>NC_084495.1:137500-1337500 GCF_030035675.1 Rhineura floridana
TATACATACAAGGGATGAAGAGAACACGATTAGCAATTAAACATTACAGGAAAGGTTTGTTTACTGCCACATGACAGTCATCGTTTGTAGAAACTTTAACTACATCTGAATGAAGAGAGATATACATACAAGGGATGAAGAGAACACGATTAGCAATTCAGTGTTACAGGGAAGGTTTGTTTGCTGCAACAAGGCCATCATCGTTTCTGCTAACTTTAACTACATCTGAATGAAGAGAGATATACCTACCAGGGATGAAGAGAACACGATTAGCAATTCAACGTTACAGGAAAGGTTTGTTTGCTGCAACATGACAGTCATCGTTTGTAGTAACTTTAACTACATCTGAATGGAGAGAGATATACATACAAGGGATGAAGAGAACACGATTAGCCATTCAACGTTACAGGAAAGGTTTGTTTGCTGCCACATGACAATCATCGTTTCTAGTAACTTTAACTACATCTGAAGGAAGAGAGATATCCATACAAGGGATGAAGAGAACACGATTAGCAATTCAACGTTACAGGAAAGGTTTGTTTGCTGCAACATTACAGTCATCGTTTCTAGTAACTTTAACTACATCTGAATGAAAAGAGATATACATACAAGGAATGAAGAGAACACGATTAGCAATTCAACGTTACAGGAAAGGTTTGTTTGCTGCAACATGACAGTCATCGTTTCTAGTAACTTTAACTACATCTGAATGAAGAGAGATATTACATACAAGGGATGAAGAGAACACGATTAGCAATTCAATGTTACAGGAAAGGTTTGTTTGCTGCCTGATGATAATCATCGTTTCTAGTAACTTTAACTACGTCTGAATGAAGAGAGATATACATACAAGGGATGAAGAGAACACGATTAGCAATTCAATGTTACAGGAAAGCTTTGTTTGCTGCCAAATGACAATCATCGTTTGTAGTAACTTTAACTACATCTGAATGAAGAGAGATATACTTACAAGGGATGAAGAGAACACGATTAGGAATTAAACATTACAGAAAAGGTTTGTTTGCTGCCACATGACAGTCATCGTTTCTAGTAACTTTAACTACATCTGAATGGAGAGAGATATACATACAAGGGATGAAGAGAACACGATTAGCAATTCAACGTTACAGGAAAGCTTTGTTTACTGCCACATGACAATCATCGTTTCTAGTAACTTTAACTACATCTGAATGAAGAGAGATATACATACAAGGGATGAAGAGAACACGATTAGCAATTCAACGTTACAGGAAAAGTTTGTTTGCTGCCACATGACAATCATCGTTTCTAGTAACTTTAACTACATCTGAATGAAGAGAGATATACATACAAGGGATGAAGAGAACACGATTAGCAATTCAACGTTACAGGAAAGGTATGTTTGCTGCAACATGACAATCATCGTTTCTAGTAACTTTAACTACATCTGAATGAAGAGAGATATTACATACACGGGATGAAGAGAACACGATTAGCAATTCAATGTTACAGGAAAGGTTTGTTTGCTGCCACATTACAGTCATCGTTTCTAGTAACTTTAACTACATCTGAATGAAGAGAGATATACATACAAGGGATGAAGAAAACACGATTTGCAATTCAACGTTACAGGAAAGGTTTGTTTGCTGCCACATGACAATCATCGTTTCTGGTAACTTTAACTACATCTGAATGAAGAGAGATATACATACAAGGGATGAAGAGAACACGATTAGCAATTCAACATTACAGGAAAGGTTTGTTTGCTGCCACATGACAGTCATCGTTTGAGGTAACTTTAACTACATCTGAATGAAGAGAGATATACATACAAGGAATGAAGAGAACACGATTAGCAATTCAACGTTACAGGAAAGGTTTGTTTGCTGCAACATGACAGTCATCGTTTCTACTAACTTTAACTACATCTGAATGAAGAGAGATATTACATACAAGGGATGAAGAGAACACGATTAGCAATTCAATGTTACAGGAAAGGTTTGTTTGCTGCCTCATGACAATCATCGTTTCTAGTAACTTTAACTACATCTGAATGAAGAGAGATATACATACAAGGGATGAAGAGAACACGACTAGCAATTCAATGTTACAGGAAAGCTTTGTTTGCTGCCAAATGACAATCATCGTTTGTAGTAACTTTAACTACATCTGAATGAAGAGAGACATACATACAAGGGATGAAGAGAACACGATTAGCAATTAAACATTACAAAAAAGGTTTGTTTGCTGCCACATGACAGTCATCGTTTGTAGTAACTTTAACTACATCTGAATGGAGAGAGATATACATACAAGGGATGAACAGAACACGATTAGCAATTCAACGTTACAGGAAAGGTTTGTTTGCTCCCACATGACAATCATCGTTTCTAGTAACTTTAACTACATCTGAATGAAGAGAGATATCCATACAAGGGATGAAGAGAACACGATTAGCAATTCAACGTTACAGGAAAGGTTTGTTTGCTGCAACATGACAGTCATCGTTTGAGGTAACTTTAACTACATCTGAATGAAGAGAGATATACATACAAGGGATGAAGAGAACACGATTAGCAATTCAACGTTACAGGAAAGGTATGTTTGCTGCAACATGACAATCATCGTTTCTAGTAACTTTAACTACATCTGAATGAAGAGAGATATTACATACACGGGATGAAGAGAACACGATTAGCAATTCAATGTTACAGGAAAGCTTTGTTTACTGCCACATGACAATCATCGTTTCTAGTAACTTTAACTACATCTGAATGAAGAGAGATATACATACAAGGGATGAAGAGAACACGATTAGCAATTCAACGTTACAGGAAAAGTTTGTTTGCTGCCACATGACAATCATCGTTTCTAGTAACTTTAACTACATCTGAATGAAGAGAGATATACATACAAGGGATGAAGAGAACACGATTAGCAATTCAACGTTACAGGAAAGGTATGTTTGCTGCAACATGACAATCATCGTTTCTAGTAACTTTAACTACATCTGAATGAAGAGAGATATTACATACACGGGATGAAGAGAACACGATTAGCAATTCAATGTTACAGGAAAGGTTTGTTTGCTGCCACATTACAGTCATCGTTTCTAGTAACTTTAACTACATCTGAATGAAGAGAGATATACATACAAGGGATGAAGAAAACACGATTTGCAATTCAACGTTACAGGAAAGGTTTGTTTGCTGCCACATGACAATCATCGTTTCTGGTAACTTTAACTACATCTGAATGAAGAGAGATATACATACAAGGGATGAAGAGAACACGATTAGCAATTCAACATTACAGGAAAGGTTTGTTTGCTGCCACATGACAGTCATCGTTTGAGGTAACTTTAACTACATCTGAATGAAGAGAGATATACATACAAGGAATGAAGAGAACACGATTAGCAATTCAACGTTACAGGAAAGGTTTGTTTGCTGCAACATGACAGTCATCGTTTCTACTAACTTTAACTACATCTGAATGAAGAGAGATATTACATACAAGGGATGAAGAGAACACGATTAGCAATTCAATGTTACAGGAAAGGTTTGTTTGCTGCCTCATGACAATCATCGTTTCTAGTAACTTTAACTACATCTGAATGAAGAGAGATATACATACAAGGGATGAAGAGAACACGACTAGCAATTCAATGTTACAGGAAAGCTTTGTTTGCTGCCAAATGACAATCATCGTTTGTAGTAACTTTAACTACATCTGAATGAAGAGAGACATACATACAAGGGATGAAGAGAACACGATTAGCAATTAAACATTACAAAAAAGGTTTGTTTGCTGCCACATGACAGTCATCGTTTGTAGTAACTTTAACTACATCTGAATGGAGAGAGATATACATACAAGGGATGAACAGAACACGATTAGCAATTCAACGTTACAGGAAAGGTTTGTTTGCTCCCACATGACAATCATCGTTTCTAGTAACTTTAACTACATCTGAATGAAGAGAGATATCCATACAAGGGATGAAGAGAACACGATTAGCAATTCAACGTTACAGGAAAGGTTTGTTTGCTGCAACATGACAGTCATCGTTTGAGGTAACTTTAACTACATCTGAATGAAGAGAGATATACATACAAGGAATGAAGAGAACACGTTTAGCAATTCAACGTTACAGGAAAGGTTTGTTTGCTGCAACATGACAGTCATCGTTTCTAGTAACTTTAACTACATCTGAATGAAGAGAAATATTACATACAAGGGATGAAGAAAACACGATTAGCAATTCAATGTTACAGGAAAGGTTTGTTTGCTGCCACATGACAGTCATCGTTTGTAGAAACTTTAACTACATCTGAATGAATAGAGATATACATACAAGGGATGAAAAGAACACGATTAGCAATTCAATGTTACAGGAAAGGTTTGTTTGCTGCAACACGGCCATCATAGTTTCTACTAACTTTAAGTACATCTGAATGAAGAGAGATATACCTACCAGGGATGAAGAGAACACGATTAGCAATTCAACGTTACAGGAAAGGTTTGTTTGCTGCAACATGACAGTCATCGTTTGTAGTAACTTTAACTACATCTGAATGGAGAGAGATATACATAAAAGGGATGAAGAGAACACAATTAGCAATTCAACGTTACAGGAAAAATTTGTTTGCTGCAACATGACAATCATCGTTTCTAGTAACTTTAACTACATCTGAAGGAAGTGAGATATCCATACAAGGGATGAAGAGAACACGATTAGCAATTCAACGTTACAGGAAAGGTTTGTTTGCTGCAACATGACAGTCATCGTTTGTAGTAACTTGAACTACATCTGAATGAAGAGAGATATACATACAAGGAATGAAGAGAACACGATTAGCAATTCAACGTTACAGGAAAGGTTTGTTTGCTGCAATATGACAGTCATCGTTTTTAGTAACTTTAACTACATCTGAATGAAGAGAGATATTACATACAAGGGATGAAGAGAACACGATTAGCAATTCAATGTTACAGGAAAGTTTGTTTGCTACCACATGACAGTCACCGTTTGTAGAAACTTTAACTACATCTGAATGAAGAGAGATATACATACAAGGGATGAAGAGAACACGATTAGCAATTCAATGTTACAGGAAAGGTTTGTTTGCTGCAACAAGGCCATCATCGTTTCTGCTAACTTTAACTACATCTGAATGAAGAGAGATATACCTACCAGGGATGAAGAGAACACGATTAGCAATTCAACGTTACAGGAAAGGTTTGTTTGCTGCAACATGACAGTCATCGTTTGTAGTAACTTTAACTACATCTGAATGGAGAGAGATATACATACAAGGGATGAAGAGAACACGATTAGCCATTCAACGTTACAGGAAAGGTTTGTTTGCTGCCACATGACAATCATCGTTTCTAGTAACTTTAACTACATCTGAAGGAAGAGAGATATCCATACAAGGGATGAAGAGAACACGATTAGCAATTCAACGTTACAGGAAAGGTTTGTTTGCTGCAACATTACAGTCATCGTTTCTAGTAACTTTAACTACATCTGAATGAAGAGAGATATACATACAAGGAATGAAGAGAACACGATTAGCAATTCAACGTTACAGGAAAGGTTTGTTTGCTGCAACATGACAGTCATCGTTTCTAGTAACTTTAACTACATCTGAATGAAGAGAGATATTACATACAAGGGATGAAGAGAACACGATTAGCAATTCAATGTTACAGGAAAGGTTTGTTTGCTGCCTGATGATAATCATCGTTTCTAGTAACTTTAACTACGTCTGAATGAAGAGAGATATACATACAAGGGATGAAGAGAACACGATTAGCAATTCAATGTTACAGGAAAGCTTTGTTTGCTGCCAAATGACAATCATCGTTTGTAGTAACTTTAACTACATCTGAATGAAGAGAGATATACTTACAAGGGATGAAGAGAACACGATTAGGAATTAAACATTACAGAAAAGGTTTGTTTGCTGCCACATGACAGTCATCGTTTCTAGTAACTTTAACTACATCTGAATGGAGAGAGATATACATACAAGGGATGAAGAGAACACGATTAGCAATTCAACGTTACAGGAAAGCTTTGTTTACTGCCACATGACAATCATCGTTTCTAGTAACTTTAACTACATCTGAATGAAGAGAGATATACATACAAGGGATGAAGAGAACACGATTAGCAATTCAACATTACAGGAAAAGTTTGTTTGCTGCCACATGACAATCATCGTTTCTAGTAACTTTAACTACATCTGAATGAAGAGAGATATACATACAAGGGATGAAGAGAACACGATTAGCAATTCAACGTTACAGGAAAGGTATGTTTGCTGCAACATGACAATCATCGTTTCTAGTAACTTTAACTACATCTGAATGAAGAGAGATATTACATACACGGGATGAAGAGAACACGATTAGCAATTCAATGTTACAGGAAAGGTTTGTTTGCTGCCACATTACAGTCATCGTTTCTAGTAACTTTAACTACATCTGAATGAAGAGAGATATACATACAAGGGATGAAGAAAACACGATTTGCAATTCAACGTTACAGGAAAGGTTTGTTTGCTGCCACATGACAATCATCGTTTCTGGTAACTTTAACTACATCTGAATGAAGAGAGATATACATACAAGGGATGAAGAGAACACGATTAGCAATTCAACATTACAGGAAAGGTTTGTTTGCTGCCACATGACAGTCATCGTTTGTAGAAACTTTAATTACATCTGAATGAAGAGAGATATACATACAAGGGATGAAGAGAACACGATTAGCAATTCAATGTTACAGGAAAGGTTTGTTTGCTGCCACATGACAGTCATCGTTTGTAGAAACTTTAACTACATCTGAATGAAGAGAGATATACATACAAGGGATGAAGAGAACACGATTAGCAATTCAACGATACAGGAAAGGTTTGTTTGCTGCCACATGACAATCATCGTTTCTAGTAACTTTAACTACATCTGAAGGAAGAGAGATATCCATACAAGGGATGAAGAGAACACGATTAGCAATTCAATGTTACAGGAAAGGTTTGTTTGCTGCAACATGACAGTCATCGTTTGAGGTAATTTTAACTACATCTGAATGAAGAGAGATATACATACAAGGAATGAAGAGAACACGATTAGCAATTCAACGTTACAGGAAAGGTTTGTTTGCTGCAACATGACAGTCATCGTTTCTACTAACTTTAACTACATCTGAATGAAGAGAGATATTACATACAAGGGATGAAGAGAACACGATTAGCAATTCAATGTTACAGGAAAGGTTTGTTTGCTGCCTCATGACAATCATCGTTTCTAGTAACTTTAACTACATCTGAATGAAGAGAGATATACATACAAGGGATGAAGAGAACACGACTAGCAATTCAATGTTACAGGAAAGCTTTGTTTGCTGCCAAATGACAATCATCGTTTGTAGTAACTTTAACTACATCTGAATGAAGAGAGACATACATACAAGGGATGAAGAGAACACGATTAGCAATTAAACATTACAAAAAAGGTTTGTTTGCTGCCACATGACAGTCATCGTTTGTAGTAACTTTAACTACATCTGAATGGAGAGAGATATACATACAAGGGATGAAGAGAACACGATTAGCAATTCAACGTTACAGGAAAGGTTTGTTTGCTCCCACATGACAATCATCGTTTCTAGTAACTTTAACTACATCTGAATGAAGAGAGATATCCATACAAGGGATGAAGAGAACACGATTAGCAATTCAACGTTACAGGAAAGGTTTGTTTGCTGCAACATGACAGTCATCGTTTGAGGTAACTTTAACTACATCTGAATGAAGAGAGATATACATACAAGGAATGAAGAGAACACGTTTAGCAATTCAACGTTACAGGAAAGGTTTGTTTGCTGCAACATGACAGTCATCGTTTCTAGTAACTTTAACTACATCTGAATGAAGAGAAATATTACATACAAGGGATGAAGAAAACACGATTAGCAATTCAATGTTACAGGAAAGGTTTGTTTGCTGCCACATGACAGTCATCGTTTGTAGAAACTTTAACTACATCTGAATGAATAGAGATATACATACAAGGGATGAAAAGAACACGATTAGCAATTCAATGTTACAGGAAAGGTTTGTTTGCTGCAACACGGCCATCATAGTTTCTACTGACTTTAAGTACATCTGAATGAAGAGAGATATACCTACCAGGGATGAAGAGAACACGATTAGCAATTCAACGTTACAGGAAAGGTTTGTTTGCTGCAACATGACAGTCATCGTTTGTAGTAACTTTAACTACATCTGAATGGAGAGAGATATACATAAAAGGGATGAAGAGAACACGATTAGCAATTCAACGTTACAGGAAAAATTTGTTTGCTGCAACATGACAATCATCGTTTCTAGTAACTTTAACTACATCTGAAGGAAGTGAGATATCCATACAAGGGATGAAGAGAACACGATTAGCAATTCAACGTTACAGGAAAGGTTTGTTTGCTGCAACATGACAGTCATCGTTTGTAGTAACTTGAACTACATCTGAATGAAGAGAGATATACATACAAGGAATGAAGAGAACACGATTAGCAATTCAACGTTACAGGAAAGGTTTGTTTGCTGCAATATGACAGTCATCGTTTTTAGTAACTTTAACTACATCTGAATGAAGAGAGATATTACATACAAGGGATGAAGAGAACACGATTAGCAATTCAATGTTACAGGAAAGTTTGTTTGCTACCACATGACAGTCACCGTTTGTAGAAACTTTAACTACATCTGAATGAAGAGAGATATACATACAAGGGATGAAGAGAACACGATTAGCAATTCAATGTTACAGGAAAGGTTTGTTTGCTGCAACATGACAATCATCGTTTCTAGTAACTTTAACTACATCTGAATGAAGAGAGATATTACATACACGGGATGAAGAGAACACGATTAGCAATTCAACGTTACAGGAAAGGTTTGTTTGCTGCCACATTACAGTCATCGTTTCTGGTAACTTTAACTACATCTGAATGAAGAGAGATATACATACAAGGGATGAAGAGAACACGATTAGCAATTCAACATTACAGGAAAGGTTTGTTTGCTGCCACATGACAGTCATCGTTTGTAGAAACTTTAACTACATCTGAATGAAGAGAGATATACATACAAGGGATGAAGAGAACACGATTAGCAATTCAACTTTACAGGAAAGGTTTGTTTCCTGCCACATGACAATCATCGTTTCTAGTAACTTTAACTACATCTGAATGAAGAGAGATATACATACAAGGGATGAAGAGAACACGACTAGCAATTCAACGTTACAGGAAAGGTTTGTTTGCTGCAATATGACAGTCATCGTTTTTAGTAACTTTAACTACATCTGAATGAAGAGAGATATTACATACAAGGGATGAAGAGAACACGATTAGCAATTCAATGTTACAGGAAAGTTTGTTTGCTACCACATGACAGTCACCGTTTGTAGAAACTTTAACTACATCTGAATGAAGAGAGATATACATACAAGGGATGAAGAGAACACGATTAGCAATTCAATGTTACAGGAAAGGTTTGTTTGCTGCAACATGACAATCATCGTTTCTAGTACCTTTAACTACATCTGAATGAAGAGAGATATTACATACACGGGATGAAGAGAACACGATTAGCAATTCAACGTTACAGGAAAGGTTTGTTTGCTGCCACATTACAGTCATCGTTTCTGGTAACTTTAACTACATCTGAATGAAGAGAGATATACATAAAAGGAATGAAGAGAACACGATTAGCAATTCAACGTTACAGGAAAGGTTTGTTTGCTGCAACATGACAGTCATCGTTTCTACTAACTTTAACTACATCTGAATGAAGAGAGATATTACATACAAGGGATGAAGAGAACACGATTAGCAATTCAACGTTACAGGAAAGGTTTGTTTGCTGCAATATGACAGTCATCGTTTCTAGTAACTTTAACTACATCTGAAGGAAGAGAGATATCCATACAAGGGATGAAGAGAACACGATTAGCAATTCAATGTTACAGGAAAGGTTTGTTTGCTGCAACATGACAGTCATCGTTTGAGGTAACTTTAACTACATCTGAATGAAGAGAGATATACATAAAAGGAATGAAGAGAACACGATTAGCAATTCAACGTTACAGGAAAGGTTTGTTTGCTGCAACATGACAGTCATCGTTTCTACTAACTTTAACTACATCTGAATGAAGAGAGATATACATACAAGGGATGAAGAGAACACGATTAGCAATTCAATGTTACAGGAAAGCTTTGTTTGCTGCCAAATGACAATCATCGTTTGTAGTAACTTTAACTACATCTGAATGAAGAGAGACATACATACAAGGGATGAAGAGAACACGATTAGCAATTAAACATTACAAAAAATGTTTTTTTTCTGCCACATGACAGTCATCGTTTGTAGTAACTTTAACTACATCTGAATGGAGAGATATATACATACAAGGGATGAAGAGAACACGATTAGCAATTCAACGTTACAGGAAAGGTTTGTTTGCTCCCACATGACAATCATCGGTTCAAGTAACTTTAACTACATCTGAATGAAGAGAGATATCCATACAAGGGATGAAGAGAACACGATTAGCAATTCAACGTTACAGGAAAGGTTTGTTTGCTGCAACATGACAGTCATCGTTTGAGGTAACTTTAACTACATCTGAAAGAAGAGAGATATACATACAAGGAATGAAGAGAACACGTTTAGCAATTCAACGTTACAGGAAAGGTTTGTTTGCTGCCAAATGACAGTCATCTTTTGTAGAAACTTTAACTACATCTGAATGAAGAGAGATATACATACAAGGGATGAAGAGAACACGATTAGCAATTCAATGTTACAGGAAAGGTTTGTTTGCTGCAACACGGCCATCATCGTTTCTACTTACTTTAAGTACATCTGAATGAAGAGAGATATACCTACCAGGGATGAAGAGAACACGATTAGCAATTCAACGTTACAGGAAAGGTTTGTTTGCTACCACATGACAATCATCGTTTCTACTAACTTTAAGTACATCTGAATGAAGAGAGATATACCTACCAGGGATGAAGAGAACACGATTAGCAATTCAACGTTACAGGAAAGGTTTGTTTGCTGCAACATGACAGTCATCGTTTGTAGTAACTTTAACTACATCTGAATGAAGAGAGATATTACGTGCAAGGGATGAAGAGAACACGATTAGCAATTCAATGTTACAGGATAGGTTTGTTTGCTGCCACATGACAGTCATCGTTTGTAGAAACTTTAACTTTAACTACTAACTTTAAGTACATCTGAATGAAGAGAGATATACCTACCAGGGATGAAGAGAACACGATTAGCAATTCAACGTTACAGGAAAGGTTTGTTTCCTGCAACATGACAGTCATCGTTTGTAGAAACTTTAACTACATCTGAATGGAGAGAGATATACATACATGGGATGAAGAGAACTACATCTGAATGAAGAGAGATACGATTAGCAATTCAATGTGACAGGAAACGTTTGTTTGCTGCAACATGACCATCATCGTTTCTACTAACTTTAAGTACATCTGAATGAAGAGAGATATACCTACCAGGGATGAAGAGAACACGATTAGCAGTTCAACGTTACAGGAAAGGTTTGTTTGCTGCAATATGACAGTCATCATTTCTACTAACTTTAAGTACATCTGAATGAAGAGAGATATACCTACCAGGGATGAAGAGAACACGATTAGCAATTCAACGTTTCAGGAAAGGTTTGTTTGCTGCAACATGACAGTCATCGTTTGTAGAAACTTTAACTACATCTGAATGAATAGAGATATACATACAAGGGATGAAAAGAACACGATTAGCAATTCAATGTTACAGGAAAGGTTTGTTTGCTGCAACACGGCCATCATAGTTTCTACTAACTTTAAGTACATCTGAATGAAGAGAGATATACCTACCAGGGATGAAGAGAACACGATTAGCAATTCAACGTTACAGGAAAGGTTTGTTTGCTGCAACATGACAGTCATCGTTTGTAGTAACTTGAACTACATCTGAATGAAGAGAGATATACATACAAGGAATGAAGAGAACACGATTAGCAATTCAACGTTACAGGAAAGGTTTGTTTGCTGCAATATGACAGTCATCGTTTTTAGTAACTTTAACTACATCTGAATGAAGAGAGATATTACATACAAGGGATGAAGAGAACACGATTAGCAATTCAATGTTACAGGAAAGTTTGTTTGCTACCACATGACAGTCACCGTTTGTAGAAACTTTAACTACATCTGAATGAAGAGAGATATACATACAAGGGATGAAGAGAACACGATTAGCAATTCAATGTTACAGGAAAGGTTTGTTTGCTGCAACATGACAATCATCGTTTCTAGTACCTTTAACTACATCTGAATGAAGAGAGATATTACATACACGGGATGAAGAGAACACGATTAGCAATTCAACGTTACAGGAAAGGTTTGTTTGCTGCCACATTACAGTCATCGTTTCTGGTAACTTTAACTACATCTGAATGGAGAGAGATATACATACAAGGGATGAAGAGAACACGATTAGCAATTCAACATTACAGGAAAGGTTTGTTTGCTGCCACATGACAGTCATCGTTTGTAGAAACTTTAACTACATCTGAATGAAGAGAGATATACATACAAGGGATGAAGAGAACACGATTAGCAATTCAACTTTACAGGAAAGGTTTGTTTCCTGCCACATGACAATCATCGTTTCTAGTAACTTTAACTACATCTGAAGGAAGAGAGATATCCATACAAGGGATGAAGAGAACACGATTAGCAATTCAATGTTACAGGAAAGGTTTGTTTGCTGCAATATGACAGTCATCGTTTGAGGTAACTTTAACTACATCTGAATGAAGAGAGATATACATAAAAGGAATGAAGAGAACACGATTAGCAATTCAACGTTACAGGAAAGGTTTGTTTGCTGCAACATGACAGTCATCGTTTCTACTAACTTTAACTACATCTGAATGAAGAGAGATATTACATACAAGGGATGAAGAGAACACGATTAGCAATTCAACGTTACAGGAAAGGTTTGTTTGCTACCACATGACAATCATCGTTTCTAGTAACTTTAACTACATCTGAAGGAAGAGAGATATCCATACAAGGGATGAAGAGAACACGATTAGCAATTCAACGTTACAGGAAAGGTTTGTTTGCTGCAATATGACAGTCATCGTTTCTAGTAACTTTAACTACATCTGAAGGAAGAGAGATATCCATACAAGGGATGAAGAGAACACGATTAGCAATTCAATGTTACAGGAAAGGTTTGTTTGCTGCAACATGACAGTCATCGTTTGAGGTAACTTTAACTACATCTGAATGAAGAGAGATATACATAAAAGGAATGAAGAGAACACGATTAGCAATTCAACGTTACAGGAAAGGTTTGTTTGCTGCAACATGACAGTCATCGTTTCTACTAACTTTAACTACATCTGAATGAAGAGAGATATTACATACAAGGGATGAAGAGAACACGATTAGCAATTCAACGTTACAGGAAAGGTTTGTTTGCTGCCTCATGACAATCATCGTTTCTAGTAACTTTAACTACATCTGAATGAAGAGAGATATACATACAAGGGATGAAGAGAACACGATTAGCAATTCAATGTTACAGGAAAGCTTTGTTTGCTGCCAAATGACAATCATCGTTTGTAGTAACTTTAACTACATCTGAATGAAGAGAGACATACATACAACGGTTGAAGAGAACACGATTAGCAATTAAACATTACAAAAAATGTTTTTTTTCTGCCACATGACAGTCATCGTTTGTAGTAACTTTAACTACATCTGAATGGAGAGATATATACATACAAGGGATGAAGAGAACACGATTAGCAATTCAACGTTACAGGAAAGGTTTGTTTGCTCCCACATGACAATCATCGGTTCAAGTAACTTTAACTACATCTGAATGAAGAGAGATATCCATACAAGGGATGAAGAGAACACGATTAGCAATTCAACGTTACAGGAAAGGTTTGTTTGCTGCAACATGACAGTCATCGTTTGAGGTAACTTTAACTACATCTGAAAGAAGAGAGATATACATACAAGGAATGAAGAGAACACGTTTAGCAATTCAACGTTACAGGAAAGGTTTGTTTGCTGCCAAATGACAGTCATCGTTTGTAGAAACTTTAACTACATCTGAATGAAGAGAGATATACATACAAGGGATGAAGAGAACACGATTAGCAATTCAATGTTACAGGAAAGGTTTGTTTGCTGCAACACGGCCATCATCGTTTCTACTTACTTTAAGTACATCTGAATGAAGAGAGATATACCTACCAGGGATGAAGAGAACACGATTAGCAATTCAACGTTACAGGAAAGGTTTGTTTGCTACCACATGACAATCATCGTTTCTACTAACTTTAAGTACATCTGAATGAAGAGAGATATACCTACCAGGGATGAAGAGAACACGATTAGCAATTCAACGTTACAGGAAAGGTTTGTTTGCTGCAACATGACAGTCATCGTTTGTAGTAACTTTAACTACATCTGAATGAAGAGAGATATTACGTGCAAGGGATGAAGAGAACACGATTAGCAATTCAAAGTTACAGGATAGGTTTGTTTGCTGCCACATGACAGTCATCGTTTGTAGAAACTTTAACTTTAACTACTAACTTTAAGTACATCTGAATGAAGAGAGATATACCTACCAGGGATGAAGAGAACACGATTAGCAATTCAACGTTACAGGAAAGGTTTGTTTCCTGCAACATGACAGTCATCGTTTGTAGTAACTTTAACTACATCTGAATGGAGAGAGATATACATACATGGGATGAAGAGAACTACATCTGAATGAAGAGAGATACGATTAGCAATTCAATGTGACAGGAAACGTTTGTTTGCTGCAACATGACCATCATCGTTTCTACTAACTTTAAGTACATCTGAATGAAGAGAGATATACCTACCAGGGATGAAGAGAACACGATTAGCAGTTCAACGTTACAGGAAAGGTTTGTTTGCTGCCACATGACAATCATCGTTTCTAGTAACTTTAACTACATCTGAAGGAAGAGAGATATCCATACAAGGGATGAAGAGAACACGATTAGCAATTCAACGTTACAGGAAAGGTTTGTTTGCTGCCAAATGACAGTCATCGTTTCTAGTAACTTTAACTACATCTGAATGACGAGAGATATACATACAAGGAATGAAGAGAACACGATTAGCAATTCAACGTTACAGGAAAGGTTTGTTTGCTGCAATATGACAGTCATCGTTTCTAGTAACTTTAACTACATCTGAATGAAGAGAGATATTACATACAAGGGATGAAGAGAACACGATTAGCAATTCAATGTTACAGGAAAGGTTTGTTTGCTGCCACAGGACAGTCACCGTTTGTAGAAACTTTAACTACATCTGAATGAAGAGAGATATACATACAAGGGATGAAGAGAACACGATTAGCAATTCAACATTACAGGAAAGGTTTGTTTGCTGCCACATGACAGTCATCGTTTGTAGAAACTTTAACTACATCTGAATGAAGAGAGATATACATACAAGGGATGAAGAGAACACGATTAGCAATTCAACTTTACAGGAAAGGTTTGTTTCCTGCCACATGACAATCATCGTTTCTAGTAACTTTAACTACATCTGAATGAAGAGAGATATACATACAAGGGATGAAGAGAACACGACTAGCAATTCAACGTTACAGGAAAGGTTTGTTTGCTGCAATATGACAGTCATCGTTTTTAGTAACTTTAACTACATCTGAATGAAGAGAGATATTACATACAAGGGATGAAGAGAACACGATTAGCAATTCAATGTTACAGGAAAGTTTGTTTGCTACCACATGACAGTCACCGTTTGTAGAAACTTTAACTACATCTGAATGAAGAGAGATATACATACAAGGGATGAAGAGAACACGATTAGCAATTCAATGTTACAGGAAAGGTTTGTTTGCTGCAACATGACAATCATCGTTTCTAGTACCTTTAACTACATCTGAATGAAGAGAGATATTACATACACGGGATGAAGAGAACACGATTAGCAATTCAACGTTACAGGAAAGGTTTGTTTGCTGCCACATTACAGTCATCGTTTCTGGTAACTTTAACTACATCTGAATGAAGAGAGATATACATAAAAGGAATGAAGAGAACACGATTAGCAATTCAACGTTACAGGAAAGGTTTGTTTGCTGCAACATGACAGTCATCGTTTCTACTAACTTTAACTACATCTGAATGAAGAGAGATATTACATACAAGGGATGAAGAGAACACGATTAGCAATTCAACGTTACAGGAAAGGTTTGTTTGCTGCAATATGACAGTCATCGTTTCTAGTAACTTTAACTACATCTGAAGGAAGAGAGATATCCATACAAGGGATGAAGAGAACACGATTAGCAATTCAATGTTACAGGAAAGGTTTGTTTGCTGCAACATGACAGTCATCGTTTGAGGTAACTTTAACTACATCTGAATGAAGAGAGATATACATAAAAGGAATGAAGAGAACACGATTAGCAATTCAACGTTACAGGAAAGGTTTGTTTGCTGCAACATGACAGTCATCGTTTCTACTAACTTTAACTACATCTGAATGAAGAGAGATATACATACAAGGGATGAAGAGAACACGATTAGCAATTCAATGTTACAGGAAAGCTTTGTTTGCTGCCAAATGACAATCATCGTTTGTAGTAACTTTAACTACATCTGAATGAAGAGAGACATACATACAAGGGATGAAGAGAACACGATTAGCAATTAAACATTACAAAAAATGTTTTTTTTCTGCCACATGACAGTCATCGTTTGTAGTAACTTTAACTACATCTGAATGGAGAGATATATACATACAAGGGATGAAGAGAACACGATTAGCAATTCAACGTTACAGGAAAGGTTTGTTTGCTCCCACATGACAATCATCGGTTCAAGTAACTTTAACTACATCTGAATGAAGAGAGATATCCATACAAGGGATGAAGAGAACACGATTAGCAATTCAACGTTACAGGAAAGGTTTGTTTGCTGCAACATGACAGTCATCGTTTGAGGTAACTTTAACTACATCTGAAAGGAGAGAGATATACATACAAGGAATGAAGAGAACACGTTTAGCAATTCAACGTTACAGGAAAGGTTTGTTTGCTGCCAAATGACAGTCATCTTTTGTAGAAACTTTAACTACATCTGAATGAAGAGAGATATACATACAAGGGATGAAGAGAACACGATTAGCAATTCAATGTTACAGGAAAGGTTTGTTTGCTGCAACACGGCCATCATCGTTTCTACTTACTTTAAGTACATCTGAATGAAGAGAGATATACCTACCAGGGATGAAGAGAACACGATTAGCAATTCAACGTTACAGGAAAGGTTTGTTTGCTACCACATGACAATCATCGTTTCTACTAACTTTAAGTACATCTGAATGAAGAGAGATATACCTACCAGGGATGAAGAGAACACGATTAGCAATTCAACGTTACAGGAAAGGTTTGTTTGCTGCAACATGACAGTCATCGTTTGTAGTAACTTTAACTACATCTGAATGAAGAGAGATATTACGTGCAAGGGATGAAGAGAACACGATTAGCAATTCAATGTTACAGGATAGGTTTGTTTGCTGCCACATGACAGTCATCGTTTGTAGAAACTTTAACTTTAACTACTAACTTTAAGTACATCTGAATGAAGAGAGATATACCTACCAGGGATGAAGAGAACACGATTAGCAATTCAACGTTACAGGAAAGGTTTGTTTCCTGCAACATGACAGTCATCGTTTGTAGAAACTTTAACTACATCTGAATGGAGAGAGATATACATACATGGGATGAAGAGAACTACATCTGAATGAAGAGAGATACGATTAGCAATTCAATGTGACAGGAAACGTTTGTTTGCTGCAACATGACCATCATCGTTTCTACTAACTTTAAGTACATCTGAATGAAGAGAGATATACCTACCAGGGATGAAGAGAACACGATTAGCAGTTCAACGTTACAGGAAAGGTTTGTTTGCTGCAATATGACAGTCATCATTTCTACTAACTTTAAGTACATCTGAATGAAGAGAGATATACCTACCAGGGATGAAGAGAACACGATTAGCAATTCAACGTTTCAGGAAAGGTTTGTTTGCTGCAACATGACAGTCATCGTTTGTAGAAACTTTAACTACATCTGAATGAATAGAGATATACATACAAGGGATGAAAAGAACACGATTAGCAATTCAATGTTACAGGAAAGGTTTGTTTGCTGCAACACGGCCATCATAGTTTCTACTAACTTTAAGTACATCTGAATGAAGAGAGATATACCTACCAGGGATGAAGAGAACACGATTAGCAATTCAACGTTACAGGAAAGGTTTGTTTGCTGCAACATGACAGTCATCGTTTGTAGTAACTTGAACTACATCTGAATGAAGAGAGATATACATACAAGGAATGAAGAGAACACGATTAGCAATTCAACGTTACAGGAAAGGTTTGTTTGCTGCAATATGACAGTCATCGTTTTTAGTAACTTTAACTACATCTGAATGAAGAGAGATATTACATACAAGGGATGAAGAGAACACGATTAGCAATTCAATGTTACAGGAAAGTTTGTTTGCTACCACATGACAGTCACCGTTTGTAGAAACTTTAACTACATCTGAATGAAGAGAGATATACATACAAGGGATGAAGAGAACACGATTAGCAATTCAATGTTACAGGAAAGGTTTGTTTGCTGCAACATGACAATCATCGTTTCTAGTACCTTTAACTACATCTGAATGAAGAGAGATATTACATACACGGGATGAAGAGAACACGATTAGCAATTCAACGTTACAGGAAAGGTTTGTTTGCTGCCACATTACAGTCATCGTTTCTGGTAACTTTAACTACATCTGAATGAAGAGAGATATACATACAAGGGATGAAGAGAACACGATTAGCAATTCAACATTACAGGAAAGGTTTGTTTGCTGCCACATGACAGTCATCGTTTGTAGAAACTTTAACTACATCTGAATGAAGAGAGATATACATACAAGGGATGAAGAGAACACGATTAGCAATTCAACTTTACAGGAAAGGTTTGTTTCCTGCCACATGACAATCATCGTTTCTAGTAACTTTAACTACATCTGAAGGAAGAGAGATATCCATACAAGGGATGAAGAGAACACGATTAGCAATTCAATGTTACAGGAAAGGTTTGTTTGCTGCAATATGACAGTCATCGTTTGAGGTAACTTTAACTACATCTGAATGAAGAGAGATATACATAAAAAGAATGAAGAGAACACGATTAGCAATTCAACGTTACAGGAAAGGTTTGTTTGCTGCAACATGACAGTCATCGTTTCTACTAACTTTAACTACATCTGAATGAAGAGAGATATTACATACAAGGGATGAAGAGAACACGATTAGCAATTCAACGTTACAGGAAAGGTTTGTTTGCTGCCACATGACAATCATCGTTTCTAGTAACTTTAACTACATCTGAAGGAAGAGAGATATCCATACAAGGGATGAAGAGAACACGATTAGCAATTCAACGTTACAGGAAAGGTTTGTTTGCTGCAATATGACAGTCATCGTTTCTAGTAACTTTAACTACATCTGAAGGAAGAGAGATATCCATACAAGGGATGAAGAGAACACGATTAGCAATTCAATGTTACAGGAAAGGTTTGTTTGCTGCAACATGACAGTCATCGTTTGAGGTAACTTTAACTACATCTGAATGAAGAGAGATATACATAAAAGGAATGAAGAGAACACGATTAGCAATTCAACGTTACAGGAAAGGTTTGTTTGCTGCAACATGACAGTCATCGTTTCTACTAACTTTAACTACATCTGAATGAAGAGAGATATTACATACAAGGGATGAAGAGAACACGATTAGCAATTCAACGTTACAGGAAAGGTTTGTTTGCTGCCTCATGACAATCATCGTTTCTAGTAACTTTAACTACATCTGAATGAAGAGAGATATACATACAAGGGATGAAGAGAACACGATTAGCAATTCAATGTTACAGGAAAGCTTTGTTTGCTGCCAAATGACAATCATCGTTTGTAGTAACTTTAACTACATCTGAATGAAGAGAGACATACATACAACGGTTGAAGAGAACACGATTAGCAATTAAACATTACAAAAAATGTTTTTTTTCTGCCACATGACAGTCATCGTTTGTAGTAACTTTAACTACATCTGAATGGAGAGATATATACATACAAGGGATGAAGAGAACACGATTAGCAATTCAACGTTACAGGAAAGGTTTGTTTGCTCCCACATGACAATCATCGGTTCAAGTAACTTTAACTACATCTGAATGAAGAGAGATATCCATACAAGGGATGAAGAGAACACGATTAGCAATTCAACGTTACAGGAAAGGTTTGTTTGCTGCAACATGACAGTCATCGTTTGAGGTAACTTTAACTACATCTGAAAGAAGAGAGATATACATACAAGGAATGAAGAGAACACGTTTAGCAATTCAACGTTACAGGAAAGGTTTGTTTGCTGCCAAATGACAGTCATCGTTTGTAGAAACTTTAACTACATCTGAATGAAGAGAGATATACATACAAGGGATGAAGAGAACACGATTAGCAATTCAATGTTACAGGAAAGGTTTGTTTGCTGCAACACGGCCATCATCGTTTCTACTTACTTTAAGTACATCTGAATGAAGAGAGATATACCTACCAGGGATGAAGAGAACACGATTAGCAATTCAACGTTACAGGAAAGGTTTGTTTGCTACCACATGACAATCATCGTTTCTACTAACTTTAAGTACATCTGAATGAAGAGAGATATACCTACCAGGGATGAAGAGAACACGATTAGCAATTCAACGTTACAGGAAAGGTTTGTTTGCTGCAACATGACAGTCATCGTTTGTAGTAACTTTAACTACATCTGAATGAAGAGAGATATTACGTGCAAGGGATGAAGAGAACACGATTAGCAATTCAAAGTTACAGGATAGGTTTGTTTGCTGCCACATGACAGTCATCGTTTGTAGAAACTTTAACTTTAACTACTAACTTTAAGTACATCTGAATGAAGAGAGATATACCTACCAGGGATGAAGAGAACACGATTAGCAATTCAACGTTACAGGAAAGGTTTGTTTCCTGCAACATGACAGTCATCGTTTGTAGTAACTTTAACTACATCTGAATGGAGAGAGATATACATACATGGGATGAAGAGAACTACATCTGAATGAAGAGAGATACGATTAGCAATTCAATGTGACAGGAAACGTTTGTTTGCTGCAACATGACCATCATCGTTTCTACTAACTTTAAGTACATCTGAATGAAGAGAGATATACCTACCAGGGATGAAGAGAACACGATTAGCAGTTCAACGTTACAGGAAAGGTTTGTTTGCTGCCACATGACAATCATCGTTTCTAGTAACTTTAACTACATCTGAAGGAAGAGAGATATCCATACAAGGGATGAAGAGAACACGATTAGCAATTCAACGTTACAGGAAAGGTTTGTTTGCTGCCAAATGACAGTCATCGTTTCTAGTAACTTTAACTACATCTGAATGACGAGAGATATACATACAAGGAATGAAGAGAACACGATTAGCAATTCAACGTTACAGGAAAGGTTTGTTTGCTGCAATATGACAGTCATCGTTTCTAGTAACTTTAACTACATCTGAATGAAGAGAGATATTACATACAAGGGATGAAGAGAACACGATTAGCAATTCAATGTTACAGGAAAGGTTTGTTTGCTGCCACAGGACAGTCACCGTTTGTAGAAACTTTAACTACATCTGAATGAAGAGAGATATACATACAAGGGATGAAGAGAACACGATTAGCAATTCAATGTTACAGGAAAGGTTTGTTTGCTGCAACACGGCCATCATCGTTTCTACTAACTTTAAGTACATCTGAATGAAGAGAGATATACCTACCAGGGATGAAGAGAACACGATTAGTAATTCAACGTTACAGGAAAGGTTTGTTTGCTGCAACATGACAGTCATCGTTTGTAGTAACTTTAACTACATCTGAATGGAGAGAGATATACATACAAGGGATGAAGAGAACCCGACTAGCAATTCAACGTTACAGGAAAGGTTTGTTTGCTGCCACATGACAATCATCGTTTGTAGTAACTTTAACTACATCTGAATGAAGAGAGATACGATTAGCAATTCAATGTGACAGGAAAGGTTTGTTTGCTGCAACATGACCATCATCGTTTCTACTAACTTTAACTACATCTGAATGAAGAGAGATATACATACCAGGGATGAAGAGAACGCGATTAGCAATTCAACGTTACAGGAAAGCTTTGTTTGCTGCCACATGACAATCATCGTTTGTAGTAATTTTAACTACATCTGAATGAAGGGAGATATACATACAAGGGATGAAGAGAACACGATTAGCAATTAAACATTACAGGAAAGGTTTGTTTGCTGCAACATGACAATCATCGCTTGCAGAAACTTTATCTACATCTGAATGAAGAGAGATATACATACAAGTGATGAAGAGAACACGTTTAGCAATTCAACGTTACAGGAAAGGTTTGTTTGCTGCAACATGACAGTCATCGTTTCTAGTAACTTTAACTACATCTGAATGAAGAGAGATATACATACAAGGGATGAAGAGAACACGATTAGCAATTCAACGTTACAGGAAAGGTTTGTTTGCTGCAACATGACAGTCATCGTTTCTAGTAACTTTAACTACATCTGAATGAAGAGAGATATACATACAAGGGATGAAGATAACACGATTAGCAATTCAACGTTACAGGAAAGGATTGTTTGCTTCAACACGGCCATCATCGTTTCTAGTAACTTTAACTACATCTGAATGAAGAGAGATATCCATACAAGGGATGAAGAGAACACGATTAGTAATTCAACGTAACAGGAAAGGTTTGTTTGCTGCAACATGACAATCATCGTTTCAAGTAACTTTAACTACATCTGAATGAAGAGAGATATTACATACACGGGATGAAGAGAACACGATTAGCAATTCAACGTTACAGGAAAGGTTTGTTTGCTGCAACATCACAGTCATCGTTTCTAGTAACTTTAACTACATCTGAATGAAGAGAGATATACATACAAGGGATGAAGAAAACACGATTAGCAATTCAACGTTACAGGAAAGGTTTGTTTCCTGCCACATGACAATCATCGTTTCTGGTAACTTTAACTACATCTGAATGAAGAGAGATATACCTACCAGGGATGAAGAGAACACGATTAGCAATTCAACGTTACAGGAAAGGTTTGTTTGCTGCAACATGACAGTCATCGTTTGTAGTAACTTTAACTACATCTGAATGGAGAGAGATATACATACAAGGGATGAAGAGAACATGATTAGCAATTCAATGTTACAGGAAAGGTTTGTTTGCTGCCTCATGACAATCATCGTTTCTAGTAACTTTAACTACATCTGAATGAAGAGAGATATCCATACAAGGGATGAAGAGAACACGATTAGCAATTCAACGTTACAGGAAAGGTTTGTTTGCTGCAACATGACGGTCATCGTTTGTAGTAACTTTAACTACATCTGAATGGAGAGAGATATTACATACAAGGGATGAAGAGAACACGATTAGCAATTCAATGTTACAGGAAAGGTTTGTTTGCTGCCTCATGACAATCATCGTTTCTAGTAACTTTACCTACATCTGAATGAAGGGAGATATACATACAAGGGATGAAGAGAACACGATTAGCAATTAAACATTACAGGAAAGGTTTGTTTGCTGCCACATGACAGTCATCGTTTTTAGAAACTTTAACTACATCTGAATGAAGAGAGATATACATACAAGGGATGAAGAGAACATGATTAGCAATTCATTGTTACAGGAAAGGTTTGTTTGCTGCAACACGGCCATCATCGTTTCTTCTAATTTTACCTACATCTGAATGAAGAGAGATATACATACAAGGGATGAAGAGAACACGATTAGCAATTCAACGTTACAGGAAAAGTTTGTTTGCTGCCACATGACAATCATCGTTTCTAGTAACTTTAACTACATCTGAATGAAGAGAGATATACATACAAGGGATGAAGAGAACACGATTAGCAATTAAACATTACAGGAAAGTTTGTTTGCTGCCACATGACAGTCATCGTTTGTAGTAACTTTAACTACATCTGAATGAAGAGATTTGTACATACAAGGGATGAAGAGAACACGATTAGCAATTAAACATTACAGGAAAGGTTTGTTTGCTGCCACATGACAGTCATCGTTTTTAGAAACTTCAACTACATCTGAATGAAGAGAGATATACATACAAGGGATGAAGAGAACACGATTAGCAATTAAACGTTAAAGGAAAGCTTTGTTTGCTGCCACATGACAATCATCGTTTGTAGTAACTTTAACTACATCTGAATGAAGAGATTTATACATACAAGGGATGAAGAGAACACGATTAGCAATTAAACATTACAGGAAAGGTTTGTTTGCTGCCACATGACAGTCATCGTTTGTAAAAACTTTAACTACATCTGAATGAAGAGAGATATACATACAAGGGATGAAGAGAACACGATTAGCAATTCAGTGTTACAGGGAAGGTTTGTTTGCTGCAACACGGCCATCATCGTTTCTCCTAACTTTAACTACATCTGAATGAAGAGAGATATACCTACCAGGGATGAAGAGAACACGATTAGCAATTCAACGTTACAGGAAAGGTTTGTTTGCTGCAACATGACAGTCATCGTTTGTAGTAACTTTAACTACATCTGAATGGAGAGAGATATACATACAAGGGATGAAGAGAACATGATTAGCAATTCAACGTTACAGGAAAGGTTTGTTTGCTGCCTCATGACAATCATCGTTTCTAGTAACTTTAACTACATCTGAATGAAGAGAGATATCCATACAAGGGATGAAGAGAACACGATTAGCAATTCAACGTTACAGGAAAGGTTTGTTTGCTGCAACACGGCCATCATCGTTTCTAGTAACTTTAACTACATCTGAATGAAGAGAGATATACATACAAGGGATGAAGAGAACACGATTAGCAATTCAACGTTAAAGGAAAGCTTTGTATGCTGCCACATGACAATCATCGTTTGTAGTAACTTTAACTACATCTGAATGAAGAGAGATATACATACAAGGGATGAAGAGAACACGATTAGCAATTAAACATTACAGGAAAGGTTTGTTTGCTGCCACATGACAGTCAACGTTTTTAGAAACTTTAACTACATCTGAATGAAGAGAGATATACATACAAGGGATGAAGAGAACATGATTAGCAATTCATTGTTACAGGAAAGGTTTGTTTGCTGCAACACGGCCATCATCGTTTCTACTAATTTTACCTACATCTGAATGAAGAGAGATATACATACAAGGGATGAAGAGAACACGATTAGCAATTCAACGTTACAGGAAAAGTTTGTTTGCTGCCACATGACAATCATCGTTTCTAGTAACTTTAACTACATCTGAATGAAGAGAGATATACATACAAGGGATGAAGAGAACACGATTAGCAATTAAACATTACAGGAAAGTTTGTTTGCTGCCACATGACAGTCATCGTTTGTAGTAACTTTAACTACATCTGAATGAAGAGATTTGTACATACAAGGGATGAAGAGAACACGATTAGCAATTAAACATTACAGGAAAGGTTTGTTTGCTGCCACATGACAGTCATCGTTTTTAGAAACTTCAACTACATCTGAATGAAGAGAGATATACATACAAGGGATGAAGAGAACACGATTAGCAATTAAACGTTAAAGGAAAGCTTTGTTTGCTGCCACATGACAATCATCGTTTGTAGTAACTTTAACTACATCTGAATGAAGAGATTTATACATACAAGGGATGAAGAGAACACGATTAGCAATTAAACATTACAGGAAAGGTTTGTTTGCTGCCACATGACAGTCATCGTTTGTAAAAACTTTAACTACATCTGAATGAAGAGAGATATACATACAAGGGATGAAGAGAACACGATTAGCAATTCAGTGTTACAGGGAAGGTTTGTTTGCTGCAACACGGCCATCATCGTTTCTGCTAACTTTAACTACATCTGAATGAAGAGAGATATACCTACCAGGGATGAAGAGAACACGATTAGCAATTCAACGTTACAGGAAAGGTTTGTTTGCTGCAACATGACAGTCATCGTTTGTAGTAACTTTAACTACATCTGAATGGAGAGAGATATACATACAAGGGATGAAGAGAACATGATTAGCAATTCAACGTTACAGGAAAGGTTTGTTTGCTGCCTCATGACAATCATCGTTTCTAGTAACTTTAACTACATCTGAATGAAGAGAGATATCCATACAAGGGATGAAGAGAACACGATTAGCAATTCAACGTTACAGGAAAGGTTTGTTTGCTGCAACACGGCCATCATCGTTTCTACTAATTTTAACTACATCTGAATGAAGAGAGATATACATACAAGGGATGAAGAGAACACGATTAGCAATTCAACGTTACAGGAAAAGTTTGTTTGCTGCCACATGACAATCATCGTTTCTAGTAACTTTAACTACATCTGAATGAAGAGAGATATACATACAAGGGATGAAGAGAACACGATTAGCAATTCAACGTTAAAGGAAAGCTTTGTATGCTGCCACATGACAATCATCGTTTGTAGTAACTTTAACTACATCTGAATGAAGAGAGATATACATACAAGGGATGAAGAGAACACGATTAGCAATTAAACATTACAGGAAAGTTTGTTTGCTGCAGCATGACAGTCATCGTTTGTAGTAACTTTAACTACATCTGAATGAAGGGAGATATACATACAAGGGATGAAGAGAACACGATTAGCAATTAAACATTACAGGAAAGTTTGTTTGCTGCAACATGACAGTCATCGTTTGCAGTAACTTTAACTACATCTGAATGAAGAGATTTGTACATACAAGGGATGAAGAGTACACGATTAGCAATTAAACATTACAGGAAAGGTTTCTTTGCTGCCACATGACAGTCATCGTGTTTAGAAACTTTAACTACATCTGAATGAAGAGAGATATACATACAAGGGATGAAGAGAACACGATTAGCAATTCAACGTTAAAGGAAAGCTTTGTTTGCTGCCACATGACAATCATCGTTTCTAGTAACTTTAACTACATCTGAATGAAGAGATTTATACATACAAGGGATGAAGAGAACACGATTAGCAATTAAACATTACAGGAAAGGTTTGTTTGCTGCCACATGACAGTCATCGTTTGTAGAAACTTTAACTACATCTGAATGAAGAGAGATATACATACAAGGGATGAAGAGAACACGATTAGCAATTCAGTGTTACAGGGAAGGTTTGTTTGCTGCAACATGACGGTCATCGTTTGTAGTAACTTTAACTACATCTGAATGGAGAGAGATATTACATACAAGGGATGAAGAGAACACGATTAGCAATTCAATGTTACAGGAAAGGTTTGTTTGCTGCCTCATGACAATCATCGTTTCTAGTAACTTTACCTACATCTGAATGAAGGGAGATATACATACAAGGGATGAAGAGAACACGATTAGCAATTAAACATTACAGGAAAGGTTTGTTTGCTGCCACATGACAGTCATCGTGTTTAGAAACTTTAACTACATCTGAATGAAGAGAGATATACATACAAGGGATGAAGAGAACACGATTAGCAATTCAACGTTAAAGGAAATCTTTGTTTGCTGCCACATGACAATCATCGTTTCTAGTAACTTTAACTACATCTGAATGAAGAGATTTATACATACAAGGGATGAAGAGAACACGATTAGCAATTAAACATTACAGGAAAGGTTTGTTTGCTGCCACATGACAGTCATCGTTTGTAGAAACTTTAACTACATCTGAATGAAGAGAGATATACATACAAGGGATGAAGAGAACACGATTAGCAATTCAGTGTTACAGGGAAGGTTTGTTTGCTGCAACATGACGATCATCGTTTGTAGTAACTTTAACTACATCTGAATGGAGAGAGATATTACATACAAGGGATGAAGAGAACACGATTAGCAATTCAATGTTACAGGAAAGGTTTGTTTGCTGCCTCATGACAATCATCGTTTCTAGTAACTTTACCTACATCTGAATGAAGGGAGATATACATACAAGGGATGAAGAGAACACGATTAGCAATTAAACATTACAGGAAAGGTTTGTTTGCTGCCACATGACAGTCATCGTTTTTAGAAACTTTAACTACATCTGAATGAAGAGAGATATACATACAAGGGATGAAGAGAACACGATTAGCAATTAAACATTACAGGAAAGTTTGTTTGCTGCCACATGACAGTCATCGTTTGTAGTAACTTTAACTACATCTGAATGAAGAGATTTGTACATACAAGGGATGAAGAGAACACGATTAGCAATTAAACATTACAGGAAAGGTTTGTTTGCTGCCACATGACAGTCATCGTTTTTAGAAACTTCAACTACATCTGAATGAAGAGAGATATACATACAAGGGATGAAGAGAACACGATTAGCAATTAAACGTTAAAGGAAAGCTTTGTTTGCTGCCACATGACAATCATCGTTTGTAGTAACTTTAACTACATCTGAATGAAGAGATTTATACATACAAGGGATGAAGAGAACACGATTAGCAATTAAACATTACAGGAAAGGTTTGTTTGCTGCCACATGACAGTCATCGTTTGTAAAAACTTTAACTACATCTGAATGAAGAGAGATATACATACAAGGGATGAAGAGAACACGATTAGCAATTCAGTGTTACAGGGAAGGTTTGTTTGCTGCAACACGGCCATCATCGTTTCTGCTAACTTTAACTACATCTGAATGAAGAGAGATATACCTACCAGGGATGAAGAGAACACGATTAGCAATTCAACGTTACAGGAAAGGTTTGTTTGCTGCAACATGACAGTCATCGTTTGTAGTAACTTTAACTACATCTGAATGGAGAGAGATATACATACAAGGGATGAAGAGAACATGATTGGCAGTTCAACGTTACAGGAAAGGTTTGTTTGCTGCCTCATGACAAT
Source organism: Rhineura floridana (assembly GCF_030035675.1). NCBI lineage: Eukaryota > Metazoa > Chordata > Lepidosauria > Squamata > Rhineuridae > Rhineura > Rhineura floridana. The sequence continues at coordinate 166,662 of NC_084495.1, forward strand.
CATCGTTTCTAGTAACTTTAACTACATCTGAATGAAGAGAGATATCCATACAAGGGATGAAGAGAACACGATTAGCAATTCAACGTTACAGGAAAGGTTTGTTTGCTGCAACACGGCCATCATCGTTTCTACTAATTTTAACTACATCTGAATGAAGAGAGATATACATACAAGGGATGAAGAGAACACGATTAGCAATTCAACGTTACAGGAAAAGTTTGTTTGCTGCCACATGACAATCATCGTTTCTAGTAACTTTAACTACATCTGAATGAAGAGAGATATACATACAAGGGATGAAGAGAACACGATTAGCAATTCAACGTTAAAGGAAAGCTTTGTATGCTGCCACATGACAATCATCGTTTGTAGTAACTTTAACTACATCTGAATGAAGAGAGATATACATACAAGGGATGAAGAGAACACGATTAGCAATTAAACATTACAGGAAAGTTTGTTTGCTGCAGCATGACAGTCATCGTTTGTAGTAACTTTAACTACATCTGAATGAAGGGAGATATACATACAAGGGATGAAGAGAACACGATTAGCAATTAAACATTACAGGAAAGTTTGTTTGCTGCAACATGACAGTCATCGTTTGCAGTAACTTTAACTACATCTGAATGAAGAGATTTGTACATACAAGGGATGAAGAGTACACGATTAGCAAATAAACATTACAGGAAAGGTTTGTTTGCTGCCACATGACAGTCATCGTGTTTAGAAACTTTAACTACATCTGAATGAAGAGAGATATACATACAAGGGATGAAGAGAACACGATTAGCAATTCAACGTTAAAGGAAAGCTTTGTTTGCTGCCACATGACAATCATCGTTTCTAGTAACTTTAACTACATCTGAATGAAGAGATTTATACATACAAGGGATGAAGAGAACACGATTAGCAATTAAACATTACAGGAAAGGTTTGTTTGCTGCCACATGACAGTCATCGTTTGTAGAAACTTTAACTACATCTGAATGAAGAGAGATATACATACAAGGGATGAAGAGAACACGATTAGCAATTCAGTGTTACAGGGAAGGTTTGTTTGCTGCAACACGGCCATCATCGTTTCTGCTAACTTTAACTACATCTGAATGAAGAGGGATATACCTACCAGGGATCAAGAGAACACGATTAGCAATTCAACGTTACAGGAAAGGTTTGTTTGCTGCAACATGACAGTCATCGTTTGTAGTAACTTTAACTACATCTGAATGGAGAGAGATATACATACAAGGGATGAAGAAGAGAGATATACATACAAGGGATGAAGAGAACACGATTAGCAATTCAACGTTACAGGAAAAGTTTGTTTGCTGCCACATGACAATCATCGTTTCTAGTAACTTTAACTACATCTGAATGAAGAGAGATATACATACAAGGGATGAAGAGAACACGATTAGCAATTCAACGTTAAAGGAAAGCTTTGTATGCTGCCACATGACAATCATCGTTTGTAGTAACTTTAACTACATCTGAATGAAGGGAGATATACATACAAGGGATGAAGAGAACACGATTAGCAATTAAACATTACAGGAAAGGTTTGTTTGCTGCCACATGACAGTCATCGTTTTTAGAAACTTTAACTACATCTGAATGAAGAGAGATATGCATACAAGGGATGAAGAGAACATGATTAGCAATTCATTGTTACAGGAAAGGTTTGTTTGCTGCAACACGGCCATAATCATTTCTACTAATTTTAACTACATCTGAATGAAGAGAGATATACATACAAGGGATGAAGAGAACACGATTAGCAATTCAACGTTACAGGAAAAGTTTGTTTGCTGCCACATGACAATCATCGTTTCTAGTAACTTTAACTACATCTGAATGAAGAGAGATATACATACAAGGGATGAAGAGAACACGATTAGCAATTAAACATTACAGGAAAGGTTTGTTTGCTGCCACATGACAGTCATCGTTTGTAGAAACTTTAACTACATCTTAATGAAGAGAGATATACATACAAGGGATGAAGAAGAGAGATATACATACAAGGGATGAAGAGAACACGATTAGCAATTCAACGTTACAGGAAAAGTTTGTTTGCTGCCACATGACAATCATCGTTTCTAGTAACTTTAACTACATCTGAATGAAGAGAGATATACATACAAGGGATGAAGAGAACACGATTAGCAATTCAACGTTAAAGGAAAGCTTTGTATGCTGCCACATGACAATCATCGTTTGTAGTAACTTTAACTACATCTGAATGAAGGGAGATATACATACAAGGGATGAAGAGAACACGATTAGCAATTAAACATTACAGGAAAGTTTGTTTGCTGCAACATGACAGTCATCGTTTGTAGTAACTTTAACTACATCTGAATGAAGGGAGATATACATACAAGGGATGAAGAGAACACGATTAGCAATTAAACATTGCAGGAAAGTTTGTTTCCTGCAACATGACAGTCATCGTTTGTAGTAACTTTAACTACATCTGAATGAAGAGATTTGTACATACAAGGGATGAAGAGAACACGATTAGCAATTAAACATTACAGGAAAGGTTTGTTTGCTGCCACATGACAGTCATCGTTTTTAGAAACTTTAACTACATCTGAATGAAGAGAGATACACATACAAGGGATGAAGAGAACACGATTAGCAATTCAACGTTAAAGGAAAGCTTTGTTTGCTGCCACATGACAATCATCGTTTGTAGTAACTTTAACTACATCTGAATGAAGAGATTTATACATACAAGGGATGAAGAGAACACGATTAGCAATAAAACATTACAGGAAAGGTTTGTTTGGTGCCACATGACAGTCATCGTTTGAAGAAACTTTAATTACATCTGAATGAAGAGAGATATACATACAAGGGATGAAGAGAACACGATTAGCAATTCAGTGTTACAGGGAAGGTTTGTTTGCTGCAACACGGCCATCATCGTTTCTGCTAACTTTAACTACATCTGAATGAAGAGAGATATACCTACCAGGGATGAAGAGAACACGATTAGCAATTCAACGTTACAGGAAAGGTTTGTTTGCTGCAACATGACAGTCATCGTTTGTAGTAACTTTAACTACATCTGAATGGAGAGAGATATACATACAAGGGATGAAGAGAACATGATTAGCAATTCAATGTTACAGGAAAGGTTTGTTTGCTGCCACATGACAATCATCGTTTCTAGTAACTTTAACTACATCTGAATGAAGAGAGATATTACATACAAGGGATGAAGAGAACACGATTAGCAATTCAATGTTACAGGAAAGGTTTGTTTGCTGCCTCATGACAATCATCGTTTCTAGTAACTTTAACTACATCTGAATGAAGAGAGATATCCATACAAGGGATGAAGAGAACACGATTAGCAATTCAACATTACAGGAAAGGTTTGTTTGCTGCAACATGACAGTCATCGTTTGAGGTAACTTTAACTACATCTGAATGAAGAGAGATATACATACAAGGAATGAAGAGAACACGATTAGCAATTCAACGTTACCGGAAAGGTTTGTTTGCTGCCAAACGGCCATCATCGTTTCTACTAACTTTAACTACATCTGAATGAAGAGAGATATACCTACCAGGGATGAAGAGAACACGATTAGCAATTCAACGTTACAGGAAAGGTTTGTTTGCTGCAACATGACAGTCATCGTTTGTAGTAACTTTAACTACATCTGAATGAAGAGAGATATACATACAAGGGATGAAGAGAACACGATTAGCAATTCAACGTTAAAGGAAAGCTTTGTTTGCTGCCACATGACAATCATCGTTTGTAGTAACTTTAACTACATCTGAATGAAGGGAGATATACATACAAGGGATGAAGAGAACACGATTAGCAATTAAACATTACAGGAAAGGTTTGTTTGCTGCCACATGACAGTCATCGTTTTTAGAAACTTTAACTACATCTGAATGAAGAGAGATATGCATACAAGGGATGAAGAGAACATGATTAGCAATTCATTGTTACAGGAAAGGTTTGTTTGCTGCAACACGGCCATAATCATTTCTACTAATTTTAACTACATCTGAATGAAGAGAGATATACATACAAGGGATGAAGAGAACACGATTAGCAATTCAACGTTACAGGAAAAGTTTGTTTGCTGCCACATGACAATCATCGTTTCTAGTAACTTTAACTACATCTGAATGAAGAGAGATATACATACAAGGGATGAAGAGAACACGATTAGCAATTAAACATTACAGGAAAGGTTTGTTTGCTGCCACATGACAGTCATCGTTTGTAGAAACTTTAACTACATCTTAATGAAGAGAGATATACATACAAGGGATGAAGAAGAGAGATATACATACAAGGGATGAAGAGAACACGATTAGCAATTCAACGTTACAGGAAAAGTTTGTTTGCTGCCACATGACAATCATCGTTTCTAGTAACTTTAACTACATCTGAATGAAGAGAGATATACATACAAGGGATGAAGAGAACACGATTAGCAATTCAACGTTAAAGGAAAGCTTTGTATGCTGCCACATGACAATCATCGTTTGTAGTAACTTTAACTACATCTGAATGAAGGGAGATATACATACAAGGGATGAAGAGAACACGATTAGCAATTAAACATTACAGGAAAGTTTGTTTGCTGCAACATGACAGTCATCGTTTGTAGTAACTTTAACTACATCTGAATGAAGGGAGATATACATACAAGGGATGAAGAGAACCCGACTAGCAATTCAACGTTACAGGAAAGGTTTGTTTGCTGCCACATGACAATCATCGTTTGTAGTAACTTTAACTACATCTGAATGAAGAGAGATACGATTAGCAATTCAATGTGACAGGAAAGGTTTGTTTGCTGCAACATGACCATCATCGTTTCTACTAACTTTAACTACATCTGAATGAAGAGAGATATACATACCAGGGATGAAGAGAACGCGATTAGCAATTCAACGTTACAGGAAAGGTTTGCTGCTGCCACATGACCATCATCGTTTCTAGTAACTATAACTACATCTGAATGAAGAGAGATATACATACAAGGGATGAAGAGAACACGATTAGCAATTCAACGTTACAGGAAAGCTTTGTTTGCTGCCACATGACAATCATCGTTTGTAGTAATTTTAACTACATCTGAATGAAGGGAGATATACATACAAGGGATGAAGAGAACACGATTAGCAATTAAACATTACAGGAAAGGTTTGTTTGCTGCAACATGACAATCATCGCTTGCAGAAATTTTATTTACATCTGAATGAAGAGAGATATACATACAAGTGATGAAGAGAACACGTTTAGCAATTCAACGTTACAGGAAAGGTTTGTTTGCTGCAACATGACAGTCATCGTTTCTAGTAACTTTAACTACATCTGAATGAAGAGAGATATACATACAAGGGATGAAGATAACACGATTAGCAATTCAACGTTACAGGAAAGGTTTGTTTGCTTCAACACGGCCATCATCGTTTCTAGTAACTTTAACTACATCTGAATGAAGAGAGATATCCATACAAGGGATGAAGAGAACACGATTAGTAATTCAACGTAACAGGAAAGGTTTGTTTGCTGCAACATGACAATCATCGTTTCAAGTAACTTTAACTACATCTGAATGAAGAGAGATATTACATACACGGGATGAAGAGAACACGATTAGCAATTCAACGTTACAGGAAAGGTTTGTTTGCTGCAACATCACAGTCATCGTTTCTAGTAACTTTAACTACATCTGAATGAAGAGAGATATACATACAAGGGATGAAGAAAACACGATTAGCAATTCAACGTTACAGGAAAGGTTTGTTTCCTGCCACATGACAATCATCGTTTCTGGTAACTTTAACTACATCTGAATGAAGAGAGATATACCTACCAGGGATGAAGAGAACACGATTAGCAATTCAACGTTACAGGAAAGGTTTGTTTGCTGCAACATGACAGTCATCGTTTGTAGTAACTTTAACTACATCTGAATGGAGAGAGATATACATACAAGGGATGAAGAGAACATGATTAGCAATTCAACGTTACCGGAAAGGTTTATTTGCTGCCTCATGACAATCATCGTTTCTAGTAACTTTAACTACATCTGAATGAAGAGAGATATTACATACAAGGGATGAAGAGAACACGATTAGCAATTCAATGTTACAGGAAAGGTTTGTTTGCTGCCTCATGACAATCATCGTTTCTAGTAACTTTAACTACATCTGAATGAAGAGAGATATCCATACAAGGGATGAAGAGAACACGATTAGCAATTCAACGTTACAGGAAAGGTTTGTTTGCTGCAACATGACAGTCATCGTTTGAGGTAACTTTAACTACATCTGAATGAAGAGAGATATACATACAAGGAATGAAGAGAACACGATTAGCAATTCAACGTTACCGGAAAGGTTTGTTTGCTGCCAAACGGCCATCATCGTTTCTACTAACTTTAACTACATCTGAATGAAGAGAGATATACCTACCAGGGATGAAGAGAACACGATTAGCAATTCAACGTTACAGGAAAGGTTTGTTTGCTGCAACATGACAGTCATCGTTTGTAGTAACTTTAACTACATCTGAATGAAGAGAGATATACATACAAGGGATGAAGAGAACACGATTAGCAATTCAACGTTAAAGGAAAGCTTTGTTTGCTGCCACATGACAATCATCGTTTGTAGTAACTTTAACTACATCTGAATGAAGGGAGATATACATACAAGGGATGAAGAGAACACGATTAGCAATTAAACATTACAGGAAAGTTTGTTTGCTGCAACATGACAGTCATCGTTTCTAGTAACTTTAACTACATCTGAATGAAGAGATTTATACATACAAGGGATGAAGAGAACACGATTAGCAATTAAACATTACAGGAAAGGTTTGTTTGCTGCCACATGACAGTCATCGTTTTTAGAAACTTTAACTACATCTGAATGAAGAGAGATATGCATACAAGGGATGAAGAGAACATGATTAGCAATTCATTGTTACAGGAAAGGTTTGTTTGCTGCAACACGGCCATAATCATTTCTACTAATTTTAACTACATCTGAATGAAGAGAGATATACATACAAGGGATGAAGAGAACACGATTAGCAATTCAACGTTACAGGAAAAGTTTGTTTGCTGCCACATGACAATCATCGTTTCTAGTAACTTTAACTACATCTGAATGAAGAGAGATATACATACAAGGGATGAAGAGAACACGATTAGCAATTAAACATTACAGGAAAGGTTTGTATGCTGCCACATGACAATCATCGTTTGTAGTAACTTTAACTACATCTGAATGAAGGGAGATATACATACAAGGGATGAAGAGAACACGATTAGCAATTAAACATTACAGGAAAGTTTGTTTGCTGCAACATGACAGTCATCGTTTGTAGTAACTTTAACTACATCTGAATGAAGGGAGATATACATACAAGGGATGAAGAGAACCCGACTAGCAATTCAACGGTACAGGAAAGGTTTGTTTGCTGCCACATGACAATCATCGTTTGTAGTAACTTTAACTACATCTGAATGAAGAGAGATACGATTAGCAATTCAATGTGACAGGAAAGGTTTGTTTGCTGCAACATGACCATCATCGTTTCTACTAACTTTAAATACATCTGAATGAAGAGAGATATACATACCAGGGATGAAGAGAACGCGATTAGCAATTCAACGTTACAGGAAAGGTTTGCTGCTGCCACATGACCATCATCGTTTCTAGTAACTATAACTACATCTGAATGAAGAGAGATATACATACAAGGGATGAAGAGAACACGATTAGCAATTAAACATTACAGGAAAGGTTTGTTTGCTGCAACATGACAATCATCGCTTGCAGAAACTTTATCTACATCTGAATGAAGAGAGATATACATACAAGTGATGAAGAGAACACGTTTAGCAATTCAACGTTACAGGAAAGGTTTGTTTGCTGCAACATGACAGTCATCGTTTCTAGTAACTTTAACTACATCTGAATGAAGAGAGATATACATACAAGGGATGAAGAGAACACGATTAGCAATTCAACGTTACAGGAAAGGTTTGTTTGCTGCAACATGACAGTCATCGTTTCTAGTAACTTTAACTACATCTGAATGAAGAGAGATATACATACAAGGGATGAAGATAACACGATTAGCAATTCAACGTTACAGGAAAGGTTTGTTTGCTTCAACACGGCCATCATCGTTTCTAGTAACTTTAACTACATCTGAATGAAGAGAGATATCCATACAAGGGATGAAGAGAACACGATTAGTAATTCAACGTAACAGGAAAGGTTTGTTTGCTGCAACATGACAATCATCGTTTCAAGTAACTTTAACTACATCTGAATGAAGAGAGATATTACAGACACGGGATGAAGAGAACACGATTAGCAATTCAACGTTACAGGAAAGGTTTGTTTGCTGCAACATCACAGTCATCGTTTCTAGTAACTTTAACTACATCTGAATGAAGAGATTTATACATACAAGGGATGAAGAGAACACGATTAGCAATTAAACATTACAGGAAAGGTTTGTTTGCTGCCACATGACAGTCATCGTTTTTAGAAACTTTAACTACATCTGAATGAAGAGAGATATGCATACAAGGGATGAAGAGAACATGATTAGCAATTCATTGTTACAGGAAAGGTTTGTTTGCTGCAACACGGCCATAATCATTTCTACTAATTTTAACTACATCTGAATGAAGAGAGATATACATACAAGGGATGAAGAGAACACGATTAGCAATTCAACGTTACAGGAAAAGTTTGTTTGCTGCCACATGACAATCATCGTTTCTAGTAACTTTAACTACATCTGAATGAAGAGAGATATACATACAAGGGATGAAGAGAACACGATTAGCAATTAAACATTACAGGAAAGGTTTGTATGCTGCCACATGACAATCATCGTTTGTAGTAACTTTAACTACATCTGAATGAAGGGAGATATACATACAAGGGATGAAGAGAACACGATTAGCAATTAAACATTACAGGAAAGTTTGTTTGCTGCAACATGACAGTCATCGTTTGTAGTAACTTTAACTACATCTGAATGAAGGGAGATATACATACAAGGGATGAAGAGAACCCGACTAGCAATTCAACGTTACAGGAAAGGTTTGTTTGCTGCCACATGACAATCATCGTTTGTAGTAACTTTAACTACATCTGAATGAAGAGAGATACGATTAGCAATTCAATGTGACAGGAAAGGTTTGTTTGCTGCAACATGACCATCATCGTTTCTACTAACTTTAAATACATCTGAATGAAGAGAGATATACATACCAGGGATGAAGAGAACGCGATTAGCAATTCAACGTTACAGGAAAGGTTTGCTGCTGCCACATGACCATCATCGTTTCTAGTAACTATAACTACATCTGAATGAAGAGAGATATACATACAAGGGATGAAGAGAACACGATTAGCAATTAAACATTACAGGAAAGGTTTGTTTGCTGCAACATGACAATCATCGCTTGCAGAAACTTTATCTACATCTGAATGAAGAGAGATATACATACAAGTGATGAAGAGAACACGTTTAGCAATTCAACGTTACAGGAAAGGTTTGTTTGCTGCAACATGACAGTCATCGTTTCTAGTAACTTTAACTACATCTGAATGAAGAGAGATATACATACAAGGGATGAAGAGAACACGATTAGCAATTCAACGTTACAGGAAAGGTTTGTTTGCTGCAACATGACAGTCATCGTTTCTAGTAACTTTAACTACATCTGAATGAAGAGAGATATACATACAAGGGATGAAGATAACACGATTAGCAATTCAACGTTACAGGAAAGGTTTGTTTGCTTCAACACGGCCATCATCGTTTCTAGTAACTTTAACTACATCTGAATGAAGAGAGATATCCATACAAGGGATGAAGAGAACACGATTAGTAATTCAACGTAACAGGAAAGGTTTGTTTGCTGCAACATGACAATCATCGTTTCAAGTAACTTTAACTACATCTGAATGAAGAGAGATATTACATACACGGGATGAAGAGAACACGATTAGCAATTCAACGTTACAGGAAAGGTTTGTTTGCTGCAACATCACAGTCATCGTTTCTAGTAACTTTAACTACATCTGAATGGAGAGAGATATACATACAAGGGATGAAGAGAACATGATTAGCAATTCAACGTTACCGGAAAGGTTTATTTGCTGCCTCATGACAATCATCGTTTCTAGTAACTTTAACTACATCTGAATGAAGAGAGATATCCATACAAGGGATGAAGAGAAGACGATTAGCAATTCAATGTTACAGGAAAGGTTTGTTTGCTGCCTCATGACAATCATCGTTTCTAGTAACTTTAACTACATCTGAATGAAGAGAGATATCCATACAAGGGATGAAGAGAACACGATTAGCAATTCAACGTTACAGGAAAGGTTTGTTTGCTGCAACATGACGGTCATCGTTTGTAGTAACTTTAACTACATCTGAATGGAGAGAGATATTACATACAAGGGATGAAGAGAACACGATTAGCAATTAAACATTACAGGAAAGGTTTCTTTGCTGCAACATGACAATCATCGCTTGCAGAAACTTTATCTACATCTGAATGAAGAGAGATATACATACAAGTGATGAAGAGAACACGTTTAGCAATTCAACGTTACAGGAAAGGTTTGTTTGCTGCAACATGACAGTCATCGTTTCTAGTAACTTTAACTACATCTGAATGAAGAGAGATATACATACAAGGGATGAAGAGAACACGATTAGCAATTCAACGTTACAGGAAAGGTTTGTTTGCTGCAACATGACAGTCATCGTTTCTAGTAACTTTAACTACATCTGAATGAAGAGAGATATACATACAAGGGATGAAGATAACACGATTAGCAATTCAACGTTACAGGAAAGGTTTGTTTGCTTCAACACGGCCATCATCGTTTCTAGTAACTTTAACTACATCTGAATGAAGAGAGATATCCACACAAGGGATGAAGAGAACACGATTAGTAATTCAACGTAACAGGAAAGGTTTGTTTGCTGCAACATGACAATCATCGTTTCAAGTAACTTTAACTACATCTGAATGAAGAGAGATATTACATACACGGGATGAAGAGAACACGATTAGCAATTCAACGTTACAGGAAAGGTTTGTTTGCTGCAACATCACAGTCATCGTTTCTAGTAACTTTAACTACATCTGAATGGAGAGAGATATACATACAAGGGATGAAGAGAACATGATTAGCAATTCAACGTTACCGGAAAGGTTTATTTGCTGCCTCATGACAATCATCGTTTCTAGTAACTTTAACTACATCTGAATGAAGAGAGATATCCATACAAGGGATGAAGAGAAGACGATTAGCAATTCAATGTTACAGGAAAGGTTTGTTTGCTGCCTCATGACAATCATCGTTTCTAGTAACTTTAACTACATCTGAATGAAGAGAGATATCCATACAAGGGATGAAGAGAACACGATTAGCAATTCAACGTTACAGGAAAGGTTTGTTTGCTGCAACATGACGGTCATCGTTTGTAGTAACTTTAACTACATCTGAATGGAGAGAGATATTACATACAAGGGATGAAGAGAACACGATTAGCAATTCAATGTTACAGGAAAGGTTTGTTTGCTGCCTCATGACAATCATCGTTTCTAGTAACTTTACCTACATCTGAATGAAGGGAGATATACATACAAGGGATGAAGAGAACACGATTAGCAATTAAACATTACAGGAAAGGTTTGTTTGCTGCCACATGACAGTCATCGTTTTTAGAAACTTTAACTACATCTGAATGAAGAGAGATATACATACAAGGGATGAAGAGAACATGATTAGCAATTCATTGTTACAGGAAAGGTTTGTTTGCTGCAACACGGCCATCATCGTTTCTACTAATTTTACCTACATCTGAATGAAGAGAGATATACATACAAGGGATGAAGAGAACACGATTAGCAATTCAACGTTACAGGAAAAGTTTGTTTGCTGCCACATGACAATCATCGTTTCTAGTAACTTTAACTACATCTGAATGAAGAGAGATATACATACAAGGGATGAAGAGAACACGATTAGCAATTAAACATTACAGGAAAGTTTGTTTGCTGCCACATGACAGTCATCGTTTGTAGTAACTTTAACTACATCTGAAGGAAGAGATTTGTACATACAAGGGATGAAGAGAACACGATTAGCAATTAAACATTACAGGAAAGGTTTGTTTGCTGCCACATGACAGTCATCGTTTTTAGAAACTTCAACTACATCTGAATGAAGAGAGATATACATACAAGGGATGACGAGAACACGATTAGCAATTAAACGTTAAAGGAAAGCTTTGTTTGCTGCCACATGACAATCATCGTTTGTAGTAACTTTAACTACATCTGAATGAAGAGATTTATACATACAAGGGATGAAGAGAACACGATTAGCAATTAAACATTACAGGAAAGGTTTGTTTGCTGCCACATGACAGTCATCGTTTGTAAAAACTTTAACTACATCTGAATGAAGAGAGGTATACATACAGGGGATGAAGAGAACACGATTAGCAATTAAACATTACAGGAAAGTTTGTTTGCTGCAGCATGACAGTCATCGTTTGTAGTAACTTTAACTACATCTGAATGAAGGGAGATATACATACAAGGGATGAAGAGAACACGATTAGCAATTAAACATTACAGGAAAGTTTGTTTGCTGCAACATGACAGTCATCGTTTGCAGTAACTTTAACTACATCTGAATGAAGAGATTTGTACATACAAGGGATGAAGAGTACACGATTAGCAATTAAACATTACAGGAAAGGTTTGTTTGCTGCCACATGACAGTCATCGTTTTTAGAAACTTTAACTACATCTGAATGAAGAGAGATATACATACAAGGGATGAAGAGAACACGATTAGCAATTCAACGTTAAAGGAAAGCTTTGTTTGCTGCCACATGACAATGATCGTTTCTAGTAACTTTAACTACATCTGAATGAAGAGATTTATACATACAAGGGATGAAGAGAACACGATTAGCAATTAAACATTACAGGAAAGGTTTGTTTGCTGCCACATGACAGTCATCGTTTGTAGAAACTTTAACTACATCTGAATGAAGAGAGATATACATACAAGGGATGAAGAGAACACGATTAGCAATTCAGTGTTACAGGGAAGGTTTGTTTGCTGCAACACGGCCATCATCGTTTCTGCTAACTTTAACTACATCTGAATGAAGAGGGATATACCTACCAGGGATGAAGAGAACACGATTAGCAATTCAACGTTACAGGAAAGGTTTGTTTGCTGCAACATGACACTCATCGTTTGTAGTAACTTTAACTACATCTGAATGGAGAGAGATATACATACAAGGGATGAAGAGAACATGATTAGCAATTCAACGTTACCGGAAAGGTTTGTTTGCTGCCTCATGACAATCATCGTTTCTAGTAACTTTAACTACATCTGAATGAAGAGAGATATCCATACAAGGGATGAAGAGAAGACGATTAGCAATTCAATGTTACAGGAAAGGTTTGTTTGCTGCCACATGACAGTCATCGTTTTTAGAAACTTTAACTACATCTGAATGAAGAGAGATATACATACAAGGGATGAAGAGAACACGATTAGCAATTCAACGTTAAAGGAAAGCTTTGTTTGCTGCCACATGACAATGATCGTTTCTAGTAACTTTAACTACATCTGAATGAAGAGATTTATACATACAAGGGATGAAGAGAACACGATTAGCAATTAAACATTACAGGAAAGGTTTGTTTGCTGCCACATGACAGTCATCGTTTGTAGAAACTTTAACTACATCTGAATGAAGAGAGATATACATACAAGGGATGAAGAGAACACGATTAGCAATTCAGTGTTACAGGGAAGGTTTGTTTGCTGCAACACGGCCATCATCGTTTCTGCTAACTTTAACTACATCTGAATGAAGAGGGATATACCTACCAGGGATGAAGAGAACACGATTAGCAATTCAACGTTACAGGAAAGGTTTGTTTGCTGCAACATGACAGTCATCGTTTGTAGTAACTTTAACTACATCTGAATGGAGAGAGATATACATACAAGGGATGAAGAGAACATGATTAGCAATTCAACGTTACCGGAAAGGTTTGTTTGCTGCCTCATGACAATCATCGTTTCTAGTAACTTTAACTACATCTGAATGAAGAGAGATATCCATACAAGGGATGAAGAGAAGACGATTAGCAATTCAATGTTACAGGAAAGGTTTGTTTGCTGCCTCATGACAATCATCGTTTCTAGTAACTTTAACTACATCTGAATGAAGAGAGATATCCATACAAGGGATGAAGAGAACACGATTAGCAATTCAACGTTACAGGAAAGGTTTGTTTGCTGCAACATGACAGTCATCGTTTGTAGTAACTTTAACTACATCTGAATGGAGAGAGATATTACATACAAGGGATGAAGAGAACACGATTAGCAATTCAATGTTACAGGAAAGGTTTGTTTGCTGCCTCATGACAATCATCGTTTCTAGTAACTTTACCTACATCTGAATGAAGGGAGATATACATACAAGGGATGAAGAGAACACGATTAGCAATTAAACATTACAGGAAAGGTTTGTTTGCTGCCACATGACAGTCATCGTTTGTAGAAACTTTAACTACATCTTAATGAAGAGAGATATACATACAAGGGATGAAGAAGAGAGATATACATACAAGGGATGAAGAGAACACGATTAGCAATTCAACGTTACAGGAAAAGTTTGTTTGCTGCCACATGACAATCATCGTTTCTAGTAACTTTAACTACATCTGAATGAAGAGAGATATACATACAAGGGATGAAGAGAACACGATTAGCAATTCAACGTTAAAGGAAAGCTTTGTATGCTGCCACATGACAATCATCGTTTGTAGTAACTTTAACTACATCTGAATGAAGGGAGATATACATACAAGGGATGAAGAGAACACGATTAGCAATTAAACATTACAGGAAAGTTTGTTTGCTGCAACATGACAGTTATCGTTTGTAGTAACTTTAACTACATCTGAATGAAGGGAGATATACATACAAGGGATGAAGAGAACACGATTAGCAATTAAACATTACAGGAAAGTTTGTTTGCTGCAACATGACAGTCATCGTTTGTAGTAACTTTAACTACATCTGAATGAAGAGATTTGTACATACAAGGGATGAAGAGAACACGATTAGCAATTAAACATTACAGGAAAGGTTTGTTTGCTGCCACATGACAGTCATCGTTTTTAGAAACTTTAACTACATCTGAATGAAGAGAGATACACATACAAGGGATGAAGAGAACACGATTAGCAATTCAACGTTAAAGGAAAGCTTTGTTTGCTGCCACATGACAATCATCGTTTGTAGTAACTTTAACTACATCTGAATTAAGAGATTTATACATACAAGGGATGAAGAGAACACGATTAGCAATAAAACATTACAGGAAAGGTTTGTTTGGTGCCACATGACAGTCATCGTTTGTAGAAACTTTAATTACATCTGAATGAAGAGAGATATACATACAAGGGATGAAGAGAACACGATTAGCAATTCCGTGTTACAGGGAAGGTTTGTTTGCTGCAACACGGCCATCATCGTTTCTGCTAACTTTAACTACATCTGAATGAAGAGAGATATACCTACCAGGGATGAAGAGAACACGATTAGCAATTCAACGTTACAGGAAAGGTTTGTTTGCTGCAACATGACAGTCATCGTTTGTAGTAACTTTAACTACATCTGAATGGAGAGAGATATACATACAAGGGATGAAGAGAACATGATTAGCAATTCAATGTTACAGGAAAGGTTTGTTTGCTGCCACATGACAATCATCGTTTCTAGTAACTTTAACTACATCTGAATGAAGAGAGATATTACATACAAGGGATGAAGAGAACACGATTAGCAATTCAATGTTACAGGAAAGGTTTGTTTGCTGCCTCATGACAATCATCGTTTCTAGTAACTTTAACTACATCTGAATGAAGAGAGATATCCATACAAGGGATGAAGAGAACACGATTAGCAATTCAACGTTACAGGAAAGGTTTGTTTGCTGCAACATGACAGTCATCGTTTGAGGTAACTTTAACTACATCTGAATGAAGAGAGATATACATACAAGGAATGAAGAGAACACGATTAGCAATTCAACGTTACCGGAAAGGTTTGTTTGCTGCCAAACGGCCATCATCGTTTCTACTAACTTTAACTACATCTGAATGAAGAGAGATATACCTACCAGGGATGAAGAGAACACGATTAGCAATTCAACGTTACAGGAAAGGTTTGTTTGCTGCAACATGACAGTCATCGTTTGTAGTAACTTTAACTACATCTGAATGAAGAGAGATATACATACAAGGGATGAAGAGAACACGATTAGCAATTCAACGTTAAAGGAAAGCTTTGTATGCTGCCACATGACAATCATCGTTTGTAGTAACTTTAACTACATCTGAATGAAGGGAGATATACATACAAGGGATGAAGAGAACACGATTAGCAATTAAACATTACAGGAAAGTTTGTTTGCTGCAACATGACAGTCATCGTTTGTAGTAACTTTAACTACATCTGAATGAAGGGAGATATACATACAAGGGATGAAGAGAACCCGACTAGCAATTCAACGTTACAGGAAAGGTTTGTTTGCTGCCACATGACAATCATCGTTTGTAGTAACTTTAACTACATCTGAATGAAGAGAGATACGATTAGCAATTCAATGTGACAGGAAAGGTTTGTTTGCTGCAACATGACCATCATCGTTTCTACTAACTTTAACTACATCTGAATGAAGAGAGATATACATACCAGGGATGAAGAGAACGCGATTAGCAATTCAACGTTACAGGAAAGGTTTGCTGCTGCCACATGACCATCATCGTTTCTAGTAACTATAACTACATCTGAATGAAGAGAGATATACATACAAGGGATGAAGAGAACACGATTAGCAATTAAACATTACAGGAAAGGTTTGTTTGCTGCAACATGACAATCATCGCTTGCAGAAACTTTATCTACATCTGAATGAAGAGAGATATACATACAAGTGATGAAGAGAACACGTTTAGCAATTCAACGTTACAGGAAAGGTTTGTTTGCTGCAACATGACAGTCATCGTTTCTAGTAACTTTAACTACATCTGAATGAAGAGAGATATACATACAAGGGATGAAGAGAACACGATTAGCAATTCAACGTTACAGGAAAGGTTTGTTTGCTGCAACATGACAGTCATCGTTTCTAGTAACTTTAACTACATCTGAATGAAGAGAGATATACATACAAGGGATGAAGATAACACGATTAGCAATTCAACGTTACAGGAAAGGTTTGTTTGCTTCAACACGGCCATCATCGTTTCTAGTAACTTTAACTACATCTGAATGAAGAGAGATATCCATACAAGGGATGAAGAGAACACGATTAGTAATTCAACGTAACAGGAAAGGTTTGTTTGCTGCAACATGACAATCATCGTTTCAAGTAACTTTAACTACATCTGAATGAAGAGAGATATTACATACACGGTATGAAGAGAACACGATTAGCAATTCAACGTTACAGGAAAGGTTTGTTTGCTGCAACATCACAGTCATCGTTTCTAGTAACTTTAACTACATCTGAATGGAGAGAGATATACATACAAGGGATGAAGAGAACATGATTAGCAATTCAACGTTACCGGAAAGGTTTATTTGCTGCCTCATGACAATCATCGTTTCTAGTAACTTTAACTACATCTGAATGAAGAGAGATATCCATACAAGGGATGAAGAGAAGACGATTAGCAATTCAATGTTACAGGAAAGGTTTGTTTGCTGCCTCATGACAATCATCGTTTCTAGTAACTTTAACTACATCTGAATGAAGAGAGATATCCATACAAGGGATGAAGAGAACACGATTAGCAATTCAACGTTACAGGAAAGGTTTGTTTGCTGCAACATGACGGTCATCGTTTGTAGTAACTTTAACTACATCTGAATGGAGAGAGATATTACATACAAGGGATGAAGAGAACACGATTAGCAATTCAATGTTACAGGAAAGGTTTGTTTGCTGCCTCATGACAATCATCGTTTCTAGTAACTTTACCTACATCTGAATGAAGGGAGATATACATACAAGGGATGAAGAGAACACGATTAGCAATTAAACATTACAGGAAAGGTTTGTTTGCTGCCACATGACAGTCATCGTTTTTAGAAACTTTAACTACATCTGAATGAAGAGAGATATACATACAAGGGATGAAGAGAACATGATTAGCAATTCATTGTTACAGGAAAGGTTTGTTTGCTGCAACACGGCCATCATCGTTTCTACTAATTTTACCTACATCTGAATGAAGAGAGATATACATACAAGGGATGAAGAGAACACGATTAGCAATTCAACGTTACAGGAAAAGTTTGTTTGCTGCCACATGACAATCATCGTTTCTAGTAACTTTAACTACATCTGAATGAAGAGAGATATACATACAAGGGATGAAGAGAACACGATTAGCAATTAAACATTACAGGAAAGTTTGTTTGCTGCCACATGACAGTCATCGTTTGTAGTTACTTTAACTACATCTGAAGGAAGAGATTTGTACATACAAGGGATGAAGAGAACACGATTAGCAATCAAACATTACAGGAAAGGTTTGTTTGCTGCCACATGACAGTCATCGTTTTTAGAAACTTCAACTACATCTGAATGAAGAGAGATATACATACAAGGGATGACGAGAACACGATTAGCAATTAAACGTTAAAGGAAAGCTTTGTTTGCTGCCACATGACAATCATCGTTTGTAGTAACTTTAACTACATCTGAATGAAGAGATTTATACATACAAGGGATGAAGAGAACACGATTAGCAATTAAACATTACAGGAAAGGTTTGTTTGCTGCCACATGACAGTCATCGTTTGTAAAAACTTTAACTACATCTGAATGAAGAGAGATATACATACAAGGGATGAAGAGAACACGATTAGCAATTCAGTGTTACAGGGAAGGTTTGTTTGCTGCAACACGGCCATCATCGTTTCTGCTAACTTTAACTACATCTGAATGAAGAGAGATATACCTACCAGGGATGAAGAGAACACGATTAGCAATTCAACGTTACAGGAAAGGTTTGTTTGCTGCAACATGACAGTCATCGTTTGTAGTAACTTTAACTACATCTGAATGGAGAGAGATATACATACAAGGGATGAAGAGAACATGATTAGCAATTCAACGTTACAGGAAAGGTTTGTTTGCTGCCTCATGACAATCATCGTTTCTAGTAACTTTAACTACATCTGAATGAAGAGAGATATCCATACAAGGGATGAAGAGAACACGATTAGCAATTCAACGTTACAGGAAAGGTTTGTTTGCTGCAACACGGCCATCATCGTTTCTACTAATTTTAACTACATCTGAATGAAGAGAGATATACATACAAGGGATGAAGAGAACACGATTAGCAATTAAACATTACAGGAAAGTTTGTTTGCTGCAACATGACAGTCATCGTTTGCAGTAACTTTAACTACATCTGAATGAAGAGATTTGTACATACAAGGGATGAAGAGTACACGATTAGCAATTAAACATTACAGGAAAGGTTTGTTTGCTGCCACATGACAGTCATCGTTTTTAGAAACTTTAACTACATCTGAATGAAGAGAGATATACATACAAGGGATGAAGAGAACACGATTAGCAATTCAACGTTACAGGAAAGGTTTGTTTGCTGCCTCATGACAATCATCGTTTCTAGTAACTTTAACTACATCTGAATGAAGAGAGATATCCATACAAGGGATGAAGAGAAGACGATTAGCAATTCAATGTTACAGGAAAGGTTTGTTTGCTGCCTCATGACAATCATCGTTTCTAGTAACTTTAACTACATCTGAATGAAGAGAGATATACATACAAGGGATGAAGAGAACACGATTAGCAATTAAACATTACAGGAAAGGTTTGTTTGCTGCCACATGACAGTCATCGTTTTTAGAAACTTTAACTACATCTGAATGAAGAGAGATATGCATACAAGGGATGAAGAGGACATGATTAGCAATTCATTGTTACAGGAAAGGTTTGTTTGCTGCCTCATGACAATCATCGTTTCTAGTAACTTTACCTACATCTGAATGAAGGGAGATATACATACAAGGGATGAAGAGAACACGATTAGCAATTAAACATTACAGGAAAGGTTTGTTTGCTGCCACATGACAGTCATCGTTTGTAGAAACTTTAACTACATCTTAATGAAGAGAGATATACATACAAGGGATGAAGAAGAGAGATATACATACAAGGGATGAAGAGAACACGATTAGCAATTCAACGTTACAGGAAAAGTTTGTTTGCTGCCACATGACAATCATCGTTTCTAGTAACTTTAACTACATCTGAATGAAGAGAGATATACATACAAGGGATGAAGAGAACACGATTAGCAATTCAACGTTAAAGGAAAGCTTTGTATGCTGCCACATGACAATCATCGTTTGTAGTAACTTTAACTACATCTGAATGAAGGGAGATATACATACAAGGGATGAAGAGAACACGATTAGCAATTAAACATTACAGGAAAGTTTGTTTGCTGCAACATGACAGTTATCGTTTGTAGTAACTTTAACTACATCTGAATGAAGGGAGATATACATACAAGGGATGAAGAGAACACGATTAGCAATTAAACATTACAGGAAAGTTTGTTTGCTGCAACATGACAGTCATCGTTTGTAGTAACTTTAACTACATCTGAATGAAGAGATTTGTACATACAAGGGATGAAGAGAACACGATTAGCAATTAAACATTACAGGAAAGGTTTGTTTGCTGCCACATGACAGTCATCGTTTTTAGAAACTTTAACTACATCTGAATGAAGAGAGATACACATACAAGGGATGAAGAGAACACGATTAGCAATTCAACGTTAAAGGAAAGCTTTGTTTGCTGCCACATGACAATCATCGTTTGTAGTAACTTTAACTACATCTGAATTAAGAGATTTATACATACAAGGGATGAAGAGAACACGATTAGCAATAAAACATTACAGGAAAGGTTTGTTTGGTGCCACATGACAGTCATCGTTTGTAGAAACTTTAATTACATCTGAATGAAGAGAGATATACATACAAGGGATGAAGAGAACAAGATTAGCAATTCCGTGTTACAGGGAAGGTTTGTTTGCTGCAACACGGCCATCATCGTTTCTGCTAACTTTAACTACATCTGAATGAAGAGAGATATACCTACCAGGGATGAAGAGAACACGATTAGCAATTCAACGTTACAGGAAAGGTTTGTTTGCTGCAACATGACAGTCATCGTTTGTAGTAACTTTAACTACATCTGAATGGAGAGAGATATACATACAAGGGATGAAGAGAACATGATTAGCAATTCAATGTTACAGGAAAGGTTTGTTTGCTGCCACATGACAATCATCGTTTCTAGTAACTTTAACTACATCTGAATGAAGAGAGATATTACATACAAGGGATGAAGAGAACACGATTAGCAATTCAATGTTACAGGAAAGGTTTGTTTGCTGCCTCATGACAATCATCGTTTCTAGTAACTTTAACTACATCTGAATGAAGAGAGATATCCATACAAGGGATGAAGAGAACACGATTAGCAATTCAACGTTACAGGAAAGGTTTGTTTGCTGCAACATGACAGTCATCGTTTGAGGTAACTTTAACTACATCTGAATGAAGAGAGATATACATACAAGGAATGAAGAGAACACGATTAGCAATTCAACGTTACCGGAAAGGTTTGTTTGCTGCCAAACGGCCATCATCGTTTCTACTAACTTTAACTACATCTGAATGAAGAGAGATATACCTACCAGGGATGAAGAGAACACGATTAGCAATTCAACGTTACAGGAAAGGTTTGTTTGCTGCAACATGACAGTCATCGTTTGTAGTAACTTTAACTACATCTGAATGAAGAGAGATATACATACAAGGGATGAAGAGAACACGATTAGCAATTCAACGTTAAAGGAAAGCTTTGTATGCTGCCACATGACAATCATCGTTTGTAGTAACTTTAACTACATCTGAATGAAGGGAGATATACATACAAGGGATGAAGAGAACACGATTAGCAATTAAACATTACAGGAAAGTTTGTTTGCTGCAACATGACAGTCATCGTTTGTAGTAACTTTAACTACATCTGAATGAAGGGAGATATACATACAAGGGATGAAGAGAACCCGACTAGCAATTCAACGTTACAGGAAAGGTTTGTTTGCTGCCACATGACAATCATCGTTTGTAGTAACTTTAACTACATCTGAATGAAGAGAGATACGATTAGCAATTCAATGTGACAGGAAAGGTTTGTTTGCTGCAACATGACCATCATCGTTTCTACTAACTTTAACTACATCTGAATGAAGAGAGATATACATACCAGGGATGAAGAGAACGCGATTAGCAATTCAACGTTACAGGAAAGGTTTGCTGCTGCCACATGACCATCATCGTTTCTAGTAACTATAACTACATCTGAATGAAGAGAGATATACATACAAGGGATGAAGAGAACACGATTAGCAATTAAACATTACAGGAAAGGTTTGTTTGCTGCAACATGACAATCATCGCTTGCAGAAACTTTATCTACATCTGAATGAAGAGAGATATACATACAAGTGATGAAGAGAACACGTTTAGCAATTCAACGTTACAGGAAAGGTTTGTTTGCTGCAACATGACAGTCATCGTTTCTAGTAACTTTAACTACATCTGAATGAAGAGAGATATACATACAAGGGATGAAGAGAACACGATTAGCAATTCAACGTTACAGGAAAGGTTTGTTTGCTGCAACATGACAGTCATCGTTTCTAGTAACTTTAACTACATCTGAATGAAGAGAGATATACATACAAGGGATGAAGATAACACGATTAGCAATTCAACGTTACAGGAAAGGTTTGTTTGCTTCAACACGGCCATCATCGTTTCTAGTAACTTTAACTACATCTGAATGAAGAGAGATATCCATACAAGGGATGAAGAGAACACGATTAGTAATTCAACGTAACAGGAAAGGTTTGTTTGCTGCAACATGACAATCATCGTTTCAAGTAACTTTAACTACATCTGAATGAAGAGAGATATTACATACACGGTATGAAGAGAACACGATTAGCAATTCAACGTTACAGGAAAGGTTTGTTTGCTGCAACATCACAGTCATCGTTTCTAGTAACTTTAACTACATCTGAATGGAGAGAGATATACATACAAGGGATGAAGAGAACATGATTAGCAATTCAACGTTACCGGAAAGGTTTATTTGCTGCCTCATGACAATCATCGTTTCTAGTAACTTTAACTACATCTGAATGAAGAGAGATATCCATACAAGGGATGAAGAGAAGACGATTAGCAATTCAATGTTACAGGAAAGGTTTGTTTGCTGCCTCATGACAATCATCGTTTCTAGTAACTTTAACTACATCTGAATGAAGAGAGATATCCATACAAGGGATGAAGAGAACACGATTAGCAATTCAACGTTACAGGAAAGGTTTGTTTGCTGCAACATGACGGTCATCGTTTGTAGTAACTTTAACTACATCTGAATGGAGAGAGATATTACATACAAGGGATGAAGAGAACACGATTAGCAATTCAATGTTACAGGAAAGGTTTGTTTGCTGCCTCATGACAATCATCGTTTCTAGTAACTTTACCTACATCTGAATGAAGGGAGATATACATACAAGGGATGAAGAGAACACGATTAGCAATTAAACATTACAGGAAAGGTTTGTTTGCTGCCACATGACAGTCATCGTTTTTAGAAACTTTAACTACATCTGAATGAAGAGAGATATACATACAAGGGATGAAGAGAACATGATTAGCAATTCATTGTTACAGGAAAGGTTTGTTTGCTGCAACACGGCCATCATCGTTTCTACTAATTTTACCTACATCTGAATGAAGAGAGATATACATACAAGGGATGAAGAGAACACGATTAGCAATTCAACGTTACAGGAAAAGTTTGTTTGCTGCCACATGACAATCATCGTTTCTAGTAACTTTAACTACATCTGAATGAAGAGAGATATACATACAAGGGATGAAGAGAACACGATTAGCAATTAAACATTACAGGAAAGTTTGTTTGCTGCCACATGACAGTCATCGTTTGTAGTAACTTTAACTACATCTGAAGGAAGAGATTTGTACATACAAGGGATGAAGAGAACACGATTAGCAATTAAACATTACAGGAAAGGTTTGTTTGCTGCCACATGACAGTCATCGTTTTTAGAAACTTCAACTACATCTGAATGAAGAGAGATATACATACAAGGGATGACGAGAACACGATTAGCAATTAAAC
Organism: Rhineura floridana; assembly: GCF_030035675.1. Taxonomy (NCBI): domain Eukaryota; kingdom Metazoa; phylum Chordata; class Lepidosauria; order Squamata; family Rhineuridae; genus Rhineura; species Rhineura floridana. The sequence goes on from NC_084495.1 coordinate 191,116, forward strand.
GTTAAAGGAAAGCTTTGTTTGCTGCCACATGACAATCATCGTTTGTAGTAACTTTAACTACATCTGAATGAAGAGATTTATACATACAAGGGATGAAGAGAACACGATTAGCAATTAAACATTACAGGAAAGGTTTGTTTGCTGCCACATGACAGTCATCGTTTGTAAAAACTTTAACTACATCTGAATGAAGAGAGATATACATACAAGGGATGAAGAGAACACGATTAGCAATTCAGTGTTACAGGGAAGGTTTGTTTGCTGCAACACGGCCATCATCGTTTCTGCTAACTTTAACTACATCTGAATGAAGAGAGATATACCTACCAGGGATGAAGAGAACACGATTAGCAATTCAACGTTACAGGAAAGGTTTGTTTGCTGCAACATGACAGTCATCGTTTGTAGTAACTTTAACTACATCTGAATGGAGAGAGATATACATACAAGGGATGAAGAGAACATGATTAGCAATTCAACGTTACAGGAAAGGTTTGTTTGCTGCCTCATGACAATCATCGTTTCTAGTAACTTTAACTACATCTGAATGAAGAGAGATATCCATACAAGGGATGAAGAGAACACGATTAGCAATTCAACGTTACAGGAAAGGTTTGTTTGCTGCAACACGGCCATCATCGTTTCTACTAATTTTAACTACATCTGAATGAAGAGAGATATACATACAAGGGATGAAGAGAACACGATTAGCAATTAAACATTACAGGAAAGTTTGTTTGCTGCAACATGACAGTCATCGTTTGCAGTAACTTTAACTACATCTGAATGAAGAGATTTGTACATACAAGGGATGAAGAGTACACGATTAGCAATTAAACATTACAGGAAAGGTTTGTTTGCTGCCACATGACAGTCATCGTTTTTAGAAACTTTAACTACATCTGAATGAAGAGAGATATACATACAAGGGATGAAGAGAACACGATTAGCAATTCAACGTTACAGGAAAGGTTTGTTTGCTGTCTCATGACAATCATCGTTTCTAGTAACTTTAACTACATCTGAATGAAGAGAGATATCCATACAAGGGATGAAGAGAAGACGATTAGCAATTCAATGTTACAGGAAAGGTTTGTTTGCTGCCTCATGACAATCATCGTTTCTAGTAACTTTAACTACATCTGAATGAAGAGAGATATACATACAAGGGATGAAGAGAACAAGATTAGCAATTCCGTGTTACAGGGAAGGTTTGTTTGCTGCAACACGGCCATCATCGTTTCTGCTAACTTTAACTACATCTGAATGAAGAGAGATATACCTACCAGGGATGAAGAGAACACGATTAGCAATTCAACGTTACAGGAAAGGTTTGTTTGCTGCAACATGACAGTCATCGTTTGTAGTAACTTTAACTACATCTGAATGGAGAGAGATATACATACAAGGGATGAAGAGAACATGATTAGCAATTCAATGTTACAGGAAAGGTTTGTTTGCTGCCACATGACAATCATCGTTTCTAGTAACTTTAACTACATCTGAATGAAGAGAGATATTACATACAAGGGATGAAGAGAACACGATTAGCAATTCAATGTTACAGGAAAGGTTTGTTTGCTGCCTCATGACAATCATCGTTTCTAGTAACTTTAACTACATCTGAATGAAGAGAGATATCCATACAAGGGATGAAGAGAACACGATTAGCAATTCAACGTTACAGGAAAGGTTTGTTTGCTGCAACATGACAGTCATCGTTTGAGGTAACTTTAACTACATCTGAATGAAGAGAGATATACATACAAGGAATGAAGAGAACACGATTAGCAATTCAACGTTACCGGAAAGGTTTGTTTGCTGCCAAACGGCCATCATCGTTTCTACTAACTTTAACTACATCTGAATGAAGAGAGATATACCTACCAGGGATGAAGAGAACACGATTAGCAATTCAACGTTACAGGAAAGGTTTGTTTGCTGCAACATGACAGTCATCGTTTGTAGTAACTTTAACTACATCTGAATGAAGAGAGATATACATACAAGGGATGAAGAGAACACGATTAGCAATTCAACGTTAAAGGAAAGCTTTGTATGCTGCCACATGACAATCATCGTTTGTAGTAACTTTAACTACATCTGAATGAAGGGAGATATACATACAAGGGATGAAGAGAACACGATTAGCAATTAAACATTACAGGAAAGTTTGTTTGCTGCAACATGACAGTCATCGTTTGTAGTAACTTTAACTACATCTGAATGAAGGGAGATATACATACAAGGGATGAAGAGAACCCGACTAGCAATTCAACGTTACAGGAAAGGTTTGTTTGCTGCCACATGACAATCATCGTTTGTAGTAACTTTAACTACATCTGAATGAAGAGAGATACGATTAGCAATTCAATGTGACAGGAAAGGTTTGTTTGCTGCAACATGACCATCATCGTTTCTACTAACTTTAACTACATCTGAATGAAGAGAGATATACATACCAGGGATGAAGAGAACGCGATTAGCAATTCAACGTTACAGGAAAGGTTTGCTGCTGCCACATGACCATCATCGTTTCTAGTAACTATAACTACATCTGAATGAAGAGAGATATACATACAAGGGATGAAGAGAACACGATTAGCAATTAAACATTACAGGAAAGGTTTGTTTGCTGCAACATGACAATCATCGCTTGCAGAAACTTTATCTACATCTGAATGAAGAGAGATATACATACAAGTGATGAAGAGAACACGTTTAGCAATTCAACGTTACAGGAAAGGTTTGTTTGCTGCAACATGACAGTCATCGTTTCTAGTAACTTTAACTACATCTGAATGAAGAGAGATATACATACAAGGGATGAAGAGAACACGATTAGCAATTCAACGTTACAGGAAAGGTTTGTTTGCTGCAACATGACAGTCATCGTTTCTAGTAACTTTAACTACATCTGAATGAAGAGAGATATACATACAAGGGATGAAGATAACACGATTAGCAATTCAACGTTACAGGAAAGGTTTGTTTGCTTCAACACGGCCATCATCGTTTCTAGTAACTTTAACTACATCTGAATGAAGAGAGATATCCATACAAGGGATGAAGAGAACACGATTAGTAATTCAACGTAACAGGAAAGGTTTGTTTGCTGCAACATGACAATCATCGTTTCAAGTAACTTTAACTACATCTGAATGAAGAGAGATATTACATACACGGTATGAAGAGAACACGATTAGCAATTCAACGTTACAGGAAAGGTTTGTTTGCTGCAACATCACAGTCATCGTTTCTAGTAACTTTAACTACATCTGAATGGAGAGAGATATACATACAAGGGATGAAGAGAACATGATTAGCAATTCAACGTTACCGGAAAGGTTTATTTGCTGCCTCATGACAATCATCGTTTCTAGTAACTTTAACTACATCTGAATGAAGAGAGATATCCATACAAGGGATGAAGAGAAGACGATTAGCAATTCAATGTTACAGGAAAGGTTTGTTTGCTGCCTCATGACAATCATCGTTTCTAGTAACTTTAACTACATCTGAATGAAGAGAGATATCCATACAAGGGATGAAGAGAACACGATTAGCAATTCAACGTTACAGGAAAGGTTTGTTTGCTGCAACATGACGGTCATCGTTTGTAGTAACTTTAACTACATCTGAATGGAGAGAGATATTACATACAAGGGATGAAGAGAACACGATTAGCAATTCAATGTTACAGGAAAGGTTTGTTTGCTGCCTCATGACAATCATCGTTTCTAGTAACTTTACCTACATCTGAATGAAGGGAGATATACATACAAGGGATGAAGAGAACACGATTAGCAATTAAACATTACAGGAAAGGTTTGTTTGCTGCCACATGACAGTCATCGTTTTTAGAAACTTTAACTACATCTGAATGAAGAGAGATATACATACAAGGGATGAAGAGAACATGATTAGCAATTCATTGTTACAGGAAAGGTTTGTTTGCTGCAACACGGCCATCATCGTTTCTACTAATTTTACCTACATCTGAATGAAGAGAGATATACATACAAGGGATGAAGAGAACACGATTAGCAATTCAACGTTACAGGAAAAGTTTGTTTGCTGCCACATGACAATCATCGTTTCTAGTAACTTTAACTACATCTGAATGAAGAGAGATATACATACAAGGGATGAAGAGAACACGATTAGCAATTAAACATTACAGGAAAGTTTGTTTGCTGCCACATGACAGTCATCGTTTGTAGTAACTTTAACTACATCTGAAGGAAGAGATTTGTACATACAAGGGATGAAGAGAACACGATTAGCAATTAAACATTACAGGAAAGGTTTGTTTGCTGCCACATGACAGTCATCGTTTTTAGAAACTTCAACTACATCTGAATGAAGAGAGATATACATACAAGGGATGACGAGAACACGATTAGCAATTAAACGTTAAAGGAAAGCTTTGTTTGCTGCCACATGACAATCATCGTTTGTAGTAACTTTAACTACATCTGAATGAAGAGATTTATACATACAAGGGATGAAGAGAACACGATTAGCAATTAAACATTACAGGAAAGGTTTGTTTGCTGCCACATGACAGTCATCGTTTGTAAAAACTTTAACTACATCTGAATGAAGAGAGATATACATACAAGGGATGAAGAGAACACGATTAGCAATTCAGTGTTACAGGGAAGGTTTGTTTGCTGCAACACGGCCATCATCGTTTCTGCTAACTTTAACTACATCTGAATGAAGAGAGATATACCTACCAGGGATGAAGAGAACACGATTAGCAATTCAACGTTACAGGAAAGGTTTGTTTGCTGCAACATGACAGTCATCGTTTGTAGTAACTTTAACTACATCTGAATGGAGAGAGATATACATACAAGGGATGAAGAGAACATGATTAGCAATTCAACGTTACAGGAAAGGTTTGTTTGCTGCCTCATGACAATCATCGTTTCTAGTAACTTTAACTACATCTGAATGAAGAGAGATATCCATACAAGGGATGAAGAGAACACGATTAGCAATTCAACGTTACAGGAAAGGTTTGTTTGCTGCAACACGGCCATCATCGTTTCTACTAATTTTAACTACATCTGAATGAAGAGAGATATACATACAAGGGATGAAGAGAACACGATTAGCAATTAAACATTACAGGAAAGTTTGTTTGCTGCAACATGACAGTCATCGTTTGCAGTAACTTTAACTACATCTGAATGAAGAGATTTGTACATACAAGGGATGAAGAGTACACGATTAGCAATTAAACATTACAGGAAAGGTTTGTTTGCTGCCACATGACAGTCATCGTTTTTAGAAACTTTAACTACATCTGAATGAAGAGAGATATACATACAAGGGATGAAGAGAACACGATTAGCAATTCAACGTTACAGGAAAGGTTTGTTTGCTGTCTCATGACAATCATCGTTTCTAGTAACTTTAACTACATCTGAATGAAGAGAGATATCCATACAAGGGATGAAGAGAAGACGATTAGCAATTCAATGTTACAGGAAAGGTTTGTTTGCTGCCTCATGACAATCATCGTTTCTAGTAACTTTAACTACATCTGAATGAAGAGAGATATACATACAAGGGATGAAGAGAACACGATTAGCAATTAAACATTACAGGAAAGGTTTGTTTGCTGCCACATGACAGTCATCGTTTTTAGAAACTTTAACTACATCTGAATGAAGAGAGATATGCATACAAGGGATGAAGAGGACATGATTAGCAATTCATTGTTACAGGAAAGGTTTGTTTGCTGCAACACGGCCATAATCATTTCTACTAATTTTAACTACATCTGAATGAAGAGAGATATACATACAAGGGATGAAGAGAACACGATTAGCAATTCAACGTTACAGGAAAAGTTTGTTTGCTGCCACATGACAATCATCGTTTCTAGTAACTTTAACTACATCTGAATGAAGAGAGATATACATACAAGGGATGAAGAGAACACGATTAGCAATTAAACATTACAGGAAAGGTTTGTTTGCTGCCACATGACAGTCATCGTTTGTAGAAACTTTAACTACATCTTAATGAAGAGAGATATACATACAAGGGATGAAGAAGAGAGATATACATACAAGGGATGAAGAGAACACGATTAGCAATTCAACGTTAAAGGAAAGCTTTGTTTGCTGCCACATGACAATCATCGTTTGTAGTAACTTTAACTACATCTGAATGAAGGGAGATATACATACAAGGGATGAAGAGAACACGATTAGCAATTAAACATTACAGGAAAGGTTTGTTTGCTGCCACATGACAGTCATCGTTTGTAGAAACTTTAACTACATCTTAATGAAGAGAGATATACATACAAGGGATGAAGAGAACACGATTAGCAATTCAGTGTTACAGGGAAGGTTTGTTTGCTGCAACACGGCCATCAACGTTTCTGCTAACTTTAACTACATCTTAATGAAGAGAGATATAAATACAAGGGTTGAAGAGAACACGATTAGCAATTCAACGTTACAGGAAAGGTTTGTTTGCTGCAACATGACAGTCATCGTTTGTAGTAACTTTAACTACATCTGAATGGAGAGAGATATACATACAAGGGATGAAGAGAACATGATTAGCAATTCAACGTTAAAGGAAAGCTTTGTTTGCTGCCACATGACAATCATCGTTTCTAGTAACTTTAACTACATCTGAATGATGAGAGATATACATACAAGGGATGAAGAGAACACGATTAGCAATTCAACGTTACAGGAAAGGTTTGTTTGCTGCAACATGACAGTCATCGTTTGTAGTAATTTAAACTACATCTGAATGGAGAGAGATATACATACAAGGGATGAAGTGAACACGATTAGCAATTCAACGTTACAGGAAAGGTTTGTTTGCTGCCACATGACAATCATCGTTTCTAGTAACTTTAACTACATCTGAAGGAAGAGAGATATCCATACAAGGGATGAAGAGAACACGATTAGCAATTCAACGTTACAGGAAAGGTTTGTTTGCTGCCAAATGACAGTCATCGTTTCTAGTAACTTTAACTACATCTGAATGACGAGAGATATACATACAAGGAATGAAGAGAACACGATTAGCAATTCAACGTTACAGGAAAGGTTTGTTTGCTGCAATATGACAGTCATCGTTTCTAGTAACTTTAACTACATCTGAATGAAGAGAGATATTACATACAAGGGATGAAGAGAACACGATTAGCAATTCAATGTTACAGGAAAGGTTTGTTTGCTGCCACAGGACAGTCACCGTTTGTAGAAACTTTAACTACATCTGAATGAAGAGAGATATACATACAAGGGATGTAGAGAACACGATTAGCAATTCCATGTTACAGGAAAGGTTTGTTTGCTGCAACACGGCCATCATCGTTTCTACTAACTTTAAGTACATCTGAATGAAGAGAGATATACCTACCAGGGATGAAGAGAACACGATTAGTAATTCAACGTTACAGGAAAGGTTTGTTTGCTGCAACATGACAGTCATCGTTTGTAGTAACTTTAACTACATCTGAATGGAGAGAGATATACATACAAGGGATGAAGAGAACCCGACTAGCAATTCAACGTTACAGGAAAGGTTTGTTTGCTGCCACATGACAATCATCGTTTGTAGTAACTTTAACTACATCTGAATGAAGAGAGATACGATTAGCAATTCAATGTGACAGGAAAGGTTTGTTTGCTGCAACATGACCATCATCGTTTCTACTAACTTTAACTACATCTGAATGAAGAGATATATACATACCAGGGATGAAGAGAACGCGATTAGCAATTCAACGTTACAGGAAAGGTTTGCTGCTGCCACATGGCCATCATCGTTTCTAGTAACTATAACTACATCTGAATGAAGAGAGATATACATACAAGGGATGAAGAGAACACGATTAGCAATTCAACGTTACAGGAAAGCTTTGTTTGCTGCCACATGACAATCATCGTTTGTAGTAATTTTAACTACATCTGAATGAAGAGAGATATACATACAAGTGATGAAGAGAACACGTTTAGCAATTCAACGTTACAGGAAAGGTTTGTTTGCTGCAACATGACAGTCATCGTTTCTAGTAACTTTAACTACATCTGAATGAAGAGAGATATACATACAAGGGATGAAGAGAACACGATTAGCAATTCAACGTTACAGGAAAGGTTTGTTTGCTGCAACATGACAGTCATCGTTTCTAGTAACTTTAACTACATCTGAATGAAGAGAGATATACATACAAGGGATGAAGATAACACGATTAGCAATTCAACGTTACAGGAAAGGTTTGTTTGCTTCAACACGGCCATCATCGTTTCTAGTAACTTTAACTACATCTGAATGAAGAGAGATATCCATACAAGGGATGAAGAGAACACGATTAGTAATTCAACGTAACAGGAAAGGTTTGTTTGCTGCAACATGACAATCATCGTTTCAAGTAACTTTAACTACATCTGAATGAAGAGAGATATTACATACACGGGATGAAGAGAACACGATTAGCAATTCAACGTTACAGGAAAGGTTTGTTTGCTGCAACATCACAGTCAACGTTTCTAGTAACTTTAACTACATCTGAATGAAGAGAGATATCCATACAAGGGATGAAGAGAAGACGATTAGCAATTCAATGTTACAGGAAAGGTTTGTTTGCTGCCTCATGACAATCATCGTTTCTAGTAACTTTAACTACATCTGAATGAAGAGAGATATCCATACAAGGGATGAAGAGAACACGATTAGCAATTCAACGTTACAGGAAAGGTTTGTTTGCTGCAACATGACGGTCATCGTTTGTAGTAACTTTAACTACATCTGAATGGAGAGAGATATTACATACAAGGGATGAAGAGAACACGATTAGCAATTCAATGTTACAGGAAAGGTTTGTTTGCTGCCTCATGACAGTCATCGTTTCTAGTAACTTTACCTACATCTGAATGTAGGGAGATATACATACAAGGGATGAAGAGAACACAATTAGCAATTAAACATTACAGGAAAGGTTTGTTTGCTGCCACATGACAGTCATCGTTTTTAGAAACTTTAACTACATCTGAATGAAGAGAGATATACATACAAGGGATGAAGAGAACATGATTAGCAATTCATTGTTACAGGAAAGGTTTGTTTGCTGCAACACGGCCATCATCGTTTCTACTAATTTTACCTACATCTGAATGAAGAGAGATATACATACAAGGGATGAAGAGAACACGATTAGCAATTCAACGTTACAGGAAAAGTTTGTTTGCTGCCACATGACAATCATCGTTTCTAGTAACTTTAACTACATCTGAATGAAGAGAGATATACATACAAGGGATGAAGAGAACACGATTAGCAATTAAACATTACAGGAAAGTTTGTTTGCTGCCACATGACAGTCATCGTTTGTAGTAACTTTAACTACATCTGAATGAAGAGATTTGTACATGCAAGGGATGAAGAGAACACGATTAGCAATTAAACATTACAGGAAAGGTTTGTTTGCTGCCACATGACAGTCATCGTTTTTAGAAACTTCAACTACATCTGAATGAAGAGAGATATACATACAAGGGATGAAGAGAACACGATTAGCAATTAAACGTTAAAGGAAAGCTTTGTTTGCTGCCACATGACAATCATCGTTTGTAGTAACTTTAACTACATCTGAATGAAGAGATTTATACATACAAGGGATGAAGAGAACACGATTAGCAATTAAACATTACAGGAAAGGTTTGTTTGCTGCCACATGACAGTCATCGTTTGTAAAAACTTTAACTACATCCGAATGAAGAGAGATATACATACAAGGGATGAAGAGAACACGATTAGCAATTCAGTGTTACAGGGAAGGTTTGTTTGCTGCAACACGGCCATCATCGTTTCTGCTAACTTTAACTACATCTGAATGAAGAGAGATATACCTACCAGGGATGAAGAGAACACGATTAGCAATTCAACGTTACAGGAAAGGTTTGTTTGCTGCAACATGACAGTCATCGTTTGTAGTAACTTTAACTACATCTGAATGGAGAGAGATATACATACAAGCGATGAAGAGAACATGATTAGCAATTCAACGTTACAGGAAAGGTTTGTTTGCTGCCTCATGACAATCATCGTTTCTAGTAACTTTAACTACATCTGAATGAAGAGAGATATCCATACAAGGGATGAAGAGAACACGATTAGCAATTCAACGTTACAGGAAAGGTTTGTTTGCTGCAACACGGCCATCATCGTTTCTACTAATTTTAACTACATCTGAATGAAGAGAGATATACATACAAGGGATGAAGAGAACACGATTAGCAATTCAACGTTACAGGAAAAGTTTGTTTGCTGCCACATGACAATCATCGTTTCTACTAATTTTAACTACATCTGAATGAAGAGAGATATACATACAAGGGATGAAGAGAACACGATTAGCAATTCAACGTTAAAGGAAAGCTTTGTATGCTGCCACATGACAATCATCGTTTGTAGTAACTTTAACTACATCTGAATGAAGAGAGATATACATACAAGGGATGAAGAGAACACGATTAGCAATTAAACATTACAGGAAAGTTTGTTTGCTGCAGCATGACAGTCATCGTTTGTAGTAACTTTAACTACATCTGAATGAAGGGAGATATACATACAAGGGATGAAGAGAACACGATTAGCAATTAAACATTACAGGAAAGTTTGTTTGCTGCAACATGACAGTCATCGTTTGCAGTAACTTTAACTACATCTGAATGAAGAGATTTGTACATACAAGGGATGAAGAGTACACGATTAGCAATTAAACATTACAGGAAAGGTTTGTTTGCTGCCACATGACAGTCATCGTTTTTAGAAACTTTAACTACATCTGAATGAAGAGAGATATACATACAAGGGATGAAGAGAACACGATTAGCAATTCAACGTTAAAGGAAAGCTTTGTTTGCTGCCACATGACAATCATCGTTCTAGTAACTTTAACTACATCTGAATGAAGAGATTTATACATACAAGGGATGAAGAGAACACGATTAGCAATTAAACATTACAGGAAAGGTTTGTTTGCTGCCACATGACAGTCATCGTTTGTAGAAACTTTAACTACATCTGAATGAAGAGGGATATACCTACCAGGGATGAAGAGAACACGATTAGCAATTCAACGTTACAGGAAAGGTTTGTTTGCTGCAACATGACAGTCATCGTTTCTAGTAACTTTAACTACATCTGAATGGAGAGAGATATACATACAAGGGATGAAGAGAACATGATTAGCAATTCAACGTTACCGGAAAGGTTTGTTTGCTGCCTCATGACAATCATCGTTTCTAGTAACTTTAACTACATCTGAATGAAGAGAGATATCCATACAAGGGATGAAGAGAAGACGATTAGCAATTCAATGTTACAGGAAAGGTTTGTTTGCTGCCTCATGACAATCATCGTTTCTAGTAACTTTAACTACATCTGAATGAAGAGAGATATCCATACAAGGGATGAAGAGAACACGATTAGCAATTCAACGTTACAGGAAAGGTTTGTTTGCTGCAACATGACAGTCATCGTTTGTAGTAACTTTAACTACATCTGAATGGAGAGAGATATTACATACAAGGGATGAAGAGAACACGATTAGCAATTCAATGTTACAGGAAAGGTTTGTTTGCTGCCTCATGACAATCATCGTTTCTAGTAACTTTACCTACATCTGAATGAAGGGAGATATACATACAAGGGATGAAGAGAACACGATTAGCAATTAAACATTACAGGAAAGGTTTGTTTGCTGCCACATGACAGTCATCGTTTTTAGAAACTTTAACTACATCTGAATGAAGAGAGATATGCATACAAGGGATGAAGAGAACATGATTAGCAATTCATTGTTACAGGAAAGGTTTGTTTGCTGCAACACGGCCATAATCATTTCTACTAATTTTAACTACATCTGAATGAAGAGAGATATACATACAAGGGATGAAGAGAACACGATTAGCAATTCAACGTTACAGGAAAAGTTTGTTTGCTGCCACATGACAATCATCGTTTCTAGTAACTTTAACTACATCTGAATGAAGAGAGATATACATACAAGGGATGAAGAGAACACGATTAGCAATTAAACATTACAGGAAAGGTTTGTTTGCTGCCACATGACAGTCATCGTTTGTAGAAACTTTAACTACATCTTAATGAAGAGAGATATACATACAAGGGATGAAGAAGAGAGATATACATACAAGGGATGAAGAGAACACGATTAGCAATTCAACGTTACAGGAAAAGTTTGTTTGCTGCCACATGACAATCATCGTTTCTAGTAACTTTAACTACATCTGAATGAAGAGGGATATACATACAAGGGATGAAGAGAACACGATTAGCAATTCAACGTTAAAGGAAAGCTTTGTATGCTGCCACATGACAATCATCGTTTGTAGTAACTTTAACTACATCTGAATGAAGGGAGATATACATACAAGGGATGAAGAGAACACGATTAGCAATTAAACATTACAGGAAAGTTTGTTTGCTGCAACATGACAGTCATCGTTTGTAGTAACTTTAACTACATCTGAATGAAGTGATTTGTACATACAAGGGATGAAGAGAACACGATTAGCAATTAAACATTACAGGAAAGGTTTGTTTGCTGCCACATGACAGTCATCGTTTTTAGAAACTTTAACTACATCTGAATGAAGAGAGATACACATACAAGGGATGAAGAGAACACGATTAGCAATTCAACGTTAAAGGAAAGCTTTGTTTGCTGCCACATGACAATCATCGTTTGTAGTAACTTTAACTACATCTGAATGAAGAGATTTATACATACAAGGGATGAAGAGAACACGATTAGCAATAAAACATTACAGGAAAGGTTTGTCTGGTGCCACATGACAGTCATCGTTTGTAGAAACTTTAATTACATCTGAATGAAGAGAGATATACATACAAGGGATGAAGAGAACACGATTAGCAATTCAGTGTTACAGGGAAGGTTTGTTTGCTGCAACACGGCCATCATCGTTTCTGCTAACTTTAACTACATCTGAATGAAGAGAGATATACCTACCAGGGATGAAGAGAACACGATTAGCAATTCAACGTTACAGGAAAGGTTTGTTTGCTGCAACATGACAGTCATCGTTTGTAGTAACTTTAACTACATCTGAATGGAGAGAGATATACATACAAGGGATGAAGAGAACATGATTAGCAATTCAATGTTACAGGAAAGGTTTGTTTGCTGCCACATGACAATCATCGTTTCTAGTAACTTTAACTACATCTGAATGAAGAGAGATATTACATACAAGGGATGAAGAGAACACGATTAGCAATTCAATGTTACAGGAAAGGTTTGTTTGCTGCTTCATGACAGTCATCGTTTTTAGAAACTTTAACTACATCTGAATGAAGAGAGATACACATACAAGGGATGAAGAGAACACGATTAGCAGTTCAACGTTAAAGGAAAGCTTTGTTTGCTGCCACATGACAATCATCGTTTGTAGTAACTTTAACTACATCTGAATGAAGTGATTTGTACATACAAGGGATGAAGAGAACACGATTAGCAATTAAACATTACAGGAAAGGTTTGTTTGCTGCCACATGACAGTCATCGTTTTTAGAAACTTTAACTACATCTGAATGAAGAGAGATACACATACAAGGGATGAAGAGAACACGATTAGCAATTCAACGTTAAAGGAAAGCTTTGTTTGCTGCCACATGACAATCATCGTTTGTAGTAACTTTAACTACATCTGAATGAAGAGATTTATACATACAAGGGATGAAGAGAACACGATTAGCAATAAAACATTACAGGAAAGGTTTGTTTGGTGCCACATGACAGTCATCGTTTGTAGAAACTTTAATTACATCTGAATGAAGAGAGATATACATACAAGGGATGAAGAGAACACGATTAGCAATTCAGTGTTACAGGGAAGGTTTGTTTGCTGCAACACGGCCATCATCGTTTCTGCTAACTTTAACTACATCTGAATGAAGAGAGATATACCTACCAGGGATGAAGAGAACACGATTAGCAATTCAACGTTACAGGAAAGGTTTGTTTGCTGCAACATGACAGTCATCGTTTGTAGTAACTTTAACTACATCTGAATGGAGAGAGATATACATACAAGGGATGAAGAGAACATGATTAGCAATTCAATGTTACAGGAAAGGTTTGTTTGCTGCCACATGACAATCATCGTTTCTAGTAACTTTAACTACATCTGAATGAAGAGAGATATTACATACAAGGGATGAAGAGAACACGATTAGCAATTCAATGTTACAGGAAAGGTTTGTTTGCTGCCTCATGACAATCATCGTTTCTAGTAACTTTAACTACATCTGAATGAAGAGAGATATCCATACAAGGGATGAAGAGAACACGATTAGCAATTCAACGTTACAGGAAAGGTTTGTTTGCTGCAACATGACAGTCATCGTTTGAGGTAACTTTAACTACATCTGAATGAAGAGAGATATACATACAAGGAATGAAGAGAACACGATTAGCAATTCAACGTTACAGGAAAGGTTTGTTTGCTGCAACATGACAGTCATCGTTTGTAGTAACTTTAACTACATCTGAATGAAGAGAGATATACATACAAGGGATGAAGAGAACACGATTAGCAATTCAACGTTAAAGGAAAGCTTTGTTTGCTGCCACATGACAATCATCGTTTGTAGTAACTTTAACTACATCTGAATGAAGGGAGATATACATACAAGGGATGAAGAGAACACGATTAGCAATTAAACATTACAGGAAAGTTTGTTTGCTGCAACATGACAGTCATCGTTTCTAGTAACTTTAACTACATCTGAATGAAGAGATTTATACATACAAGGGATGAAGAGAACACGATTAGCAATTAAACATTACAGGAAAGGTTTGTTTGCTGCCACATGACAGTCATCGTTTGTAGAAACTTTAACTACATCTTAATGAAGAGAGATATACATACAAGGGATGAAGAGAACACGATTAGCAATTCATTGTTACAGGGAAGGTTTGTTTGCTGCAACACGGCCATCAACGTTTCTGCTAACTTTAACTACATCTTAATGAAGAGAGATATAAATACAAGGGTTGAAGAGAACACGATTAGCAATTCAACGTTACAGGAAAGGTTTGTTTGCTGCAACATGACAGTCATCGTTTGTAGTAACTTTAACTACATCTGAATGGAGAGAGATATACATACAAGGTATGAAGAGAACATGATTAGCAATTCAATGTTAAAGGAAAGCTTTGTTTGCTGCCACATGACAATCATCGTTTCTAGTAACTTTAACTACATCTGAATGATGAGAGATATACATACAAGGGATGAAGAGAACATGATTAGCAATTCAATGTTAAAGGAAAGCTTTGTTTGCTGCCACATGACAATCATCGTTTGTAGTAACTTTAACTACATCTGAATGAAGGGAGATATACATACAAGGGATGAAGAGAACACGATTAGCAATTCAACGTTAAAGGAAAGCTTTGTATGCTGCCACATGACAATCATCGTTTGTAGTAACTTTAACTACATCTGAATGAAGAGAGATATACATACCAGGGATGAAGAGAACACGATTAGCAATTAAACATTACAGGAAAGTCTGTTTGCTGCCACATGACAGTCATCGTTTGTAGTAACTTTAACTACATCTGAATGAAGAGATTTGTACATACAAGGGATGAAGAGCACACGATTAGCAATTAAACATTACATGAAATGTTTGTTTGCTGCCACATGACAGTCATCGTTTTTAGAAACTTTAACTACATCTGAATGAAGAGAGATATACATACAAGGGATGAAGAGAACACGATTAGCAATTCAGTGTTACAGGGAAGGTTTGTTTGCTGCAACACGGCCATCATCGTTTCTGCTAACTTTAACTACATCTGAATGAAGAGAGATATACCTACCAGGGATGAAGAGAACACGATTAGCAATTCAACGTTACAGGAAAGGTTTGTTTGCTGCAACATGACAGTCATCTTTTGTAGTAACTTTAACTACATCTGAATGGAGAGAGATATACATACAAGGGATGAAGAGAACATGATTAGCAATTCAACGTTACCGGAAAGGTTTGTTTGCTGCCTCATGACAATCATCGTTTCTAGTAACTTTAACTACATCTGAATGAAGAGAGATATCCATACAAGCGATGAAGAGAACACGATTAGCAATTCAACGTTACAGGAAAGGTTTGTTTGCTGCAACATGACAGTCATCGTTTGTAGTAACTTTAACTACATCTGAATCGAGAGAGATATTACATACAAGGGATGAAGAGAACACGATTAGCAATTCAATGTTACAGGAAAGGTTTGTTTGCTGCCTCATGACAATCATCGTTTCTAGTAACTTTACCTACATCTGAATGAAGGGAGATATACATACAAGGGATGAAGAGAACACGATTAGCAATTAAACATTACACGAAAGGTTTGTTTGCTGCCACATGACAGTCATCGTTTTTAGAAACTTTAACTACATCTGAATGAAGAGAGATATGCATACAAGGGATGAAGAGAACATGATTAGCAATTCATTGTTACAGGAAAGGTTTGTTTGCTGCAACACGGCCATAATCGTTTCTACTAATTTTAACTACATCTGAATGAAGAGAGATATACATACAAGGGATGAAGAGAACACGATTAGCAATTAAACATTACAGGAAAGGTTTGTTTGCTGCCACATGCCAGTCATCGTTTTTAGAAACTTTAACTACATCTGAATGAAGAGAGATATGCATACAAGGGATGAAGAGAACATGATTAGCAATTCATTGTTACAGGAAAGGTTTGTTTGCTGCAACACGGCCATAATCGTTTCTACTAATTTTAACTACATCTGAATGAAGAGAGATATACATACAAGGGATGAAGAGAACACGATTAGCAATTCAACATTACAGGAAAGGTTTGTTTGCTGCCACATGACAGTCATCGTTTTTAGAAACTTTAACTACATCTGAATGAAGAGAGATATGCATACAAGGGGTGAAGAGAACATGATTAGCAATTCATTGTTACAGGAAAGGTTTGTTTGCTGCAACACGGCCATAATCGTTTCTACTAATTTTAACTACATCTGAATGAAGAGAGATATACATACAAGGGATGAAGAGAACACGATTAGCAATTAAACATTACAGGAAAGGTTTGTTTGCTGCCACATGACAGTCATCGTTTGTAGAAACTTTAACTACATCTTAATGAAGAGAGATATACATACAAGGGATGAAGAGAACATGATTAGCAATTCAACGTTACAGGAAAGGTTTGTTTGCTGCAACACGGCCATCATCGTTTCTACTAATTTTAACTACATCTGAATGAAGAGAGATATACATACAAGGGATGAAGAGAACATGATTAGCAATTCAATGTTAAAGGAAAGCTTTGTTTGCTGCCACATGACAATCATCGTTTCTAGTAACTTTAACTACATCTGAATGATGAGAGATATACATACAAGGGATGAAGAGAACACGATTAGCAATTCAACGTTAAAGGAAAGCTTTGTATGCTGCCACATGACAATCATCGTTTGTAGTAACTTTAACTACATCTGAATGAAGGGAGATATACATACCAGGGATGAAGAGAACACGATTAGCAATTAAACATTACAGGAAAGTCTGTTTGCTGCCACATGACAGTCATCGTTTGTAGTAACTTTAACTACATCTGAATGAAGAGATTTGTACATACAAGGGATGAAGAGCACACGATTAGCAATTAAACATTACATGAAAGGTTTGTTTGCTGCCACATGACAGTCATCGTTTTTAGAAACTTTAACTACATCTGAATGAAGAGAGATATACATACAAGGGATGAAGAGAACACGATTAGCAATTCAGTGTTACAGGGAAGGTTTGTTTGCTGCAACACGGCCATCATCGTTTCTGCTAACTTTAACTACATCTGAATGAAGAGAGATATACCTACCAGGGATGAAGAGAACACGATTAGCAATTCAACGTTGCAGGAAAGGTTTGTTTGCTGCAACATGACAGTCATCTTTTGTAGTAACTTTAACTACATCTGAATGGAGAGAGATATACATACAAGGGATGAAGAGAACATGATTAGCAATTCAACGTTACCGGAAAGGTTTGTTTGCTGCCTCATGACAATCATCGTTTCTAGTAACTTTAACTACATCTGAATGAAGAGAGATATCCATACAAGGGATGAAGAGAACACGATTAGCAATTCAACGTTACAGGAAAGGTTTGTTTGCTGCAACATGACAGTCATCGTTTGTAGTAACTTTAACTACATCTGAATCGAGAGAGATATTACATACAAGGGATGAAGAGAACACGATTAGCAATTCAATGTTACAGGAAAGGTTTGTTTGCTGCCTCATGACAATCATCGTTTCTAGTAACTTTACCTACATCTGAATGAAGGGAGATATACATACAAGGGATGAAGAGAACACGATTAGCAATTAAACATTAAACGAAAGGTTTGTTTGCTGCCACATGACAGTCATCGTTTTTAGAAACTTTAACTACATCTGAATGAAGAGAGATATGCATACAAGGGATGAAGAGATCATGATTAGCAATTCATTGTTACAGGAAAGGTTTGTTTGCTGCAACACGGCCATAATCGTTTCTACTAATTTTAACTACATCTGAATGAAGAGAGATATACATACAAGGGATGAAGAGAACACGATTAGCAATTAAACATTACAGGAAAGGTTTGTTTGCTGCCACATGACAGTCATCGTTTTTAGAAACTTTAACTACATCTGAATGAAGAGAGATATGCATACAAGGGATGAAGAGAACATGATTAGCAATTCATTGTTACAGGAAAGGTTTGTTTGCTGCAACACGGCCATAATCGTTTCTACTAATTTTAACTACATCTGAATGAAGAGAGATATACATACAAGGGATGAAGAGAACACGATTAGCAATTAAACATTACAGGAAAGGTTTGTTTGCTGCCACATGACAGTCATCGTTTTTAGAAACTTTAACTACATCTGAGTGAAGAGAGATATGCATACAAGGGATGAAGAGAACATGATTAGCAATTCATTGTTACAGGAAAGGTTTGTTTGCTGCAACACGGCCATAATCGTTTCTACTAATTTTAACTACATCTGAATGAAGAGAGATATACATACAAGGGATGAAGAGAACACGATTAGCAATTAAACATTACAGGAAAGGTTTGTTTGCTGCCACATGACAGTCATCGTTTGTAGAAACTTTAACTACATCTTAATGAAGAGAGATATACATACAAGGGATGAAGAGAACATGATTAGCAATTCAACGTTACAGGAAAGGTTTGTTTGCTGCAACACGGCCATCATCGTTTCTACTAATTTTAACTACATCTGAATGAAGAGAGATATACATACAAGGGATGAAGAGAACACGATTAGCAATTCAACGTTACAGGAAAGGTTTGTTTGCTGGAACATGACAGTCATCGTTTGTAGTAACTTTAACTACGTCTGAATGAAGGGAGATATACATACAAGGGATGAAGAGAACACGATTAGCAATTAAACATTACAGGAAAGTTTGTTTGCTGGAACATGACAGTCATCGTTTGTAGTAACTTTAACTACATCTGAATGAAGGGAGATATACATACAAGGGATGCAGAGAACACGATTAGCAATTAAACATTACAGGAAAGTTTGTTTGCTGCAACATGACAGTCATCGTTTGTAGTAACTTTAACTACATCTGAATGAAGAGAGTTGTACATACAAGGGATGAAGAGAACACGATTAGCAATTAAACATTACAGGAAAGGTTTGTTTGCTGCCACATGACAGTCATCGTTTGTAGAAACTTTAATTACATCTGAATGAAGAGAGATATACATACAAGGGATGAAGAAAACACGATTAGCAATTCAACGTTAAAGGAAAGCTTTGTTTGCTGCCACATGACAATCATCGTTTGTAGTAACTTTAACTACATCTGAATGAAGAGATTTATACATACAAGGGATGAAGAGAACACGATTAGCAATAAAACATTACAGGAAAGGTTTGTTTGGTGCCACATGACAGTCATCGTTTGTAGAAACTTTAATTACATCTGAATGAAGAGAAATATACATACAAGGGATGAAGAGAACACGATTAGCAATTCAGTGTTACAGGGAAGGTTTGTTTGCTGCAACACAGCCATCATCGTTTCTGCTAACTTTAACTACATCTGAATGAAGAGAGATATACCTACCAGGGATGAAGAGAACACGATTAGCAATTCAACGTTACAGGAAAGGTTTGTTTGCTGCAACATGACAGTCATTGTTTGTAGTAACTTTAACTTCATCTGAATGGAGAGAGATATACATACAAGGGATGAAGAGAACACGATTAGCAATTCAACGTTAAAGGAAAGCTTTGTTTGCTGCCACATGACAATCATCGTTTGTAGTAACTTTAACTACATCTGAATGAAGAGATTTCTACATACAAGGGATGAAGAGAACACGATTAGCAATTAAACATTACAGGAAAGGTTTGTTTGCTGCCACATGACAGTCATCGTTTGTAGAAACTTTAACTACATCTTAATGAAGAGAGATATACATACAAGGGATGAAGAGAACACGATTAGCAATTCAGTGTTACAGGGAAGGTTTGTTTGCTGCAACACGGCCATCAACGTTTCTGCTAACTTTAACTACATCTTAATGAAGAGAGATATAAATACAAGGGTTGAAGAGAACACGATTAGCAATTCAACGTTACAGGAAAGGTTTGTTTGCTGCCACATGACAATCAGCGTTTCTAGTAACTTTAACTACATCTGAATGATGAGAGATATACATACAAGGGATGAAGAGAACACGATTAGCAATTCAACGTTAAAGGAAAGCTTTGTATGCTGCCACATGACAATCATCGTTTGTAGTAACTTTAACTACATCTGAATGAAGGGAGATATACATACAAGGGATGAAGAGAACACGATTAGCAATTAAACATTACAGGAAAGTCTGTTTGCTGCCACATGACAGTCATCGTTTGTAGTAACTTTAACTACATCTGAATGAAGAGATTTGTACATACAAGGGATGAAGAGAACACGATTAGCAATTAAACATTACATGAAAGGTTTGTTTGCTGCCACATGACAGTCATCGTTTTTAGAAACTTTAACTACATCTTAATGAAGAGAGATATACATACAAGGGATGAAGAGAACACGATTAGCAATTCAGTGTTACAGGGAAGGTTTGTTTGCTGCAACACGGCCATCATCGTTTCTGCTAACTTTAACTACATCTGAATGAAGAGAGATATACCTACCAGGGATGAAGAGAACACGATTAGCAATTCAACGTTACAGGAAAGGTTTGTTTGCTGCAACATGACAGTCATCTTTTGTAGTAACTTTAACTACATCTGAATGGAGAGAGATATACATACAAGGGATGAAGAGAACATGATTAGCAATTCAACGTTACCGGAAAGGTTTGTTTGCTGCCTCATGACAATCATCGTTTCTAGTAACTTTAACTACATCTGAATGAAGAGAGATATCCATACAAGGGATGAAGAGAACACGATTAGCAATTCAATGTTACAGGAAAGGTTTGTTTGCTGCCTCATGACAATCATCGTTTCTAGTAACTTTAACTGCATCTGAATGAAGAGAGATATCCAAACAAGGGATGAAGAGAACACGATTAGCAATTCAACGTTACAGGAAAGGTTTGTTTGCTGCAACATGACAGTCATCGTTTGTAGTAACTTTAACTACATCTGAATGAAGAGAGATATACATACAAGGGATGAAGAGAACACGATTAGCAATTCAACGTTACAGGAAAGTTTGTTTGCTGCCACATGACAGTCATCGTTTGTAGTAACTTTAACTACATCTGAATGAAGAGATTTGTACATACAAGGGATGAAGAGAACACGATTAGCAATTAAACATTACAGGAAATTTTTTTGCTGCCACATGACAGTCATCGTTTTTAGAAACTTTAACTACATCTGAATGAAGAGAGATATACATACAAGGGATGAAGAGAACACGATTAGCAATTCAACGTTAAAGGAAAGCTTTGCTTGCTGCCACATAACAATCATCGTTTGTAGTAACTTTAACTACATCTGAATGAAGAGATTTAAACATACAAGGGATGAAGAGAACGCGATTAGCAATTAAACATTACAGGAAAGGTTTGTTTGCTACAACATGACAGTCATCGTTTGAGGTAACTTTAACTACATCTGAATGAAGAGAGATATACATACAAGGAATGAAGAGAACACGATTAGCAATTCAATGTTACAGGAAAGGTTTGTTTGCTGCCTCATGACAATCATCGTTTCTAGTAACTTTAACTACATCTGAATGAAGGGAGATATACATACAAGGGATGAAGAGAACACGATTAGCAATTAAACATTACAGGAAAGTTTGTTTGCTGCAACATGACAGTCATCGTTTGTAGTAACTTTACCTACATCTGAATGGAGAGAGATATACATACAAGGGATGAAGAGAACACGATTAGCAATTAAACATTACAGGAAAGTTTGTTTGCTGCAACATGACAGTCATCGTTTGTAGTAACTTTACCTACATCTGAATGGAGAGAGATATACATACAAGGGATGAAGAGAACACGATTAGCAATTCAACGTTACAGGAAAGCTTTGTTTGCTGCCACATGACAATCATCGTTTGTAGTAACTTTAACTACATCTGAATGAAGAGATTTATACATACAAGGGATGAAGAGAACACGATTAGCAATAAAACATTACAGGAAAGGTTTGTTTGGTGCCACATGACAGTCATCGTTTGTAGAAACTTTAATTACATCTGAATGAAGAGAGATATACATACAAGGGATGAAGAGAACACGATTAGCAATTCAGTGTTACAGGGAAGGTTTGTTTGCTGCAACACGGCCATCATCGTTTCTGCTAACTTTAACTACATCTGAATGAAGAGAGATATACCTACCAGGGATGAAGAGAACACGATTAGCAATTCAACGTTACAGGAAAGGTTTGTTTGCTGCAACATGACAGTCATTGTTTGTAGTAACTTTAACTTCATCTGAATGGAGAGAGATATACATACAAGGGATGAAGAGAACACGATTAGCAATTCAACGTTAAAGGAAAGCTTTGTTTGCTGCCACATGACAATCATCGTTTGTAGTAACTTTAACTACATCTGAATGAAGAGATTTATACATACAAGGGATGAAGAGAACACGATTAGCAATTAAACATTACAGGAAAGGTTTGTTTGCTGCCACATGACAGTCATCGTTTGTAGAAACTTTAACTACATCTTAATGAAGAGAGATATACATACAAGGGATGAAGAGAACACGATTAGCAATTCAGTGTTACAGGGAAGGTTTGTTTGCTGCAACACGGCCATCAACGTTTCTGCTAACTTTAACTACATCTTAATGAAGAGAGATATAAATACAAGGGTTGAAGAGAACACGATTAGCAATTCAACGTTACAGGAAAGGTTTGTTTGCTGCCACATGACAATCATCGTTTCTAGTAACTTTAACTACATCTGAATGATGAGAGATATACATACAAGGGATGAAGAGAACACGATTAGCAATTCAACGTTAAAGGAAAGCTTTGTATGCTGCCACATGACAATCATCGTTTGTAGTAACTTTAACTACATCTGAATGAAGGGAGATATACATACAAGGGATGAAGAGAACACGATTAGCAATTAAACATTACAGGAAAGTCTGTTTGCTGCCACATGACAGTCATCGTTTGTAGTAACTTTAACTACATCTGAATGAAGAGATTTGTACATACAAGGGATGAAGAGAACACGATTAGCAATTAAACATTACATGAAAGGTTTGTTTGCTGCCACATGACAGTCATCGTTTTTAGAAACTTTAACTACATCTGAATGAAGAGAGATATACATACAAGGGATGAAGAGAACACGATTAGCAATTCAGTGTTACAGGGAAGGTTTGTTTGCTGCAACATGACAGTCATCTTTTGTAGTAACTTTAACTACATCTGAATGGAGAGAGATATACATACAAGGGATGAAGAGAACATGATTAGCAATTCAACGTTACCGGAAAGGTTTGTTTGCTGCCTCATGACAATCATCGTTTCTAGTAACTTTAACTACATCTGAATGAAGAGAGATATCCATACAAGGGATGAAGAGAACACGATTAGCAATTCAATGTTACAGGAAAGGTTTGTTTGCTGCCTCATGACAATCATCGTTTCTAGTAACTTTAACTACATCTGAATGAAGAGAGATATCCAAACAAGGGATGAAGAGAACACGATTAGCAATTCAACGTTACAGGAAAGGTTTGTTTGCTGCAACATGACAGTCATCGTTTGTAGTAACTTTAACTACATCTGAATGAAGAGAGATATACATACAAGGGATGAAGAGAACACGATTAGCAATTCAACGTTACAGGAAAGTTTGTTTGCTGCCACATGACAGTCATCGTTTGTAGTAACTTTAACTACATCTGAATGAAGAGATTTGTACATACAAGGGATGAAGAGAACACGATTAGCAATTAAACATTACAGGAAATGTTTTTTGCTGCCACATGACAGTCATCGTTTTTAGAAACTTTAACTACATCTGAATGAAGAGAGATATACATACAAGGGATGAAGAGAACACGATTAGCAATTCAACGTTAAAGGAAAGCTTTGCTTGCTGCCACATAACAATCATCGTTTGTAGTAACTTTAACTACATCTGAATGAAGAGATTTAAACATACAAGGGATGAAGAGAACGCGATTAGCAATTAAACATTACAGGAAAGGTTTGTTTGCTACAACATGACAGTCATCGTTTGAGGTAACTTTAACTACATCTGAATGAAGAGAGATATACATACAAGGAATGAAGAGAACACGATTAGCAATTCAATGTTACAGGAAAGGTTTGTTTGCTGCCTCATGACAATCATCGTTTCTAGTAACTTTAACTACATCTGAATGAAGGGAGATATACATACAAGGGATGAAGAGAACACGATTAGCAATTAAACATTACAGGAAAGTTTGTTTGCTGCAACATGACAGTCATCGTTTGTAGTAACTTTACCTACATCTGAATGGAGAGAGATATACATACAAGGGATGAAGAGAACACGATTAGCAATTAAACATTACAGGAAAGTTTGTTTGCTGCAACATGACAGTCATCGTTTGTAGTAACTTTACCTACATCTGAATGGAGAGAGATATACATACAAGGGATGAAGAGAACACGATTAGCAATTCAACGTTACAGGAAAGCTTTGTTTGCTGCCACATGACAATCATCGTTTGTAGTAACTTTAACTACGTCTGAATGAAGGGAGATATACATACAAGGGATGAAGAGAACACGATTAGCAATTAAACATTACAGGAAAGTTTGTTTGGTGCAACATGACAGTCATCGTTTGTAGTAACTTTACCTACATCTGAATGGAGAGAGATATACATACAAGGGATGAAGAGAACACGATTAGCAATTAAACATTACAGGAAAGTTTGTTTGCTGCAACATGACAGTCATCGTTTGTAGTAACTTTACCTACATCTGAATGGAGAGAGATATACATACAAGGGATGAAGAGAACATGATTAGCAATTCAACGTTACAGGAAAGGTTTGTTTGCTGCCAGATGACAATCATCGTTTCTAGTAACTTTAACTACATCTGAATGATGAGAGAAATACATACAAGGGATGAAGAGAACACGATTAGCAATTCAACGTTAAAGGAAAGCTTTGTATGCTGCCACATGACAATCATCGTTTGTAGTAACTTTAACTACATCTGAATGAAGGGAGATATACATACAAGGGATGAAGAGAACACGATTAGCAATTAAACATTACAGGAAAGTTTGTTTCCTGCCACATGCCAGTCATCGTTTGTAGTAACTTTAACTACATCTGAATGAAGAGATTTGTACATACAAGGGATGAAGAGAACACGATTAGCAATTAAACATTACAGGAAATGTTTTTTACTGCCACATGACAGTCATCGTTTTTAGAAACTTTAACTACATCTGAATGAAGAGAGATATACATACAAGGGATGAAGAGAACACGATTAGCAATTCAACGTTAAAGGAAAGCTTTGTTTGCTGCCACATGACAATCATCGTTTGTAGTAACTTTAACTACATCTGAATGAAGAGATTTAAACATACAAGGGATGAAGAGAACGCGATTAGCAATTAAACATTACAGGAAAGGTTTGTTTGCTACAACATGACAGTCATCGTTTGAGGTAACTTTAACTACATCTGAATGAAGAGAGATATACATACAAGGAATGAAGAGAACACGATTAGCAGTTCAATGTTACAGGAAAGGTTTGTTTGCTGCCTCATGACAATCATCGTTTCTAGTAACTTTAACTACATCTGAATGAAGGGAGATATACATACAAGGGATGAAGAGAACACGATTAGCAATTAAACATTACAGGAAAGTTTGTTTGCTGCAACATGACAGTCATCGTTTGTAGTAACTTTACCTACATCTGAATGGAGAGAGATATACATACAAGGGATGAAGAGAACACGATTAGCAATTAAACATTACAGGAAAGTTTGTTTGCTGCAACATGACAGTCATCGTTTGTAGTAACTTTACCTACATCTGAATGGAGAGAGATATACATACAAGGGATGAAGAGAACACGATTAGCAATTCCACGTTACAGGAAAGCTTTGTTTGCTGCCACATGACAATCATCGTTTGTAGTAACTTTAACTACGTCTGAATGAAGGGAGATATACATACAAGGGATGAAGAGAACACGATTAGCAATTAAACATTACAGGAAAGTTTGTTTGGTGCAACATGACAGTCATCGTTTGTAGTAACTTTAACTACATCTGAATGAAGAGAGATATACATACAAGGTATGAAGAGAGCACGATTAGCAATTCATTGTTACAGGAAAAGTTTGTTTGCTGCAACACGGCCAGCATCGTTTCTACTAATTTTAACTACATCTGAATGAAGAGAGATATACATACAAGGAATGAAGAGAACACGATTAGCAATTCAATGTTACAGGAAAGGTTTGTTTGCTGCCTCATGACAATCATCGTTTCTAGTAACTTTAACTACATCTGAATGAAGGGAGATATACATACAAGGGATGAAGAGAACACGATTAGCAATTAAACATTACAGGAAAGTTTGTTTGCTGCAACATGACAGTCATCGTTTGTAGTAACTTTACCTACATCTGAATGGAGAGAGATATACATACAAGGGATGAAGAGAACACGATTAGCAATTAAACATTACAGGAAAGTTTGTTTGCTGCAACATGACAGTCATCGTTTGTAGTAACTTTACCTACATCTGAATGGAGAGAGATATACATACAAGGGATGAAGAGAACACGATTAGCAATTCCACGTTACAGGAAAGCTTTGTTTGCTGCCACATGACAATCATCGTTTGTAGTAACTTTAACTACGTCTGAATGAAGGGAGATATACATACAAGGGATGAAGAGAACACGATTAGCAATTAAACATTACAGGAAAGTTTGTTTGGTGCAACATGACAGTCATCGTTTGTAGTAACTTTAACTACATCTGAATGAAGAGATTTATACATACAAGGGATGAAGAGAACACGATTAGCAATTAAACATTACAGGAAAGGTTTGTTTGCTGCCACATGACAGTCATCGTTTCTGGAAACTTTAACTACATCTGAATGAAGAGAGATATACATACAAGGTATGAAGAGAGCACGATTAGCAATTCATTGTTACAGGAAAGGTTTGTTTGCTGCCACATGACAATCATCGTTTGTAGTAACTTTAACTACGTCTGAATGAAGGGAGATATACATACAAGGGATGAAGAGAACACGATTAGCAATTAAACATTACAGGAAAGTTTGTTTGGTGCAACATGACAGTCATCGTTTGTAGTAACTTTACCTACATCTGAATGGAGAGAGATATACATACAAGGGATGAAGAGAACACGATTAGCAATTAAACATTACAGGAAAGTTTGTTTGCTGCAACATGACAGTCATCGTTTGTAGTAACTTTACCTACATCTGAATGGAGAGAGATATACATACAAGGGATGAAGAGAACATGATTAGCAATTCAACGTTACAGGAAAGGTTTGTTTGCTGCCAGATGACAATCATCGTTTCTAGTAACTTTAACTACATCTGAATGATGAGAGAAATACATACAAGGGATGAAGAGAACACGATTAGCAATTCAACGTTAAAGGAAAGCTTTGTATGCTGCCACATGACAATCATCGTTTGTAGTAACTTTAACTACATCTGAATGAAGGGAGATATACATACAAGGGATGAAGAGAACACGATTAGCAATTAAACATTACAGGAAAGTTTGTTTCCTGCCACATGCCAGTCATCGTTTGTAGTAACTTTAACTACATCTGAATGAAGAGATTTGTACATACAAGGGATGAAGAGAACACGATTAGCAATTAAACATTACAGGAAATGTTTTTTACTGCCACATGACAGTCATCGTTTTTAGAAACTTTAACTACATCTGAATGAAGAGAGATATACATACAAGGGATGAAGAGAACACGATTAGCAATTCAACGTTAAAGGAAAGCTTTGTTTGCTGCCACATGACAATCATCGTTTGTAGTAACTTTAACTACATCTGAATGAAGAGATTTAAACATACAAGGGATGAAGAGAACGCGATTAGCAATTAAACATTACAGGAAAGGTTTGTTTGCTACAACATGACAGTCATCGTTTGAGGTAACTTTAACTACATCTGAATGAAGAGAGATATACATACAAGGAATGAAGAGAACACGATTAGCAGTTCAATGTTACAGGAAAGGTTTGTTTGCTGCCTCATGACAATCATCGTTTCTAGTAACTTTAACTACATCTGAATGAAGGGAGATATACATACAAGGGATGAAGAGAACACGATTAGCAATTAAACATTACAGGAAAGTTTGTTTGCTGCAACATGACAGTCATCGTTTGTAGTAACTTTACCTACATCTGAATGGAGAGAGATATACATACAAGGGATGAAGAGAACACGATTAGCAATTAAACATTACAGGAAAGTTTGTTTGCTGCAACATGACAGTCATCGTTTGTAGTAACTTTACCTACATCTGAATGGAGAGAGATATACATACAAGGGATGAAGAGAACACGATTAGCAATTCCACGTTACAGGAAAGCTTTGTTTGCTGCCACATGACAATCATCGTTTGTAGTAACTTTAACTACGTCTGAATGAAGGGAGATATACATACAAGGGATGAAGAGAACACGATTAGCAATTAAACATTACAGGAAAGTTTGTTTGGTGCAACATGACAGTCATCGTTTGTAGTAACTTTAACTACATCTGAATGAAGAGAGATATACATACAAGGTATGAAGAGAGCACGATTAGCAATTCATTGTTACAGGAAAAGTTTGTTTGCTGCAACACGGCCAGCATCGTTTCTACTAATTTTAACTACATCTGAATGAAGAGAGATATACATACAAGGAATGAAGAGAACACGATTAGCAATTCAATGTTACAGGAAAGGTTTGTTTGCTGCCTCATGACAATCATCGTTTCTAGTAACTTTAACTACATCTGAATGAAGGGAGATATACATACAAGGGATGAAGAGAACACGATTAGCAATTAAACATTACAGGAAAGTTTGTTTGCTGCAACATGACAGTCATCGTTTGTAGTAACTTTACCTACATCTGAATGGAGAGAGATATACATACAAGGGATGAAGAGAACACGATTAGCAATTAAACATTACAGGAAAGTTTGTTTGCTGCAACATGACAGTCATCGTTTGTAGTAACTTTACCTACATCTGAATGGAGAGAGATATACATACAAGGGATGAAGAGAACACGATTAGCAATTCCACGTTACAGGAAAGCTTTGTTTGCTGCCACATGACAATCATCGTTTGTAGTAACTTTAACTACGTCTGAATGAAGGGCGATATACATACAAGGGATGAAGAGAACACGATTAGCAATTAAACATTACAGGAAAGTTTGTTTGGTGCAACATGACAGTCATCGTTTGTAGTAACTTTAACTACATCTGAATGAAGAGATTTATACATACAAGGGATGAAGAGAACACGATTAGCAATTAAACATTACAGGAAAGGTTTGTTTGCTGCCACATGACAGTCATCGTTTCTGGAAACTTTAACTACATCTGAATGAAGAGAGATATACATACAAGGTATGAAGAGAGCACGATTAGCAATTCATTGTTACAGGAAAGGTTTGTTTGCTGCAACACGGCCAGCATCGTTTCTACTAATTTTAACTACATCTGAATGAAGAGAGATATACATACAAGGAATGAAGAGAACACGATTAGCAATTCAATGTTACAGGAAAGGTTTGTTTGCTGCCTCATGACAATCATCGTTTCTAGTAACTTTAACTACATCTGAATGAAGGGAGATATACATACAAGGGATGAAGAGAACACGATTAGCAATTAAACATTACAGGAAAGTTTGTTTGCTGCAACATGACAGTCATCGTTTGTAGTAACTTTACCTACATCTGAATGGAGAGAGATATACATACAAGGGATGAAGAGAACACGATTAGCAATTAAACATTACAGGAAAGTTTGTTTGCTGCAACATGACAGTCATCGTTTGTAGTAACTTTACCTACATCTGAATGGAGAGAGATATACATACAAGGGATGAAGAGAAGACGATTAGCAATTAAACATTACAGGAAAGTTTGTTTGCTGCAACATGACAGTCATCGTTTGTAGTAACTTTACCTACATCTGAATGGAGAGAGATATACATACAAGGGATGAAGAGAACACGATTAGCAATTCAACGTTACAGGAAAGCTTTGTTTGCTGCCACATGACAATCATCGTTTGTAGTAACTTTAACTACGTCTGAATGAAGGGAGATATACATACAAGGGATGAAGAGAACACGATTAGCAATTAAACATTACAGGAAAGTTTGTTTGGTGCAACATGACAGTCATCGTTTGTAGTAACTTTAACTACATCTGAATGAAGAGATTTATACATACAAGGGATGAAGAGAACACGATTAGCAATTAAACATTACAGGAAAGGTTTGTTTGCTGCCACATGACAGTCATCGTTTTTAGAAACTTTAACTACATCTGAATGAAGAGAGATATACATACAAGGTATGAAGAGAAGACGATTAGCAATTCATTGTTACAGGAAAGGTTTGTTTGCTGCAACACGGCCAGCATCGTTTCTACTCATTTTAACTACATCTGAATGAAGAGAGATATACATACAAGGGATGAAGAGAACACGATTAGCAATTAAACATTACAGGAAAGTTTGTTTGGTGCAACATGACAGTCATCGTTTGTAGTAACTTTACCTACATCTGAATGGAGAGAGATATACATACAAGGGATGAAGAGAACACGATTAGCAATTCCACGTTGCAGGAAAGCTTTGTTTGCTGCCACATGACAATCATCGTTTGTAGTAACTTTAACTACGTCTGAATGAAGGGAGATATACATACAAGGGATGAAGAGAACACGATTAGCAATTAAACATTACAGGAAAGTTTGTTTGGTGCAACATGACAGTCATCGTTTGTAGTAACTTTAACTACATCTGAATGAAGAGAGATATACATACAAGGTATGAAGAGAGCACGATTAGCAATTCATTGTTACAGGAAAAGTTTGTTTGCTGCAACACGGCCAGCATCGTTTCTACTAATTTTAACTACATCTGAATGAAGAGAGATATACATACAAGGAATGAAGAGAACACGATTAGCAATTCAATGTTACAGGAAAGGTTTGTTTGCTGCCTCATGACAATCATCGTTTCTAGTAACTTTAACTACATCTGAATGAAGGGAGATATACATACAAGGGATGAAGAGAACACGATTAGCAATTAAACATTACAGGAAAGTTTGTTTGCTGCAACATGACAGTCATCGTTTGCAGTAACTTTACCTACATCTGAATGGAGAGAGATATACATACAAGGGATGAAGAGAACACGATTAGCAATTAAACATTACAGGAAAGTTTGTTTGCTGCAACATGACAGTCATCGTTTGTAGTAACTTTACCTACATCTGAATGGAGAGAGATATACATACAAGGGATGAAGAGAACACGATTAGCAATTCCACGTTACAGGAAAGCTTTGTTTGCTGCCACATGACAATCATCGTTTGTAGTAACTTTAACTACGTCTGAATGAAGGGAGATATACATACAAGGGATGAAGAGAACACGATTAGCAATTAAACATTACAGGAAAGTTTGTTTGGTGCAACATGACAGTCATCGTTTGTAGTAACTTTAACTACATCTGAATGAAGAGATTTATACATACAAGGGATGAAGAGAACACGATTAGCAATTAAACATTACAGGAAAGGTTTGTTTGCTGCCACATGACAGTCATCGTTTCTGGAAACTTTAACTACATCTGAATGAAGAGAGATATACATACAAGGTATGAAGAGAGCACGATTAGCAATTCATTGTTACAGGAAAGGTTTGTTTGCTGCAACACGGCCAGCATCGTTTCTACTAATTTTAACTACATCTGAATGAAGAGAGATATACATACAAGGAATGAAGAGAACACGATTAGCAATTCAATGTTACAGGAAAGGTTTGTTTGCTGCCTCATGACAATCATCGTTTCTAGTAACTTTAACTACATCTGAATGAAGGGAGATATACATACAAGGGATGAAGAGAACACGATTAGCAATTAAACATTACAGGAAAGTTTGTTTGCTGCAACATGACAGTCATCGTTTGTAGTAACTTTACCTACATCTGAATGGAGAGAGATATACATACAAGGGATGAAGAGAACACGATTAGCAATTAAACATTACAGGAAAGTTTGTTTGCTGCAACATGACAGTCATCGTTTGTAGTAACTTTACCTACATCTGAATGGAGAGAGATATACATACAAGGGATGAAGAGAACACGATTAGCAATTAAACATTACAGGAAAGTTTGTTTGCTGCAACATGACAGTCATCGTTTGTAGTAACTTTACCTACATCTGAATGGAGAGAGATATACATACAAGGGATGAAGAGAACACGATTAGCAATTCAACGTTACAGGAAAGCTTTGTTTGCTGCCACATGACAATCATCGTTTGTAGTAACTTTAACTACGTCTGAATGAAGGGAGATATACATACAAGGGATGAAGAGAACACGATTAGCAATTAAACATTACAGGAAAGTTTGTTTGGTGCAACATGACAGTCATCGTTTGTAGTAACTTTAACTACATCTGAATGAAGAGATTTATACATACAAGGGATGAAGAGAACACGATTAGCAATTAAACATTACAGGAAAGGTTTGTTTGCTGCCACATGACAGTCATCGTTTTTAGAAACTTTAACTACATCTGAATGAAGAGAGATATACATACAAGGGATGAAGAGAACACGATTAGCAATTAAACATTACAGGAAAGGTTTGTTTGCTGCCACATGACAGTCATCGTTTGTAGAAACTTTAACTACATCTTAATGAAGAGGGATATACATACAAGGG
Source organism: Rhineura floridana (assembly GCF_030035675.1). Classification (NCBI taxonomy): domain Eukaryota; kingdom Metazoa; phylum Chordata; class Lepidosauria; order Squamata; family Rhineuridae; genus Rhineura; species Rhineura floridana. The sequence continues at coordinate 224,767 of NC_084495.1, forward strand.
ATGAAGACAACACGATTAGCAATTCAACGTTAAAGGAAAGCTTTGTTTGCTGCCACATGACAATCATCGTTTGTAGTAACTTTAACTACATCTGAATGAAGAGATTTAGACATACAATGGATGAAGAGAACACGATTAGCAATTAAACATTACAGGAAAGGTTTGTTTGGTGCCACATGACAGTCATCGTTTGTAGAAACTTTAACTACATCTGAATGAAGAGAGATATACATACAAGGGATGAAGAGAACACGATTAGCAATTAAACATTACAGGAAAGGTTTGTTTGCTGCCACATGACAGTCATCGTTTGTAGAAACTTTAACTACATCTTAATGAAGAGGGATATACATACAAGGGATGAAGAGAACACGATTAGCAATTCAGTGTTACAGGGAAGGTTTGTTTGCTGCAACACGGCCATCAACGTTTCTGCTAACTTTAACTACATCTGAATGATGAGAGATATACATACAAGGGATGAAGAGAACACGATTAGCAATTCAACGTTAAAGGAAAGCTTTGTTTGCTGCCACATGACAATCATCGTTTGTAGTAACTTTAACTACATCTGAATGAAGGGAGATATACATACAAGGGATGCAGAGAAGACGATTAGCAATTCAGTGTTACAGGGAAGGTTTGTTTGCTGCAACACGGCCATCAACGTTTCTGCTAACATTAACTACATCTGAATGAAGAGAGATATACCTACCAGGGATGAAGAGAACACGATTAGCAATTCAACGTTACAGGAAAAGTTTGTTTGCTGCCACATGACAATCATCGTTTCTAGTAACTTTAACTACATCTGAATGAAGAGAGATATACATACAAGGGATGAAGAGAACACGATTAGCAATTCAACGTTAAAGGAAAGCTTTGTATGCTGCCACATGACAATCATCGTTTGTAGTAACTTTAACTACATCTGAATGAAGAGATTTATACATACAAGAGATGAAGAGAACACGATTAGCAATTAAACATTACAGGAAAGGTTTGTTTTCTGCCACATGACAGTCATCGTTGGTAGAAACTTTAATTACATCTGAATGAAGAGAGATATACATACAAGGGATGAAGAGAACACGATTAGCAATTCAGTGTTACAGGGAAGGTTTGTTTGCTGCAACACGGCCATCATCGTTTCTGCTAACTTTAACTACATCTGAATGAAGAGAGATATACCTACCAGGGATGAAGAGAACACGATTAGCAATTCAACGTTACAGGAAAGGTTTGTTTGCATATACATACAAGGGATGAAGAGAACACGATTAGCAATTAAACATTACAGGAAAGTTTGTTTGCTGCAACATGACAGTCATCGTTTGTAGTAACTTTAACTACATTTGAATGGAGAGAGATATACATACAAGGGATGAAGAGAACACGATTAGCAATTCAGTGTTACAGGGAAGGTTTGTTTGCTGCAACACGGCCATCAACGTTTCCGCTAACTTTAACTACATCTGAATGAAGAGAGATATACATACAAGGGATGAAGAGAACACGATTAGCAATTAAACATTACAGGAAACTTTGTTTGCTGCAACATGACAGTCATCGTTTGTAGTAACTTTACCTACATGTGAATGGAGAGAGATATACATACAAGGGATGAAGAGAACACGATTAGCAATTCAACGTTAAAGGAAAGCTTTGTTTGCTGCCACATGACAATCATCGTTTGTAGTAACTTTAACTACGTCTGAATGAAGGGAGATATACATACAAGGGATGAAGAGAACACGATTAGCAATTAAACATTACAGGAAAGGTTTGTTTGCTGCCACATGACAGTCATCGTTTTTAGAAACTTTAACTACATCTGAATGAAGAGAGATATACATACAAGGGATGAAGAGAACACGATTAGCAATTCATTGTTACAGGAAAGGTTTGTTTGCTGCCACATGACAGTCATCGTTTTTAGAAACTTTAACTACATCTTAATGAAGAGAGATATACATACAAGGGATGAAGAGAACACGATTAGCAATTCAGTGTTACAGGGAAGGTTTGTTTGCTGCAACACGGCCATCAACGTTTCTGCTAACTTTAACTACATCTGAATGAAGAGAGATATACCTACCAGGGATGAAGAGAACACGATTAGCAATTCAACGTTACAGGAAAGGTTTGTTTGCTGCAACATGACAGTCATCGTTTCTAGTACCTTTAACTACATCTGAATGAAGAGAGATATACATACAAGGGATGAAGAGAACACGATTAGCAATTCAACGTTACAGGAAAGTTTGTTTGCTGCCACATGACAGTCATCGTTTGTAGTAACTTTAACTACATCTGAATGAAGAGATTTGTACATACAAGGGATGAAGAGAACACGATTAGCAATTAAACATTACAGGAAATGTTTTTTGCTGCCACATGACAGTCATCGTTTTTAGAAACTTTAACTACATCTGAATGAAGAGAGATATACATACAAGGGATGAAGAGAACACGATTAGCAATTCAACGTTAAAGGAAAGCTTTGCTTGCTGCCACATGACAATCATCGTTTGTAGTAACTTTAACTACATCTGAATGAAGAGATTTAAACATACAAGGGATGAAGAGAACGCGATTAGCAATTAAACATTACAGGAAAGGTTTGTTTGCTACAACATGACAGTCATCGTTTGAGGTAACTTTAACTACATCTGAATGAAGAGAGATATACATACAAGGAATGAAGAGAACACGATTAGCAATTCAATGTTACAGGAAAGGTTTGTTTGCTGCCTCATGACAATCATCGTTTCTAGTAACTTTAACTACATCTGAATGAAGGGAGATATACATACAAGGGATGAAGAGAACACGATTAGCAATTAAACATTACAGGAAAGTTTGTTTGCTGCAACATGACAGTCATCGTTTGTAGTAACTTTACCTACATCTGAATGGAGAGAGATATACATACAAGGGATGAAGAGAACACGATTAGCAATTAAACATTACAGGAAAGTTTGTTTGCTGCAACATGACAGTCATCGTTTGTAGTAACTTTACCTACATCTGAATGGAGAGAGATATCCATACAAGGGATGAAGAGAACACGATTAGCAATTCAACGTTACAGGAAAGGTTTTTTTGCTGCAACATGACAGTCATCGTTTGAGGTAACTTTAACTACATCTGAATGAAGAGAGATATACATACAAGGAATGAAGAGAACACGATTAGCAATTCAACGTTACAGGAAAGGTTTGTTTGCTGCCACACGGCCATCATCGTTTCTACTAACTTTAACTACATCTGAATGAAGAGAGATATGCCTACCAGGGATGAAGAGAACACGATTAGCAATTCAACGTTAAAGGAAATCTTTGTTTGCTGCCACATGACAATCATCGTTTGTAGTAACTTTAACTACATCTGAATGGAGAGAGATATACATACAAGGGATGAAGAGAACACGATTAGCAATTCACCGTTAAAGGAAATCTTTGTTTGCTGCCACATGACAATCATCGTTTGTAGTAACTTTAACTACATCTGAATGAAGGGAGATATACATACAAGGGATGAAGAGAACACGATTAGCAATTAAACATTACAGGAAAGTTTGTTTGCTGCAACATGACAGTCATCGTTTGTAGTAACTTTAACTACATCTGAATGAAGAGATTTATACATACAAGGGATGAAGAGAACACGATTAGCAATTAAACATTACAGGAAAGGTTTGTTTGCTGCCACATGACAGTCATCGTTTGTAGAAACTTTAACTACATCTGAATGAAGAGAGATATACATACAAGGGATGAAGAGAACACGATTAGCAATTCAGTGTTACAGGGAAGGTTTGTTTGCTGCAACACGGCCATCAACGTTTCCGCTAACTTTAACTACATCTGAATGAAGAGAGATATACATACAAGGGATGAAGAGAACACGATTAGCAATTAAACATTACAGGAAACTTTGTTTGATGCAACATGACAGTCATCGTTTGTAGTAACTTTACCTACATGTGAATGGAGAGAGATATACATACAAGGGATGAAGAGAACACGATTAGCAATTCAACGTTAAAGGAAAGCTTTGTTTGCTGCCACATGACAATCATCGTTTGTAGTAACTTTAACTACGTCTGAATGAAGGGAGATATACATACAAGGGATGAAGAGAACACGATTAGCAATTAAACATTACAGGAAAGGTTTGTTTGCTGCCACATGACAGTCATCGTTTTTAGAAACTTTAACTACATCTGAATGAAGAGAGATATACATACAAGGGATGAAGAGAACACGATTAGCAATTCATTGTTACAGGAAAGGTTTGTTTGCTGCCACATGACAGTCATCGTTTTTAGAAACTTTAACTACATCTTAATGAAGAGAGATATACATACAAGGGATGAAGAGAACACGATTAGCAATTCAGTGTTACAGGGAAGGTTTGTTTGCTGCAACACGGCCATCAACGTTTCTGCTAACTTTAACTACATCTGAATGAAGAGAGATATACCTACCAGGGATGAAGAGAACACGATTAGCAATTCAACGTTACAGGAAAGGTTTGTTTGCTGCAACATGACAGTCATCGTTTCTAGTACCTTTAACTACATCTGAATGAAGAGAGATATACATACAAGGGATGAAGAGAACACGATTAGCAATTCAACGTTACAGGAAAGTTTGTTTGCTGCCACATGACAGTCATCGTTTGTAGTAACTTTAACTACATCTGAATGAAGAGATTTGTACATACAAGGGATGAAGAGAACACGATTAGCAATTAAACATTACAGGAAATGTTTTTTGCTGCCACATGACAGTCATCGTTTTTAGAAACTTTAACTACATCTGAATGAAGAGAGATATACATACAAGGGATGAAGAGAACACGATTAGCAATTCAACGTTAAAGGAAAGCTTTGCTTGCTGCCACATGACAATCATCGTTTGTAGTAACTTTAACTACATGTGAATGAAGAGATTTAAACATACAAGGGATGAAGAGAACGCGATTAGCAATTAAACATTACAGGAAAGGTTTGTTTGCTACAACATGACAGTCATCGTTTGAGGTAACTTTAACTACATCTGAATGAAGAGAGATATACATACAAGGAATGAAGAGAACACGATTAGCAATTCAATGTTACAGGAAAGGTTTGTTTGCTGCCTCATGACAATCATCGTTTCTAGTAACTTTAACTACATCTGAATGAAGGGAGATATACATACGAGGGATGAAGAGAACACGATTAGCAATTAAACATTACAGGAAAGTTTGTTTGCTGCAACATGACAGTCATCGTTTGTAGTAACTTTACCTACATCTGAATGGAGAGAGATATACATACAAGGGATGAAGAGAACACGATTAGCAATTAAACATTACAGGAAAGTTTGTTTGCTGCAACATGACAGTCATCGTTTGTAGTAACTTTAACTACATCTGAATGATGAGAGAAATACATACAAGGGATGAAGAGAACACGATTAGCAATTCAACGTTAAAGGAAAGCTTTGTATGCTGCCACATGACAATCATCGTTTGTAGTAACTTTAACTACATCTGAATGAAGGGAGATATACATACAAGGGATGAAGAGAACACGATTAGCAATTAAACATTACAGGAAAGTTTGTTTGCTGCCACATGCCAGTCATCATTTGTAGTAACTTTAACTACATCTGAATGAAGAGATTTGTACATACAAGGGATGAAGAGAACACGATTAGCAATTAAACATTACAGGAAATGTTTTTTACTGCCACATGACAGTCATCGTTTCTAGTAACTTTAACTACATCTGAATGAAGGGAGATATACATACAAGGGATGAAGAGAACACGATTAGCAATTAAACATTACAGGAAAGTTTGTTTGCTGCAACATGACAGTCATCGTTTGTAGTAACTTTAACTACATCTGAATGAAGGGAGATATACATACAAGGGATGAAGAGAACACGATTAGCAATTAAACATTACAGGAAAGTTTGTTTGCTGCAACATGACAGTCATCGTTTGTAGTAACTTTAACTACATCTGAATGAAGAGATTTGTACATACAAGGGATGAAGAGAACACGATTAGCAATTAAACATTACAGGAAAGGTTTGTTTGCTGCCACATGACAGTCATCGTTTTTAGAAACTTTAACTACATCTGAATGAAGAGAGATATACATACAAGGGATGAAGAGAACACGATTAGCAATTCAACGTTAAAGGAAAGCTTTGTTTGCTGCCACATGACAATCATCGTTTGTAGTAACTTTAACTACATCTGAATGAAGAGATTTATACATACAAGGGATGAAGAGAACACGATTAGCAATTAAACATTACAGGAAAGGTTTGTTTTCTGTCACATGACAGTCATCGTTGGTAGAAACTTTAATTACATCTGAATGAAGAGAGATATACCTACCAGGGATGAAGAGAACACGATTAGCAATTCAACGTTACAGGAACGGTTTGTTTGCATATACATACAAGGGATGAAGAGAACACGATTAGCAATTAAACATTACAGGAAAGTTTGTTTGCTGCAACATGACAGTCATCGTTTGTAGTAACTTTAACTACATTTGAATGGAGAGAGATATACATACAAGGGATGAAGAGAACATACATACAAGGAATGAAGAGAACACGATTAGCAATTCAACGTTACAGGAAAGGTTTGTTTGCTGCCACACGGCCATCATCGTTTCTACTAACTTTAACTACATCTGAATGAAGAGAGATATGCCTACCAGGGATGAAGAGAACACGATTAGCAATTCAACGTTAAAGGAAATCTTTGTTTGCTGCCACATGACAATCATCGTTTGTAGTAACTTTAACTACATCTGAATGGAGAGAGATATACATACAAGGGATGAAGAGAACACGATTAGCAATTCACCGTTAAAGGAAATCTTTGTTTGCTGCCACATGACAATCATCGTTTGTAGTAACTTTAACTACATCTGAATGAAGGGAGATATACATACAAGGGATGAAGAGAACACGATTAGCAATTAAACATTACAGGAAAGTTTGTTTGCTGCAACATGACAGTCATCGTTTGTAGTAACTTTAACTACATCTGAATGAAGAGATTGATACATACAAGGGATGAAGAGAACACGATTAGCAATTAAACATTACAGGAAAGGTTTGTTTGCTGCCACATGACAGTCATCGTTTGTAGAAACTTTAACTACATCTGAATGAAGAGAGATATACATACAAGGGATGAAGAGAACACGATTAGCAATTCAGTGTTACAGGGAAGGTTTGTTTGCTGCAACACGGCCATCAACGTTTCCGCTAACTTTAACTACATCTGAATGAAGAGAGATATACATACAAGGGATGAAGAGAACACGATTAGCAATTAAACATTACAGGAAACTTTGTTTGCTGCAACATGACAGTCATCGTTTGTAGTAACTTTACCTACATGTGAATGGAGAGAGATATACATACAAGGGATGAAGAGAACACGATTAGCAATTCAACGTTAAAGGAAAGCTTTGTTTGCTGCCACATGACAATCATCGTTTGTAGTAACTTTAACTACGTCTGAATGAAGGGAGATATACATACAAGGGATGAAGAGAACACGATTAGCAATTAAACATTACAGGAAAGGTTTGTTTGCTGCCACATGACAGTCATCGTTTTTAGAAACTTTAACTACATCTGAATGAAGAGAGATATACATACAAGGGATGAAGAGAACACGATTAGCAATTCATTGTTACAGGAAAGGTTTGTTTGCTGCCACATGACAGTCATCGTTTTTAGAAACTTTAACTACATCTTAATGAAGAGAGATATACATACAAGGGATGAAGAGAACACGATTAGCAATTCAGTGTTACAGGGAAGGTTTGTTTGCTGCAACACGGCCATCAACGTTTCTGCTAACTTTAACTACATCTGAATGAAGAGAGATATACCTACCAGGGATGAAGAGAACACGATTAGCAATTCAACGTTACAGGAAAGGTTTGTTTGCTGCAACATGACAGTCATCGTTTCTAGTACCTTTAACTACATCTGAATGAAGAGAGATATACATACAAGGGATGAAGAGAACACGATTAGCAATTCAACGTTACAGGAAAGTTTGTTTGCTGCCACATGACAGTCATCGTTTGTAGTAACTTTAACTACATCTGAATGAAGAGATTTGTACATACAAGGGATGAAGAGAACACGATTAGCAATTAAACATTACAGGAAATGTTTTTTGCTGCCACATGACAGTCATCGTTTTTAGAAACTTTAACTACATCTGAATGAAGAGAGATATACATACAAGGGATGAAGAGAACACGATTAGCAATTCAACGTTAAAGGAAAGCTTTGCTTGCTGCCACATGACAATCATCGTTTGTAGTAACTTTAACTACATCTGAATGAAGAGATTTAAACATACAAGGGATGAAGAGAACGCGATTAGCAATTAAACATTACAGGAAAGGTTTGTTTGCTACAACATGACAGTCATCGTTTGAGGTAACTTTAACTACATCTGAATGAAGAGAGATATACATACAAGGAATGAAGAGAACACGATTAGCAATTCAATGTTACAGGAAAGGTTTGTTTGCTGCCTCATGACAATCATCGTTTCTAGTAACTTTAACTACATCTGAATGAAGGGAGATATACATACAAGGGATGAAGAGAACACGATTAGCAATTAAACATTACAGGAAAGTTTGTTTGCTGCAACATGACAGTCATCGTTTGTAGTAACTTTACCTACATCTGAATGGAGAGAGATATACATACAAGGGATGAAGAGAACACGATTAGCAATTAAACATTACAGGAAAGTTTGTTTGCTGCAACATGACAGTCATCGTTTGTAGTAACTTTACCTACATCTGAATGGAGAGAGATATACATACAAGGGATGAAGAGAACACGATTAGCAATTCAACGTTACAGGAAAGCTTTGTTTGCTGCCACATGACAATCATCGTTTGTAGTAACTTTAACTACGTCTGAATGAAGGGAGATATACATACAAGGGATGAAGAGAACACGATTAGCAATTAAACATTACAGGAAAGTTTGTTTGGTGCAACATGACAGTCATCGTTTGTAGTAACTTTAACTACATCTGAATGGAGAGAGATATACATACAAGGGATGAAGAGAACATGATTAGCAATTCAACGTTACAGGAAAGGTTTGTTTGCTGCCAGATGACAATCATCGTTTCTAGTAACTTTAACTACATCTGAATGATGAGAGAAATACATACAAGGGATGAAGAGAACACGATTAGCAATTCAACGTTAAAGGAAAGCTTTGTATGCTGCCACATGACAATCATCGTTTGTAGTAACTTTAACTACATCTGAATGAAGGGAGATATACATACAAGGGATGAAGAGAACACGATTAGCAATTAAACATTACAGGAAAGTTTGTTTGCTGCCACATGCCAGTCATCGTTTGTAGTAACTTTAACTACATCTGAATGAAGAGATTTGTACATACAAGGGATGAAGAGAACACGATTAGCAATTAAACATTACAGGAAATGTTTTTTACTGCCACATGACAGTCATCGTTTTTAGAAACTTTAACTACATCTGAATGAAGAGAGATATACATACAAGGGATGAAGAGAACACGATTAGCAATTCAACGTTAAAGGAAAGCTTTGTTTGCTGCCACATGACAATCATCGTTTGTAGTAACTTTAACTACATCTGAATGAAGAGATTTAAACATACAAGGGATGAAGAGAACGCGATTAGCAATTAAACATTACAGGAAAGGTTTGTTTGCTACAACATGACAGTCATCGTTTGAGGTAACTTTAACTACATCTGAATGAAGAGAGATATACATACAAGGAATGAAGAGAACACGATTAGCAGTTCAATGTTACAGGAAAGGTTTGTTTGCTGCCTCATGACAATCATCGTTTCTAGTAACTTTAACTACATCTGAATGAAGGGAGATATACATACAAGGGATGAAGAGAACACGATTAGCAATTAAACATTACAGGAAAGTTTGTTTGCTGCAACATGACAGTCATCGTATGTAGTAACTTTACCTACATCTGAATGGAGAGAGATATACATACAAGGGATGAAGAGAACACGATTAGCAATTAAACATTACAGGAAAGTTTGTTTGCTGCAACATGACAGTCATCGTTTGTAGTAACTTTACCTACATCTGAATGGAGAGAGATATACATACAAGGGATGAAGAGAACACGATTAGCAATTCCACGTTACAGGAAAGCTTTGTTTGCTGCCACATGACAATCATCGTTTGTAGTAACTTTAACTACGTCTGAATGAAGGGAGATATACATACAAGGGATGAAGAGAACACGATTAGCAATTAAACATTACAGGAAAGTTTGTTTGGTGCAACATGACAGTCATCGTTTGTAGTAACTTTAACTACATCTGAATGAAGAGAGATATACATACAAGGTATGAAGAGAGCACGATTAGCAATTCATTGTTACAGGAAAAGTTTGTTTGCTGCAACACGGCCAGCATCGTTTCTACTAATTTTAACTACATCTGAATGAAGAGAGATATACATACAAGGGATGAAGAGAACACGATTAGCAATTCAGTGTTACAGGGAAGGTTTGTTTGCTGCAACACGGCCATCAACGTTTCTGCTAACTTTAACTACATCTGAATGAAGAGAGATATACCTACCAGGGATGAAGAGAACACGATTAGCAATTCAACGTTACAGGAAAGGTTTGTTTGCTGCAACATGACAGTCATCGTTTCTAGTACCTTTAAATACATCTGAATGAAGAGAGATATACATACAAGGGATGAAGAGAACACGATTAGCAATTCAACGTTACAGGAAAGTTTGTTTGCTGCCACATGACAGTCATCGTTTGTAGTAACTTTAACTACATCTGAATGAAGAGATTTGTACATACAAGGGATGAAGAGAACACGATTAGCAATTAAACATTACAGGAAATGTTTTTTGCTGCCACATGACAGTCATCGTTTTTAGAAACTTTAACTACATCTGAATGAAGAGAGATATACATACAAGGGATGAAGAGAACACGATTAGCAATTCAACGTTAAAGGAAAGCTTTGCTTGCTGCCACATGACAATCATCGTTTGTAGTAACTTTAACTACATCTGAATGAAGAGATTTAAACATACAAGGGATGAAGAGAACGCGATTAGCAATTAAACATTACAGGAAAGGTTTGTTTGCTACAACATGACAGTCATCGTTTGAGGTAACTTTAACTACATCTGAATGAAGAGAGATATACATACAAGGAATGAAGAGAACACGATTAGCAATTCAATGTTACAGGAAAGGTTTGTTTGCTGCCTCATGACAATCATCGTTTCTAGTAACTTTAACTACATCTGAATGAAGGGAGATATACATACAAGGGATGAAGAGAACACGATTAGCAATTAAACATTACAGGAAAGTTTGTTTGCTGCAACATGACAGTCATCGTTTGTAGTAACTTTACCTACATCTGAATGGAGAGAGATATACATACAAGGGATGAAGAGAACACGATTAGCAATTAAACATTACAGGAAAGTTTGTTTGCTGCAACATGACAGTCATCGTTTGTAGTAACTTTAACTACGTCTGAATGAAGGGAGATATACATACAAGGGATGAAGAGAACACGATTAGCAATTAAACATTACAGGAAAGTTTGTTTGGTGCAACATGACAGTCATCGTTTGTAGTAACTTTAACTACATCTGAATGGAGAGAGATATACATACAAGGGATGAAGAGAACATGATTAGCAATTCAACGTTACAGGAAAGGTTTGTTTGCTGCCAGATGACAATCATCGTTTCTAGTAACTTTAACTACATCTGAATGATGAGAGAAATACATACAAGGGATGAAGAGAACACGATTAGCAATTCAACGTTAAAGGAAAGCTTTGTATGCTGCCACATGACAATCATCGTTTGTAGTAACTTTAACTACATCTGAATGAAGGGAGATATACATACAAGGGCTGAAGAGAACACGATTAGCAATTAAACATTACAGGAAAGTTTGTTTGCTGCCACATGCCAGTCATCATTTGTAGTAACTTTAACTACATCTGAATGAAGAGATTTGTACATACAAGGGATGAAGAGAACACGATTAGCAATTAAACATTACAGGAAATGTTTTTTACTGCCACATGACAGTCATCGTTTCTAGTAACTTTAACTACATCTGAATGAAGGGAGATATACATACAAGGGATGAAGAGAACACGATTAGCAATTAAACATTACAGGAAAGTTTGTTTGCTGCAACATGACAGTCATCGTTTGTAGTAACTTTAACTACATCTGAATGAAGGGAGATATACATACAAGGGATGAAGAGAACACGATTAGCAATTAAACATTACAGGAAAGTTTGTTTGCTGCAACATGACAATCATCGTTTGTAGTAACTTTAACTACATCTGAATGAAGAGATTTGTACATACAAGGGATGAAGAGAACACGATTAGCAATTAAACATTACAGGAAAGGTTTGTTTGCTGCCACATGACAGTCATCGTTTTTAGAAACTTTAACTACATCTGAATGAAGAGAGATATACATACAAGGGATGAAGAGAACACGATTAGCAATTCAACGTTAAAGGAAAGCTTTGTTTGCTGCCACATGACAATCATCGTTTGTAGTAACTTTAACTACATCTGAATGAAGAGATTTATACATACAAGGGATGAAGAGAACACGATTAGCAATTAAACATTACAGGAAAGGTTTGTTTTCTGTCACATGACAGTCATCGTTGGTAGAAACTTTAATTACATCTGAATGAAGAGAGATATACATACAAGGGATGAAGAGAACACGATTAGCAATTCAGTGTTACAGGGAAGGTTTGTTTGCTGCAACACGGCCATCATCGTTTCTGCTAACTTTAACTACATCTGAATGAAGAGAGATATACCTACCAGGGATGAAGAGAACACGATTAGCAATTCAACGTTACAGGAACGGTTTGTTTGCATATACATACAAGGGATGAAGAGAACACGATTAGCAATTAAACATTACAGGAAAGTTTGTTTGCTGCAACATGACAGTCATCGTTTGTAGTAACTTTAACTACATTTGAATGGAGAGAGATATACATACAAGGGATGAAGAGAACATACATACAAGGAATGAAGAGAACACGATTAGCAATTCAACGTTACAGGAAAGGTTTGTTTGCTGCCACACGGCCATCATCGTTTCTACTAACTTTAACTACATCTGAATGAAGAGAGATATGCCTACCAGGGATGAAGAGAACACGATTAGCAATTCAACGTTAAAGGAAATCTTTGTTTGCTGCCACATGACAATCATCGTTTGTAGTAACTTTAACTACATCTGAATGGAGAGAGATATACATACAAGGGATGAAGAGAACACGATTAGCAATTCACCGTTAAAGGAAATCTTTGTTTGCTGCCACATGACAATCATCGTTTGTAGTAACTTTAACTACATCTGAATGAAGGGAGATATACATACAAGGGATGAAGAGAACACGATTAGCAATTAAACATTACAGGAAAGTTTGTTTGCTGCAACATGACAGTCATCGTTTGTAGTAACTTTAACTACATCTGAATGAAGAGATTGATACATACAAGGGATGAAGAGAACACGATTAGCAATTAAACATTACAGGAAAGGTTTGTTTGCTGCCACATGACAGTCATCGTTTGTAGAAACTTTAACTACATCTGAATGAAGAGAGATATACATACAAGGGATGAAGAGAACACGATTAGCAATTCAGTGTTACAGGGAAGGTTTGTTTGCTGCAACACGGCCATCAACGTTTCCGCTAACTTTAACTACATCTGAATGAAGAGAGATATACATACAAGGGATGAAGAGAACACGATTAGCAATTAAACATTACAGGAAACTTTGTTTGCTGCAACATGACAGTCATCGTTTGTAGTAACTTTACCTACATGTGAATGGAGAGAGATATACATACAAGGGATGAAGAGAACACGATTAGCAATTCAACGTTAAAGGAAAGCTTTGTTTGCTGCCACATGACAATCATCGTTTGTAGTAACTTTAACTACGTCTGAATGAAGGGAGATATACATACAAGGGATGAAGAGAACACGATTAGCAATTAAACATTACAGGAAAGGTTTGTTTGCTGCCACATGACAGTCATCGTTTTTAGAAACTTTAACTACATCTGAATGAAGAGAGATATACATACAAGGGATGAAGAGAACACGATTAGCAATTCATTGTTACAGGAAAGGTTTGTTTGCTGCCACATGACAGTCATCGTTTTTAGAAACTTTAACTACATCTTAATGAAGAGAGATATACATACAAGGGATGAAGAGAACACGATTAGCAATTCAGTGTTACAGGGAAGGTTTGTTTGCTGCAACACGGCCATCAACGTTTCTGCTAACTTTAACTACATCTGAATGAAGAGAGATATACCTACCAGGGATGAAGAGAACACGATTAGCAATTCAACGTTACAGGAAAGGTTTGTTTGCTGCAACATGACAGTCATCGTTTCTAGTACCTTTAACTACATCTGAATGAAGAGAGATATACATACAAGGGATGAAGAGAACACGATTAGCAATTCAACGTTACAGGAAAGTTTGTTTGCTGCCACATGACAGTCATCGTTTGTAGTAACTTTAACTACATCTGAATGAAGAGATTTGTACATACAAGGGATGAAGAGAACACGATTAGCAATTAAACATTACAGGAAATGTTTTTTGCTGCCACATGACAGTCATCGTTTTTAGAAACTTTAACTACATCTGAATGAAGAGAGATATACATACAAGGGATGAAGAGAACACGATTAGCAATTCAACGTTAAAGGAAAGCTTTGCTTGCTGCCACATGACAATCATCGTTTGTAGTAACTTTAACTACATCTGAATGAAGAGATTTAAACATACAAGGGATGAAGAGAACGCGATTAGCAATTAAACATTACAGGAAAGGTTTGTTTGCTACAACATGACAGTCATCGTTTGAGGTAACTTTAACTACATCTGAATGAAGAGAGATATACATACAAGGAATGAAGAGAACACGATTAGCAATTCAATGTTACAGGAAAGGTTTGTTTGCTGCCTCATGACAATCATCGTTTCTAGTAACTTTAACTACATCTGAATGAAGGGAGATATACATACAAGGGATGAAGAGAACACGATTAGCAATTAAACATTACAGGAAAGTTTGTTTGCTGCAACATGACAGTCATCGTTTGTAGTAACTTTACCTACATCTGAATGGAGAGAGATATACATACAAGGGATGAAGAGAACACGATTAGCAATTAAACATTACAGGAAAGTTTGTTTGCTGCAACATGACAGTCATCGTTTGTAGTAACTTTACCTACATCTGAATGGAGAGAGATATACATACAAGGGATGAAGAGAACACGATTAGCAATTCAACGTTACAGGAAAGCTTTGTTTGCTGCCACATGACAATCATCGTTTGTAGTAACTTTAACTACGTCTGAATGAAGGGAGATATACATACAAGGGATGAAGAGAACACGATTAGCAATTCAACGTTACAGGAAAGGTTTGTTTGCTGCCAGATGACAATCATCGTTTCTAGTAACTTTAACTACATCTGAATGATGAGAGAAATACATACAAGGGATGAAGAGAACACGATTAGCAATTCAACGTTAAAGGAAAGCTTTGTATGCTGCCACATGACAATCATCGTTTGTAGTAACTTTAACTACATCTGAATGAAGGGAGATATACATACAAGGGATGAAGAGAACACGATTAGCAATTAAACATTACAGGAAAGTTTGTTTGCTGCCACATGCCAGTCATCGTTTGTAGTAACTTTAACTACATCTGAATGAAGAGATTTGTACATACAAGGGATGAAGAGAACACGATTAGCAATTAAACATTACAGGAAATGTTTTTTACTGCCACATGACAGTCATCGTTTTTAGAAACTTTAACTACATCTGAATGAAGAGAGATATACATACAAGGGATGAAGAGAACACGATTAGCAATTCAACGTTAAAGGAAAGCTTTGTTTGCTGCCACATGACAATCATCGTTTGTAGTAACTTTAACTACATCTGAATGAAGAGATTTAAACATACAAGGGATGAAGAGAACGCGATTAGCAATTAAACATTACAGGAAAGGTTTGTTTGCTACAACATGACAGTCATCGTTTGAGGTAACTTTAACTACATCTGAATGAAGAGAGATATACATACAAGGAATGAAGAGAACACGATTAGCAGTTCAATGTTACAGGAAAGGTTTGTTTGCTGCCTCATGACAATCATCGTTTCTAGTAACTTTAACTACATCTGAATGAAGGGAGATATACATACAAGGGATGAAGAGAACACGATTAGCAATTAAACATTACAGGAAAGTTTGTTTGCTGCAACATGACAGTCATCGTATGTAGTAACTTTACCTACATCTGAATGGAGAGAGATATACATACAAGGGATGAAGAGAACACGATTAGCAATTAAACATTACAGGAAAGTTTGTTTGCTGCAACATGACAGTCATCGTTTGTAGTAACTTTACCTACATCTGAATGGAGAGAGATATACATACAAGGGATGAAGAGAACACGATTAGCAATTCCACGTTACAGGAAAGCTTTGTTTGCTGCCACATGACAATCATCGTTTGTAGTAACTTTAACTACGTCTGAATGAAGGGAGATATACATACAAGGGATGAAGAGAACACGATTAGCAATTAAACATTACAGGAAAGTTTGTTTGGTGCAACATGACAGTCATCGTTTGTAGTAACTTTAACTACATCTGAATGAAGAGAGATATACATACAAGGTATGAAGAGAGCACGATTAGCAATTCATTGTTACAGGAAAAGTTTGTTTGCTGCAACACGGCCAGCATCGTTTCTACTAATTTTAACTACATCTGAATGAAGAGAGATATACATACAAGGGATGAAGAGAACACGATTAGCAATTCAGTGTTACAGGGAAGGTTTGTTTGCTGCAACACGGCCATCAACGTTTCTGCTAACTTTAACTACATCTGAATGAAGAGAGATATACCTACCAGGGATGAAGAGAACACGATTAGCAATTCAACGTTACAGGAAAGGTTTGTTTGCTGCAACATGACAGTCATCGTTTCTAGTACCTTTAAATACATCTGAATGAAGAGAGATATACATACAAGGGATGAAGAGAACACGATTAGCAATTCAACGTTACAGGAAAGTTTGTTTGCTGCCACATGACAGTCATCGTTTGTAGTAACTTTAACTACATCTGAATGAAGAGATTTGTACATACAAGGGATGAAGAGAACACGATTAGCAATTAAACATTACAGGAAATGTTTTTTGCTGCCACATGACAGTCATCGTTTTTAGAAACTTTAACTACATCTGAATGAAGAGAGATATACATACAAGGGATGAAGAGAACACGATTAGCAATTCAACGTTAAAGGAAAGCTTTGCTTGCTGCCACATGACAATCATCGTTTGTAGTAACTTTAACTACATCTGAATGAAGAGATTTAAACATACAAGGGATGAAGAGAACGCGATTAGCAATTAAACATTACAGGAAAGGTTTGTTTGCTACAACATGACAGTCATCGTTTGAGGTAACTTTAACTACATCTGAATGAAGAGAGATATACATACAAGGAATGAAGAGAACACGATTAGCAATTCAATGTTACAGGAAAGGTTTGTTTG
This sequence comes from Rhineura floridana, assembly GCF_030035675.1. Taxonomy (NCBI): domain Eukaryota; kingdom Metazoa; phylum Chordata; class Lepidosauria; order Squamata; family Rhineuridae; genus Rhineura; species Rhineura floridana. The sequence goes on from NC_084495.1 coordinate 242,527, forward strand.
CTGCCTCATGACAATCATCGTTTCTAGTAACTTTAACTACATCTGAATGAAGGGAGATATACATACAAGGGATGAAGAGAACACGATTAGCAATTAAACATTACAGGAAAGTTTGTTTGCTGCAACATGACAGTCATCGTTTGTAGTAACTTTACCTACATCTGAATGGAGAGAGATATACATACAAGGGATGAAGAGAACACGATTAGCAATTAAACATTACAGGAAAGTTTGTTTGCTGCAACATGACAGTCATCGTTTGTAGTAACTTTAACTACGTCTGAATGAAGGGAGATATACATACAAGGGATGAAGAGAACACGATTAGCAATTAAACATTACAGGAAAGTTTGTTTGGTGCAACATGACAGTCATCGTTTGTAGTAACTTTAACTACATCTGAATGGAGAGAGATATACATACAAGGGATGAAGAGAACATGATTAGCAATTCAACGTTACAGGAAAGGTTTGTTTGCTGCCAGATGACAATCATCGTTTCTAGTAACTTTAACTACATCTGAATGATGAGAGAAATACATACAAGGGATGAAGAGAACACGATTAGCAATTCAACGTTAAAGGAAAGCTTTGTATGCTGCCACATGACAATCATCGTTTGTAGTAACTTTAACTACATCTGAATGAAGGGAGATATACATACAAGGGCTGAAGAGAACACGATTAGCAATTAAACATTACAGGAAAGTTTGTTTGCTGCCACATGCCAGTCATCGTTTGTAGTAACTTTAACTACATCTGAATGAAGAGATTTGTACATACAAGGGATGAAGAGAACACGATTAGCAATTAAACATTACAGGAAATGTTTTTTACTGCCACATGACAGTCATCGTTTTTAGAAACTTTAACTACATCTGAATGAAGAGAGATATACATACAAGGGATGAAGAGAACACGATTAGCAATTCAACGTTAAAGGAAAGCTTTGTTTGCTGCCACATGACAATCATCGTTTGTAGTAACTTTAACTACATCTGAATGAAGAGATTTAAACATACAAGGGATGAAGAGAACGCGATTAGCAATTAAACATTACAGGAAAGGTTTGTTTGCTACAACATGACAGTCATCGTTTGAGGTAACTTTAACTACATCTGAATGAAGAGAGATATACATACAAGGAATGAAGAGAACACGATTAGCAGTTCAATGTTACAGGAAAGGTTTGTTTGCTGCCTCATGACAATCATCGTTTCTAGTAACTTTAACTACATCTGAATGAAGGGAGATATACATACAAGGGATGAAGAGAACACGATTAGCAATTAAACATTACAGGAAAGTTTGTTTGCTGCAACATGACAGTCATCGTTTGTAGTAACTTTACCTACATCTGAATGGAGAGAGATATACATACAAGGGATGAAGAGAACACGATTAGCAATTAAACATTACAGGAAAGTTTGTTTGCTGCAACATGACAGTCATCGTTTGTAGTAACTTTACCTACATCTGAATGGAGAGAGATATACATACAAGGGATGAAGAGAACACGATTAGCAATTCCACGTTACAGGAAAGCTTTGTTTGCTGCCACATGACAATCATCGTTTGTAGTAACTTTAACTACGTCTGAATGAAGGGAGATATACATACAAGGGATGAAGAGAACACGATTAGCAATTAAACATTACAGGAAAGTTTGTTTGGTGCAACATGACAGTCATCGTTTGTAGTAACTTTAACTACATCTGAATGAAGAGAGATATACATACAAGGTATGAAGAGAGCACGATTAGCAATTCATTGTTACAGGAAAAGTTTGTTTGCTGCAACACGGCCAGCATCGTTTCTACTAATTTTAACTACATCTGAATGAAGAGAGATATACATACAAGGAATGAAGAGAACACGATTAGCAATTCAATGTTACAGGAAAGGTTTGTTTGCTGCCTCATGACAATCATCGTTTCTAGTAACATTAACTACATCTGAATGAAGGGAGATATACATACAAGGGATGAAGAGAACACGATTAGCAATTAAACATTACAGGAAAGTTTGTTTGCTGCAACATGACAGTCATCGTTTGTAGTAACTTTACCTACATCTGAATGGAGAGAGATATACATACAAGGGATGAAGAGAACACGATTAGCAATTAAACATTACAGGAAAGTTTGTTTGCTGCAACATGACAGTCATCGTTTGTAGTAACTTTACCTACATCTGAATGGAGAGAGATATACATACAAGGGATGAAGAGAACACGATTAGCAATTCCACGTTACAGGAAAGCTTTGTTTGCTGCCACATGACAATCATCGTTTGTAGTAACTTTAACTACGTCTGAATGAAGGGAGATATACATACAAGGGATGAAGAGAACACGATTAGCAATTAAACATTACAGGAAAGTTTGTTTGCTGCAACATGACAGTCATCGTTTGTAGTAACTTTACCTACATCTGAATGGAGAGAGATATACATACAAGGGATGAAGAGAACACGATTAGCAATTAAACATTACAGGAAAGTTTGTTTGCTGCAACATGACAGTCATCGTTTGTAGTAACTTTACCTACATCTGAATGGAGAGAGATATACATACAAGGGATGAAGAGAACACGATTAGCAATTAAACATTACAGGAAAGTTTGTTTGCTGCAACATGACAGTCATCGTTTCTACTAACTTTAACTACATCTGAATGGAGAGAGATATACATACAAGGGATGAAGAGAACACGATTAGCAATTCAACGTTACAGGAAAGCTTTGTTTGCTGCCACATGACAATCATCGTTTGTAGTAACTTTAACTACGTCTGAATGAAGGGAGATATACATACAAGGGATGAAGAGAACACGATTAGCAATTAAACATTACAGGAAAGTTTGTTTGGTGCCACATGACAGTCATCGTTTGTACTAACTTTAACTACATCTGAATGAAGAGATTTATACATACAAGGGATGAAGAGAACACGATTAGCAATTAAACATTACAGGAAAGGTTTGTTTGCTGCCACATGACAGTCATCGTTTTTAGAAACTTTAACTACATCTGAATGAAGAGAGATATACATACAAGGTATGAAGAGAAGACGATTAGCAATTCATTGTTACAGGAAAGGTTTGTTTGCTGCAACACGGCCAGCATAGTTTCTACTCATTTTAACTACATCTGAATGAAGAGAGATATACATACAAGGGATGAAGAGAACACGATTAGCAATTAAACATTACAGGAAAGTTTGTTTGCTGCAACATGACAGTCATCGTTTGTAGTAACTTTACCTACATCTGAATGGAGAGAGATATACATACAAGGGATGAAGAGAACACGATTAGCAATTCCACGTTACAGGAAAGCTTTGTTTGCTGCCACATGACAATCATCGTTTGTAGTAACTTTAACTACGTCTGAATGAAGGGAGATATACATACAAGGGATGAAGAGAACACGATTAGCAATTAAACATTACAGGAAAGTTTGTTTGGTGCAACATGACAGTCATCGTTTGTAGTAACTTTAACTACATCTGAATGAAGAGAGATATACATACAAGGTATGAAGAGAGCACGATTAGCAATTCATTGTTACAGGAAAAGTTTGTTTGCTGCAACACGGCCAGCATCGTTTCTACTAATTTTAACTACATCTGAATGAAGAGAGATATACATACAAGGAATGAAGAGAACACGATTAGCAATTCAATGTTACAGGAAAGGTTTGTTTGCTGCCTCATGACAATCATCGTTTCTAGTAACTTTAACTACATCTGACTGAAGGGAGATATACATACAAGGGATGAAGAGAACACGATTAGCAATTAAACATTACAGGAAAGTTTGTTTGCTGCAACATGACAGTCATCGTTTGTAGTAACTTTACCTACATCTGAATGGAGAGAGATATACATACAAGGGATGAAGAGAACACGATTAGCAATTAAACATTACAGGAAAGTTTGTTTGCTGCAACATGACAGTCATCGTTTGTAGTAACTTTACCTACATCTGAATGGAGAGAGATATACATACAAGGGATGAAGAGAACACGATTAGCAATTCCACGTTACAGGAAAGCTTTGTTTGCTGCCACATGACAATCATCGTTTGTAGTAACTTTAACTACGTCTGAATGAAGGGAGATATACATACAAGGGATGAAGAGAACACGATTAGCAATTAAACATTACAGGAAAGTTTGTTTGGTGCAACATGACAGTCATCGTTTGTAGTAACTTTAACTACATCTGAATGAAGAGATTTATACATACAAGGGATGAAGAGAACACGATTAGCAATTAAACATTACAGGAAAGGTTTGTTTGCTGCCACATGACAGTCATCGTTTCTGGAAACTTTACCTACATCTGAATGGAGAGAGATATACATACAAGGGATGAAGAGAACACGATTAGCAATTCAACGTTACAGGAAAGCTTTGTTTGCTGCCACATGACAATCATCGTTTGTAGTAACTTTAACTACGTCTGAATGAAGGGAGATATACATACAAGGGATGAAGAGAACACGATTAGCAATTAAACATTACAGGAAAGGTTTGTTTGCTGCCACATGACAGTCATCGTTTTTAGAAACTTTAACTACATCTGAATGAAGAGAGATATACATACAAGGGATGAAGAGAACACGATTAGCAATTAAACATTACAGGAAAGGTTTGTTTGCTGCCACATGACAGTCATCGTTTGTAGAAACTTTAACTACATCTTAATGAAGAGGGATATACATACAAGGGATGAAGACAACACGATTAGCAATTCAACGTTAAAGGAAAGCTTTGTTTGCTGCCACATGACAATCATCGTTTGTAGTAACTTTAACTACATCTGAATGAAGAGATTTAGACATACAAGGGATGAAGAGAACACGATTAGCAATTCATTGTTACAGGAAAGGTTTGTTTGCTGCAACACGGCCATCATCGTTTCTACTAATTTTAACTACATCTGAATGAAGAGAGATATACATACAAGGGATGAAGAGAACACGATTAGCAATTCAACGTTACAGGAAAAGTTTGTTTGCTGCCACATGACAATCATTGTTTCTAGTAACTTTAACTACATCTGAATGAAGAGATTTGTACATACAAGGGATGAAGAGAAAACGATTAGCAATTAAACATTACAGGAAAGGTTTGTTTGCTGCCACATGACAGTCATCGTTTGTAGTAACTTTAACTACATCTGAATGGAGAGAGATATACATACAAGGGATGAATAGAACATGATTAGCAATTCAACGTTACAGGAAAGGTTTGTTTGCTGCCACATGACAATCATCGTTTCTAGTAACTTGAACTACATCTGAATGAAGAGAGATATTACATACAAGGGATGAAGAGAACACGATTAGCAATTCAATGTTACAGGAAAGGTTTGTTTGCTGCCTCATGACAATCATCGTTTCTAGTAACTTTAACTACATCTGAATGAAGAGAGATATCCATACAAGGGATGAAGAGAACACGATTAGCAATTCAACGTTACAGGAAAGGTTTGTTTGCTGCAACATGACAGTCATCGTTTGTAGTAACTTTACCTACATCTGAATGGAGAGAGATATACATACAAGGGATGAAGAGAACACGATTAGCAATTCAACGTTACAGGAAAGCTTTGTTTGCTGCCACATGACAATCATCGTTTGTTGTAACTTTAACTACGTCTGAATGAAGGGAGATATACATACAAGGGATGAAGAGAACACGATTAGCAATTAAACATTACAGGAAAGTTTGTTTGCTGCAACATGACAGTCATCGTTTGTAGTAACTTTAACTACATCTGAATGAAGAGAGATATACATACAAGGGATGAAGAGAACACGATTAGCAATTCAACGTTAAAGGAAAGCTTTGTTTGCTGCCACATGACAATCATCGTTTGTAGTAACTTTAACTACATCTGAATGAAGAGAGATATACATACAAGGGATGAAGAGAACACGATTAGCAATTAAACATTACAGGAAAGTTTGTTTGCTGCAACATGACAGTCATCGTTTGTAGTAACTTTAACTACATCTGAATGAAGAGATTTGTACATACAAGGGATGAAGAGAACACGATTAGCAATTAAACATTACAGGAAAGGTTTGTTTGCTGCCACATGACAGTCATCGTTTTTAGAAACTTTAACTACATCTGAATGAAGAGAGATATACATACAAGGGATGAAGAGAACACGATTAGCAATTCAACGTTAAAGGAAAGCTTTGTTTGCTGCCACATGACAATCATCGTTTGTAGTAACTTTAACTACATCTGAATGAAGAGATTTATACATACAAGGGATGAAGAGAACACGATTAGCAATTAAACATTACAGGAAAGGTTTGTTTTCTGCCACATGACAGTCATCGTTGGTAGAAACTTTAATTACATCTGAATGAAGAGAGATATACATACAAGGGATGAAGAGAACACGATTAGCAATTCAGTGTTACAGGGAAGGTTTGTTTGCTGCAACACGGCCATCATCGTTTCTGCTAACTTTAACTACATCTGAATGAAGAGAGATATACCTACCAGGGATGAAGAGAACACGATTAGCAATTCAACGTTACAGGAAAGGTTTGTTTGCATATACATACAAGGGATGAAGAGAACACGATTAGCAATTAAACATTACAGGAAAGTTTGTTTGCTGCAACATGACAGTCATCGTTTGTAGTAACTTTAACTACATTTGAATGGAGAGAGATATACATACAAGGGATGAAGAGAACACGATTAGCAATTCATTGTTACAGGAAAGGTTTGTTTGCTGCCACATGACAGTCATCGTTTTTAGAAACTTTAACTACATCTTAATGAAGAGAGATATACATACAAGGGATGAAGAGAACACGATTAGCAATTCAGTGTTACAGGGAAGGTTTGTTTGCTGCAACACGGCCATCAACGTTTCTGCTAACTTTAACTACATCTGAATGAAGAGAGATATACCTACCAGGGATGAAGAGAACACGATTAGCAATTCAACGTTACAGGAAAGGTTTGTTTGCTGCAACATGACAGTCATCGTTTGTAGTAACTTTAACTACATCTGAATGGAGAGAGATATACATACAAGGGATGAAGAGAACATGATTAGCAATTCAACGTTAAAGGAAAGGTTTGTTTGCTGCCACATGACAATCATCGTTTCTAGTAACTTTAACTACATCTGAATGAAGAGAGATATTACATACAAGGGATGAAGAGAACACGATTAGCAATTCAATGTTACAGGAAAGGTTTGTTTGCTGCCTCATGACAATCATCGTTTCTAGTAACTTTAACTACATCTGAATGAAGGGAGATATAAATACAAGGGATGAAGAGAACACGATTAGCAATTAAACATTACAGGAAAGTTTGTTTGCTGCAACATGACAGTCATCGTTTGTAGTAACTTTACCTACATCTGAATGGAGAGAGATATACATACAAGGGATGAAGAGAACACGATTAGCAATTCAACGTTAAAGGAAAGCTTTGTTTGCTGCCACATGACAATCATCGTTTGTAGTAACTTTAACTACGTCTGAATGAAGGGAGATATACATACAAGGGATGAAGAGAACACGATTAGCAATTAAAGATTACAGGAAAGTTTGTTTGCTGCAACATGACAGTCATCGTTTGTAGTAACTTTAACTACATCTGAATGAAGAGATTTATACATACAAGGGATGAAGAGAACACGATTAGCAATTCATTGTTACAGGAAAGGTTTGTTTGCTGCAACACGGCCATCATCGTTTCTACTAATTTTAACTACATCTGAATGAAGAGAGATATACATACAAGGGATGAAGAGAACACGATTAGCAATTCAACGTTACAGGAAAAGTTTGTTTGCTGCCACATGACAATCATTGTTTCTAGTAACTTTAACTACATCTGAATGAAGAGATTTGTACATACAAGGGATGAAGAGAAAACGATTAGCAATTAAACATTACAGGAAAGGTTTGTTTGCTGCCACATGACAGTCATCGTTTGTAGTAACTTTAACTACATCTGAATGGAGAGAGATATACATACAAGGGATGAATAGAACATGATTAGCAATTCAACGTTACAGGAAAGGTTTGTTTGCTGCCACATGACAATCATCGTTTCTAGTAACTTGAACTACATCTGAATGAAGAGAGATATTACATACAAGGGATGAAGAGAACACGATTAGCAATTCAATGTTACAGGAAAGGTTTGTTTGCTGCCTCATGACAATCATCGTTTCTAGTAACTTTAACTACATCTGAATGAAGAGAGATATCCATACAAGGGATGAAGAGAACACGATTAGCAATTCAACGTTACAGGAAAGGTTTGTTTGCTGCAACATGACAGTCATCGTTTGTAGTAACTTTACCTACATCTGAATGGAGAGAGATATACATACAAGGGATGAAGAGAACACGATTAGCAATTCAACGTTACAGGAAAGCTTTGTTTGCTGCCACATGACAATCATCGTTTGTAGTAACTTTAACTACGTCTGAATGAAGGGAGATATACATACAAGGGATGAAGAGAACACGATTAGCAATTAAACATTACAGGAAAGTTTGTTTGCTGCCACATGACAATCATCGTTTGTAGTAACTTTAACTACATCTGAATGAAGAGATTTGTACATACAAGGGATGAAGAGAACACGATTAGCAATTAAACATTACAGGAAAGGTTTGTTTGCTGCCACATGACAGTCATCGTTTTTAGAAACTTTAACTACATCTTAATGAAGAGAGATATACATACAAGGGATGAAGAGAACACGATTAGCAATTCAGTGTTACAGGGAAGGTTTGTTTGCTGCAACACGGCCATCAACGTTTCTGCTAACTTTAACTACATCTGAATGAAGAGAGATATACCTACCAGGGATGAAGAGAACACGATTAGCAATTCAACGTTACAGGAAAGGTTTGTTTGCTGCAACATGACAGTCATCGTTTGTAGTAACTTTAACTACATCTGAATGGAGAGAGATATACATACAAGGGATGAAGAGAACATGATTAGCAATTCAATATTACAGGAAAGGTTTGTTTGCTGCCACATGACAATCATCGTTTCTAGTAACTTTAACTACATCTGAATGAAGAGAGATATTACATACAAGGGATGAAGAGAACACGATTAGCAATTCGTTGTTACAGGAAAGGTTTGTTTGCTGCCACATGACAGTCATCGTTTTTAGAAACTTTAACTACATCTTAATGAAGAGAGATATACATACAAGGGATGAAGAGAACACGATTAGCAATTCAGTGTTACAGGGAAGGTTTGTTTGCTGCAACACTGCCATCAACGTTTCTGCTAACTTTAACTACATCTGAATGAAGAGAGATATACCTACCAGGGATGAAGAGAACACGATTAGCAATTCAACGTTACAGGAAAGGTTTGTTTGCTGCAACATGACAGTCATCGTTTGTAGTAACTTTAACTACGTCTGAATGAAGGGAGATATACATACAAGGGATGAAGAGAACACGATTAGCAATTAAAGATTACAGGAAAGTTTGTTTGCTGCAACATGACAGTCATCGTTTGTAGTAACTTTAACTACATCTGAATGAAGAGATTTATACATACAAGGGATGAAGAGAACACGATTAGCAATTCATTGTTACAGGAAAGGTTTGTTTGCTGCAACACGGCCATCATCGTTTCTACTAATTTTAACTACATCTGAATGAAGAGAGATATACATACAAGGGATGAAGAGAACACGATTAGCAATTCAACGTTACAGGAAAAGTTTGTTTGCTGCCACATGACAATCATTGTTTCTAGTAACTTTAACTACATCTGAATGAAGAGATTTGTACATACAAGGGATGAAGAGAAAACGATTAGCAATTAAACATTACAGGAAAGGTTTGTTTGCTGCCACATGACAGTCATCGTTTGTAGTAACTTTAACTACATCTGAATGGAGAGAGATATACATACAAGGGATGAATAGAACATGATTAGCAATTCAACGTTACAGGAAAGGTTTGTTTGCTGCCACATGACAATCATCGTTTCTAGTAACTTGAACTACATCTGAATGAAGAGAGATATTACATACAAGGGATGAAGAGAACACGATTAGCAATTCAATGTTACAGGAAAGGTTTGTTTGCTGCCTCATGACAATCATCGTTTCTAGTAACTTTAACTACATCTGAATGAAGAGAGATATCCATACAAGGGATGAAGAGAACACGATTAGCAATTCAACGTTACAGGAAAGGTTTGTTTGCTGCAACATGACAGTCATCGTTTGTAGTAACTTTACCTACATCTGAATGGAGAGAGATATACATACAAGGGATGAAGAGAACACGATTAGCAATTCAACGTTACAGGAAAGCTTTGTTTGCTGCCACATTACAATCATCGTTTGTAGTAACTTTAACTACGTCTGAATGAAGGGAGATATACATACAAGGGATGAAGAGAACACGATTAGCAATTAAACATTACAGGAAAGTTTGTTTGCTGCCACATGACAATCATCGTTTGTAGTAACTTTAACTACATCTGAATGAAGAGATTTGTACATACAAGGGATGAAGAGAACACGATTAGCAATTAAACATTACAGGAAAGGTTTGTTTGCTGCCACATGACAGTCATCGTTTTTAGAAACTTTAACTACATCTTAATGAAGAGAGATATACATACAAGGGATGAAGAGAACACGATTAGCAATTCAGTGTTACAGGGAAGGTTTGTTTGCTGCAACACGGCCATCAACGTTTCTGCTAACTTTAACTACATCTGAATGAAGAGAGATATACCTACCAGGGATGAAGAGAACACGATTAGCAATTCAACGTTACAGGAAAGGTTTGTTTGCTGCAACATGACAGTCATCGTTTGTAGTAACTTTAACTACATCTGAATGGAGAGAGATATACATACAAGGGATGAAGAGAACATGATTAGCAATTCAATATTACAGGAAAGGTTTGTTTGCTGCCACATGACAATCATCGTTTCTAGTAACTTTAACTACATCTGAATGAAGAGAGATATTACATACAAGGGATGAAGAGAACACGATTAGCAATTCAATGTTACAGGAAAGGTTTGTTTGCTGCCTCATGACAATCATCGTTTCTAGTAACTTTACCTACATCTGAATGGAGAGAGATATACATACAAGGGATGAAGAGAACACGATTAGCAATTCATTGTTACAGGAAAGCTTTGTTTGCTGCCACATGACAATCATCGTTTGTAGTAACTTTAACTACGTCTGAATGAAGGGAGATATACATACAAGGGATGAAGAGAACACGATTAGCAATTAAACATTACAGGAAAGTTTGTTTGGTGCAACATGACAGTCATCGTTTGTAGTAACTTTAACTAAATCTGAATGAAGAGATTTATACATACAAGGGATGAAGAGAACACGATTAGCAATTAAACATTACAGGAAAGGTTTGTTTGCTGCCACATGACAGTCATCGTTTTTAGAAACTTTAACTACATCTGAATGAAGAGAGATATACATACAAGGGATGAAGAGAACACGATTAGCAATTCAACGTTACAGGAAAAGTTTGTTTGCTGCCACATGACAATCATCGTTTCTAGTAACTTTAACTACATCTGAATGAAGAGAGATATACATACAAGGGATGAAGAGAACATGATTAGCAATTCATTGTTACAGGAAAGGTTTGTTTGCTGCAACACGGCCATCATCGTTTCTACTAATTTTAACTACATCTGAATGAAGAGAGATATACATACAAGGGATGAAGAGAACATGATTAGCAATTCAACGTTAAAGGAAAGCTTTGTATGCTGCCACATGACAGTCACCGTTTGTAGTAACTTTAACTACATCTGAATGAAGGGAGATATACATACAAGGGATGAAGAGAACAGGATTAGCAATTAAAATTACAGGAAAGTCTGTTTGCTGCAACATGACAGTTATCGTTTGTAGTAACTTTAACTTCATCTGAATGAAGAGATTTATACATACAAGGGATGAAGAGAACACGATTAGCAATTAAACATTACAGGAAAGGTTTGTTTGCTGCCACATGACAGTCATCGTTTGTAGAAACTTTAACTACATCTGAATGAAGAGAGATATACATACAAGGGATGAAGAGAACACGATTAGCAATTCAATGTTACAGGAAAGGTTTGTTTGCTGCCTCATGACAATCATCGTTTCTAGCAACTTTAACTACATCTGAATGAAGAGAGATATACATACAAGGGATGAAGAGAACACGATTAGCAATTAAACATTACAGGAAAGGTTTGTTTGCTGCCACATGACAGTCATCGTTTGTAGAAACTTTAACTACATCTGAATGAAGAGAGATATACATACAAGGGATGAAGAGAACACGATTAGCAATTAAACATTACAGGAAACTTTGTTTGCTGCAACATGACAGTCATCGTTTGTAGTAACTTTACCTACATGTGAATGGAGAGAGATATACATACAAGGGATGAAGAGAACACGATTAGCAATTCAACGTTAAAGGAAAGCTTTGTTTGCTGCCACATGACAATCATCGTTTGTAGTAACTTTAACTACGTCTGAATGAAGGGAGATATACATACAAGGGATGAAGAGAACACGATTAGCAATTAAACATTACAGGAAAGGTTTGTTTGCTGCCACATGACAGTCATCGTTTTTAGAAACTTTAACTACATCTGAATGAAGAGAGATATACATACAAGGGATGAAGAGAACACGATTAGCAATTAAACATTACAGGAAAGGTTTGTTTGCGGCCACATGACAGTCATCGTTTGTAGAAACTTTAACTACATCTTAATGAACAGAGATATACATACAAGGGATGAAGAGAACACGATTAGCAATTCAGTGTTACAGGGAAGGTTTGTTTGCTGCAACACGGCCATCAACGTTTCTGCTAACTTTAACTACATCTGAATGAAGAGAGATATACATACAAGGGATGAAGAGAACACGATTAGCAATTAAACATTACAGGAAAGGTTTGTTTGCTGCCACATGACAGTCATCGTTTTTAGAAACTTTAACTACATCTGAATGAAGAGAGATATACATACAAGGGATGAAGAGAACACGATTAGCAATTCATTGTTACAGGAAAGGTTTGTTTGCTGCCACATGACAATCATCGTTTGTAGTAACTTTAACTACGTCTGAATGAAGGGAGATATACATACAAGGGATGAAGAGAACACGATTAGCAATTAAACATTACAGGAAAGGTTTGTTTGCTGCCACATGACAGTCATCGTTTTTAGAAACTTTAACTACATCTGAATGAAGAGAGATATACATACAAGGGATGAAGAGAACACGATTAGCAATTCAACGTTACAGGAAAAGTTTGTTTGCTGCCACATGACAATCATCGTTTCTAGTAACTTTAACTACATCTGAATGAAGAGAGATATACATACAAGGGATGAAGAGAACATGATTAGCAATTCATTGTTACAGGAAAGGTTTGTTTGCTGCAACACGGCCATCATCGTTTCTACTAATTTTAACTACATCTGAATGAAGAGAGATATACATACAAGGGATGAAGAGAACATGATTAGCAATTCAACGTTAAAGGAAAGCTTTGTATGCTGCCACATGACAGTCACCGTTTGTAGTAACTTTAACTACATCTGAATGAAGGGAGATATACATACAAGGGATGAAGAGAACAGGATTAGCAATTAAAATTACAGGAAAGTCTGTTTGCTGCAACATGACAGTTATCGTTTGTAGTAACTTTAACTTCATCTGAATGAAGAGATTTATACATACAAGGGATGAAGAGAACACGATTAGCAATTAAACATTACAGGAAAGGTTTGTTTGCTGCCACATGACAGTCATCGTTTGTAGAAACTTTAACTACATCTGAATGAAGAGAGATATACATACAAGGGATGAAGAGAACACGATTAGCAATTCAATGTTACAGGAAAGGTTTGTTTGCTGCCTCATGACAATCATCGTTTCTAGCAACTTTAACTACATCTGAATGAAGAGAGATATACATACAAGGGATGAAGAGAACACGATTAGCAATTAAACATTACAGGAAAGGTTTGTTTGCTGCCACATGACAGTCATCGTTTGTAGAAACTTTAACTACATCTGAATGAAGAGAGATATACATACAAGGGATGAAGAGAACACGATTAGCAATTAAACATTACAGGAAACTTTGTTTGCTGCAACATGACAGTCATCGTTTGTAGTAACTTTACCTACATGTGAATGGAGAGAGATATACATACAAGGGATGAAGAGAACACGATTAGCAATTCAACGTTAAAGGAAAGCTTTGTTTGCTGCCACATGACAATCATCGTTTGTAGTAACTTTAACTACGTCTGAATGAAGGGAGATATACATACAAGGGATGAAGAGAACACGATTAGCAATTAAACATTACAGGAAAGGTTTGTTTGCTGCCACATGACAGTCATCGTTTTTAGAAACTTTAACTACATCTGAATGAAGAGAGATATACATACAAGGGATGAAGAGAACACGATTAGCAATTAAACATTACAGGAAAGGTTTGTTTGCGGCCACATGACAGTCATCGTTTGTAGAAACTTTAACTACATCTTAATGAACAGAGATATACATACAAGGGATGAAGAGAACACGATTAGCAATTCAGTGTTACAGGGAAGGTTTGTTTGCTGCAACACGGCCATCAACGTTTCTGCTAACTTTAACTACATCTGAATGAAGAGAGATATACATACAAGGGATGAAGAGAACACGATTAGCAATTAAACATTACAGGAAAGGTTTGTTTGCTGCCACATGACAGTCATCGTTTTTAGAAACTTTAACTACATCTGAATGAAGAGAGATATACATACAAGGGATGAAGAGAACACGATTAGCAATTCATTGTTACAGGAAAGGTTTGTTTGCTGCCACATGACAATCATCGTTTGTAGTAACTTTAACTACGTCTGAATGAAGGGAGATATACATACAAGGGATGAAGAGAACACGATTAGCAATTAAACATTACAGGAAAGGTTTGTTTGCTGCCACATGACAGTCATCGTTTTTAGAAACTTTAACTACATCTGAATGAAGAGAGATATACATAGAAGGGATGAAGAGAAGACGATTAGCAATTAAACATTACAGGAAAGTTTGTTTGCTGCAACATGACAGTCATCGTTTGTAGTAACGTTAACTACATCTGAATGAAGAGATTTATACATACAAGGGATGAAGAGAACACGATTAGCAATTAAACATTACAGGAAAGGTTTGTTTGCTGCCACATGACAGTCATCGTTTGTAGAAACTTTAACTACATCTTAATGAAGAGAGATATACATACAAGGGATGAAGAGAACACGATTAGCAATTCAGTGTTACAGGGAAGGTTTGTTTGCTGCAACACCGCCATCAACGTTTCTACTAACTTTAACTACATCTGAATGAAGAGAGATATACCTACCAGGGATGAAGAGAACACGATTAGCAATTCAACGTTACAGGAAAGGTTTGTTTGCTGCAACATGACAGTCATCGTTTGTAGTAACTTTAACTACATCTGAATGGAGAGAGATATACATACAAGGGATGAAGAGAACATGATTAGCAATTCAATATTAAAGGAAAGGTTTGTTTGCTGCCACATGACAATCATCGTTTCTAGTAACTTTAACTACATCTGAATGAAGAGAGATATTACATACAAGGGATGAAGAGAACACGATTAGCAATTCAATGTTACAGGAAAGGTTTGTTTGCTGCCTCATGACAATCATCGTTTCTAGTAACTTTAACTACATCTGAATGAAGGGAGATATACATACAAGGGATGAAGAGAACACGATTAGCAATTAAACATTACAGGAAAGTTTGTTTGCTGCAACATGACAGTCATCGTTTGTAGTAACTTTACCTACATCTGAATGGAGAGAGATATACATACAAGGGATGAAGAGAACACGATTAGCAATTCAACGTTACAGGAAAAGTTTGTTTGCTGCCACATGACAATCATCGTTTCTAGTAACTTTACCTACATCTGAATGAAGAGAGATATACATACAAGGGATGAAGAGAACACGATTAGCAATTCATTGTTACAGGAAAGGTTTGTTTGCTGCAACACGGCCATCATCGTTTCTACTAATTTTAACTACATCTGAATGAAGAGAGATATACATACAAGGGATGAAGAGAACACGATTAGCAATTCAACGTTACAGGAAAGTTTGCTGCCACATGACAGTTATCGTTTGTAGTAACTTTAACTACATCTGAATGAAGAGAGATATACATACAAGGGATGAAGAGAACACGATTAGCAATTAAACATTACAGGAAAGGTTTGTTTGCTGCCACATGACAGTCATCGTTTGTAGAAACTTTAACTACATCTGAATGAAGAGAGATATACATACAAGGGATGAAGAGAACACGATTAGCAATTCAACGTTACAGGAAAAGTTTGTTTGCTGCCACATGACAATCATCGTTTCTAGTAACTTTAACTACATCTGAATTAAGAGAGATATACATACAAGGGATGAAGAGAACACGATTAGCAATTCAACGTTAAAGGAAAGCTTTGTATGCTGCCACATGACAATCATCGTTTGTAGTAACTTTAACTACATCTGAATGAAGGGAGATATACATACAAGGGATGAAGAGAACACGGTTAGCAATTAAACATTCCAGGAAAGTTTGTTTGCTGCAACATGACAGTTATCGTTTGGAGTAACTTTAACTACATCTGAATGAAGAGATTTATACATACAAGGGATGAAGAGAACACGATTAGCAATTAAACATTACAGGAAATGTTTGTTTGCTGCCACATGACAGTCATCGTTTGTAGAAACTTTAACTACATCTTAATGAAGAGAGATATACATACAAGGGATGAAGAGAACACGATTAGTAATTCAGTGTTACAGGGAAGGTTTGTTTGCTGCAACACGGCCATCAACGTTTCTGCTAACTTTAACTACATCTGAATGAAGAGAGATATACCTACCAGGGATGAAGAGAACACGATTAGCAATTCAACGTTACAGGAAAGGTTTGTTTGCTGCAACATGACAGTCATCGTTTGTGGTAACTTTAACTACATCTGAATGGAGAGAGATATACATACAAGGGATGAAGAGAACATGATTAGCAATTCAATATTACAGGAAAGGTTTGTTTGCTGCCACATGACAATCATCGTTTCTAGTAACTTTAAGTACATCTGAATGAAGAGAGATATTACATTCAAGGGATGAAGAGAACACGATTAGCAATTCAATGTTACAGGAAAGGTTTGTTTGCTGCCTCATGACAATCATCGTTTGTAGTAACTTTAACTACATCTGAATGAAGAGAGATAGACATACAAGGGATGAAGAGAACACGATTAGCAATTAAACATTACAGGAAAGGTTTGTTTGCGGCCACATGACAGTCATCGTTTGTAGAAACTTTAACTACATCTTAATGAACAGAGATATACATACAAGGGATGAAGAGAACACGATTAGCAATTCAGTGTTACAGGGAAGGTTTGTTTGCTGCAACACGGCCATCAACGTTTCTGCTAACTTTAACTACATCTGAATGAAGAGAGATATACATACAAGGGATGAAGAGAACACGATTAGCAATTAAACATTACAGGAAAGGTTTGTTTGCTGCCACATGACAGTCATCGTTTTTAGAAACTTTAACTACATCTGAATGAAGAGAGATATACATACAAGGGATGAAGAGAACACGATTAGCAATTCATTGTTACAGGAAAGGTTTGTTTGCTGCCACATGACAGTCAAAGTTTTTAGAAACTTTAACTACATCTGAATGAAGAGAGATATACATACAAGGGATAAAGAGAACACGATTAGCAATTCAACGTTACAGGAAAAGTTTGTTTGCTGCCACATGACAATCATCGTTTCTAGTAACTTTAACTACATCTGAATGAAGAGAGATATACATACAAGGGATGAAGAGAACACGATTAGCAATTCAACGTTACAGGAAAGGTTTGTTTGCTGCAACATGACAGTCATCGTTTGTAGTAACTTTAACTACATCTGAATGAAGAGAGATATTACATACAAGGGATGAAGAGAACACGATTAGCAATTCAGTGTTACAGGGAAGGTTTGTTTGCTGCAACACGGCCATCAACGTTTCTGCTAACTTTAACTACATCTGAATGAAGAGAGATATACCTACCAGGGATGAAGAGAACACGATTAGCAATTCAACGTTACAGGAAAGGTTTGTTTGCTGCAACATGACAGTCATCGTTTGTGGTAACTTTAACTACATCTGAATGGAGAGAGATATACATACAAGGGATGAAGAGAACATGATTAGCAATTCAATATTACAGGAAAGGTTTGTTTGCTGCCACATGACAATCATCGTTTCTAGTAACTTTAAGTACATCTGAATGAAGAGAGATATTACATACAAGGGATGAAGAGAACACGATTAGCAATTCAATGTTACAGGAAAGGTTTGTTTGCTGCCTCATGACAATCATCGTTTGTAGTAACTTTAACTACATCTGAATGAAGAGAGATAGACATACAAGGGATGAAGAGAACACGATTAGCAATTAAACATTACAGGAAAGGTTTGTTTGCTGCCACATGACAGTCATCGTTTGTAGAAACTTTAACTACATCTTAATGAAGAGAGATATACATACAAGGGATGAAGAGAACACGATTAGCAATTCAACGTTACAGGAAAGGTTTGTTTGCTGCCACATGACAGTCATCGTTTTTAGAAACTTTAACTACATCTGAATGAAGAGAGATATACATACAAGGGATGAAGAGAACACGATTAGCAATTCAACGTTACAGGAAAAGTTTGTTTGCTGCCACATGACAATCATCGTTTCTAGTAACTTTAACTACATCTGAATGAAGAGAGATATACATACAAGGGATGAAGAGAACACGATTAGCAATTCAACGTTAAAGGAAAGCTTTGTATGCTGCCACATGACAATCATCGTTTGTAGTAACTTTAACTAGATCTGAATGAAGGGAGATATACATACAAGGGATGAAGAGAACACGATTAGCAATTAAACATTACAGGAAAGTTTGTTTGCTGCAACATGACAGTTATCGTTTGTAGTAACTTTAACTACATCTGAATGAAGAGATTTATACATACAAGGGATGAAGAGAACACGATTAGCAATTAAACATTACAGGAAAGGTTTGTTTGCTGCCACATGACAGTCATCGTTTGTAGAAACTTTAACTACATCTGAATGAAGAGAGATATACATACAAGGGATGAAGAGAACACGATTAGCAATTCAATGTTACAGGAAAGGTTTGTTTGCTGCCTCATGACAATCATCGTTTCTAGCAACTTTAACTACATCTGAATGAAGAGAGATATACATACAAGGGATGAAGAGAACACGATTAGCAATTAAACATTACAGGAAAGTTTGTTTGCTGCAACATGACAGTCATCGTTTGTAGTAACTTTACCTACATCTGAATGGAGAGAGATATACATACAAGGGATGAAGAGAACACGATTAGCAATTCAACGTTAAAGGAAAGCTTTGTTTGCTGCCACATGACAATCATCGTTTGTAGTAACTTTAACTACGTCTGAATGAAGGGAGATATACATACAAGGGATGAAGAGAACACGATTAGCAATTAAACATTACAGGAAAGGTTTGTTTGCTGCCACATGACAGTCATCGTTTTTAGAAACTTTAACTACATCTGAATGAAGAGAGATATACATAGAAGGGATGAAGAGAAGACGATTAGCAATTAAACATTACAGGAAAGTTTGTTTGCTGCAACATGACAGTCATCGTTTGTAGTAACTTTAACTACATCTGAATGAAGAGATTTATACATACAAGGGATGAAGAGAACACGATTAGCAATTAAACATTACAGGAAATGTTTGTTTGCTGCCACATGACAGTCATCGTTTGTAGAAACTTTAACTACATCTTAATGAAGAGAGATATACATACAAGGGATGAAGAGAACACGATTAGCAATTCAGTGTTACAGGGAAGGTTTGTTTGCTGCAACACGGCCATCAACGTTTCTGCTAACTTTAACTACATCTGAATGAAGAGAGATATACCTACCAGGGATGAAGAGAACACGATTAGCAATTCAACGTTACAGGAAAGGTTTGTTTGCTGCAACATGACAGTCATCGTTTGTGGTAACTTTAACTACATCTGAATGGAGAGAGATATACATACAAGGGATGAAGAGAACATGATTAGCAATTCAATATTACAGGAAAGGTTTGTTTGCTGCCACATGACAATCATCGTTTCTAGTAACTTTAAGTACATCTGAATGAAGAGAGATATTACATACAAGGGATGAAGAGAACACGATTAGCAATTCAATGTTACAGGAAAGGTTTGTTTGCTGCCTCATGACAATCATCGTTTGTAGTAACTTTAACTACATCTGAATGAAGAGAGATAGACATACAAGGGATGAAGAGAACACGATTAGCAATTAAACATTACAGGAAAGGTTTGTTTGCGGCCACATGACAGTCATCGTTTGTAGAAACTTTAACTACATCTTAATGAAGAGAGATATACATACAAGGGATGAAGAGAACACGATTAGCAATTCAGTGTTACAGGGAAGGTTTGTTTGCTGCAACACGGCCATCAACGTTTCTGCTAACTTTAACTACATCTGAATGAAGAGAGATATACATACAAGGGATGAAGAGAACACGATTAGCAATTAAACATTACAGGAAAGGTTTGTTTGCTGCCACATGACAGTCATCGTTTTTAGAAACTTTAACTACATCTGAATGAAGAGAGATATACATACAAGGGATGAAGAGAACACGATTAGCAATTCATTGTTACAGGAAAGGTTTGTTTGCTGCCACATGACAGTCATCGTTTTTAGAAACTTTAACTACATCTGAATGAAGAGAGATATACATACAAGGGATAAAGAGAACACGATTAGCAATTCAACGTTACAGGAAAAGTTTGTTTGCTGCCACATGACAATCATCGTTTCTAGTAACTTTAACTACATCTGAATGAAGAGAGATATACATACAAGGGATGAAGAGAACACGATTAGCAATTCAACGTTACAGGAAAGGTTTGTTTGCTGCAACATGACAGTCATCGTTTGTAGTAACTTTAACTACATCTGAATGGAGAGAGATATACATACAAGGGATGAAGAGAACATGATTAGCAATTCAATATTACAGGAAAGGTTTGTTTGCTGCCACATGACAATCATCGTTTCTAGTAACTTTAACTATATCTGAATGAAGAGAGATATTACATACAAGGGATGAAGAGAACACGATTAGCAATTCATTGTTACAGGAAAGGTTTGTTTGCTGCCTCATGACAATCATCGTTTCTAGTAACTTTAACTACATCTGAATGAAGGGAGATATACATACAAGGGATGAAGAGAACACGATTAGCAATTAAACATTACAGGAAAGTTTGTTTGCTGCAACATGACAGTCATCGTTTGTAGTAACTTTACCTACATCTGAATGGAGAGAGATATACATACAAGGGATGAAGAGAACACGATTAGCAATTAAACATTACAGGAAAGTTTGTTTGCTGCAACATGACAGTCATCGTTTGTAGTAACTTTACCTACATCTGAATGGAGAGAGATATACATACAAGGGATGAAGAGAACACGATTAGCAATTCAACCTTACAGGAAAAGTTTGTTTGCTGCCACATGACAATCATCGTTTCTAGTAACTTTACCTACATCTGAATGAAGAGAGATATACATACAAGGGATGAAGAGAACACGATTAGCAATTCAACGTTACAGGAAAGTTTGCTGCCACATGACAGTTATCGTTTGTAGTAACTTTAACTACATCTGAATGAAGAGAGATATACATACAAGGGATGAAGAGAACACGATTAGCAATTAAACATTACAGGAAAGTTTGCTGCAACATGACAGTTATCGTTTGTAGCAACTTTAACTACATCTGAATGAAGAGATTTATACATACAAGGGATGAAGAGAACACGATTAGCAATTAAACATTACAGGAAAGGTTTGTTTGCTGCCACATGACAGTCATCGTTTGTAGAAACTTTAACTACATCTGAATGAAGAGAGATATACATACAAGGGATGAAGAGAACACGATTAGCAATTCAACGTTACAGGAAAAGTTTGTTTGCTGCCACATGACAATCATCGTTTCTAGTAACTTTAACTACATCTGAATTAAGAGAGATATACATACAAGGGATGAAGAGAACACGATTAGCAATTCAACGTTAAAGGAAAGCTTTGTATGCTGCCACATGACAATCATCGTTTGTAGTAACTTTAACTACATCTGAATGAAGGGAGATATACATACAAGGGATGAAGAGAACACGGTTAGCAATTAAACATTACAGGAAAGTTTGTTTGCTGCAACATGACAGTTATCGTTTGGAGTAACTTTAACTATATCTGAATGAAGAGATTTATACATACAAGGGATGAAGAGAACACGATTAGCAATTAAACATTACAGGAAATGTTTGTTTGCTGCCACATGACAGTCATCGTTTGTAGAAACTTTAACTACATCTTAATGAAGAGAGATATACATACAAGGGATGAAGAGAACACGATTAGCAATTCAGTGTTACAGGGAAGGTTTGTTTGCTGCAACACGGCCATCAACGTTTCTGCTAACTTTAACTACATCTGAATGAAGAGAGATATACCTACCAGGGATGAAGAGAACACGATTAGCAATTCAACGTTACAGGAAAGGTTTGTTTGCTGCAACATGACAGTCATCGTTTGTGGTAACTTTAACTACATCTGAATGGAGAGAGATATACATACAAGGGATGAAGAGAACATGATTAGCAATTCAATATTACAGGAAAGGTTTGTTTGCTGCCACATGACAATCATCGTTTCTAGTAACTTTAAGTACATCTGAATGAAGAGAGATATTACATACAAGGGATGAAGAGAACACGATTAGCAATTCAATGTTACAGGAAAGGTTTGTTTGCTGCCTCATGACAATCATCGTTTGTAGTAACTTTAACTACATCTGAATGAAGAGAGATAGACATACAAGGGATGAAGAGAACACGATTAGCAATTAAACATTACAGGAAAGGTTTGTTTGCGGCCACATGACAGTCATCGTTTGTAGAAACTTTAACTACATCTTAATGAAGAGAGATATACATACAAGGGATGAAGAGAACACGATTAGCAATTCAGTGTTACAGGGAAGGTTTGTTTGCTGCAACACGGCCATCAACGTTTCTGCTAACTTTAACTACATCTGAATGAAGAGAGATATACATACAAGGGATGAAGAGAACACGATTAGCAATTAAACATTACAGGAAAGGTTTGTTTGCTGCCACATGACAGTCATCGTTTTTAGAAACTTTAACTACATCTGAATGAAGAGAGATATACATACAAGGGATGAAGAGAACACGATTAGCAATTCATTGTTACAGGAAAGGTTTGTTTGCTGCCACATGACAGTCATCGTTTTTAGAAACTTTAACTACATCTGAATGAAGAGAGATATACATACAAGGGATAAAGAGAACACGATTAGCAATTCAACGTTACAGGAAAAGTTTGTTTGCTGCCACATGACAATCATCGTTTCTAGTAACTTTAACTACATCTGAATGAAGAGAGATATACATACAAGGGATGAAGAGAACACGATTAGCAATTCAACGTTACAGGAAAGGTTTGTTTGCTGCAACATGACAGTCATCGTTTGTAGTAACTTTAACTACATCTGAATGGAGAGAGATATACATACAAGGGATGAAGAGAACATGATTAGCAATTCAATATTACAGGAAAGGTTTGTTTGCTGCCACATGACAATCATCGTTTCTAGTAACTTTAACTACATCTGAATGAAGAGAGATATTACATACAAGGGATGAAGAGAACACGATTAGCAATTCAATGTTACAGGAAAGGTTTGTTTACTGCCTCATGACAATCATCGTTTCTAGTAACTTTACCTACATCTGAATGAAGGGAGATATACATACAAGGGATGAAGAGAACACGATTAGCAATTCAGTGTTACAGGGAAGGTTTGTTTGCTGCAACACGGCCATCAACGTTTCCGCTAACTTTAACTACATCTGAATGAAGAGAGATATACCTACCAGGGATGAAGAGAACACGATTAGCAATTCAACGTTACAGGAAAGGTTTGTTTGCTGCAACATGACAGTTATCGTTTGTGGTAACTTTAACTACATCTGAATGGAGAGAGTTATACATACAAGGGATGAAGAGAACATGATTAGCAATTCAATATTACAGGAAAGGTTTGTTTGCTGCCACATGACAATCATCGTTTCTAGTAACTTTAAGTACATCTGAATGAAGAGAGATATTACATACAAGGGATGAAGAGAACACGATTAGCAATTCAATGTTACAGGAAAGGTTTGTTTGCTGCCTCATGACAATCATCGTTTGTAGTAACTTTAACTACATCTGAATGAAGAGAGATAGACATACAAGGGATGAAGAGAACACGATTAGCAATTAAACATTACAGGAAAGGTTTGTTTGCTGCCACATGACAGTCATCGTTTGTAGAAACTTTAACTACATCTTATTGAAGAGAGATATACATACAAGGGATGAAGAGAACACGATTAGCAATTCAACGTTACAGGAAAGGTTTGTTTGCTGCCACATGACAGTCATCGTTTTTAGAAACTTTAACTACATCTGAATGAAGAGAGATATACATACAAGGGATG
Organism: Rhineura floridana; assembly: GCF_030035675.1. NCBI lineage: Eukaryota > Metazoa > Chordata > Lepidosauria > Squamata > Rhineuridae > Rhineura > Rhineura floridana. Next base: position 267,343 of record NC_084495.1, read on the forward strand.
AAGAGAACACGATTAGCAATTCATTGTTACAGGAAAGGTTTGTTTGCTGCCACATGACAGTCATCGTTTTTAGAAACTTTAACTACATCTGAATGAAGAGAGATATACATACAAGGGATGAAGAGAACACGATTAGCAATTCAACGTTACAGGAAAAGTTTGTTTGCTGCCACATGACAATCATCGTTTCTAGTAACTTTAACTACATCTGAATGAAGAGAGATATACATACAAGGGATGAAGAGAACACGATTAGCAATTCATTGTTACAGGAAAGGTTTGTTTGCTGCAACACGGCCATCATCGTTTCTACTAATTTTAACTACATCTGAATGAAGAGAGATATACATACAAGGGATGAAGAGAACACGATTAGCAATTCAACGTTACAGGAAAAGTTTGTTTGCTGCCACATGACAATCATCGTTTCTAGTAACTTTAACTACATCTGAATGAAGAGAGATATACATACAAGGGATGAAGAGAACACGATTAGCAATTCAGTGTTACAGGGAAGGTTTGTTTGCTGCAACACGGCCATCAACGTTTCTGCTAACTTTAACTACATCTGAATGAAGAGAGATATACCTACCAGGGATGAAGAGAACACGATTAGCAATTCAACGTTACAGGAAAGGTTTGTTTGCTGCAACATGACAGTCATCGTTTGTGGTAACTTTAACTACATCTGAATGGAGAGAGATATACATACAAGGGATGAAGAGAACATGATTAGCAATTCAATATTACAGGAAAGGTTTGTTTGCTGCCACATGACAATCATCGTTTCTAGTAACTTTAAGTACATCTGAATGAAGAGAGATATTACATACAAGGGATGAAGAGAACACGATTAGCAATTCAATGTTACAGGAAAGGTTTGTTTGCTGCCTCATGACAATCATCGTTTGTAGTAACTTTAACTACATCTGAATGAAGAGAGATAGACATACAAGGGATGAAGAGAACACGATTAGCAATTAAACATTACAGGAAAGGTTTGTTTGCGGCCACATGACAGTCATCGTTTGTAGAAACTTTAACTACATCTTAATGAAGAGAGATATACATACAAGGGATGAAGAGAACACGATTAGCAATTCAGTGTTACAGGGAAGGTTTGTTTGCTGCAACACGGCCATCAACGTTTCTGCTAACTTTAACTACATCTGAATGAAGAGAGATATACATACAAGGGATGAAGAGAACACGATTAGCAATTAAACATTACAGGAAAGGTTTGTTTGCTGCCACATGACAGTCATCGTTTTTAGAAACTTTAACTACATCTGAATGAAGAGAGATATACATACAAGGGATGAAGAGAACACGATTAGCAATTCATTGTTACAGGAAAGGTTTGTTTGCTGCCACATGACAGTCATCGTTTTTAGAAACTTTAACTACATCTGAATGAAGAGAGATATACATACAAGGGATGAAGAGAACACGATTAGCAATTCAACGTTACAGGAAAAGTTTGTTTGCTGCCACATGACAATCATCGTTTCTAGTAACTTTAACTACATCTGAATGAAGAGAGATATACATACAAGGGATGAAGAGAACACGATTAGCAATTCAACGTTACAGGAAAGGTTTGTTTGCTGCAACATGACAGTCATCGTTTGTAGTAACTTTAACTACATCTGAATGGAGAGAGATATACATACAAGGGATGAAGAGAACACGATTAGCAATTCAAGGTTACAGGAAAGGTTTGTTTACTGCCTCATGACAATCATCGTTTCTAGTAACTTTACCTACATCTGAATGAAGGGAGATATACATACAAGGGATGAAGAGAACACGATTAGCAATTCAGTGTTACAGGGAAGGTTTGTTTGCTGCAACACGGCCATCAACGTTTCTGCTAACTTTAACTACATCTGAATGAAGAGAGATATACATACAAGGGATGAAGAGAACACGATTAGCAATTAAACATTACAGGAAAGGTTTGTTTGCTGCCACATGACAGTCATCGTTTTTAGAAACTTTAACTACATCTGAATGAAGAGAGATATACATACAAGGGATGAAGAGAACACGATTAGCAATTCATTGTTACAGGAAAGGTTTGTTTGCTGCCACATGACAGTCATCGTTTTTAGAAACTTTAACTACATCTGAATGAAGAGAGATATACATACAAGGGATGAAGAGAACACGATTAGCAATTCAACGTTACAGGAAAAGTTTGTTTGCTGCCACATGACAATCATCGTTTCTAGTAACTTTAACTACATCTGAATGAAGAGAGATATACATACAAGGGATGAAGAGAACACGATTAGCAATTCAACGTTACAGGAAAGGTTTGTTTGCTGCAACATGACAGTCATCGTTTGTAGTAACTTTAACTACATCTGAATGGAGAGAGATATACATACAAGGGATGAAGAGAACACGATTAGCAATTCAATGTTACAGGAAAGGTTTGTTTGCTGCCTCATGACAATCATCGTTTGTAGTAACTTTAACTACATCTGAATGAAGAGAGATAGACATACAAGGGATGAAGAGAACACGATTAGCAATTAAACATTACAGGAAAGGTTTGTTTGCGGCCACATGACAGTCATCGTTTGTAGAAACTTTAACTACATCTTAATGAAGAGAGATATACATACAAGGGATGAAGAGAACACGATTAGCAATTCAGTGTTACAGGGAAGGTTTGTTTGCTGCAACACGGCCATCAACGTTTCTGCTAACTTTAACTACATCTGAATGAAGAGAGATATACATACAAGGGATGAAGAGAACACGATTAGCAATTAAACATTACAGGAAAGGTTTGTTTGCTGCCACATGACAGTCATCGTTTTTAGAAACTTTAACTACATCTGAATGAAGAGAGATATACATACAAGGGATGAAGAGAACACGATTAGCAATTCATTGTTACAGGAAAGGTTTGTTTGCTGCCACATGACAGTCATCGTTTTTAGAAACTTTAACTACATCTGAATGAAGAGAGATATACATACAAGGGATGAAGAGAACACGATTAGCAATTCAACGTTACAGGAAAAGTTTGTTTGCTGCCACATGACAATCATCGTTTCTAGTAACTTTAACTACATCTGAATGAAGAGAGATATACATACAAGGGATGAAGAGAACACGATTAGCAATTCAACGTTACAGGAAAGGTTTGTTTGCTGCAACATGACAGTCATCGTTTGTAGTAACTTTAACTACATCTGAATGGAGAGAGATATACATACAAGGGATGAAGAGAACACGATTAGCAATTCAAGGTTACAGGAAAGGTTTGTTTACTGCCTCATGACAATCATCGTTTCTAGTAACTTTACCTACATCTGAATGAAGGGAGATATACATACAAGGGATGAAGAGAACACGATTAGCAATTCAACGTTACAGGAAAAGTTTGTTTGCTGCCACATGACAATCATCGTTTCTAGTAACTTTACCTACATCTGAATGGAGAGAGATATACATACAAGGGATGAAGAGAACACGATTAGCAATTCAACGTTACAGGAAAAGTTTGTTTGCTGCCACATGACAATCATCGTTTCTAGTAACTTTAACTACATCTGAATGAAGAGAGATATACATACAAGGGATGAAGAGAACACGATTAGCAATTCATTGTTACAGGAAAGGTTTGTTTGCTGCAACACGGCCATCATCGTTTCTACTAATTTTAACTACATCTGAATGAAGAGAGATATACATACAAGGGATGAAGAGAACACGATTAGCAATTCAACGTTACAGGAAAAGTTTGTTTGCTGCCACATGACAATCATCGTTTCTAGTAACTTTAACTACATCTGAATGAAGAGAGATATACATACAAGGGATGAAGAGAACACGATTAGCAATTCAACGTTAAAGGAAAGCTTTGTATGCTGCCACATGACAATCATCGTTTGTAGTAACTTTAACTACATCTGAATGAAGAGATTTATACATACAAGGGATGAAGAGAACACGATTAGCAATTAAACATTACAGGAAAGGTTTGTTTGCTGCCACATGACAGTCATCGTTTGTAGAAACTTTAACTACATCTTAATGAAGAGAGATATACATACAAGGGATGAAGAGAACACGATTAGCAATTCAGTGTTACAGGGAAGGTTTGTTTGCTGCAACACGGCCATCAACGTTTCTGCTAACTTTAACTACATCTGAATGAAGAGAGATATACCTACCAGGGATGAAGAGAACACGATTAGCAATTCAACGTTACAGGAAAGGTTTGTTTGCTGCAACATGACAGTCATCGTTTGTGGTAACTTTCACTACATCTGAATGGAGAGAGATATACATACAAGGGATGAAGAGAACATGATTAGCAATTCAATATTACAGGAAAGGTTTGTTTGCTGCCACATGACAATCATCGTTTCTAGTAACTTTAAGTACATCTGAATGAAGAGAGATATTACATACAAGGGATGAAGAGAACACGATTAGCAATTCAATGTTACAGGAAAGGTTTGTTTGCTGCCTCATGACAATCATCGTTTGTAGTAACTTTAACTACATCTGAATGAAGAGAGATAGACATACAAGGGATGAAGAGAACACGATTAGCAATTCATTGTTACAGGAAAGGTTTGTTTGCTGCCACATGACAGTCATCGTTTTTAGAAACTTTAACTACATCTGAATGAAGAGAGATATACATACAAGGGATGAAGAGAACACGATTAGCAATTCAACGTTACAGGAAAAGTTTGTTTGCTGCCACATGACAATCATCGTTTCTAGTAACTTTAACTACATCTGAATGAAGAGAGATATACATACAAGGGATGAAGAGAACACGATTAGCAATTCAACGTTACAGGAAAGGTTTGTTTGCTGCCACATGACAATCATCGTTTCTAGTAACTTTAACTACATCTGAATGAAGAGAGATATACATACAAGGGATGAAGAGAACACGATTAGCAATTCAACGTTAAAGGAAAGCTTTGTATGCTGCCACATGACAATCATCGTTTGTAGTAACTTTAACTACATCTGAATGAAGAGAGATATACATACAAGGGATGAAGAGAACACGATTAGCAATTAAACATTACAGGAAAGTTTGCTGCAACATGACAGTTATCGTTTGTAGTAACTTTAACTACATCTGAATGAAGAGATTTATACATACAAGGGATGAAGAGAACACGATTAGCAATTAAACATTACAGGAAAGGTTTGTTTGCTGCCACATGACAGTCATCGTTTGTAGAAACTTTAACTACATCTGAATGAAGAGAGATATACATACAAGGGATGAAGAGAACACGATTAGCAATTCAACGTTACAGGAAAAGTTTGTTTGCTGCCACATGACAATCATCGTTTCTAGTAACTTTAACTACATCTGAATTAAGAGAGATATACATACAAGGGATGAAGAGAACACGATTAGCAATTCAACGTTAAAGGAAAGCTTTGTATGCTGCCACATGACAATCATCGTTTGTAGTAACTTTAACTACATCTGAATGAAGGGAGATATACATACAAGGGATGAAGAGAACACGGTTAGCAATTAAACATTACAGGAAAGTTTGTTTGCTGCAACATGACAGTTATCGTTTGGAGTAACTTTAACTACATCTGAATGAAGAGATTTATACATACAAGGGATGAAGAGAACACGATTAGCAATTAAACATTACAGGAAAGGTTTGTTTGCTGCCACATGACAGTCATCGTTTGTAGAAACTTTAACTACATCTTAATGAAGAGAGATATACATACAAGGGATGAAGAGAACACGATTAGCAATTCAGTGTTACAGGGAAGGTTTGTTTGCTGCAACACGGCCATCAACGTTTCTGCTAACTTTAACTACATCTGAATGAAGAGAGATATACCTACCAGGGATGAAGAGAACACGATTAGCAATTCAACGTTACAGGAAAGGTTTGTTTGCTGCAACATGACAGTCATCGTTTGTGGTAACTTTCACTACATCTGAATGGAGAGAGATATACATACAAGGGATGAAGAGAACATGATTAGCAATTCAATATTACAGGAAAGGTTTGTTTGCTGCCACATGACAATCATCGTTTCTAGTAACTTTAAGTACATCTGAATGAAGAGAGATATTACATACAAGGGATGAAGAGAACACGATTAGCAATTCAATGTTACAGGAAAGGTTTGTTTGCTGCCTCATGACAATCATCGTTTGTAGTAACTTTAACTACATCTGAATGAAGAGAGATAGACATACAAGGGATGAAGAGAACACGATTAGCAATTAAACATTACAGGAAAGGTTTGTTTGCTGCCACATGACAGTCATCGTTTGTAGAAACTTTAACTACATCTTAATGAAGAGAGATATACATACAAGGGATGAAGAGAACACGATTAGCAATTCAGTGTTACAGGGAAGGTTTGTTTGCTGCAACACGGCCATCAACGTTTCTGCTAACTTTAACTACATCTGAATGAAGAGAGATATACATACAAGGGATGAAGAGAACACGATTAGCAATTAAACATTACAGGAAAGGTTTGTTTGCTGCCACATGACAGTCATCGTTTTTAGAAACTTTAACTACATCTGAATGAAGAGAGATATACATACAAGGGATGAAGAGAACACGATTAGCAATTCATTGTTACAGGAAAGGTTTGTTTGCTGCCACATGACAGTCATCGTTTTTAGAAACTTTAACTACATCTGAATGAAGAGAGATATACATACAAGGGATGAAGAGAACACGATTAGCAATTCAACGTTACAGGAAAAGTTTGTTTGCTGCCACATGACAATCATCGTTTCTAGTAACTTTAACTACATCTGAATGAAGAGAGATATACATACAAGGGATGAAGAGAACACGATTAGCAATTCAACGTTACAGGAAAGGTTTGTTTGCTGCAACATGACAGTCATCGTTTGTAGAAACTTTAACTACATCTTAATGAAGAGAGATATACATACAAGGGATGAAGAGAACACGATTAGCAATTCAGTGTTACAGGGAAGGTTTGTTTGCTGCAACACGGCCATCAACGTTTCTGCTAACTTTAACTACATCTGAATGAAGAGAGATATACCTACCAGGGATGAAGAGAACACGATTAGCAATTCAACGTTACAGGAAAAGTTTGTTTGCTGCCACATGACAATCATCGTTTGTAGTAACTTTAACTACATCTGAATGGAGAGAGATATACATACAAGGGATGAAGAGAACACGATTAGCAATTAAACATTACAGGAAAGGTTTGTTTGCTGCCACATGACAGTCATCGTGTGTAGAAACTTTAACTACATCTGAATGAAGAGAGATATTACATACAAGGGATGAAGAGAACACGATTAGCAATTCAATGTTACAGGAAAGGTTTGTTTACTGCCTCATGACAATCATCGTTTCTAGTAACTTTACCTACATCTGAATGAAGGGAGATATACATACAAGGGATGAAGAGAACACGATTAGCAATTAAACATTACAGGAAAGTTTGTTTGCTGCAACATGACAGTCATCGTTTGTAGTAACTTTACCTACATCTGAATGGAGAGAGATATACATACAAGGGATGAAGAGAACACGATTAGCAATTCAACGTTACAGGAAAAGTTGGTTTGCTGCCACATGACAATCATCGTTTCTAGTAACTTTAACTACATCTGAATGAAGAGAGATATACATACAAGGGATGAAGAGAACACGATTAGCAATTCATTGTTACAGGAAAGGTTTGTTTGCTGCAACACGGCCATCATCGTTTCTACTAATTTTAACTACATCTGAATGAAGAGAGATATACATACAAGGGATGAAGAGAACACGATTAGCAATTCAACGTTACAGGAAAAGTTTGTTTGCTGCCACATGACAATCATCGTTTGTAGTAACTTTAACTACATGTGAATGAAGAGAGATATACATACAAGGGATGAAGAGAACACGATTAGCAATTAAACATTACAGGAAAGGTTTGTTTGCTGCCACATGACAGTCATCGTTTGTAGAAACTTTAACTACATCTGAATGAAGAGAGATATACATACAAGGGATGAAGAGAACACGATTAGCAATTCAATGTTATAGGAAAGGTTTGTTTGCTGCCTCATGACAATCATCGTTTCTAGTAACTTTAACTACATCTGAATGAAGAGAGATATACATACAAGGGATGAAGAGAACACGATTAGCAATTCATTGTTACAGGAAAGGTTTGTTTGCTGCCACATGACAGTCATCGTTTTTAGAAACTTTAACTACATCTGAATGAAGAGAGATATACATACAAGGGATGAAGAGAACACGATTAGCAATTCAACGTTACAGGAAAAGTTTGTTTGCTGCCACATGACAATCATCGTTTCTAGTAACTTTAACTACATCTGAATGAAGAGAGATATACATACAAGGGATGAAGAGAACACGATTAGCAATTCAACGTTACAGGAAAGGTTTGTTTGCTGCAACATGACAGTCATCGTTTGTAGAAACTTTAACTACATCTTAATGAAGAGAGATATACATACAAGGGATGAAGAGAACACGATTAGCAATTCAGTGTTACAGGGAAGGTTTGTTTGCTGCAACACGGCCATCAACGTTTCTGCTAACTTTAACTACATCTGAATGAAGAGAGATATACCTACCAGGGATGAAGAGAACACGATTAGCAATTCAACGTTACAGGAAAAGTTTGTTTGCTGCCACATGACAATCATCGTTTGTAGTAACTTTAACTACATCTGAATGAAGAGAGATATACATACAAGGGATGAAGAGAACACGATTAGCAATTAAACATTACAGGAAAGGTTTGTTTGCTGCCACATGACAGTCATCGTTTGTAGAAACTTTAACTACATCTGAATGAAGAGAGATATTACATACAAGGGATGAAGAGAACACGATTAGCAATTCAATGTTACAGGAAAGGTTTGTTTACTGCCTCATGACAATCATCGTTTCTAGTAACTTTACCTACATCTGAATGAAGGGAGATATACATACAAGGGATGAAGAGAACACGATTAGCAATTAAACATTACAGGAAAGTTTGTTTGCTGCAACATGACAGTCATCGTTTGTAGTAACTTTACCTACATCTGAATGGAGAGAGATATACATACAAGGGATGAAGAGAACACGATTAGCAATTCAACGTTACAGGAAAAGTTGGTTTGCTGCCACATGACAATCATCGTTTCTAGTAACTTTAACTACATCTGAATGAAGAGAGATATACATACAAGGGATGAAGAGAACTCGATTAGCAATTCATTGTTACAGGAAAGGTTTGTTTGCTGCAACACGGCCATCATCGTTTCTACTAATTTTAACTACATCTGAATGAAGAGAGATATACATACAAGGGATGAAGAGAACACGATTAGCAATTCAACGTTACAGGAAAAGTTTGTTTGCTGCCACATGACAATCATCGTTTGTAGTAACTTTAACTACATCTGAATGAAGAGAGATATACATACAAGGGATGAAGAGAACACGATTAGCAATTAAACATTACAGGAAAGGTTTGTTTGCTGCCACATGACAGTCATCGTTTGTAGAAACTTTAACTACATCTGAATGAAGAGAGATATACATACAAGGGATGAAGAGAACACGATTAGCAATTCAATGTTATAGGAAAGGTTTGTTTGCTGCCTCATGACAATCATCGTTTCTAGTAACTTTAACTACATCTGAATGAAGAGAGATATACATACAAGGGATGAAGAGAACACGATTAGCAATTAAACATTACAGGAAATGTTTGTTTCCTGCCACATGACAGTCATCGTTTGTAGAAACTTTAACTACATCTGAATGAAGAGAGATATACATACAAGGGATGAAGAGAACACGATTAGCAATTCAATGTTATAGGAAAGGTTTGTTTGCTGCCTCATGACAATCATCGTTTCTAGTAACTTTACCTACATCTGAATGAAGGGAGATATACATACAAGGGATGAAGAGAACACGATTAGCAATTAAACATTACAGGAAAGTTTGTTTGCTGCAACATGACAGTCATCGTTTGTAGTAACTTTACCTACATCTGAATGGAGAGAGATATACATACAAGGGATGAAGAGAACACGATTAGCAATTCAACGTTACAGGAAAAGTTGGTTTGCTGCCACATGACAATCATCGTTTCTAGTAACTTTAACTACATCTGAATGAAGAGAGATATACATACAAGGGATGAAGAGAACACGATTAGCAATTCATTGTTACAGGAAAGGTTTGTTTGCTGCAACACGGCCATCATCGTTTCTACTAATTTTAACTACATCTGAATGAAGAGAGATATACATACAAGGGATGAAGAGAACACGATTAGCAATTCAACGTTACAGGAAAAGTTTGTTTGCTGCCACATGACAATCATCGTTTGTAGTAACTTTAACTACATCTGAATGAAGAGAGATATACATACAAGGGATGAAGAGAACACGATTAGCAATTAAACATTACAGGAAAGGTTTGTTTGCTGCCACATGACAGTCATCGTTTGTAGAAACTTTAACTACATCTGAATGAAGAGAGATATACATACAAGGGATGAAGAGAACACGATTAGCAATTAAACATTACAGGAAATGTTTGTTTGCTGCCACATGACAGTCATCGTTTGTAGAAACTTTAACTACATCTGAATGAAGAGAGATATACATACAAGGGATGAAGAGAACACGATTAGCAATTCATTGTTACAGGAAAGGTTTGTTTGCTGCCACATGACAGTCATCGTTTTTAGAAACTTTAACTACATCTGAATGAAGAGAGATATACATACAAGGGATGAAGAGAACACGATTAGCATTTCAACGTTACAGGAAAAGTTTGTTTGCTGCCACATGACAATCATCGTTTCTAGTAACTTTAACTACATCTGAATGAAGAGAGATATACATACAAGGGATGAAGAGAACACGATTAGCAATTCAACGTTACAGGAAAGGTTTGTTTGCTGCAACATGACAGTCATCGTTTGTAGTAACTTTAACTACATCTGAATGGAGAGAGATATACATACAAGGGATGAAGAGAACATGATTAGCAATTCAATATTACAGGAAAGGTTTGTTTGCTGCCACATGACAATCATCGTTTCTAGTAACTTTAACTACATCTGAATGAAGAGAGATATTACATACAAGGGATGAAGAGAACACGATTAGCAATTCAATGTTACAGGAAAGGTTTGTTTACTGCCTCATGACAATCATCGTTTCTAGTAACTTTACCTACATCTGAATGAAGGGAGATATACATACAAGGGATGAAGAGAACACGATTAGCAATTAAACATTACAGGAAAGTTTGTTTGCTGCAACATGACAGTCATCGTTTGTAGTAACTTTACCTACATCTGAATGGAGAGAGATATACATACAAGGGATGAAGAGAACACGATTAGCAATTCAACGTTACAGGAAAAGTTTGTTTGCTGCCACATGACAATCATCGTTTCTAGTAACTTTAACTACATCTGAATGAAGAGAGATATACATACAAGGGATGAAGAGAACACGATTAGCAATTCATTGTTACAGGAAAGGTTTGTTTGCTGCAACACGGCCATCATCGTTTCTACTAATTTTAACTACATCTGAATGAAGAGAGATATACATACAAGGGATGAAGAGAACACGATTAGCAATTCAACGTTACAGGAAAAGTTTGTTTGCTGCCACATGACAGTCATCGTTTCTAGTAACTTTAACTACATCTGAATGAAGAGAGATATACATACAAGGGATGAAGAGAACACGATTAGCAATTCAACGTTAAAGGAAAGCTTTGTATGCTGCCACATGACAATCATCGTTTGTAGTAACTTTAACTACATCTGAATGAAGAGAGATATACATACAAGGGATGAAGAGAACACGATTAGCAATTAAACATTACAGGTAAGGTTTGTTTGCTGCCACATGACAGTCATCGTTTGTAGAAACTTTAACTACATCTTAATGAAGAGAGATATACATACAAGGGATGAAGAGAACACGATTAGCAATTCAGTGTTACAGGGAACGTTTGTTTGCTGCAACACGGCCATCAACGTTTCTGCTAACTTTAACTACATCTGAATGAAGAGAGATATACCTACCAGGGATGAAGAGAACACGATTAGCAATTCAACGTTACAGGAAAGCTTTGTTTGCTGCCACATGACAATCATCGTTTGTAGTAACTTTAACTACATCTGAATGAAGGGAGATATACATACAAGGGATGAAGAGAAGACGATTAGCAATTAAACATTACAGGAAAGTTTGTTTGCTGCAACATGACAGTCATCGTTTGTAGTAACTTTAACTACATCTGAATGAAGAGATTTATACATACAAGGGATGAAGAGAACACGATTAGCAATTAAACATTACAGGTAAGCTTTGTTTGCTGCCACATGACAGTCATCGTTTGTAGAAACTTTAACTACATCTTAATGAAGAGAGATATACATACAAGGGATGAAGAGAACACGATTAGCAATTCAGTGTTACAGGGAAGGTTTGTTTGCTGCAACACGGCCATCAACGTTTCTGCTAACTTTAACTACATCTGAATGAAGAGAGATATACCTACCAGGGATGAAGAGAACACGATTAGCAATTCAACGTTACAGGAAAAGTTTGTTTGCTGCCACATGACAATCATCGTTTGTAGTAACTTTAACTACATCTGAATGAAGAGAGATATACATACAAGGGATGAAGAGAACACGATTAGCAATTAAACATTACAGGAAAGGTTTGTTTGCTGCCACATGACAGTCATCGTTTGTAGAAACTTTAACTACATCTGAATGAAGAGAGATATACATACAAGGGATGAAGAGAACACGATTAGCAATTCAATGTTACAGGAAAGGTTTGTTTGCTGCCTCATGACAATCATCGTTTCTAGTAACTTTAACTACATCTGAATGAAGAGAGATATACATACAAGGGATGAAGAGAACACGATTAGCAATTAAACATTACAGGAAAGGTTTGTTTGCTGCCACATGACAGTCATCGTTTGTAGAAACTTTAAGTACATCTGGATGAAGAGAGATATACATACAAGGGATGAAGAGAACACGATTAGCAATTCATTGTTACAGGAAAGGTTTGTTTGCTGCCACATGACAGTCATCGTTTTTAGAAACTTTAACTACATCTGAATGAAGAGAGATATACATACAAGGGATGAAGAGAACACGATTAGCAATTCAACGTTACAGGAAAAGTTTGTTTGCTGCCACATGACAATCATCGTTTCTAGTAACTTTAACTACATCTGAATGAAGAGAGATATACATACAAGGGATGAAGAGAACACGATTAGCAATTCATTGTTACAGGAAAGGTTTGTTTGCTGCAACACGGCCATCATCGTTTCTACTAATTTTAACTACATCTGAATGAAGAGAGATATACATACAAGGGATGAAGAGAACACGATTAGCAATTCAGTGTTACAGGGAAGGTTTGTTTGCTGCAACACGGCCATCAACGTTTCTGCTAACTTTAACTACATCTGAATGAAGAGAGATATACATACAAGGGATGAAGAGAACACGATTAGCAATTAAACATTACAGGAAAGGTTTGTTTGCTGCCACATGACAGTCATCGTTTGTAGAAACTTTAAGTACATCTGGATGAAGAGAGATATACATACAAGGGATGAAGAGAACACGATTAGCAATTCATTGTTACAGGAAAGGTTTGTTTGCTGCCACATGACAGTCATCGTTTTTAGAAACTTTAACTACATCTGAATGAAGAGAGATATACATACAAGGGATGAAGAGAACACGATTAGCAATTCAACGTTACAGGAAAAGTTTGTTTGCTGCCACATGACAATCATCGTTTCTAGTAACTTTAACTACATCTGAATGAAGAGAGATATACATACAAGGGATGAAGAGAACACGATTAGCAATTCATTGTTACAGGAAAGGTTTGTTTGCTGCAACACGGCCATCATCGTTTCTACTAATTTTAACTACATCTGAATGAAGAGAGATATACATACAAGGGATGAAGAGAACACGATTAGCAATTCAACGTTACAGGAAAAGTTTGTTTGCTGCCACATGACAGTCATCGTTTCTAGTAACTTTAACTACATCTGAATGAAGAGAGATATACATACAAGGGATGAAGAGAACACGATTAGCAATTCAACGTTAAAGGAAAGCTTTGTATGCTGCCACATGACAATCATCGTTTGTAGTAACTTTAACTACATCTGAATGAAGAGAGATATACATACAAGGGATGAAGAGAACACGATTAGCAATTAAACATTACAGGTAAGGTTTGTTTGCTGCCACATGACAGTCATCGTTTGTAGAAACTTTAACTACATCTTAATGAAGAGAGATATACATACAAGGGATGAAGAGAACACGATTAGCAATTCAGTGTTACAGGGAACGTTTGTTTGCTGCAACACGGCCATCAACGTTTCTGCTAACTTTAACTACATCTGAATGAAGAGAGATATACCTACCAGGGATGAAGAGAACACGATTAGCAATTCAACGTTACAGGAAAGCTTTGTTTGCTGCCACATGACAATCATCGTTTGTAGTAACTTTAACTACATCTGAATGAAGGGAGATATACATACAAGGGATGAAGAGAAGACGATTAGCAATTAAACATTACAGGAAAGTTTGTTTGCTGCAACATGACAGTCATCGTTTGTAGTAACTTTAACTACATCTGAATGAAGAGATTTATACATACAAGGGATGAAGAGAACACGATTAGCAATTAAACATTACAGGTAAGGTTTGTTTGCTGCCACATGACAGTCATCGTTTGTAGAAACTTTAACTACATCTTAATGAAGAGAGATATACATACAAGGGATGAAGAGAACACGATTAGCAATTCAGTGTTACAGGGAAGGTTTGTTTGCTGCAACACGGCCATCAACGTTTCTGCTAACTTTAACTACATCTGAATGAAGAGAGATATACCTACCAGGGATGAAGAGAACACGATTAGCAATTCAACGTTACAGGAAAAGTTTGTTTGCTGCCACATGACAATCATCGTTTGTAGTAACTTTAACTACATCTGAATGAAGAGAGATATACATACAAGGGATGAAGAGAACACGATTAGCAATTAAACATTACAGGAAAGGTTTGTTTGCTGCCACATGACAGTCATCGTTTGTAGAAACTTTAACTACATCTGAATGAAGAGAGATATACATACAAGGGATGAAGAGAACACGATTAGCAATTCAATGTTACAGGAAAGGTTTGTTTGCTGCCTCATGACAATCATCGTTTCTAGTAACTTTAACTACATCTGAATGAAGAGAGATATACATACAAGGGATGAAGAGAACACGATTAGCAATTAAACATTACAGGAAAGGTTTGTTTGCTGCCACATGACAGTCATCGTTTGTAGAAACTTTAAGTACATCTGGATGAAGAGAGATATACATACAAGGGATGAAGAGAACACGATTAGCAATTCATTGTTACAGGAAAGGTTTGTTTGCTGCCACATGACAGTCATCGTTTTTAGAAACTTTAACTACATCTGAATGAAGAGAGATATACATACAAGGGATGAAGAGAACACGATTAGCAATTCAACGTTACAGGAAAAGTTTGTTTGCTGCCACATGACAATCATCGTTTCTAGTAACTTTAACTACATCTGAATGAAGAGAGATATACATACAAGGGATGAAGAGAACACGATTAGCAATTCATTGTTACAGGAAAGGTTTGTTTGCTGCAACACGGCCATCATCGTTTCTACTAATTTTAACTACATCTGAATGAAGAGAGATATACATACAAGGGATGAAGAGAACACGATTAGCAATTCAGTGTTACAGGAAAGGTTTGTTTGCTGCAACACGGCCATCAACGTTTCTGCTAACTTTAACTACATCTGAATGAAGAGAGATATACATACAAGGGATGAAGAGAACACGATTAGCAATTAAACATTACAGGAAAGGTTTGTTTGCTGCCACATGACAGTCATCGTTTGTAGAAACTTTAACTACATCTTAATGAAGAGAGATATACATACAAGGGATGAAGAGAACACGATTAGCAATTCAGTGTTACAGGGAAGGTTTGTTTGCTGCAACACGGCCATCAACGTTTCTGCTAACTTTAACTACATCTGAATGAAGAGAGATATACCTACCAGGGATGAAGAGAACACGATTAGCAATTCAACGTTACAGGAAAGGTTTGTTTGCTGCAACATGACAGTCATCGTTTGTGGTAACTTTAACTACATCTGAATGGAGAGAGATATACATACAAGGGATGAAGAGAACATGATTAGCAATTCAATATTACAGGAAAGGTTTGTTTGCTGCCACATGACAATCATCGTTTCTAGTAACTTTAACTACATCTGAATGAAGGGAGATATACATGCAAGGGATGAAGAGAACACGATTAGCAATTAAACATTACAGGAAAGTTTGTTTGCTGCAACATGACAGTCATCGTTTGTAGTAACTTTACCTACATCTGAATGGAGAGAGATATACATACAAGGGATGAAGAGAACACGATTAGCAATTAAACATTACAGGAAAGTTTGTTTGCTGCAACATGACAGTCATCGTTTGTAGTAACTTTACCTACATCTGAATGGAGAGAGATATACATACAAGGGATGAAGAGAACACGATTAGCAATTCATTGTTACAGGAAAGGTTTGTTTGCTGCAACACGGCCATCATCGTTTCTACTAATTTTAACTACATCTGAATGAAGAGAGATATACATACAAGGGATGAAGAGAACACGATTAGCAATTCAACGTTACAGGAAAAGTTTGTTTGCTGCCACATGACAATCATCGTTTCCAGTAACTTTAACTACATCTGAATGAAGAGAGATATACATACAAGGGATGAAGAGAACACGATTAGCAATTCAACGTTAAAGGAAAGCTTTGTATGCTGCCACATGGCAATCATCGTTTGTAGTAACTTTAACTACATCTGAATGAAGAGAGATATACATACAAGGGATGAAGAGAACACGATTAGCAATTAAACATTACAGGAAAGGTTTGTTTGCTGCCACATGACAGTCATCGTTTGTAGAAACTTTAACTACATCTGAATGAAGAGAGATATACATACAAGAGATGAAGAGAACACGATTAGCAATTCAATGTTACAGGAAAGGTTTGTTTGCTGCCTCATGACAATCATCGTTTCTAGTAACTTTAACTACATCTGAATGAAGAGAGATATACATACAAGGGATGAAGAGAACACGATTAGCAATTAAACATTACAGGAAAGGTTTGTTTGCTGCCACATGACAGTCATCGTTTGTAGAAACTTTAACTACATCTTAATGAAGAGAGATATACATACAAGGGATGAAGAGAACACGATTAGCAATTCAGTGTTACAGGGAAGGTTTGTTTCCTGCAAGACGGCCATCAACGTTTCGGCTAACTTTAACTACATCTGAATGAAGAGAGATATACATACAAGGGATGAAGAGAACACGATTAGCAATTCAACGTTAAAGGAAAGCTTTGTTTGCTGCCACATGACAATCATCGTTTGTAGTAACTTTAACTACATCTGAATGAAGAGAGATATACATACAAGGGATGAAGAGAAGACGATTAGCAATTAAACATTACAGGAAAGTTTGTTTGCTGCAACATGACAGTCATCGTTTGTAGTAACTTTAACTACATCTGAATGAAGAGATTTATACATACAAGGGATGAAGAGAACACGATTAGCAATTAAACATTACAGGAAAGGTTTGTTTGCTGCCACATGAAAGTCATCGTTTGTAGAAACTTTAACTACATCTGAATGAAGGGAGATATACATGCAAGGTATGAAGAGAACACGATTAGCAATTAAACATTACAGGAAAGTTTGTTTGCTGCAACATGACAGTCATCGTTTGTAGTAACTTTACATACATCTGAATGGAGAGAGATATACATACAAGGGATGAAGAGAACACGTTTAGCAATTCAACGTTACAGGAAAAGTTTGTTTGCTGCCACATGACAATCATCGTTTCTAGTAACTTTAACTACATCTGAATGACGAGAGATATACATACAAGGGATGAAGAGAACACGATTAGCAATTCATTGTTACAGGAAAGGTTTGTTTGCTGCAACACAGCCATCATCGTTTCTACTAATTTTAACTACATCTGAATGAAGAGAGATATACATACAAGGGATGAAGAGAACACGATTAGCAATTCAACGTTACAGGAAAAGTTTGTTTGCTGCCACATGACAATCATCGTTTCTAGTAACTTTAACTACATCTGAATGAAGAGAGATATACATACAAGGGATGAAGAGAACACGATTACAAATTCAACGTTAAAGGAAAGCTTTGTATGCTGCCACATGACAATCATCGTTTGTAGTAACTTTAACTACATCTGAATGAAGAGAGATATACATACAAGGGATGAAGAGAACACGATTAGCAATTAAACATTACAGGAAAGGTTTGTTTGCTGCCACATGACAGTCATCGTTTGTAGAAACTTTAACTACATCTGAATGAAGAGAGATATACATACAAGGGATGAAGAGAACACGATTAGCAATTCATTGTTACAGGAAAGGTTTGTTTGCTGCCACATGACAGTCATCGTTTTTAGAAACTTTAACTACATCTGAATGAAGAGAGATATACATACAAGGGATGAAGAGAACACGATTAGCAATTCAACGTTACAGGAAAAGTTTGTTTGCTGCCACATGACAATCATCGTTTCTAGTAACTTTAACTACATCTGAATGAAGAGAGATATACATACAAGGGATGAAGAGAACACGATTAGCAATTCAACGTTACAGGAAAGGTTTGTTTGCTGCAACATGACAATCATCGTTTGTAGTAACTTTAACTACATCTGAATGAAGAGAGATATACATACAAGGGATGAAGAGAACACGATTAGCAATTAAACATTACAGGAAAGGTTTGTTTGCTGCCACATGACAGTCATCGTTTCTAGAAACTTTAACTACATCTTAATGAAGAGAGATATACATACAAGGGATGAAGAGAACACGATTAGCAATTCAGTGTTACAGGGAAGGTTTGTTTGCTGCAACACGGCCATCAACGTTTCTGTTAACTTTAACTACATCTGAATGAAGAGAGATATACCTACCAGGGATGAAGAGAACACGATTAGCAATTCAACGTTACAGGAAAGGTTTGTTTGCTGCAACATGACAGTCATCGTTTGTAGTAACTTTAACTACATCTGAATGGAGAGAGATATACATACAAGGGATGAAGAGAACATGATTAGCAATTCAATATTACAGGAAAGGTTTGTTTGCTGCCACATGACAATCATCGTTTCTAGTAACTTTAACTACATCTGAATGAAGAGAGATATTACATACAAGGGATGAAGAGAACACGATTAGCAATTCAATGTTACAGAAAAGGTTTGTTTGCTGCCTCATGACAATCATCGTTTCTAGTAACTTTAACTACATCTGAATGAAGGGAGATATACATGCAAGGGATGAAGAGAACACGATTAGCAATTAAACATTACAGGAAAGTTTGTTTGCTGCAACATGACAGTCATCGTTTGTAGTAACTTTACCTACATCTGAATGGAGAGAGATATACATACAAGGGATGAAGAGAACACGATTAGCAATTAAACATTACAGGAAAGTTTGTTTGCTGCAACATGACAGTCATCGTATGTAGTAACTTTACCTACATCTGAATGGAGAGAGATATACATACAAGGGATGAAGAGAACACGATTAGCAATTCAACGTTACAGGAAAAGTTTGTTTGCTGCCACATGACAATCATCGTTTCTAGTAACTTTAACTACATCTGAATGAAGAGAGATATACATACAAGGGATGAAGAGAACACGATTAGCAATTCATTGTTACAGGAAAGGTTTGTTTGCTGCAACACGGCCATCATCGTTTCTACTAATTTTAACTACATCTGAATGAAGAGAGATATACATACAAGGGATGAAGAGAACACGATTAGCAATTCAACGTTACAAGAAAAGTTTGTTTGCTGCCACATGACAATCATCGTTTCTAGTAACTTTAACTACATCTGAATGAAGAGAGATATACATACAAGGGATGAAGAGAACACGATTAGCAATTAAACATTACAGGAAAGGTTTGTTTGCTGCCACATGACAGTCATCGTTTGTAGAAACTTTAACTACATCTGAATGAAGAGAGATATACATACAAGGGATGAAGAGAACACGATTAGCAATTCAGTGTTACAGGGAAGGTTTGTTTGCTGCAACACGGCCATCAACGTTTCTGCTAACTTTAACTACATCTGAATGAAGAGAGATATACATACAAGGGATGAAGAGAACACGATTAGCAATTAAACATTACAGGAAAGGTTTGTTTGCTGCCACATGACAGTCATCGTTTTTAGAAACTTTAACTACATCTGAATGAAGAGAGATATACATACAAGGGATGAAGAGAACACGATTAGCAATTCATTGTTACAGGAAAGGTTTGTTTGCTGCCACATGACAGTCATCGTTTTTAGAAACTTTAACTACATCTGAATGAAGAGAGATATACATACAAGGGATGAAGAGAACACGATTAGCAATTAAACATTACAGGAAAGGTTTGTTTGCTGCCACATGACAGTCATCGTTTCTAGAAACTATAACTACATCTGAATGAAGAGAGATATACATACAAGGGATGAAGAGAACACGATTAGCAATTCAACGTTACAGGAAAGGTTTGTTTGCTGCAACATGACAATCATCGTTTGTAGTAACTTTAACTACATCTGAATGAAGAGAGATATACATACAAGGGATGAAGAGAACACGATTAGCAATTAAACATTACAGGAAAGGTTTGTTTGCTGCCACATGACAGTCATCGTTTCTAGAAACTATAACTACATCTTAATGAAGAGATATATACATACAAGGGATGAAGAGAACACGATTAGCAATTCAGTGTTACAGGGAAGGTTTGTTTGCTGCAACACGGCCATCAACGTTTCTGCTAACTTTAACTACATCTGAATGAAGAGAGATATACATACAAGGGATGAAGAGAACACGATTAGCAATTCAACGTTAACGGAAAGCTTTGTTTGCTGCCACATGACAATCATCGTTTGTAGTAACTTTAACTACATCTGAATGAAGGGAGATATACATACAAGGGATGAAGAGAAGACGATTAGCAATTAAACATTACAGGAAAGTTTGTTTGCTGCAACATGACAGTCATCGTTTGTAGTAACTTTAACTACATCTGAATGAAGAGATTTATACATACAAGGGATGAAGAGAACACGATTAGCAATTCAGTGTTACAGGGAAGGTTTGTTTGCTGCAACACGGCCATCAACGTTTCTGTTAACTTTAACTACATCTGAATGAAGGGAGATATACATACAAGGGATGAAGAGAACACGATTAGCAATTAAACATTACAGGAAAGGTTTGTTTGCTGCCACATGACAGTCATCGTTTGTAGAAACTTTAACTACATCTTAATGAAGAGAGATATACATACAAGGGATGAAGAGAACACGATTAGCAATTCAGTGTTACAGGGAAGGTTTGTTTGCTGCAACACGGCCATCAACGTTTCTGCTAACTTTAACTACATCTGAATGAAGAGAGATATACCTACCAGGGATGAAGAGAACACGATTAGCAATTCAACGTTACAGGAAAGGTTTGTTTGCTGCAACATGACAGTCATCGTTTGTGGTAACTTTAACTACATCTGAATGGAGAGAGATATACATACAAGGGATGAAGAGAACATGATTAGCAATTCAATATTACAGGAAAGGTTTGTTTGCTGCCACATGACAATCATCGTTTCTAGTAACTTTAACTACATCTGAATGAAGGGAGATATACATGCAAGGGATGAAGAGAACACGATTAGCAATTAAACATTACAGGAAAGTTTGTTTGCTGCAACATGACAGTCATCGTTTGTAGTAACTTTACCTACATCTGAATGGAGAGAGATATACATACAAGGGATGAAGAGAACACGATTAGCAATTAAACATTACAGGAAAGTTTGTTTGCTGCAACATGACAGTCATCGTTTGTAGTAACTTTACCTACATCTGAATGGAGAGAGATATACATACAAGGGATGAAGAGAACACGATTAGCAATTCATTGTTACAGGAAAGGTTTGTTTGCTGCAACACGGCCATCATCGTTTCTACTAATTTTAACTACATCTGAATGAAGAGAGATATACATACAAGGGATGAAGAGAACACGATTAGCAATTCAACGTTACAGGAAAAGTTTGTTTGCTGCCACATGACAATCATCGTTTCCAGTAACTTTAACTACATCTGAATGAAGAGAGATATACATACAAGGGATGAAGAGAACACGATTAGCAATTCAACGTTAAAGGAAAGCTTTGTATGCTGCCACATGGCAATCATCGTTTGTAGTAACTTTAACTACATCTGAATGAAGAGAGATATACATACAAGGGATGAAGAGAACACGATTAGCAATTAAACATTACAGGAAAGGTTTGTTTGCTGCCACATGACAGTCATCGTTTGTAGAAACTTTAACTACATCTGAATGAAGAGAGATATACATACAAGAGATGAAGAGAACACGATTAGCAATTCAATGTTACAGGAAAGGTTTGTTTGCTGCCTCATGACAATCATCGTTTCTAGTAACTTTAACTACATCTGAATGAAGAGAGATATACATACAAGGGATGAAGAGAACACGATTAGCAATTAAACATTACAGGAAAGGTTTGTTTGCTGCCACATGACAGTCATCGTTTGTAGAAACTTTAACTACATCTTAATGAAGAGAGATATACATACAAGGGATGAAGAGAACACGATTAGCAATTCAGTGTTACAGGGAAGGTTTGTTTCCTGCAAGACGGCCATCAACGTTTCGGCTAACTTTAACTACATCTGAATGAAGAGAGATATACATACAAGGGATGAAGAGAACACGATTAGCAATTCAACGTTAAAGGAAAGCTTTGTTTGCTGCCACATGACAATCATCGTTTGTAGTAACTTTAACTACATCTGAATGAAGAGAGATATACATACAAGGGATGAAGAGAAGACGATTAGCAATTAAACATTACAGGAAAGTTTGTTTGCTGCAACATGACAGTCATCGTTTGTAGTAACTTTAACTACATCTGAATGAAGAGATTTATACATACAAGGGATGAAGAGAACACGATTAGCAATTAAACATTACAGGAAAGGTTTGTTTGCTGCCACATGAAAGTCATCGTTTGTAGAAACTTTAACTACATCTGAATGAAGGGAGATATACATGCAAGGTATGAAGAGAACACGATTAGCAATTAAACATTACAGGAAAGTTTGTTTGCTGCAACATGACAGTCATCGTTTGTAGTAACTTTACATACATCTGAATGGAGAGAGATATACATACAAGGGATGAAGAGAACACGTTTAGCAATTCAACGTTACAGGAAAAGTTTGTTTGCTGCCACATGACAATCATCGTTTCTAGTAACTTTAACTACATCTGAATGACGAGAGATATACATACAAGGGATGAAGAGAACACGATTAGCAATTCATTGTTACAGGAAAGGTTTGTTTGCTGCAACACAGCCATCATCGTTTCTACTAATTTTAACTACATCTGAATGAAGAGAGATATACATACAAGGGATGAAGAGAACACGATTAGCAATTCAACGTTACAGGAAAAGTTTGTTTGCTGCCACATGACAATCATCGTTTCTAGTAACTTTAACTACATCTGAATGAAGAGAGATATACATACAAGGGATGAAGAGAACACGATTACAAATTCAACGTTAAAGGAAAGCTTTGTATGCTGCCACATGACAATCATCGTTTGTAGTAACTTTAACTACATCTGAATGAAGAGAGATATACATACAAGGGATGAAGAGAACACGATTAGCAATTAAACATTACAGGAAAGGTTTGTTTGCTGCCACATGACAGTCATCGTTTGTAGAAACTTTAACTACATCTGAATGAAGAGAGATATACATACAAGGGATGAAGAGAACACGATTAGCAATTCATTGTTACAGGAAAGGTTTGTTTGCTGCCACATGACAGTCATCGTTTTTAGAAACTTTAACTACATCTGAATGAAGAGAGATATACATACAAGGGATGAAGAGAACACGATTAGCAATTCAACGTTACAGGAAAAGTTTGTTTGCTGCCACATGACAATCATCGTTTCTAGTAACTTTAACTACATCTGAATGAAGAGAGATATACATACAAGGGATGAAGAGAACACGATTAGCAATTCAACGTTACAGGAAAGGTTTGTTTGCTGCAACATGACAATCATCGTTTGTAGTAACTTTAACTACATCTGAATGAAGAGAGATATACATACAAGGGATGAAGAGAACACGATTAGCAATTAAACATTACAGGAAAGGTTTGTTTGCTGCCACATGACAGTCATCGTTTCTAGAAACTTTAACTACATCTTAATGAAGAGAGATATACATACAAGGGATGAAGAGAACACGATTAGCAATTCAGTGTTACAGGGAAGGTTTGTTTGCTGCAACACGGCCATCAACGTTTCTGTTAACTTTAACTACATCTGAATGAAGAGAGATATACCTACCAGGGATGAAGAGAACACGATTAGCAATTCAACGTTACAGGAAAGGTTTGTTTGCTGCAACATGACAGTCATCGTTTGTAGTAACTTTAACTACATCTGAATGGAGAGAGATATACATACAAGGGATGAAGAGAACATGATTAGCAATTCAATATTACAGGAAAGGTTTGTTTGCTGCCACATGACAATCATCGTTTCTAGTAACTTTAACTACATCTGAATGAAGAGAGATATTACATACAAGGGATGAAGAGAACACGATTAGCAATTCAATGTTACAGAAAAGGTTTGTTTGCTGCCTCATGACAATCATCGTTTCTAGTAACTTTAACTACATCTGAATGAAGGGAGATATACATGCAAGGGATGAAGAGAACACGATTAGCAATTAAACATTACAGGAAAGTTTGTTTGCTGCAACATGACAGTCATCGTTTGTAGTAACTTTACCTACATCTGAATGGAGAGAGATATACATACAAGGGATGAAGAGAACACGATTAGCAATTAAACATTACAGGAAAGTTTGTTTGCTGCAACATGACAGTCATCGTATGTAGTAACTTTACCTACATCTGAATGGAGAGAGATATACATACAAGGGATGAAGAGAACACGATTAGCAATTCAACGTTACAGGAAAAGTTTGTTTGCTGCCACATGACAATCATCGTTTCTAGTAACTTTAACTACATCTGAATGAAGAGAGATATACATACAAGGGATGAAGAGAACACGATTAGCAATTCATTGTTACAGGAAAGGTTTGTTTGCTGCAACACGGCCATCATCGTTTCTACTAATTTTAACTACATCTGAATGAAGAGAGATATACATACAAGGGATGAAGAGAACACGATTAGCAATTCAACGTTACAAGAAAAGTTTGTTTGCTGCCACATGACAATCATCGTTTCTAGTAACTTTAACTACATCTGAATGAAGAGAGATATACATACAAGGGATGAAGAGAACACGATTAGCAATTAAACATTACAGGAAAGGTTTGTTTGCTGCCACATGACAGTCATCGTTTGTAGAAACTTTAACTACATCTGAATGAAGAGAGATATACATACAAGGGATGAAGAGAACACGATTAGCAATTCAGTGTTACAGGGAAGGTTTGTTTGCTGCAACACGGCCATCAACGTTTCTGCTAACTTTAACTACATCTGAATGAAGAGAGATATACATACAAGGGATGAAGAGAACACGA
Organism: Rhineura floridana; assembly: GCF_030035675.1. Lineage (NCBI taxonomy): Eukaryota > Metazoa > Chordata > Lepidosauria > Squamata > Rhineuridae > Rhineura > Rhineura floridana. Next base: position 293,258 of record NC_084495.1, read on the forward strand.
TTAGCAATTAAACATTACAGGAAAGGTTTGTTTGCTGCCACATGACAGTCATCGTTTTTAGAAACTTTAACTACATCTGAATGAAGAGAGATATACATACAAGGGATGAAGAGAACACGATTAGCAATTCATTGTTACAGGAAAGGTTTGTTTGCTGCCACATGACAGTCATCGTTTTTAGAAACTTTAACTACATCTGAATGAAGAGAGATATACATACAAGGGATGAAGAGAACACGATTAGCAATTAAACATTACAGGAAAGGTTTGTTTGCTGCCACATGACAGTCATCGTTTCTAGAAACTATAACTACATCTGAATGAAGAGAGATATACATACAAGGGATGAAGAGAACACGATTAGCAATTCAACGTTACAGGAAAGGTTTGTTTGCTGCAACATGACAATCATCGTTTGTAGTAACTTTAACTACATCTGAATGAAGAGAGATATACATACAAGGGATGAAGAGAACACGATTAGCAATTAAACATTACAGGAAAGGTTTGTTTGCTGCCACATGACAGTCATCGTTTCTAGAAACTATAACTACATCTTAATGAAGAGATATATACATACAAGGGATGAAGAGAACACGATTAGCAATTCAGTGTTACAGGGAAGGTTTGTTTGCTGCAACACGGCCATCAACGTTTCTGCTAACTTTAACTACATCTGAATGAAGAGAGATATACATACAAGGGATGAAGAGAACACGATTAGCAATTCAACGTTAACGGAAAGCTTTGTTTGCTGCCACATGACAATCATCGTTTGTAGTAACTTTAACTACATCTGAATGAAGGGAGATATACATACAAGGGATGAAGAGAAGACGATTAGCAATTAAACATTACAGGAAAGTTTGTTTGCTGCAACATGACAGTCATCGTTTGTAGTAACTTTAACTACATCTGAATGAAGAGATTTATACATACAAGGGATGAAGAGAACACGATTAGCAATTCAGTGTTACAGGGAAGGTTTGTTTGCTGCAACACGGCCATCAACGTTTCTGTTAACTTTAACTACATCTGAATGAAGAGAGATATACCTACCAGGGATGAAGAGAACACGATTAGCAATTCAACGTTACAGGAAAGGTTTGTTTGCTGCAACATGACAGTCATCGTTTGTAGTAACTTTAACTACATCTGAATGGAGAGAGATATACATACAAGGGATGAAGAGAACATGATTAGCAATTCAATATTACAGGAAAGGTTTGTTTGCTGCCACATGACAATCATCGTTTCTAGTAACTTTAACTACATCTGAATGAAGGGAGATATACATGCCAGGGATGAAGAGAACACGATTAGCAATTAAACATTACAGGAAAGTTTGTTTGCTGCAACATGACAGTCATCGTTTGTAGTAACTTTACCTACATCTGAATGGAGAGAGATATACATACAAGGGATGAAGAGAACACGATTAGCAATTCAACGTTACAGGAAAAGTTTGTTTGCTGCCACATGACAATCATCGTTTCTAGTAACTTTAACTACATCTGAATGAAGAGAGATATACATACAAGGGATGAAGAGAACACGATTAGCAATTCAACGTTACAAGAAAAGTTTGTTTGCTGCCACATGACAATCATCGTTTCTAGTAACTTTAACTACATCTGAATGAAGAGAGATATACATACAAGGGATGAAGAGAACACGATTAGCAATTAAACATTACAGGAAAGGTTTGTTTGCTGCCACATGACAGTCATCGTTTGTAGAAACTTTAACTACATCTTAATGAAGAGAGATATACATACAAGGGATGAAGAGAACACGATTAGCAATTCAGTGTTACAGGGAAGGTTTGTTTGCTGCAACACGGCCATCAACGTTTCTGCTAACTTTAACTACATCTGAATGAAGAGAGATATACATACAAGGGATGAAGAGAACACGATTAGCAATTAAACATTACAGGAAAGGTTTGTTTGCTGCCACATGACAGTCATCGTTTTTAGAAACTTTAACTACATCTGAATGAAGAGAGATATACATACAAGGGATGAAGAGAACACGATTAGCAATTCATTGTTACAGGAAAGGTTTGTTTGCTGCCACATGACAGTCATCGTTTTTAGAAACTTTAACTACATCTGAATGAAGAGAGATATACATACAAGGGATGAAGAGAACACGATTAGCAATTAAACATTACAGGAAAGGTTTGTTTGCTGCCACATGACAGTCATCGTTTCTAGAAACTATAACTACATCTGAATGAAGAGAGATATACATACAAGGGATGAAGAGAACACGATTAGCAATTCAACGTTACAGGAAAGGTTTGTTTGCTGCAACATGACAATCATCGTTTCTAGAAACTATAACTACATCTTAATGAAGAGATATATACATACAAGGGATGAAGAGAACACGATTAGCAATTCAGTGTTACAGGGAAGGTTTGTTTGCTGCAACACGGCCATCAACGTTTCTGCTAACTTTAACTACATCTGAATGAAGAGAGATATACATACAAGGGATGAAGAGAACACGATTAGCAATTCAACGTTAACGGAAAGCTTTGTTTGCTGCCACATGACAATCATCGTTTGTAGTAACTTTAACTACATCTGAATGAAGGGAGATATACATACAAGGGATGAAGAGAAGACGATTAGCAATTAAACATTACAGGAAAGTTTGTTTGCTGCAACATGACAGTCATCGTTTGTAGTAACTTTAACTACATCTGAATGAAGAGATTTATACATACAAGGGATGAAGAGAACACGATTAGCAATTCAGTGTTACAGGGAAGGTTTGTTTGCTGCAACACGGCCATCAACGTTTCTGTTAACTTTAACTACATCTGAATGAAGAGAGATATACCTACCAGGGATGAAGAGAACACGATTAGCAATTCAACGTTACAGGAAAGGTTTGTTTGCTGCAACATGACAGTCATCGTTTGTAGTAACTTTAACTACATCTGAATGGAGAGAGATATACATACAAGGGATGAAGAGAACATGATTAGCAATTCAATATTACAGGAAAGGTTTGTTTGCTGCCACATGACAATCATCGTTTCTAGTAACTTTAACTACATCTGAATGAAGGGAGATATACATGCCAGGGATGAAGAGAACACGATTAGCAATTAAACATTACAGGAAAGTTTGTTTGCTGCAACATGACAGTCATCGTTTGTAGTAACTTTACCTACATCTGAATGGAGAGAGATATACATACAAGGGATGAAGAGAACACGATTAGCAATTAAACATTACAGGAAAGTTTGTTTGCTGCAACATGACAGTCATCGTTTGTAGTAACTTTAACTACATCTGAATGGAGAGAGATATACATACAAGGGATGAAGAGAACACGATTAGCAATTAAACATTTCAGGAAAGGTTTGTTTGCTGCCACATGACAGTCATCGTTTGTAGAAACTTTAACTACATCTTAATGAAGAGAGATATACATACAAGGGATGAAGAGAACACGATTAGCAATTCAGTGTTACAGGGAAGGTTTGTTTGCTGCAACACGGCCATCAACGTTTCTGCTAACTTTAACTACATCTGAATGAAGAGATATATACATACAAGGGATGAAGAGAACACGATTAGCAATTAAACATTACAGGAAAGGTTTGTTTGCTGCCACATGACAGTCATCGTTTTTAGAAACTTTAACTACATCTGAATGAAGAGAGATATACATACAAGGGATGAAGAGAACACGATTAGCAATTCATTGTTACAGGAAAGGTTTGTTTGCTGCCACATGACAGTCATCGTTTTTAGAAACTTTAACTACATCTGAATGAGGAGAGATATACATACAAGGGATGAAGAGAACACGATTAGCAATTCAACGTTACAGGAAAAGTTTGTTTGCTGCCACATGACAATCATCGTTTCTAGTAACTTTAACTACATCTGAATGAAGAGAGATATACATACAAGGGATGAAGAGAACACGATTAGCAATTCAGTGTTACAGGGAAAGTTTGTTTGCTGCAACACGGCCATCAACGTTTCTGCTAACTTTAACTACATCTGAATGAAGAGAGATATACATACAAGGGATGAAGAGAACACGATTAGCAATTCAACGTTGACGGAAAGCTTTGTTTACTGCCACATGACAATCATCGTTTGTAGTAACTTTAACTACATCTGAATGAAGGGAGATATACATACAAGGGATGAAGAGAACACGATTAGCAATTCAGTGTTACAGGGAAGGTTTGTTTGCTGCAACACGGCCATCAACGTTTCTGCTAACTTTAACTACATCTGAATGAAGAGAGATATACCTACCAGGGATGAAGAGAAGACGATTAGCAATTAAACATTACAGGAAAGTTTGTTTGCTGCAACATGACAGTCATCGTTTGTAGTAACTTTAACTACATCTGAATGAAGAGATTTATACATACAAGGGATGAAGAGAACACGATTAGCAATTAAACATTACAGGAAAGGTTTCTTTGCTGCCACATGACAGTCATCGTTTGTAGAAACTTTAACTACATCTTAATGAAGAGAGATATACATACAAGGGATGAAGAGAACACGATTAGCAATTAAACATTACAGGAAAGATTGTTTGCTGCAACATGACAGTCATCGTTTGTAGTAACTTTAACTACATCTGAATGAAGAGATTTATATATACAAGGGATGAAGAGAACACGATTAGCAATTAAACATTACAGGAAAGGTTTGTTTGCTGCCACATGACAGTCATCGTTTGTAGAAACTTTAACTACATCTGAATGAAGAGAGATATACATACAAGGGATGAAGAGAACACGATTAGCAATTCAACGTTACAGGAAAGGTTTGTTTGCTGCCACATGACAATCATCGTTTCTAGTAACTTTAACTACATCTGAATGAAGAGAGATATTACATACAAGGGATGAAGAGAACACGATTAGCAATTCAATGTTACAGGAAAGGTTTGTTTGCTGCCTCATGACAATCATCGTTTCTAGTAACTTTAACTACATCTGAATGAAGAGAGATATCCATACAAGGGATGAAGAGAACACGATTAGCAATTCAACGTTACAGGAAAGGTTTGTTTGCTGCAACATGACAGTCATCGTTTGAGGTAACTTTAACTACATCTGAATGAAGAGAGATATACATACAAGGAATGAAGAGAACACGATTAGCAATTCAACGTTACAGGAAAGGTTTGTTTGCTGCCACACGGCCATCTTCGTTTCTACTAACTTTAACTACATCTGAATGAATTGAGATATACCTACCAGGGATGAAGAGAACACGATTAGCAACTCAACGTTACAAGAAAGGTTTGTTTGCTTCCACATGACAATCATCGTTTCTAGTAACTTTAACTACATCTGAATGAAGAGAGATATTACATACAAGGGATGAAGAGAACACGATTAGCAATTCAATGTTACAGGAAAGGTTTGTTTGCTGCCTCATGACAATCATCGTTTCTAGTAACTTTAACTACATCTGAATGAAGAGAGACATCCATACAAGGGATGAAGAGAACACGATTAGCAATTAAACATTACAGGAAAGTTTGTTTGCTGCAACATGACAGTCATCGTTTGTAGTAACTTTAACTACATCTGAATGAAGAGATTTATACATACAAGGGATGAAGAGAACACGATTAGCAATTAAACATTACAGGAAAGGTTTGTTTGCTGCCACATGACAGTCATCGTTTGTAGAAACTTTAACTACATCTGAATGAAGAGAGATATACATACAAGGGATGAAGAGAACACAATTAGCAATTCATTGTTACAGGAAATGTTTGTTTGCTGCAACACGGCCATCATCGTTTCTACTAATTTTAACTACATCTGAATGAAGAGAGATATACCATACAAGGGATGAAGAGAACACGATTAGCCATTCAACGTTACAGGAAAAGTTTGTTTGCTGCCACATGACAGTCATCGTTTTTAGAAACTTTAACTACATCTGAATGAAGAGAGATATCCATACAAGGGATGAAGAGAACACGATTAGCAATTCAACGTTACAGGAAAGGTTTGTTTGCTGCAACATGACAGTCATCGTTTGTAGTAACTTTAACTACATCTGAATGGAGAGAGATATACATACAAGGGATGAAGAGAACATGATTAGCAATTCAACGTTACAGGAAAGGTTTGTTTGCTGCCACATGACAATCATCGTTTCTAGTAACTTTAACTACATCTGAATGAAGGGAGATATACATACAAGGGATGAAGAGAACACGATTAGCAATTAAACATTACAGGAAAGTTTGTTTGCTGCAACATGACAGTCATCGTTTGTAGTAACTTTACCTACATCTGAATGGAGAGAGATATACATACAAGGGATGAAGAGAACACGATTAGCAATTCAACGTTAAAGGAAAGCTTTGTTTGCTGCCACATGACAATCATCGTTTGTAGTAACTTTAACTACGTCTGAATGAAGGGAAATATACATACAAGGGATGAAGAGAACACGATTAGCAATTAAACATTACAGGAAAGATTGTTTGCTGCAACATGACAGTCATCGTTTGTAGTAACTTTAACTACATCTGAATGAAGAGATTTATATATACAAGGGATGAAGAGAACACGATTAGCAATTAAACATTACAGGAAAGGTTTGTTTGCTGCCACATGACAGTCATCGTTTGTAGAAACTTTAACTACATCTGAATGAAGAGAGATATACATACAAGGGATGAAGAGAACACGATTAGCAATTCAACGTTACAGGAAAGGTTTGTTTGCTGCCACATGACAATCATCGTTTCTAGTAACTTTAACTACATCTGAATGAAGAGAGATATTACATACAAGGGATGAAGAGAACACGATTAGCAATTCAATGTTACAGGAAAGGTTTGTTTGCTGCCTCATGACAATCATCGTTTCTAGTAACTTTAACTACATCTGAATGAAGAGAGATATCCATACAAGGGATGAAGAGAACACGATTAGCAATTCAACGTTACAGGAAAGGTTTGTTTGCTGCAACATGACAGTCATCGTTTGAGGTAACTTTAACTACATCTGAATGAAGAGAGATATACATACAAGGAATGAAGAGAACACGATTAGCAATTCAACGTTACAGGAAAGGTTTGTTTGCTGCCACACGGCCATCTTCGTTTCTACTAACTTTAACTACATCTGAATGAATTGAGATATACCTACCAGGGATGAAGAGAACACGATTAGCAACTCAACGTTGACGGAAAGCTTTGTTTACTGCCACATGACAATCATCGTTTGTAGTAACTTTAACTACATCTGAATGAAGGGAGATATACATACAAGGGATGAAGAGAACACGATTAGCAATTCAGTGTTACAGGGAAGGTTTGTTTGCTGCAACACGGCCATCAACGTTTCTGCTAACTTTAACTACATCTGAATGAAGAGAGATATACCTACCAGGGATGAAGAGAAGACGATTAGCAATTAAACATTACAGGAAAGTTTGTTTGCTGCAACATGACAGTCATCGTTTGTAGTAACTTTAACTACATCTGAATGAAGAGATTTATACATACAAGGGATGAAGAGAACACGATTAGCAATTAAACATTACAGGAAAGGTTTCTTTGCTGCCACATGACAGTCATCGTTTGTAGAAACTTTAACTACATCTTAATGAAGAGAGATATACATACAAGGGATGAAGAGAACACGATTAGCAATTCAGTGTTACAGGGAAGGTTTGTTTGCTGCAACACGGCCATCAACGTTTCTGCTAACTTTAACTACATCTGAATGAAGAGAGATATACCTACCAGGGATGAAGAGAACACGATTAGCAATTCAACGTTACAGGAAAGGTTTGTTTGCTGCAACATGACAGTCATCGTTTCTAGTAACTTTAACTACATCTGAATGAAGAGAGATATACATACAAGGGATGAAGAGAACACGATTAGCAATTCAACGTTACAGGAAAGGTTTGTTTGCTGCCACATGACAATCATCGTTTCTAGTAACTTTAACTACATCTGAATGAAGAGAGATATTACATACAAGGGATGAAGAGAACACGATTAGCAATTCAATGTTACAGGAAAGGTTTGTTTGCTGCCTCATGACAATCATCGTTTCTAGTAACTTTAACTACATCTGAATGAAGAGAGATATCCATACAAGGGATGAAGAGAACACGATTAGCAATTCAACGTTACAGGAAAGGTTTGTTTGCTGCAACATGACAGTCATCGTTTGAGGTAACTTTAACTACATCTGAATGAAGAGAGATATACATACAAGGAATGAAGAGAACACGATTAGCAATTCAACGTTACAGGAAAGGTTTGTTTGCTGCCACACGGCCATCTTCGTTTCTACTAACTTTAACTACATCTGAATGAATTGAGATATACCTACCAGGGATGAAGAGAACACGATTAGCAACTCAACGTTACAAGAAAGGTTTGTTTGCTTCCACATGACAATCATCGTTTCTAGTAACTTTAACTACATCTGAATGAAGAGAGATATTACATACAAGGGATGAAGAGAACACGATTAGCAATTCAATGTTACAGGAAAGGTTTGTTTGCTGCCTCATGACAATCATCGTTTCTAGTAACTTTAACTACATCTGAATGAAGAGAGATATCCATACAAGGGATGAAGAGAACACGATTAGCAATTAAACATTACAGGAAAGTTTGTTTGCTGCAACATGACAGTCATCGTTTGTAGTAACTTTAACTACATCTGAATGAAGAGATTTATACATACAAGGGATGAAGAGAACACGATTAGCAATTAAACATTACAGGAAAGGTTTGTTTGCTGCCACATGACAGTCATCGTTTGTAGAAACTTTAACTACATCTGAATGAAGAGAGATATACATACAAGGGATGAAGAGAACACGATTAGCAATTCATTGTTACAGGAAATGTTTGTTTGCTGCAACACGGCCATCATCGTTTCTACTAATTTTAACTACATCTGAATGAAGAGAGATATACATACAAGGGATGAAGAGAACACGATTAGCCATTCAACGTTACAGGAAAAGTTTGTTTGCTGCCACATGACAGTCATCGTTTTTAGAAACTTTAACTACATCTGAATGAAGAGAGATATCCATACAAGGGATGAAGAGAACACGATTAGCAATTCAACGTTACAGGAAAGGTTTGTTTGCTGCAACATGACAGTCATCGTTTGTAGTAACTTTAACTACATCTGAATGGAGAGAGATATACATACAAGGGATGAAGAGAACATGATTAGCAATTCAACGTTACAGGAAAGGTTTGTTTGCTGCCACATGACAATCATCGTTTCTAGTAACTTTAACTACATCTGAATGAAGAGAGATATTACATACAAGGGATGAAGAGAACACAATTAGAAATTCAATGTTACAGGAAAGGTTTGTTTGCTGCCTCATGACAATCATCGTTTCTAGTAACTTTAACTACATCTGAATGAAGGGAGATATACATACAAGGGATGAAGAGAACACGATTAGCAATTAAACATTACAGGAAAGTTTGTTTGCTGCAACATGACAGTCATCGTTTGTAGTAACTTTACCTACATCTGAATGGAGAGAGATATACATACAAGGGATGAAGAGAACACGATTAGCAATTCAACGTTAAAGGAAAGCTTTGTTTGCTGCCACATGACAATCATCGTTTGTAGTAACTTTAACTACGTCTGAATGAAGGGAAATATACATACAAGGGATGAAGAGAACACGATTAGCAATTAAACATTACAGGAAAGATTGTTTGCTGCAACATGACAGTCATCGTTTGTAGTAACTTTAACTACATCTGAATGAAGAGATTTATATATACAAGGGATGAAGAGAACACGATTAGCAATTAAACATTACAGGAAAGGTTTGTTTGCTGCCACATGACAGTCATCGTTTGTAGAAACTTTAACTACATCTGAATGAAGAGAGATATACATACAAGGGATGAAGAGAACACGATTAGCAATTCAGTGTTACAGGGAAGGTTTGTTTACTGCAACACGGCCATCATCGTTTCTGCTAACTTTAACTACATCTGAATGAAGAGAGATATACATACAAGGGATGAAGAGAACACGATTAGCAATTCAACGTTACAGGAAAGGTTTGTTTGCTGCCACATGACAATCATCGTTTCTAGTAACTTTAACTACATCTGAATGAAGAGAGATATTACATACAAGGGATGAAGAGAACACGATTAGCAATTCAATGTTACAGGAAAGGTTTGTTTGCTGCCTCATGACAATCATCGTTTCTAGTAACTTTAACTACATCTGAATGAAGAGAGATATCCATACAAGGGATGAAGAGAACACGATTAGCAATTCAACGTTACAGGAAAGGTTTGTTTGCTGCAACATGACAGTCATCGTTTGAGGTAACTTTAACTACATCTGAATGAAGAGAGATATACATACAAGGAATGAAGAGAACACGATTAGCAATTCAACGTTACAGGAAAGGTTTGTTTGCTGCCACACGGCCATCTTCGTTTCTACTAACTTTAACTACATCTGAATGAATTGAGATATACCTACCAGGGATGAAGAGAACACGATTAGCAATTCAACGTTACAGGAAAAGTTTGTTTGCTGCCACATGACAATCATCGTTTCCAGTAACTTTAACTACATCTGAATGAAGAGAGATATACATACAAGGGATGAAGAGAACACGATTAGCAATTCAACGTTAAAGGAAAGCTTTGTATGCTGCCACATGGCAATCATCGTTTGTAGTAACTTTAACTACATCTGAATGAAGAGAGATATACATACAAGGGATGAAGAGAACACGATTAGCAATTAAACATTACAGGAAAGGTTTGTTTGCTGCCACATGACAGTCATCGTTTGTAGAAACTTTAACTACATCTGAATGAAGAGAGATATACATACAAGAGATGAAGAGAACACGATTAGCAATTCAATGTTACAGGAAAGGTTTGTTTGCTGCCTCATGACAATCATCGTTTCTAGTAACTTTAACTACATCTGAATGAAGAGAGATATACATACAAGGGATGAAGAGAACACGATTAGCAATTAAACATTACAGGAAAGGTTTGTTTGCTGCCACATGACAGTCATCGTTTGTAGAAACTTTAACTACATCTTAATGAAGAGAGATATACATACAAGGGATGAAGAGAACACGATTAGCAATTCAGTGTTACAGGGAAGGTTTGTTTCCTGCAAGACGGCCATCAACGTTTCGGCTAACTTTAACTACATCTGAATGAAGAGAGATATACATACAAGGGATGAAGAGAACACGATTAGCAATTCAACGTTAAAGGAAAGCTTTGTTTGCTGCCACATGACAATCATCGTTTGTAGTAACTTTAACTACATCTGAATGAAGAGAGATATACATACAAGGGATGAAGAGAAGACGATTAGCAATTAAACATTACAGGAAAGTTTGTTTGCTGCAACATGACAGTCATCGTTTGTAGTAACTTTAACTACATCTGAATGAAGAGATTTATACATACAAGGGATGAAGAGAACACGATTAGCAATTAAACATTACAGGAAAGGTTTGTTTGCTGCCACATGAAAGTCATCGTTTGTAGAAACTTTAACTACATCTGAATGAAGGGAGATATACATGCAAGGTATGAAGAGAACACGATTAGCAATTAAACATTACAGGAAAGTTTGTTTGCTGCAACATGACAGTCATCGTTTGTAGTAACTTTACATACATCTGAATGGAGAGAGATATACATACAAGGGATGAAGAGAACACGTTTAGCAATTCAACGTTACAGGAAAAGTTTGTTTGCTGCCACATGACAATCATCGTTTCTAGTAACTTTAACTACATCTGAATGACGAGAGATATACATACAAGGGATGAAGAGAACACGATTAGCAATTCATTGTTACAGGAAAGGTTTGTTTGCTGCAACACAGCCATCATCGTTTCTACTAATTTTAACTACATCTGAATGAAGAGAGATATACATACAAGGGATGAAGAGAACACGATTAGCAATTCAACGTTACAGGAAAAGTTTGTTTGCTGCCACATGACAATCATCGTTTCTAGTAACTTTAACTACATCTGAATGAAGAGAGATATACATACAAGGGATGAAGAGAACACGATTAGCAATTAAACATTACAGGAAAGTTTGTTTGCTGCAACATGACAGTCATCGTTTGTAGTAACTTTAACTACATCTGAATGAAGAGATTTATACATACAAGGGATGAAGAGAACACGATTAGCAATTAAACATTACAGGAAAGGTTTGTTTGCTGCCACATGACAGTCATCGTTTGTAGAAACTTTAACTACATCTGAATGAAGAGAGATATACATACAAGGGATGAAGAGAACACGATTAGCAATTCATTGTTACAGGAAATGTTTGTTTGCTGCAACACGGCCATCATCGTTTCTACTAATTTTAACTACATCTGAATGAAGAGAGATATACATACAAGGGATGAAGAGAACACGATTAGCCATTCAACGTTACAGGAAAAGTTTGTTTGCTGCCACATGACAGTCATCGTTTGTAGTAACTTTAACTACATCTGAATGGAGAGAGATATACATACAAGGGATGAAGAGAACACGATTAGCAATTCAACGTTAAAGGAAAGCTTTGTTTGCTGCCACATGACAATCATCGTTTGTAGTAACTTTAACTACGTCTGAATGAAGGGAAATATACATACAAGGGATGAAGAGAACACGATTAGCAATTAAACATTACAGGAAAGATTGTTTGCTGCAACATGACAGTCATCGTTTGTAGTAACTTTAACTACATCTGAATGAAGAGATTTATATATACAAGGGATGAAGAGAACACGATTAGCAATTAAACATTACAGGAAAGGTTTGTTTGCTGCCACATGACAGTCATCGTTTGTAGAAACTTTAACTACATCTGAATGAAGAGAGATATACATACAAGGGATGAAGAGAACACGATTAGCAATTCAGTGTTACAGGGAAGGTTTGTTTACTGCAACACGGCCATCATCGTTTCTGCTAACTTTAACTACATCTGAATGAAGAGAGATATACATACAAGGGATGAAGAGAACACGATTAGCAATTCAACGTTACAGGAAAGGTTTGTTTGCTGCCACATGACAATCATCGTTTCTAGTAACTTTAACTACATCTGAATGAAGAGAGATATTACATACAAGGGATGAAGAGAACACGATTAGCAATTCAATGTTACAGGAAAGGTTTGTTTGCTGCCTCATGACAATCATCGTTTCTAGTAACTTTAACTACATCTGAATGAAGAGAGATATCCATACAAGGGATGAAGAGAACACGATTAGCAATTCAACGTTACAGGAAAGGTTTGTTTGCTGCAACATGACAGTCATCGTTTGAGGTAACTTTAACTACATCTGAATGAAGAGAGATATACATACAAGGAATGAAGAGAACACGATTAGCAATTCAACGTTACAGGAAAGGTTTGTTTGCTGCCACACGGCCATCTTCGTTTCTACTAACTTTAACTACATCTGAATGAATTGAGATATACCTACCAGGGATGAAGAGAACACGATTAGCAATTCAACGTTACAGGAAAAGTTTGTTTGCTGCCACATGACAATCATCGTTTCCAGTAACTTTAACTACATCTGAATGAAGAGAGATATACATACAAGGGATGAAGAGAACACGATTAGCAATTCAACGTTAAAGGAAAGCTTTGTATGCTGCCACATGGCAATCATCGTTTGTAGTAACTTTAACTACATCTGAATGAAGAGAGATATACATACAAGGGATGAAGAGAACACGATTAGCAATTAAACATTACAGGAAAGGTTTGTTTGCTGCCACATGACAGTCATCGTTTGTAGAAACTTTAACTACATCTGAATGAAGAGAGATATACATACAAGAGATGAAGAGAACACGATTAGCAATTCAATGTTACAGGAAAGGTTTGTTTGCTGCCTCATGACAATCATCGTTTCTAGTAACTTTAACTACATCTGAATGAAGAGAGATATACATACAAGGGATGAAGAGAACACGATTAGCAATTAAACATTACAGGAAAGGTTTGTTTGCTGCCACATGACAGTCATCGTTTGTAGAAACTTTAACTACATCTTAATGAAGAGAGATATACATACAAGGGATGAAGAGAACACGATTAGCAATTCAGTGTTACAGGGAAGGTTTGTTTCCTGCAAGACGGCCATCAACGTTTCGGCTAACTTTAACTACATCTGAATGAAGAGAGATATACATACAAGGGATGAAGAGAACACGATTAGCAATTCAACGTTAAAGGAAAGCTTTGTTTGCTGCCACATGACAATCATCGTTTGTAGTAACTTTAACTACATCTGAATGAAGAGAGATATACATACAAGGGATGAAGAGAAGACGATTAGCAATTAAACATTACAGGAAAGTTTGTTTGCTGCAACATGACAGTCATCGTTTGTAGTAACTTTAACTACATCTGAATGAAGAGATTTATACATACAAGGGATGAAGAGAACACGATTAGCAATTAAACATTACAGGAAAGGTTTGTTTGCTGCCACATGAAAGTCATCGTTTGTAGAAACTTTAACTACATCTGAATGAAGGGAGATATACATGCAAGGTATGAAGAGAACACGATTAGCAATTAAACATTACAGGAAAGTTTGTTTGCTGCAACATGACAGTCATCGTTTGTAGTAACTTTACATACATCTGAATGGAGAGAGATATACATACAAGGGATGAAGAGAACACGTTTAGCAATTCAACGTTACAGGAAAAGTTTGTTTGCTGCCACATGACAATCATCGTTTCTAGTAACTTTAACTACATCTGAATGACGAGAGATATACATACAAGGGATGAAGAGAACACGATTAGCAATTCATTGTTACAGGAAAGGTTTGTTTGCTGCAACACAGCCATCATCGTTTCTACTAATTTTAACTACATCTGAATGAAGAGAGATATACATACAAGGGATGAAGAGAACACGATTAGCAATTCAACGTTACAGGAAAAGTTTGTTTGCTGCCACATGACAATCATCGTTTCTAGTAACTTTAACTACATCTGAATGAAGAGAGATATACATACAAGGGATGAAGAGAACACGATTACAAATTCAACGTTAAAGGAAAGCTTTGTATGCTGCCACATGACAATCATCGTTTGTAGTAACTTTAACTACATCTGAATGAAGAGAGATATACATACAAGGGATGAAGAGAACACGATTAGCAATTAAACATTACAGGAAAGGTTTGTTTGCTGCCACATGACAGTCATCGTTTGTAGAAACTTTAACTACATCTGAATGAAGAGAGATATACATACAAGGGATGAAGAGAACACGATTAGCAATTCATTGTTACAGGAAAGGTTTGTTTGCTGCCACATGACAGTCATCGTTTTTAGAAACTTTAACTACATCTGAATGAAGAGAGATATACATACAAGGGATGAAGAGAACACGATTAGCAATTCAACGTTACAGGAAAAGTTTGTTTGCTGCCACATGACAATCATCGTTTCTAGTAACTTTAACTACATCTGAATGAAGAGAGATATACATACAAGGGATGAAGAGAACACGATTAGCAATTCAACGTTACAGGAAAGGTTTGTTTGCTGCAACATGACAATCATCGTTTGTAGTAACTTTAACTACATCTGAATGAAGAGAGATATACATACAAGGGATGAAGAGAACACGATTAGCAATTAAACATTACAGGAAAGGTTTGTTTGCTGCCACATGACAGTCATCGTTTCTAGAAACTTTAACTACATCTTAATGAAGAGAGATATACATACAAGGGATGAAGAGAACACGATTAGCAATTCAGTGTTACAGGGAAGGTTTGTTTGCTGCAACACGGCCATCAACGTTTCTGTTAACTTTAACTACATCTGAATGAAGAGAGATATACCTACCAGGGATGAAGAGAACACGATTAGCAATTCAACGTTACAGGAAAGGTTTGTTTGCTGCAACATGACAGTCATCGTTTGTAGTAACTTTAACTACATCTGAATGGAGAGAGATATACATACAAGGGATGAAGAGAACATGATTAGCAATTCAATATTACAGGAAAGGTTTGTTTGCTGCCACATGACAATCATCGTTTCTAGTAACTTTAACTACATCTGAATGAAGAGAGATATTACATACAAGGGATGAAGAGAACACGATTAGCAATTCAATGTTACAGAAAAGGTTTGTTTGCTGCCTCATGACAATCATCGTTTCTAGTAACTTTAACTACATCTGAATGAAGGGAGATATACATGCAAGGGATGAAGAGAACACGATTAGCAATTAAACATTACAGGAAAGTTTGTTTGCTGCAACATGACAGTCATCGTTTGTAGTAACTTTACCTACATCTGAATGGAGAGAGATATACATACAAGGGATGAAGAGAACACGATTAGCAATTAAACATTACAGGAAAGTTTGTTTGCTGCAACATGACAGTCATCGTTTGTAGTAACTTTACCTACATCTGAATGGAGAGAGATATACATACAAGGGATGAAGAGAACACGATTAGCAATTCAACGTTACAGGAAAAGTTTGTTTGCTGCCACATGACAATCATCGTTTCTAGTAACTTTAACTACATCTGAATGAAGAGAGATATACATACAAGGGATGAAGAGAACACGATTAGCAATTCATTGTTACAGGAAAGGTTTGTTTGCTGCAACACGGCCATCATCGTTTCTACTAATTTTAACTACATCTGAATGAAGAGAGATATACATACAAGGGATGAAGAGAACACGATTAGCAATTCAACGTTACAAGAAAAGTTTGTTTGCTGCCACATGACAATCATCGTTTCTAGTAACTTTAACTACATCTGAATGAAGAGAGATATACATACAAGGGATGAAGAGAACACGATTAGCAATTAAACATTACAGGAAAGGTTTGTTTGCTGCCACATGACAGTCATCGTTTGTAGAAACTTTAACTACATCTGAATGAAGAGAGATATACATACAAGGGATGAAGAGAACACGATTAGCAATTCAGTGTTACAGGGAAGGTTTGTTTGCTGCAACACGGCCATCAACGTTTCTGCTAACTTTAACTACATCTGAATGAAGAGAGATATACATACAAGGGATGAAGAGAACACGATTAGCAATTAAACATTACAGGAAAGGTTTGTTTGCTGCCACATGACAGTCATCGTTTTTAGAAACTTTAACTACATCTGAATGAAGAGAGATATACATACAAGGGATGAAGAGAACACGATTAGCAATTCATTGTTACAGGAAAGGTTTGTTTGCTGCCACATGACAGTCATCGTTTTTAGAAACTTTAACTACATCTGAATGAAGAGAGATATACATACAAGGGATGAAGAGAACACGATTAGCAATTAAACATTACAGGAAAGGTTTGTTTGCTGCCACATGACAGTCATCGTTTCTAGAAACTATAACTACATCTGAATGAAGAGAGATATACATACAAGGGATGAAGAGAACACGATTAGCAATTCAACGTTACAGGAAAGGTTTGTTTGCTGCAACATGACAATCATCGTTTGTAGTAACTTTAACTACATCTGAATGAAGAGAGATATACATACAAGGGATGAAGAGAACACGATTAGCAATTAAACATTACAGGAAAGGTTTGTTTGCTGCCACATGACAGTCATCGTTTCTAGAAACTATAACTACATCTTAATGAAGAGATATATACATACAAGGGATGAAGAGAACACGATTAGCAATTCAGTGTTACAGGGAAGGTTTGTTTGCTGCAACACGGCCATCAACGTTTCTGCTAACTTTAACTACATCTGAATGAAGAGAGATATACATACAAGGGATGAAGAGAACACGATTAGCAATTCAACGTTAACGGAAAGCTTTGTTTGCTGCCACATGACAATCATCGTTTGTAGTAACTTTAACTACATCTGAATGAAGGGAGATATACATACAAGGGATGAAGAGAAGACGATTAGCAATTAAACATTACAGGAAAGTTTGTTTGCTGCAACATGACAGTCATCGTTTGTAGTAACTTTAACTACATCTGAATGAAGAGATTTATACATACAAGGGATGAAGAGAACACGATTAGCAATTCAGTGTTACAGGGAAGGTTTGTTTGCTGCAACACGGCCATCAACGTTTCTGTTAACTTTAACTACATCTGAATGAAGAGAGATATACCTACCAGGGATGAAGAGAACACGATTAGCAATTCAACGTTACAGGAAAGGTTTGTTTGCTGCAACATGACAGTCATCGTTTGTAGTAACTTTAACTACATCTGAATGGAGAGAGATATACATACAAGGGATGAAGAGAACATGATTAGCAATTCAATATTACAGAAAGGTTTGTTTGCTGCCACATGACAATCATCGTTTCTAGTAACTTTAACTACATCTGAATGAAGGGAGATATACATGCCAGGGATGAAGAGAACACGATTAGCAATTAAACATTACAGGAAAGTTTGTTTGCTGCAACATGACAGTCATCGTTTGTAGTAACTTTACCTACATCTGAATGGAGAGAGATATACATACAAGGGATGAAGAGAACACGATTAGCAATTCAACGTTACAGGAAAAGTTTGTTTGCTGCCACATGACAATCATCGTTTCTAGTAACTTTAACTACATCTGAATGAAGAGAGATATACATACAAGGGATGAAGAGAACACGATTAGCAATTCAACGTTACAAGAAAAGTTTGTTTGCTGCCACATGACAATCATCGTTTCTAGTAACTTTAACTACATCTGAATGAAGAGAGATATACATACAAGGGATGAAGAGAACACGATTAGCAATTAAACATTACAGGAAAGGTTTGTTTGCTGCCACATGACAGTCATCGTTTGTAGAAACTTTAACTACATCTTAATGAAGAGAGATATACATACAAGGGATGAAGAGAACACGATTAGCAATTCAGTGTTACAGGGAAGGTTTGTTTGCTGCAACACGGCCATCAACGTTTCTGCTAACTTTAACTACATCTGAATGAAGAGAGATATACATACAAGGGATGAAGAGAACACGATTAGCAATTAAACATTACAGGAAAGGTTTGTTTGCTGCCACATGACAGTCATCGTTTTTAGAAACTTTAACTACATCTGAATGAAGAGAGATATACATACAAGGGATGAAGAGAACACGATTAGCAATTCATTGTTACAGGAAAGGTTTGTTTGCTGCCACATGACAGTCATCGTTTTTAGAAACTTTAACTACATCTGAATGAAGAGAGATATACATACAAGGGATGAAGAGAACACGATTAGCAATTAAACATTACAGGAAAGGTTTGTTTGCTGCCACATGACAGTCATCGTTTCTAGAAACTATAACTACATCTGAATGAAGAGAGATATACATACAAGGGATGAAGAGAACACGATTAGCAATTCAACGTTACAGGAAAGGTTTTTTTGCTGCAACATGACAATCATCGTTTGTAGTAACTTTAACTACATCTGAATGAAGAGAGATATACATACAAGGGATGAAGAGAACACGATTAGCAATTAAACATTACAGGAAAGGTTTGTTTGCTGCCACATGACAGTCATCGTTTCTAGAAACTATAACTACATCTTAATGAAGAGATATATACATACAAGGGATGAAGAGAACACGATTAGCAATTCAGTGTTACAGGGAAGGTTTGTTTGCTGCAACACGGCCATCAACGTTTCTGCTAACTTTAACTACATCTGAATGAAGAGAGATATACATACAAGGGATGAAGAGAACACGATTAGCAATTCAACGTTAACGGAAAGCTTTGTTTGCTGCCACATGACAATCATCGTTTGTAGTAACTTTAACTACATCTGAATGAAGGGAGATATACATACAAGGGATGAAGAGAAGACGATTAGCAATTAAACATTACAGGAAAGTTTGTTTGCTGCAACATGACAGTCATCGTTTGTAGTAACTTTAACTACATCTGAATGAAGAGATTTATACATACAAGGGATGAAGAGAACACGATTAGCAATTCAGTGTTACAGGGAAGGTTTGTTTGCTGCAACACGGCCATCAACGTTTCTGTTAACTTTAACTACATCTGAATGAAGAGAGATATACCTACCAGGGATGAAGAGAACACGATTAGCAATTCAACGTTACAGGAAAGGTTTGTTTGCTGCAACATGACAGTCATCGTTTGTAGTAACTTTAACTACATCTGAATGGAGAGAGATATACATACAAGGGATGAAGAGAACATGATTAGCAATTCAATATTACAGGAAAGGTTTGTTTGCTGCCACATGACAATCATCGTTTCTAGTAACTTTAACTACATCTGAATGAAGGGAGATATACATGCCAGGGATGAAGAGAACACGATTAGCAATTAAACATTACAGGAAAGTTTGTTTGCTGCAACATGACAGTCATCGTTTGTAGTAACTTTACCTACATCTGAATGGAGAGAGATATACATACAAGGGATGAAGAGAACACGATTAGCAATTAAACATTACAGGAAAGTTTGTTTGCTGCAACATGACAGTCATCGTTTGTAGTAACTTTAACTACATCTGAATGGAGAGAGATATACATACAAGGGATGAAGAGAACACGATTAGCAATTAAACATTTCAGGAAAGGTTTGTTTGCTGCCACATGACAGTCATCGTTTGTAGAAACTTTAACTACATCTTAATGAAGAGAGATATACATACAAGGGATGAAGAGAACACGATTAGCAATTCAGTGTTACAGGGAAGCTTTGTTTGCTGCAACACGGCCATCAACGTTTCTGCTAACTTTAACTACATCTGAATGAAGAGATATATACATACAAGGGATGAAGAGAACACGATTAGCAATTAAAACATTACAGGAAAGGTTTGTTTGCTGCCACATGACAGTCATCGTTTTTAGAAACTTTAACTACATCTGAATGAAGAGAGATATACATACAAGGGATGAAGAGAACACGATTAGCAATTCATTGTTACAGGAAAGGTTTGTTTGCTGCCACATGACAGTCATCGTTTTTAGAAACTTTAACTACATCTGAATGAGGAGAGATATACATACAAGGGATGAAGAGAACACGATTAGCAATTCAACGTTACAGGAAAAGTTTGTTTGCTGCCACATGACAATCATCGTTTCTAGTAACTTTAACTACATCTGAATGAAGAGAGATATACATACAAGGGATGAAGAGAACACGATTAGCAATTCAACGTTACAGGAAAGGTTTGTTTGCTGCAACATGACAATCATCGTTTCTAGTAACTTTAACTACATCTGAATGAAGAGAGATATACATACAAGGGATGAAGAGAACACGATTAGCAATTCAACGTTACAGGAAAGGTTTGTTTGCTGCAACATGACAATCATCGTTTGTAGTAACTTTAACTACATCTGAATGAAGAGAGATATACATACAAGGGATGAAGAGAACACGATTAGCAATTAAACATTACAGGAAAGGTTTGTTTGCTGCCACATGACAGTCATCGTTTCTAGAAACTTTAACTACATCTTAATGAAGAGAGATATACATACAAGGGATGAAGAGAACACGATTAGCAATTCAGTGTTACAGGGAAGGTTTGTTTGCTGCAACACGGCCATCAACGTTTCTGCTAACTTTAACTACATCTGAATGAAGAGAGATATACATACAAGGGATGAAGAGAACACGATTAGCAATTCAGTGTTACAGGGAAGGTTTGTTTGCTGCAACACGGCCATCAACGTTTCTGCTAACTTTAACTACATCTGAATGAAGAGAGATATACATACAAGGGATGAAGAGAACACGATTAGCAATTCAACGTTAACGGAAAGCTTTGTTTGCTGCCACATGACAATCATCGTTTGTAGTAACTTTAACTACATCTGAATGAAGGGAGATATACATACAAGGGATGAAGAGAAGACGATTAGCAATTAAACATTACAGGAAAGTTTGTTTGCTGCAACATGACAGTCATCGTTTGTAGTAACTTTAACTACATCTGAATGAAGAGATTTATACATACAAGGGATGAAGAGAACACGATTAGCAATTAAACATTACAGGAAAGGTTTGTTTGCTGCCACATGACAGTCATCGTTTGTAGAAACTTTAACTACATCTTAATGAAGAGAGATATACATACAAGGGATGGAGAGAAC
The DNA here is from genome assembly GCF_030035675.1 of Rhineura floridana. NCBI lineage: Eukaryota > Metazoa > Chordata > Lepidosauria > Squamata > Rhineuridae > Rhineura > Rhineura floridana. Next base: position 315,436 of record NC_084495.1, read on the forward strand.
ACGATTAGCAATTCAGTGTTACAGGGAAGGTTTGTTTGCTGCAACACGGCCATCAACGTTTCTGCTAACTTTAACTACATCTGAATGAAGAGAGATATACCTACCAGGGATGAAGAGAACACGATTAGCAATTCAACGTTACAGGAAAGGATTGTTTGCTGCAACATGACAGTCATCGTTTGTAGTAACTTTAACTACATCTGAATGGAGAGAGATATACATACAAGGGATGAAGAGAACATGATTAGCAATTCAATATTACAGGAAAGGTTTGTTTGCTGCCACATGACAATCATCGTTTCTAGTAACTTTAACTACATCTGAATGAAGAGAGATATTACATACAAGGGATGAAGAGAACACGATTAGCAATTCAATGTTACAGGAAAGGTTTGTTTGCTGCCTCATGACAATCATCGTTTCTAGTAACTTTAACTACATCTGAATGAAGGGAGATATACATGCAAGGGATGAAGAGAACACGATTAGCAATTAAACATTACAGGAAAGTTTGTTTGCTGCAACATGACAGTCATCGTTTGTAGTAACTTTACCTACATCTGAATGGAGAGAGATATACATACAAGGGATGAAGAGAACACGATTAGCAATTAAACATTACAGGAAAGTTTGTTTGCTGCAACATGACAGTCATCGTTTGTAGTAACTTTACCTACATCTGAATGGAGAGAGATATACATACAAGGGATGAAGAGAACACGATTAGCAATTCAACGTTACAGGAAATGTTTGTTTGCTGCCACATGACAATCATCGTTTCTAGTAACTTTAACTACATCTGAATGAAGAGAGATATACATACAAGGGATGAAGAGAACACGATTAGCAATTCATTGTTACAGGAAAGGTTTGTTTGCTGCAACACGGCCATCATCGTTTCTAGTAATTTTAACTACATCTGAATGAAGAGAGATATACATACAAGGGATGGAGAGAACACGATTAGCAATTCAACGTTACAGGAAAAGTTTGTTTGCTGCCACATGACAATCATCGTTTCTAGTAACTTTAACTACATCTGAATGAAGAGAGATATACATACAAGGGATGAAGAGAACACGATTAGCAATTCAATGTTACAGGAAAGGTTTGTTTGCTGCCTCATGACAATCATCGTTTCTAGTAACTTTAACTACATCTGAATGAAGAGAGATATACATACAAGGGATGAAGAGAACACGATTAGCAATTCAACGTTAAAGGAAAGCTTTGTATGGTGCCACATGACAATCATCGTTTGTAGTAACTTTAACTACATCTGAATGAAGAGAGATATACATACAAGGGATGAAGAGAACACGATTAGCAATTCAGTGTTACAGGGAAAGTTTGTTTGCTGCAACACGGCCATCAACGTTTCTGCTAACTTTAACTACATCTGAATGAAGAGAGATATACATACAAGGGATGAAGAGAACACGATTAGCAATTCAACGTTGACGGAAAGCTTTGTTTACTGCCACATGACAATCATCGTTTGTAGTAACTTTAACTACATCTGAATGAAGGGAGATATACATACAAGGGATGAAGAGAACACGATTAGCAATTCAGTGTTACAGGGAAGGTTTGTTTGCTGCAACACGGCCATCAACGTTTCTGCTAACTTTAACTACATCTGAATGAAGAGAGATATACCTACCAGGGATGAAGAGAAGACGATTAGCAATTAAACATTACAGGAAAGTTTGTTTGCTGCAACATGACAGTCATCGTTTGTAGTAACTTTAACTACATCTGAATGAAGAGATTTATACATACAAGGGATGAAGAGAACACGATTAGCAATTAAACATTACAGGAAAGGTTTCTTTGCTGCCACATGACAGTCATCGTTTGTAGAAACTTTAACTACATCTTAATGAAGAGAGATATACATACAAGGGATGAAGAGAACACGATTAGCAATTCAGTGTTACAGGGAAGGTTTGTTTGCTGCAACACGGCCATCAACGTTTCTGCTAACTTTAACTACATCTGAATGAAGAGAGATATACCTACCAGGGATGAAGAGAACACGATTAGCAATTCAACGTTACAGGAAAGGTTTGTTTGCTGCAACATGACAGTCATCGTTTGTAGTAACTTTAACTACATCTGAATGGAGAGAGATATACATACAAGGGATGAAGAGAACATGATTAGCAATTCAATATTACAGGAAAGGTTTGTTTGCTGCCACATGACAATCATCGTTTCTAGTAACTTTAACTACATCTGAATGAAGGGAGATATACATGCCAGGGATGAAGAGAACACGATTAGCAATTAAACATTACAGGAAAGTTTGTTTGCTGCAACATGACAGTCATCGTTTGTAGTAACTTTACCTACATCTGAATGGAGAGAGATATACATACAAGGGATGAAGAGAACACGATTAGCAATTCAACGTTACAGGAAAAGTTTGTTTGCTGCCACATGACAATCATCGTTTCTAGTAACTTTAACTACATCTGAATGAAGAGAGATATACATACAAGGGATGAAGAGAACACGATTAGCAATTCAACGTTACAAGAAAAGTTTGTTTGCTGCCACATGACAATCATCGTTTCTAGTAACTTTAACTACATCTGAATGAAGAGAGATATACATACAAGGGATGAAGAGAACACGATTAGCAATTAAACATTACAGGAAAGGTTTGTTTGCTGCCACATGACAGTCATCGTTTGTAGAAACTTTAACTACATCTTAATGAAGAGAGATATACATACAAGGGATGAAGAGAACACGATTAGCAATTCAGTGTTACAGGGAAGGTTTGTTTGCTGCAACACGGCCATCAACGTTTCTGCTAACTTTAACTACATCTGAATGAAGAGAGATATACATACAAGGGATGAAGAGAACACGATTAGCAATTAAACATTACAGGAAAGGTTTGTTTGCTGCCACATGACAGTCATCGTTTTTAGAAACTTTAACTACATCTGAATGAAGAGAGATATACATACAAGGGATGAAGAGAACACGATTAGCAATTCATTGTTACAGGAAAGGTTTGTTTGCTGCCACATGACAGTCATCGTTTTTAGAAACTTTAACTACATCTGAATGAAGAGAGATATACATACAAGGGATGAAGAGAACACGATTAGCAATTAAACATTACAGGAAAGGTTTGTTTGCTGCCACATGACAGTCATCGTTTCTAGAAACTATAACTACATCTGAATGAAGAGAGATATACATACAAGGGATGAAGAGAACACGATTAGCAATTCAACGTTACAGGAAAGGTTTTTTTGCTGCAACATGACAATCATCGTTTGTAGTAACTTTAACTACATCTGAATGAAGAGAGATATACATACAAGGGATGAAGAGAACACGATTAGCAATTAAACATTACAGGAAAGGTTTGTTTGCTGCCACATGACAGTCATCGTTTCTAGAAACTATAACTACATCTTAATGAAGAGATATATACATACAAGGGATGAAGAGAACACGATTAGCAATTCAGTGTTACAGGGAAGGTTTGTTTGCTGCAACACGGCCATCAACGTTTCTGCTAACTTTAACTACATCTGAATGAAGAGAGATATACATACAAGGGATGAAGAGAACACGATTAGCAATTCAACGTTAACGGAAAGCTTTGTTTGCTGCCACATGACAATCATCGTTTGTAGTAACTTTAACTACATCTGAATGAAGGGAGATATACATACAAGGGATGAAGAGAAGACGATTAGCAATTAAACATTACAGGAAAGTTTGTTTGCTGCAACATGACAGTCATCGTTTGTAGTAACTTTAACTACATCTGAATGAAGAGATTTATACATACAAGGGATGAAGAGAACACGATTAGCAATTCAGTGTTACAGGGAAGGTTTGTTTGCTGCAACACGGCCATCAACGTTTCTGTTAACTTTAACTACATCTGAATGAAGAGAGATATACCTACCAGGGATGAAGAGAACACGATTAGCAATTCAACGTTACAGGAAAGGTTTGTTTGCTGCAACATGACAGTCATCGTTTGTAGTAACTTTAACTACATCTGAATGGAGAGAGATATACATACAAGGGATGAAGAGAACATGATTAGCAATTCAATATTACAGGAAAGGTTTGTTTGCTGCCACATGACAATCATCGTTTCTAGTAACTTTAACTACATCTGAATGAAGGGAGATATACATGCCAGGGATGAAGAGAACACGATTAGCAATTAAACATTACAGGAAAGTTTGTTTGCTGCAACATGACAGTCATCGTTTGTAGTAACTTTACCTACATCTGAATGGAGAGAGATATACATACAAGGGATGAAGAGAACACGATTAGCAATTAAACATTACAGGAAAGTTTGTTTGCTGCAACATGACAGTCATCGTTTGTAGTAACTTTAACTACATCTGAATGGAGAGAGATATACATACAAGGGATGAAGAGAACACGATTAGCAATTAAACATTTCAGGAAAGGTTTGTTTGCTGCCACATGACAGTCATCGTTTGTAGAAACTTTAACTACATCTTAATGAAGAGAGATATACATACAAGGGATGAAGAGAACACGATTAGCAATTCAGTGTTACAGGGAAGCTTTGTTTGCTGCAACACGGCCATCAACGTTTCTGCTAACTTTAACTACATCTGAATGAAGAGATATATACATACAAGGGATGAAGAGAACACGATTAGCAATTAAACATTACAGGAAAGGTTTGTTTGCTGCCACATGACAGTCATCGTTTTTAGAAACTTTAACTACATCTGAATGAAGAGAGATATACATACAAGGGATGAAGAGAACACGATTAGCAATTCATTGTTACAGGAAAGGTTTGTTTGCTGCCACATGACAGTCATCGTTTTTAGAAACTTTAACTACATCTGAATGAGGAGAGATATACATACAAGGGATGAAGAGAACACGATTAGCAATTCAACGTTACAGGAAAAGTTTGTTTGCTGCCACATGACAATCATCGTTTCTAGTAACTTTAACTACATCTGAATGAAGAGAGATATACATACAAGGGATGAAGAGAACACGATTAGCAATTCAACGTTACAGGAAAGGTTTGTTTGCTGCAACATGACAATCATCGTTTCTAGTAACTTTAACTACATCTGAATGAAGAGAGATATACATACAAGGGATGAAGAGAACACGATTAGCAATTCAACGTTACAGGAAAGGTTTGTTTGCTGCAACATGACAATCATCGTTTGTAGTAACTTTAACTACATCTGAATGAAGAGAGATATACATACAAGGGATGAAGAGAACACGATTAGCAATTAAACATTACAGGAAAGGTTTGTTTGCTGCCACATGACAGTCATCGTTTCTAGAAACTTTAACTACATCTTAATGAAGAGAGATATACATACAAGGGATGAAGAGAACACGATTAGCAATTCAGTGTTACAGGGAAGGTTTGTTTGCTGCAACACGGCCATCAACGTTTCTGCTAACTTTAACTACATCTGAATGAAGAGAGATATACATACAAGGGATGAAGAGAACACGATTAGCAATTCAACGTTAACGGAAAGCTTTGTTTGCTGCCACATGACAATCATCGTTTGTAGTAACTTTAACTACATCTGAATGAAGGGAGATATACATACAAGGGATGAAGAGAAGACGATTAGCAATTAAACATTACAGGAAAGTTTGTTTGCTGCAACATGACAGTCATCGTTTGTAGTAACTTTAACTACATCTGAATGAAGAGATTTATACATACAAGGGATGAAGAGAACACGATTAGCAATTAAACATTACAGGAAAGGTTTGTTTGCTGCCACATGACAGTCATCGTTTGTAGAAACTTTAACTACATCTTAATGAAGAGAGATATACATACAAGGGATGAAGAGAACACGATTAGCAATTCAGTGTTACAGGGAAGGTTTGTTTGCTGCAACACGGCCATCAACGTTTCTGCTAACTTTAACTACATCTGAATGAAGAGAGATATACCTACCAGGGATGAAGAGAACACGATTAGCAATTCAACGTTACAGGAAAGGATTGTTTGCTGCAACATGACAGTCATCGTTTGTAGTAACTTTAACTACATCTGAATGGAGAGAGATATACATACAAGGGATGAAGAGAACATGATTAGCAATTCAATATTACAGGAAAGGTTTGTTTGCTGCCACATGACAATCATCGTTTCTAGTAACTTTAACTACATCTGAATGAAGAGAGATATTACATACAAGGGATGAAGAGAACACGATTAGCAATTCAATGTTACAGGAAAGGTTTGTTTGCTGCCTCATGACAATCATCGTTTCTAGTAACTTTAACTACATCTGAATGAAGGGAGATATACATGCAAGGGATGAAGAGAACACGATTAGCAATTAAACATTACAGGAAAGTTTGTTTGCTGCAACATGACAGTCATCGTTTGTAGTAACTTTACCTACATCTGAATGGAGAGAGATATACATACAAGGGATGAAGAGAACACGATTAGCAATTAAACATTACAGGAAAGTTTGTTTGCTGCAACATGACAGTCATCGTTTGTAGTAACTTTACCTACATCTGAATGGAGAGAGATATACATACAAGGGATGAAGAGAACACGATTAGCAATTCAACGTTACAGGAAATGTTTGTTTGCTGCCACATGACAATCATCGTTTCTAGTAACTTTAACTACATCTGAATGAAGAGAGATATACATACAAGGGATGAAGAGAACACGATTAGCAATTCATTGTTACAGGAAAGGTTTGTTTGCTGCAACACGGCCATCATCGTTTCTAGTAATTTTAACTACATCTGAATGAAGAGAGATATACATACAAGGGATGGAGAGAACACGATTAGCAATTCAACGTTACAGGAAAAGTTTGTTTGCTGCCACATGACAATCATCGTTTCTAGTAACTTTAACTACATTTGAATGAAGAGAGATATACATACAAGGGATGAAGAGAACACGATTAGCAATTCAATGTTACAGGAAAGGTTTGTTTGCTGCCTCATGACAATCATCGTTTCTAGTAACTTTAACTACATCTGAATGAAGAGAGATATACATACAAGGGATGAAGAGAACACGATTAGCAATTCAACGTTAAAGGAAAGCTTTGTATGGTGCCACATGACAATCATCGTTTGTAGTAACTTTAACTACATCTGAATGAAGAGAGATATACATACAAGGGATGAAGAGAACACGATTAGCAATTCAGTGTTACAGGGAAAGTTTGTTTGCTGCAACACGGCCATCAACGTTTCTGCTAACTTTAACTACATCTGAATGAAGAGAGATATACATACAAGGGATGAAGAGAACACGATTAGCAATTCAACGTTGACGGAAAGCTTTGTTTACTGCCACATGACAATCATCGTTTGTAGTAACTTTAACTACATCTGAATGAAGGGAGATATACATACAAGGGATGAAGAGAACACGATTAGCAATTCAGTGTTACAGGGAAGGTTTGTTTGCTGCAACACGGCCATCAACGTTTCTGCTAACTTTAACTACATCTGAATGAAGAGAGATATACCTACCAGGGATGAAGAGAAGACGATTAGCAATTAAACATTACAGGAAAGTTTGTTTGCTGCAACATGACAGTCATCGTTTGTAGTAACTTTAACTACATCTGAATGAAGAGATTTATACATACAAGGGATGAAGAGAACACGATTAGCAATTAAACATTACAGGAAAGGTTTCTTTGCTGCCACATGACAGTCATCGTTTGTAGAAACTTTAACTACATCTTAATGAAGAGAGATATACATACAAGGGATGAAGAGAACACGATTAGCAATTCAGTGTTACAGGGAAGGTTTGTTTGCTGCAACACGGCCATCAACGTTTCTGCTAACTTTAACTACATCTGAATGAAGAGAGATATACCTACCAGGGATGAAGAGAACACGATTAGCAATTCAACGTTACAGGAAAGGTTTGTTTGCTGCAACATGACAGTCATCGTTTCTAGTAACTTTAACTACATCTGAATGAAGAGAGATATACATACAAGGGATGTAGAGAACACGATTAGCAATTCAACGTTACAGGAAAGGTTTGTTTGCTGCCACATGACAATCATCGTTTCTAGTAACTTTAACTACATCTGAATGAAGAGAGATATTACATACAAGGGATGAAGAGAACACGATTAGCAATTCAATGTTACAGGAAAGGTTTGTTTGCTGCCTCATGACAATCATCGTTTCTAGTAACTTTAACTACATCTGAATGAAGAGAGATATCCATACAAGGGATGAAGAGAACACGATTAGCAATTCAACGTTACAGGAAAGGTTTGTTTGCTGCAACATGACAGTCATCGTTTGAGGTAACTTTAACTACATCTGAATGAAGAGAGATATACATACAAGGAATGAAGAGAACACGATTAGCAATTCAACGTTACAGGAAAGGTTTGTTTGCTGCCACACGGCCATCTTCGTTTCTACTAACTTTAACTACATCTGAATGAATTGAGATATACCTACCAGGGATGAAGAGAACACGATTAGCAACTCAACGTTACAAGAAAGGTTTGTTTGCTTCCACATGACAATCATCGTTTCTAGTAACTTTAACTACATCTGAATGAAGAGAGATATTACATACAAGGGATGAAGAGAACACGATGAGCAATTCAATGTTACAGGAAAGGTTTGTTTGCTGCCTCATGACAATCATCGTTTCTAGTAACTTTAACTACATCTGAATGAAGAGAGATATCCATACAAGGGATGAAGAGAACACGATTAGCAATTAAACATTACAGGAAAGTTTGTTTGCTGCAACATGACAGTCATCGTTTGTAGTAACTTTAACTACATCTGAATGAAGAGATTTATACATACAAGGGATGAAGAGAACACGATTAGCAATTAAACATTACAGGAAAGGTTTGTTTGCTGCCACATGACAGTCATCGTTTGTAGAAACTTTAACTACATCTGAATGAAGAGAGATATACATACAAGGGATGAAGAGAACACAATTAGCAATTCATTGTTACAGGAAATGTTTGTTTGCTGCAACACGGCCATCATCGTTTCTACTAATTTTAACTACATCTGAATGAAGAGAGATATACATACAAGGGATGAAGAGAACACGATTAGCCATTCAACGTTACAGGAAAAGTTTGTTTGCTGCCACATGACAGTCATCGTTTTTAGAAACTTTAACTACATCTGAATGAAGAGAGATATCCATACAAGGGATGAAGAGAACACGATTAGCAATTCAACGTTACAGGAAAGGTTTGTTTGCTGCAACATGACAGTCATCGTTTGTAGTAACTTTAACTACATCTGAATGGAGAGAGATATACATACAAGGGATGAAGAGAACATGATTAGCAATTCAACGTTACAGGAAAGGTTTGTTTGCTGCCACATGACAATCATCGTTTCTAGTAACTTTAACTACATCTGAATGAAGGGAGATATACATACAAGGGATGAAGAGAACACGATTAGCAATTAAACATTACAGGAAAGGTTTGTTTGCTGCCACATGACAGTCATCGTTTGTAGAAACTTTAACTAGATCTGAATGAAGAGAGATATACATACAAGGGATGAAGAGAACACGATTAGCCATTCAACGTTACAGGAAAAGTTTGTTTGCTGCCACATGACAGTCATCGTTTTTAGAAACTTTAACTACATCTGAATGAAGAGAGATATCCATACAAGGGATGAAGAGAACACGATTAGCAATTCAACGTTACAGGAAAGGTTTGTTTGCTGCAACATGACAATCATCGTTTCTAGTAACTTTAACTACATCTGAATGAAGAGAGATATCCATACAAGGGATGAAGAGAACACGATTAGCAATTCAACGTTACAGGAAAGGTTTGTTTGCTGCAACATGACAGTCATCGTTTGAGGTAACTTTAACTACATCTGAATGAAGAGAGATATACATACAAGGAATGAAGAGAACACGATTAGCAATTCAACGTTACAGGAAAGGTTTGTTTGCTGCCACACGGCCATCTTCGTTTCTACTAACTTTAACTACATCTGAATGAATTGAGATATACCTACCAGGGATGAAGAGAACACGATTAGCAACTCAACATTACAAGAAAGGTTTGTTTGCTTCCACATGACAATCATCGTTTCTAGTAACTTTAACTACATCTGAATGAAGAGAGATATTACATACAAGGGATGAAGAGAACACGATTAGCAATTCAATGTTACAGGAAAGGTTTGTTTGCTGCCTCATGACAATCATCGTTTCTAGTAACTTTAACTACATCTGAATGAAGAGAGATATCCATACAAGGGATGAAGAGAACACGATTAGCAATTAAACATTACAGGAAAGGTTTGTTTGCTGCCACATGACAGTCATCGTTTGTAGAAACTTTAACTACATCTGAATGAAGAGAGATATACATACAAGGGATGAAGAGAACACGATTAGCAATTCATTGTTACAGGAAATGTTTGTTTGCTGCAACACGGCCATCATCGTTTCTACTAATTTTAACTACATCTGAATGAAGAGAGATATACATACAAGGGATGAAGAGAACACGATTAGCCATTCAACGTTACAGGAAAAGTTTGTTTGCTGCCGCATGACAGTCATCGTTTTTAGAAACTTTAACTACATCTGAATGAAGAGAGATATCCATACAAGGGATGAAGAGAACACGATTAGCAATTCAACGTTACAGGAAAGGTTTGTTTGCTGCAACATGACAGTCATCGTTTGTAGTAACTTTAACTACATCTGAATGGAGAGAGATATACATACAAGGGATGAAGAGAACATGATTAGCAATTCAACGTTACAGGAAAGGTTTGTTTGCTGCCACATGACAATCATCGTTTCTAGTAACTTTAACTACATCTGAATGAAGGGAGATATACATACAAGGGATGAAGAGAACACGATTAGCAATTAAACATTACAGGAAAGTTTGTTTGCTGCAACATGACAGTCATCGTTTGTAGTAACTTTACCTACATCTGAATGGAGAGAGATATACATACAAGGGATGAAGAGAACACGATTAGCAATTCAACGTTAAAGGAAAGCTTTGTTTGCTGCCACATGACAATCATCGTTTGTAGTAACTTTAACTACGTCTGAATGAAGGGAAATATACATACAAGGGATGAAGAGAACACGATTAGCAATTAAACATTACAGGAAAGATTGTTTGCTGCAACATGACAGTCATCGTTTGTAGTAACTTTAACTACATCTGAATGAAGAGATTTATATATACAAGGGATGAAGAGAACACGATTAGCAATTAAACATTACAGGAAAGGTTTGTTTGCTGCCACATGACAGTCATCGTTTGTAGAAACTTTAACTACATCTGAATGAAGAGAGATATACATACAAGGGATGAAGAGAACACGATTAGCAATTCAGTGTTACAGGGAAGGTTTGTTTACTGCAACACGGCCATCATCGTTTCTGCTAACTTTAACTACATCTGAATGAAGAGAGATATACATACAAGGGATGAAGAGAACACGATTAGCAATTCAACGTTACAGGAAAGGTTTGTTTGCTGCCACATGACAATCATCGTTTCTAGTAACTTTAACTACATCTGAATGAAGAGAGATATTACATACAAGGGATGAAGAGAACACGATTAGCAATTCAATGTTACAGGAAAGGTTTGTTTGCTGCCTCATGACAATCATCGTTTCTAGTAACTTTAACTACATCTGAATGAAGAGAGATATCCATACAAGGGATGAAGAGAACACGATTAGCAATTCAACGTTACAGGAAAGGTTTGTTTGCTGCAACATGACAGTCATCGTTTGAGGTAACTTTAACTACATCTGAATGAAGAGAGATATACATACAAGGAATGAAGAGAACACGATTAGCAATTCAACGTTACAGGAAAGGTTTGTTTGCTGCCACACGGCCATCTTCGTTTCTACTAACTTTAACTACATCTGAATGAATTGAGATATACCTACCAGGGATGAAGAGAACACGATTAGCAACTCAACGTTGACGGAAAGCTTTGTTTACTGCCACATGACAATCATCGTTTGTAGTAACTTTAACTACATCTGAATGAAGGGAGATATACATACAAGGGATGAAGAGAACACGATTAGCAATTCAGTGTTACAGGGAAGGTTTGTTTGCTGCAACACGGCCATCAACGTTTCTGCTAACTTTAACTACATCTGAATGAAGAGAGATATACCTACCAGGGATGAAGAGAAGACGATTAGCAATTAAACATTACAGGAAAGTTTGTTTGCTGCAACATGACAGTCATCGTTTGTAGTAACTTTAACTACATCTGAATGAAGAGATTTATACATACAAGGGATGAAGAGAACACGATTAGCAATTAAACATTACAGGAAAGGTTTCTTTGCTGCCACATGACAGTCATCGTTTGTAGAAACTTTAACTACATCTTAATGAAGAGAGATATACATACAAGGGATGAAGAGAACACGATTAGCAATTCAGTGTTACAGGGAAGGTTTGTTTGCTGCAACACGGCCATCAACGTTTCTGCTAACTTTAACTACATCTGAATGAAGAGAGATATACCTACCAGGGATGAAGAGAACACGATTAGCAATTCAACGTTACAGGAAAGGTTTGTTTGCTGCAACATGACAGTCATCGTTTCTAGTAACTTTAACTACATCTGAATGAAGAGAGATATACATACAAGGGATGAAGAGAACACGATTAGCAATTCAACGTTACAGGAAAGGTTTGTTTGCTGCCACATGACAATCATCGTTTCTAGTAACTTTAACTACATCTGAATGAAGAGAGATATTACATACAAGGGATGAAGAGAACACGATTAGCAATTCAATGTTACAGGAAAGGTTTGTTTGCTGCCTCATAACAATCATCGTTTCTAGTAACTTTAACTACATCTGAATGAAGAGAGATATCCATACAAGGGATGAAGAGAACACGATTAGCAATTCAACGTTACAGGAAAGGTTTGTTTGCTGCAACATGACAGTCATCGTTTGAGGTAACTTTAACTACATCTGAATGAAGAGAGATATACATACAAGGAATGAAGAGAACACGATTAGCAATTCAACGTTACAGGAAAGGTTTGTTTGCTGCCACACGGCCATCTTCGTTTCTACTAACTTTAACTACATCTGAATGAATTGAGATATACCTACCAGGGATGAAGAGAACACGATTAGCAACTCAACGTTACAAGAAAGGTTTGTTTGCTTCCACATGACAATCATCGTTTCTAGTAACTTTAACTACATCTGAATGAAGAGAGATATTACATACAAGGGATGAAGAGAACACGATTAGCAATTCAATGTTACAGGAAAGGTTTGTTTGCTGCCTCATGACAATCATCGTTTCTAGTAACTTTAACTACATCTGAATGAAGAGAGATATCCATACAAGGGATGAAGAGAACACGATTAGCAATTAAACATTACAGGAAAGTTTGTTTGCTGCAACATGACAGTCATCGTTTGTAGTAACTTTAACTACATCTGAATGAAGAGATTTATACATACAAGGGATGAAGAGAACACGATTAGCAATTAAACATTACAGGAAAGGTTTGTTTGCTGCCACATGACAGTCATCGTTTGTAGAAACTTTAACTACATCTGAATGGAGAGAGATATTACATACAAGGGATGAAGAGAACACAATTAGAAATTCAATGTTACAGGAAAGGTTTGTTTGCTGCCTCATGACAATCATCGTTTCTAGTAACTTTAACTACATCTGAATGAAGGGAGATATACATACAAGGGATGAAGAGAACACGATTAGCAATTAAACATTACAGGAAAGTTTGTTTGCTGCAACATGACAGTCATCGTTTGTAGTAACTTTACCTACATCTGAATGGAGAGAGATATACATACAAGGGATGAAGAGAACACGATTAGCAATTCAACGTTAAAGGAAAGCTTTGTTTGCTGCCACATGACAATCATCGTTTGTAGTAACTTTAACTACGTCTGAATGAAGGGAAATATACATACAAGGGATGAAGAGAACACGATTAGCAATTAAACATTACAGGTAAGATTGTTTGCTGCAACATGACAGTCATCGTTTGTAGTAACTTTAACTACATCTGAATGAAGAGATTTATATATACAAGGGATGAAGAGAACACGATTAGCAATTAAACATTACAGGAAAGGTTTGTTTGCTGCCACATGACAGTCATCGTTTGTAGAAACTTTAACTACATCTGAATGAAGAGAGATATACATACAAGGGATGAAGAGAACACGATTAGCAATTCAGTGTTACAGGGAAGGTTTGTTTACTGCAACACGGCCATCATCGTTTCTGCTAACTTTAACTACATCTGAATGAAGAGAGATATACATACAAGGGATGAAGAGAACACGATTAGCAATTCAACGTTACAGGAAAGGTTTGTTTGCTGCCACATGACAATCATCGTTTCTAGTAACTTTAACTACATCTGAATGAAGAGAGATATTACATACAAGGGAGGAAGAGAACACGATTAGCAATTCAATGTTACAGGAAAGGTTTGTTTGCTGCCTCATGACAATCATCGTTTCTAGTAACTTTAACTACATCTGAATGAAGAGAGATATCCATACAAGGGATGAAGAGAACACGATTAGCAATTCAACGTTACAGGAAAGGTTTGTTTGCTGCAACATGACAGTCATCGTTTGAGGTAACTTTAACTGCATCTGAATGAAGAGAGATATACATACAAGGAATGAAGAGAACACGATTAGCAATTCAACGTTACAGGAAAGGTTTGTTTGCTGCCACACGGCCATCTTCGTTTCTACTAACTTTAACTACATCTGAATGAATTGAGATATACCTACCAGGGATGAAGAGAACACGATTAGCAACTCAACGTTACAAGAAAGGTTTGTTTGCTTCCACATGACAATCATCGTTTCTAGTAACTTTAACTACATCTGAATGAAGAGAGATATTACATACAAGGGATGAAGAGAACACGATTAGCAATTCAATGTTACAGGAAAGGTTTGTTTGCTGCCTCATGACAATCATCGTTTCTAGTAACTTTAACTACATCTGAATGAAGAGAGATATCCATACAAGGGATGAAGAGAACACGATTAGCAATTAAACATTACAGGAAAGTTTGTTTGCTGCAACATGACAGTCATCGTTTGTAGTAACTTTAACTACATCTGAATGAAGAGATTTATACATACAAGGGATGAAGAGAACACGATTAGCAATTAAACATTACAGGAAAGGTTTGTTTGCTGCCACATGACAGTCATCGTTTGTAGAAACTTTAACTACATCTGAATGAAGAGAGATATACATACAAGGGATGAAGAGAACACGATTAGCAATTCATTGTTACAGGAAATGTTTGTTTGCTGCAACACGGCCATCATCGTTTCTACTAATTTTAACTACATCTGAATGAAGAGAGATATACATACAAGGGATGAAGAGAACACGATTAGCCATTCAACGTTACAGGAAAAGTTTGTTTGCTGCCACATGACAGTCATCGTTTTTAGAAACTTTAACTACATCTGAATGAAGAGAGATATCCATACAAGGGATGAAGAGAACACGATTAGCAATTCAACGTTACAGGAAAGGTTTGTTTGCTGCAACATGACAGTCATCGTTTGTAGTAACTTTAACTACATCTGAATGGAGAGAGATATTACATACAAGGGATGAAGAGAACACAATTAGAAATTCAATGTTACAGGAAAGGTTTGTTTGCTGCCTCATGACAATCATCGTTTCTAGTAACTTTAACTACATCTGAATGAAGGGAGATATACATACAAGGGATGAAGAGAACACGATTAGCAATTAAACATTACAGGAAAGTTTGTTTGCTGCAACATGACAGTCATCGTTTGTAGTAACTTTACCTACATCTGAATGGAGAGAGATATACATACAAGGGATGAAGAGAACACGATTAGCAATTCAACGTTAAAGGAAAGCTTTGTTTGCTGCCACATGACAATCATCGTTTGTAGTAACTTTAACTACGTCTGAATGAAGGGAAATATACATACAAGGGATGAAGAGAACACGATTAGCAATTAAACATTACAGGAAAGATTGTTTGCTGCAACATGACAGTCATCGTTTGTAGTAACTTTAACTACATCTGAATGAAGAGATTTATATATACAAGGGATGAAGAGAACACGATTAGCAATTAAACATTACAGGAAAGGTTTGTTTGCTGCCACATGACAGTCATCGTTTGTAGAAACTTTAACTACATCTGAATGAAGAGAGATATACATACAAGGGATGAAGAGAACACGATTAGCAATTCAGTGTTACAGGGAAGGTTTGTTTACTGCAACACGGCCATCATCGTTTCTGCTAACTTTAACTACATCTGAATGAAGAGAGATATACATACAAGGGATGAAGAGAACACGATTAGCAATTCAACGTTACAGGAAAGGTTTGTTTGCTGCCACATGACAATCATCGTTTCTAGTAACTTTAACTACATCTGAATGAAGAGAGATATTACATACAAGGGAGGAAGAGAACACGATTAGCAATTCAATGTTACAGGAAAGGTTTGTTTGCTGCCTCATGACAATCATCGTTTCTAGTAACTTTAACTACATCTGAATGAAGAGAGATATCCATACAAGGGATGAAGAGAACACGATTAGCAATTCAACGTTACAGGAAAGGTTTGTTTGCTGCAACATGACAGTCATCGTTTGAGGTAACTTTAACTACATCTGAATGAAGAGAGATATACATACAAGGAATGAAGAGAACACGATTAGCAATTCAACGTTACAGGAAAGGTTTGTTTGCTGCCACACGGCCATCTTCGTTTCTACTAACTTTAACTACATCTGAATGAATTGAGATATACCTACCAGGGATGAAGAGAACACGATTAGCAACTCAACGTTACAAGAAAGGTTTGTTTGCTTCCACATGACAATCATCGTTTCTAGTAACTTTAACTACATCTGAATGAAGAGAGATATTACATACAAGGGATGAAGAGAACACGATTAGCAATTCAATGTTACAGGAAAGGTTTGTTTGCTGCCTCATGACAATCATCGTTTCTAGTAACTTTAACTACATCTGAATGAAGAGAGATATCCATACAAGGGATGAAGAGAACACGATTAGCAATTAAACATTACAGGAAAGTTTGTTTGCTGCAACATGACAGTCATCGTTTGTAGTAACTTTAACTACATCTGAATGAAGAGATTTATACATACAAGGGATGAAGAGAACACGATTAGCAATTAAACATTACAGGAAAGGTTTGTTTGCTGCCACATGACAGTCATCGTTTGTAGAAACTTTAACTACATCTGAATGAAGAGAGATATACATACAAGGGATGAAGAGAACACGATTAGCAATTCATTGTTACAGGAAATGTTTGTTTGCTGCAACACGGCCATCATCGTTTCTACTAATTTTAACTACATCTGAATGAAGAGAGATATACATACAAGGGATGAAGAGAACACGATTAGCCATTCAACGTTACAGGAAAAGTTTGTTTGCTGCCACATGACAGTCATCGTTTTTAGAAACTTTAACTACATCTGAATGAAGAGAGATATCCATACAAGGGATGAAGAGAACACGATTAGCAATTCAACGTTACAGGAAAGGTTTGTTTGCTGCAACATGACAGTCATCGTTTGTAGTAACTTTAACTACATCTGAATGGAGAGAGATATTACATACAAGGGATGAAGAGAACACAATTAGAAATTCAATGTTACAGGAAAGGTTTGTTTGCTGCCTCATGACAATCATCGTTTCTAGTAACTTTAACTACATCTGAATGAAGGGAGATATACATACAAGGGATGAAGAGAACACGATTAGCAATTAAACATTACAGGAAAGTTTGTTTGCTGCAACATGACAGTCATCGTTTGTAGTAACTTTACCTACATCTGAATGGAGAGAGATATACATACAAGGGATGAAGAGAACACGATTAGCAATTCAACGTTAAAGGAAAGCTTTGTTTGCTGCCACATGACAATCATCGTTTGTAGTAACTTTAACTACGTCTGAATGAAGGGAAATATACATACAAGGGATGAAGAGAACACGATTAGCAATTAAACATTACAGGAAAGATTGTTTGCTGCAACATGACAGTCATCGTTTGTAGTAACTTTAACTACATCTGAATGAAGAGATTTATATATACAAGGGATGAAGAGAACACGATTAGCAATTAAACATTACAGGAAAGGTTTGTTTGCTGCCACATGACAGTCATCGTTTGTAGAAACTTTAACTACATCTGAATGAAGAGAGATATACATACAAGGGATGAAGAGAACACGATTAGCAATTCAGTGTTACAGGGAAGGTTTGTTTACTGCAACACGGCCATCATCGTTTCTGCTAACTTTAACTACATCTGAATGAAGAGAGATATACATACAAGGGATGAAGAGAACACGATTAGCAATTCAACGTTACAGGAAAGGTTTGTTTGCTGCCACATGACAATCATCGTTTCTAGTAACTTTAACTACATCTGAATGAAGAGAGATATTACATACAAGGGAGGAAGAGAACACGATTAGCAATTCAATGTTACAGGAAAGGTTTGTTTGCTGCCTCATGACAATCATCGTTTCTAGTAACTTTAACTACATCTGAATGAAGAGAGATATCCATACAAGGGATGAAGAGAACACGATTAGCAATTCAACGTTACAGGAAAGGTTTGTTTGCTGCAACATGACAGTCATCGTTTGAGGTAACTTTAACTACATCTGAATGAAGAGAGATATACATACAAGGAATGAAGAGAACACGATTAGCAATTCAACGTTACAGGAAAGGTTTGTTTGCTGCCACACGGCCATCTTCGTTTCTACTAACTTTAACTACATCTGAATGAATTGAGATATACCTACCAGGGATGAAGAGAACACGATTAGCAACTCAACGTTACAAGAAAGGTTTGTTTGCTTCCACATGACAATCATCGTTTCTAGTAACTTTAACTACATCTGAATGAAGAGAGATATTACATACAAGGGATGAAGAGAACACGATTAGCAATTCAATGTTACAGGAAAGGTTTGTTTGCTGCCTCATGACAATCATCGTTTCTAGTAACTTTAACTACATCTGAATGAAGAGAGATATCCATACAAGGGATGAAGAGAACACGATTAGCAATTAAACATTACAGGAAAGTTTGTTTGCTGCAACATGACAGTCATCGTTTGTAGTAACTTTAACTACATCTGAATGAAGAGATTTATACATACAAGGGATGAAGAGAACACGATTAGCAATTAAACATTACAGGAAAGGTTTGTTTGCTGCCACATGACAGTCATCGTTTGTAGAAACTTTAACTACATCTGAATGAAGAGAGATATACATACAAGGGATGAAGAGAACACGATTAGCAATTCATTGTTACAGGAAATGTTTGTTTGCTGCAACACGGCCATCATCGTTTCTACTAATTTTAACTACATCTGAATGAAGAGAGATATACATACAAGGGATGAAGAGAACACGATTAGCAATTCAACGTTACAGGAAAAGTTTGTTTGCTGCCACATGACAGTCATCGTTTTTAGAAACTTTAACTACATCTGAATGAAGAGAGATATACATACAAGGGATGAAGAGAACACGATTAGCAATTCAATGTTACAGGAAAGGTTTGTTTGCTGCCTCATGACAATCATCGTTTCTAGTAACTTTAACTACATCTGAATGAAGGGAGATATACATACAAGGGATGAAGAGAACACGATTAGCAATTAAACATTACAGGAAAGGTTTGTTTGCTGCCATATGACAGTCATCGTTTTTAGAATCTTTAACTACATCTGAATGAAGAGAGATATACATACAAGGGATGAAGAGAACACGTTTAGCAATTCAACGTTAAAGGAAAGCTTTGTTTGCTGCCACATGACAATCATCGTTTGTAGTAACTTTAACTACATCTGAATGAAGAGATTTATACATACAAGGGATGAAGAGAACACGATTAGCAATTAAACATTACAGGAAAGGTTTGTTTGCTGCCACATGACAGTCATCGTTTTTAGAAACTTTAACTACATCTGAATGAAGAGAGATATACATACAAGGGATGAAGAGAACACGATTAGCAATTCAACGTTAAAGGAAAGCTTTGTTTGCTGCCACATGACAATCATCGTTTGTAGTAACTTTAACTACATCTGAATGAAGAGATTTATACATACAAGGGATGAAGAGAACACGATTAGCAATTAAACATTACAGGAAAGGTTTGTTTGCTGCCACATGACAGTCATCGTTTGTAGAAACTTTAACTACATCTGAATGAAGAGAGATATACATACAAGGGATGAAGAGAACACGATTAGCAATTCATTGTTACAGGAAATGTTTGTTTGCTGCAACACGGCCATCATCGTTTCTACTAATTTTAACTACATCTGAATGAAGAGAGATATACATACAAGGGATGAAGAGAACACGATTAGCAATTCAACGTTACAGGAAAAGTTTGTTTGCTGCCACATGACAGTCATCGTTTTTAGAAACTTTAACTACATCTGAATGAAGAGAGATATACATACAAGGGATGAAGAGAACACGATTAGCAATTCAATGTTACAGGAAAGGTTTGTTTGCTGCCTCATGACAATCATCGTTTCTAGTAACTTTAACTACATCTGAATGAAGAGAGATATCCATACAAGGGATGAAGAGAACACGATTAGCAATTCAACGTTACAGGAAAGGTTTGTTTGCTGCAACATGACAGTCATCGTTTGAGGTAACTTTAACTACATCTGAATGAAGAGAGATATACATACAAGGAATGAAGAGAACACGATTAGCAATTCAACATTACAGGAAAGGTTTGTTTGCTGCCACACGGCCATCATCGTTTCTACCAACTTTAGCTACATCTGAATGAAGAGAGATATACCTACCAGGGATGAAGAGAACACGATTAGCAATTGAACGTTACAGGAAAGGTTTGTTTGCTGCAGCATGACAGTCATCGTTTGTAGTAACTTTAACTACATCTGAATGGAGAGAGATATTCATACAAGGGATGAAGAGAACACGATTAGCAATTCAACGTTAAAGGAAAGCTTTGTTTGCTGCCACATGACAATCATCGTTTGTAGTAACTTTAACTACATCTGAATGAAGGGAGATATACATACAAGGGATGAAGAGAACACGATTAGCAATTAAACATTACAGGAAAGGTTTGTTTGCTGCCACATGACAGTCATCGTTTTTAGAAACTTTAACTACATCTGAATGAAGAGAGATATACATACAAGGGATGAAGAGAACACGATTAGCAATTCAACGTTAAAGGAAAGCTTTGTTTGCTGCCACATGACAATCATCGTTTGTAGTAACTTTAACTACATCTGAATGAAGAGATTTATACATACAAGGGATGAAGAGAACACGATTAGCCATTCAACGTTACAGGAAAGGTTTGTTTGCTGCCACATGACAATCATCGTTTCTAATAACTTTAACTTCATCGGAATGAAGAGAGATATACATACAAGGGATGAAGATAACACGATTAGCAGTTCCACGTTACAGGAAAGGTTTGTTTGCTGCAACATGACAATCATCGTTTCTAGTAACTTTAACTACATCTGATTGAAGAGAGATATACATACAAGGGATGAAGAGAACCCAATTAGCAATTCAACGTTACAGGAAAGGTTTGTTTGCTGCAACATGACAATCATCGTTTCTAGTAACTTTAACTACATCTGAATGAAGAGAGACATACATACAAGGGATGAAGAGAACCCGATTAGCAATTCAACGTTACAGGAAAGGTTTGTTTGCTGCAACATGACAATCATCGTTTCTAGTAACTTTAACTACATCTGAATGAAGAGAGATATGCATACAAGGGATGAAGAGAACACGATTAGCAGTTCAACGTTACAGGAATGGTTTGTTTGCTACAACACGGCCATCATCGTTTCTAGTAACTTTAACTGCATCTGAATGAAGAGAGATCTACATACAAGTGATGAAGAGAACACGATTAGCAACTCAACGTTACAGGAAAGGTTTGTTTGCTGCAACATGACAATCATCGTTTCTAGTAACTTTACATCTGAATGAAGAGAGATATACATACAAGGGATGAAGAGAACACGATTAGGAATTCAACGTTACAGGAATGGTTTGTTTGCTGCAAGATGAGAATCATCGTTTCTAGTAACTTTAACTACATCTGAATGAAGAGAGATATAAATACAAGGAATGAAGAGAACACCATTAGCAATTCAACCTTACAGGAAATGTTTGTTTGCTGCAACACGGCCATCATCATTTCTAGTAACTTTAACTACCTCTGAATGAAGAGAGATATACATACAAGGGATGAAGAGAACACGATTAGCCATTCAACGTTACAGGAAAGGTTTGTTTTCTGCAAGACGGCCATCATCGTTTCTAGTAACTTTAACTACATCTGATTGTACATTTACACCATTTATGACTCCTAAAGGCATCATTCACTTGCAACAATCTTTGAATGGCTTCATCCTTGTTCTGCAGTCCTGATATCTCATTTTTCAATTTGGGATACAGTTCCATTATCACAATGTAGAGATTGTCCATTGTGCGCGTGTTTATAAGCTTCCCTTCAGTTTCTCTTTTCCATTGCAAGGAGGACAAGATGAAACCGGCTTTTCCTTGTGTTGATGGTCAAGCGGTGCTTTTTCGGTGTGGACTGTGGTCTTTTGGAACATTTTCCTATCTCAGTAAGAGGATCTGGTATGACATCACTTAAACGAGCTTCCTCTTAATCTTCTTGGTTTTCTTTCTTTGGTTGCTGTCACTGAGAATACCAATGGCTGTTGCACAGAATCGACCCCGAATGGTGTCTTTCATAATGTGCTGGTGGTCTGCGATACAGTTTGTCATTCAGAACTTCTTTTTGAATTGTTCTGAACCAATTTTCCACAGTGGCATTACAGTCTCGAGTTTGGTGGCATTTTTGGTCTTGGAGCATAATGCCACTCCACAATGGCAATGTAGCAACATACCTTGACACAATTTCCCCCCCTTCATTATTGTAGTCGATATTTTGTTTTTTAATCACATTCTGTATTCCAATGCTTTCCAGATTTTGGGTGGGAATAAGTTTGGAAAAAGGTGAGCTTTTACATATGATATCCTGTGTTTGAGACATTCCTTCTTCCAGATCAAAAGTACTTTCAGGATCAGTAGTGGATATTTGTTGGTCTTTTAAAAATTTCTTAACTGTATCTATTGTACATTTACACTCACACGTTAGCTGCTTAGTCCCAAAAATAATGTTTAGTTTCCTAATCATCTCTTTGCATTCTGTCATTTCCCCCCCCATTTTGCAGTAATGCAAAAGCATACATGAAAAAACGTTTAACTTCTTGTGAAATTTTTATTCTGCTTACATGTCCAGCAATGAGCTTTATCATATGTGCCGTGCAAATGTGAATTATTGTAAATTCGAACAGGTCTCTTATTTGAACACGCTTCAAAACATGCTTTGAGGGATTGCTTTGGAGGCATCTTGTTAGACACTTCAGTGACAGCACGAATGAAAGCCCAGCTGAAGTCACATTCAACTTTTTGTGGTCTGAGATGTTGTGCAGTCATCTTTAGCATGTTCCTTGAATACAATGCC
This sequence comes from Rhineura floridana, assembly GCF_030035675.1. Classification (NCBI taxonomy): domain Eukaryota; kingdom Metazoa; phylum Chordata; class Lepidosauria; order Squamata; family Rhineuridae; genus Rhineura; species Rhineura floridana. Next base: position 339,141 of record NC_084495.1, read on the forward strand.
CAGCCGGTGTGAAATAGTTGGCGTGCTCTGGTCAGAAGTGAGCATCTCTGCTACTGGAAGGATGTGTTCGATGGATTCTTTTTGCACAAAGCATAATACAAAATACGGTGTTTCACTGAAGGCGGTCTCTGGACTAAGGACCCTGTGGCATCAAGATACAGATTGCATAAAGCTGCCCTCTGAAGATCACACAAAAGATGTAATTGAACTTCCATATACATGTGTAACGTAAATGGTGATACAGCAATATACTGCATACAGCAATGGTGCTATTTCTGAAGCATCTTGCTTCTCTCCTATCTTAACACGGTCCTGAGAAAGGTTTAGATCGGTGCGTCCTTCAAGGTTTTCCTCACTGGAAATTTTTTGGAAGACTGCAGTACTTTTCACTTCATTATAGTTGCCAGCTATAAGTATATTAAGGTCACATTGGCTTATAAGTGTGTTCCTTAGGTTACTTGGTGTTTCTCCCTTGTTCCCCCCCCCAATTCCATTCTGGGTTACGTGTATGCCTTTTGTATGACTGGCCAATGGTGTGTCTGAGTGATGTTTATTCTTACATTATCATCCTTCGTTGGTCTCTCTTTAATAGTCATTTGTAGCCAAATACAGCCATCAAATTTACAGTTCGCTTTTCTGTGCCAGAACGGGGCATTTATGTTTTGTCAGCTCTTCCTTTTAAATTGATTATATTTGAAAGCAAAGCCAGAAAACGTTCTTTTCCTCCTTTTGCTAACATACTAGCCCATCCGTTCTGTAATCCCGATTGTGATTTGCTCGAGCATATCTCTCTTCATTCAGATGTATTTAAAGTTACTATAAACGATGATGGGCATGTTGCAGCAAACACACCTTTTCTGTAACATTGACTTGATCATACTCTTCTCTTCATCCCTTGTACGTGTTTCGGAGGGCATAGAAACTGATATCTGATCTTCGTGGACACTCTTGAAATTCCTTCCCTTTGGGTCTGAGAACATCACTGCCATTCTTCTGTCTAAATATAGTTTGATGTTCCAACTTTGGATCATTGTGCTCAGTTTGGAGAGTAGCATCTATAGTCACAGATTCAGTGGGTGAATTAAAATACGATTCATTTTGGGTAGCTTCATTAGAAATTACTTCAAATGCACTGAATTTATAGTCCTGTTTAAAACGGCAGTTCTGTTCTGAGTCCCATGCTGGACAAAACCATGGTGTAACATCAACCAACTCCTGTGCAGATTTATAACCTATACACTTTGGGTGAAACCAATCATTGCAACGATCACATTGGACATAAGATGAAGAATCTGGCTTCTTACAAATACAAAACCTTTTGATCCCAGCTTCTCCCAAAGTTCTACTTCTCGGGGCTCTTCGATCCATAAATTATAAAGCCACTTCTTTCACTTCTCAAGGTTTTTGTAAAGCTTAGTAGATATCCTACCCCAGCAAGACGTCTCATTTCTGTAACCAAATACTGCACTTCTTGAAGGAAAGCATGTATTATCTGTTCTTCAGCATCGAATGCAGAACTTCAACATTTCCATGACGTCTTAAAGGAAATCTCCACATTTGCAAATATAACTGTGGTGCTAACTGTTAGGCAAGGTGACCAGGAATGAAAACTTAATTGCTGCCAAGTTAGGTGTGGAGGCATGAAACAACGATTTCTGTTTCAGGATACACACAGCAAACTGATGGATATTTTGGCAATCAGCTGAGAGTGACCTACAACCCTGGCCCCAGGGTGTTTTTCCCCACCTGGATCCTTAGCTTTGATGATAAAGATGGTTATTTTCTTGAACAGTCAAGCGAACAACACTACTGACTTGTTAATTTTTTTAAAGATATATATATATATATATAGTAAAGAAAAAGTACCTCTAAACGATTGGTTGTATATGGATTTGTTTATTTATTATATTCCTATGCTGTCCTTCCTCCAGGGTGGCAAAAAAGGAAGCATGCAAGAAGGCTCTTCGCAGTGGCTAAGCCATTTTTCTCTCATTCTTTCATTCTTTCTATGACCATAGCCTCTTCACACATATCTAAGAGGCTCCCTTCCGCCTTTGGTATCTGAACCTGATTTCCCAAAAGAGCTACTGGGCAGAATTATCCCCATCAGGATATATTCCTTTTAAAGACACTATGGATGGGCTCTCTGGGTGTGTGTGTCTGTGCCTGCACAGGAGATCCCCGATACCCCCCAAGTCTTTTAAAAATATCTTAAAAACAAACGATCTTTACAAAAACAAATACAAAACATTGAAACAACACTGAAAATGTTCGAAACACAGAGATGAAGCTTGCAGTGTATTGGCTGCATCCGAGCCGTTTTTACGATGATATAAGAGGGATACTAGATAGAACAATGAAAGATGGTTTGTAAATAGCATACAACTAAAACCCAGTTTCTGTCTTGCCTTTTGCACTAGCATCATTATTGTATGCATACAGTGTTAGCAATCTCTCTGTGAACTACCGGTGTGGTTACTCTGGCTAATACTGCTTTCCCAGCTTATTGTGTAAAGAGTACTTAGAACACAATCAAGATAGGATATCATATCAGGGATTAATATCCTTGGAAGCGTGTTACTTCAAACCATTGCCTATCTTGGAAACGTTATGAAAAGATTTGTTCTTTAAAATTTGCCAATGAATACTGATCCAGTGAAGCTAGTGGGGCAATAAACAGCAATGAAACAGTCTACCTATGATAAACATATTGACCTAGACTTATTTCCCTTATCCTTTTTGGACAGTCAAGATTGCTACAGATGTCTGGAAGTAAATAAAAAGGAGAGGCGGGAGGTTATCATGTCTTCTTCAGACCCATAGCAATCCCACAGACTTGTTGCCACGTAATTCTGAAACTGTGTCAACCAGTCAAGTTTCCCTGAACACCATTTATGACTCCGAAAGGCATCATTCACTTGCAACAATCTTTGAATGGCTTCATCCTTGTTCTGCAGTCCTGATATCTCATTTTTCAATTTGGGATACAGTTCCATTATCACAATGTAGAGATTGTCCATTGTGCGCGTATTTATAAGCTTTATAGTCCTTCCCTTTGGTTTCCCTTTTCCATTGCAAGGAGGACAAGATGAAACCGGCTTTTCTTTGTGTTGATGTTCAAGCGGTGCTTTCTGGTACCTAGCTTGCTTTTTCGGTGTGGACTGTGGTCTTTTGGAACATTTTCCTATCTCAGTAAGAGGATCTGGTATGACATCACTTAAACGAGTTTCCTCTTAATCTTCTTGGTTTTCTTTCTTCGGTTGCTGTTGTGATGTTCCTGTATTAATGTAAATATGGTAAGTGCTGTTTATATAGAAGACATATGGTAAGTGGAGTGAAAGAGGAGGGGGGAGTACATGAGCAGTAGAATGCTGGATGATTGGCTGAGCGTTTGAATGGCTGGGAGTATAAATGGAAGAATGACAGTTGAATCTGGGTGGATGTTGGTGGGGGTGATAGTTGGTGGATGTGAGAGGAAGAAGGTGTTTGGTGGTGGATGTTAGGAGAGTGTGGAGAAAGAGGGAATTGGAGTTCTAGTTAATAATAAGACAAGTATCACAGGAATAGATGAAACCATATGCTTATGTACCATTATAATTATTTATTTATTTATTTATTTATTTATTAAACTTATATACCGCCCAACTAGCAATAGCTCTCTGGGCGGTGTACATCAAAAAATACAATAAAATTACACAATCTCATAAAACAGAATATATAAAACTGTACAAACTGAAATCAGATTACAACAATTTAAAATCAAATTAACTTAAATTAAAATGCCTCAGAGAAGAGGAAGGTTTTAACTTGGCACCGAAAAGATGATAGTGTCGGCGCCAAGTGCACCTCCTCGGGGATACTATTCCATAGTTCAGGGGCCACCACTGAGAAGGCCCTAGATCTTGTCACCACCCTCCGGGCCTCCCTATGGGTTGGGACCCGGAGGAGGACCTTTGTAGTAGACCGTAGTGAACAAGCGGGTTCATATCGGGAGAGGAGTTCTGACAGATATCGTGGTCCCGCGCCATATAAGGCTTTATAGGTTAATACCAACACTTTTGAATTTTGCCCGGAAGCATATGGGAAGCCAGTGCAAGCGAGCCAGAACAGGTGTTATATGCTCAGACTGCTTAGTTCTTGTTAGCAGTCTGGCCGCCGCATTTTGCACTAGCTGTAGCTTCCGAACTGTCTTCAAAGGTAGCCCTAACGTAAAGTGCATTGCAGTAGTCCAGACATGAGGTTACCAGAGCATGTACCACTGATGTGAGATCTTCTTTACTCAGATAGGGACGTAGTTGGGCTACCAACCGAAGTTGGTAGAACGCATTCCAGGCCACCGAGGCTACATGAGCCTTGAGTGAGAGGGAAGAGTCTAAAACGACTCCCAAACTATGAACCTGCTCCTTTAGGGGGAGTGTAACCCCATCCAGGACAGGGTATATATCCACCATCCGATCAGAGAAAGCATCCACCAACAGCATCTCAGTCTTATCAGGATTGAGTCTCAGTTTATTAGTTCTCATCCAGTCCATTGTTGCGGCCAGGCACCGGTTCAGCACATTGACCGCCTCACCTGAAGAAGATGAAAAGGAGAAGTAGAGCTGCGTGTCATCAGCGTACTGATGACAACGCACTCCAAAACTCCAGATGACAGCACCCAGCAGCTTCATATAGATGTTAAAAAGCATGGGAGACAAAACTGAACCCTGCGGGACCCCACATTGGAGAACCCACGGTGTCGAGCAATGTTCCCCAAGCACTATCTTCTGGAGACGATCCGCCAAGTAGGAGCGGAACCACTGCCAAGTAGTGCCCCCAACCCCCAACTCCGCGAGTCTCTCCAGAAGGATACCATGGTCGATGGTATCAAAAGCCGCTGAGAGATCAAGGAGAATCAGCAGAGTTACACTCCCTCTGTCTCTCTCCCGACATAGGTCATCAAACAGGGTGACCAAGGCCGTCTCAGTGCCAAAACCGGGCCTGAAACCCGATTGAAATGGATCTAGATAATCAGTTTCATCCAATAGCGCCTGGAGCTTGTTCCAAGATCTTGCCCAGGAATGGAACATTCGCCACTGGTCTGTAGCTGATGAAATTATAAAAGTAATCTTGTTATTTCTGATATTTAATAAATACTATTTTGGTTTACCGAAGGCCTGATCCTTGGCTGGGGTTTTCACAGACCAGAAGGGAGGGCAAGGTAATTACCAAGGCTGAAGGGAAACAGTAGCAAATGGTGGCAGTGGTGAAGAGAAAAATATAACATTACAAGTATCCAGCGCAACCCAGAGTATACGAGTTATCTATATAGATACAAAGGGGTTGGGAACAGCATAAGCACGGAGTCATAAAAGGCAAAGTCTCTGGGAACATTGGTTATAGGACGTGACTGGTAGTGATGCCTAGCAGAGGGATCTAGTGAGATCTGTGCTAGAGCGGAGAGAGAAACCATAAAAAAGGACAGTCCGGACTGGTGGAGTCCCTGGTGGTGCCTAGTGAAAGGTAGTAGCCACAAGCAGGTAGGAACCTGACAGGGAGAGCCAGGGAAGGGCGTCACAGGTGGTGGCTGTAGCTGTGGGATACGAACAAAAGAGAGTCCCTAAAAGTGGTGTGGCAAAAAGAAATAACAAATAAAGATTACTTGTGAGAGTGACTGGCAAAGAGTGTGTGGCAAAGAGTGAGTGAACTCCAACACCATGGCTGAATATATAAAGATGAAAAGAGAGGAGCTGGTGGAGAAGTGCATAACATTCAATTTAGCTCATGAGGGTAAAGGGGTAGATGAATTGCGGGTAGCACTAATAGCATTTACAACTGTCCAGCAAAAGCAACCTGTCAGGGAAGAGACCCCGGAAGGGTATTCAACCAATCCCGCTTATATAGAGTATTTGAAAGAGAAGTTAAGATGTGAGCATGAGTTGGAAACTGGGAGATTGAGGAGGGAGGCTGAGGAAAAAGACAAGCAGAGGGTCTTTGAAACGGATGAGAAAGAAAAGCAGCGGGAGTTGGAAATTGAGAGATTGAGGAGGGAGGCGGATGAGAAAGAAAAGCAGAGGGAGTTGGAATTTAAGAGAATGAGAGTGGATGCTGAAATACAGGTGGAAAAGTTAAAGTTTGAAAGAGAGAAGTTTCATTCTGATGAAACAAGAAAGGACAGAAAGGAAACAAAGATAAAGGTTACACCAAAAGATTTTGCAGTGTTTGAGCCGGGACAAGATCCACAAATTTACCTCAACACCTTTGAAAAGGCAGCTCAAACGTGGGGGCTACCGTATACAAAAGATTCAGACTGGGACCTGTGAATTTGTTTTATGTGGGGAGATCGGTGCACGACGATCAACACACAATCTTGACAGGGTCCTTAGTCCAGAGACCGCCTTCAGTGAAACACCGATGGACATGTCCAAAAAGGGAATACTGGATATCGAGTGACACTTTCCTTTGGCTATAGCATTATAGGAAATAGCCAATTTGTCAGCTTGTAAAACTAATTTCCACGATGGTGAAGGGTAGCAGTTGGAAACGGTCCTAAGGAACTGTGGGCCGCTGTTCGGGAGATCAGAGAGCTCTTCTTCATCACTCGAGTGGTTAAGGACCCTAGAGTTTAGTGAGGAATTAGAGTCGGCAGATGTGGACGTACGTCGATGAATCTTGTTTGAAGGATGAAAATTCTTGTGAGAGGATTTCGGTTTTGGTGATTCCAACAATTTAAACAGGGGTTTAAAATTCATCTTATTGGAGAAGTCAGTTTTAGAATTTTTGATGTTTTTGGGTTTCTTGGCCTTCTCATGTGTGCAAATTCCTCTTAGTTCTTTCCTTATTCATGCCCGAGAGATTTTGAGAGTCAGTCTGAGGTCCCTGAGAGGTGCGGTTAAGAGACTGAAATGCCTGAACCAATGTAATAAGTAGTTGATTTGTTTCTGAAATGTAGGCTTTAACAAGTTTTAGTTCATCGAGTAGTGAAGTCTGGTCGGCCTGGGCAGCAGTCTGAGTAGAAGGAACTTGCTCTTTCTCTTTATCAAAAGAGGGGGATATAGACTCCCTAGAAAAACGGATGGAATCAATAGTTAAAAAGGATGTAGGAGAAGTTTCATTATCTGAGGTTTGTGAATAGTTAAAACCCACGTCTTGTAACTCCTCTGCAAGATTTTTGGACGCTGACATATTTGTAATGGAGTTAACAGAAGGCGGAAGTTCTAACGTACAGTCATGTGAGCTAACCATCTGAGCGTTGGATTGTACTCTTATGGGTAACAGCTGGTCTGATTGGAATGTATCACGAGCAGGAGGAAAAAAACCTTGTGATTTTAGGCTGCAGAGTTTTAGATGCCCCAACAAACTCAGGGGATAATCCAGACAACTGAAGGTTACTCCTTATCATTGCGTTTTAAAAACTCAGACCCCAAAAGAAGAAAAAGTTTTTTCTTTTATTATAGAACTCTGATGAACTTCAAACTGAAACCAAAACAATGTCCCGACAGTTCAGTCCTAGGGAACATCAATCACTATCTCCACAAAACAGAGATGTTTAAGTTCAGAGTCCTTTTAGAGCTGCAATCAACCAATAAAGAGTTGTAAAGCATTAAAGCTGTCAGCAAATTTTGTGTCGGTAACTCCCACTTAGCTGTATCGTTAACTCCAAAAGAAGAGGCCATAAACCATAAACCATAAGATTAGAGATTTCCAAGTAAGGTAGAAACAAACATATTTATAAAAAATTGCCTTTAGCTGTCTCAAACTCCAAAAATAGTTCAGAGAAAAGGAAATAAAAAGCGAATAAACAGGAGCACAAAAGAAGACGTCTTACCGGAAGAATGAGCAAACCGGAAGCCTCGCCTCTGATTGGATGCGAGTTTCATGGGCATCCGGGAGGGGGCGAAGGGGTTGATGAGGGCCCTCTGTGGTGCATATCCCCCAGCGGAACAGACGTGCAGCATAAATTGTGCTGCCCACGTGGAACCTTCCAGGAGCACTCGAGTCTTGCTGCTGGGGCTCCATCATATTCTCACGAGCATCTGCAACAACGAAGAACTTTGCATGAACAGGAAATCCCTTGAGGAGCCAGCCTCACCGCCAGGCAAGTTAAGGCAGTCACCTCAAGCAGCAGTCAGAGATGGACAGGGATCCACCAGGCACAGTTGTCCCAATGAGGTTTATGCAGAACATCTTCGTAGTGGATTGTGCCCCATGTGAAGGAAGGGGTGGGGTGGACAGTTGGATTCCCTGACTCCTTGGCATTGCAAACACAGGCAAAGGAAGGAAAAAGACCAGTCTGCCTAGCAGAGCATTTGGGAGCAAGAAATCCAAGATGAGGGCAGCAGAGGGTTCTAGGGCAGCATGGTAGTCACTGATGCTCATCCCCTCGCTGGATCGTCACCTTGTAGTGGTGAGTGGGCTTGTGTGTTCCAATGAACCCTGTGAGCGATGCCGTTGGGAGTCATGTCACCCATGGTGGTAAGGTCAAGGGAGAGGAACCAGATGTCCTCAATGGCAGAACAGGTGGAGGATAACAATGTGTATGTTACAACAGCTGTGAAGGCGGATGAAGGCTGCAGCAGATAAAAGACTTCCAATCATCGTGGTACCCATGCCATTGGATCAAAGTCTTTTTCTGTCAAGACTGTGTGTTGATCGTCGTGCACCGATCTCCCCACATAAAACAAATTCACACCCAGGCGTTTTCCAACCAAATTATATCGGAAGACAATCTTACTCGGCTATGAGTGATCGTCAACCAACTGATGCTCATGTTTATATGGCATTTAAATACTTCACAATCTTCAGGAGGGGTGGGGTGGTGGTCTGCCTTCAGAACTACCCTCTGAGGTCTGCAGTACCAGCAACTGAGAAAGAATCACCTGAACCTAAAGTCCAGCTCCCTGATCGTGAAGCATTCTGGGCCTCAAGGGGATATTTTTTAAGGAAGATCCTTAAAATAAGAAAAAGAAAAGCTGTTGTGAGACAGTAAGAGAGCTTTAGTGATGGGGCGGTATATAAATGTAATAAATAAATAAATAAACCAATAAATAAATCCACTTGGGAAAATGGCCATAATTCCCCCCCCTTAGATGCAAACTGTGGGGTTCGCAAGGGACTCCCCAATGAAGCCAATTCCTTTAAACAATTTAACAAGCAGGGCAGAGAAGGTGGCCAGCCGTGACACGTACTGATATTTGGAGAGGGTATAAAGAGGGCAACGACACCCAACGTGAGGCAGGCATGATGGGAACTTTGTAACGAGCCGAGGCAAGGAGGGAGAGGGTGACGTCTCTTGGGGGCAGCCCAGAACAATCCACAAGAAGGCAAGGCGGACGTGAGAAATGCGGACGGTAGAGGCTTGGAGGAAGGACACTAGAGGCAGGGTCAGGAGACGCAGAAGGGCCAAAGGAAGCCACAGCGGGGTGGGGGGATGAGAACACAAGAAAAGGCAGGGCCCCTCTGCAGCTTATGGAGTCAGGACCAGCAACATGCATCTCAATGCAGTGTTCTCAGTGACAGGCGAGGTTGGTTTCAAGGACACTGGGATAGCATTTTGGGTTTACACACACTTTTTTTGGGGGGGGGCGCTGCTAGGTCCTTAAAAGGCCTAACGCCTTGAGCCACAAGACCATGACACAAACTTGCATATGCTAATTTATAAATGAAGGTACAAATTCAAGTCAACTTTCAGGAGGAAAAGCTGTCTCATAGGCAACGTTTGTAAAGGGGAGAGAGAAGTGCTCCAGGGCCTGGTGCAACAAGACCACACACCCCAGCAACACCCCTGGAGGTGGCTCCTAGTGTTAGAAACAACGGTTCTTTGAGAGACCCACAATGAAACCATTAATGAAGCAGCAATTTAAGCTTTATTTAACGTTCTTGCAAGAGCAGGTGTCCACCACAAGGAAGGCACACCCGAGTAATATTGGTACAGTTCTTTTATCCTATAACCCGACGTTTCGTTCCCTCCCCTGTTTCCTCATTGGTCGAGTACTCCAGAGTTTACAACCTATCCGTGTCGCCTATTCATGTCACAGGAAGTCCCGCCTCTGTTTACATCTCCCACTACCCATATTTTAGGTCCCCCATACCCATGTTTATTATTACCCTTATTTGGCATATGTTTCCCCTTCTATAATATATTCCCCCTCCCATCTAAGTTATAGCTTCTACTTCAAACTTCCCCTTGTTATGTTTCTACTATATTTAGGGTCTAGCTTAACCACAGAGCCATCTCACACCTGCGTCCGTTTCCTGTTGTTTGCGTCTAGCCCAGCGTTTGGTTGCTTACTCTGCTATTTCTTAGACCCCCTCCCTTCCCCAGTATGTCCACAATTACACATTTATGCAGTTACAACAATTTGTAAAAGTAGCATATTTTTATATGGTTTTACGTGTTTTTCATGGAGTTTGCAGGCTTTGGTTTGCTTCCTCCAGTCTGGATAACATGTTTTCATATGATTCCTCCAGTCTGGATAACATATTTTCATATTCCATGTCCAGGTCATGATCATCCCCGCTTTCTCCTAAAAGCGACATGTCCTGGTTATGATCATCCCTGCTTTCTCCTAAAAGCAACATATTTTCATTATATGGAGGTGGGTTTAGAGGCATTTGCTTGGATATAGCGGTTTCTATTAGTCTTTGTGCTAAGCCCCGTACACATGTATGATACAACATCCTACTGCAGTTAATACCCCTGCTACTACTATTAGGGAAGTAAATATTGATATTATCATCCCTTTCCATTTTCCAAACAAGGAATCCAACCATCCAGTGAGTGAGCTATCTATTCCTGAGTTTTCGGCTAGCTCCTCTGCTAAAGTAGTAAGGCCCTGTAATGCCTTGGTGATTGTTCCATCAGGAGCAGTATTATTTGGGATGAATGTGCAACAGTTTTCTCCCAACATTACACATACTCCTCCTTTTTCCTCTAGGATCATGTCCAATATCATCCTGTTTTCCCATGCCATTCTGCTAGTTGCATCTAATTGTTCTGCAATTCCTTTTACAGCATCTCTGGTGTAATTAATGAAACACTGTTGGTTGTAATAGATATAGTTGATCCAATCTACATTTTTATTTATAGTTGCCCACCAGAATAGAACAGAATCAAAACCTGCTGCGATTTGATTCCGAGCCTTAAACTCATCAGGTACTCCTCGTGTGACTCCTATATAGATTCTGTCATCAAATGATGAACTTAGTATATCTCTTTTGTTTCTTTTCTTCTCAGTCTTTTCTTTTTCAAATGCAAGGGTGAATGGTATGGCCAATTGTACTATAGCACATGTCCCTTTCCACCTTTTAGGGAGGGTAGTTCTCAACTTCCCCCACAGTACCACCATAAGTCTGCTCCGGCCACCGTTAAGTGAGAATAATTGCCTGCTGTTTTTCCTGTCACATTTAAGGTCTGGGTACAGGTGTCCAGAATCCCTACTGGTTGGTCAAACTCATCATCCTGCCTTGAAAGACAAGAAGAATGGTTTCTTATGACCATAGAAAATGCTGGTGGTGTTCTCATGTCCTTAGTTTTTAGGACAGGGAACTGGAGAGAGAGTTCTCGACAGGTATCATTTTTCCAGGCATTTTCACTTTGGTATAGAGTCAATAAGCAACTCATTTCGGTGGGGTGGGTTTCCCATCCCATAGGAAGGGGAGTTATTTGTGCTATCGGCCTGCCGGAGGCACAAGCATAACAATTGCTTTTATTCAAACTCTTTACTGTATATTTTACCCATTCTATCCATGCATTAACTTCTCCATATCCTGTTTCTATCTCAAATGTTTGGGTCAAATCCTGAACTTCTACGACTTTTACTTTCTTTAGTTCAACTTGGGGTGGGCTAAATGGTTTCACCTGGGGCATTTTTGGCTCGCTTGGTTAGTGTTTGATGGTGGTTTGAGTGTAATTATCTGGAAACAGCACTCCAGGCGATCCCTTCCAGTTAATGAAATTCCCATACCAAATCTAGCACGGTTGCGGGTAATGGTACAAGACTTTCCAGTATATGTGTCCACCCATGTTGTTTGTTTAATAACCATGGTTATGGGGTTACATTTCCCTTTTAAACATTCGCTGTTTGATGCCCCCTTGGTGATTATGATCATATCATTAACTCTACCTACAGAGTTCGCCGTCCATCCACCTGATTCGGTTGTCCACAGAACATTCCTCCAGTACGGACAAGCCTTGTCTAAACACATGTATTTATCTTTATCTCTGAGCTCTCGCTCAGAGCTTAGACTTCCACAGTCAAACAAGGTACATGCATCAAATTGCACTGCTTGTATTGTGTTTTGTTCCCAAATCTGTATTGTGAATTTCACTGGCCCTGGTGTTCTTTCCCCTTGTGTTTGTGGCCAAAGATCAATTCCTATGCTGTTAATTTCCAGATACAAGATCTGGCATATACTTAGTCACATCCATTTCTTCATTTTATTATGTGAATATTTTACACGTCCCTGTTTCTCTTAGGGGAGGCGTTTACAGCAAAAGAGATATAAAAAAATGAATACCAGGCCAATACTGATTACTATCCCTACTACTTAGGGAAGGATGGATATTACAGGGGCTGTGGTATCATTGTACATTTTGGCTCACCCATGTGGTTATTGGTATGGTGCCACTCGCCAGCCTGGAAATAAAGGAACTCCGCCTGGGGGTATTCTATCAGGTGTGGGTCCAATTTGAAGATGTATTTGTGCCAAAATTAATGGTCTTGTTTGTCCAGGTTTTTGATGTGTTAGTATTATTGGTTGGATTCCTGGTTCTCTGATTGGTAAGGATCTGGTCTCTATTACAAGGCGTACCCCGCCTCCCATTTTTCCATTTCCTCATCTTGTCTTGCGTGGTCTCTCCTTCTTAGGTCTTCTTGCCTTACTTGTTCTGGAGTCCAGAAACTGTGTTCTAATTCCCTAGTGAAGTCCCACTCTCTTTCACACTGATAACACTTTAAACTGTTCTGGTTTTCCCGTATCCCTAATTCCCCTGTACTTTGCCAACTGTAGAACCTTCGTTCCCACTTAAAATTATATATGGGGAAGACTAGATTTTGCCCTTTATGTTGAGTTATCCAGTACCCGTGGTCTTTCTTTCCCCAAAGGATTATTAATTGTTTCTTTGGGCAGTAAGAAGCTTTATATATTTTAAACCTAACATGTTGGCACAGGCCTCTAGCCCAAGTTTCTTCCCATTCCCACCCTGAAGACCAAGTATCTAATTCTGGGATTAGTAAATTTTCAAATCTTTCCTTATCTGTCCAGTTTTGGTCTTCTAGGTCGATTAGGTAGAGGTTCTCCTGAGGAGTAGCCGTGGTGCTAATCCAGGGACCTCCTTCTGTGCAGTGCTGGTCCACGTGATTGGAGGGGATCCCTCTTTTACCCTAGTATAATGGGTCCAACCTTTTTCTCCTGTCCGGACCGCTGTCTCTGTAGTCAATAGTACCAGGTAAGGACCATCCCAGTCAGGTTGTAGTTTGGACTCCCTCCAACTCTTTATAAATACCCAGTCTCCTGGTCTTGTCCTGTGAACAGTAAACTCCAACGGTGGGGTTTGACTTAACAGTCCTTTTTCCTTTAAAGAGGATATAGAAGAAGATAGTGCCAGTATATAATTTTAAAAAAATTGATCCTTAGTCTCAAATGTTAATGGACCTTTCATATCTCCTAAGTAGGGCAATCCAAACAACATTTCATAAGGGGATATGCCTATGTCTTTTTGAGGTGCCGTTCTCACTCTTAGTAGTGCAATCGGTAAACATCTGGTCCATGGGAGTTTGGTTTCCAAGATAAGTTTCGAGATTTGTTTCTTTAGGGTTTGATTCATCCTCTCTACCTTCCCAGAGGAAGGAGGATGCCAAGGGGTATGAAAGTCCCATGAGATTTCCAATTTCCTCATTAGGTCTTGTAATACCCGGGCGGTGAAGTGACTCCCTTGGGCTGAGTCAATATTCTCTATGATTCCGAATCTAGGTATTATTTGTTCTAAAAGAACCTTGGATACTCCTGTGGCTGTTGCTCGGGTCATTGGGAAGGCTTCTACCCATCCTGTTAAGTGGTCCACTATTACTAATAGGTATTTTAATTTCCCCACTTGTGGGACTTCAGTGTAATCTATTTGAACACTTTGAAAGGGCCTTAATCCGGGGTTCCAACCTCCTGGGGTTTGTTTCTTCTGTACTTTCTTATTTATTCTTGCACATGTTACACATCCCTCACAAATCTGTTTGGCTACCGTATAGATGCCCATGCACCCATATTTTCTTAATACTATGTTACACATAGACTGCACTCCCCAGTGGCTCCCCTCATGGAGGATAGTCATTACTTCCCATAAGTTGTTTGTTTATCATCTCTCGGCCATCTGGTAATACCCATTTGCCTGATTCCTTTTGAATAGCTCCTATTTCTTTCAATTGTTTTCTCTCTTGTTCTTGTGGCATTTGATACTCTCAAGCCCTGTTGTCCAAGAAAATTCAGTAGTTGGTTAGATGCCTCTATCACTGTTTCTTTCTTTTTAGTTGATATTAACAAATCATCCACGTACTGCAGGAATGTCACCCCCGGAGGCACCTCGAAGTCCTCCAACACTTGTTCTAAGACTTGTCTGAACAAGTTTGGGTTTTCGGTGAACCCCTGTGGGAGGATCTTCCACCTGAATTGCTGTTTCCGCCCGGTGTAGGGATTTTCCCATTCAAAGGTGAACATATTCCTACTTTCTTCGGCCAGTGGACAAGCCCAAAAGGCATCCTTTAAATCTATTACACTGAACCATTTGTGGTCATGAGGGATTTTTCCCAAAAGGGTGTATGGGTTCAGGACTACAGGGTGACGTACCTCAACCACTTTATTTAATAATCTTAAATCTTGAACCAATCTCCATGTCCCATCTGACTTTTTCACAGGTAACACTGGTGTGTTGAATCCATCTTTAATTAAAGCTTCTATTACTGGTTGTAACCCTTTTTGTCCCTCTAGGGAAATGGGATATTGCTTCTGCCTCACAGGATCTTCATTGGGCTTTAGTTTTATTTTTAGTGGGGGAATTTTTAAACCTCCCCTATTTCCTTCTTTGACCCTTACAATGGGGTCAATCTTCTCCTCTTGTTCTTCGGTCAGAATAGCTATCTGTGTTTTCTGTGCTCCACTTGTGGCTATAATTTTGTTGTTTTGGATTTCCAGATTTATTGCTAATTCTATCAACAAATCTCTCCCTAATAGGCTACTTCCTATCTCAGGTATGTAGAGCAGTTGTCCCCTGACTTCTAATTGGTCTGTCCTTATCGTTGTTTCCTCAAATATGGATACTTCAAAGGCTTCTCCCTTTACTCCTGATACAGACAATTTATTAGGTGTCAAATTCATTCCCTCAGGGATAAAATTTAAAGATGATCTGGCGGCTCCTGTATCTATTAGGAATACCACCTTTTCCCTCCAGGGTCCCACTTCAATATTTATCAAGGGTTCCCTGTGGGGCCCAATTTTAGGGAACCCCTATTGTTCATCAAAAGCCATCAGTGATGTTATATTCTCTTCTTTCTTCCATTCTTAATTCCGGTTGGGTTTATTTTATTTAATTTTTATTTAATTTAATTTATATACCGCCCTAAGCCCAAGGGCTCTCTGGGCGGTGTACATAACAATAAAGCAATAAAGGTTTCTCTTCCGGTAAGACGTATCTGTTTATGCTCCTGCTCTTTTCCCTCTAAACTTTTCCTAACATCTCTTTTATGCTTACCGAAAGACTCCTGTAGTACAGTGCCACTTACAGAGAGGCTCTGTCCTAGTTAGGAACATTTTTGCCTTTCAGTTTTCTTTTTTTTCTGTTTGGAGCTCCAATTACAGCCTAACGGGCGCCATTGTCATCAATCTCCTAGATGGTTTTATGGTTTTACAATCGTTTTAGGTCGTAACTCCAGCAATAAGAGCTGCCCAAGAACGCTAACCCTAATTACTTTTGGATTAGCTGAGTTTTTATTTACTACAGCTTCTTTTGCTTTATCCCAGCATTAGTTGTGTTTTAAGGTTCTGTTTTTGATTAAAGCAAGAAGCTTTTTTTTGGAGTGTGTAAACTCCCTATTTTTTTGCTTGTCTTCAGAGTTCACAAAATGGTAATGACAAGGGGACTTCTTCAGCAGATGGGTGCTTCCCTTGAGGATGAGGGTCCCCCAAGAATCTTGCAACCTAAAATTACACTTTTTTTTCTCCTGCTACTGACTCAGTTCATACAGATCAGCAGTCCCCTTTAAGAACACCACCAAACATACAGAGGGTTAACCTACATGACTGGACGTTAGAACACCCGCTTTCTGCTAAATCCTCTTTCAACCCTCCAGTAGCAAAAAATCTTGCAGAGGAGCTTCAGGACGCGGGATTTAATTACATAATGAACTCACCCAAAGAAACTTCTCCAACAACATTTTTAACTATTGATTCCCTTCATCTATCCAAGGGGTCTATATCCCCTACCTCTGTCAGGAGGAACAACCAGGTCTCTCCCGCTCCGGTTTCTGATCTGGGAAAGTACGCACTACTGTTAGACGAACTAAAACTTGTCAAAGACTACATATCAGAAACCAACCAGCTACTCACTACTTTGGTGCAGGCGTTTCGCACCTACATTTTGCCTCCCCAAGATCTCTCAAGCGTTTCTTCAAATCCTTCAAATCCTCGAAATCTTTCGGACAAGGAAAAGAAAAGCACTAAGAGAAACCACAAGAAAGTCAAGAAATCTAAAAACATTAAAAACCCTAAAAATGATTCTTCCAAAAAGATGAACTTTAAGCCCCTGTTTAGACTGATGGAATCGCAAAGGCTGAAGACCCCTTCTCAGCACACTGGCAGGATATCCAGGAGAAAATGTTCTGACTAAAAACTCTTTTCCACTTACAATAAATCGACTGCTAAGGACTTCACTCCCCCGAGAGAGGAGCGAGAACTCCTTACTCTGTCTACCCCAGGTTCTCAGCCCCCTCTGTGGGTTCCAATAATAATAATAATAATAATAATAATAATAATAATAATAATAATAATAATAATAATAATAATAAATTTAATTTTTGTGTCGCCTATCTGGCCAAAGCCACTCTAGGCAATGTACACATTAAAATTCAATAAAATACAATATAATACAAAATAAAATACAATGCAGTCAACACTAATACAGCAGTATAAAATCATTTAGGGCAATCAATGAATAATTATAAAGCAATCACAGAAAAATTAGCCCACCCCGGAAATCCCGAAGGCCTGTCCAAAGAGCCAAGTTTTTAAGGCTTGGCGAAATGTATCCAGGGAATGGGCATGGCGAAGATCGAACGGGAGGATGTTCCAGAGAGTGGGGGCCGCCACTGAAAATGCCTTCTCTCTAGTCCCCACCAACCTAGCTGTTTTCGTTGGTGGGACTGAGTGAAGGCCCTGCGTGGCTGATCTGGTCGGGCGGCTTAATTTGTGGTACTGGAGGCGCTCCTTCAGGTAAACTGGGCCGAAACCGTATAGGGATTTAAAGGTTAACACCAACACCTTGAATTGGGCCCGGAAAACAACTGGAAGCCAATGTAGATGAAATAATACTGGTGTGATGTGATCACGGCGGCGGCTGTTTGTAAGCAAACAAGCCGCCGCATTCTGCACCAGTTGTAGTTTCCGGACCGTTTTCAAGGGTAACCCCACGTAGAGTGCATTGCAGTAGTCTAATTGAGAGGTGACCAGGGCATGTACTACCAGTGGGAGCTGATGAATAGGGAGGTAGGGTTGCAGCCTCCATATGAGGTGTAGTTGATACCAAGCTGCCCGGCTCACTGCTGAAACCTGAGCCTCCATGGACAGCTTGGAATCAAGAACCACCCCGAGGCTGCGGACCTGATCCAAATTGTTATACTATGCTCCCTTGGAATCTAGTATTACAACCTGACAAATTGGTCCTTTTTTACAATTGCAAAGGTTATGGTCGATGCCCCTCGATTCCTAGTATTCCATTTCTGGACATTTGTATTGGTAAATCTATGTCTACCTCCCGGCGTATGAGCTTTATAAGATCTATGAAAATCCTCTCTCACTCTCCCTATGAATGGCGCTTGATAGTTACCTGTCACTCTCATGTTATGGCAAATCAAATCTTTCGCTCAAGGAACTATCTGGGTAAATTGGGTTTTTCTGTGCAGAGATATTATTTAAACCTGTCTCCACCTGCTCCGCTGGTACTTCTGTCTACACAATATAGGCATACCAGTATCCTTTCGATTGAAACTAAATCAAGTATCACTCCCTGCTCACCGCTATCAAATGTCCCTGGATCCAGGACTAATGGACTTTATGAGGAAGGGGAGCACATACAATCCCTTGCGGTACCATCGCAGGAAATGGAACCAGAGGAAAGCCAGCTCGAGGAATTATATTCCACCCTACCTGAGACAGAAAGAGCGTCTCTAATCAATAGGCTATACCAACTGATCTACCGACTCAGAACTTCGTCCTTGGCTGAAGCACCACCAGAAAAAGTGTTCTGTTCAGATACAATCGCGGCTGATCCACCTCAACAAAGAATTTTCGATGGATGCACAATACACCATAAAATAAATACCCCTCTAGAGGTGGGCGAAGACTGGGTTAGATTGAGATTTTTGTACCCAGAAGAACATGGGTCTCCTCCTGGGAAAAAGAATCTGCCAACTCCCACAATCGATCACATTCCAACTCAATTATATAACAACACCAATGGAGCAATATTTCGTGATGCTGCTGGCTCCTTAAATCAAATCACGGAACTTAATTGACCAACTCATTCTACATTTGTCATTGATCCCCCAAGTTTTCCAAATGTTTCTACTCCGTATTCAAATGTCCCTAAGATAGTTTCGTCAGTTATTTGCCCTCTGCATTTCCTCTCATGGAACATCGCAGGTTGGAACTCGAAGCTATCTGATCATCACTGGTTCTCATTTCTGTTGAGCTTCAACATCATTCTTCTCCAAGAGACCTGGATAACTTATAAACCCTTCCTAAATGGCTTCACTACCCTATCTCTTTCAGTGACTCCTTCACTGCAAGGTAGATCAAAAGGAGGACTGGCGATTCTCATCTCGACCTCCCTGGATATCCGAGTTTCCGCCCTTCAGCCCCTAAATCCCTTTGCGATGGCAGTTTTATTGGAATCGGATACACTTTCAATATTGCTTGTAAATGTATATTTGCCTCCCTTGGCGTCAAGTAATTCCACAGAACAATGTTGGGAAGAGTTAGATCAGTATATATTAGGCCTTGAGATTGCCAATCCCCTCGCCCAACTGTTAATCATGGGTGATTTCAATGCTAAGATTGGCTCCAATAACAGCTCCTTGCTTTCCTCCAAACTTTGGCGCGGAGAGAAATGTGATTATTCTGCATTTCCTCTCCCCAGGAATTCGAAAGATCCTAAGATTAACAGTGGCGGTATCTGTTTAGCTCGATTTGTTGCATCTCACCATCTCTTCATTTTGAATGGCCTTGAGCCTGTGGATAATTGTGCTGAATATACGTTCATTTCTAGGATTGGCAGTAGTATAATCGATTATGTACTAATATCTCACAAATTACTCAATCGGATAGGAAAATTTGCTATTGGTATCAAACTTAATAGTGATCATTTGCCTATTACCTTTTCATGCTCCATATTTGAGAAGTCACGTCTATTTTCCAATCATAATTTTATAGTAAATCCCTTTCATTCTCTCTATAAGAGAGCCTCGTGGTCACCTTCCTTAGTCTCTAGGATTGAAGAATTTTTGTTATCGTCACCAGTCCTGTCTATCCGGATGTTCCTAATGAACCCTGACTCCTTGGATGCTCTGTTTTGTGTATATTCTTCCTTAATTTCCAACATTAACATTATTCTACTCCCTCCATCGTACAGTCTTAAGGAACACAAACCTGTAGGCCCCAAATGGTTCGATAAAGACTGCCTTTCCCTTAAACGACAGCTAAAGGATATCTATCTAAATTACCGCCAGCTTCAACAGAACCATTTGCACCCTGCGTATTATATAACCAAAAGCAAGTACAAGGCAACTCTTGCTTTCAAAAAGAAACTAGCAGCAAAATATGAATGGAATAGTCTTATTTGAGTGTCTAGATCGAAAGATTCTAAAGGGTTTTGGTCTATAATCTCGGAAGCCTTTAGAACACAGATCCCGGGCATGTGTAACATCTCCCCCCAAATTTGGGAATCCTATTTTACGTCCTTGTATAAGACTGACTGCTACAGGGACTCTGTCTCTTTTGTACCTCCTGACCCTCTCTCGCTCCTGGCTTGGCTGCCTGTTACTCAAAGAGAGGTCAGGACTCTGATAGACGGGTTAAAAGCAGGCAAAGCACCGGGCCGTGATAATATTCCCCCAGAACTTATTAAAAACTTCCAAGACTGGTGAAACTGTTTACTAGGTTAAACGAAATGGGCCTTTTCCCATTAGAGTGGCAAGAAGCAATAGTCATCCCCATATTTAAAAAAGGGGACAGAGGGGACCCCTCGAATTATCGTCCTATCAGCCTCCTATCAATAATTGGCAAACTATATGCCTCTTATTTGAAAACAAAGCTCCAGTTTTGGATGGAGGATCAAAACATCCTTGGCAAGGAACAAGCAGGATTTAGAAAAGGTTCATCTGTCTTAGATCACTGCTTAATTTTACACCACCTTGCGGAAAAATATGGCAAATTTAGGGGTAATGGCTTGTATGTCGCCTTTATTGATTTAAAGGCCGCATTTGACTCTATTCCCCGAGATACCCTCTGGACTAAATTAGCAAAAACTTCCATTGATAAAAGGCTTCTATTCTTGATATACCATCTGCACCAAGGTACATCCCTTCGAGTTCACTGTGGAAAAGACGGTGGATTAACAAACCCGATCCCCACATTCTCAAGGGTGAGACAAGGTTGCATTTTAGCCCCCCTTCTTTTTAATTTATTTTTAAATGATTTGAATGAACGTTGTCTTGCGCAGGATTGTCATACCCCTAAGATCGCGGCTGAGAGTTGCCCTCTGATGCTATATGCTGACGACGGTGTGCTCCTCTCACTATCGAAGGTTGGCCTCAAACACCTGATAAGGACGTTTATGTCCTACTGTACAGAGAATCACTTAACTATTAATTACAATAAATCTAAAATGTTAGTGTTCTCAAAACGAATAAGCACTCCAGTTTGGACAATCAATGGCCAAACATTCGAACAGGTAGCACACTATAAATACTTAGGTATTACTTTCCATGCTTCGTTGAATTGGTCTTGCCACATAAGAACGGCGACAATGAAAGCTAGGAATTCCCTGAAGACCCTCCTCCGATACTTTTATTACAAAGGGGGACAATTCATTCCTGTGATTATTCAGATTTTTAAAAACAAGATCATTCCCCAAATTTTATACGGTGTTCCGATTTGGATCCACTCTCTGAACTCTTCTGTTGAAGTGGTTCTCTAGCCGCCTGCTAGGAGTCCCGAGATGTGCACCCTCGGCGGCACTAAGATTAGAATGTGGGTTTCCCTCGATGGAATGTCAGGCATGGCTGACGACCGCAAACTTTTGGGTTAAAATTTCAACCATACTACTCCTGGATTTCTATCCTTAATTTGGAAAGATAACTGGACTTCCAATTGGAATAAAAAATTGGAAAAGAAACTGCTACATATGGGACTTTCTAAAGAATATTTAATATCTCAATCCCCATCCGATGCCCTAGTCATAATCCGTTCCTGATTCCAGGACATTGATCACCAGTCTTCAATTAGTATGGCTTCCAAAATATGCTCCCCTGTCTATCTGAACCTAAACTTTTTTCCCGGAAAGCTCAACCCCTACTTAGATCTCCTAACAACCCCTAAACTACGCTTAGCCTTTTCTAAAGCTAGGTTCAATTCCCTTTACTCTGCGATGTTGGAAGGGAGGTTTAGAGGGATCCCTTATGAACTCCGCATTTGCCCTTCTGGCATTGGCACCATTGAAACTCTACATCATACCCTCTTCTCCAGCCCCCTATATTCCCAGATTCGTACTAAGTTTCTTAATCCTCTACTGGCGAAACTGCATCATAAACCGACTGATGTTATTGTTGCCCATTTGCTCTCTGGGTTAGATAAAGAAACTACTATTCAGGTAGCTAAGTTTGTCTATGCGGCCCAACAGAAACACATTTCCTTATCCTGCATTTAATAATTCCCTTGTATTTTTATTTCATGTACTAACCTTTTAGAATTGTGTTTTTTATCAACTCTTGTATTACAGTCCTTTGATTAAGTTTTCTGTACTTTGTTTCCGCTGTGAACCACGGGTCTGTGACCGTAACAATAAAGAATCTGAATCTTCCATTCTGGACAGTCTTGTTTGAAATGTCCAATTTTCCCACATTTGAAATCCTGCTTGTGGGCCTGCCCATCTTTGATTAGGGTTAAAGTTAGGATTCTGTCCTCTGCCTCTTCCCCTATTCGATCCCCCTCGCCCTCTTCCTCTAAATCCATCTGCCTCATTCCTTTTCCTCACTACTTGCTCTACTGTGGCCACCATTATTTTTGTTTTCTGTTTTTGTTTTTCCTCCTCCCTTTTTACAAAGACTTTCTGTGCTTCCCTCAACAATTCTTCCAATGGGATTTCACTCCACCCATGCATCTTTTGAATCTTTCTCCTGATATCTGGTCATGATTTGGTTACAAATTGAACCTTCAAAAGTCCCTGTGCGACAAGGTCTTCTGGATTCATGCCAGAGTATTTTCTCATCTGGTCCTTTAATCTTTGTAAAAATGTTGAGGGACCTTCCTCTTTTTCTTGTTGTATTTTGAAAGCTTTACTAAAATTCTGTGATTTAGGTACAGCTTCTTTGATTCCTCTCTGTATTAAATCTCTTAAGTCTCCCATATTGACCCGGTGTGCCTCAATGTTGCTATTCCAGCCCGGGTCATTATTGGGGAACTTATTTTCAGCTGTTGGTACCCCTATAGCAGGAGGGTGTTCTCTCTCCCATAATTTCATGGCAGCCCTCCTAATCATAGCTCTTTCTTCACCTGAGAACAAGATGTTCATGATTTATTTATTTATTTTATTTTATTTTGTTTAATTTATAAACCGCCCTTAGCCAGTGGCTCCCTGGGCGGTGTACAACATGAAATACTACAATAAATCAGCAAAGTCACAAATATAAAATACAGATACATAACAACAATAAAATAACCGAATGAAAGGACCAAAACATTAAAACGTTTAAAATACATTAAAATGCCTGGGAGAATAGGAAGGTTTTAACCTGGCGCCGAAAGGATAACAGTGTAGGCGCCAGGCGTACCTCCTCAGGGAGACTATTCCACAATTCGGGGGCCACCACCGAAAAGGCCCTGGATCTTGTCACTACCCTCCAAGCTTCTCGATGGGTCGGTACTCGGAGGAGGGCCTTAGATGTCGAACGAAGTGCACAGGTAGGTTCATAGTGGGAGAGGCGTTCCATCAGGTATTGCGGGCCCACACCATGTAAGGCTTTATAGGTCAATACCAGCACCTTGAATTTGGCCCTGAAACAAATCGGCAGCCAGTGCAAATGGGCCAGAACAGGTGTAATATGTGAGAACCGGTTGGTCCTCGTCAACAATCTGGCCGCTGCGTTTTGCACTAGCTGCAGCTTCCGAACCATCTTCAAGGGCAGCCCCACGTAGAGTGCATTACAGTAGTCCAATCTAGAGGTCACCAGAGCATGAACAACTGAGGCAAGGTCGTCACCGTCCAGATAGGGGCGTAGTTGGGCTACGAACCGAAGGTGGTAGAATGCATTCCAAGCCACCGAGGCTACCTGAGCCTCCAGTGACAAGGAAGGATTGAAAAGAACCCCCAAACTACGAACCTGTTCCTTCAGGGGGAGTGTAACCCCATCCAGAACAGGATGAACATCCACCATCTGTGCGGAAAAGGCACTCACCAACAGTGTCTCAGTCTTGTCTGGATTGAGTTTCAGTTTATTAGCTCCCATCCAGTCCATTATCGCGGCCAGGCAATGGTTCAGCACATCAACAGCCTCACCTGAAGAAGATGAAAAGGAGAAATAGAGCTGCGTGTCAGCTGATGGCAACGCAATCCAAAACTCCAGATGACCGCACCCAGAGGATTCATGTTGAAAAGCATGGGGGACAGAACCGATCCCTGAGGGACTCCACAATGGAGAGTCCAGGGTATTGAGCAATGCTCCCGAAGCACTAACTTCTGGAGACGATCCGCCAAGTAGGAGCGGAGCCACTGCCAAGCAGTACCCCCAACCCCCAACTCCGCGAGTCTCTCCAGAAGGATACCATGGTCGATGGTATCAAAAGCAGCTGAGAGATCAAGGAGAATCAACAGAGTTACACCCCCCCGTCCCTCTCCCGACAAAGGTCATCGTACAGGGCGACCAAGGCTGTTTCTGTGCCAAAACCGGGCCTGAAACCAGATTGAAACGGATCTAGATAATCGGTTTCATCCAAGAGCGCCTGGAGCTGGCTGGCAATCACCCGTTCCAAGACCTTGCCCAGAAATGGAACATTCGCTACCGGTCGATAGTTGTTCAAGTTATCTGGGTCCAAGGAAGACCTCTTCAAAAGAGGTCTCACTACAGACTCCTGGAGATGGTGAGGGACAACTCCCTCTCTCAAGGAGGCATTGATCACTTCCTTGGCCCAACCGGCAGTTCCAACCCAGCTAGCTTTTACTAGCCAAAAGGGGCAAGGGTCCAGTACCGACGTAGTTGCACGCACCAGTCCAAGCACCTTGTCAACTTCCTCAAGCTGCACCAACTGAAACTCATCCAATAATTGAGGACAAGACCGTGATCTGGGTACCTCAATGGAGTCAACTGTCCTAACATTAGAGTCGAGATCCCTACGGATGCATGCAATTTTATTTTGGAAGTGCCCCACAAACTCGTTGCAGCGGGCTTCAGATGACACTATGATGTCCTGAGGGCCAGCATGTAAAAGCCCTTGTACTATCTTAAAGAGCTCCGCAGGGCGGCACAAAAATGATCTAATACTGGCAGCAAAATAGCACTTTTTTGCTGCCCTTACTGCTTCTATATACAACTTAGTGGAGGCACTTACCAAGGCATAATTGCATCCGTCTGGAGTTCGCCTCCATCTGCACTCAAGCCTCCTCCTCTCTTGCTTCATCACTCTCAGCTCCGGGGTATACCACGGAGCTGTATGAGCTCTACATCGAAGGGGGCGCGCGGGAGCGATCGTGTCAACAGCCCGGGTCATTTCCATATTCCACAGTTTGACCACGGCCTCGACAGGAGCACTAGTCTTATCAGCCAGAAAGTCTCCCAGAGCCTTCTGAAAACCCAGAGGATCCATTAGAGAGCGGACCAACTTAACAGGTCCCCCACCTTTGCAGAGGGAAAGGGTTGCCGTAAGCCTAAATCTCAGCAGGCGGTGATCTGTCCATGACAATGGGGTAGATGAAAAACACCCCACCTGAAGGTCACCATCTCCATGTCCAGTGGCGAAGATCAAATCAAGAGTGTGTCCCGACACATGCGTTGGGCCAGTAGAAAATTGAGACAGCCCCATTGTTGTCATGGAGGCAATGAAGTCCTGAGCTGCGCCAGATAAGACAGCCTCGGCATGGATGTTGAAATCCCCCAGTACCAAAAGTCTAGGGGATCTCAACATCACCTCCGAGACTATCTCTGTCAGCTCAGCTAGGGAAGCTGTTGGGCAGCAAGGTGGGCGGTACACCAACAGAATTCCCAATCTGTCTCGCTGGCCCAACACAAGGTGGAGACACTCCAGACCAGTCACCGCCTGGACCGGGTGCCTGGTGAGAAGAAAAGAACTTTTACAGACCACAGCGACCCCCCTCCCTGGCCCTCGGATCTACCACAATGCTGCACCATATACCCGGGTGGGCAAAGCTGGGAAAGAGCAACTCCTCCCTGCTCCCCCACCCAGGTCTCGGTTATACATGCCAGATCAGCACTCTCCTCCACAATTATATCATGGATAAGGGAGGTTTTATTGTATACCGATCTGGCATTTCTCCCCAGGTATAAAAATTTGGTCCTAAGAATTGGTCCAATTGTTCTGCCAAGCCTATGGGGTCCTCAATGAGAGATTTCATGTCCTTTTTAAAAGTTCTTACTTCTGTACTGGTCAGTGGGGCACTTACATACCCAATTTCATTATTTCCCATTGGGACCTCTCGTAATGGGAATAATTGGGATTTAGGTTCCCTTGAGGGTGTGGCGAATGGAAGATTCACAACATCTTTCACACATTGTTCTATTTCCTTCCTCAGTCTAGGAAATAATTCTGCAATGTTAGAAGGCTTTTCTGGGAGACTGGAGGAAGTATTTTTATCCAGTGTTTTATCCAGACTGGATGTCGGCGTGGGGGCAGAGGGGACTACTAGACTGGAAGGAGAATCCACAGGCTCCCCCATGTTCCCCAAGTCCATGCTGGATTTCAAGGAAATGGGAAAGTCTGTAATCTCCCTTAGGTCCCTCAGATTCGCACCAGGCATTTCCCTTAATCGTGAATCTCCATGGTATGGGGGTGGTGGGAGGTGATTTATGGGATTCCAAGATAGACATTCACAACTTTCAATTTTCTCTTTTTCTTTTCTGTCCCTTTGTTTTGCATTCTGTTTTTTAACTAGTGTGAGTTCCAAAGGTTACAAAGTCTCACTAAGGTTTCCTATCCAACAGGAGGCATAATCTGACTCCTCTTGTGGAAATGGTTCTTTATTATTTACAAAGATGTTTAAACGTTGACAAAGCCAACCTTCAAAGGCTCCAAACTTTGGCCAAAATATTGCTGGAGGTTGTAGGGGCTGACTTGGCCACTCAAAACAACAGTATTTAATCATTTGCTTCTTGTCCTTTCAAGGACATCCTCCCACATCCTTAACATGATCCCCAATGGACTTTCAGGAGGTATATAAAAAACTTCTCTGGTCTGGATGTTATTTTTCTTAGAGTTTTTATTTCCCATTCTCTCTTTTTGTCAGATTGTCTTTCACTCTTCTTTCTTTCGCTTCGTCCTTCTCCAGCCGTATTCCTTGCGGAATAAACGGAACCGTGAATCCGGACTCCACACTCACTTCGTGTTCAGAACACGTCTCAACCACTCTCATTCAAATCTGACCATTCACTAGCAGCTTTTCCCATATAGTGGTAGTGGTAGTACCCAAGGGACTCCGTTAAACCCAAGGGGCTCAAGGGGCTCGGTTAACCCAAGAGGCTTCCTGAGGGATTGTAACCCTCTTACCAAGGCAATATATCACTTTCGAAGTGATATTATTTCCAAGGGATATACTCCCAAAGGAACCCAAGGGACTCCGTTAACCCAAGGGACTTTCTGAGGAACCCCGTTCCTCCCGCCTTGGCCTCCGAACCACCAAGATAATACTCACACAATTCCTCGTGTTTTTCTTACCTTGGTCAGTGCACAGAGTTGCCTGGTCAATATCGCGCGTGCCTACCACTTCTTCTGTCTTCTGGTTCACAAGGTTTCATATAAAAATTGGGTCCTAAGATTCTTTGTCAGTTGAAGAGCCGAAATGTCCCTTTTCACAGCTCAGGACCGTTGACAAAAGCAACGGGACGCGTCTCCCCACAGTGTGACTGGAACTATCGGTCAAATCAAAGACTCATCCCGGTGGAGCCCCCATTTGTTAGAAACAACGGTTCTTTGAGAGACCCACAATGAAACCATTAATGAAGCAGCAATTTAAGCTTTATTTAACGTTCTTGCAAGAGCGGGTGTCCACCACAAGGTAGGCACACCTGAGCAATATTGGTACAGTTCTTTTATCCTATAACCCGACGTTTCGTTCCCTCCCCTGTTTCCTCATTGGTCGAGTACTCCAGAGTTTACAACCTATCCGTGTCGCCTATTCATGTCACAGGAAGTCCCGC
This sequence comes from Rhineura floridana, assembly GCF_030035675.1. Lineage (NCBI taxonomy): Eukaryota > Metazoa > Chordata > Lepidosauria > Squamata > Rhineuridae > Rhineura > Rhineura floridana. The sequence continues at coordinate 367,022 of NC_084495.1, forward strand.
CTCTGTTTACATCTCCCACTACCCATATTTTAGGTCCCCCATACCCATGTTTATTATTACCCTTATTTGGCATATGTTTCCCCTTCTATAATATATTCCCCCTCCCATCTAAGTTATAGCTTCTACTTCAAACTTCCCCTTGTTATGTTTCTACTATATTTAGGGTCTAGCTTAACCGCAGAGCCATCTCACACCTGTGTCCGTTTCCTGTTGTTGGCGCCTAGCCCAGCATTTGGTTGCTTACTCTGCTATTTCTTAGACCCCCTCCCTTCCCCAGTATGTCCACAATTACACATTCATGCAGTTACAACAATTTGTAAAAGTAGCATTTTTTATGGTTTTACGTGTCTGTCTATATTTTACTCCTTTACCATATTCTAATTAAAGACTATATAGAGTAACATAAATCATTTTGCAAAAGCAACACACTATGTATCTCACACTAGCATCCACTCAGATGGAGATGCAACAGTATGGAATTTATAGTCATCTGCCTCCCTTGGGAGTGGGGCCTGTAATCTGTATTGTGGCAGTGTAAGGTGGGAGAGGTGCAGAGTGTGTGAGTGTGTGAGTGAGAGTGTGTGGCTATTTTGTCTAGCCTATGAGCTGTGGTGGCCAGGACTGGCTCAGCAGCCCAGGGAGGCCATTGTGTTGGGGCAGGAGCAGCCGGGCATCAGGGGGGGCACAGTGGCCTGGACAGCAGCAGCCAGGTGAGGGAGGGAACTGGCTGGTCCCGCTGTCCACCCTCTGGCTCGGCAATCTCATCATCCTTAGTGCCCTCTGTGGGGTGCGGGCGTGGGAGGCCCACCAGGAGAGCCTCCCGGAGGCCACCGTCCGCTACATCATGGCCTCGCTGCACAGCCTGGCTAGCTTGAGTGGGCCTGCCTGCGGCTATGGATGGCAGATGACCCACCCCACCTGTCCCCTAAGCACGAGCCTGGGCCTGAGTCGAAAGCGGATCTGTGGTCGGGCCATGTTGGGAGAGTTGCCTCCGCCGCGTCGGCCTTCTCGGCCTTCTCCGCCTCCCCCTCCTGGGGTGGCAGCACACCAGAACTCTCCCCCTGGGGGGTCTGCATCGGGGCCTCCTTCTCCTCCTCCTCCTCCACAGGCCATCGCAGGGGTCTTTGTGCTGGGGGGACCAAGGGAGGCGGTGGGGGCTGCTGCTCCTGCTCTTGCTCTGGTTTGGAGGCTTGGCTGCTTGGTTTGCTGGGATGGCTGGCTCCTTGTTTGCTTTTCTGCTGTGCTGCTACAAGCAACCTCAACCTCACCATCAGCCACAGGACTCTGTTGCCTCTCCTGCCTCAGGGGTGGGACTTTGTGAACTCTCTGGACTCTTGGACCTCTTTCAACTCTTTGCACCCTCTGGCCCCTCGGGATGCCGGAGAACTCATGTCTGGGTCTGGATGCAGTGGCCACCTCATCACCATCTGGCTCATCAGCCACTAGGGGAGCCCCCCTCATCGACTTCCCTGACATTGGGGGAGCTATGGACTCTCACCATTGGGGGAGCCATTGTGGCCTCCAGGCCTCCTGGTCCCTTTGCCTTTGGACTTGTGGGCTTTGGACTCAGGGGGAGACAGTTTGGGGTGGGGGGCGGAAGGGGTCTGCATGTAAATATTGTACCTTTTGTAAATATTGCCCATATGGTCAATCTTGTGCCTTGTTCCTTTTGTAAATTTTGCCAAAGTGGCAGCTGCCTTGCCCTCCTGATCAGGTAGGAAAGGTTCAGGCAATTGCATGATTTGTCCACCAGATGGCAGCAGAGCTCCTTCTGGGAGTTGTGCTCTAAAAGGAAAGGTGCATGCAATGGCATGATTTGTCCCCAGAAGGCAGCAGAACTCCTTACTGGATTCTGATCAGATAAGAAAGGTTCATGCAATGGAGGACATCATTGAAAGCAGGTTGTCAGGTTTTGTCCAGTAGAGATTCTGCAATTACACAATTTTACACAATTACACAATTTTACTCTGGAGAAGCAGAGTTTATTGCCTTGCTTACAAGAAAGCAGTCTCTCCTAGCCTTCCCAAACAGGCCATGCTGTCCCATGCATGTCCAAGGTCCTCCTTACTCAGATAGGGACGTAGCTGGGCTACCAACCGAAGTTGGTAGAACGCATTCCGTGCCACCGAGGCTACATGGGCCTCAAGTGACAGGGAAGAGTCTACTTTGCTACCTCTATTAGGACATCTCTCTGCCGTCCAGCAGAGCTTTTTAGGGTTGTACGAGGACTCTTACATTCTGGGCCTCAAGATACCATAGAAACATCTGAAGCTCGCTTTAACGACATTGCGGGGCACTTCCAAAATAAAATCGCATGCATCTGTAGGGACCTAGACTCTGATGTTATGACAGTTGAATCCATTGAAGTGTCCAGAACACGGTCTTGCCCTTCATTATTGGATGAGTTTCAGTTGGTGCAGCTTGAGGAAGTGGACAAGGTGCTTGGAATGGTGTGGGCAACCACGTCTGCTCTGGACCCTTGTCCATCTTGGCTAGTGAAGGCTAGCAGGACTGGTACCACCGGCTGGGCCAAGGAAGTGATAAATGCCTCCTTGAGGGAGGGAGTAGTCCCTGGTAGCCTCAAGGAGGCAGTAGTGAGACCTCTTTTAAAGAAACCTTCCTTAGACCCAGATAACTTGAACAATTATAGACCGGTGGCGAATGTCCCCTTTTTGGGCAAGGTTTTGGAGCGGGTGGTTGCCGGCCAGCTCCAGGTGCTCTTGGATGAGACCGATTATCTAGATCCATTTCAATCCGGTTTTAGGCCCGGTTTTGGCACTGAAACAGCCTTGGTTGCCCTGTATGATGACCTTTGTCGGGAGAGGGACAGAGGGAGTGTGACTCTGTTGATTCTCCTTGATCTCTCAGTGGCGTTTGATACCATCGACCATGGTATCCTTCTGGGGAGAATCGCGGAGTTAGGAGTTGGAGGCACTGCTTGGCAGTGGTTCCGCTTCTACTTGGCGGATCGTCGTCAGAAGGTAGTGCTTGGGGAACATTGCTCAACACCTTGGACTCTCCATTCTGGAGTCCCTCAGGGGTCGGTTTTGTCCCCCATGCTTTTTAACTACATGCAGCCTCTGGGTGCCGTCATCAGGAGTTTTGGAGTGCGTTGCCATCAGTATGCTGATAACACGCAGCTCTATTTCTCCTTTTCATCTGAATCAGGTGAGGCTGTGGATGTGCTGAACCGTTGCCTGACCACGATAATGGACTGGATGAGAGCTAATAAACTGAGACTCAATCCAGACAAGACTGAGACACTGTTGGTGAGTGCCTTCCCTGCCCAGATGGTGGATGTTCACCCTGTTCTAAATGGGGTTACACTCCCCTTGAAGGAACAGGTTCGTAGCTTGGGGATTCTTTTCAATCCTTCCTTGTCTCTTGAGGCACAAGTGGCCTCGGTGGCGAGGAATGCGTTCTACCACCTTTGGCTGGTAGCCCAGCTACGTCCCTATCTAGACAGGGATGACCTCGCCTCAGTTATTCATGCTCTGGTAACTTCTAGACTGGATTACTGTAACGCACTCTACGTAGGGCTGCCCTTGAAGACAGTTCGGAAACTCCAGCTAGTGCAAAACGCGGCAGCCAGATTGTTGACGGGAACTAGCCGATCAGCACATATAACACCTGTTCTGGCCCACTTGCACTGGCTACCTATTTGCTTCCGAGACAGATTCAAGGTGCTGGTTTTGACCTATAAAGCCTTACACGGTGTGGGACCGCAATATCTTGTGGAACGCCTCTTCTGCTATGAACCTACCCGGTCACTTCGCTCAGCATCTAAGGTCCTCCTCCGGGTACCAACTCATTGGGAAGCCCGGAGAATAGTTACTAGATCCAGGGCCTTTTCTGTAGTGGCCCCCGAACTGTGGAACAGCCTCCCCAAAGATGTATGCCTGGTGCCTACGCTGCTGTCTTTCCGGCGCCAGGTTAAGACCTGGCTATGCTCCCAGGCATTTTAACTGTTAAATGTTAAATGTTTAAATGTTTATAACGTTGTTGTGTGTAGTTTGATTTTATTGTCATATTTTGTATTTTAACCTTTTTGTACACCGCCCAGAGAGCTATTCGCTATGGGCGGTCTATAAATGAAACAAATAAATAAAATAAATAAAATAAACGACTCCCAAACTATGAACCTTATCCTTTAGGGGGAGTGTAACCCCGTCCAGGACAGGGTATGTATCCACCATCTGACCAGAGAAACCATCCACCAGCAGCATCTCAGTCTTATCAGGATTGAGTTTCAGTTTGTTAGTTCTCATCCAGTCCATTGTCGCATCCAGACAACGGTTCAGCACATCGACCGCCTCACCTGAAAAAGATGAAAAGGAGTAGAGCTGCGTGTCATCAGCGTACTGATGACAACGCACTCCAAAACTCCGGATGACCTCACCTAACGGCTTCATATAGATGTTGAAAAGCATGGGAGACAAGACCGAACCCTGCAGGAACCCATATTGGAGAACCCATGGGGTCGAGCAATGTTCCCCAAGTATTATCTTCTGGAGACGGCCCGCCAAGTAGGAGCGGAACCACTGCCAAGCAGTGCCTCCAACACCCAACTCCGCAAGCCTCTCCAGAAGGATACCATGGTCGATGGTATCAAAAGCCGCTGAGAGATCAAGGAGAATCAACAGAGTTACACTCCCTCTGTCTCTCTCCCAACATAGGTCATCACACAGGGCGACCAAGGCCGTCTCAGTGCCGAAACCGGGTCTGAAACCCGACTGAAATGGATCTAGATAATCGGTTTCATCCAATAGCTCCTGGAGCTGGTCAGCAGCCACTCGTTCCAGGACCTTGCCCAAGAATGGAACATTTGCCACTGGTCTATAGTTGTTAAAGTCCTCTGGGTCCAAGGAAGGTTTTTTCAGGAGTGGTCTCACCGCCGCTTCTTTCAGACAGCCAGGGACCACTCCCTCTCGTAAAGAGGCATTTATCATTTCCTTGGCCCAGCTGGCTGTTCCATCCTTGCTAGTTTTTATAAGCCAAGAGGGGCAAGGATCAAGTACCGAAGTGGTTGCACGTACCTGTCCAAGCACCTTGTCCACGTCCTCGAACTGAACCGACTGAAACTCATCCAACAAAACATGACTAGACTGTGCTCCAGACACCTCATTAGGACTAACTGTCATAAAATGGGAATCTAGGTCCCGACGAATGCATAAGATCTTATGCTGGAAGTGCTCAGCAAACTCATTACAGCGGGCTACTGATGTATCTGCCATGTCCTGTGGGCCAGAATGGAATAGCCCTCGGACAACTCTAAAAAGCTCTGCTGGGCGGGAGAAAGATGCCTTAATAGTGGCAGCGAAATGTTGTTTCTTCACCGCCCTCACCGCTCCTACATACCGTTTGGTAGAAGCACAAACCAGCTCATAATTGCATTCCTCTTGGTCTTCTATGCCAGAGTTTTCCCTCAGATTCCATACATCTCCAAGGGTGGACCATCTAAGTAGATCCCCCACCTGCAGCATGAGGTAGCTGTGTTCAGCCCAGACCTCACCAGGGAATGATCCATCCATGGCAACGGACACACAACAAGCCCCTAATCAACAAAGTATTACCAATCTTCTCTGTGGCAAGATTGAGGCTATGTCTGGCTATGTCGAGGCTGTGTCTGGCTATGTGTGCCAGGTCACTGATGTACTAAGACAGCCCCATGGTTGTCCCAAGCTGGCCCATTTGAGGGAATCTCAGCAGGGATACTGAAGTCTCCTAACACTTCCATGCAGTGGTAGTTGTTATTCTCTGATACCACATTAGGGAGGTTTTAGCACAACACACTGAGTGGTACAATAACAACATCCCTGTTCTGTCTTTATGGCCCAATGTGGCCCAACACCATGAACAATCTCTCAAATCCAGACACAGTGTGCATCATTCTCCTGGTAAGGGAGATGGAATTTTTATTGATCATAACAACCTCTCCCATCTCCTTGGCCCTCGGGCCTAGACTGGTGCTGAATTGAGTGTCTAGGTGGACACAGCTGGGCTAGCATAAGGCCACACAGCTCATCCATACAAAGTCATCCCCCTCAGCACAATCAGTCATGGATGATACATGTTTTATTCTGGACAGACCTAACATACAGCAGCAACACCACCAGACCAGCAGGTCAGCTGACCGACACCCCCAGATTCTGAGATATGGTGGGTGAAGCAGAGGGGGTAAGGGCTTTCATCTCAATGGCCCATCTCTTCCCGCCTGTAAACCTTTGTCCACCTCCGTTCCTACCCCTACCTACCAGCACTGTGATGGCAGTCCCACTTGCCTCCTGGTCTGGGGTACTATGCACAAGCCTGTTTGCATGAGGGTATGTCCGAACCCAAAATGGAAAGGTCACACTTAAGGATGTTTGTACAAACATCAATGTACGAGGTTGCCATGTATCAGTGGACCCCTGTTCCCTCCCTTTCCTCCACATTTCTTCCCCCTTGTGGCCCCACCCCTTTCAAAGAAAACAAATCTTGGCCAATATTGCCACCCCCTCCTGTAAAATAAAAATATAACATTTTATTTTTATTTTTATTTGTTGGGGTAAATTTACCACCTTTGTAGGCCTCAGCTCCTAGGAATTTATTCTGGTTTACCATGTTAATGATAGGCAGATTATATGAATAGTATCAGAGCCTGGGATCTTCCATATAGTGTACTGAGAAATAATTATCATTTTTCACTCTTTCTGTTGACTTCTCTACTTTAATGTTTTCACAGACATGGAAGTGTGTGTAGGGGGCAGAATCCATCCTTTTGCAAAGATCATTTGCAAAGACCTTTGAAAAAAGCACTTCAAATAAACATTTCAGCTCTCTGCCAGGATTTTCTACTCACAAAGGAAGCTGCTCTATACTGAGTCAGACCATTGGTCCATCTAGCCCAGTACTGTGTACACTGACCAGCAGCAGCTCTCCAGGGTTTCAGGCAGGGGTCTCTCCCAGAAGGGCCCTTAGATTCAGTTAGATACTGTAGACCCAAATAAACACAGATGCAACACAGTGCTCCACCATGCCTTCAGTCCATCAGAAACCCTCATACACATGTCACCTTTGAATCACCTTTGACATGGAGTGCAGAAGAAACACAGCATTGATGGAGATGTAATGCTATTAGTGAGTGTCCAAGTTAAAGAGACATGTGATAACCGGGACCTCCTGTCAGTCACGGTTTCAAATCCCGGCTCACCCATGAAGCTCACTGGGTGACCTCAAGCCAGTCACTGTCTCTCAGTCTAAGCTATCTCACAGGGGCGTTGAGAGGATAAAATGGGGAGGGGAAGAACTATCTTTGAGCTCCTTATAGAAAAAGCAGGATATAAATGAAAATCATGATAGAAGCTTCACTGCTACAACTGTCATGGTGGGTGAAGCGGGAGGTGGAGGAGAGGGAATTCATATACAAAAGCCCCAGTACAGATTTGAACAATGGGAGCTTGTCTATAAAGGAGAGGGAAGGTCTTAAAACACACACACACACACACACACACACACACACAAGTCAGATCAGTGGAGCAAAGGGAAGGATAATGTGGGGAGGCAATAATTACTGTGTAATTAAGAAACTGAGGAAAGCCTTCTTACCTTCCTTCCAAGCTGTGCGTCCCACTCCCATCCATTCCAACCCCTATACTCATAACAGTATTTAATAAAGTCAGATCAAACTAAGCAAAATTAGTCTTTCTTTGTTATGCTTCTGAATCAAGGAATAGTTGGGGGGTGACATCACCCAACAAGGATGGTGCCTTAGGTCTGCTCTCCACTTCTCCCTGGACTAATTCTTAAGCTTTTAAGCCACCCAAGCCTTCAACAGAAGTTCACAAAGAGGTGTTCCGTCTTTCCAATGATTGAGAGCATACAGTGTGCTAAAAAATTGGAACCTCAAGCAAACCTTAACCAGGAACTAACAGGAGGTCTGAAACGCCTGAGAGATGAGGATACAAACGCCACTATGTCTCCAAAGGCTCCCAGGAGCAGTAAGGTAGCCATTGATCTCATATCTGACATTCTGCAAAAATTTAGAGAGGATATGTTTTCTGAATGGGAGAAAACTATACATCCTCTACAGCAAGAAGTTTAAGAATTAGCAACTCAAGTAAAAGAAACCGCACAAGTAACAGCAGGGGTGAAGGAGCAGGGAATGAAGCACAAGGTGGCCATTAAAGCTCTGTCACTTGAGCAAAATAATATAAAGAGGCAGATTGCTGACCGGGAGGATTGCTGCCGCTGCCAGAATCTGAGAGTGAGAGGGGCCATTGAACAAGTGGGAGAAACAAAAGAATTTTTACTAAAGGACTTGGTAATGTGGCTGAACGATCAGTTTGCTGAAGTGAAACTGACAGAAGAAGATATGGAAAGAGCTTACAGAGCTTTGTACCTGAAGCAAAAGGGGGGGGGGGACGCCTTAGAGATATTCTAATACAATTCAACAATTATGACCTTAAGGAAACAATTTTTCAGAAGATTAGAGCCCTGGAATCTTTAGAATGGAAAGGGTTCCCTGTTTCAGTCGTTCAAGATCTGAGCCAGGATACACTTCAAAGAAGGAGAGACTTCAAACCGTACACAGACTTGTTCCCCAAAGCAGGTCTGCAGTACAAGTGGGGATTTCCCTTCAAACTACTTGTAAAAGCAGACGGGACCATGCACATTATCAACTCAACTAAAGAAGCAAAGAAGCTAGTGACTCTTATGGGTCTAAAACCAAGCATCAATGAAAATATGGAAGCCATTTCTGACAGCTTAACCGAGGAAGAAGACAGCGGGAGATGAGAAAAGGTGGCAAAAGAGGATGGCGCCTTAACCCAAAGTCGTAACTTACTTGGCTAATCTGAGGACTCCAGGAATATGAAACAGGAATTATGTTTTCAATGTTTACTGGGGTGTTGGGGGGTGTTGAGAAAGGTTCATTATGGGGGAGGGTACTTACGTTTTTACTGAGAGAAAATTAAATATGAAAATGGTAATGCTTAAAGGGAGTATATTTTCACTGTCTTGCTCCTTAAATACTAATGCCTGATTTATCAATTATGTCCTGGAATGTTAATAGGCTGGGGATGGTGGTGAAAAGGAAAAGAGTTGCTAATTTTCTATACAAGAACAATGCAGATGTTATATGTCTTTGGGAGACTCATGAAAAAAGAGGATCCAAACCTCCAGTACTTACCCCTAGAGAGGGAATTTGGTACTCTTCCCCAGGTCCCTCCAAAGCCAGAGAAGTGGCATAATGGTTAGCTAATAGGATTGGTTGTGTAGTAGACAAATTGTTCACAGACTCCCAAGGCAGATATGTGCAAGTCAAGGGTACAACTGATGGTGTAAAATATACTCTGGGCTCTGTCTATGCCCCAAACACAGCACAGTTAATCTTCTTTGCCCAACTAGTACTATTCCAAGAAGGTAAACTAATATTAGGAGGAGACTTAAACCTAGCACTAGACCTGCTCCTAGACAGGAAACCTGAGTGAGATTCAGGACTATCCACCCCGTTGAACTCACACAAGCTGGTAGATTGTTGGAGATTTTTGCACCCCCTAGATAAGGATTTCAGCTTGTATTAGTACCGCCATCATGCATATATGAGGATAGATTACATCCTACTTACAGACAACTTTCTCTCTGCCCTCAAATCAGGCACAATTGACTCAATAATCATTGTGGACCATGCCCCAGTTTCTATTAAACTAAGTTTTACCCCACAGCAACACAGACCTTATTCATGGTACTTGCCTCTAAATCTTCTTCAGAATGTTTTAGCTTCTGATAATCAAGACATTAAAGAATGTCTTCAAAATAACAACAATGAATCTCATAGTCCTGAAGTTATTTGGAAAACACTTCAAGGCACAATGATAAGTGAGGACAGCAAACTAGGTAAAGAGAGGGAATTGGCAAGGCTCACAATACTTAGTCAGATAAAAGATTTGGAATACCATCATAAACTAACTGGAGACCCAACCATCTTTACTGAGTTGATCAGGAAAAAATCAGAACTGAGATCCTTGGAGGTGGCAAAATCTCAGCAGTGTTGCAATTTGTCAACCAATCCTTTTATGAATTTGGGATCAAAAATTCAAAACTGTTGGCAAATAAATTGAGAAACAAACAAACCAGGAATAAAATAATAGCATTAAAATCAATGGACAACAAACAAATTTTAACACATATGAAATTCTGGATAAATTTTGTAGCTACTACTCAACATTATATGAATCTGGCAACCCAGAAATCCAGTCAATAAATGAGTACCTAGTGAAACATGGTATTCATTGGTTGAGCAGAGAGCATGTAGAATATTTTGACAGAGAATTTTGAGGTCTGTTGGACCAGGGGTCCTAAAGGAAAATGAAGATACTGGCTTGCAGCAAAGGTTATTGGTTACGTGCACACGGGCAGTCTCCTTTGAGCTTGGTGGAGCGCTGCAACATGGCACTGTTTCCCTGAGGTTTTTGTATACTCCAGGACATTAGCATTTTTCATTCATGGAGCTACACATAAACATTACATAGAGGTTACACTGTCTACATTATTTTCTAGTCAATTAGGTAATGTTAAACAATTCTCATACCAGCACATTTCATACATTCCAGTACTAATTCCTCTCATGACGTGGGAAGGACAGAGACTTTCAGTACCAGTGTTCTGTTCACCTTATCTTATCTTCTTGAGCCAGGCTGTACCTAGCATACCTTGCATACTAGTTACCATGGATACATTTATGTTACAGGCAGAGATGTAAGTACCAAGGAGAGGATAATTTATGTGGCCTGTTGCTCCTTTATAAAATGATGATCCTTATAATTTCAAAATGAATATATTTTGCCTATTTTTTGTATATAAAAATTCCCCATTAATTTAGACAGGGAAATATCAGTTTTGGAAACCTCAAATGCTATTAACAAGCTTAAACCAAATAATACACCAGGTCTAGATGGTTATAGTGGTGCCTTTTATAAAAAATACAAAGATTTATTAATCCGTCTCTTACAGAATCTCTTTACAACTATTCAAAGGGGTGGCCAAAACCTGAATTCTTGGAAAGCCACACATATTATTGTTCTACCCAAACCAGGCAAAGATGAGGAATCAGTTGAATCTTACAGAACGATATCCCTTGTAAATATAGATGCTAAACTGTTCGCTAATATTTTTTTCAGATCGTTTAGCTAACTTAGCCCCAAATTATATTCACCCTGACCAAGCTGGATTGATTCTCTTCCACTCATTAACTGACCCGATCCACAGGATACTGAATGCCACCTTCCACACTAACCTTAGGAAAACTCATTAGATGCCACCAAGGCCTTCGACAAAGTGGAGTGGAACTTATTTACTGTACTAGAACACATGAAGTTTGGTCCTATTTTCCTTCAGGTTTTGTGATTGCTATATAAGGGCACTTCTGCTTGCATCAGGGTAAATGGTAGGGATTCCAAACACTTTTACATAAACAAAGGTACAAAACAAGGTTGCCCTCTTTCACCTATTTTATTTGCCTTTGCACTTGAACCTCTTGCGAATGCAATAAGACACAACCCTCTAATAAAAAGGGTTACAGTAAATGGTCAGACCCATTTGCTCAATCTTTTTGCTGACGACATAGCTGATGTTGTCTAATCCAGAGGAAGAAATTCCATAATTAATGGAAGAAATCCAGACCTACGGGAAAGTGGCAGGTCTTGAGATTAATTTTCAAAAATCAGAACTTTTATGCTTTAATATGCCTCTAGAATTGACCCGAAAATTACAAGAAATCTCCAAACTGAACATATGCTCCAAATCAAATGAGGTCATGGGGGGAGAGGCCATATTTTGGTTTCCTCCCCACCCTTCTCCCTTACTGTCGATACTTAAGCATTCCAGTTTTGCATATAGCACCTAACTAGACTATAAAGTGTCTTACTTTGAACCAGAAGAGATTCCAGCGGCTGTCACAGTTGCTTCTTCAATGGGGGAAAAGTTGTGTGGCTTCCAACTCTTCTGGATCTTTCCATATACTCCTCCTTTGCAAGGAAATAGTGGACATTGAAACATTGCAGTCATAGTAATACTTAGAACCAAATAAAGCTGTAGTGCTATGTTTGCTCTCATGAATGTATGCACAGTTAAGCCATACCTCCTCAGAAGTGAACAGAAAACTAGATCTCTGCTCATTCAGTAATGCTGTCTCAATCCTGGTGTTTTTTTTTAACACACACACTGTGAGTGAGTTGCAGGAAACTCATTTTTAGTAGGCACTAGCTCCACAGAATACAGAGGAATTTACTTACTTTTGAGCAAGATGAAGAGGACTTCGTTAGAAACCAGCAGTGTTTGGAAAATTCATTTTAAAAAGGAACAAATAATTCAAGTTCATCCACATGCACTTTTAGTTCATAATTATTTCTGCTTGCCACACAGATGTTAAAGGCACAAGAGTGCTGCTCTCCCCCAATGCCAACCCTAAACCATGCAAAGAATTCTAGTGAAGGGTAAAAAGAAAAGAAAACACACATTTCGCCAACTTGATGACATATTTTAACATTAAAGCTTATTTAAAAGGAGCATTTGTAATTGTATCAATGTAATGGTTAGGATGTTGGACTAGGACCTGGAAGACAAGAGTTGGATTCTATTTATTTATTATTTATTTATTAAATCTATAACCCTCCCTTCCTCCCGGAAGGAGCCCAGGGCTGTAAACAAAAACCCTAAAAGCACTTGAAAACATCTTTAAAACATATTAAAACAGAACATTTTAAAAACATCTTTTTTAAAAAACCAACTTTATTTTATTTATTTATTGTATTTGTATACCGCCCCATAGCTGAAGTTCTCTGGGCGGTTTACAGCAACTAAAAACATCAAAAACAAACATACAAATTTAAAACATATCTTTTAAAAACAATTTAAAACACAATTTAAAAATTTTAAAACAATTTAAAAAACACATGCTAAAATGCCTGGGAGAAGAGACATCTCTTTACTGACATCTTAAAAGCAATTCCAACCCAGACGCAGACACACTTAAATAAACGCAGTGGGGCTTACTTCTAAGTAAAAATAATAGCATTATTGAGTTACTATGTGAGAATATGTGTTACTTCTGTGGAGAAAACAGCAAATACTGTGTTCAATATTATGTTTTATTTAAGGTATGCCATGATTATTCCCTGGTGAACAGAAATATCCTCCCTGATCTAGAGCAGTGTATTTAAGTATCATAGAAAATAGATCCCCCTCTAGGATGCACACCTTAACGTGGTGAGGGGATTTGAGAGTGTTGAAGAAGCTGAGAGCAATGCCGTCAGGAGTCTAGACCAAGAGACTAGACTCCTAGAAGGGGCACCCAAGGCAGAATGGTCAAAGCTGAAACACCAGACTAAGATGCATCCAAACTCAGAGGAAGGCAATGGTAAACCACCTCTGAATACCTCTTACCACGAAAACCCTATAAACAGAGTATCCAAAATGCAACACGAGATAATGCTGGAAGATGAGACCCCCAGGTCAGAAGGCACTCACCGAGCTACTGGGGAAGAACAAACGACAAGTACGAGTAGTGCTGTGACTAATGACGCAGCTGGGTCAAAGCCAAAAGGAAGCCCAGAGACTGATGCGCACAGATGCGAAAGGAGAGTCCAGAATTGTACGATGCACACAATAGGAACATGGAATGTGAGAAGCATGAACCAGGGAAAGTTAGAAATTGTCAAGCAAGAAATGGAACGCATCAACATTACAATACTTGGTGTGAGCGAACTAAAATGGACGGGAATGGGACATTTTCAATCAGGCAACTACAAAATATTTTATGCAGGAAATGAGAAATTAAGAAGAAATGGGGTTGCTTTAATAATAAGAAGTGACGTAGCAAGAGCAATTAGGAGCTACAACACAAGGTCTGAGTGAGTGATATCAATGAGATTAAACGGGAAACCTATCAACATCATCATCATCCAAGTCTATGCTCCGACAGCAAACATAGAAGAAGAGAAATTGGAGAGATTTTACGCAGAAGTACAGGAAGAAATTGATCACACACCAAAACAAGATGTGCTGATAATCATGGGGGACTGGAATGCAAAAGTAGGGAACAGAGAAGAATTAGGAATTGTGGGGAGACTGAAATGAAGCAGGAGAAAGACTTATTGAATTCTGTGGAGCCAATAATTTGTTTCTTACTAACACATTTTTTGAGCAACTGAAAAGACGACTATACACATAGACATCATCAAATGGTCAATATAGGAATCAAATTGGTTATATAATTGGTAGCAGAAGATGGAGACATATTTTCTGAAAAAACAAGACCAGGAGCAGACTGCAGTACAGATCATGAACTGGTTGTATCGAAAATCAGAGTAAAGCTAAAGAAGACCAACAAAGCAATCATAATGCCAAAATACACTTTAGATAACATCCCAGAAGAATATAAAGATCAAATGAGGAACAGGTTTGAGGCTTTGAACTTAGTTGACAGTGAACCAGAAGAACTATGGAATGAAGTCAGAGATGTTATCATGGAGGAATGCAAAAAGACAATACCTCTAGTTAAAAAGAAAGAAAGACCTCAATGGTTAAAGAGAGAAGGAAAACAAAAGCAAAAGGAGATAGAAACACTGTTAGAATCCGAAATGCAACAATACAGCGACTAATACGTAGGGACAAAGAGACCTATTACAATAGTTACAGTATAGAAAGAGAAGAGGACAACAATAAGGGTAGAACAAGAGCCCTATTCCGAAAGATTAGAGAAATGAAAGGGAAATTTAAACCAAGAGTAGGGATGTTGAATAACCAACAGGGGAACACACTGACTGACCGAGATGAAATAAAAGGAAGATGGAAGCAATACACTGAAGAACTCTATAAAAGAGATGCCAGGATGACAGATTCATTCATGGAGGAACCATATGATGAAGAACCAGAAATTTTAGAATGCGAGGTAAAACTGCTCTTAAAATACTTGAAAGAAACAAATCACCAGGAATAGATGGCATACCAATAGAGTTGCCACAAGCTACTGAGACTGAATCTGTCCAAATTTTGACAAAAATCTGTCAAGAAATATGGAAAACGAAACAATGGCCCACAGACTGGAAGCATTCCATATACATCCCAATTCCAAAGAAAGGGGATCCCAGGGAATGCAGCAATTATCAAACTATTGCCTTAATATCCCATGCAAGTAAAGTAATGCTCAAGATTCTACAACAAAGGTTCTTACCATATATGGAGTGAGAAATACCAGACGTCCAAGCTGGATTTAGAAAGGGATCATATCGCAAACATATGTTGGATAATGGAACGGACCAAGGAATTTTAGAAGAAAATCACCCTGTGCTTTATAGATTACAGCAAAGCCTTTGACTGTGTAGATCATGAAAAACTATGGAATGCTTTAAAAGAAATGGGGGTGCCACAGCATTTGATTGTCCTGATGCGCAACCTATACTTTACACAAGAGGCTACTGTAAGGACGGAATATGGAGAAACCGATTGGTTCCCAATAGGAAAGGGTGTGAGACAGGGGTGTATTTTATCACCCTATTTATTTAATCTATACGCAGAACATATCATACGGAAAGCAGGATTGGACCAACATGGAGGTGTGAAAACTGGAGGGAGAAATATCAATAAGATATGCAGATTATACCATACTACTAGCAGAAACCAGTAATGATTTGAAACGAATGCTGATGAAAGTTAAAGAGGAAAGCACAAAAGCAGGACTACGGCTGAATGTCAAAAAGACTAAAGTGATGACAACAAAAGATTGATGTAACTTTACAGTTGACAATGAGGACATTGAACTTGTCAAGAATTATCAATACTTTGGCACAATCGTTAACCAAAATGGAGACAATAGTCAAGAAATGAGAAGTAGGCTAGGACTGGGGAGGGCAGCTATGAGAGAACTAGAAAAGGTCCTCAAATGCAAAGATGTATCACTGAACACTAAAGTCAGGATCATTCAGACCATGGTATTTCCGATCTCTATGTATGGATGTGAAAGTTGGACAGTGAAAAAAGTGGATAAGAGAAAAACCAACTCATTTGAAATGTGGTGTTGGAGGAGAGCTTTGACATACCACGGACCGCAAAAAAGACCAATAATTGGGTGTTAGAACAAATTAAACCAGAACTATCACTAGAAGCTAAAATGATGAAACTGAGGTTATCATACTTTGGACACATAATGAGAAGACATGATTCATTAGAAAAGACAATCATGCTGGGAAAAACAGAAGGGAATAGAAAAAAAGGAAGGCCAAACAAGAGATGGATTGATTCCATAAAGAAAGCCACAGACCTGAACTTACAAGATCTAAATAGGGTGGTTCATGACAGATGCTCTTGAAGGTCGCTGTTTCATAGGGTTGCCATAAGTCGTAGTCGACTTGAAGGCACATAACAACAAGAAAATAGATATTGCTTAACTATTTCTTTTTAAAAAAGTAAAACTAATCCTGTAACCTCCTATCGGTCACAGGAAAAGATATGGCAGGTGAGGAAAACAAGAAGCCAGAAAGTAAGACACACCCTATGATCAGTTCTGAATACTGCATCTGGGAATCCCACAAGATCCTCCAGCATTCCACTGGTGTGAGGACTCAGACATTCACACAGAGTATAGCCCCCTTTGGATTTTTTTAATAAAAGCAGAGATTTTCTTAACTTAAATTCCTTCTGCTTTTGATCACCCACATTGACACAGGTCCCACCTCCCCATTCCAAGTGAAATTGGAGCTGGAAGTGTGCAACAACCACACATGTGCCCTGTGAAAATTTTCAGATACTTTAAATACATAACAATAAACAAATAAGGTCCAGTCCAACACAGTCCATTCTTGGGGCAGTTTGCCTCCAAAAATCTTCCTGCTGTCCCAACCTGACAATAAAAAAGGTCCACATCAGTTCCAGTTCATGCAAATAAAAGATTCTCTCCATGCACACACAAATACTAACGATGACATCCAAACATTTGGGGGAACAGTTTCCCCCAATAATCTCCTCTTCCCCCACCCTGACAATGAAAAGGCCAGTTTGGCCCATGAAGAAGCAAGATCCCCACCACGATTCCTTATGATCTCAGCCAAACATATTTGGGGACAGTTTGCCACCAAGAAAAATCTCCTCTCCCTTCCCAAGCCGTTATAATCAATAGGGGCCACCTGGCCCATGAAGAAACCAAATTGCTTTTAGAGTAGCTTACCACCACACCTCTCACCAACAGGGCTGGCACCAGGTGTGACTGGGCCCTTGGGGGCCAGCCTGCCCCAGGCCCCCTGCTCCCAGCCCCCCCAGACTGTGCGGGACTGCTCCACTTACCTTTTCTCTTTCTGTGAATGACTTGCATGCTGTGCATGCAGGTTGCTACCATCTTCTTTGATGGCAACTGCGGGTGCTGTGCTCAAGGCATTCAGAGAAAGGGAGGAGAGATAGGTGGAGTGGGCATTAAACTCTTTCCTCCCAAACCCTTTCTGTGACCTAAATCACCCTCAGACGTTTCTAGTGCCTGCTCTCTTTCTGTTCCCCATAAAAATGCCCCAAACCACAGCTTTGTGGTAAAAGTCATTTGATGCACCATGTATCATAAAGACAAATGCAAGGTCAGGCAAAACTTTTATTGAAATATGAAAAATTTAGGAAAAAATAATAAAAATTCCTCAAACAAGAAACACACCAACAAACAAAGATCCCTCCATCGCTGTCGTCGATTAGTCCAGATCTTCCATCTGAAGTTCTGGATGGAAAAGAAGGGAACAGAAGTGAGTCTTAATTACGGCTGGGTAATTTGCCAGGTCCAGACACAGCCGCTGAAATCCTTAGGTAGTCGATGGATGACCATGCCCTGGCTGGGCCCAGTGCGGTTGCCTGCCACCCACCCCCATCATCAATACCCTTGGCACACCCCTTGGTCCTCCTCCTGGTGCAGTCATCGGTCCCCAGTGTTTGGGGCCGGCATAAACACAGCAGCTGTCAATTGCCACTCTCCACCCCACCCCATGTTTGCGGCGACGGTGCAGGAGGGCTGGGATTCCAGGACCCCACAACCCAAGAGATCAACCTGAGGCAGGGATGCTAAAGCTAAGAGGTTGGGCTTTAGTGACGGCTTTGATGTGGAAGGTGAGGCCTCTGGGATCACCTCTGCTTACCTTCACACAGCCAAGATAGCTCCGGAGGGACCACCTTTTTTTACAGACTCAAGCTGTAGAGAGAGGGGAAAAAATGCTGGATCAGGTCCTTTTCTTGATCCCAGAACCAAAGTGTGGGAACAAGAGAAGCCCAAAGCAGGACTAAGTGAGCTGCAGCTGCTCAACCCCACCCCCTTACCTGAGAGGACCTCTGAGGGCTTTGCGGCCTAGTGGGCAGAGGGCAAAGGGCAGGCCAAAGAAGAGAGGCAGAGAAGGCCGCCTGCTTAATTATCCTGGCCCCACAGGGAGACCCTGTTACTTCTATCTCTGAGAGAGGACTCGAATGAGATCATATTTTTAAAGCTGCTTCGAGAGCCTCTTGGGTCATGAACCAGAGTCTAAAAGAATTCTAAATCAATGAATGAAGGTGAGATACTTACAGGAGCATCTACTATATTTAATCTGCTCATATTTATCTTTAGATTGAAACTTATCAGATCCAAAAGCCTGTACTGGACTTTTCCCATGGGTGTTATCAATCACAGATACTGTATATAGCTCTTGACCATCTCTTGAGGGAGTTGACATAGCTTGTAGTTGAACTCTTGTTATTTCCTCTAAACGACATATTTCAATCGCTTTCTCCAAAGTAAGCTCAGGTTCCACAATCAATCTTTTCTTCCATTTTTCGTCTTTAACGCTGAACACAATCTTATCTCGTATCATATCATTAACTGTTGCACCAAACTCACACTTACTAGCCTTAAGCTTAAGCTCAGTCACAGACTGTTCACTAGTTTCTTGATATCTCTGAGAGTGGTTCCAAAAAGCATAGCGTTCAAATATCACATTTTTACGAGGAGTACAATATATCCTAAATTGTTCAAGAACTTCTTCTATGTCTTGTGGCCCCTCTTCAGGTAAATCAAAAGTGTTGTAAACTGCCAATGCTTCCTCTCCAACACAATGTAATAAAATAGCAATTTGTCGATTCTTAGCAACATTATCAACTCCAGCTGCAGAAAGATATAAAATAAAAGCTTGATCCCATCGCTTCCATGTCTCAGCCAGATTACCTTGCAATACCAGAAGAGGTGGAGGCCGAAATGAGTCCATTTTGGACTTCTGACACCATATAATGTGTTGTATTTCACAATAAACACATCTTGATTCTTTAACAAGAATAGTATACTTTAATTACCATTCTATAGGGCACAGTCTTTACACGGACCCTAGTGATGCCACAGGGTGGGCCCCAGTGATGTCATTAATCATGACAAATTAAGCATCAATCACAGTTGCCTGGAGCATACAATTAAAAAAAAATCTCATTGGAAATTAAGATAGAAATCTTAGCTAAAAGAGGAGCCTGGGTAGGGAACATTTAATCTAGCCTACTTGCTTTCAGCAAGAAGGGTTAAGTGCCTTCAGGCCAGGGCAGTCACCAGAAGGCCACTGCAGGGACAAAGGAGCCTAGTGTTGTGGAGATGTTAGATGGGAGCTTTGGGGAGTAAAGATGGATGCTCCTGAAGGCTGCAATTCTAAACACACTTACTAAGGGATTAAGCCCCATAGAACTCAACAGGACTGACTTCTAAGTAGATATAGTTTGGATTGTGCTGTTGGTAAAGCTTGACGAGGGTTCTTCTGCAAAGACATCCATATCCAAGCAGGGTTGGCAACCCCCTGCCTGGAATACCCTGCCCTTATCTTTTAACGTGGCTGCTCCAATCTTTTTTACAGATTTGACCCTTCAGAAAGAGGTCTGAGAAATGAGTAAGAGTAAGAAGTATCTTTTAAAATTGTTCTTTTCAATTCATTCTTGAATGAACATCATACCTAGGGCAGATCCACACAATTCCTTTAAAGCACATTCAACACCCATTTGAAGCACATGAATCCCACCACAGAATCATGGGAACTGCAGTTGGTTAAGAGTGGTGAGAACTATAACTGTGAGGGGGAAATGACACTTCCCAGAATTCTTTAGGGGAAGTCATGCGCTTTAAATGCGAGTTGGATATGCTTTACACGTATTGTGTGAATCCACTTAATAAATTTTGCCTGCATGTAAATTGTTTAAATTAATTTTTCAAAATGGAAATGAGCTATAAACTGTAATGGGTGACCATGGGCTACTCACCATCTCTCAGCCTATCTGCCCCTCAGGATGAAAACAATGGAGAACCATGACTACCCCAAGGCATACTTAAAATGTAAAGGAAGTATTTTACAACCATAGTATGAAATCGGATACTTATAGGGACACAGCATGACAAAACTGGGCGGAAGTAATGAGTGGGGTACCACAGGGCTCCGTCCTGGGCCCAGTGCTCTTCAACATTTTTCATTAACTACTTGGATGAGGAGGTACAGAGCATGCTTATCAAATTTGCAGATGATACAAAATTGGGGGGCATAGCTAATACTGTGGAAGACAGAAAGAAAATTCAAAGGGACCTTGATAGGCTGGAGCATTGGGCTGAAAACAACAGAATGAAATTTAACAGGGATAAATGCAAAGTTCTACACTTAGGAAAAAGAAACCAAATGCACAGTTATAAAATGGGGGATACTTGGCTCAGCAGTATGACATGTGAGAAGGATCTTGGAATTGTCGTTGATCACAAGCTGTGTGATGTGGCTGCAAGAAAGGCAAATGCTATATTAGGCTGCATTAACAGAAGTATAGTTTCCAAATCACGTGAAGTATTAGTTCCCCTCTATTCAGCACTGGTTAGGCCTCAACTTTGCTGCGTCCAGTTCTGGTCTCTGCACTTCAAGAAGGATGCAGACAAACTGGAACAGGTTCAGAGGAGGGCAACAAGGATGATCAGGGGACTGGAAACAAAGCCCTATGAGGAGAGAGTGAAAGAACTGGGCATGTTTAGCCTGGAAAAGAGAAGACTGAGGGGAGATATGATAGCACTCTTCAAGTACTTGAAAGGTTGCCACACAGAGGAGGCCCGGGATCTCTTCTCGATTGTCCCAGAGTGCAGGACACAGAATAATGGGCTCAAGTTGCAAGAAGCCAGATTTCGACTGGACATCAGGAAAAGCATCCTAACCGTTAGAGCTATACGACAATGGAACCAATTACTAGAGAGGTAGTGGGCTCTCCAACACTGGAGGCATTCAAGAGGCAACTGGACAGCCATCTGTCGGAAATGATTTGGATTCCTGCATTGCGCAGGGGGTTGGACTTGATGGCCTTATAGGCCCCTTCCAACTCTACTATTCTATGATTCCATTAAAAAAATTATATAAGCATGACTATCAAATATGTTTATTATTTATACAACCTGTAAAGATATTTATAGTGCAATCCTATGTTTGTTTATTCAGAAGCAAGTCCCAAATGTATTCAATGAGGCTTACTCAACCAGGGAAACCTGTACCCTGAAGTGATAAGGAACTTGTTCTTTTAACAAGTCTTTTAAATTGAGACCTTATCCCAGTCTGCATCTGTGTTGGAATGCTTTTTAATATGTTTTTAAACCTTTTCTTAAAAAAAAATGTTTTTAAAGCTTTAAAAAATGTTTTTAAAGATGTTTTGTTTTAATATATTTTAAAGTCTGTTTTATGATTTTTAAAGTGTTTTTAGTGCTTTTGTTTGCCGCCCTGGGCTCCTACTGGGAAGAAGGGCAGGATATAAATCAAATAATAAATAAATAAAAATAAATAAATAAACTTCATTCATTTTTTAAAAAAATCAGTATTAGTTTCCTACATAATAAAAACTTTGATAAACCCTGCCTAATTTCTTTAAAAATAGGGTTGGAGGGGGAAAGATTTACAACACCAACACAAGTCTGCGCTATGTTTACTCAGAAGTCCCATTAATTTACAGCACAATCCTAACCATGTCTACTCAAAAGTAAGTCCTAATGGGGTTCAATGGGGTTTACTCAAGGTACATGGGATTATTAGAATTGCTTTACTCCCAGAAAAGCAGGTATTGGATTAAATACTTTCATATTTCATAGCCCAGGGTCTGCCTCTTGCACAGAAGAGGAAAAAAACCGTTAAGCCATATTACTTACGCAGACTGCAAAAATCTTAAAGCCACCATTTTCTGACGTTGAAATTAAGCCTAGGCATGCCTGGATCAACAAGTCACAACCCTGGCTTCATTGGCTACAATCCTGAAAGGGCGGGGTTACAGCCAGAGCTTTGAAAAGTTACTTTTTAAAACTACAACTCCCATCAGCCCCAGCCAGCATGACCACTGGATTGGGCTGATGGGAGTTGTACCCAGAGCAAGGAATTGTTCTAAAGGTCTGTAAAAAACAGTTGTGGGGTTTTTTTTTGATGTTTTGGTGTATATCTCGGGAACCAGACCACCTAGAAACTTTTTTTTTAAATTGAAGCTGAGAGTCCGGAGATTAAGGGGTGCTAGCCGGAGAGCCGGAGGGGCCCACCAAAAACCGGAGACTCCAGCCGAAAACCGGAGATTAAACAACATGGGGGCAATTCTGGCCGGAGGTGAGAAAAGCAAGGGCGGGGCGGGAGTGTACGGCCTTTTGCCGGAGACCTGGCATTGCTACATCAGAGGCTGCTGGTCACCAGGTCCGTTTCCTCCTCCTCCTCCTCTCCTGCTAAGATGCAAAAGCTGAGGTTCTGTGGGAGAAAAGAGCACCTCAGAATCAGAGGACCGGTCTGGGCTATCAAGGCAGGCCGCCACCCCCTCGCCAAGGAGTCTTTCCCCCTAGCAGAGGGGGATCCCTGCCTTGCTCACCCAAACCGTTTGAAAAGACCACCTTCTCCCACATGACCCAGCCCCAAATCTGTATGTGGCCCCTTGTCTGAGTGTAGTGCCCTTCCCCAGCAGGAAAGGGAGACACCAAGACTTTGGGTTTGGTGTTCTGTCTGGTCAATAGAAACAGTGTGGTGGAATAGTTAGCATGTTAGACTAGGACCTGGGAGACCAGGGTTCGAATCCCCACTTATACATTGGGTGACCTTGAGCCAGTTACTGTCTCTTTCAGCATAACCTACCTCACAGGGTTGTTGTGAGGACAAAATGGGGAGGGAGGGAATGGCATACACGACTTTCAGCTCCTTGGAGGAAAAGTGGGGTATAAATGCAGTAATAAAACAAAGTAAAGGAAGGTGTGATGCCTGGAGTTGTACATCATGCTCAAGGATACTCAGCAGCATGTTACCAGAGATATGGGATGGTGCTGCAGGGTATTCAGCTTGCCTGCCAAGAGGGGAAGTGCCTGAGGGGCTCCAGCTCATGAGTGGGCCAACTAAATGTGTACCCCCAAGAGGGAGGGTTGAGGCCTCCCTGCCAGGCTCTGCGTATGTGAAACATACCCCCAGACCATAACACACTTACTTCAAAGAAGCAGGAGAGGGTTGAAATGTTTGGGGCCTCTGCAAAGAGGCCCTTCAACATCAGCAGAAATGTCTCTTTGAAGTCCTGATGATGAAGACCATTTTCATCTAGGTAGATCCGTAGATTCAGGGCAGGAGATGGAGTGGAGACGGGGGAAAACAGACATCAGATTTTTAGCGATGGAAATATGACACTGAAGCAAACTGGTTGAATAGAGAGAGGGGCCAGACCATCAAATGTTTTGAATTCCGTGTTTTTAACTGTCTTTAATGATAGTTCTTATATTTCTTGTAAATCAGTTAGAGGTGTGGTTTCTTTACAAACTCTGCTAAATTAAAATTAAATTACAGATTGGAAGGCCCTTTAAAAATCACTGTATATAAGAGCTGGAAAGCAGTGAAACCAAAACTGCTGTCACCCTGCTTACTCTCTCACTGTCAAATCAGTAAGAAATGGAAAAAAGAAGTGAAACTTTCAGGAGATCAATTGAATAGATGTCAAAACAGAAGAATGATGATCACAGCAAAGAAGAATTTACCCCTTTGTCATCTTCACCAAGATCTCTCATCTTGTAAGTGACACAAAATGCCATCTTGATGAGGTCAGTTCTCCATCCCCAAGGAGGTTTCATGAAGCTGGCAGGATAGAAGAGAAAGGATGAGATAGAGTTCTCCAAAGACCCATGGGCAATCCCTAGGGGTTTTGGGAATCCCGAGCCCCCTTCTTGCCGCTCTTACAACTTTGTCTACTGATATTATGCCACCTCCCAGAAGAAGCCTTGGCTGTGACTCAGACTGAGATGTTGAGGGGACAGCTGGGACCTGGGCTGGTGTCTGCTGCTCCCTCTGCCCAGAGCTTGGAAGATTACTTTTAAAAAGTAATAAATTGCAGTTATAATTACATGGCCCAAAAAAGTAGTAATTACCATTACAATTACAATTGCTCTGAAAGTAACTGATTACTTTTTCTCAAAAGTAATAACTACAATTACATTTAAGTAGCCTAAAACAACATTAAAAATAAACACACACACACACAGAAGGTAATAGAATATTTTTTTATCCATAAGATTAACAGAATGGCATAACAGAATCTCACATTCCCCCCAGCAATGATGATACCCCAACACTTGAAATCAATTTTTACACTTGAAATGCTGCTTTTACAATACATTTCTGTTATAAACAAAAAGAACAATATGCTCAGACAAGGAATCCAATGGACAAGTGTCCATTGCTGACTTCTTGCCCTGGGGCTGAATGTTAAAGAAGTCATTTTCCAAATCTTCTCCTTCCTGGTCTTTGTCTGAAGACTGATCACTGTCCTCATTAAGTGCACCCATCTTTATTTCAGCTTTCAACAAGACTAAAGTAATGACAACAAGCTTTATGTAACTTTAAAGTTCACAATGAGGACACTGAACTTGTCAAGGATTATCAATACCTTGGCACAGTCATTAACCAAAATGGAGACCATAGTCAAGAAATTAGAAGGCTAGGACTGGGGAGGGCAGCTATGAGAGAACTAGAAAGGGTCCTCAAATGCAAAGATGTATCACTGAACACTAAAGGCAGAATAATTCAGACCATGGTATTCTTGATCTCTATGTATGGATATGAAAGTTGCACAGTGAAAAAAGCTGATAAGAGAAAAATCAACTCATTTGAAATGTGGTGATGGTGGAGAGACTGTGAAAAAGACAAATAATTGAGTGTTAGAACAAATTAAACCAGAATTGTCATTAGAAGCTAAAATGATGAAACTAAGGTTATCGTACTTTGGACTAGATTCACTAGAAAAGACAATAGGACAAGTCATAATCGACTTGAAGGCACATAACAACAACAACATGATGCTGGAGGCAAAGGGAAGTGTGCAGCTGCTTTCCCCTTTAAATCTGAATTAAACCTACCCACTGAAAATGCAAAAACTGAAGAAAAAAACTTTTCCACTTTGCTGTGCTCCTCCCATGTAGGCACTTTGCTCTGATGTTTTTTGCTTGGGGGTGGACCATCACTTTCAGATACTCCCCTTTCTCCGCCCACTAAACTCTCCATTTTATTTCTGGTGGCTCAACAAGCAACTTCCGACTGACTGCTCCTGAACTGCTGCAGCCCACCTTTCTTTCACCCCTCCCCCCCAGTAAACTGCCTTCCTTCATTCCTGTTCTTTCTTTCTTTCTTTTTTAAAAACTTCAGCACGGTTCGAACTCTTTCCACCCTTGGGCTTTGCAAAAGTGAAGCTGAACTACCCCCGTGTCTTTCCCACACAGCGCTGCCAATCTGAAGGAAGGAAGGGAATGTTGGGCTGTGAAGCATGTGTGGGCGGCAGTGGCATCTACTTTTCATTGCAGCATCATTGTAGTCTCTTTCTCTCTCACACACAAAACCTGTCTCCAACTAAAAAAGAAAAAGGAAGCAAGGGTTTTACTAGGAATAGGAGGGAGGTCTAGTTAGTGTCATGTCAATTTCACACTGAAGCATTCTCCCCGCTTCAGCCTTGAAGCCCGAACAATCATGGGGATTGCACCCCCCCCATTCTGAGTTCCACAGTCTCTTCTTCCAACCACATCATGAGTGTGTGTGTGTTATGTAACAGTCCCCTGCATGATGGTCAATGGAATCTCCCTCCCAATATTGTTCTATCACCCAGTTACCAATGTGACAGAAGGGGCGCGTGCGCGCACGCACGCACACACACATATGCGCTTCCACTAAAAATTGTGTTTCATAATAAAAAAGGGGGGTTGCTATAAAAATGTCAGGAGGAAATGAAACTGACAGAAAAAGTTTTTTGTGTCAATTGCACCCCCTACATGCTCCTGCTTCAGCATGCAATTGACAAGAAACAATGAAACAAAACCCCTCCCCTTCTCCATTAGCAATACTCTGGAGGGAGTAAACATGTAAATTTGGGGGCGGGGCCACAAGGAAACAGCAATACTCAATGTGAATGGAAAACAGTGGATTGGAAGGTAGTGTGAATTTTGCAAATTTACCATGAAGGGAAAGGCTGCGTCTTTAATCCAAAGTTTACCTTCTGTATGAATCAGCCCTTGGTCTGAACTTGCAGGCCTCTTCTTATGTGGGAAGCCTAAGACCTGGGTCGCCATCATCATACACTCTGAACATCCTAAACTTCTTCCTCCCCACAAAAACAGGATACCTGCTCACACCAGCAGCCTCATCTGGCCTGGATTCAGTTCCAGGTGTGTGACAAGAATGAAGGACAGAATGTTGGGCAGCAGAGGTGTGTGCTGGAACCTTGGCTGGAGCCCGAGGGACTGGCTGGCAGGTGGAGAGTGTCTGTTGTGAGCCTGACTGATGGAGAGATGAAAAATGGAGGAGAGAGAGAAAGAGAAGGAGGGGGAAGGAGAAGGGAGGGACTTCAGAGGAGAGTCGTCCTGGTCTCTGCAGCTCAGGAGGCGGTGAAGGCAATCCTCCTGCGGACCATGAAGAGAAGTCCGGGCGAAGGCCATGTAGGGGACCCCGGGCCCTCCCCCCAGGATAGAAATAAAAGCAGAAGAACTTACACGGCTCTTGAATAGCAGCCACCTTTCCCAAACATCTGAGCCTTTCCCAAACAATCTGAGCCTGAACCTGAGTCTGACCCTAACCAGACCCTAAACGCTAACTCCCAACTCTAACCCAAGCCCTCCCCAAAAATAAATAAAAAAGGAAAAGAAAAATTAAATAGAAACAAAAAGGAAAGTAAAAAGTAAAAATAAATGAAAAGAAACAAAAACAAATAAAAGGAAAGGAAAAGAAAAAGAAAAAGAAAAGATAAAAATAAACAACTAAATGAAATGAAAATAATACCTAAAGTGAAACCAACAACCAACGCCTGCCTCTCTTTCCTCCTCTCCTCTACCTACCTCCTCCACTACAGCCCACGCCGGGCACCTCTGCTTGGGGGCTTTTAAAGCAGCAGCAAGAGATGTCACAAGAGATGTCACCGGGACCTGGGCAACCCACCTGCCCTGGCAGGGGCATGGCTCCTCCTGAGCCTGGATGTGTCTTCCCAACCTGGAGGGCCCTTTTCTGTCTGCCAGCTGACATCATCTCTCCTCTTTTCTGTATCTCTCTTTAGCAATCAGTCCAGTTCTTCTCCATTAAGTGACATTTCTAAATGGAGACCATCCCAACTCCCTTCACAGACAGTGGAAACCTCCAAGGGCTATAGCTCAGGGGCAGAGCAGCTGTTTGGCTGGCAAAAGGCCCGGGTTCAATCCCCGGCATCTCCAGGTAGGGCTGGGAAAGAAAGACCCGGTGTGAAATCCTGGAGAGCGCCTGCCTTTCAGTGCAGACAACACTGACTTGGTATAAGGCCGCTTCCTCAGCAGGTTCCTATTTTGCTGTTTCTCTGAAGAGCAAGCAACCTTCTTCACAACACATGAGGTGTCATTCCTTTTCGTAACTGACAATATGGAAAGTCCTTCAATATAATGGCCCAAGTAAAATGGATCTGGAAAATTTCTGCCTCTGCAAGAAAGTCATTGGGGCTGCAGAGTGACTGGCTGCCCCAATGCTAATCGAAAGAGACCCTCTCAAATTTCAAAGGCAGAAAAGGGTCATTTTGGGGCATTCCTGCAGCAAAAAACACTGTGCTTGGAAAAGGGGGGAGCCAGTGTAGCTCTGCAAGGTTACCATCCAATGCATCCTTTCCTGGGAGGCAGCTCCACTGAGCGCAGCACCACCTCTTTCTGTGTGAACCTGCAGAGGGTTCTGCTGTGAGCTCTCGGTGACTTGAGCCCCAGCCCGCTAGCCCATCCGACTGGCTTCAGGGGTCAGCATCATCAGGCTCCTGACAAGGTCCCTCTTCCAACAGGGCATTGAAGAACTCCATTGCATCTCGTGGAATGGCTGGCTGCCCTCATTCACAGCTGCCTTGCCTTTCCTTAATGCTGCAGGCATCTGTCCCAGCCCTTTCATTGGGGAGACCAGGGCGTTGGAACCTGTGGCCCTCAAGATGTTGCTGTGTCAAGAAAAGGTTGCAGAATTAACAACCTGGCAAGATACATCTGTTTCTCTTTTAGGGATAAAAATTGGACTGATTTCTATTGAAATTTGTGCTCATGTTGTGCTTGTCTTACATTGGTTGATGCTTGCTTGCAGGAAAAATGTGAAGAAAAAAATCCTTTCAAGAACAACTGCAAACTTCATCCCAAAGGTCTTGGGTAAATTCTGTCAGAACTACCCCACGTGGTTATAGGATTAATAGTCCATAGCTTGGAAAAGTTACTTTTTTGAACTACAGCTCCCATCAGCCCAATCCTGTGGCCATGCTGGCTGGGGCTGATGGGAGCTGTAGTTTAAAATAGTAACTTTTCCAAGCTCTGATTAATACTGGGTTTGCCAATTTTACCTTCCAGTAGAATCAAGCAAATATTTATTGATTATTTATTTATTAGATTTATATCCCATCCTTTGTCCCACTAGGAGCCCATAAATGTTTAAAGAGAGAATCCAATTCTATTCCAAGTGGTAGGATTGGCATTCAGTTGCACAAATTTCTCTTGGTATCCATTATACAGAATGACATTTGGCTTGGAGAGTAACTGCATGCTTTAAGAAAATCATTCCTTGCCTTATGTCTCTAGTGTGCACTCTCTACCATCTTGGATGGGAAGTCTAAAAACATTCCAACCACCAAAGACTTCATATATTTGTATCTCACCAAAGAGTCACATGAGGTCGAGGATGTCTCTCATTATTTACTAAGCTTCCGCCGGACCCTGAAGACCTGGTTTTTTAGGCAAGCTTTTGGGATGGATTAGTTTTTACTGTTTTTTAAAAAATTTAACTGTTTATGTACTGTTTTATCTTGTACATCACCCAGAGTGGCTGGACAACCAGCCAGATGGGCGACTAACAAATTTAATAATAAATAATAAATAAATAAAAGTTTCCCCTTATATTTATTTATGTATTACATTTATACCCTGCCTTTCTTTTCATGAAACCCAAGGCAGCTTACATATGGTTCCCAGGCGGTCCTTCATCCAGGCATTGACCAGACCTGACCCTGCTTAGCTTCAGCAAGGAGCTGGCCTTAGGTGCCTTCAGACTATAGCCTTATATGAGCACCCTAGACACACCTTTCTTACCAGCGCCCTTTGGTCCCTGTCAAACAAACCTCTCCTGGACCAGATAGGTACAATGCTTGTAGACAAAGACATATTTGCCACCACTGAAGTAACAAATTTTACAGTGGCAACTAAGCAAACACAAGCTGCCCCACAGAAAACTTGGGTAGGCAGGTGGGATGTGATCTTGTCCTGTTGCTGTGCAATGTGCAACTTAAGGGAGGAGAAGTATCATTTTTCAGTTTCTTTTTCTATGTATATTTGTTTGCTAAATATGATAAAATAACTGGTTGCTGTATTTGTATTGTGGTGGTGTACGGCATTAAAAACAAACTTTTATTCATGCAATGAGATATGTTAAAGAAATGCCTTTGTCCAGCCTGATAAGGAGATCCCAGCCTTGGACCCAGAAGAAAAAACAACTCATTTCCCTTGTTTTATATTTTCTTCAGTGCCCTCTACTAGTTTCCTGTTCCTGAATTCTTTTGCAATATTCCTTGAATTCAGCAATAGGCCCCAACTCACTGTTCATGGTGCAATGGCAACCTTCCTCAACCTGATGATCTCCACATGTTTTGAACTGCAACTCCCAGGTTGGACAAGGCTGCAATATGGATGCCACCCATTTTCTCTTGAAAATGTAGAGTGCCCGTTTTAAGCTGACACTTGAATCTGATTTGCTGCAGTGCCACCAAAGTGGCTTGATGTCTATCTAGCTCCTTTACCCTCAAATATCCGAAGGATACAACCTACCAGGTTGCTACTGAATGATCTGTTAGAGCAGCCATTCCCAACCAGTGTGCCTCCAGATGTTGTTGGACCACAACTCCCGTCAGCCTCAGCCAGCATTGCAAATGGTCAGGAAAGATGGGAATTGTGGTCCAACAACATCTGGAGGCACACTGGTTGGGAAAGGCTGTGTTAGAGAATGGGATGGTCCTGATCCCTTTGCCCAGGACATAGGGTTACCAGACTTCCAGCTTTCAGTCGGAGTCTCTGGCTTTCAGGGGTGCCCTCTGGATCTCTGGGCAAATCACCCCCCTGTTCCTGGATCTCCAGTTTTCTGGCGTGGCCATGCATACACCACCATCCATAACCACAGCTGGAGGCGCCTTGGCTGCAGACTTCTAAGAAGGGCTCCAAGCAGCAATGCAAAGGGAAGCTGGAGCTGACCGCCCCCAGACCACTGGGAGATGGAGTCCCAAGCCGAAATGTTGAGTATATGCAGCACTTGGGAAAGGACTCCTTCTCGCAAGAAGCACCACGCAGTCACTCTCTTCCCCGCCCCACATTTTTTCCTTTTCCCAAGCAGTGGCTGCAGCAGACTCATTCTCTGGCTTGGGGTAGAGATACCTGGGCTGGTGAAACAAGAAATCACTCTCCATCTCTCTTTCTTTTTTTCACTTCTGTAAGTATTCATTGACAGCCAATGTGGAGTAGTGGTTAGAGTGTTGGACTAGAACCTGGAAGACCAAGGTTCGAATCCCCACACAGCCATGAAATTCACTGGGTGACCTTGGGCCAGTCACTGCCTCTCAACCTCAGAGGAAGGCAATTGTAACCCTCTCTGAATACCCCTTACCATGAAAACCCTATTCATGGGGTCACCATAAGTTGGAATTGACTTGAAGGCAGTCCATTTCCATTTCCAAGTATCCATTTACTTGTGCCCGCTTTGGGAACCTTCCCATGGTAGTTACTTGCAGGTAAGCTTGTTCTTTCTCCAGGATGAAGACTAAACACGCTTAGTTGGTAGAAATCCCACTGAATTTCATGGGGATTACTTTGGAGTAACTAAGTTTGGGATTGGACTTTAGACTCTTTTCCTCTAAAATGTATTGGGTCAACCAGAAAAGACTTCATCTTATTTTTCAATTATAAACACCTCAGGGCAGAGACCCATCTTTTTGCTTGCCATACTCTGTATTTATTATTTATAATAAACTGTAATAGCTAAGGGCATTATCAGGGGAGGTTGAGCTGTAGGTCTTTAAATTGTGTTAGACCCAGATCTGCTGCTCCTCTCCCTTTTAAAACACATGCTTGTTTTTATTTTGCTCAAAGGGCAGCAAACTGTAGTGCCAGTGAGACCCCAGGCTGTATACACACCATACATTTAAAGTGCAAGGCTTCCCACAAAGAATCATGGGAACTATAGTCTACCCCTCACCGAGCTAAAATTTCCAGCACCCTTCCCAGGATTCTTTGGGGAAGGAGAAATGTGTTTGAAATGTACTGTGTGTACACTCACTATTTTAATGTGCCCAGAAGCAGTCTATACGTTTATGCAGATTTTCACCCAGAGATTTTCACCCAAGAACCTAGCAACACCCTTGGCCATTATGCAGCAGATGCAAGTAACTGTCTCCCAGCCTTTTTGGCTAAAGGGTGGGGTATAAATGCCTTAAATAAACAAACATGAAAAGCAGCTACAAACAGGAAAGCTTCAGCAGAGGATTAAGGGCTGCTTTCACTGCTGCCATCCAGTATAATCACCCCCACTTCTTGTGAATAAGGCTACAATCCAATACATGTCTACTCTGAAGTAAGGTCCATTGGGTTCAATGGGACTTACTCCCAGGTAAGTGTGTATTTGATTGCAGTTTACTCACAAGCTTTGAACTAACTAGCTAATGAATTGTTTACACATTCAGGGGGTGGGTCAAAGGTTTAAATAGTCCCTAATCTCTACCAGGGACTCCTCTTTTTTATCCCAGGATAAGTAATAAGAGGGTCTTAAGTATTTCTTAGTTATTGTTTTTTAAAGTAGTTTTGTGTGTGCTCATTGCAGAAAGATCAGGTGTGTAGGTGTATAAATTCCTTTAAACCTTTTGTGGTTTGGGCTCTGGTAAGTTTACCTCTGGCAACCTTACCTTCTTTTATTTCTATTTTTCTTAAAAAGGGGGGGGTTGCTTTTTTTTAAGGCCTTCTGGATGGTTCTGAATTGCAACTCCCCAGGACTCAGGATCAGAACCATAAGGTTCCCCATACTTGGTGTATTCCATCCATGTTTTAATTTTATTTTTTTTGTTTTGGTGCTGAGGCCCCATTTGTTAGCTTCCAGAGGAAACAAAGGCAGTTTACAACAAGAAGTAATGCAGATCCATACAATACATTTAAAACACATCCAACTCACATTTAAAGCACACAATTTCCCCCAAAGAAT
Source organism: Rhineura floridana (assembly GCF_030035675.1). Lineage (NCBI taxonomy): Eukaryota > Metazoa > Chordata > Lepidosauria > Squamata > Rhineuridae > Rhineura > Rhineura floridana. The sequence goes on from NC_084495.1 coordinate 399,736, forward strand.
CCTAGAAAGTTTCCCTCTCCAGTTAGAGTTCTTGTCACCTATGACAAACTATAGTTCCCATGATTCTGTGGTGGGATTCATGTGCTTCAAATGTGTGTTGAATGTACATTAAATGCATACTATGGATCTGCCCTAGGTATGCTGTTTATTCATTAGTGAACTGAAAAGAACAATGTTAAAATACACTTCTTAAACCGGGGAAGGGCTGTAGGTCAGTGGTAGGGCATATGCTTACCATGGAAAGGTCAAATGCTGGCAGTCTCACTCATGTCACCAGTTGTGCTGCATGACAATTGCTGTTACCTTGGCTGACTGGCTTCCAGTACTGTGGGATGTTGAGCTTTCCGTCTTACTCATAGGAATTTTGTTGTGGTTGGTATGGCATTGCATTTAGGAAATCATCACTGCTTTTGGTTTTCTTTTTATTTGCATTTCATTTACCTCTGACCTCATATCCATAGAAGCAATAACAGTGGTCCCATACACTCAGCTCAACTCCCTTACACCTACTGATGATGCACCTTGTTGGTTGCATGATGGTTTGTTTCTTGCCTAATAGTGGTAAAAGAGAAGTCACACACTGGAAAATGTGGCTTCAGTCGCTATTTTTCCCAAGCTACTGCCTGTGAAGGTAGACCAAACCATGTGTTTTTTCTCTGTCAACTATTACTCACTGGATTTGGGTTGGCTGTCAAAGTGAGTTTATAGTAGCCCACAGGGTAGACAGAAAAGGGCAGAGAATCTTCTTAACTATTACTCATTTCTGAAACCTCTCTCTGCAGTGAAGGATCAAGTCTGTAAGAAGTAGGGAACATCATTTATTTGACTTGTGAAGCACAGCCAAGAGCACTGTGGTGAGTTTTTAAAAGTATTACTATGATGACAGAACTCTCACCAGTTAGCCTGATCCTATGCATGCTGGCTTCAGCATATTCCTACTACATTCAGTAACACAACCTAAAAACTGCACAGCATCTAATTAATCCAATGACCCAGCTTCAATCCTAAACACACTTATTATGTTCCATTACATGCAGTGAGATTTGCAAAGCAATCAAAAGTGACTGTGTAATCCCATACATGTCTGGTCAGAAGTAAGTCTCATTGACTTGAATGGGGCTTTTTGCCAAGTAAGTGGGAGGGCAGCTGTGATGTTCCTATATTAATGTATATATGGTAAGTGTTGTTGTTTTAGAAGATACATGGTAAGTGGAGTGAAAGAGGAGGGGGAGTGAATGGGCAGTAGAATGCGAGATGATTGGCTGAGTGTTTAAAATGGCTGAATGTATAAAAGGAAGAGTGAGAGTGGAATGGGGGGGGAGAAGAGAACTGAGTGGGTTGGTTGGTGGGGTTTAGAGAGTTGTTTGCCAGGAGGGAGGTGGAGTTCGGATTAGTATTGAGTAAAACCATATGCTTATGTGCCTTAAGAAGAAATCTTGTTAATCTTGTTAGCTTTGTTATCTGTAATAAATACTTAATTTGGTTTACCAAAGGCCTGATCCTTGGCTGGGGTTTCACAGACCAGAAGGGAGGGTAAGGTAATGACCAAGGCTGAAGGAGAACTGTAACAAATGGTGGCAGCGGTGAAGAGAATAACAATACCAGTATTCAGAGTCTCTGGGAATACTAGTATTGGGACGTTACTGGTGGTTGCCTAGCAGGGGGATCTGTTGAGATCTGTGCTAGAGCGGGGAGAGAAACCATAAGAGAGAGCGGTCCGGACTGGTGGAGTCCCTGGTGGTGCCTAGAGACAGGCAGTAACCACGAGCAGGTAGGAACCTGACAGGGAGAGCCAGGGAAGGACGCATCACAGCAGCCTAAGGATGCAAACCTAACTCCACTTTTCTAGTTGCCAGCTGCTTCTCTAGAATGCCTTCCCTTGTCCTTAACATGGCTGCAACCATATCCACTCAGAAGTAAGTCCTATTGAGTTCCATGGGGCTTAGTTCCTTAGTAAGCATGGTTAGAATTGCAGCCTTCAGGGGCATCCATCTGTACTCCTGAGTGCTCCCATCTAACATCTCTGCAACACTAGGCTCCTTTCCTCCTACAGTGGCTGACTGGTGGTGGCGCTTTAGGTTTGCAGGCAGAAAATCTCCTAGCCCAAACTGGAGACTCAGGGATTGAACTTGGGCCCTTCTGCATGCAAAGCAGATGCTCTACCACTGAGCTGTGGCCACTTCCCCTTGAAGTTTCCTGGCTCCAACAATCTCTGCAGCAAATTTTGGCCACAGTGACTGCCAGCAGTATCTGCCTGCAGAAAAGAAGCAGAAGGGATGGAACCTGGCAAAGTGGTTCTCTGGCTGCCTGGAAGAGTATTGCAACCAGAAGAACCAGTAGTGGAGAGGTGGGGCCAGGAAAAAGAATGGGGAGGAGCTGATGATGAGTGCTACCCTCCCACCTCAGCCTGCCATTGGTGGTAGCAGCAAGAAGGAATCTATTACCTGCTTCAGACTGAGGTTATGGGCCAACTAGTCACTGCAAAAGCAGCGAGAATGGCTTTTCTGGCTGCATTCAGAAGTGACTGCCCCCAGCTGGACACACCTCCCTTCCCCACTGCTGACTTCAGGCCTTTCAGGACCACCCACGGCAAAGTGTTGGCCAATCGCTGTCTCTGCCTGAGTCTGCAGCAAAGAGTTTCCATTGGCCACACCTGGAAGGCAAACGGGTTGATCTACCAATTAGTTGCAAAATCTGCCTGCAGCTGAATTTTCTTTTAAATGCACTTGACTAATCCAACCAGGTTTTAGAGTAAAAAGGGGCAGAGTTTGATTAGCGTCTTGTGCCCCCATTTTCAGAAAAGAGAGGTGGAGACACACTGGAACTGGCATAACATTGTTTCTCTATCCTGAGTTGTGAGGGGAAAGGGTGGATTTTGGGCTCTCCATTCTACCTGATGAACCCAGATTCCTGACAGTTCTTTTAGCTTTATTATCTTTTCATTGCTGTTGCAATCAGAGGGTGTGCGAATCCATCATAAATAAATAAATAAATAAGGTTTGAGGAAGCAGTCAACAACAACACGAAGGGTGGAGGCTTTCTGGGTCCCTCATATCTCTTTGCCCCAGTGAAGATTCTCCTGCATAGCAGCAGGTGGGAACTGGCCAAGGGGATGGCCAGGTGGATCTTCCAAGGAGGCAAATTCATGTTGCAGCTGTGTAAGAAATGGCACATAGAACAAGTCCTCCTTTGTAGTTCTCAGGGGCTCATCTTTCTGAAGCCCCCCTCTGTGAACCAGATCTGAATGTCAGCAAAGTAAAGGTTTCTAATACTGATTTTGGATGTGCCATGGGGGAGTTTTTAAACTTAAAGGGGAGTTTTTTATTTGCCCCCACAGAGCTTGAGCATATACTTCACAGTAGCCAACAGGGTGCCCTCCAGATGTTGTTGGACATCACCTCTGATCATCCCTGACTGTTGGCCGTGCTAAGTGCAGCTGATGGGATTTTGAGTCCAATGTTATTTTCTCCCCAGGGATACACCAGTCATTCAGCTCACAATTGTTCAATTGCAGCAATTTATTTTTATTTCAGGATGCTACTATTCCACAGAAATATACAAAATGGGTATGCAGTATTTTTAAAAAATAAAAGAACAGTCACAAAAATAAAACAGCATGAAGACAATAAGCACTAAGCTCATATTAAAATCTAATTCCCCTTCCTCCCACCCCCACACAACAATGTGTCAAAACAGCAGGATGTGAGCTTCAGTGAGAGTTTGCATAATTTTCTTTAAAAGTTGGGGCACTCCCCCATGGAGATGTTTCTTCACCCTCTCCCAGACCATGAGAACCTGAAGTCATCTAATAAAACTGAATTGTGGCACATTCAGGACAGAGAAAAAGAGGGGTTTCTTCACACAGTGCAAGTACTTCACTTACCGAATTCACAGGTGTAGTGATGCCTTTCTGCTCAGATAGCTTTAAAAGAGGGCTGGATAAATTCATGTAGGATAGGGCCACCAATGGCTACTAGCCATGTGGGCTGCACAGAGCTTCCCAGTTCAGGGCCAGTATGCTGATGAATGCCAACAGCTGGGAAAGGCAGCAGAAGAGACTATGCTCTTCAAGCCCTGCCTGTGGGCTTCCCACAGGCATTTAGCTGGCAATGGTGGGAAGCTGGGTAGTGGACTAGATTTAAGCGGCTCCAGCAGGGGGATTCTTATGGTCAGTGTGTTTCAGCTTGCTCAGGTTTGCATCAGCAGAGCTGGTTGCTAGCCTGTATAATGGAAAAACCTGAGTCAGCTTTGGTACTGCGAGGGCTGTCCTATCAGTGCTTTATTAGCGGTCAGGAGAGGATACCTGGTCTACCCCTGAGGCCCTCCTTCCCCCCTCTGGACCAGCAGGTCTGTCACAGTTCTGCCATGCTAATAGCAGCAGCTGGGTCAGACCTAAAATGAGACATCCTCTATCCTCCCAACAGTAGTCTAGACTGTGTCCCTGCAGCCTGCAGGTGAAGGGTCACATGATGGAATGTCCTCTCCTGCACAAGGATTTCTGCACAGAGGACACTAGTAAGCCAGGCAGAAGGAGAGAAGACTAGACCTGAGGAATTTTTGTCCCATGTGGGGGAGTTAGGGTTAGGCTGGATTCCCCTCTCAGCTGAGAACAAGGAGAGAAAGGAGCAATGGGGACTCCTGGGGTTCAGCACTGCTCATGTTGCTGTTGTTTTTCTGGTGGTGTGTGAAAAAGGACTGGAGACAAGAGGTATTTTAAAGGGGCAATCCTATTCCTGAGAGACTCAGAGGACTTCTGAGAGGACATCTTGTAGGTGAGTGTTTAGCCAAGGACACTGAAAAGCATGTTGTGGCCCTACAGTTGAAGCTGGGTGAGGTCAACGTGGTGCTGTCCAGAGGGCACTGAGGTCCAACTCCCATCCAACATGTTCCCATGGTCAGGGAAGATGGAGGTGTAGTCCAACAACATTTGGAGGGCCACAGGCTAACCACCCTTGGCCAGATTTGTTGATATGAAGCCAACTGAACCAGATGTCTTTATGGTCTACTTCACTTGTGTTGGGTTTGGAGAACCTTTGGCTGTCCAGATGTGGTTGGACTACAGCTCCCCTCATCCCTGACCATTGGCCATACTGGCTGGGGCTGATGGGAGGTGGAGTCCAGCGACATCTGGAGAGCCAAAGGTTCCTCACACCTGCCTCAGGCATTTGGGCACAGAATCCTTAGGGAGATGACAGAACCTCTGAAGATGCCATAGCAGGAGCGGAGAGCTGGCAGCCACAAGACAAAACACACAACTTGGCAGTTCAAAGAGTTGTCGGCACCCTTTTCTATTGGCGGCGACTCCTGCTCTGTAGATGTGAGATGAGAGGTCCTGTTGTCTTGACAAGTGCTCAACGTTGCTGGGCAAATGCCGCACTTTGTATATTTGACAAACTGACACTCTGCCACACTGAGTGTCGAACTCAGCTCATCAAATACACGGAGAGCAGCACTGCAAGTGGTCGTGGAATATGGTTGCGCCACTTTGGCAGGCAGGCATCCTAATGTTAAGGAAGAAAAGACCAGAGAAGCTTATTTTGATGCACCTCAGAATGCCCTTGAGCTATAAGTACAGGAAGGAGGAATCACAGAAGCAGACCTCTGCTACACTTTGCAAAGTGTTGAGGCTAAGTGCTTGCTCTTGGTGCATCATTGGGTGATGCACAGGTCCCATCAGGCTCTCACTGCCTCACCCTCCCTCCTCAATATTGCAGTCCTGTGGCAAGTTCCATCCTTGGCACCTGAGGGAAATGTTTCCAGATGCCTTGGGTGTCCTGATCCTCCAATTTGCAGTGCACTAAACACCTGAGCCATTATTGGGGGAAGGGAGTCTTGCTTGCCTCAAACAAATCTCCCGTAGCCTTCGGAGGTCAGGGAAAGACTGTGGGGAGAGTTGACTTTGCAAATAATATTTTATTCTCTCAGGCTGAGTTAATTTTTGTTAAAGATCTTGCTTAGAGAGAAAGGTGCAAGGTTACATAGTTTCTGTTCCAAAGTTTAGGAGCATCATCCCTTCAGCCTTAAAAGTGATATTGGATTTTTATTTAAGTATCTTTTTCCATGTCTGCTGTCTAAGCCTTGAACTTTTAAATGTGACTAATACTGTAGTCTATAAAAGGGGTGCCCTTTTTCCTTTCATTCTCAAATTTGTTGTCTTGTGTGTTACAGAGGATAATAGAATGCCTGCACATTTCATGCTAACTTGATTTAAAACATAGAAATTGGACAGCAAATAAATGCACCTGTTCTTCCATTAAAAAAATACAAGCAGAAAATTCTCCCCCTCTCTCCCTCCTTTTCTCTGCAACATTAAAGATGACCTGACAGTTGATATGATAAATTAAAATGAATTAATAGATCTACCAGTTCTAAACGAATTTCTTTTGTGATGAGTAACAAATGAAACACATTGGCTCTGTTCACCCTCCTTTTTCATTTCACCCTCCCAATGAGAGAATGGAGCATCCAGCCTTTTACATAGTGTAGCAGGGTGCCCCCTCAGAGGCCCAAACTGAACTGCAGAGGCCATGACTACACTCAAATGTCCCTTTAACATTGCCCAGCCAAGTATGATGTTTGCTGAAGCTCCAGTGTGCTTGCTAGGACTCTATGCTTGTGGAAGTGCAGAGCACCAGGGGGCAGAAAAGCGACGCTTTCCACACTTGCCTCTTTTACGCAAATGTAAAAGGAGTCCTGCCCTCTGTTGCCCTTGTCACACTAACAAAGTGTCCTTGCAAGCAAAGAGCCAAAGTGAACCATACGCTGCAGATGGACAACATTCATATGCTATCAAAAGGTTAAACACAAACACACACCCACAACTGAAAAAGGTGCATGCAGCAGTCTGGCTGTTTGTTAATAACCATGAAATATTTCCAGACATTTCCAGGACAAACACACTTGCTAGGGGGTAAGCCTTGCTGAATACTGTGGGACTTACTTCTGAGTCAACATGCATTGGATCATACCGCACTTGACTTTACATCAGGTGTGGGGAACCTTTGGCTCTCCAGATATTGCTGAACTACAACTCCCATCACCCCTTGCCATTGACTATGCTTGATGGAGCTGATGGGAGTTGTAGTTCAGCAACATCTAGAGGGCCTGCTTCACATGGAAGTGCAAATAGCAACATGGTTAGAACATAAGAACATAAGAAGAGCCTGCTGGATCAGGCCAGTGGCCCATCTAGTCCAGCATCCTGTTCTCACAGTGGCCAACCAGGGGCCTGGGGGAAGCCCGCAAGCAGGACCCGAGTGCAAGAACACTCTCCCCTCCTGAGGTTTCCGGCAACTGGTTTTCAGAAGCATGCTGCCTCTGACTAGGGTGGCAGAGCACAGCCATCATGGCTAGTAGCCATTGATAGCCCTGTCCTCCATGAATTTGTCTAATCTTCTTTTAAAGCCATCCAAGCTGGTGGCCATTACTGCATCTTGTGGGAGCAAATTCCATAGTTTAACTATGCGCTGAGTAAAGAAGTACTTCCTTTTGTCTGTCCTGAATCTTCCAACATTCAGCTTCTTTGAATGTCCATGAGTTCTAGAATTATGAGAGAGGGAGAAAAACTTTTCTCTATCCACTTGCTCAATGCCATGCATAATTTTATACACTTCCATCATGTCTCCTCTGACCTGCCTTTTCTCTAAACTAAAAAGCCCCAAATGCTGCAACCTTTCCTCATAAGGGAGTCGCTCCATCCCCTTGATCATTCTGGTTGCCCTCTTCTGAACCTTTTCCAACTCTATAATATCCTTTTTGAGATGAGGCGACCAGAACTGTACACAGTATTCCAAATGCGGCCGCACCATAGATTTATACAACGGTATTATGATATCAGCTGTTTTATTTTCAACACCTTTCCTAATTATCCCTAGCATGGAATTTGCCTTTTTCACAGCTGCCGCACACTGGGTTGACATTTTCATCGTGCTGTCCACTACAACCCCGAGGTCTCTCTCCTGGTCGGTCACCGCCAGTTCAGACCCCATGAGCGTATATGTGAAATTCAGATTTTTTGCTCCAATATGCATAATTTTACAGTTGTTTATATTGAATTGCATTTGCCATTTTTCCGCCCATTCACTCAGTTTGGAGAGGTCTTTTTGGAGCTTTTCGCAATCCCTTTTTGTTTTAACAACCCTGAACAATTTAGTGTCGTCAGCAAACTTGGCCACTTCACTGCTCACTCCTAATTCTAGGTCATTAATGAACAAGTTGAAAAGTACAGGTCCCAATACCGAACCTTGAGGGACTCCACTTTCTATAGCCCTCCATTGGGAGAACTGTCCTTTTATTCCTACTCTCTGCTTCTCAACCAATTCCTTATCCACAAGAGGACCTCTCCTCTTATTCCATGACTGCTAAGCTTCCTCAGAAGTCTTTGGTGAGGTACCTTGTCAAAAGCTTTTTGAAAGTCTAAGTACACTATGTCCACTGGATCACCTCTATCTATATGCTTGTTGACACTCTCAAAGAATTCTAATAGGTTACTGAGACAGGACTTTCCCTTGCAGAAGCCATGCTGGCTCTGCTTCAGCAAGGCTTGTTCTTCTATGTGCTTAGTTAATCTAGCTTTAATAATACTTTCTACCAGTTTTCCAGGGACAGAAGTTAAGCTAACTGGCCTGTAATTTCCGGGATCCCCTCTGGATCCCTTTTTGAAGATTGGCGTTACATTTGCCACTTTCCAGTCCTCAGGCTGGAGCCAGACTATTGACCCATCTAGTTCAGTGCTGTCTATCCCGAGTGGCAGTAGTTGTCCAGGACGTCAGATGGGCAGACTATGGGTCTTTCTCTGCCCTGCCTGGGTGTTGGACCTGGGGCCCCTGCATGGTAAGGAATGTTCAGTGGAATTGCAAGAGCATATTTTGTCACTTCATTTGCTAGAGAAGCCCCACTGCTTTGAATAAGACTACTCTGAAATAAAATGGTTTGAGAACCACAGGCTCTTCTGAAAGCAATAATGTAAAGCACCAAACAAATTTACAGATTCCCAAAAAAGACATGCCTCTTACAGAATGACAGGGAAGTTTTAACATTGGATGAGTAATCATCATCACCTCCATGCTAAAGGGGTAAGTAACAGAACTCAGACCAAGGGATACCACAAGTCCTATGCCACAATGATGCAACCAATTTAGTGACAGATGTTGGAGTCCCCTTTCCATGAGCTTCAGGGTGGGCAACAAACAACCACTTTAAAATAAAAATAGAAATTTGTCCAATAAAGATCAAATTATAGTTTTAGATGTCACCTGGGAGAAGTGGGATTGAAACCGAAAAGGATTCAGGATTATCAGATCATGTCCACTTTACTGCAAAGTGCAGAAAAAAATGAGACTTACCACTCCTGGGATTTTCAGGAAAAAGTTCTGGGCTTGTACTCTCCCCCTGGAACTGACTGGACTTAAACAGCTCGGAAATTCCAAATGGCACTCATGTGTCACCAGTTAACATGAGGCCCAATCCACCAGCGGAGACGCAAGCCTTTGTGCAGTTCCCATCATGTTCAATAGGACCTCTGTAGGAGACCTTCCTCAAGGATCAAACCACCAAATTCATTCAGTTTGGGGAGGATCATGCCATAACCATCTGGCTTTGCAATAAAATTATACTTACCTACCCCTGGAAGGGCAGAAACCATTTTGAGATTCTGGGAGGACATTCAGGGTGCTGTGGACTTCGAAAAAGCACGAATACAGGGAGAATGGGACAAACAAGCTAAACAGAAGGCACGCCAAACAAATCTTCATTGCGACCGTCTCCCATCTGGACACCTATGTCCTCACTGTGGGAGGCTGTGTGGATCCAGAATTGGCCTCCACAGTCACTTACGGACCCACTGTTAAAGACCTTATCTTGGAAGACAATCTTACTCAGCCACGAGTGATTGCCAATGAATGAATGATATATCCTGCCTTTTCTCCAAGGAACTCAAGGTTCTCCTCCCCCCCTTTCATCCTTATAACAACCCTGCAAGGTAGGATAAGCTGAGAGACAACAACTAGACCATGCCCAGTGAGCTTCGTGACTGAGTGGAGATTTGGCTCCTGGTCCCGCAGGTCCTTGTCCCACATACTGTGTGTCTGCTGACAAAGAAGTCCCAGTGATTGTAGCCTTGAGGTTATAGCCAATAAGTCCTACTCAAAGTTTGTTAGTCATGGCCATTAGTTTAGTAGGTCTGCTTTAATGGTTTTAATAGATTTCAGCTGGATTGGGTTCACTTTCTATCCTTTTTTGGGTCTTAGCACTAGGACTAAAGTAACAATTCCTTTTACTTGTTTTTTTAAGGCAAATAAAAATGATCACCACTCCAATACCCAGTTTGAAACAAACAGTGACTTTTCTGAAAGAAACATGCCATCCTAAATCTTAAAAATCCATCCCAGCATTGACCTGAGGAATTTTCTGGGGAAAGGCCAGAAAATAATTAGTTTTCCTGACATTTTGGATTTAGGCCTCAGACATACAGGTCTCCGAAATCAAGGAACACAAAGCAAGTGAGAAAACTCCTCTGGGTTTTGGACCAATTTGCTGTAAAATACAGACGCCAACCTGTGTAACTCAATATTGGCCAAGTCTACTTAAAAGTACATCCCACTGAGTTACTCTGAACTAGTAAAGATGCATAGGGTTGCATCCTTACACAACCAAATATAAGCATGCTTACTCAAGAGTCATTCAGTCTTCTCCAAATAAGAAAAGGGAACAAAGATGTCTTAGACAATTCTTTTTACAAACCCCAAGCCCTCTAGTTTGTAATATTTTTTGTTAACAATATCATTTTGATAGGACCTTCAAGAGTTCAAAGTGCCTCACATTTTCTCTGTAATCTATCTCATTATATTTACCTTCCATCAAATAATGTTACCTGCTCCTAACAGTCCTAAATATTGGGTATTTCATAATCCAAAGTGAAGATTGCCAGTACGAAGTAGTCTCTGAACGGCTACTCTATCCAAAGAACATTGCCACCTTTTCAACCAGCTCTGCAGCTATGCCTAAACCACACAAAAAGTAGCAGCTAGAGATAAATGCACTTGCAAGGGTCATCTGAAAAGCTGACAGCCGTACATGTGAGTCTGAATTACAGGGAAAGAAACACTGTGTCCAGCTGAAGCACAAGCTAATAGCAAAATTAAAGATGAACAAGCAGAGAAAAAGGAGGGAACCCTTTGACAAGGGAGAAGGAATAATACACTCAAGTCTCTGTTATTTGTGGATAGGAGCGAAAAAATGGAAACGGACTGCCTTCAAGTCGGTCCCGACTCATGGCGACCCTATGAATAGAGTTATCATGGTAAGCTGTATTCAGAGGGGATCTACCATTGCCTTCCTCTGAGGCTGAGAGGCAGTGACTGGCCCAAGGTCACCCAGTGAGCTTCATGGCTGGGTGGGGATTCAAACCCTGGTCTCCTGGGTCTTAGTCCAACACTCTAACCACTACGGCACACTGGCTCCTGTGGATAGGAGCACCAATGTTTATTTTGGTGCTTGTAAGGCTCCTGTGCTTGTAAGCAGCTCAGCATGTTAGGCGGAAAATAAACGGTGCAATTGTCCCACTGTATGGAATTAGTCTGATGGGAAAGGCTTCAACGGCTGAATTTCTACCTCTTGGACATCTGTTGAAGGGACAGGAGCTGAGTCAGAAAAAAGGTAGCAATCTTATGAACCAAACCAAGCAAATGGAAGTTGCTGCTTCCTCCCCTCCCCAAATTGGTATGTCCCCAAGCCACTAAAGTCTGGAGATTGAGAATAATTTTGAAGGGTGATGGAAGTTGTCTCAGAAAGATATCACTTCCCAGTGGTGTTCACTTCTGTTATCCCAATCAAACAGGCTCTGGAGGTTTCTAAATAACGCAATTCCCTGCCAAACCTGTTGCCCAGAGGTGAAAATGGAGCACCCATCTCATGACCTGCCAGCCAACCCCTCTTTCAATCCATTTACACTTCTCTAAAATAAACTATGGTTTGCTTCCAGCCTCAGAGTACTGAAAGTGGTTTAGAAGAGGTGCTGCTACTCAGGATGGAGACTCTTGCCCTATTTACCACCTCAGTTAAACAGGTTTGGTAAGTTTTTGTGTTGTTTCAAAAACCTGTTTGATCATTGATAACGGTGCAACAACAACAAAGTTACGAGGAGCCACACCTCTCTGAAAAATAATGGACAGGACTCCTTGAAGCTGGGTTAATAGCAGGGTAGAAGAAGGAACCTCAGCTGGCATGAAAAGGCATTCTCCTTCTGTACAACCTTTAAAAGTGCAGCCAAGCCCTTTCTCATCACATTTGCTTCCCAGTAGCACCATATTTAAAGAACAATGGGTGCTTCCAGATGGGCACTAATTGTGGGATGGGTGCTCATAAGAAGAGCCTGCTCATCTAGCTTCTTGTGCAGCGAGGTTTTTTTGCAGCATCCTCACAGCTGTTGGCATCAACATATTAATCCTTTTAATCTTTGTTTAAGCTTTCAGGGATGTATGTCTGATGTTGCCAACCTGTTGCCACCTGTTGCCAACAACCTGTTTGTGATATTACCACTCCTCCACCCCAGGCTGGAAGCCCCCAAATGAGTTGACCCACATAGGCATACTCTACCTATCAATGTGGCCTTGCAGAGTGGGCAGGTGCCGGACCCTCTTCACCTGCTCAGGATCACCCGTCCAGCAGCTCTCAAGAGGAGCAAATGGAGTCCAGGGAGACACAGGGCTGTTTTGAAGGGGCCTCCCCTCTTTGCAAGAGGAAGCTGTAAATGGGGAAGATAACGCTGAGGTTAGATGACAGGAAATATCTGGATGTGAAGTGACAACATGTCAGAGTTGAGAAATGCTGCTTCAGAAGCAGCAGTTTCTTGTCTTAGCTGTGTGGCAACTCAAACACCTCCAGCTGCTCCTACCAGCACCAAATTATGGACAGTTGTTCAAAGTCATGTCCTCGCCATCCTGCAGCCAAGACAAAATGTCCATTGAAAGCAATAGAGATCGCTGTTGGATTTGGATCCCATTCCAGTGCCACTTTAGGAAGTCTAAAACCACTGCTATCCTATGCATCCACTCAAGTTGCTTGTTCAGTTGTTCACTTGACTAGGTCCTTAGCAATTCTTACATACATGCATAGCCCTGTGAATTTCTGGCTTGCTTTGGTTATACTTCATGTTGTTCTAGAAGGCTTTGGCACTCTGCTCTTCTGGAGATAGTGAATGAGTGGCTGGCAGCAGAAATCTTGATGGCGACGTTTGTGTCAGTTACCTTGATGAACCTCTTCATGGGACTCATAGCTGGAGTGGTCAAAGGAACATGAGAACTTGGACAAAGGGCCAAAACCCAGGAATCTGGCAAAGCTTGTGAGACCCCTTTTGCCATGGTTTTTGCCAGGCTGGTCTAAAAGAACTAGCTTCTAAAAGAAGCCTTAAACATCAGCGGAGTCAGTGGCTGGTTATATTTCCAGATTTCAGGCCAAGTTGTCTTTGGTGAACACAATGAGCAGGAGGATTTAAGGAGCTGGGGGGGGGAGAGTGTCGTCTTACCTCTGCAGGATGCAAAATCCGCTTTAATGCGGACATTGATCAATGAGATCCAACTAAGGAGGTCCACACACAAAAGGAAACTTCTGTGTGGGTGTCACTCACCCATTCAGATGCTCATTCAAGCAGCATGGGTGCATCCACTGCACTGCTTTCAGCGGGGTATGCACTCAGAGTCACATCCATCCAGGCAGAGGGATGTTTGTTTGAATGCAAATCTGAAGGCATATCCCATTGAAAGCAATGCCTTGTGAATAGACTATGTCTGCACAGGGAAGCTCCACATCCCTTTTCCTTCTGGACTTCCTGATCTGTCAAGTGATGCACACATAAAAAACGGTTTCTGTGTGTGGCTGTCCAAGCTGGACTGCAGAAACTATTTCCAGGGTAGCATTTAAAAATGCTTTACAACTTCTGTTTATGATTTATTTGTTTACTGCAAATATTTATAAGCCACTCTTTAGTCCAAAGACTGAGAGCACCAGAAACCACTATTGACCTGAGCAACAGGGAGCAGCTTAATGCAGCCTTCCCTAACCTGGTGCCCTCCAGATGTTTTGCACCAGAATTCCCATCAGCTGTGCTGGCTGCAGCTGATGGGTTTCAGTCCAAAACATCTGGAGGGCACTGGAGTGGGGAGGCTTAAAGCCATTCAGGACGTTTTGTGGGGAGTGAAGATTTCCACCCTCACCTGGGAGTATGTGAGATCCTCTCTCCCTTTCAGCCACCACCACTAAGCAGTTTGGTTGCCCAGATCTTTTGTTTCAGAGATTTTCTGCAGGTGCTGTCTACAGTAATATAAATGAAAGCAGTGTTGTGAGGGTTTCCAAAGTGGAATGTATTTGTGAAGGGAGGGGAGTCAGGGGGTAGCTTGCAGCAAAGCTAAAGTCAAAGAAAAGTTTGGAAAAAAGAGCTACTTTTAGGTGTCCCACCTAATAAGCCTCACAGCCAAGGGCCCTGAACACAGACACCACCTTGCCCAGGTTCAAGGGATGGACAAATCTGTCAGTTTCTGTTTCTCTCAGTTACTCATGTTTTCCATTTTTCAGTTCTCCAAGTTTCCACGTCAGTTAGTGATTTATTTATTGTTAAAAGCCCTCATGAAAGTACATTATAATTTTAGTGTATATTCTCCTAATATACACGTCTCTGTATGAAATTCTGCCTCACACACACTTTTTTGCAAGCAATTTCTCCTAATATACACCTTGGTATGCTGTTTTCATTAATATGTGCATTTCATGCACATTGTCCCACAAAATACGCAATTTTGGGCACAGTATTTGGTTGGAGAACTGTCCTGCAAAATTTGGAGAAGCATGAATTTCAAAGGAGAGCTAGGTTCAGCTTGTGTATTGTTCTGGGAAGTCTGAAATTTGCATTAAAATGTGAAGCAAACTCTGTTTTTCCCCTATCCCTACCACAGGTCTCAGGTTTTGACTCAAAAATGAAGCTTTTTAGTCTCCTTTCCAGAGGAGGGACCAAGACTGTAAACACACTAGTTGCAGAGCTTGGAAAAGTTACTCTTTTAAACTACAGCTCCCATCAGCCCCAGCCAGCATGGCCACTGGATTGGGCTGATGGGAGTTATAGTTCAAAAATGTAACTTTTCCAAGCTCTGACTAGTTGACAGATCAAAGCATTTCCATTGGCCACACCCAGAGGGGGATCTGGTTCATAAAATCATAGAATCATAGAGTTGGAAGGGGCCTTGTAGGCCATCGAGTCCAACCCCCTGCTCACAGCAGGAAATCCACAGCTAGAGCATCTCCCGCAGATAGCTGTCCAGCCTCTGCTTGAAGACATCCAGCGAAGGGGATCCCACCACCTCCCTAGGCAGTCGGTTCCATTGCCGAACTGCCCTTACTGTCAAGAAGTTCCTTCTAATGTCCAATCTGAATCTACGCTCCTGCAACTTAAAACCATTAGACCTAGTCCTACCCTCTGGGGCAGCAGTGAACAAATCTGTACCCTCCTCTATGTGAGGAGGTACTCACATAGTACCAGGTACTTAAAGAGTGCAATCATGTCACCCCTCAGCCTTCTCTTGACCAGACTGAACATGCCAAGTTCCTTCAACCTTTCCTCATAAGACTTGTTCTCCATACCGGCTATCATCCTCGTCGCCCTCTTCTGAACCCACTCTAACTTGTCTATATCTTTCTTAAAATGAGGCGCCCAGAACTGAACGCAGTATTCCAGATGAGGCCTGATTAATGCAGAATATAGTGGGACTATTACTTCCCTTGACCTGGAAACTATAGCTCTATTTATGCAGCCCAAAACCGCGTTTGCCTTTTATGCCACAGCATCACACTGCTGGGTGTTCAACTTGCGATCCACTACAATTCCAAGGTCCTTATCACACGCACTACTGTTATGCCGGGTATTTCCCATCCTGTACCTGTGCATTTTGTTTTTGTGGCCTAAATGCAGAATCCTGCATTTGTCTTTATTGAATGTCATTTTATTATTTTCAGCCCAATTTTCTAGTCTATCCAGGTCCCTTTGGATTTTATTCCTGTCTTCCATTGTGTTAGCTATCCCCCCCAGTTTCGTATCATCCGCAAACTTCATAAGGCTTCCCTCCACTCCATCATCTAAGTCATAGATAAAAATGTTGAAGAGTATCGGCCCCAGGACAGAACCCTGTGGCACTCCACTCAAAACCTCCTTCCAGGCCGAAGCAGAGCCACCGACGACCACTTTTTGAGTACGGTTTTCCAACCAGTTGTGAATCCACCTGACAGTATTTCCACGTAGTCCGCATTTGACTAGTTTGCTAATCAAAAGGTCGTGGGGGACTTTGTCAAACGCCTTGCTGAAATCTAGATAGATGACATCTACAGCATTTCCACCATCTACTAAGCTAGTGACCCGATCAAAAAAAGAGATGAGATTAGTTTGACAGGATTTTTTCTTGACAAACCCATGCTGGCTCCTTCTAATCACAGCATTGTCATCTAGATAGTTGCCAATGGACTCTTTTATTATCTGTTCTAATATCTTTCCCAGTATTGAAGTCAGACTGACCGGCCTGTAATTCTCCGGATCTTCTTTTTTACCCTTTTTAAAGAGCGGGACGACGTTTGCCCGTCTCCAATCCTCTGGCACCTCTCCCGTTCTCCAGGATTTCTCAAAGATGATGGCAAGAGGTTCCGAGAGTACATCCGCAAGTTCCTTCAATACTCTGGGATGCAGTTCATCAGGCCCTGGATATTTGAACTCATTTAGGTTAACTAGGTCTTTCCTGACTATCTCCTTATCAATCTTGAACTGCAATCCCGACCCCTTACTGAGATTGCTACCGATGCAAGGTTGCACACTGTTCCATTTTTGGGAGAAAAGGGAGGCAAAATAGGTGTTGAGCAGTTCTACTTTTTCCTCGTTATCTGTCAACATTTTGCCATCCTCATTGTGCAGCAGACCCACCATTTCCTTGGTCTTTCTCTTGCTTCAAACATATCTGAAAAACCCCTTTTTGTTGTTCCTCGCTTCCCTCGCCAGCCTCAGCTCATTCTGGGTTTTAGCTTTCCTTACGCTATTCCTGCAAGCCCGAGCCGCTCATCGGTACTCTTCCTTGGTGATGCGTCCTTCCTTCCATTCTTTATACAAGCTCTTTTTTACTTTTAACTTCTCCACCAGTCTTCCGTGTAGCCACATTGGCTTTTTCCGATGTCTTCCATTTTCCCTCCTCTTTGGAATTGTTTGTGATTGCACTTTTTGTAATACGTTCTTCATGAACTCCCATGCTTCTTGGGCTCCTTTTTTCTTTAGTCTATCTAGCCACGGGATCCTACCCATCATTTCCCTGAGCTTGCTAAAATCGGCTTTCCTGAAATCCAAGGTCCATATTTGACTATATTCTTCTTTGGCTTTTCCCAGAATCCCGAATTCCAGCATTACATGGTCACTTTCCCCCAAGGTACCGACGGCTTTAATTCCCGTGACCAATTCGTCCCTGTTAGTTAAGATCAGGTCCAGATTGCCGATCCCCTTGTTCCTTCTTCTACTTTTTGAAGAGGAAATTATCAGCAAGGCCCATCAGGAATTTGTTGGAGGCTTTGTGCTTCGCAG
Organism: Rhineura floridana; assembly: GCF_030035675.1. Classification (NCBI taxonomy): domain Eukaryota; kingdom Metazoa; phylum Chordata; class Lepidosauria; order Squamata; family Rhineuridae; genus Rhineura; species Rhineura floridana. The sequence continues at coordinate 417,332 of NC_084495.1, forward strand.
AGTTTGTCTCCCAGCAGATATCTGGGTAGTTGAAGTCCCCCATCACTACTACTTCTTGCCTCCTTGAGATTTCAGAGATTTGTTTGAGAAAGGCCTCGTCTACCACCTCTTCTTGGCCAGGGGGTCTGTAGTAGACACCTACTACCATGTCGGTTTTATTTGTTTCTCCATTTATTTTTACCCAAATGGTCTCTACCGGACCCCTTTGTTTGCTCTCTTGGATTTCCATAGAGGTGTATTTGTCTTTGACGTATAACGCTACTCCCCCTCCTTTTCTGTTGCTTCTATTCTTTCTGTAGAGTTTATATCCTTGAATGGCTATATTCCAATCATGGGAGTCATCCCACCAAGTTTCTGTTATCCCTATGATGTCATATTTGCCTTGATGCACTAAGACTTCAAGCTCCGCACGTTGGTATATAGACACCAGAAGTCTGTTTTGTCCCGATTGGATTCCTCCGTTAATATACCGTGAGCTTTGCCATGCATCCCTTTCTCTCTCCCAGTGTCTCCTGTACCCTTCAAATTGTTGCGTTTACAGCCCGCTGTCTGTGGTTCGGTATTTAAGCTATCATCTCCATCCCCCAGAGGCTTTAGTTTAAAGCCCTCTTGATGAGTTTTGCCATACTTCTGCCAAAGAGATTCTTCCCAGTCCTCGTGAGGTGCAGCCCATCTCTTGCCAACAATCCCCCCTCCAAGAAGCTTAGACCATGGTCCCAGAATCCAAACCTCTCCCGTCGACACCATCTGCGTAACCAGTCGTTGACCTGCAGTATCTTCCTTTCCCTGCCAATCAGTTGTGAAATCTCTTTGAAATTGATTTTTTTTAAAAAATGTTCTCTAGCTGCTCCCACCAGGCTTTAGAGTAAAAAGGGGCGGGGTTTGACTAGCGTTGTGTGCCCCCATTTTCAGAAGAGAGAGGTGGAGATGCACTGGAACCAGCAGAATAGTAAGAGTGTTTCTATACTACAGTAACCCAGGGCCGGATTATCCATTAGGGTTAGTAGGCTGAAGCCTAGGGGCCCGGAGCTCTTGGGAGCCTGCGATCCACGGAAGTAGGACAGGAGCCACGGATCATGGGACAAGAGCTTCCAAACCACCTGCCATCCCTCCGCTTCACTTACCTTTTTCTCCACTGTTTTTTCTGGTTTGCCATCAATCAAGATGGTGGCCGAGGTTTCCCTAAGGGGCTGAAGCCTCTGCTGCCATCTTGGTTGATGGCACGCATGCATGCTACATGTGCGCATTGCTGCCATCAACCAAGATGGCAGCAGAGGCTTCAGCCCCGAAACCTCGGCTGCCATCTTGATTGGTGGCAAACCTGCGTACGCAGTGCACACAGCCGCAAAAAATGGAAAGGTAGGTGAAGCAGGGGGATGGGATGGGATGGGACAGGATGGAGGGTGGATCAGAATCAGCCTAGGGGCCCTCCTCAGCTTAATCCTGCCCTGCAGTAACCCTATGCTTTGAAGGGACAAAAGGGCTCGACACAGACAAATATATTTTAACAAAACATGGAGAAGACAGCAATTATCCTGTGTGCAAGGTGAAACAGGAGACGAGGCTTGGGATTGCTTTAAAAATATAATACATCACCAAGTGCTGACAAGCTTGCCTTCTTCTGCCACAGGGCCCACCCTCGAGCTTCCAGGCTCCACCCCCGAAAGCGTCAAGGCCTGAGCTTCAGGAGACTCTGGCTCGGCCAGAGATGATGGGGCTTCAAACCTGTATAGGTGTGGAGCATAGGTGCAGTTTGCTTGCCACTAAGCAGCTGCCAAAATCCTGTATTAAAGCACATAACTCTGCATATGTTATAAGCATTGGGTTTTTCACATGGGGTCACTTCCTATGGCAGGCAGCTGTGTTGTGTTAGTCAGTTCAAGATGTCCTAATCTGGGCAAATGCTGAGGAGGCCACAAGACTGCCACCTGGCACATGCCAAGGTCTGCATGGACAGGGGTTGGAATGCTGCGTTCACAAGTGCTCCAGACAGCAGAAGTTTCCACATGTAAAATCTGGACTTCTACACATGCTGGTCAAAAGTCAGACATTTTCTGCCTCATTATGTGGCAGCACAGCTAAAAAGGGCACGTGAGCTGCCTATGTGCAACACCATGTAATGAGAAAACCAGACATGTGAGGCAGTATATGTTGCAGAGCAACACCCCTAGAGACAGTAAGCCTACCCAGTGGGGCTAATGTATATCCAACTCCACCGAGAACAGGCAGGAGTTAAGACATGGTTTTAAGTAAGTACATAAGTAAGCCTCAGCCCTGGCTTATTTGGCATTCCCCCTTTTTTGTAAGCTGGCAATATGTGGGGGGTATGGGAGAATTCTGTAATGCCACATCTCTCTTGAGCATTGAGACACCACAGGGGAATTTGGTATGTATGTTTATGGATAATTCCCTGCTTGAAGTTAGAATTCCTGTTTGAAATCCTTGTCAGGATTTTTTTTGGAGTGCTAGTGGTGGTAGTAAAGCAACATCTCCCTTGAGCACTGAGGGACCATGATGACGCTTGGCTCCCTGCTGATGTTTATTGTCAATGAAGAGAAGAGAGAGCACACTGAAGTGAGGTGTGAGCTTCCCTCTTCTGTTTACTAGTTAATTTTTCAGTTGAAAGCCAGGCTGGAGTTGCCTTATCCCCCGCCCCAAGCAACGCTGCCACTGGCTGCCTCAGACCTTTAATGTTGGCAGCATCATTACAGAGTCCCCCCCCCTTGCACTCAGATGTGCTCTCACACACATACACAAGTTGAGGCTCCAGGCGTCCTGAGCTACAAACAAATTGCTTCTACTGCAAACAAGCAGGAGATTCAGGAGATGCAGTTGCTGTTGGCTTCCTCTTTCATTTCAAGCCTTTTATAAAAGGGGAATGGGGGAAAATCATGCCTCTTTAAAAATAGTCTGGACAGGAGGAAGAGACAAGCCATAAAGTATGTATCACTTTAATTTGTTGAAAAACAAAAAAAAATCCCCTCCCTCCTCCTCCTCTTTGCAGGGGAAAGTCTGCAAATATGTGCAGTGTGAGTGTGTATCACAATTTGTGGGTGAGGATCTGTGCTAAAGCTAATTGTGATTTGACAGGTGATTATGATGCTCCAAACAAGGAAGTCTAAGGAAAAAATGAAAGAAGCCTGAGATTTCTCCTGAACAAGAACAAATTTTTCCTAAACCATTATGTGACATTCTCTTGCATTTTTCATGCATCATAATGCATACAGTGAACATGTGTGTGTGTGTGAGTCAGTGAGTGACAAGGGAGACAGAGAGATCACAGTGGCCCTCTGTGTATTCCCTAGGCCATATGGTCCCTGTATGTGCACGTAGAGTTTGTATATGCAGTTGGGCATGGCCTCTGATGGTGTGGAAAGTGCCTACACATGTACAGTCTGTATGTGCACAGAGACCATGCAGGTGGGCTAGCGCCCTGTTCTTCAACCTTGGGTCCCCAAGCTACTGGCCAAGGGACTATGGGAATTGTAGTCCAACAACATCTCGGGATCCAAGGCTGAAGAGCGGTGGTCTAGTGAACTTGTGTTCGTTGAGAGGTGGAATTTGCTACTCTGATCAGCCTCCTTCGTTTATCTCCAACCAACATTGTCTCAACACTTGAAGCTGAACAGAACCCCAAGAAACAAAGACACGTATTGCCAGCTTACAAAAAAGGGGAAATAAAAGGAAGTGCTGGGAGACGCTGGCCCAACCAGAATGAAATATGGCCACATGGAGAAGGGGCAACCTTCTGGGAGGCACTTTAAATGCCTCTTCTCTTAAGAGCAGCCTTCCCCAACAACTCCCATCAGCCGGAGCCAGGACAGCCATGCTAGCTGAGGCTGATAGGAGTTGTGGTTCAAAACATCTGGAGGGCACCAGGTTGGGGAAGGCTGTCTAAGGACACGTGCTATTCAATTCAGCACTGCCAATTACATCAGGGCTTTTGTTTACTTAATAGTAAGTCAAGGGACATGTCTTTTATCGGGACTGCAGCATGCAAGTTGTGGAGGTTTTACACTTCCCTCCCCAGCTGCAATTTCCACAAAAGAATCACTTCCCCTGCATGGCAAACAGACATCGCAAAAAAAGCTCCCACTGGTGCCAATAGACAAACAAAACCCTTGTCTAATTGCAGGGGTGCAGTTGTCCAGGGGTTGAAATTCCATTAAGTTTTTTGCAGCAGGGTCCCAGCCAGGTCCCTATGTATGAGCCAGTCAGCATGAAAAGAAAGCATGTTAGCCACTGAGAAGAGTACTTGTCCTTTCATGCTGATTGGAATCAATCAGAGTGAAAGGAGGTGAGCCAGCCACTGAGAAGACTCTTCTCAGTAGCTAACCTACAACCTCCCCTTTCATGCTGATTGGCTCCTTGGGACGTCTGTTGTAGTGGAGTGTGGACTTGTGAGACAAAAGGGAGAGCAAGGGAGACTCCAGGGGAAGTGGAACAGGGTGTTTGGCATGACTGTCATAAAGGGACCTTCCCCCTCTGCATTTGCCATGAAGCGACTGTCTGATTGACAGCAATGCATTTAGCATCTCCTGTTGTTTAACGCATTTGGACCATCTGGCCTTCTGGCAGCAGCTCTCCATGGTCCGAGATGGAGGGTTGTCGTGTTTTTCCCCACTTCTGCATTTATTTATTTATTTATTAAACTTGTATACCACCCCATAGCCGAAGCTCTCTAAATAACTAAAAACAAGTACAATTTAAAACACATATTTAAAAAAACAATTTAAAACACAATTTAAAAATTTAAAAATTTAAAAACAATATTTATTTATTTATTTATTTATTTATTATTTGATTGATTGATTGATTGATTGATGATTGATTGATTGATATCCTGCCCTTCCTCCCAGTAGGAGCCCAGGGTGGAAAACAAGTACTAAAAACACTTTTAAACATTATAAAAACAGACTTGAAAATATATTTTTATGCCTGTTTAATTGTGGTGGCCTATGGCTTTGAACAATAAAGATTCAGTCATTCATTCAAATATATTAAAACAAAACATCTTTAAAAACATCTTTTTAAAAAGGTTTAGAAACATCTATTTTTTAAAAAAGGTTTAAAAACATATTAAAAACATATTAAAAAGCAATCCCAACCCAGATGCAGACTGCAACAAGGTCTCACCTTAAAAGGTCTTACCTTGAAAGAGGAAGGTCTTCAGTAGGTGCTGAAAAGATAACAGAGATGGCGCCTGTCTAATATTTGAGGGGAGGAGATTCCACAGGGTAGGTGCCACTACACCAAAGGTCCACTTCCTATGTTGTGCAGAACAGACCTCCTGATAAGATGGTATCTGCAGGAGGCCCTCACTTGCAGAGCGCAGTGATCAACTGGGTATATTAAGGGTAAGATGTACCCTGTTCCCAAGCTGTATAGGGCTTTGTATACCAAAACCAGAAACTTGAACTTGGCCCGGTAGCTAATAGGTAGCCAGTGCAATTCTTTCAGCAGTGGAGTTGGCGATACCCTGCTCCAGTGAGCAGTCTTGCTGCAGCATTTTTCGCCAGCTGCAGCTTCCAGACCAACCTCAAGGGTAGTCCCACATAGAGTGTAGAGGGTACCAGTGCATGGATAAGTGGTCAAGCTATTCCAGTCCATAAACAGCCACAGCTGTAGTACCAGCTGAAGCTGGTAAAAGGCACTCCTAGCCACTGAGGTCACCTGGGCCTCTAGCGACAAAGATGGATCCAGGAGTACCCCCAGACTATGGACCTGCTCTTTCAGAGGCAGTAGGACCCCATCCAAAGCAGGCAACTGACTAATTACCTGAACTTGGGAACCACCAACCCACAGCGCCTCCATCTTCCTAGGAATCAGACTCAGTTTACTGGCCCTCATCCAGCCAACCACTGAGTCCAGGTAGCGGTCCAGGGCTTGCACGGTGTCAGGCCCAGGATGTGACTCAGGAACCAGACCAACGATTGTAGTTAATTCGTGTTTCATTAGGGTAATGTCCAAACAAAGACTGGGTTTTCTCATGAATCAATACAGGGATACAGGTCCTGCGGCATTGGGAGAAAGTTGACAGAGCAAGGGACTTCTTCCCGCCTGTTCTTTAAGAAGGGGCTAAACGGGCGCGCAACCTTTCGCTCCTCCTTAACTGCCCCTCAGGTACTGCCTGCCTTCCCCCCCTTCTCTCCTGTCTTTTCACCTGTCTGCATGTGCGCGGTGAGGGGGGAAGCATCACCCCCTCCTCTTCTGAAGTTTCCGATTCCAGGATGGGGGATAGGGGAGGGGCTGATGGTAAACTGCCTCCCCGCTTTTCGGCTGTGAGCAGCCCTCCCTCTTCCCCCTCTTGCTCTGAGCCTGAAAGAGGGGGAGGCGTGAGAATGTCCAGGGAGGGCTCAGGCTCCCCGTTGCTAAGCGACCTTATCACTGGCAGTTCCTCTGTTTCATCTTTGCTCCAAAGGGGGGAAGTTCCTCCCCCTTCCCTCTGCCATCCATCCGAATACTCTTCTCCCAACTCTCTGGGATCCAGCTCCCCGGGATTGGGACCCCAGCTCTGCCTTCCGACACCATCCCCCCTCCCAGGCTGTGCCCCCCTCCCCTTGTCTGGCTTGGGACGGTGGGGAAAACGTTGATGGAAAAGTTTTACCAATTCTGGAGCATGCACATCAGCTGCATCTTCCCATGATCTGTCAGCCACCCCATAGCCTTTCCAGTGAATCAAGTACTGCAGCTTGTGGCGTCTGATCCTGGAATCTAAGATCTCCTCAACTTCAAACTCAAGCTGCTCATTTACCAGGAGTGGAGCTCCGGGAGGTTCCTCCGGCCGTAACTCACTGGGAGGGGCGGCTTTCGTTAAGAGGGATTGATGGAACACAGGATGTATTTTAAACGTGTCAGGCAGCTTCAGTCGGTACGCCACGGGATTGATTTGAGTTTCTATTTTGAAAGGACCCACCCTCTTGTCTTGTAATTTTCTACATTTGCCCGGCATCTGAAGGAAGCGGGTGGACAGCCATACCTGGTCTCCCGGTTGAAGGGGGGGGCCTCCTTCCTGTGCAGGTCAGCAACTCGCTTGTACTCCGTTTTGGCTTCGTTTAACTGCTGTTTCAGTGTCTGTTGCGCCGCTTGCAATTCCTTAAGGAAGTTCTCAGCTGCCGGTACCAGCATTCCTTCTGAGCTGCTTGGAAAGACTTTAGGATGGAATCCATAATTAGCAAAGAACGGGGTTTGTTGAGTGCTGGAGTGCAGAGAATTGTTGTAGGCGAACTCTGCAAAATGCAAATATGATACCCAGTCAGTCTGTTGATAGGACACATAACTTCGTAAATATCTTTCCAAAACGGCGTTCAAGCGTTCCGTCTGCCCATCTGTCTGGGGGTGATGGGTGGAGGAGAGTTTTAATTCCGTCTGCAACTGTTTCCACATTGCTCTCCAAAATTTGGCTGTGAACTGAGTTCCTCGGTCTGAGACTACGCTGTTTGGCAATCCATGCAGCCGGTAGACTTCTTTTATGAATAACTTGGCCATTTCTTTAGCCTCTAAGGCCCCTGCACAAGGAAGAAAGTGTGCCATTTTGGTAAGTAGATCCACCACTACTAAGATGGCTGTCATTCCTTGGGACTTGGGTAGATCAGTTATAAAATCCATGGAGAGGTCCTTCCAGGGTTCGTGTGGGACAGGCAACGGTTGTAACAGTCCTGCTGGTGTCCCTGTTTGTGTTTTTGTCCGCAGACAGACAGAGCAGGACTTTACATAACTCTCAATATCCCGACGTATTTTAGGCCACCAGAAGTCCTTGGCCACATTCTGAATGGTCTTGTAAATCCCAAAGTGTCCCGCTGTGATGGAATCATGGCACTGGCGTAGGATTCTGAGCCTTAATTCCCCTTCTGGCACATATCTGGCAGTTTTGAACCATAACAGTCCAGTGAAAGGTTACTTCTGAGTCTTGACCTTGTCCCGTCTCCTGCTGATATTTTAGCATGTCTGCATCTTCTTGTTGTGCCTTTTTGAGTTCCTCTTCCCATGAAGGCTGGCATACTCCCAACGTTAATTTCTCTGGCGGGATTACGTACTGAAGCTGGTCCTCGGATTCACTTTCTTTGTATTGTGGCTGTCTGGATAAGGCATCCGCTCTCTGGTTCTTGGCTTGGGCATGGTAAGTAATCTGGAAGTTAAACCTAGTGAAGAACTGGGACCATCTTATCTGTCTCTGGTTCAGCTTTCTGGCTGTTTGGAGGCTTTCAAGATTCTTGTGGTCGGAGCGCACTTCAATTCGATGAGAGGTCCCCTCTAGGTATTGTCTCCAGTTTTCAAAAGAGTCCTTGATGGCCAGCAGCTCCTTCTCCCAAACTGTGTAGTTCTTCTCTGCAGGCTTTAACTTCCGAGAGAAGTACGCACAGGGGTGCAGCTCCTTCCCTTCTTGGTCTAATTGTAGCAGGACCCCCCCGATGGCAAAATCTGAAGCATCTGCTTCCACTACGAAAGGGCGGTTCGGATCAGCAAAGCGCAGAATGGGCTCAGTAGCAAACCTTCTCTTCAGCTCCTCAAAGGCCTCGGTGGTGTTCTCTGTCCATTGAAACTTCTTCTTCCCCCTTAAACAGTCAGTCAGAGGAGCTGTTAATTTGGAAAACCCTGGAATGAACTTTCTGTAATAATTGGCAAACCCCAAAAACCGTTGTACATCCTTTTTGGTGACAGGTTGGCCTCAGTCCAATATGCAGCTTACTTTCCCTGGGTCCATCTCCACGCCTTCCACTGAGATTCGATATCCAAGGAAGTCTAGAGACTTGAGGTCAAATCCACATTTCTCTAATTTAGCATACAGGTGATTTTCTCTCAGTCTCTTCAACACCGTCTTCACATGCTGGTCGTGGTCTTCCTGGTTCTTTGAGAACACCAGGATATCATCTAAGTAACAGATTACATACGTGTCCAACAAGTCTCTAAACACGTCGTTCATGAATTTTTGAAAAATTCCTGGACTTCCACAAAGCCCGAACGGCATGACCAGGTATTCATACTGTCCGTAAGCGGTCAAGAATCCTGTTTTCCATTCATCTCCCTCCTTCATTCTGATCAGATTGTACGCTCCTCTCAAATCCAACTTTGTGAAGATTTTTGCAGAGCGCAGTCGGTCCAGCAACTCTGAGATCAGGGGCAGCGGGTAGCTGTTGGGGATGGTGATCTGGTTCAATGCGCGATAGTCGTTACAGGGTCTGAGTTCCCCCCCTTCTTTTTCACAAACAATAGTGGCGCTCCAGCAGGGGATTGTGAGGGGTGTATGAATCCTTGCCTCAGGTTTTTATCCAGGAATTCCTTCAGGGCCTCCCTCTCATTCTCTGTGAGAGAGTAGATTCTCCCTGATGGGATGCTGGCTCCTGGCACTAGGTCAATCGCACAGTCGTAAGGGCGGTGGGGGGGGTAAAGTCTCTGCCTCTTTTTCATCAAACACATCTTTGAATTCTTCATACTTTGGCAGCAGGGTCACTTGCTCGATCTCTTGCACTGCCCCCGCTAAGGTGTTCTTGATTCCTTCAGGTTGACAGTTCTCCTGGCAATACTGTGAGGTGAACCACACCACCGCCTCCTTCCAACTTATTTTGGGTTCATGCTTTGCTAGCCAGGGCACTCCCAGAATCACCTCAAAGTTCGAGAGATCTGACACGTATAGCGAAATGAACTCTTCGTGCCCAGGGATTTGAAGTTTCACTTCCTCCGTGGCTTGTGTCACCCCTCCTGACTTCAGGGGTCTCCCATCGATAGTCTCCACAGCTAGGGGAGCGTCCAGTTTCCACCGGGAAATTCCATGACGCTTGACTAACTTTGCATCAATAAAATTTGTGGAGGCTCCACTGTCAATTAAGGCAGTGGAATTAAACACCACTCCTCTGGAAGTTGTAATCCGAATAGGCAAGACCAACACCCCCTTTGAGGGAGGTTGGATCGTTGGGGGGGCCTTTATACAACGCTGCCCCCAGTCCACCGGGCTGCACGTGGACTGGGTGTTCTAGTTTCCCGATGGCTCGGCTTTCCCCCCTTTCAGTCCACAGTCTCTGGCCACATGGCCCGGTTTGAACAATAAAAGCATAAACGTTCCCGGCGTCGTCTTTCCTTTTCTTCTTCCGACAGTCTTGGCCTAGCCCCTCCCTGTCCCTCAGTTGCATTACCTGCCATCCCTGTAGTGGGAAGGGTCTTGTTGTGGGATGCCAAGGCTGAGTATCTCGGGACCTCCTGCTTCCTTTCCAGGCACCTTCCTTCCATCCGGTGATCTATCTGTAGGCATAGCCGGATGAGCCCTGGTAGGTCAGCGGGGGGGGAGGTCCTGGCCAACTCATCCAGGATTTCAGCATTTAATCCACTCCGGTACATAAACATCAGGGCGGCGTCATTGTAACCAGTTTCCTGGGACAGAATTTTAAAAGCGTTAGTGTACTCGGAAACAGTCCCTTTAGCTTGCTTCAGAGTGCCTAGTTGCTGCGCTACTGTTTCAGCCCTTTGCGGGTCTTGAAACATCTCGGTCATCTCCTGTATAAATCCTCTGTACCTTCTTAAGACAGTATCCTTTCTCACGAGATACGGAGTCACCCATTTTGCAGCTTCTCCCTCCAGGAGGCTAATCACGAAAGCTACTTTAGCCCCATCGTCTGGAAATTCCGTGTGCCTGACATCCAGATATAACTCACATTGAGCCACGAAGGTTGCCAACTGATCACTTTGTCCCACGTATTTTGGGGGCAATCCAATGGGAACCTTTACTACGGCAGCTGGAGGGGCTGTTCGCATATGGTCTATCGTGGCCTTCAAGGTTTGATTATCCGTCTTCAGCGCCTTGACTGCTGCTAGCAGGGCTTGAACATCCGTCTGCAAATCAGCTACCTTAGTCCTCAGGAGTTCCACTTCTTCCATCTCAGAAGTGGGGTTCGTGCCCCCCGCTGCTCCCTTTGACATCTTGTCCCAGTCAAGTGAAGAGAGCGTTGAGGGTGATTTAGGTGGCTCTGTCAAGCTGTCAGGCCCAGGATGTGACTCAGGAACCAGACCAACGATTGTAGTTAATTCGTGTTTTATTAGGGTAATGTCCAAACAAAGACTGGGTTTTCTCATGAATCAATACAGGGATACAGGTCCTGCGGCATTGGGAGAAAGTTGACAGAGCAAGGGACTTCTTCCCGCCTGTTCTTTAAGAAGGGGCCAAACGGGCGCGCAATCTTTCGCTCCTCCTTAACTGCCCCTCAGGTACTGCCCACCTTCCCCCCTTCTCTCCTGTCTTTTCAGCTGTCTGCGTGTGCGCGGTGAGGGGGGAAGCATCACCCCCTCCTCTTCTGAAGTTTCCGATTCCAGGATGGGGGATAGGGGAGGAGCTGATGGTAAACTGCCTCCCCGCTTTTCGGCTGTGAGCAGCCCTCCCTCTTCCCCCCTTGCTCTGAGCCTGAAAGAGGGGGAGGCATGAGAATGTCCAGGGAGGGCTCAGGCTCCCCATTGCTAAGCGACCTTATCACTGGCAGTTCCTCTGTTTCGTCTTCGCTCCAAAGGGGGGAAGTTCCTCCCCCTTCCCTCTGCCATCCATCAGAATACTCTTCTCCCAACTCTCCGGGATCCAGCTCCCCGGGATTGGGACCCCAGCTCTGCCTTCCGACACACGGCCTGTTACGATTCAGATGTTACAAAGAAATTGAGCTGGGAATCGTCAGTGTACTGCTGACACCTCACCCCAAATCTCTTTATGACCACTGTCAAGGGCTTCATATAGATGTTAAACAGCATGGGGGACAAGATGGTACCCTGTGGCACCCCACAGCACAACTGCCAGGCAGCCGAAAGACAGTCACCCAATGCTATTCTCTGAGAACAGCCTTGGAGATAGGATCAGAACCACTGTAAAACAGTGCCTCCGATACCCATCTCATCAAGTTAACCAAGAAGGATACCATGGTCAATGGTATCAAAAGCTGCTGAGAGATCAAGTAAGAGTAACAGGGTCGCACTCCCCCATCCTTCTCCCAATAAAAGTCATCCATCAGGGCGACCAAGGCTGATTCAGTCTCATAACCAGGCCTGAACTCAGACTGGAATGGGTCAAGATATTCTGTTTCATCCAAGAGTACTTGCAATTGCTGCGCCACAACCCTCTCAATCATCTTTCCTATTTGCCACTGGTCAGTAGTTGTAGCAAACCAATGGGTCCAGGGTGGGCTTTTTGAGGAGTGGTCGGATCACCGCCTCTTTCAGGGCGGCCAGAACCACTCCCTCCTGCAACAATGTGTTGACCACACACTGGATCCACTTGGTCAAACCCCCTCGGCAAGCTTCAATAAGGCAAGAAGCGCAAGGGTTGAGAGGACATGTTTCTGGCCGCATCATCACAAGCACCTTGTCCACATCATCAGGCTGCATCAACTGAAACCATTCCCAAAAAGTTGCAGAAGATGTTGCACTGGACACCTCACTGGGGACTACAGTAGATCTGGCATTAAACAACAACACACCAGTGGGCACAGCAGATGAGCAATGAGGAACCCATTTATGGGAGGATTGGGAGTGAGGAACAAGGAGTAGATAGCCTTGCCCTTGTCTTCTATGGTAGTTCACCACCTCCCCATGTCTATACTTCCCTCTGCCCATGATCACTGAAATTGGAGTGGCATCACCCATGTTCCTCTTTACTAAGATTCCTCCTAAACACCTGATATGGACCCAACAAAAGCCCACCAACAAAACCTACCTGAACCAATTGTCCCAGTAGGCCTCTGAGAGAATTGGGAACAGTCAGACTCACAATATCTTCCACACAGGGCACATCTATTCTCCTCCTGTCTCACATATTATATCCTTTCAGCTGCAGATAAAGCATATTCTTTGTCACTGAACTATGGCTCCCCCTGAGGGCCTAGAATATATATTTCTATATCAGGATAGGGAAATTGGTCAATTCTGGTACCTCTCAGGTTTTCACTCTTCCAATCTTAAATTCAATCCTTCACATTTGTTTGCAGTTTTTTAACTAAGGCCTCATGAAAATTCATCATCATTTTAGCGCACATTTCTCTAATTTTTTTGGATGTACTTTTGGAAGTAGTTTTGACTAATAGACACATTTTTGCAAAGCAATTTCCCGTAATAAAATGGATTTATGTATATGTATGTTATGAAATGAAATGAAATGAAATTTTAATTAACGATCACAGGGATCCATACAACATATAAAAACATTTATAACATCTCGGTTTACATTCCCGAATATAGACATATTTTAGTTTAAAACTTATATATCATATCTGCTTCTCATGATATTAAAAATTAAAACTCTAAAATGACTCTTTCCTTTTTAATATTGCTATTGTATGTATGTTATGTTCACTAATATATACATTTTATGCACACAACATTAGTTTATGCATTGTTGTACTCATTAATTGGCTGGTGAACTGCACTGAAAAATTTGTAGAAGTGTGAATTTTGAAAGGTGGTTGTGTTTTGGTTTGCATGTTATTTTGGAAAGTGTGAATTAGGTAAGTTCACCTTTAAATGTGAACTGAATTGAATTTCTTCCCCAACTTTCTTTCTTTGCCGTGCCTGCTTCATAATACTGCTGGGTTATAGTTGACAGTTGTATCAATGTAAACTCATTGACTTGCTGCAGCCCACTTTGCATTTTAAAAATGTCATTTTAAAAAGGTTTTCCTTGGAAAGGGGAACTGAACTTGTTCTGGAGATTTGCAAAATTACTAGAGCTTTATTTGATTAAAGAATGACAACTTCAGTCACAACTGAAATGTGGTTAAATGGTTTGATTCTCTCACAACCTGCCAAACTTTTTAAAGTTTGCAACGGACAAGGTTCTATATTATATCCAAGTGAAGCACGTAAAAAGAAGAGGAGTCAAGAGAAATTGAGGAACCAGGTTTTGGCATTCAGCAACATTGTCTTATGGTTGCTGATCAGATAATAACATAGGAAGAAATCTTCTGGACAAGACCAAAGGTCCTAATCCAGCATCCTGTTCTCACAGTGGCCAACCATGTGCATACTGAAAGTCCACAAGCAGGATCTGAGTGCAAGAGCACAGGAGGAGAATATGCTCAGCTTCTTCTAGCTGAGATATCCACACATTGTTGGCCCATGATTCCCCTGGTCTAGGAAGTCAGGTGACACAAAAGGGCCAATGTGGTGCTACTGTTTGAAATATAGCTGACAGATGCATCAGTCTGGACAGCTTGTTGCTCAGAAAGGCCACCACATTCTCTCTCTTGGCATGGATCTACTGGCCTTCAGCCTAGCTGATCCAGCCTGCCTATTGGTGCTTGCCTGAGGCAGTCATCCTCCCATAGGCCTATGCTCCCATCAGCCAGGTGAACCAGTTCTCTGAATCCTTTGGGATGTGGAATGTCAGCTTCTACTCTTCCACTGGGAAGAGGAATTGATTGTTAAACCACACTGGAAAATTTAGTTCTATGAGGGGCATAAGAGTCTCTTAACAATTCTCAGCACCCTTCACAGACTATACTTCCCAGGGTTCTTTGGGGAAAGTGTCACAACAGTGCTTTAAATGTATGCTGTGGATGTGGCTTATAATAATGATATTGGTGCTTTGTGGTACTTTCACATTCACCATCATCGTTGTGATGCAGCTGTACAATATGAAGAATTACTATGCCTGAGGGTCTGGGGATGGGGGGGGGGAGAAGAGTGCAGTATGAAGCCCAGAACCTTGTTAAGTGACCTGGTGATTACAAAAGGAGGGCGGATTGTTTGCCACACATCCCTTTGAAATGAGTTCCACTTCTTGGTTTAATTGTGCAAAAACTTGCTTCTGTTTTGGCATGGTGGGTGCAAATGCAACCTTGAATCCTGGTCCTTTTTCAGTTATTGCCTTCCCTTGTCCTTCATTTCAGGGGCTCTCTTCTTTGTTCCTTCTCTGCCCCCTTGATAAATGTGCACCATTACAACTGTGCAAGTATGCAAATTCAACACTTATCTGGAGAAGGAGGGAAGTCTATGTGAACGAAAACCTTTGCAGAAAGAACAACATGGAATAAGGAGTAGAAAGTTAAATGAGACACACATTTGGAAGGGTGTTTTATTCATTTATTTAATGTCTTTTCATATTGTCTTTCAACCAATTGTTTCCCAAGGAGAATAACAAGATAAACATCAATAAAAACCATAATAAAAATTAGATTTAAAAAAATGCAGTGAGACCATCAATTATAACAAGCAGATTAAACTAATAAAACACATCTTAAAAGGAAAAGCATAATAAAGGGGTCTTTTGCAAGATCCTCCCTGGAGAGGACATTTCATAAATCACTCACACGTGCTTCTTTCCAGTTGTGAACATGGACAGGGTTGATCGTGTGCATCTTTTAAGGCCCATAGGTGACCTCCCTCCTAGGAGGGTGCTGACTGGATGGGAAATATTCATGTGACTGACCCATCCACATAAGACCGGGGAAGAAATTTGTTTGATTTGTAAACTTGATTTGTTTGATTTTTACATTAAATTTGGTTTATTGTAAACCTATTTGATTTGCTCTTCCTGAATCAAACTGCAGCCATCCTTCAAAATTCACAGTTCTCTGAATTTTGCAGTGCAGTTCTCCAATCAAAAACTGCATACAAAAAGCATAAATTATGAAAAATTGCAGAAAAATGCTTAGATTGCATTTTATTGGTGAAAAATTGTCTGCAAAAATGCATGTAAGGCAAAATTGTGTAAAAAGAATAAAAATATTAGGTGAAAAGCATTCAAAAATGTTTTAAAAATTGCAATCTGAAAATGTGGAAAACTGAATTTAAGATGAGAAAAAATAGAAATGGAGAGAAAATAGAACTGACCTTTTTATCCATCCTTTCCATATTTTCACACAGAGAAGAAGAATGCAAAACTAGAGGTGCTCAGTGTGAAGGGAGAGAGAAATGGACCTTCCTTCACTATATTCTGATTATTCCCTCTACCCAGCAGCTCCAATATTTCTGATAATGGTTTTATAGAGCCAAAACAAAAGATGGTGCCAATGATGAAAAATGTCACCCCTTCCTGTGATTTTTCAGGGGATTTTTCAGCTTGACTTAGCTGGAAACATACACTTCTTGACCCAGGTGTTCCACTCAGGCCTCAGGATTGCTCCAGAAAGGGTGCTCACCCAAGCAAGGATGATCTGATCAAGAAAGTATCTTGGTTGGCTTGCGTTGCCTAGGTGACAATGTCACATAGCCAGATCTGATTGACTAAGTAGCATTGTAATATGTACTGAGATCCCTGACTGGTTGGGATTGCTCATACTACTGTAAAAACCACCTTGAAATAAATTGATACAGGGTAGTATATGAAATTTAAAAATGAATGTAGAAAAGAAAAATATTCCAGGAAGAAGACATAGAAAAAAATGGCACTGAAGTTGTAAAAAGAAGAGGAAATCATTGCAATGAACATGAACAAAGTTGGTATTTTTTAAATGTAGAGGGGTTTCAGGAACCATTTTGGCTCTCCCAAAATCACTATTTTTAGCTTGAAAAAAGAAATGGGTGAACATTCAGGGAAGTCCTAGATTAAGATGCTAAGCAATTAACGCCATAAGTAATTAAATTGGCCCATGTATTAGATGTGAAACTATACATGATTTTATTTATATCTTTAGCCCTTGTGTTTAAAAAACAAAAAAGAAGCATGGGAGGGCCTGATCTAGATCAGGACCATAGCATGGGGAAGAGTGGGACTTAAACCTTTTGAATCCACCATGGGCTCAATCCAAATTGGACAGCCCATTCTGGCTCTACACAATGGGAGAAAAGCAATAGCTGACATGGGCTCCCTGATTTTGATTAGGACTGCGGAGGGTCAAAGGGTTAAGTAAGCAGCAGTTAAGTAAGTGGTGGATTTCTGCTCTTTGGACAAGCCCCTTGGCCTACATGATCAGAAAACAGTAAGCCTATGATCAAAATCAAGAGCAAGGAGACAACAGAACTAAACGTTACATATGAGAGAGGTGGAGAGATGCACTGGAACCGGCACAACAGTAGAGGCTGAAGAGCACCAAGTTGTGGTGGTTTACGACCAGAGCACACAGGATGCAAATGGACTGGCAGCCAACAGCTTCCTCTCCATTCTCCTAGGCAAGCTGGAAAGCTGCTTCCACAATGTCTCCATCCTCACAGCTTTACTTTGTCCGGTGGCTCGTCCGCCCCGCTGCCGCTGTCGCTGGTGCCGTGGCGCTAAGGCACCTTGTCCGGTGACTCGTCTGCCCCGCTGCAGCTGCCGTTGGCGCCGGCCTGGAGGGGGTGGAGGAGGTGGAGGGGTGCGCTCGCCCGACCTGAACGGTGCTGATGCCGTCCCCCCCCTCTGTGTCATCAAGTGTGGGGCGTTTTGCACATTATACTGCTTTAGACGTTGTGCACCACCGAGGAGTTGCTATACGGGGAGATTTTTGCTCCCTGCTTTTTCCACCGCATACGACCCCACAGCCGACGTGCAAAACGGATTTTCCTTATGACAAGTGCCATCCGCTGCTGCCACCACACTGTGTTGGACCTTTCAACACCATTTTTACGTAGTTCTGGGACCATCGCAACGGCTCAGCGCCCTGCCAACTTAGTTGAGTTTGAGAACTGTGAGCAAGAGCTGTAGTGGACTTACAACACACCACCACCCTGCCTGCACTTCCTCCTACCCTATATAGCTGAACGAGGGCAACGGCCGGGTCATCATCAACAAAACAGCTGAGACTGGATTGCCTGTCGGATTTAAGGAGGATTGTGCAGTTGAGGGTGAGGGCCTGCCTGTCTGGCGGACAGGGAGTGGGGGATGTGCAGGCCAGAGGGAGGTACCGTTGGAGGAGTGGGGAGCCATGAGATCAAAAGGCTAGGCGGCAGATCCTGGAGAGGTGCTGGTGGCAGGGTGTGCCAGTCTAGGAGAACAAGGGATAGATGCATAATATCCATCCCCTGTTCCGGGCCTGTCCATAACTAGAAGTTAACTGGGGGACGCAGGACTCCATCCAACCTTCAATTGCTGTTGTGTAATGCCAGGTCCTTGGTACAAAAAACAACAATCATCCATGATATGATTCGGGATGAAAACGTGGACCTGGTGTGCATTACGGAGACCTGTCTGGATGAGGCCTCAACTCCTATAGAGGCCATGTGTCCAGCCGGTTTCCGATATGCACAACAGCCGAGGGTTGGTAGGCGGGGAGGGGGAGTGGCAGTCATCTATCGGGAGTCTTTGATTTTTGCCAGACCCCCTCTCCATGAGACCAAGTTTGTTGATTGCATGTTCTGGAGGTTGGGCCCAAAGGGCAGTTTAGGGATTCTACTTGTGTACCGCCCACCCCGCTGCACAGCTGGCTCCCTGACCGAGGTGCTCAAGGTGATCTCAGATGTACGGATGCTCTCCCCCAACTTACTGGTTCTGGGGGACTTCAACGTGCGTGCCGAGACCGTCCTCACTGGAGCCCCTCGGGATTTCATGGAAACCATGACTTCCTGGGAACTGCACCTTAGTAATATAGGGCCCACCCATGTAGCCGGTCATGCTCTTGACCTTGTGTTTGTCTCAGGAGGGGAGGTTAGTGCTCTGAAAATGGGGGCTGTTTCTTCTAACCCCGTGTCATGGTCAGATCATTATCTGGTGAATATAGACCTCTCTATGCCGCACACCCTCCGCAGGGGACAAGAACCTATTAGGATGGTCAGCCCCAGATGCCTGATGGATCCTAAAGGATTCCTAAATGCGCTGGGAGATTTGGAGCCGGCTGAAGGACACCCGGTTGAAACCCTGGTGATGGAGTGGAATAGGGAGATCACTAGGGTGGTAGACCGGGTGGCTCCGAAACGTCCTCTCCCCCTGGATAGAGCTCAGACAGCACCCTGGTACACTCCACGGTTGCAGGGTCTGAGACAGGAGGTGAGACGACTAGAGTGCTGGTGGCGGAAATCCCGCTCTGAAGACAATCTGACACTGGTTAGATCAGCAATAGCTGCCTACCAGGTGGCAACAAAGGGAACAAAGAGAGACTTCTTTGCTGCCTCTATTGCGTCAGCAGAGTGTTGTCCCAGGAGGTTGTTCCAAGTGGTTCGAAGCCTGGTCGGTCCAGTGGCTCAGGAACCCAAGGAGCATTCTAAAGCCTCCTGTGACACATTTGCTAAACACTTTGCTGATAAAATCAAATGCCTGAAGAGCACGATCCCGTACGCCGTGGACACAGGAAGTGAGCCGGAGGTGATCAATGGCATTCCAGTCCAGTGCGATTGATTTCAGCCTCTTTCTTCTGAGGAAGTGGACAAGGTGCTCTCTACTGTGAAGCCAACCACCTGTCTGCTGGATCTTTGCCCTTCATGGCTCATTATGAGCTGCAAAGAGAGGCTGAGCAAATGGATCCAGGCATTGGTAAATGCATCCTTGGAAGAGGGTGCAATGCCATTAGCCCTTAAGGAGGCAATAATAAAGCCCATCTTGAAAAAGTCCTCCTTGGATCCTCAAGAATTGAACAACTTTCGCCCAGTCTCTAATTTACCATTCTTGGGCAAGGTGATTGAGCGAGTGGTGGCCAAACAGAGACACACTTGGATGAAGCAGATTATTTAGATCCATTCCAATCGGGCTTCAGGACTGGACATGGAACTGAAACGGCCTTGGTCGCTCTGGTAGATGATATGAGGAGGGCATTGGATAGGGGAGAATATACCTTCCTTGTCCTCCTGGATCTCTCAGCGGCTTTTGATACTGTTGACCATGGTATCCTTTTAGATCACCTGGGAGGACTAGGAATAGGGGGCACTGTTTTACAGTGGCTCCGTTCCTGTCTCTCAGACAGGTGTCAACGGGTGGCATTGGGGGATGAGGTTTCAGACCCTTGGCCTCTTAATTGTGGAGTGCCACAGGTTCTATCCTCTCCCCCATGCTATTCAACATCTATGTAAAGCCGCTGGGGGCCATCATCAGGAGATTTGGGTTGCAGTGTCACCAATATGCGGATGACACTCAGCTCTATCTCTCGTTTAAGTCCTCACCAGAGTTGGCTGTGGAGACCATGTCCAAGTGCCTGAAATCAGTAAGTGAATGGATGGGAAGGAATAGGCTGAAACTAAACCCTGATAAGACTGAGGTGTTGCTCGTGGGAGACAAAGGAAGGTTGGGAGATATAGACCTGGTATTCAATGGGGTAAAATTACCCCTGAAAGACCAGGTCCGCAGCCTCGGGGTCATTCTTGACTCCCAGCTGTCCATGGAGGCTCAGGTTTTGGCAGTGAGCCGGGCAGCTTGGTATCAATTGCATCTGATACAAAGGCTGCAACCCTACCTTCCTGTCCATCTGCTCCCACGGGTAATACATGCCCTAGTCTCCTCCCGCTTAGACTACTGTAATGCGCTGTACGTGGGGTTACCCTTGAAAACGGTCCGGAAATTACAACTGGTACAGAACGCAGCTGCACATCTGAGTAAGAACAGCCGTCGCCGTGATCATATCACTCCGGTGCTAATAGATCTGCACTGGCTACCAGTTGCTTACCGGGCCCAATTCAAGGTGTTGGTATTGACCTTTAAAGCCCTAAACGGTTTCGGCCCAGTTTATCTGAAGGAGCGCCTCCAGCATCACCAATTATGCTGCCTGACAAGATCAGCCATGCAAGACCTTCTCTCAGTCCCACCAGTTAAACTAGCTAGGCTGGTGCAGACTAGAGAGAGGGCATTTTCGATCGTGGCCCCCACCCTTTGGAACTCCCCCTTTTGATCTTCACCATGCCCCCTCCCTGACAAGTTTCCGCCGCAGTTTGAAGATCTGGCTGTTCAGGCAGGCCTATGGGACTTCTGGGGTGGGTTAGTCTTTTAATTGTTGTTATTAATTGTGTTTTCACTAATTATTGATTACGGTCCTTGTTTTTATATTGTGTTTTATGCTATTTGTATGTCGCCTAGAGTGGCCGTTCATTCGGCCAGATAGGCGACTCAAAAATAAAATTTTATTATTATTATTATTATTATTAAAAGCCCCTGCCTGCAGTGTCATGATCCTGATATGTCCCTTCAGCACTAGCTATTAACTTTTTAAAAAACCAGGCACACATAGGCTAAAGATGTTGCCAAAGATGCAAATCCCTTTGCTTAAAAAAGAAAAGAAAAGAAAAAGAAGTGACCTTCTGGCTTGTACTGATAGCATTGCTCTCAGTATAAAAATATAGCCACAACAAATGTGTTCTTCCTCTCACTCCCAACCAGGTCCCCTCCCAATGTTTTGGACTAGAACTTCCATCAGGCCAGTAAGCACGGCCAAATGTTTTCAAAGCCCACATGAAAATTCACATTTAACTCTCAAAATATGAATTTCTAAATGCATTTTGATAAGACATTTTGAGTCAAAAACTGCACTGGAACATTCAGGAATTGCAACAGTGGAAAATAAAGTCTCACTGTGTGCATTAGTCTAGGATGCTCAGATCAGGTCACTTGGTACTAGAATTTGAGCAGAATGAATCCCTCAAGTATCCCTCAGAAAATATTAGTGAACAAAATCGTCAAGCTCAAAATGCATTGGTTGCTTTCCTCTTTTTTGCTGAAAATACCCTAGTACAGCCCTTCCATTCCGAGAAGACTTATAGATCTTTCATGATGATGTCATGGCCTTCTATATTTTCCATGGCTGCCCTGCCATTGGTAGCAGGAAAAAGCTGCACTTTGTAATGTCAAGGCATGGGGTATGTTCTGCTTGATGTCATGTGACTTCCTGTCCTGTCCAAAGACTAGGGTGGGGGAGAATTTCGATTCAGTTCGCATTTAGAGCCAAATCTATCAAATTGCACTTTCTGAAACAATATGAGAAATGAAACACAGCCATCCATCTACATTTGCACTTATCCAAAATTTGCAATGCAGTTTATTATTTATTTATTGCACTTGTTTACCAATGTTTACAAAAATGCATATATTAGGGGAAAGTGTACATAAAAATGATTATGTATTAATGGAAATAACACAAAATTGCATTATATTAGGAGACATTGCTTGCAAAAATGTGTAGACTTGTCTAAATTGCATACAATTTTGTATTTAGTAGGAGAAAATTGCACTAAAATGCTGAAGAATTTTCATGAGGATTTTTTTTTTAAAAAAAATGCTACTTGTTAAGGAAATGTGGAGTACTGAATTTAAGATTGGAAAAATGAGAAACTGAGAGAACCAAAACTGACAGATCCTTCCATCCTAATCCAGATCTCCATTTACCACCTCAGTCACTTGGGGTATTGATAACTGACAAAATGGAGTCTTCCTTGTCATCATCATGATTGGACGTTTGCAAGAATTAGGCCCAGGAACTCAGTGCAGCCTGAACAAGCTGTATATTGAGTCATTTGCACCCTTGTTGCAGCCCATGTCTAACCAGATCTGTGGGTCTGTGGAGGCGAGGGTTGTAGGGCCTCCTAACTCTTTCTGCCTTGTCTTCAGACTTCAGCAGGCAATGAAAACTCCATGTTTGTTTTTCAAATGTGCAAAGCATATTATTGCAGCTGGATGATTGCTTGCCATCTTTACTTTAGGTTCTGGGCTTCTTCTTTAAAAGCAACTGTGAAGCTTGAGTTGCCTCTCAGATGAGCTGGGCATGATAAGAAAACTCCAACTAACTGTTGTGGTCTTTGGTTAAGGGGAGTTCCAACCTTTGGGTGACCTTTAAAGCATCCTGTACTACAGACAGCATCACAATTGTATACTTTCACACACACAGTACTTCCAGACAGGAGCTAAATATTATAAACTGGTCATTCACAACAGGTAGCTGACACCAAGGTTTTTTTTAAAAAAAGTTTAGATTTTCCCTGGATTGTAGTGTGCATCACCAGGAACATCTATTATGACAGACACTTCTGTCCACAACTGCCCTGCTCGGTGTTCTTTGAGCCCTGTCCGTGTGTTGCATATATGTAGGGCATTCACATGTTGAAGGAGGAGCATGGCCAGCATGGATTGTTGCAATCCATTGCAAGCTAAGGATTGTTTTCTAGCTATAGATCTAACCATTGTTTCACTCTGTTTTCTACATAGGACAGGAGTGGGGAACCTTTTTGAGCCCAAGGCACACATTCCTCTGTGGCCAACCTTCTGGGGGCCACATGTCCAGTGGTAGACGAGGCCAGAAGAAAAGCGAGCAGTTAAATGGATGCCACTCTTACCTCTGCACAGAAGGCTACTTTTCAGGCACACAAAAACCTGAGGGGGTTTCTACACCTGCACCTGGCCCGCTCCATTTGCCATCCAGGAAGCAAGAGGCATTATCGCAACACAAGGACCAATTCCAGCCACACAAAAGCGCTTGAGGAGGGTGTGGACCAAGCCTGAGGCCTGGAGAGGGGAGGGGTCTGGAGAGACGCCTGGTGGCCAGATCAATAGACCTGCAGGGCCACATCCCCCACCTCAAGCCTGAGTTTTCCCACCCATGGTGTAGTACGTGAGGCTCCTGATGGGCGGAAGAGGGGATCTAAATCTAATAAATAAGTAAGTTCCTTGGGGGCTGGTTACAAAAAGAGGCCGGCTTATCAGCCCCTTCTGCAGCTCTCCATGTATCTGTCACAGGGCAGCTTATTCCTCTTGTCTGTGAAGAGGTAGCAGATGGGTCACTTATTTGCCACCACTTGCCTTGCCTTGCCAAGATGACATTTCGACACTGTTCCCTTCTCTTGCAGAGTCATGGCCAGAGGGAAGTGCCTGACCGCTTAGCTTTCAGCTCCTGGAGGGTGGATCATCTTGCTCAAGACTGACAGTTGGGGCTTTACATCAGCCTTTATCCGCTGTGGCAAGGGAGCCTCTTCCTCAATTGCCTCCATGCTTTTCAACTGCTGCAGAAGCAGAGGCAGGCACAGAGGGCTCTTTATTTATCGAAGTTTTGAACCGCCCACCATTTGGCACCACACGGTCTTAACCAGGGCCACAGCCTGTTGGACTTTTCTATCACAGCTATAGAGATACCAACAGATCCAGCATCACTGACTGAGAGGGAGAACTTTTGGATATACTCTCTGGACACATGAGCACCACATGGCCTTAACCTGGAGTACAATACCAGCATTACTTATCTTCTGCAAAGGAAGCCCCTCTGAGCATTCCATCCTGAAAGCTCTATAACTGCCACCTTGGTAACATCATGTGTATGTTAGCAGCTGATGAAGGCGGAAGCCAACATGTTTTGGTATTACAGTAAAAACCTCTGTTTTGTTAATCACCATTATGTGTGTATATATAGAGAGAGAGAGAGAGAGAAAGAGGCCCTAACCTAATTTCAGAGGGAGTGTATTTCAAGAATGCCATCAAGTGCTTGGAATGAACTAGTTCAGTTGAATGATGTTCACTGAACTAGTTTTAAAATATCTGAACGACACCTAATAATTGCTGGGTGAACTAAAGTGAATTAAATTCATGTTGGGGTAGAACTTTGAACTATGTCTAGTTCGTTTTCACACTCACCACCACCACCATCAAGCAGGGGGTGCAGATCAAATACATGTCTAGTCAGAAGTAAGCATCATTGGGTTCAATGGGACTTGCTCTCAGGTAGGTGTGTGTTGGATTGCAGCCTTAGTCACTTAATCACTGTAGATAAGCAATCAGAGGGAAGGAATGTGAGACATTTCCTGTGCCTTCACTGCTGAAGAGATTTGCTCTCTTTCAACAGGAGCAGTTTACAAGCATGAAGACAGTTACAGAAACAAAGTGAATAATGTCTTGTGCCTTTAACAGCTGTGTGACAAAAAGAAATTTAACAAGGCAAGCTTGTTATTCAGAAGGCTTCACCTGTTGATGTTCTTTCTGTCAGACATCTTAAAACTAGTGTGTGTCCCCTGGTTTATTTTGGGACCCAATACAGCACAGTGGGAAGGAGAGCCTGGCTGGGAGTCCAGAGTCTGTGAGTTCCAATCCCCGCTCATGTCTCCTGGGTGTCAAGGGCCAGCTAAAGATCACACTCCACAGCGAGTGGCTCAGGGGTGATGTGCCCTGCCACCTGTGCAGCCGTGGGCAAGCTGCACAGTCCCAAGGAGCCCAGTTGCCCCCCAGCTGGCACGTGCAGACAAGGAAGGGGCTGGCTTGTGCAGCTGTGGCAAGCTGAGCAGGCCCTGCCCAGCTGGTGAGGACTAGCCTCAGAAGGAGGCAATGGTAAACCCCCTCTGAATACCGCTTACCATGAAAACCCTATACGTACGGTAGCCATAAGTTGGGATCGACTTGAAGGCAATCCATTTCTATTTCATACTTCAGCACAGCAGCTTGTAACATTCTGAATGCTATTTTTTCTGTTTTTTTTGGCAGATGGAGTTTTTATGAACTGAAGTGTGTGTTAAATGTCACTTATGATGTTAAGTCCACTTGGAGGAACTTGGAACAAACTACATTTTGTAAAAGTACAAGCTTTAACTTTAACTAGTTCCTTTTTGGACAGAATGAACGTGAACTAGAAGGAGATTCTTTAAAAAATGAACTTTTCAAGCACTGGTGCTACATCATGCTAGCCCTGGCCTGGTGCCATTCTCAAAGAATGAAGAAGACACCACCACACAGGTCAGGGACCTTGAGGAGCAGGCAGGGCCCCCTGAATTCAAACAGGAAGATCCCCCTGAGGGCGCTCTGGGTTGATACATGCGGAAGAACCTCTGGAATGTCAGGAGGAGGAGGTGGAGTTGCCCCCACAGTTTTGAGACTGCTGGCCCCAGAAGCTACAGGTCAAGGCCAAATAGCGATGGCAAAGTAATCCCTGATACTCCTTCACAGCAAGCAGTTGTGGTTAGGGTATGGTTGAGGAGACCTGAGGATATAAGGCCATCTTCTTGAGTCTTCCAGTTCCTGGAAACAACACAGGCCTCTGGCTCCTTGTTCCCTGTAGCCTTGTCGCTTGTGCCTGGCTCTACTTATTCCTTCCACATTTAACCCAAACAGGGTTTCAGATGGGAGCCTTTCCCAGCTCTCCCAGGCTTGGGATGTTTGTCATGCACTCCCACTGAGTCAGCAATTCTGGGCTTACAAGCTTAGTGAGAATAACATACAAAAATGCATGATAGGAGAAAATGCTTGCAAAAGGATATACATTAATTAAAATGTATTTGTTAGGAGAAATGGTCACTAAATGCTGAAGAATGTTCATAAGGATTTTTTTAAGCAAATTGCTGCAGAAATGTAGAGAGCTGAATATAAGTTTGGAAAAATGAGAAACTGTGAGAACTGAAACAGACAGAACCTTTTGTCCCGACTGTTCTTTCTAATACTCAACTGAAACGGGCTTGTCTGAAATTTTAACCTTTTTCTCCAGAAAGGCTGAAAATTCTGAGTAGGGCAGGCTGCTGCCTTTAGGTTTCCCTGGCCGGCCCCTTCTCTAAGGGGCTCTGCTCTTGCACCTTCAACAGAGAACATAACACAGAGAAATGTAGCAGGTAAAGCTACCCCTACCAACCACCAGAGGGCACTGCAGCTTTAGCTGTGGAAGGGAAATGACTGGCACTGCCCAATATTCTCCCTCCCTCTTTGTCATGGGCAAAAAGAAACCAGCTGTGCTCTGTGCATGTGCTGTTTTGCAATGAGGGCTCCACAGAAAGAAAGCCACAGAGATTGCCTCAGGTGGGCGGTAAAGCCAGTCTTTTATGATCTGGATTTGGTGCACCCCTTTCCTCCCAGTCAAGCCGCTCACATTTCCCTTGCTGTACTTCAGGAGTTTGCATCCACAATGGCCAGAGATATATCCAAGCGTCTTTTCCGTAATCAGCAGCATCGGCTCGGAGGCCTGGGAACGGTCTTTGCAATTGCACAATTCCCAGGGAAAAGCGTTCCTAGTCTGAAAATAAAGCAGAAGGGCTTTTCAGATTTATTTTTAATAGTGACTCCCTCACCTAAACAAACAAACAAACCCTCATGCAAGAAATGCCACCTATTTAGGTTTGCCTTGGCTTGTTGGAGCAAAGCCCAAGGAGCCACATAGGGTGAGGGAATGGGAGGTGTCTTCTTGGGTAGATCCTGGAAAGTTGGCACTTCAGAGAGATTCCACGACGGCTTGCCACATGAAATCTAATGCAATGAATGGGACAAGGATCCAGACTGTATATAGCGCTTTTCATTTTGTCAGTGCCTGGGGCCATTACCCATATTAGTCAAGGGCAGAGTTCCCCAATCTTTTTGGACCAGAGGGCGCATTTCAGATTTGGACAGAGTGCTACCATGGGTGTGTGGCATAACACAAAATGTCTGCAATGCGGGCATAACACGAAATTGGAGAGTAGTTATGGTGAAGCTTTTCCCATAATTGTATTTCAATACTAGAAATGACTTGACCTGTTGAATTCCTGCCTGAAATACAGCTGTTAAAGGTACAAGAACCCTGTTTTCCCCCAAGTGCCAACACTAAACCAAAGCCTAGGTTACCATTCTGAACCCACTTACCTGGAGATAAGCCCCATTAAACACAAAGAGACTTACTTCTGAATAGGCATATATACCATTGTACTGTAAGTTAACTAGACAATGAATTCTTAACGAGTCCCTGGTCTTTAGCTCCTGCAAAGCAGAAAACACGCCTAAGCCTCTTTGCAAAGTTTTCACATTTTTTTGGGGGAGGGAGAGGATTCACCCAAACAGCTCTTTAGGACCCCAGGGATTCAAATTGCCTGGTGTTCAAACAATTCACTTATCAATCACGGTTCTGACTTCATTCATTGGCTAATAGCACTGATAGGCAGGAACAGCCAGCCTGGCTCATTTCCCCAAACAGTACCTGCACATTTTGCTCTATAACTTTCCTTCTAGGAGGGCTAGAGACTTCTTTTTAAAAAATAAATAAATAAATGGAAGCACAGATTCTGGGCCACTTGCCAGGATGCCATTGAAGTCCTTTGTGGGAGCCAAGGTGCCTGAAGGCAATGGGTTAGTGATGCCTGTATGGGCCAGTTTCCTAGTCACTCCCTCCCATGCACTTGCTGTATCATGTGCATAAGGGAAGTGGGACTGTGTCTGCAGCTAGCCATGCCCCTCACCACTGAGCATCCAGGGCACAGTCAGGGGGGGGGCTTTCAGGTATTCTGCCAAATGTGGGAATGTTAGAAAGGTATGGCTGGTGGGCACAGCAGTGCCAGGACCAGGGATGGGGTCAGTGAATGGCATCGCGATCACTGGGAATATATCTCCTCCTCCTTCAGTTTGAACAGGACAGTCTGTCTTTCACAGGAGGAGTTCATATTTAGAATTCAAGGATTGGCCATTCTGGGGGATAACAGTGGTTCCTCAGTGAAACAAGTGGAAACGAGCTCTTCTCCCTCTCTCCCAGAACTAGAACCCGGCAGGGACATCGGATAAAGGTGAATGTTGGAAGATTCAAGACAAGGAAAAGAAAGACCTCCTTCACAGAACACATTGTTAACATCTGAAATTTGCTCCTGCAAGACTTAGAGAAGTGATGGCCACTTGAAAGACTTTAAAAGACAATTGGACAAATTTGTGGACGATATCAATGGCCACTCACCACAACGGCTGTGCTGTGTCAGCATTGCTGGAGGCAGCATGCCCTGAGTTGCAGTTGCTGGGAACTACACGAGGGGAAAGGGTGAAGTCTTCTCTATCTAAAGGCAAGGGCTTTCCCCCCTTACGTCATCATAATTCCCAAATACTGCCCACCTGATTGGAGGGGCATTTCAACACCATTTTTCTCTTTTGGTACTTGGCGTTGAGCGGAGTCTCTCCCCCTCTCCCCTGTGCATGTGCACAGCTTTACAATCCCTTTTGCTCCCTGGTCCCAGTGAGCAGCTCAGCAGCAGCAGTAGCAGCTAGTGATGACCCTTTGCAGCCCCCCCTTCCACCCCTACCCTGGGACACAGGCTGCATACACACCATGCATTTGAAGCACAATTGAAGGACATTTCCACCTCCCCTAAAGAATCCTGGGAACTGTAGTTTGTTAAGGGTGCTTGGAATTGCAGCTCAGTGAAGGTAAACTACAGTTCTCAGGATTCTTGGGAGGGGTGCTTTAAATGTATGTGGCATGGATTGATTTGTTTTTCAAGAACAAGGAAAGATTATTTTGTAAATTGTCTGGCTAGAAAATCAGGAGTGTTTTATGTATGTGTAGTGTAGAGCCAGTGTGGTGTAGTGAAGGTGTTGGACTATGACCTGGGAGAACAGGGTTCGAATCCCCACAGCCATGAAGCCCACTGGGTGACCTTGGGCCAGTCACTGCCTCTCAGCCTCAGTTCTCATAGGGTCACCATAAGTCGGAATCAACTTGAAGGCAGTACGTTTACATTTAGAGTAGGATAAATGCAGATTTAGCTCTGGTATTGAAAACAAATTCCTAGGCTAAACATTCATTCACACCCACTTCTAGGAATGGGTGAGAAATGTGATTCAGTTTGCATTTGAAGCCAAATTTATTAAAGTCACACTGTCTGAAACAATATGAGAACTGAAACACAGCCATCTTTCAGAATTTGCACTTATCTGAATTTTGCAATGCAGTTTGCCACCCAACCAATGTTTACATAAATATATATATTAGGGGAAAGTGTACATAAAAATCAATATATGACTGAAAATAACATACAAAAACATGCTATATGATAAGTAATTGTTTGCAAAAACGACTACATTAGTCAAAACTGCCTACAAAAATGTGTTTATTTGGATACATTCGCATAAAAATGTTGGAGAATTTTCATGATGATTTTTTAAAAAAACAACAACCCAGAAATTACTACAGAAAGGTGGAGAACTGAATTTAAGACTGGGAACATGAGAAACTGAGAGAAATGAAATGAACAGAACTTTCCATCCTTAGCCACATTGTTCCTTAATTCTAAGTGTCTAAGTGTCAATGGTGGGGAAAAGAGGGGAGGGGGGAAAGTTGTAAAAAAATGTTTGTGTAGTTTGTCAAGAAAGGTGGAGGAGGGCAGTGACTTCTTCCTAAAGAGAGAAGTGCTCTATCTCACTGTTCTTCAGCCTTGGGTCCCCAGATGTGGATGGCCTACATTTCCCATCATCCCTGACCATGCTGGCTTATCTGTAAGGGAAATGCACAATCACCTTGTTAGCCCTGCTCCCTATTTTTAGGTTTGAAGGGAGGGTACAGGCTGAAGTTCATAGAATCATAGAATTCTGGAATAGTAGACATGGAAGGGTCCTATAAGGCCATTGAGTCCAACCCCCTGCTCAATGAAGGAATCCTACACAAAGCAACCCCGACAGGTGGCTGTCCAGCTGCCTTTTGTAGGCCTTCAGTTTTGGAGAGCCCACCATCTTCCTAGGCCATTACTCCCATTTTCGTACTGCTCTAACAGGAAGTTTTGCCTGATGTTCAGCTGAAATCTGGCTTCTTGCAACTTGAGCCCATTATTCTGTGTCCTGCACTCTGGGACGATCGAGAAGAGATCCTGGCCCTCCTCTGTGAGGTAACCCTCAGTTTTCTCTTCCTAAGATGAAACATGCCTATTTCTAGTCCCCTGATCATCCTCATTGCCCTCCGCTGAACCCGTTCCAGTTTGTCTGCATCCTTCTTAAAGTGTGATGTCCAGAACTGGATGCAGTACTCAAGGTGAGGCCTAACCAGTGCCAAATAGAGGGGAACCAATACTTCATGCAATTTGGAAACTATATTTCTGTTAATTTAGCCTACAATAGCATTTGACTTTTTTGCAGCCACATGGCACTGTTGGCTCAAACTCAATTTGTAATCAACAACAACCCCAAGATCCTTCTCACCTGTAGTATTGCTGAGCCAAGTATCCCCCCTCTTATAAACATGCATTTGGTTTCTTTTTCCTAGGTGTAGAACGTTGCACTTTTCCTTGTTAAATTTCATTCTGTTGTTTTCAGACCAATGCTCCAGCCTATCAAGATCCCTTTGAATTTGGTTTCTGCCCTCCAGGCTATTAGCTGTCCCTCACAATTTTGTATGCTTGTTACCTCCCCCCAGTTTGAGAAGGAACCATTGATAAGCACTCTTTGAATATGATTGTGGAGCCAACTGTGGATCCACCTGATAGTTGTTCCATCCAGCCCACATTTAGCTATCTTGCTAATAAGAATATCATGGGGCACTTTGTCAAAAGCTTTGCTGAAGTTGAGATATATTATGTCCACAGCATTCCCACAGTCTACAAGGGAGGTTACCCAGTCAAAAAATGAGATAAGATTAGTTTGAGATTTGTTCTTGATCAATCCATGTTGGCCTCTAGTAATCACTGCATTGTTTCAAGGTGCTTACAGCTTTACCACTTTAAAATCTGCTCCAGAATTTTCCCAGGGATTGATGTCAGGCTGACTGGTCGTTGTTCCGTGGTTCCTCCTTTTTGCTCTTTTTAAAGATTGGGACAACATTAGCCCTCCTCCAGAGCTTGGAAAAGTTACTTTTTTAAACTACAACTCCCATCAGCCCCAGCTAGCATGGCCACTGGATTGGGCTGATGGGAGTTGTAGTTCAAAAAAGTAACTTTTCCAAGCTCTGCCCTCCTCCAGTCATCCAGCACTTCACCCATCCTCCAAGATTTCACAAAGATAATAGACAGAGGTTCTGAGAGTTCTTCAGCCAGTTCCTTCAATACTCTAGGATGCAGTTCATCGGACCCTGCAGATTTGAACTCATTCAAAGTGATTAGGTATTCCTTGACCATTTGTCTATCAATCTCAACCTGCAATCCAGTCCCTTCAACTTCACGGTTTCCAGGAGGGTCATAGACCCTCTTTGGGGAGAAGACTGAGCCAAAGTAGGAATTGAGCACTTCTGTCTTTCCTTTGTCATCTGTTATCATTTTGCCATCCTCATTAAGTAGCTGTACCAACATTTTTTTCCTCTGCATTGTCTGGAAAGTCTTTTCCACCTTTCTCAAGACCCTATCCTCAATCCCCATCTGGGTGGGGCAGCCAGGGGAGGGCCCCGATGCAGATTTGGAGCTGGGTCACATGGGAGAAGGTGGTCTTTTCAAATGGTTTGGGCGAGCAAGCCAGGGATCCCCCTCTGCTAGGGAGAGACTTCTTGGGGCATGGCTATGGGGGCCTGCCTCTAAATCCCAGACCGGTCACCTGATTCTGAGATGCTCTTTCCTCCCACAGAACCTCAGATTTTATGTCTGAGAAGGAGAGGAGGAGGAGGCAAGGGGCCTGGTGGCTGGCAGCAGGATGAAAACAACAGATAGGAGCCATGGCCACCCCAAAGATGAAGGGCACACTTAAAATGTAGAGGAAGTGATAATGTACAATCATAGTGTGAAGTCAGATACTTATTGGGACATAGTATGAAGAAATATTTATATAAGCGTGACTGCCAAAGATTTTTCTTATTTACACAACCTCTAAAGGTATTGATAGGGCTATCCTATGCATGTTTACTCAGAAGAAGTTCCCAATCTATTTAATGGGGCTTACTCAAACAGGGTAGCAAGCACAGGACAAGTGATAAGGAACATAACTCACCCAACTCAAAATTCAGAAACATGCCACTTTAAGCTGTTTTGCAACTGTTTTATACTTGTTTTATGGTTATTGGATTTTTAATGTTTTATTTCTTGTTGTGAGATGCCTTGGTTTCCAATCGGCAACCCTACCTCACAGGGGTTTTGGAAAGACTTTATGCACACACACTTTAGATGTAACAATACATACACCATATTGTCAAAACCAGTTGGTCATTGTAGAACTTTTTTTTAAAAAAAATTGGTATTGGTTTCATACCAAATAAAAGCAGTGACACCTGAGTAAGCCCTGCCAAATTACTTTAATTGTCTAATTGCTTTAAAAAAAAGGACTAGAGGGGGAGAGAAAGATTTACAACACAATCCTTTGCTATGTTCAGTCATTGATTCACAGCACAATTCTAACCATGTCTGCTCAAACGGAAGTCCTACTGAATTCACTGGGGTTTATTCCCTGGTATATGGGATTGAGACTGCAGCTTTACTCCCAGAAAAGAGAGTATAGGATTAAAGCTTTATATTGAGAATGTTTTCAAAACAGGCTATGAATCAAACAAATAAACTGCCCTGTTCAACAGCCCAAGAAAATGTAAACTTGTTTGGCTCCTTATAATTAGAGAAGTGTAACACATTATAATGGCATCATATGCTGCAGTATGCACACTTTTTCACATTTCTGTTCAAAAATTATTTGAAAGATAAAATGTATAATATGCTGAGTTTTTGCAAGTAATTAAAAAGCATGCATGTATACTTTTATTATAAACATAACTGAAATTGTTTACTGCATATGCTTACAAAGATCCTGCTGTGATCTTCAGTTCTATATTTCCTGCTATATTATTGTAGAAAGGCAATTTTGCTGCTGCTGAAAGTTATACAATCACTCAACTTCTGATGTGCAGACAAGCGGGAAAAGGAAACTGTTTTCAGGATTTGCAGTGGGGTTTAGCTATTACCTCAAGGTCAACAAATCCCTTATCAATCACAACCCTGACTTCATTTACTGGCTTAAAAACCTGAAAGAGCAGGGATTAGAACAGCCAGTACTAACAGAAGTTGCAGGGTGGGGGCGATATTTTGGTGTATGTCTCTTGAACATACCACATGGTAACTTAATTTTGTTTTTAAATGGAAGCTAAGCTTCTGGAGATTGTAGTGATTCATCCGGAGAGGACCCCCCCAAAACTCAAGTCTCTGGGCAAAGATTGGAGACTGGCAACCCTAGGCGTAATTGTTGAGTCAAATCAAAAGTACTCCCCACTCAACCCTGCAGAGGAACAACATGGACTTTAGGGGACATGGCTAGCTACCTCCAGCTTTTGGCTGGATAACTGCAGGCTGTTTCTCTTTAGCCAAAAGCTGAGGTTCCCTCCTTTGAGCAGCATTACCCAACCTGGCACCCTCCTGATGTTTTGGATTACAACCCTCATCAGCCCCATCTGGTTGGGGAGCAGCTGTCTTAGAGGAGCATTCCTGTGCCACAGACAGAATGGTCAGTCCTGCTTCAGGATATTAGACAGAGCTGCAACAAAGTTGAACATATGCTATTCCCTGCCTCCCCCCTTAGGAAGGCAGGCAGGCAGGCAGGGACATGGAGCCCCAGGAGTAACAAATGATTACAAATATAATCACACATTTTACAATTTAACCCTTCACTCCCCAGCTCTTCATGGCAGTCCCCTTTACTGAAACCTAAAATGTGTGACCCTCTGCTTGAGCTTGAGCCAGTCTGTTGCACAACCAGCTTGTGGTGCGGTACAGATCGAAGGGGCTGAGCACACAACAGGATGGGTGAGAGCCACTCCCTCTAGGTGCCGAGGTCGGGTGAGAGTCGTCCCTCTTGGCTCATGCTTTTTATTGCTGCTTCATCCTCTTGCTGCGTCTTGTGCCTCCGGCGGTAGCTGCTGTGTTGCTGCTTGGGGGGGGCGTCGCGGTATTGCGGTATCGTTGCGGCCTTCTATCTCTACCACCCCCGCCTGCTCGGTGCAGCTTGGCTGCCGCTTGGGACTCCATCGCTGCGGCTTGCGTACGTCCATTGCCGTGCATCGTTGCTGTTGCTGCTGCCCGTGGCTGTCGTTGCGGGCTGTGGTGCAGCCACTGCCCGGATGCCATTGTGTGGCTTTACGCTGCCACCGTTCGTGCCTCCTGCCCGTTCGCGTGTGGGTGCTGCCTTGCCGCGGCTGCTGTTGTAGATTGGAGGACTATCCCCTGGCCTTGCATCGTCGACGTCGTCGCCTGCCCGCTCGCGCGTGGGTGTGGCCGTAGCTGCTGCTTGGGTGTTGTTGCTGTGGTTTTGTTATCGCCATCGTGCTGCTGCCTGCCTGCTTGTGTGCTGGCTCTGACACTGTTGGGGTACCCGGGTGCGGTATGACTTGGGGGTGTGTGGCGCTGCCCGCTGCTGCTATGGAAGTGCTTTGTTATGCTGCTTGTTTGTCTGAAGAGGAACAATTGTAACGTTGGCTGCTGTTTTGTGTGTTGTGTGTGTGTGGATTAGTGTGGTGTGAATGATTTGTATGATTGTGTGTGTATGTGTATTTGTGTAATTTTATTATGTGCCTGGGAGAAAGGATTCCATCCTTCGGGGGGGATTTTCAGGGCCCCCAATTAACGTAGTGACGGGTAATGGGAGGTATGGTGTTAGGAGGAGAACTGGCCAGGTAAGGGGAACTCGTCCCAGACAAGTTGTGTCTGTGCCTTGTTCCGGTTCTCCTCTTATCCACAGGATTGCGGGCTGTCCTATCTGCCAGCTCTCAGATCTCCAAGTGCTGCTTTTGAATGCCAGGTCGGTATATAATAAATCTGCTCTTGTCCATAATTTAATTCTGGAGGAAGGTGCCGATCTGGCATGTATAACCGAGACCTGGGTGGGTGATCAGGGAGGAGTTGCTCTTTCCCAGCTTTGCCCACCCGGGTATGCGGTGCAGCACTGTGGTAGATCTGAGGGTCGGGAAGGGGGAGTTGCTTTGGTCTATAGGAGTTCTTTCTCTCTCACTAAGCACCCTGTCCAGGTGGCAACTGGTCTGGAGTGTCTCCACCTTGTATTGGGCCAGGGAGACAGACTAGGAATACTGTTGGTGTACCGTCCACCTTGCTGCCCAACAGCTTCCTTAGCTGAGCTGACGGAGATAGTCTCGGGGGTACTATTGAGATCCCCTAGACTTTTGGTACTGGGGGATTTCAATGTTCACGCCGAGGCTGTCTTGTCTGGTGCAGCTCAGGACTTCATTGCCTCCATGACAACAATGGGGCTGTCTCAATTTTCTACTGGCCCAACGCATGTGTCGGGACATACTCTTGATCTGATCTTCGCCACTGGACATGGAGATGGTGATCTGGAGGTGGGACATTTTTCATCTACCCCATTGTCATGGACAGATCACCGCTTGCTGAGATTTAGGCTTACAGTGGCTCTTCCCCTCTGCAAAGGTGGAGGACCTATTAGGTTGGTCCGCTCCCGGAGTCTGATGAATCCTCTTGGTTTTCAGAGGGCTCTGGGGGATTTTCCAGGTGATAAGACTGGTGCTCCTGTTGAGGCCCTGGTCGCTCTGTGGAATACGGAGATGACTCGGGCTATTGACATGATCGCTCCTGCGCGCCCCCTCCAATGTAGAGCTCATACAGATCCGTGGTATGTCCCAGAGCTGAGAGTGATGAAGCAAGAGAGGAGGAGGCTGGAGAGCAGATGGAGGCGAACTCCCAACGAATGTAACCATGCTTTGGTAAGTGCCACCAATAAGT
Source organism: Rhineura floridana (assembly GCF_030035675.1). NCBI lineage: Eukaryota > Metazoa > Chordata > Lepidosauria > Squamata > Rhineuridae > Rhineura > Rhineura floridana. The sequence continues at coordinate 453,449 of NC_084495.1, forward strand.
TGTATATGAAAGCGGTGAGGGCAGCGAAAAAATCTTATTTCGCTGCCTCTATTAGGTCATCTTTATGCTGACCAGTGGAGCTTTTTAGAGTTGTGAAGGGGCTCTTACACTCTGGCCCTCACGATATTAGAGAAACATCTGAAGCCCGCTGCAACAAAATTGCTGGACACTTTCAAAATAAGATTGCTTGCATTTGTAGGGACTTAGACTCCGATGTTGTGACAGATGAATCCAGTGAATTGTCTGGAGCACGGCCTTGTCCTATATTATTGGATGAGTTTCAGTTGGTGCAGCTCGAGGAAGTGGACAAGGTGTTTGGAATGGTCCGGGCAACCACATCTGCTCTGGACCCTTGCCCATCTTGGCTAGTGAAAGCTAGCAGGGCTGGAACCACTGGCTGGGCCAGGGAAGTGGTTAATGCCTCCTTGAGAGAGGGAGTAGTCCCTAGTAGCCTCAAGGAGGCGATAGTGCGACCTCTTTTAAAGAAACCTTCTCTGGACCCAGATAATTTGAACAACTATAGACCGGTGGCGAATGTCCCTTTTTTGGGCAAGGTTTTCAAGCGGGTGGGTGCTAGCCAGCTCCAGGTGCTCTTGGATGAAACCGATTATCTGGATCCATTTCAATCCGGTTTTAGGCCCGGTTTTGGCACTGAAACAGCCTTGGTCGCCCTGTATGATGACCTTTGTCGGGAGAGGGACAGGGGGAGTGTGACTTTGTTGATTCTCCTTGATCTCTCAGTGGCGTTTGATACCATCGACCATGGTATCCTTCTGGGGAGACTCGCGGAGTTGGGAGTTGGGGGTACTGCTTGGCAGTGGTTCCGCTTCTACTTCGCAGATCGTCGCCAGAAGGTAGTGCTTGGGGAACATTACTCGACACCCTGGACTCTCCATTGTGGAGTCCCTCAGGGGTCGGTTTTGTCCCCCATGCTTTTTAACATCTACATGAAGCCTCTGGGTGCGGTCATCAGGAGTTTTGGAGTGCGTTGTCATCAGTATGCTGATGACACGCAACTCTATTTCTCCTTTTCATCTTCTTCAGGTGAGTCTGTTGATGTGCTGAACCGTTGCCTGACCGCGATAATGAACTGGATGAGAGCTAATAAACTGAGACTTAATCCAGACAAGACTGAGACACTGTTGGTGAACGCCTTCCCCGCTCAGATGGTGGATGTACATCCTGTCCTGGATGGGGTCACACTCCCCCTGAAAGAACAGGTTCGTAGTTTGGGGGTTCTTTTTGACCCTTCCTTGTCTCTTGAGGCTCAAGTGGCCTCAGTGGCACGGAATGCGTTTTACCATCTTTGTTTGGTAGCCCAACTACGCCCCTATCTGGACGGCGACGACCTCGCCTCAGTTGTCCATGCTCTGGTAACTTCCAGATTGGATTACTGTAATGCGCTCTACATAGGGCTGCCCTTGAAGACAGTTCGGAAGCTTCAGCTATTGCAGAATGCAGCAGCCAGACTATTGACGCGGACCAGTCGGTCTTCGCATATAACTCCTGTTCTGGCTCATCTGCACTGGCTACCTATTTGCTTCCGGGTGAGATTCAAGGTGCTGGTCATGACCTATAAAGCCTTACATGGCGTGGGACCGCAATACCTGGTGGAACGCCTCTCCCGCTATGAACCTACCCGCTCACTTTGTTCGACATCTAAGGCCCTCCTCTGGGTGCCAACTTTTTGTGAAGCCCAGAGGGTGGTTACTAGATCTAGGGCCTTTTCGGTGGTGGCCCCCGAGTTGTGGAACAGCCTCCCCGAAGAGGTACGCCTGGCGCCTACTGTATTATCTTTTCGGCGCCAGGTAAAGACCTTTTTATGCTCCCAGGCATTTTAATCATTCTAATCATTTTATTCATTTTAATCTCTTTATCTGTTTAACTTTTGTAACATTGATTTTTTATTTTCTTATATTTGTCTAATTGTATTGTGCTTTTTATGTTATATATGTTTTGTGATTTTATTATTATGATGTATGTATTTTATCTTGTGCTGTTCACCACCCTGAGAGCTATTTGCTAAGGGCGGTATATAAATGTAACAAAATAAATAAAATAAATAAATGGGATCAATGCACCAAGAACCCCTGCAGATTTGCAAAGGCAAAACAACCCTTGAATCAGATGGCTTTATTTTTTAGGTCCAGGAGAACCCACCTGCAACCGCTTGAAATTGTGACAACGCACCTTCATTTTCCCCAGAACTCAGGAGGGCTGAAGTCTTGACCTGTGCAGAACAGACTGAGAAGTGTGGCTGGTGCCACTTGTTATGCAGAGGTGAGAAAAGCTGCATTTGCTGGCCTCCACTTCTACACAGGTATTAAAGGCAGAGGTGTTCATCCTACCTTTTGCATCTGGCAACCCCTTCCCCATTTTCCTGCTCACTCCCCCTTCTTCCCCTTAAAAATACAAATCTAATGAAAGAAAAGGAGGTGTCACTGATGTGACCTCTCCCAGGGAGACACACAATTCTGATCCACCAGCTCAAGACCAGTACAGTAAAGGACATGCATAACAACCATTCTTTTCTTTGGAGAATATGGACTCAAGATAAATGTGCCCCAGGCACCTCTCAATGGCTAACTTGGGTGGATTTAAAAGTGGACAAGACAAATTCATGGAGATAAGGCTGCCAGTGATGTTAGCTATATACTACCTCCAGAAGAAGAGGTAATGAGCCTCTGGACACCAGTAGCTGGGGATCATGAATGGGAAAAGCTGATGGCCCTCATGCCCTTCCGACAGGCTTCCTGTTGCCATCTGGTTGGCCACACACTCAGGGAAAGAGGGTGCTGGAACAGATAGGCCTTTGGTGGGATCCATCTTCAGGATCTTCTTATGTTTCATTTGTCTGGTGGAAAAGGCTACCCTTTTCTGTTGTCAGGTGGGCTGATTCAAGTTCTTTTCTCTTCCAGATGCCAAACTATCTCTCGCCAACTCAGTCCCTTCAGACACCACCACTCCCCTGGCTCATACTCATGTGGGCACGGCTTAGCTCACACTTATTCTGCCACATTGCCACTTCCACTGTGACTTCCATTTTCCACATGATTACCGACTCTTCCTCAAGTTTTCCCTGTCTTGGGTTGGCTGTGGGAAACCCTTCTTAATCTAGAGCACAGGGTGACCCCTAACATTGTGGTATCAGCCTGGCATTCTGGAATCTAGATGCTGCAGAATTTAGAACTGACTACCTAAATGCCAATTATCATGATGGGATAACTGGCACCCATTTATGCCACTGAAAATAGACATAAATACTTGTTTTAGGCTTAATCTTTTGTTTATTTTGACACTTACTTTTGACAGATGGTCACAATACCATGGAACAATATGTTCCTAAAATCACTTGTTCTTGAAACTATGAATTTCAACACATTCAAAACAGGTAACTGATGAATAGATCTTTGCTTATACTAGTGAAGTCAGAAGGAAGTCAGCAGCTTTGCCTAAAGTGGAACAATTTAGCCATTGCACAAGTCAGTTGCACAACAAGTGGCGCTCATGCCTGCTGATGTTCCCACTGTGTTCGCAACATCACATTCATACTGTTTGCCACACCGCTTGGCATATCTTGGGGGAACGCCACCTACAAGGAAGCAAAGAGGCTGTCATGGCAGTGGAAGAGGAATCAAATCTGTTCACTTACTTTCCCAGACATCCATGTTGGACGTTGTTGGACAGATAACCTTTTCTTCAGTTTACCTGCTACTAGACATTACATGCTCTAATCTAGAGGAGTCAGTCTGCAAAATCTCTATGCAGTCGCCACCAGTTTCTACAGTTGTGAACCGTCACTGTTTCTCTCTTGTCTACAAGCTAGAACACCGACATGCACAACAGTAATATTGTTTACTTATTTATTAATTATTTATATTAATCTCTTGTTACCTAAAAGGTCTCCAGGCAATTTACGTTTAAAATCAATAAAAATTACTTTATTTATTTATTTATTATTTGTTTTATACCCTGCCCTTCCTCCCAGCAGGAGCCCAGGGCGGTATACTTTATACCATTGGGACAGGCAGAAAATTAATATAAAACATTAACATTTTCATATAGGGCTGGCTCCAGGCCTGACTGAGTCCATAGGTCATACCCCTCAATACTCCCTCCTGATGCAGGTGGGGTGGGGCTTAAACAGACCCACCTGCCCTATCTACCTCCCACATCAGTGTGTGCACCCTACGCACTGTGTATGCACACCTTCTATCACGCAAGTTGTTGGTGGTGGCATCAACCCCTTAGGGACACCCTGCCGTCATTTTGGGTGATAGTAGGTGTGCGCATGCAACATGTTGGGCATGTGCACTGACGCACTGACACAGCAGGTAGGTGGGGCAGGTGGGCTTATGTAAGTCTTCACCACCTGTATCAGGGGTGCTGCCTGGAAGCTCATGCTCTGCGATTCACGGCAGTGTCAGGTCACTGGGTCCTGCAAACTGACACTGGTGCAGAGTGGGAGCTCCACCCTCTCAGCCTAAGAAGGGCTGTCTGCCGGCCACAAGCCTGCTTTCATACAACAGAACAAAAAATACCCCCACACACACACATAACAGGCATACAAAGCTTGGGCAGTACATAAAACATAATCAACTCAGTCCAACAAAGGCCTGGAAAAAAGGGAAGTCTTTGCCAAGCCCTCCCCCTTTGAATCATATTGGATCCTTCCCTCCCCAGCCCTGGGAGAAAACAAGATATCTCTTTAATGCAAAGCAAACAAACAGGCTTATAAATGTATTGATAGGGAAGCAAAGACATTGTATAGTCAGTTTCACCTTAAGCTAAGGCACGGGCTCTAAGGTTTATCCACAGCAAAGCAAAGCTTCTGTTGCACCTTTAAAAAAGCCTTTGTTAAAAGGAGCTTTGTCCCTGGAGGATTCGTTAAGTGAGGCGAGTACAATCTTATGATGGGGATTTCCTCTTGCAACTGATTATTGGTATTATTTGTATTTGAAATATTTCCATCCTGCCCTTCTACTCTCCAATAGGGCACTCAAGGTGGCTCACAATAAAATCACAAAAAAACTAAAACAGATAAAAACACCCAGGCATTTTAGCATGTGTTTTATACTGTTTAATTTTTAAATTGTGTTTTAAATTGTTTTTTATAAGATCTGTTTTAAATTGTATTTGTTTTAACGTTTTTAGTTACTGTAAACCACCCAGAGAGCTTCGGCTATGGAGCGGTATACAAGTATAATAAAATAAAAATAAATAAATAAAATAAAATACAGTTAAATAATATGGGGGTGATATGAAAAGGGACTAAAGAGAAAAAAGTAAAAAGGGGGAAAATAAAGTCAGTTTCAGGCTCCCCAAAGCTCTCCAGAACAATATGGTTTTCAGAAGTCTCCAGAAAGCCATCAGGGAGGGAGCAGAGTGGGCTTCTTGGGGGAGGGCATTCCAGAGCTTGGGGGCCATGACTGAAAAGGCCCTTTCTCGTGTGCCTGCCAGTCTGACATCTTTCATTCCAGGCACACAGAGGAGAGCAGAGGCAGCTGATCTTAAATCATGGGCAGACACATATAGGCATAAGAGGTCCCTCAGGTACATTGGTCCAAGGGTGTTTAGGGCTTTAAAGGTCAAGAGGAGCACTTTGAATTGGTCCTGGAAACAAATTGGGAGCCAGTGGAGTCAATAAAGCACAGGGGTGATATGATCCTCATGCTGTGATCCAGTTAAGATTCTGGCTGCTGCATTTTGAACCAACTGCAATTTCTGAACTGTTTTCAAAGACCACCCCACATAGAACGTGTTACAGTAATCAAGACTCGGTATCACCAATGCATGTGTCACTGTGGCCAGGTCTACCTCTTCCAGGAACAGGTGCAGCTGGTAGTCCAGTCTGAGTTGGCCAAAAGAGGGAGAGGGTAGACCTCACAGAGAAGTTGCCCAGTGAATGCTATTGCCCCACTGCCCGTGCCAGGTGGGTGGGAAGAGAAAGGGGGAGCGGCGCTAGGGTAATTGGGTGGGTGGGTGTTCAGACCCATAATAATCAAGAATGATGAGTCTAAACCCCTCTCTCAAGCCTCCAGGTATCGCCAGGAGTGAGTCAGGGTTCAAATTTTGGAACTGGACAATAGGTATTTTCTGATCATTTTGGTTTCCTATTCAAGCATTCAGGACACGCACTTAGCATAATGTGGGTCCGGAGATGGTTGTTCAGCCCGGCTCCACACAGCCTCACCCTGTCCCTGCCCCATATCAATGCCATCCATGCTTGCAGTGTAGGCTGCTCCTGGGAATTGAACTTGAGGGTTTTAGCTCAGTGGGACAGTCTACTCATGTCTGGTAGGCTGGCCCACTGCAGACAACCTACCGAATACATGGACCGTGCTAGCACAGGGGATATATATATGGGGAAGGACCATGCATGATAACGCAAATGGCCAAACAGTGAACCAGTAAAGAAGGAACAGAGGAAGCCATCTTATACAGAGTCAGACCACTGGTCCAGCTACTTCAGCGTTGTCTACTCGGACAGGTGGTGGCTCTCAAGGGCTCATACAGGGGTCTCTCCCAGCCTTACCAGGAGATGCTGGGAACCGAATCCGGGGCCTTCTGCATGCAAAGTGAATGCTCTACCACTGAGTCACGGCCCTTCCCCACTTCTGAATCAAGATGAGGGGAATTCATTCACCACTCCTTATTTCTTGATAATATTGTAATGAAATGAGGGGTTTGGACTAAATGAATGTTGGAGATCCCTACAACTCAGTGACTTTACAGCTGCAAGGTTGAATTCTGTGGAAAAAGAGACTGCTCAAGAGGTTGGAAGAGTTTTGCCAGGCACCTTTCCTTTTGTTGGGAGATGGGCTGCCAGAAATACCCAAGCACAGGTGATGTGTTGCCACAGAAACTAAAACAGCTGAAGCCACCAGCTGGAATGTGAGCAGCAGGGGACGTATCATCCTCCCCCCACGTTTCCCTGACTGGACGTAATGTCATCAAAGTGTGTCTGTGTGCATGAAACTGAGCAGTGGACTGAGACAGTCCTGGAAGAGAGGCTGAGAGTGGCATAGAAGCCTTAGTTACTCTCTGTGGATTTGATGACTGCTCTAGAAACCTAATGGGATGCAGGATCTGTTGGGAGAGTTAATGCTGGGAGCCTTCCAGCTTATGCTCTGCATGTAGGTATCTGTGTCTGTGTGTTTGTGTGTATATATCAGAGAAAATGCCACCACTCTCCAATGACCTTCATTACAAGTAAGCCAACTCAGGGTACACTACACTCTGGAACCCTTGAAACTTCTCACTGCTCCAAGATCAGGGTGCTCATAACAATGCATTGATGATAATTTATCACCAAACTGAGGTGGGCACATTCACTGATGACATTTCAACAACTCCTTAAAACATATGTGCTGATGCTTAGTTCCAATATATGATTTATTTTATTTTTGCTCATTTTCAGCTTCATTTATTATATATTATATTGTGTTTTTGTTGATGTCTATTTTTAATTTTGTGTTGTGTCTGTTGAGTCTGCTGTGGGGGTGGTATAATAATCTCAATAAATAATGATTTAAAATTTAGCAATCTAGTCAGCAAGTCAGCCAAACTTAGTAAGTTTGTATATCTGCTTGTATATATGGCTTATTCTTCATCTCGAGTACAGAAATCTTATTGAAGTTGTGTTATTTCTTTGTATATTGATTGAAGTAAACATAGGACTCCTTTTTTCTGTGTTCTACTTACCAAACCCAGCAAAGAATAAAGTGATGCATCGATCCTGATTATAAGCACATGTAGCTGTGCTGAAACATCTCCCTCCATTGGGGCAATGGTAACACTTCAGGGCCTCCACCACTGGAAGAGAAAGGAGGCAAAATGTGAACTGAGGCAGCCATTCATTCTTGTGCACAACACACTTCCCCTTGGGAATAAATAAAACCCACTGGGCAGGCATATTGAAGCCTGTGCTGGCTGCGTGTGTGGGTGCCTGGGAGCCCCACACCGCCTGCATGGGGTGAGCTATGGCACTGCAGGCCTGGGGCTAGCTTGTGCCAAAGGGTCCAGTCATCCCTGGCGGTGGCCCTGGATCCTAACTAAGGCATCTGAGCAACTGTGCAGAGGATCACACTATTAGCTGACTGAAAAAGAGGCAAGCTAACATAAACTGTGACAACTACTTGCTCAGGGATTTGGAAATGTTTCTCCTCTAAGGTGACATTATTAAATTTGAAATTCAGCAGAATTTGGGAATTCAAATGTGAATATTTGAATGATGAAATGTTTTGACATTTTATTGTATGATTTTGAACAGTTGTCTTTGAAAAAATTAATTATCAACGTATCATCATTTTATTTACACAATTGCCCCAATCCAGGAGACAGTTCAGGAGATTAAAGTGGGCTTCTTAGCATCTGCAAAAGGAACTGCAAAGCGGGGTAGAAACCCAACTACAAAATGTGCTGCCCATTCCTGGTGCTCCTGTCCTGCCAAAGAAATGGCACCTCTTTAAGCATGCAAGGGCTAATTCTAGAGATGTGCTTCTTCCCCAAGCCAGAGCCATTTACAAGGATTGCAGGGTGGGGACATATCTGCCCTACATGATCCGTAAGTCAGCAACAACCAAACTGTTATGTTTAGACCATCAGGTTTTTGGGCAGGGTGGCTATCCTGTGGCCCTCCAGATGTTGCTGATCTGCAACTCCCATCAGCCCCAGCCAGCATAGCCAATAGGAACTGTAGTTTAGCAACATCTAGAGGGCCACAGGTTAACTACTCCTGGTTTACAGGGTTGTATGCCTTATACACTGATGAAAGAAGATAGAAGAACATTTTTGTAAGCATATTTGAGTTTGATTGAGAGTTGTTTTCCCAAATCCACCTCTGCTCTAACATGAATACAGTCAGTTATGTGAGGGCAATTGGAGAGGCCAGAATGAAGCAATAGTGTGTAACAGTTATACATGTAACAACAACTTACCTTGTGACAATAGCATTATGGCAAAAATGCACACCAAGAGTTTCTTCATTTTTTGTTTCAGTCCGTTCTTAACCTGGAGGCAACAAGAATAATAAATTGGGTCACCCCAATCTCAGATTGGCGAGAGACTCCAGGGGTTCCAGCACTTACCCAGGGTTTGGTTTCCTTGGAATGAAGGTTACTGGAGGCTGTGGTGTCTTTAGGGTATTTGGTTTATTTACACATATATACAACCTGAGCATAAGTTGGAAGGGCTCACAGCATTAACACTACAATAGATCCTACTTCCCCATTAGATTTCCAGGGGAGTTCCCAAAGCATAGCTTTGGGTTCAGCCCAGAGAGCAAGTCCAGCCTCTGTATCTTTCCAAGCTCTATTGAAAAACAAAGGCTACCTCTTGGGCCTAGGGTGAGGTGGCCTTCAGCTGGCTGGGGAGCTACCCTCCTGAAAGAGCATCACTGGCCAGTTGTTCCTAGGGCAACATGGCCAACTCTTTTGTCATGCAGATGGAAGTTGCAAGATCAAAAACCTAGCTTTTCCAAGATTACATAGTGGAGAATGCATTAAAGAAAAGGACTACACGCCCTTTGTTTGGAACAGAATTCTCATTAAGGGTAGTCACTCACAAATCAGGTGATTGTGACCCTTTGCCAGTTAACTGATTTTCCTTCCCAAGCTTCTAGGATATTTTAATCCTCTGAATATATTCTCTTAAAAATACATTTTCATATAAAGCAAAACATATAAACAAAAAGATATATGAATTTTCTATAATCTTCACTAAAATCTTCATTTTTACTATTTTAACCAGCTTCCCCGGAAAGTTACTTTTCCCTACTAAGCATGCATGCTTGCTCATTAACAATGCATCATCAATCATAAATTAAACATATACTCCGGCCTACCTGCTATATACTGGAAGCTAAATTTGCTTTTCTTATAATCCCAAGGCCTACGGCCTTTTGCTTAATTTTATTATATATATATATATGTATGAATTATAGAAAAAATCCATTTATTCTCCATCACCCCAATCCTATATCAATATTTGTATAGTGGGCTAAAAATGGTAAAGCTTTCTATAAAAAGTGGAAACACCAAAATTGGGGCTAGCCAGAGGCAGTTTGCCACAATACATATTCAGCTGGCTGTGTTCAGCCTTTTGGCTTGCAAGTTCCAAAGACCTTCTTTGCAGACTGGGCTTATCCCAGGTCAAGGGTAATGATATGCAATCAGGCTTTTGAATTCACATGACACAAACTTTGTTCTGTGGAGGAACGAATCCTCTAATACAGAATAATGTGCTGTAGTTTCAGGAACCAGATTGTGACTGAACATAAGGAAAAACATCCTAACTGTTACAGCGGTACGACAATGGAACCAATGACTTAGGGAGGTGGTGGCTCTCCAACACTGGAGGTGTTCAAGAGGTAGTTGGACAGTCAGCCACCTGCCAGAGATATGCTTTAACTTCGATTCCTGTCTTGAGCAGGCCCCCTTCCAACTCTAGCATTCTATGATTGTATTCTATGATATCCCCCCTTATATAAACTCAGTGCTGTGCATTTTATATTTTGCCTCCCAAATCTAGCTAAAGTTAGTGACAAGTCACAATTCCATCTCATTGAAAACTATGGCACGTTAGAGGCAACTAACTTGAGTTCCATCAGTTTCTATAGAACTTAGTTATGAAATTTAACTTCAATTGGACTGAGGCATGTAGAAAACATTTTGAAAGACATACTCATTATTTTGGCACAAAGTGTTAGCACAGGACTTTTAATGTAAGGCTACACTCCTATGCATACTTCTTTGGGAATAAGTACAGTGAAGAGTTCCCAGAGCAAACATGTTTAGGAGGACTGAATTTTAAGCACATTGAGTTCTCATTTACTTCAGAGTGACCTAAGCAGTAAATTGAATAGCACTTTAAAATGCTTAAATTAGGAAGGATCTTGCCTCTGTTTAGATATTTCTCTCTAATGCAGGAAAGCATCAACAAACCAGTTTATCTAAATACTAAGCTTCAAGTCTTTATGCTCTTACATGCCAATTAGAGAATGGATCCTTTACTCAAAAGCCATCTCCTTCATCCTAAGGCATAAGGAAATAGACATTTATTTATTTATTTATTTATTTATTTATTTATTTATGAGATTTGTTAGATGCCCATCTGGCAGAGGTTAATCTGCCACTCTGGGCGACTTACAACCAAACACAAGTACATTCCATATAAACATAATCAAAATCCTAAAAATTAGAGATTAAAAATTAAAAGCTTAAACATTTAAACCCCCCAAGATCTGCAATCTGTCAGCCTAAATTTAAATTTAAATCCCCCAAGAACTGCAATCTGACATCTTACCTTATCTGCCCTTGAAGGGTCTGTATTTCTCTGCTCTTCTGCTCACTCTCTGGTTTATATACCCTCTTTACCTCCTCCCTGTCGGTCCATCCCTCTCTCAGTTTTCTCTCCTGATGCATCAGATCTTTCATCACTTGTTGACATTGTTCTGACTGGAATCTTTCTCCTGTGTCAGCAAAGGTAATCTACGACATTCCACATTTGTCGTGTGGAAATACTCCCTTCTTGTCCAGCTGGAGTGGGGGGACTCACTTTTGTGAGAAAACTTGTGCAATGTGCAACTGTTGCATGCACTGAAATCAAGAGGTGACCTTTGGGCAAGGTGATAAGAGAAGCCAAGATATACAAGCCATCTGCTGTGACCAAAGATCAGTCAGCTCCCTGGCACATTGCCTGTCAAATTGGCTTTCCCCTCCTATTTTTACAGGAACATTTGGTAAACATTTTAGAAATGCAAAATGCATACCATTTTCTAACTTGGGGAAACCATGTGTTTGGTAAGAGTATAATCAGTAAAGAACCACATGCCAGCTCTGGGAGAACACCTCGGCCTTTGGCAAGCGGCTGTTCTTTCGTGGGTGGCAAATAATTGTTACTCACCCTTTGGGGTGTTGTAATGATAACTGCAGCAATGTGCCAGGAAGTGCTGTGAAGTCCAGCAATCAAATGCAGGGCCAGTGCCAGGTGACTAGGTCCTTGGGTGCCAGCCTGCCCTGGGCCCCCTGCTCCCAGCCCCCCTACAGACCATTCAGGACTACTCCACCTACCTCTTCTCTTTTTCTGTGAACGCCCTGCATGCTGGGCGCGCAGGTCACTGCCATCAACCAAGATGGCGGCGGAGGCTTCTCTAAGGGGCTGATACCCCCCTCGCTATCTTCATTAATAGCATGCATGCGTGCACATGCATGCCATCAATCAAGATAGTGGTAGGAGCCTCAGCCCCTTAGAGAAGCTTCTGCTGCCATCTTGGTTGATGGCAGCTGCACACACAGCTTGTAGGGCATTCACAGAAAGGGAGGAGAGGTAGGTGGAGTGGACACAAAATGTGCATTTGGAAAAAAAATTTGTGCAGTTGGAAAACTGATAATGTGCGGTTGGAAAATTGGGGAGGAAACTAGACATGTGAGGTGTATGTGTTTATTAAGCACGTAGATGACAGGCAAGTGACAGGGACAGCATGGACACAATATATATAATTATATAAGGGCAAAGTGCACTCAGTTTCCATACATAAAACAAACTGCCCAAAGCATATTAAAACACCTTGTTCTTTTTGGCTGGAACCTTCTCCTCTTCACCTTAATCTTTAGGCAGGTAATGCTTCATCGCAACCTTGTAAATATCCATAAAGTACTCTTGCTTCCCCTCCCCCTTTCTTGGAGTGCTACACGCCATTTTGCTCCCACCCTACCCCACCCTCTGGAAAGGCAGAGAGAGAACTTCAGCTGGGCATGAGAGGTAGAGGCGGTCCAATTAGTGAGCCGGTCGAGGGAACTACTACAGATTTTTAAACCCCTTTTGGTTTTGCTCACTAAACTCCTCTGTCTCCTAGCCAGGCCTTTCATATTGACCAGCCCAACTGTAGGCCTGGACTGACGTTGAGCGAGACCATCTAGAAACCCTCTGAAAAGGCTTCATTGGTTGGCAACAACTTGATTCTGTAGACAGTACAAAATCCTCTGGCAGAGGGAACAGAGCAGACCAAATATCCTGCCAACGGCAAAATACCCACTGAGCACAATTGCACCTTGTCCAGAGTTTATTGCTGCTTTGCTCTTGATTTTTTTTTAACATCACATAAGGACCAAATATTTATTTATTTATTTAAAAGATTTCTATCCTGCCCTTCTAATAATAGGGCACTCGGGGCAGCTTACAAAATTAAAATCAAACACGTACATAATAAAATTGTAAACAGTAAAATCACAAAAACATTAAAATAAATTTAAAATACATAAAATACAATTAAAATACATAAAATACAATATATATATATATATATATATATCAGTATATCAGTAGATTTCTCTCATTCAAAGGTATTTTTCAGAGAATCAGTAGATCAGCAAATATTTCAGTAGATCTTTGCAATATCTGACAATACTGGAATAGGTTCAGGGCAAACCTCTATCTCCCTGTCAGTGGTGGCTGGTGCCCACTAGACTCCGTAAGGCTGCTTGCTACAGGGGTGTGGCCAATGAGGTCATGGGGGAGTGGCCAAGTTTTTGTTTTCTCCTCACTCTCCATCCTTGCAAACATATTGTAGATACTTAAGCATTCCAGTTTTGCACATTGCACCTAACTAAACTGTAAAGTGTCTTGCTTTGGTTCAGAAGGGATAATAGTTATTGCCTAAAGATCTCCAGAATTTCTTTTTTTAAAAATAAGAATAATCCTATCAAATGTAGCCTCATATTGCTCACAGGAAAAGATATGGAAGGTGGGGAAAAACAAGAAGCCAAAACGTTAGAAAAAGGCATCTTTCACACCCTATGATCAGTTCTCAATACTGCAGCTGGGAGTTCCACAAGATCCTCCACTGATGTGGGGACTCAGACATTTGCACAAAATATACTTAAATCTCTCTAAGATTTTTTATTAAAGCAGGAATTTTCTTAACTCAAACTTCCTTCTCCTTTTGATCAACCATATCAACACAGGTCCCACCTCCCCACTCCAAGTGAAATTGGAGCCGGAAGTGTGCAACAACCCCACACAGGCCCTGCTAATTGGATTACCAATGCCAGGATATCTGTGTTATTTATTTATTTTATTTATTTATTATTTGATTTATATCCCGCCCTTCCTTCCAGCAGGAGTCCAGGGCGGCACCCAAAAGCACTAAAAACACTTGAAAACATCATAAAAACAGACTTTAAAATATATTTTAAAAATCTTTTAAAACATTTTTAAAAGCTTTCAAGCCTCCGTCTTGCCATGATTCAGACTCAGTTTATTAACCCTCATCCAGCCCACCACCGAGTCCAGGCAGCGGTCCAGGGCTTGCACGGCCTCTCCTGATTCAGATGTTACAGAGAAATAGAGCTGGGTTTACCTGAATTATTATTATTATTTATTATTTGTTAAATTTCTATACCGCCCGACTAGCATAGCTCTCTGGGCGGTGTACAACAGAGAAATAATACAACAGAGAAATATAAATATACACAGTATATAAGTAGCCAAACAATAATAATAAACAACAAACTAATAAAAACATCTCAATAAATATACAATTAAGCAATCCCCACACACTTCACAACAGTGTCTAACAAAAATATGCTATAGTCCAAATAACAGCAAAAATGGATCTCCAAAATTAAATCTTGACCCCAAAAACAACTAAAAACAACTAACCCCAGTAGTCTGTAAACATCCTGAGCAGCAGGTTCACACGCACGTACACACACACGGTCTCTGGCCCCTTCAGCAGTTGCTGCTTTTGTAGCTGGAGAGAGACAGGGACCCACCCTTCCAAGCCAGGTGGAAATTAGCCAGAAATGCAGGGAGCAGGTCTTGCAGAAACTAACACAATTCTCCTGATGACTGCTCCCAACGGCTTCATATAGATGTTAAACAGCATGGGGGACAAGATGGTACCCTGCGGCACCCCACAGCACAACTGCCAGGGGGCCAAAAGACAATCACCCAATGCCAGCAGTGTCACTAGCCAGGTGTGGGAAGTGCGGACCGCACCAGGGTGACACCATGAGAGGGGGGTGTCACCCAGAGTAGGGTTGCCATATTGCCCAGTTAGCTGGGTTTTACCCAGATTCTTTGCATGCCACCCAGTGCCCGTTTAGCCCCTTATCTGGCCTGGATTTTCAGCTTTAATTAAAAAAAAATTAAGTTTCTAGGTGGTCCGGTTTTTGAGATATACATAAAAATGTCAGCCCCCCCACCCGTTAAATCTTTTTTTTAAACTACTGTAGCTTTAACCCCGCCCATTCAGGATTGCAGCCAATCAGTGAAGTGTTTGGTTGACCTGTGGCAGTGTCTAGTAAACCTCATTGCAAGGCCAGAAAATGGTGGTTTCCCCTCCTGTTTATCTGAAAATCTCATAAATTGGGTAAGTATATACATTTCAGTTTTTTCCTCTCTTGTGTGTAGGAGTCAGATCCTGGGCAGTGTTTTGAAAACCTTCCCAATACTTGCTTTTGTGGGGGTAAAAGCATTGCTAATCCCATATGTCCAGAGTAAATCCCATTGAATTCAATAGGATTTACTTTTGAGTAGACATGGTTATGAATGTGCTGAAAATCAATGGGACTTTGGAGTGAATGTAAAAAAGAATTGTGTTTGTGTTCTCTTTCTGCCTCCCCCCCTCCAGCCCTATTTTAAAGCAAGTAGGCAGGGCTTACTTAGGTATTACAGTTTTTATTCTGTAGGAAACTAATACTGACTTTTTAAAAACTAATACTGATTTTTCTGCAATGACCAACTGGTTTGACAATAAACTATTATATGGGCTGTATGTATTTATACATCTGCAGTGTGTGTGTGTGTGTGTGTGTGCGTGTGTGTGTGTGTGTGTGTGTGTGTGTGTGTAGTCTTTCCAACAACCCTGTGAGGTAGGGTTGGAAACCAAGGCAGCTCACAAGAAATAAAGCCATTTAAAATCCAATAACCATAAAAACAAGTATAAACAGTTACAAAACAGCGTAAAGTGGCATGATTCAGAATTTTGGGTTGTGTGAATGAAGTTGCTTATCACTTGAGGTTGCATTTCTGTATGTTTCTTAGGTTTTATAAAAGCAGAGCTTTGCTTAACTCAAAATTTCTTCTCCCTTTGGTCAACCACATCTACACAGGTTCCACCTCCATACTCAAAATGAAACTGGGCCTGGAAGTGTGCAACAACCCCACACATATCTTGCTAATTAGATTACCAATGCCAGGATGTCTGTCTTATCAACTACTCTCCTGCTCCACCCCAAACCGGGCATCATGAAAGACCCAGTCCTGGGCTCAGAAAGAAAATAAATATCTGGTCCTCTTCAAAGTACTGATAAGCCTCTTGTTTTAATTAAAATAATAATTATAAGTTCTTGCTCTTATCACTAATGGGAGTTAATTATCTTGCATATGCTGTTGTTGCTTCTATGGCTGTAATGGAGTGAGGTTAAAGATAAGTGACATGCAAACAGGAAAAAACAACACAAAAGGCAGTAACACTTTCCTAAATGTAATACCATACCAACCACAACAAGATTCCTATGAGTAAGGCAGAAAACTCAGCATCCCACAACCAGTCAGGATTCATAACCAAAAACCCAAACTAAAAAAATCCTAGCAGCCAGTCAGCCAAGGTCACAGAAATCCCCATGCAGCACAACCTGACCTGGGGACTGCAGTTACTGCAGAATGCTGCAGCACAATTGCTGACATGAGTGAGATCCTATCAGCACATAATACCTCTGCTCTGAAATCTGCATTGGTTGCTGATTTGCTACCAGGCCAAGTTCAAGCTGTGCTTTCCATGTTATGGGTGCCACATAGTACTTGTTCTGCTCTTGTAAGAAATCAGTCCTGTAAAGTGGCAGCACCTACGCTTTGGAACTCCTTGCCTATTGACATTAGGCAGATGCCTCTTTTCAGCACCTGCTAAAATCAGTTTTCTTGAGGCAAGCCTCTCCAGGCATATAGAAGCTAATGTGTTTTTAAATCTGTTTTTAACTCATTGTTGGTTTTATTATTTTGAATGTTTTTAAATATCTGTCCTTAATGCTTTTGCCAATAATTTTATTGTTTTAACTCTTTCTGTAAACCGCTTTGAGATTTTTTACAATAAAGAAGTATATAAATGTTGTAAATAAAAATACATAAATAAATGTTGGAGTCACTGTGGCCCTTGACTCTCTTCCCACTTTTAGGAACCAAGGAATCTGCCTTATACTGATTCAGGCCATTTCGTACCATGATTTCTTAAATCATACCAACCACAACAAGATTCCTATGAGTAAGGCAGAAAACTAAGTATCCCACAACCAGTCAGGATTCCTAACCAAAACTGAAAAATATGATAAATGAAGAAATATTTATATAAAAGCATGACTATCAAATATATTTATTATTTACACAAACTGTAACGATATTTATAGTGCAATCCTAGGCTTATTTATTCAGAAGCAAGTCCCAGTGTATTCAGTGGGGCTTACTCAAACAGGGATAGAACTGCAACCTCAAGTGATAAGCAACTTCATTCACACAACCCAAAATTCTGAATCATGCCACTTTATGCTGTTTAGCAACTGTTTATACTTGTTTTTATGGTTATTGGATTTTAAATGGCTTTATTTCTTGTTGTGAGCTGCCTTGGTTTCCAACCCTACCTCACAGGGTTGTTGGAAAGACTACACACACACACACACACACACACACACACACACACACACACACACACACACACACACACACACACTGCAGATGTATAAATACATACAGCCCATATAATAGTTTATTGTCAAACCAGTTGGTCATTGCAGAAAAATCAGTATTAGTTTTTAAAAAATCAGTATTAATTTCCTACAGAATAAAAACTGTAATACCTAAGTAAGCCCTGCCTACTTGCTTTAAAATAGGACGGGGGGGGCAGAAAGAGAACACAAACACAATTCTTTTTTACATTCACTCCAAAGTCCCATTGATTTTCAGCACATTCATAACCATGTCTACTCAAAAGTAAGTCCTATTGAATTCAGTGGGATTTAGTCTGGACATATGGGATTAGCAATGCTTTTACCCCCACAAAAGCAAGTATTGGGAAGGTTTTCAAAACACTGCCCAGGATCTGACTCCTACACACAAGAGAGGAAAAAACTGAAATGTATATACTTACCCAATTTATGAGATTTTCAGATAAACCAGGGGAGAAACCACCATTTTCTGGCCTTGCAATGAGGTTTTCTAGATACTGCCCAGGTCAACCAAATTGGCTTCACACTGATTGGCTGCAATCCTGAACGGGTGGGGTTAGACTGAGCTACGAAGCGCTATAAAGTACAGATTTTTTTTTATATAAAAGATTTAACAGTCGGGGAGGCTGATGTTTTTGTGTATATCTCGAGAACCGGACCACCTAGAAACTTTTTTTAAAAAAATTAAAGCTGAGAATCAGGGCCACCTAAGGGGCTAAACGGGTGCTGGGTGGCATGCAAAGAATCCAGGTAAAACCCGACTAACCAGGCAATATGGCAACCCTAATCCTAGAGTACTTGCCACTGCTGCGCCACAACCCTCTCAATCACCTTCCCGAAAAAGGGGGTATTTGCGACCAGTTGGTAATTGTCGCAAACCAATGGGTCCAGCGTGGGCTTTTTCAGGAGTGGTCAGACCACCGCCTCTTTCAGGGCAGCTGGAACTACTCCCTCCTACAATGACGCATTGACCACACCCTGGATCCACTCAGTCAAACTCCCTTGGCAAGCTTTAATAAGCCAAGAAGGGCACAGGTCGAGAGGTATCACAGGAACACTCATCTAAGATAGCTGCTCCCCAATTGCCTGGGGCTGATGTGAGTTGTAATCCAAAACATCAGGAGGGTGCCAGGTTGGGGACGGCTGCTCAAAGGAGGGAAGCTCAGCTTTTGGCTAAAGAGAAACAGCCTGCAGTTATCCAGCCACAAGCTGGAGGTAGCTAGCCATATCCCCTAAAGTCCATGTTGTTCCTCTGCAGGGGTGGGTGGGGAGTGCTTTTGATTTGACTCAACAGTTACGTCCAAAATGTCTCTTCTGTCGGAAAAGAAAGATCGGCCTGTTAGACCAATGATGGCAAGTTTCCAACTCTTAGGATTTAAAAAACAGTATTTCTTCTCCTGCCCCTCTTGCAAATGGCCAGACACTCGCTCTTTCAGTCCCATAAGGGTGCATTCTTGATTGAGCTAACTCCAGCTACAAATTTTCACTCTAAAACTCTTTAGAGAAGTAGAAAAGTGGCTCCAAACCGTTGTTCCACCCAGTCCCACTCTTGGAGGGAGTCACCTCCTGGCTGTTCAGGCAGGCCTACAAGATTGGGACAGATTAATTTATGTTATAATTGAATTAATGGATGGTTTCTTTAGCTTAAAATTTGATTATGTTGATGTATATGTATTACTTTTATTCTTGTTGTTCGTCGCCTAGAGTGTCCCTAACCCGGACAGATAGGCGGCTGAAAAATAAAATTTATTATGATGATGATGATGATGATGATGATGATGATGATGATGATGAGGAAAGGGCTTCCCCTCTACCCAGCACCCACCCATCCAATCTCCCCCCTCGCTGGATTGTCACCTTGTAGTGTTGAGTGGGCATCCGTGTTCCAATGAACCCTGTGAGTGATGCTGTCGGGAGTCATGTACTCCCAGCAGGCTCACCCATGGCAGTAAGGTCAAGGGAGAGGAACCAGACAAAGAACGATCCAAGAAAGTCCTCAACAGCAGAACAGGCGGAGGATAACAATGTGTATGTTACAACAGCTGTGAAGGCGGATGGAGGCTGCAGCAGATGAAAGACTTCCAATCATCATGGTACCCATGCCATTGGATCAAAGCCTTTTTCTGTCAAGATTGTGTGTTGATCGTGGTGCACCAATCTCCGCACATAAAACAAATTCATGCACAGGCGTCTTCCATAACAAAAGTCCCATGGCGATTGAGAAACGGCGACGGGGGCAGGACTGTGAAATCCAGAAGCCCCTAGTCATGGTCTGGTACATCGGCGGTGGATACAGATTCAGACGGATCCATTGTTAAAGACTATATTTTGGAAGACAATCTTATTTGGTCACGAGTGATCGCCAAGAAGAAGAATCCAGTCTCCTGCCCTCTTCCTGCCCTCCCCCAGGTCAGTTTCACCTATCCAAAGCATGATTGCACAGGAGTAAATCCCACTGAACTCAAAAAGCATGCAAATGATCAAACCTGCCTTCCCCTCCTCCTCCCTCCTATCCCCTTCCCTCCCCTTCCTTCACCCCTCCCCTCCCTTCCCCTCCCCATCCCCTCCTTCCCCCTCCTCCACCCTCCTCCTCCCTCTCCTCCTCCCCCTCAATCAGTTTTACCTATCCTAGGACTACGACCTGGGAGACCAGGGTTCGCATCCCCACACAGCCATGAAGCTTACTGGGTGACCTTGCGCCAGTCACTGCCTCTCAGCCTCAGAGGAAGGCAATGGCTTACCATGAAAACCCTATTCATAGGGTCGCCATAAGTCGGAATCAACTTGAAGGCAGTCCATTTGCAAGCATGATTGCATGGGAGTAAATCCCATCAAACTCAATAAGCATGCAAATGATCAAACCTGTCATCCCCTCCTCCTCCCTCCCAACACCTCCCTCTTGCCCCTTCTCTCCCCTTTCCTTCCCCCTTCCCCCTCCCCTTCCAATCCCCTCTCCCCCCTTTCACTCCTTCTGCTCCTCTCTCCCCCTTCCTCCTTCCCTCTACTCTCCCCTTCCCCTCCCGCATGGTCAGTTTTACCTATCCTAGCCATGATTGCACGGGAGTAAATCCCACTGAATTCAATAAGCATGCAAAAGATCAGACCTGCCTTTCCCTTCCTTCTCCCCTCCCCTCCCCTCTCTTCTTCCTTCTTCCTCCTCCCCTGTCCACTCCAGACCTCCCTCCTCATGGTCAGTTATACCTACCCTAAGCATGATTGCATGGAAGTAAATCCCACTGAACTCAAAAAGCATGCAAATGATCAATCCATTCTCAGCAAACCTGGACAGGATCCCATTTTATTTATTTATTTAATTAAGCTTATATACCGCCCGACTATCAACAGCTCTCTGGGCGGTGAACATTAAAAAATACAATAAAAATAACACAAAACTGTACAGTCTAAAATCAAAATATAATAATTTACAATTAACAGGAATTAAAATGCCTCAGAGAAGAGAAAGGTTTTAACCTGGCGCCGAAAAGATGATAGTGTCGGCGCCAGGCGCACCTCCTCGGGAAGACCATTCCATAGTTCGGGGGCCACCACTGAGAAGGCCCTAGATCTTGTCACCACTCTCCGGGCTTCCCTATGAGTCGGAACCCGGAGGAGGGCCTTCGTAGTAGACCATAGTGTATGGGCCGGTTCATATCGGGAGAGGCGTTCCGACAGATATCGTGGTCCCGCGCCGTATAAGGCTTTATAGGTAAGTACCAACACTTTGAATCTGGCCCGGAAGCATATTGGAAGCCAGTGCAAACGGGCTAGCACAGGTGTTATATGCTCAGACCGCTTAGTTCTTGTTAGCAGTCTGGCTGCCGCATTTTGCACTAGCTGTAGCTTCCGAATCGTCTTCAAAGGTAGCCCTACGTAAAGCGCATTGCAGTAGTCCAGACGCGAGGTTACCATAGCATGTACCACTGATGAGAGGTCCTCCTTACTCAGATAAGGACGTAGCTGGGCTACCAACCAAAGTTGGTAGAACGCATTCCAGGCCACCGAGGCTACATGAGCCTCAAGTGTGAGGGAAGAGTCTAAGATGACTCCCAGACTACGCACCTGTTCCTTTAGGGGGAGTGTAACCCCATCCAGGACAGGGTATATATCCACCATCCGATCAGAGAAACCATCCACCAACAGCATCTCAGTCTTGTCAGGATTGAGTCTCAGTTTGTTAGTTCTCATCCAGTCCATTGTCGCAGCCAGGCAACGGTTCAGCACGTCGACTGCCTCACCTGAAGAAGATGTAAAGGAGAAGTAGAGCTGCGTGTCATCAGCATACTGATGACAACGCACTCCAAAACTCCTGATGACCGCCCCCAGCGGCTTCATATAAATGTTAAAAAGCATGGGAGACAGAACCGAACCCTGCGGGACCCCACATTGGAGAACCTACGGTGTCAAGCAATGTTCCCCAAGCACTATCTTCTGGAGACGACCCGCTAAGTAGGAGCGGAACCACTGCCAAGCAGTGCCTCCAACTCCCAATTCCACAAGCCTCTCCAGAAGGATACCATGGTCATATTTCTATCAAACTTTAAAAAGCAGGGAAATTCGGCAGCTATAGAGAATGTACCAGGGGAGCAGGAGACCTGACCTCCTCTCAGAGATATTGTACTGCCCTACAAATACACTGAAGAACTCTATAAAAGAGATGCAAAGATGACAGATTCATTCATGGAGGAACCATATGATGAAGAACCAGAAATTTTAGAATGTGAGGTGAAAGCTGCTCTTAAAATTCTTGGAAGAAACAAATCACCAGGAATAGATGGCATACCAAAAGAGTTGCTACAAGCTACTGAGACTGAATCTGTCCAAATTTTGACAAAGATTTGTCAAGAAATATGGAAAACTAAACAATGGCCCATAGACTGGAAGCGTTCAATATATATCCCACTTCCAAAGAAACTTTATTTCTGCCTGGAAGATTTATCATTCTTGCTTGGTTTTATCTCTTTTATCTGTGTTTTTGTAAAAACAAAATCTAGGGTAGATCCTGGGGTTGAATACCTTGAATTCTCAGATGACTTTCAGCATGAGTCTTGTTGGGACAATAATGATTCTAAGGTGAAGAGGTGAAGCCAATTTTAAAACACTTTTTTCTTGCCCAATTCTAGCCAGTCTCAGTTTATAATGGCAATGAATACAATGAATATCAGAGGCTAACAACAGCAACAACAACAACAACAACAACAACAATAATTTATTTATACCCCGTCTTTTGGTCAGGCTCTCAAGGCGGCTTACAAAAAACATAACTATAAAAATACAATATAAAATACATCAATAAAACAACACAATTTACAAAATACAATTTACAAAAGTTAAATAACTGCCCTTAGGCTAACGATGTAAAATGCACGACACATGAGGGAAAAAGGACAGGGAAGAACAAGGAAAAAAGCACACTCAGGCACCAGTTCTCAAATTACAGTTCTTATCATGACCAGCTGGAATGAAAGCAGGTAGCCTGATTGCATGGTGGCTACCGGAGAGGGCAAGGGCAGCTAGTTGCTCAGCAGAGGTGATGAAACAACTCACGGATGGATCAGCAAGGCATCCTGGTGAGCACTTTGAGAGGTGCCCTCCTCCCCCGCGCTCTGCCCCCCTTGTTTGCCTCTCGCTCGGGTTCCTTAGCCGCCATGAGGCTACAGAGACTCTGGATATGCTCAGGGTCAGTGGGGGCCGGCTGGCTCAACTCCGGGTACATGTCCTGGCAGAGTGGCTGCTGTGCCCAGGGGTCCCTTGCTGATGGCCTGAAGCACGGCACAGGAAACTCTCATCCTCGGCCAGGTTGTTGAAGCAGGGTGCGACCGGGTAAGGCGTGGAGGTAAGACGTGCACTCCGAGTACAGCACCAGCAGGGGGGTCAAAGCACAAAGAACTAACATCCAAATACAAAGTGAGAGATTAGCAGGATTGGCATGCTCCTGTGAAATCATGCTCCTGAGAAACCAAAGGATCCGTTCAGGACCAGATGCAGAACCCACTGCTACCACCTCCATCTCTGGCGCCGCCATCTTGGTTCTCTTTCATACATACTCATACTCATACTCATACTCATAATAATAATAATAATAATAATAATACAACAACAACAACAATAATAACTTTTCTCCCTTGTGTGACCTGACAGTGGAGAAAGAAGAATTCCTGCTCATTTCAACACCCTGTGCAAGCTCATTGGAACATGAACTATTTGCCCTGAGCATAAATCAGGATATAGGATTTCCTGATCTCCAATCATGTCTCAGCACCACTCCTGATTCATGTTTGGTATGCACACGGCACAGTAATTTCTCCACCCATATCTGCATTCCAAGTTAGCCATTACAGCAGCAGTTTCCAAGCACGTATTTTACTGATAAGCTACAGAAGAAAGCATGTGACTTCTCTAGGCCTTGTAAAATTCAGTTCCTTCTTTGTTTTTCTTAAAAACATTGGCCCTGAGTCATCATATCCCCCCTTTGAGACTCGAGTCCATCATTTAATGGATTCACAGTTCTCACTTATCTGGCCCATTCGTAAGAATGCTTCAGCTTCTTTGATTTCTCTCCACTGGGCCTTCTGCTAGTTGCTGCAAGATCATTACCTTTTGTCTCATCGTGTTTCTAGGCGTACATATCTGCAAAGCAGCAGTGCAAAAGGGTAAGCATTGTACACAACAACATATCATTATACCAACTATAATTAAAAATACAACAATTACAAACATTTGTCTTAACCAAGTAAAATTGGGAAGCCATGATGTTAACCATGAAAAATCCATTCCTTCTTATTGCCCAATATTCCGTACTAGGTGCTGTAGCCCTTGAATGTCTTCCTCTATTTGTTTAGAATGGTCAGACAGATTAAAGCAACACATCCCTTTAACAGCTTCACACCCTATGTTTAGTCTCAGGAACAAATATCAATTGTAGCTCGATTCTCCAGGGTCCCTTCTCTACGGCTTTTAACATCTGAGGCTAGATCCTTAAGTGCTTGTAAAGTGAAATTCAAACCTTTGGCCATTGCTCATGCCATTTTCTTGATCATGTTAAAATTCATGGCTGCAGCTACCCCTGGAGTAAAGAATGCTGCTGCAATCATTTCACTATCAGATTTCAAGTTAACATTTGAATTACATTCTGGGGTTAGCTGTATTACTGATCTCTTTCTTCACCCTTTTTCTTCAAGGGTCAGTATTTCTTGTTTATGAGCCTCTCCTTGTTTCTTTGTGGGCAAGGCTAGGGACAGCCTCCCTATAGCACAGGGTCCTCCAGTGCAATTTGCTGGTATATAAGAAAACACTTGACTTCCACATACAAGGAACCAACCTGAAGGGAGGGGAACATGTCCATAAAAGAAGCTTCCCTGTTGTACCTTGGTACAATTTAGACCATTCCTGTGATTTGATTCAGTCAGATTGAGACAAAGGGGGACTTTAGAGGTGCAATTTACAAACACCACACAATCCGTTGGATTTGGGGTGGTTCCTTTAATTCATAGTCTAATCATGTGCTTACTTTTCTCATAGATGGGGTTACCCCATTGACTCATGGTGTCAAACCCTGTATCCACCTCAAACTCTTTGAACAGAGTATATTTCTTAATCATGTGTGGATTAGTAGGCACCGCCCACAGACATGTTCTAAAGATCTCTTCCATAGAACCTCCCCCTTGCAAACAAAACACACTTGTATTCAAAACATTATTTGCTAAAAACATCCATACATTCTGGTTTTGTTCATAGGGAGTATAAAAGTACCCCATAACGTTTCCCCAAACCAGTCCCAAGAAGACAACATACTGAAACTTTTGGCTCATGCTTGCTTTTTAAACAGGAACTTTAGGTCCTCCACAGGCTCTACTGTCCACCGCTGTCCTTTTGTGATGGCTTCCGGTGCGTCACTCTCAGGGGGTCCTTCTCGTTCGGGTGGGGTTGCCTTCACTCGGGTGTAGTGGATCCACAGCTTGACACCTTGTACCTTCAACGCTGTGTAAGTGGTGAGTAAAACCATCACTGGTCCCCCTCCACTTCGGCTTTAATGGCTCATCCTTCCACATCCTGATATACAACTGGTCTCCCGGCTGAAAGGAATGGACTGGCGCCTCCAATGGCAACGGCAAACGGTCTTGAACGTATCTGTGGAGAGAAGATAACACAGCCGACAGAGAAGACAAATACTGCTGTACCCACAACCCCCCTGTTACATGCATTTGGGTACCCTGCATCACCACTGGATTCCTTGGATATGGTTTGCCATATAAAAGCTCAAATGGGCTAACTCCTAACCTGGCCCCTGGTGACACCTTAACTCTCAACAATGCTAAGGGCAAATCATCTGGCCACTTCAAATTCCCTTCCTGACAAATCTTTGCCAATTGCCTTTTCAAAGTGTGATTCATCTTTTCCACTTGCCCGCTGGATTGGGGTCTCCATGACGTGTGTAAATCCCATCTCAATCCCAAAGTTTTAGCTAGAGAGGTTGTAACTCCTGCTACAAAATGAGGTCCTCGGTCTGAGGCGAGTCCTTCTGGCACTCCAAATCTGGGAATTATTTCCTTCATCATCCATTTGATGATGATCCATCTGGCTTGATTAGTTCTACAAGGAAAAGCTTCTGGCCATCTGGTCAAGGTGCCCGTGAATACCAATAGGTACTTGTACTGTTGAAATCTTGGTAATTCTGAAAAATCTACTTGCCAGTATTCTCCAGCTGATGTTCCGTGTTGTCCTGTCCCCGGTGGAGGCTTAGGCTGTATCTTTGGATTGTTCTGACAGCATATCAGACACCTACGAGAAGCTTGCTCTCCCAAAGTTCGCATTTTAGGTCCTACCAAGATCCTCTGTAAATTCTGGGTCATTGCATCAGTCAAAGTGTTAAACAGTCTTTGATTATCCTCCTCTTCTGGATTCAGATCAGTATACTGTCGGGCAGTTTTACACAACCTCCCATAAAATGAGGAAGGATCCTCCTCTGGTCCCTGATGGAGTTCATACAACTTAGCCAAATTTTTCTGCTTCGGAACTGCACTTCGAATTCCTTCTAAAATCAGCTCCCTATATTCCTCCAACCTTTCTCTCTCAATTCTAACATTAGGATCCCACGGTGGCTCTTTCTCCAGACAATATTCCTCCACCTCCTCCCGAGGATGTTGCCGCCGTGCCTCCTCCACAGCTTTAGCTACAATCATTCTCCTTTCCTCGGGAGTTACAAAGGAATTCAGTAATGCCTGCATATCTGACCAACTTGGCTTATGAGTAAGACAAATTGTGGACATAAGTCTGTGCAGCTCTTTTGGGTTTTCCCTGTAGGGGCCTGTGACGTCCTCCCCCGGCACCACCTGTGAAGCTCTCACTTGTGGCTACCAGCAGACAGGAACGTCAGGTTTTCTTCTTACCCTTTACAGCTCTAGCACAGATCTCACTAGATCCCACTGCTAGGCAGCACCACCAGTCACTTTCTGTAACCAAAACTCCCAGAGACTTTGCCTAAGTCCCTTTGCCCAAGCTTGTTACCTTGTGACTGTGTGCCTATGCTGTTCCCAACCCCCTTGTATCTTTATATATAAAGCATACAACTCTGGGTTGCTCTGGATACTTGACTTGTTACAATCTCTCCCTTCACTGCTGCCACCATTAGATACAGTTTCTGTTCAGCCTTGGTAATTACCTTGCCCTCCCTTCTGGTCTGTATATTCCCCCAGCCAAGGATCAGGCCTTTGGTAAACCAAATAAGTATTTATTTAATATTAGAAATAATAAGATTACTGAAGGAATGTTTCACAAGCATATGGTTTCATCTATATTCTGTTAGGTACTTGACTTCTTACTAATTGCCTCAGAACTCCGACTCACTCTCAACAACACCACTTCCAAACACCACCTCAACCTCTCTCTCCACCCCTCAATTCACCACCTCCAAACACCTTCTAAACACCACCCAGATTCAACTGTCATCCTTCCATTTATACTCTCAGCCATCCAAACACTCAGCCAATCATCCAGTATTCTACTGCTCATGTACTCCCCCCTCCTCTTTCACTCCACTTACCATATGTCTTCTATATAAACAGCACTTACCATATTTACAATATAAGCAGGAACATCACAGGGCCCATCGATTGTTTCCAGTTTAAGAGATCCACAGTGGAGAAAGGAACATAAATGAGGGCTGGCTCCCCTCCTCCCAAAGCTTGTCTTAAAGGGGCCTGAAGCGCTGGACACTCTGAGTCTTTGGAGCGAGTGCGACTGGCTACTGGGCTGCTCAGCTCCTGGGCACATTCTGCTAATTCCCAGATTTTCCGAAGATTCTTTAGGAGCCTAGAGCCATCCTCGAGGGTATATTGAGCCCACCATCTATTGCAAAACATGATCAATTTCTTTTTTGTCAGGGGATCCTCTCCAAACTTAGACCAATTAGCAAGGATGCATCCCAACGGAGAGCAAGAAGGGGGTTTAGACTGACCTGTACCCATAGTGTCGATCTCTGCTCAGCTCCCGTCCCTGTACGGGCTAAGGGGACTTGGGACTTGAACCCAGTCTTGTCTCCCACAGCGTCTACACAGTAGGATTTTTACAGACACTTGTTACTTTCCCCACTATACCTTCCTTTCACTTTTTCCAGGGAAGAAACAATGTAAATATTACTTAACAAGCAGTCTTTTTCCATCCCATTCCCCAAGTTGTTGGCCCTTCAAGCATTGCGCCAATGTGCCACCCACCGGCTTCATCCATGGCCTGGAGGGAACTTGACCGTCAGTGAACTCACCATGGCACCTCGGCCTTTGTCCAATCCATGCCACTTCCGAAGTCGGAGGGCTGAACCGGGCAAAGCTGTATATTGTTTCAGTCACGTCCCATCTGGGGTGCCAGAAACTGTTGTCTCCCAAATGGGTTCATTGCCTGGTGCGCAGTACAGCCAAATGACCACACCCAGGTTGAAGGGTCCAACAAGTTAATTTCATTCTGGCCAGAAAGAGGTGCAAGGCGATAATTCGCAAAACAAGTACACCCCTTGTGGGGGTGCTACACTTTTATACATTGCAAGCAAAAATTCATGGCACATTCTAATTGGCCTCTTAGTGCCAACTTGTCACCTTTCCATTGGTTGATCTTCTAACTATACCCTCCACTTCTTATGCACACAGCACATTAATTTCTCCACCCATATCTGCATTCCAAGTTAGCCATTACAGCAGTTTCCAAGCACGTATTTTACTGATAAGCTACAGAAGAAAGCATGTGACTTCTCTAGGCCTTGTAAAATTCAGTTCCTTCTTTGTTTTTCTTAAAAACGCTAGCCCTGAGTCATCACAGGTACTAAACTCTCGATTACAAGGAGGACACGGAAGATCATGGGACCACTCCCATGTCCGGTGCATCATATGAAACCAAGAGCATGACGATTAGACTGTATAGGACTGAAAATACCCTCAGACACTTGTCATGGGGGTCATGAAGTCCTGAGCTGCACCAGAGAGGAAGGGAACTTTGCATGAATGGTGAAGTCTGGCTGCTATGAAGACCTCTCTTTCCAAAGACTGCTTTGCATATTTGGAAACAGAGCATGTGGGAAGATGTGTGGTTCTACTTTCTAGGTTTATGGGCCATATTTGAAAGGTAAGGTGCATGTTTTGTTCCTGAATTGAGAGAATACCCTCCCCATTGGGGGTGCACACATCAATCTTTGCATGTGACCCCCAAAACATAAAAAGCATGTGTTGCTCACATCTCTTCTATCACCATTTCTGCTGAATGTGTCCACCCTCAGTGTTCCCATTCCCATTGCTCATGAGTGCTTTCACTTTTATTCCTCTGAAATCTATCTTGATGTTTCCCATCCACACTAGTAGAAGGTGTTTGGTGAGACGTATTCACGCTGTGTGTTGTTGTCCCCTCCCATCAGTTAGTACTTTCCAATCCATGCCATGAGCCATGATCCCTCTATCCAGCAGTGAACTGGATGCATTCTTGGAGACTGCAGAGGCACCATGAGGAGCCCTTGCACCTGGGGTTAGTGGACAGGAACTCCCAGAGGAAACTCCCAGATGACCAGGGCCTATATCGCCAGAGTCTGGTCCCTCACGGGTACCTTCTCTTGAGTATGAAGAACCAGATGCCTGCCATCACATGTTACCAGTCCAGGAAGAAGGTTAGGGAACAGAGGAGGAATGTCCATCTTCAGGTCAGAGAGTTCGCCCTTTAGGATTCTGGTGTTCTCTCAAGGAGGGGGGCAGGAGGTAGTCTGGAGGCAGAGGCATAAAGGAGTCATCCTGCTCCCAACCTTTGTTGGAGCTTGTTCTGCACACGGAGTTGTCCCTGGTTTACAATCTTTGCCAGACCTTGCCTTGCCACTTTCCCCAGGGGCATTTGGCATTGAACCTGAACATGTCACCCACCCACCATAATTTCCAGAAACCTGAGATCCATTCTGGACATGTACACAGGTATTTGTTTACCTGTCCAAGCTCTTTAAAAAAAAAAATTTTAATACACGTTTTCCTGTATACCAGATTTGCACAAAGACCAAAAGCAATAACAACAATAATAATGAACAATAAATGTATGTGTCACATCAATCCAGGCATCCTGGGGTCAGTTGTGGGCATGCATGCATGTATTTGTTTACCTCTGTGCTTACACCTTTTAAAAAAATGTTACAGGCTCAGAAACTATATAAAAATTTCTGCATATGCAGTTTTCAGATAATATCAGTATTCATCATAATCTCTTTTTTTCCTTATTTGGTTACTTTTAGACAAAAGGAAAGAAAAAATAATTCTGAATTTAAGAGAGGGATCATATGAATAAAAAGGAATTTTATGGAATTATATTATCATTGATCTTGCTATTCCAGAAATTAATAAAGAGTGGCCATCATATTGTTGATTAGAATCATAGTCATAGAGGTGGAAGGGGCCTATAAGGCTATCACATCTATCCCCCTGCTCAATGCAGGAATACAACTTAAAGCTACCTAACAGGTAGCTGTCCAGCTGCCTCTTGAAGGTCTTCAGTGTTGGAGAGCTCACCACCTCCCTAGGTCATTGGTTCAATTGTTTTACTGCTCTAACAGTTAGGAAGTTTTTTCTGATGTTCAGTTGAAATCTGGCTTCCTGCAACTTGAGCCCATTATTCTCTGTCCTGCACTCTAGGATGATCAAGAAGAGATCCTGACCCTCCTCTGTGAGGCAACATTTCAAGGACTTGAAGCATGCTATCATATCTCCCCTCAGACTTCTTCCAGAGGCTACACATGCCCAGTTCTTTCAGACTCTCCTCATACGGCTTAGTTTCCAGTCCGCTGATTATCTTTGTTGCCCTCTGCTGAACCTGTTCCTGTTTGTCTGCATCTTTCTTAAAGTGTGGTGTCTAGAACTGGACACAGTACTCAAGATGAGGCCTAACCAGTGCTGAATAGAGGGGAAAGCAATACTTCACATGATTTGGAAACTATACTTCTGTTAATGCAGCCTAATATAGCATTTGCCTTTTTTGCAGCCACATCACATTGTTTGTTCATGTTCAGCTAGTGATCAACAACCACCCTAAGATCCTTCTCGCATGTAGTATTGCTGAGCCAAGTATTCCAACTCTTATAACTGTGCATTTGGATTCTTTTTCCTAGGTGTGGAATTTTGTCATTTCCCTATTAAATTTTGTTCTGTTGTTTTCAGCCCCATGCTCCAGCCTATCAAGATCCCTTTGAATTTTGTTTCTGTCTGCCAAGGCATTAGCTATCCCTCCCAATTTTGTATCATCTGCAAATTTGATAAGCATTCCCTGCACCTCCTCATCCAAGTCAATCAGAATATCATGGGGCACTTTGCCAAAAGCTTTGCGGAAGTTGAGATATATTATGTCCACAGCATTCCCACAGTCAACCAGGAGGATGCCCGATCAAAAAATGAGATAAGATTAGTTTGGCAGGATTTGTTCTTGATAAATTCATGTTGGCATCTAGTAATCACAGCATTGTTTTCAAGGTGTTCACAGACTGACCACTTTATAATCTGCTCCAAAATTTTTGCAGGGGTTGATGTCAGGCTGACTGGTCTGTAGTTCCCAGGTTCCTCCTTTTTGCCCTTTTTTAAAGAGAGGGACACTTCACCCATCCTCCAAGATTTTGTAAAGATAATAGACAGTGTTTTTGAGAGTTCTTCAGCCAGTTCCTTCAATACTCTAGGACGCAGTTCATCGGGCCCTGCAGATTTGAACTCATTCAAAGTAATTAGGTGTTCTTTGACCATTTGTTTGTCAACCTCAAGCTGCAATCCTGCCCCTTCAACTTCACATTTCCCAGGAGGGTCATAGCCAAAGTAGGAACTGAGCACTTCTGTCTTTCCTTTGTCATCTGTTATCATTTTGCCATCCTCACTTATTAGCTATACCACCTTTTCTTTTCTCTGTCTTTTACTACGGATGTATCTGAAGAAAGGTTTTTTGTTGCTTTTAGCATTTATCGCTCGCCTCAGCTCATTCTCAGCTTTAGCCTTCCTGATGCCATCCCTGCAATTTTGTGCTGTCTGTGCTCTTCCTTTGTGGTCTGGCCTTCCTTCCACTTCCTCTATGTGTCCATTTTTGTTTTCAGGTCATCTTTAAGCTTTCTGTGAAGCCACATTGGCTTCTTCTGCTGTCTTCACCCTTTTTTCCTTCTTGGAATTGTGTGCCATTGTGCTTTTAGAATTTCCTTTTTTAGAAACTCCCACCCATCTTGGACTCCTTTTCTCAGTAGGGTTGCTTGCCACTTAACCGTACTTACCATTGTTCTGAGTTTATTAAAATTGGCTTTCCTGAAGTCCAGGGTACGCCTATGGCTACTCTCAGCTTTTGCTTCCTTTAAAATCAAGAACTCTAGTATAACGTGGTCACTGTCCCCCAGAGTTCCTGTAACTGCATCCACCAAGTCATCTCTGATGGTTAGAATCAAGTCAAGGATAGCTGATCCTCTAGTTGCTTCCTCCACTTTCTGTAGGAGAAAATTATCTCCAACACAGGAATTTCTTGTAGGGCAGAATTTGTATTTGGCAGAATTTGTCTCCCACCAGATATCTGGGTAATTGAAGTCCCCCATTACTACTACATCATGCTTCCTCGAAACATTGGCAATTGGCTATGCAAAAGTTCCATCCTTGTCTTCTCCTTGATTGGGTGGTCGGTAGTAAATTCCAACCACCATGTTCCTTTTATTCCTTGTCCCATTAATTTTAATCCAGATACTCTCGGTGGAGCTACCAAGCTCATCCACCTGTATTTCTATGCAGGAATATATATTTTTAACCTGGACTGCAACTCCACCTCCCCTTCTATTCCTTCAGTTCTTTTTGAACAGGTTACATCCTTCCATTGCTGTATTCCAGTCATGGAAGTCATCCCACCAAGTTTCAGTTATAGCTATCAAGTCATATTTACTCTCCTGCATTAAGAATTCAAGTTCGTCCTATTTGTTTCCCATACTGCGGGCATAAGTATACAGACTCGAAGACCATGTGATTTACAGCCAGGCTTCCTTCCTACATTTTTATGAAGACTATTACTGGGCCACATTAGAGCTGTACCCTAGTTTCTCTTATTGTGCACAAGCCTTTGTCAAGGCTCATTCACACAGGAGCTGAACTTTGCAGTAAAGATGCAGCTTTTGTCATCACGATAGATTTGCAAGGTTCACACTTCCTACCTTCAAATCTTTCACACAAGTAGGCATTCCTCTAGAAAGGTTTAGTATCACTGTTTCCTTGTGGTCCTGCCCCTAATTTTACATCTTACTCCATCTGAAGTACCAATATTGCTAATGGAGAAGGGGAAGAGGGTTTTTTTGGTCAGTTTCATTGTTTCTTGTCAATTGCATGCCTCCCCGCCCCCAGCTTGACACTAAACTCTATGAAACTGAATAGAGGGGGGAGTGAGGGAAAGGCAGCTTTTGCAGGTGGCAGAGAGAGAGAGAGAGCTGGCAATGGGGCACAAGGGAGCCTGCCCACTAAAAAAACATTGAGGCAAAGTGCCTACACGGAGGAGTGCAGCGAACCTGAGGTGGTTTTTCCTTTCCTTTTTGCATTAAAATTGAATTGGTTTGATATGGGAAAACAGGGTGATAGCTGCTGATTGCCTGCAATTCATGTGAACCATGCAAATTAAACAAGGATGCAAGTAGCACCAATCTCACAGTAAAATGAATTTTCAGTTTATTTATTGTGATATTTTGTATTTCTGTACTTTTAATCTTTTGTACACCGCCCAGAGAGCTATTCGCTATGGGCGGTTTAAAAATGAAATTAAATAAATAAATAAAATAAATAAGTCACCGTGTGAACCAGCCCTTAGTCATTACTGTCAAGTTTACATCTCTCTCCCCCCCTTAGGATTCAGTTTAAAGCTCTCCTGATGAATTTCTCCATCCTGTGGCTGGATTAATTGACATTCTTTTTTGATAAGTCAATTTTGTTAATTTGGCAATTTCCCAATTTCTTGTCTGATCACTCTTTTCGTGTTTTCTCTCTCTCTAGAATTGACAATTGCTCCATTTATCAGGCTGGTAATAATTTGTAAGTCTATATTATCCACTTCCATTTTTATCATACATAAAAATATAGTTTTTGGATTTTTAGAGATATTATATCCTGTAATTTATTGCACTGTTGCTAAAATCAAGTTCCAAAATGCTGCTATTTTTGCACAACTCCAAAAAAAGTAGATGATCCACCTTTCACCTTTTACTTCTTCATCAACATAGATTCTCATGATATAATCTTACTCAGTTTGTGAGGAGTAGGTTACTATTGATAAATGGATGTAAAAAAAATCTTTTAGGTTGATACCTGTTAATATTTTTGAAATTGTTTTAAAGATCCATTTCCATTCTGTTTCTGATATGGTAAGATCCTAGTTTCTCAAATCCTTTCCCAGCTTTCTTTTATATGTGGGCTGCAACAGATCATACTCAATATCTGACAGGAATAGTGCTTACACCTTTTTATTATTTTAAAAAACATATTTTTGAAATGCAAGTTTTCCAGTATACTGGATTTGCACGACAGGGCAGTGAATAAATTAGTATGTGTGTGGCTCCACTCCAGGCAAGGAGTTGGAGTTACTCCCATTAGAGGCTGGCACTTCCTTTTCTGCCTCCCATACCTGCAAGGGCAACTTTTATTTTTAATACAGTCATTTTGTGTAAGAGTAGTTCTGCACAAAAAATCCTCCATCCACATCCACCTCTTTCCCCTCCTTTCCTCTCAGAGCCCGTCATTTCCATCTCTCCTGCGGGCAGACCCACCCATGCCGAGCAGACTTCCACCTCTTTCCTCTCCTTTCCCTTCAAGTCCCTCATTTCCATCTTTACGATGACCTATGAAAGTAGCCTGGCCAGCCAGGCAGGGCATTTGTGGGCTGGAATATCGATTGCTTCATCCCCGTGATCAAGTTGAAGTACTGCTTACCATGGACCAGAGCTTGGAAAAGTTACTTTTTTGAACTACAACTCCCATCAGCCCAATCCAGTGGCCATGCTGGCTGGAGCTGAAGAGAGTTGTAGTTCAAAAAAGTAACTTTTCTAACCTCTGCTGTGGACATCTTCTATGTTGGCAAAAAGCTTAGGTTTTGGTGATTGGCTCTGCATGCATTGATTCCCCCGCCCTGTGGATTTTGGGATGTGTTTGGACTACTCTTCTGAATACTCCAACACATGTTTACAATCTAGTGCTGTGCTGTTTTCAGGAACTGTATGACATGCCATAACCACTGAAAATATTGGGTTGTTTGCCTCACCACAATGAGCACAAATCAATACAAAGTTCTTCTTATTATTTTATTATTATTTATTACATTTGCATACCGCCCCATAGCAGAAGTTCTCTGGGCGGTTTACAACAATTAGTTGTAAAAGTTGCTAGCTTAGGTGGGTCACACTCACTGTGATTCATGTTGAATCACTGCTGAAAATCATGTCATATTCTAGCTATAACAACAACAACAATAATAATAATATATTTCTGTACTATCCTTTTTGCAGAAGGAGTCCAGGACAGTTCTTCCACACAGATTACCCACATGGGTAATGGAGAACGCTGGGTGTTTCCATTCCATTTTGGCCATCCCAGAATAGCCATTCTGCTTCAGCATCCAGTTCAAAAGCTGCAGAAAGCAGGCAGGAGGGAATGGAAGATTCCACAGAAACCCCACTTTTCTCTGTGCTGCCTTTTTGGCGGTTCCAGCTTGGCTGGTCCAGTTCACTCTTCCTTTTCCAGGAGGCAAAGAGGGCTGCCTGGAAGTTTGGGCGTCACCCTTGAGATGCCATTTGGCTGACAGATGTTCTGGCTTCCTCTGTCCTTGTTGTTATTTATTCCTTCCCCTGATTTCTTTCTTGGGATGTTCTGTGGCAGGCAGGAATGGAAAGGAGGAAAATAGAGCCTCATCCTGTCAGGGGAGTTATTCCTAAAACGGCGCTGTTCTGGGAACACTTGTCTCTGGGTACGATTTGGCAGACTAAAAATATTTTCTTGAAATCAAAGCGCAAATGTTATAGAAACTCACATGCAGCAGAGCTGGGGAGATCAGGATCAGAAACTGCTTGCTAAATTATAGACGGCTTTTTGAAATTGAGCTTTTTCTCTCTATTTGATCTTCAGTGGGCTTGTGTCAGAGAGAAAAGGAATTGGAACTCATTGCATTGCTAACGCAGCAGAGAAATTCCAGAGGAGGAGCACTTATTGGCTTTGGTTCCCTTTGGAAGGAGGATTCACTGGAGGCTTACCGTGTTTTCTAATATTTAGGAATGTACACATATACACGGTAAATATAGGTGGAGGAACACAGCTTAAACATTCCTTCGGAGTGGGGCAGAAAGCAAACTTGCATCAGATCCCCAGAGAGAGGAACACACCTGAATCCTGCCTGAGATGCTCTTAGTCAGGCTTTGCCAAAGCAGTGCCCTCCATATGTTTTGGACTACAGCTTCCATCAGCTCTAGAATTGTAATGCAAAACATCTGGAAGGCACCAGGTTGGCAAAGCCTACATAGGAACTGAAAACTCTGTTCTGTCCTCTCTGCTACTTTCTCTGCCTGTCTCCCTAAAAGACAGCCATTCCTCCTCTCTCTCTCTCTCTCTCTCTCTCTCTCTCTCTCTCTCTCACACACACACACACACACACACACACACACACACACACACACACAGACACACACACACACACACACAAACCTAATTTGCCTCCTCCCTCCACCTGGAATGAGGATGAGGCAACCTTCTGCAACCATCTCCTAGCTTTGAGGGACAGGGGACAGTTACCTGCAATCTCTCTAATGACAAATGTGCCTGCCATGTTTGGCCACTGCCTCTTAAGGAGCTTAAAGCTTCTGGCCCCATCAATCCATTCCTATCTGAACCCCCAAAGTATAACAATAGAGTAGCAAAATGTCTTAAGTCTTCACACACGGTCATTCGATGACCTGAAACAAATGGGGACTTTGTTGGGGTTCTTCCTGCTAATGGGAGCCCAACAGCCATTGAGAATCCAACCTTTGTCTGTCTCAGTTAGGATGGGTGAGAAATTAGATTCAGTTCATATTTCAAGTCAAATCTACCAGATTTGCACTTTCTGAAACAATATGAGAACTAAAACACAGCCATCCTTTGAAATTCACACTTATTTCAATTTTGTAATGTGGTTCACAAACCAACCAATTTTACAAAAATGTATATGTTAGGAGAAAGTGTGCAGAAAATGAATATGAGTGAAAATAAGATACAAAAATGCATGATAGGATATGAAATGGCTTGCAAAAATGTGTACATTAGTTATAATTGCCTACACAAATGTGTTTAAGGAAAAATCCACACTACAATGCTCGAGAATTTTCATGAGGATTTTTTTTAAAAAAAATCACAAATGGCTGCAGAAATGTGGAGAACTGAATTTGTTACTTTTTTAAAATCCTCATGAAAATTCTTCAGCACTAATTTTAAAGGATGGCTGTGTTTTGGTTCTCATACTGTTTGGAAATTGTGAATTTGGCTTGGAATGCAAACAGAATCAAATCTCTCCCCCACCTCTGTGTAGCATCATCATGGCTTCTGTTTCTTGATCACGCTGGAGTGTGATATCATATTGGGAACTGACTCAGAGAGACCTATAAATAGGCAAGCAGGGAGGGAGATACTAGGCTGATTTCAGAGAACAGGAGTCCATGGTACGAAATATCTACATTGTTATCTTGCTAGAACAAAGAGGTTCAGGGTCAGGAACTCTATAGCAGGAAGAAAGTGGATTGTAATAGAAAGAGGAAAACTCTGCAGATAAGTGCTTGATCTGTCATAGGGAAGTTTTCTCTGCTTATAGACTGCTACTT
Source organism: Rhineura floridana (assembly GCF_030035675.1). Classification (NCBI taxonomy): domain Eukaryota; kingdom Metazoa; phylum Chordata; class Lepidosauria; order Squamata; family Rhineuridae; genus Rhineura; species Rhineura floridana. The sequence goes on from NC_084495.1 coordinate 491,501, forward strand.
GGCTTTATTTTTAACAGCAGTTACATTATGCTCATATGTTGTTGATAATTGGTTTTACACGCAGGCGAAGGGAAGGGTGTCCGTGTGCTTTGGAAGCTTTGAATCACTGGGCAAGAACAACCCTTGGAAAGCATTTTGATTCTGCATTTCAGGAATGCAGCTTACTACAGGCTCTGATCCAGGCAATGCCGCCATTCTAGCTAAATTCTGTCTTCACTTAGTATGGCCAGTTCCACTGATGTGGGGGGTGTTTCTCTTTCTTTCTTTTTAGCTTACATCTGCTGAAAGCAGTGCTTGAGTGGCTGCACACTTTGCATGCAGAACTTCCCAGGGTCCACCCTCACTGGCATCTCCAGATGGGGCTGGGAGAGGCCCTGCCCCAAAGCTCTGGGGAGCTGCTGCAAGTCAGCGCAGACAATAGTGAGCCAGATGGACCAGTGGCCTGACTAGGAACAAGGCAACTTACAACACTGTGTCTCTGCCAACACTGAAGGCATTTGCCAGGCAGATGCAGGAATCACGGTTATGTTACACTTCTTTGCTTGCTTAGTTTAGCTGGTTCATTGCTATACCGCAAAGTAATGCAAGTACCTGTCTATGTGGTATACAAAACCTCAGTTAAAACCAAAGCAACACAACAAGTAAAAGCAAAGCAAAATACATTAAAGTTTGTATTTAGGGAATTATTGCTGCTGGCTTTTTATTATTGTACAGCTGGGGTAAAGAAAGGCCGGGGAAGGAACTGGCAATCCCACCCCATATATATGGTCTGCCGAGTAAACGTCACAAGACGTCACCCTAAGAGTCGGAAACAACTCACACTATAAGTGCGGAGACACCTTTACTTTTACCTTTTTACTGCTAGCTTGAATGTGTTTTGTTTTGTTTGCTTTTCCTTTGCAGATTTATATCTTCCCACATTCATGTGGGTCTAACTTTCCAGCATCTCAACCAGGGGTGTAGACGTCTGGGGATGCAGGGGGTTGTAGACCTGTCACTTTTGGGGGGAGCAGGGTCCCATTCAGATCCCTACGTGTGAGCCAATATGCACAAACAGGGAGTATGTTAGCCACTGAGAAGAGTCCTTGTCCTTTCCTGCTGAGTGGAACCAATTATCCCACCCTTCCTCCCACTATTCTGGCATAAGCTGTCTTGGGCTAGAGTATGCTTCATCAAATGCATCATTCTTGATAATTTGTGAAAGCTTACACAATAATGCATTTGCTAACTTTTAAAGTGCTGCTGGACTGTTGTTCCATTCATGCTGTAAGCCACTGCAATGACTAATTAAAAGTCTACTAGAATAATGTACACAGTACCATACAACGAGCCTATGGCAGAGAGGAGGAATTTTAAATTAGGCCTCCAGATATTCTGGTGGGCATTTGTAAGGACAAGGCTCTTGATAATTGGCTTACTGAGAAGGAAAGTGTGCAGGCAATATTCTACCTAGTCAAAGTGTTTTGCATCCTAAGAGGTTTAACTTGAGCATGGGCTGGGGAGGCATGATTAAGAATTAAGAGCCTCAAAATAAATGGCATGAGCATGCACAGAGTGCAACTGCCTCCCCAATGAGAAATCTCAACTTGTATTTAATAAGATGATTCCACAACAGGAACTTCTGCCTAAAATATGAACAGCCACATCATTGAGTTGCCAGGACAGAAGCATCCCAAACCCTGAGATTTCAGGGGCAGGCCCTAGTGATGTCATGGTGTGGGCCCTAGTGATGTCATCATGGGTGGCCCTAGTGATGTCATTAAGCAGGATACATTAAGCATCAACCACAGTTGCTTAGAGCATTCCACTCAAATAAAAAAAATTCTCTGACTGGAAATTAAGACAGAAAGCGTAGCTAAATGAGGGTGTTCCCAGGTCCAGCTGAAGTGATGGGATCTTTCCTTCTCACCTGCTTAGGGAGCCATGGTAGGGAACATTCAATCTAGCCTACTTGCTTCTGGCAAGAAGGGTTTAAGTGACCTCAGGCCAGGCCAGCCACCAGAAGGCCACTGTTGGAAGTAAGAAGCCTAGTGTTGTAGAGATGTTAGATGAAGCACTCAGGAGTACAGATGGATACCCTGAAGGATGCAATTCTAAACACACGTACTAAGGGACTAAGCCCCCATAGAACTCAACAGGACTTACTTCTGAGTATATATTGTTAGGATTGTGCTGTTGGTAAGGCTTGACTAGGGATCCTCTGCAAAGACATCCATATCCCCTGCTGAGAATGCCCTGCCTGTCTTGTAACATGGCTGCTCCAAACTTCTTTACAGATTTGACCCTTCACTGCAGAGAGAGGTTTAAGAAATAAGTAAGAGTTAAGAAGATTCTCTATCCTTTTCTGTCTACCTTGTGGGCTGCTATAAACACACATTGACAGCCAACCCAATTCCAGTGAGTAATAACTGACAGAGAGAAAACACACATGGTTTGGTCTACCTTCAGAGACAGCAACTTGGGAACAACAATTGCAGCCACACTTCCAAATAAGTGAATTCTCATTTACCAGTATTGGGCAAGAAACAAACTGTCATGCAACCAACAAGGTGCATTATCATTGGGTTTAAGGGGGTTGAGCTGAGTGCATGGAACCATTGCTGTTGCTTAAGGTGCAAACAGAAAAACAAAAACAAAAGAGAGTGATGATTTCCTAAGTGCAATACCATACCAACCACAACAAGATTCCTATGAGTAAGGCAGAAAACTCAGCATCCCACAACCAATCAGGATTCCTAACCAAAACCTAAACTAAAAAAATCCTGGCAGCCAGTCAGCCAAAAAATCCCCATGCAGCACAACCTGACCCCAGAGCTGCAGTTAGTGCAGAATGCTGTGGCACAATTGCTGACATGAGTGAGACCCTGTCAGCACATAATACCTCTGCTCTGAAATCTGCATTGGTTGCTGATTTGCTACCAGGCCAAGTTCAAGCTGTGCTTTCCATGTTATGGGTGCCACATAGTACTTGTTCTGCTCTTGTAAGAAATCAGTCCTGTAATGTGGCAGCACCTATGCTTTGGAACTCCTTGCCTACTGACATTAGGCAGCCACCTCTTTTCAGCACCTGCTAAAATATTTTTTGTTTAGGCAAGCCTATTCAGGCATGTAGAAGCTATTGTGTTTTTAAATCTGTTTTGAACTCATGTTGGTTTTATTATTTTGAATGTTTTTATATGCCTGTTTGAACTGTTTTTGCCAATTATTATATTGTTTTAATTCCTTCTGTAAACTGCTTTGAGATTTTTTACAATAAAGTGGTATATAAATGTTGTAAATAAAATACATACATAATCTTTGGAGTCACTGTGGCCCTTGAGTCTCTTTCCTATTTTAGGAACAAAGGAATCTCCCTTATGCTGACTCAGGCCATTTGGTACCACATAGCTCAGTACTGACGACATGGACTAGCACTGGTTCTCCAGGATTCCAGGCAATAGCCTTTTCCAAAGATTGAATTTTGGACCTTTGCATGCAAAGCATATGCCCTACACTGAGCTACAACCCTTCCCCTATTTAAAAAAGTATCTTTTAAAATTGTTCTTTTCAGTTCACTAATGAATACACATAATACCTAGGGCAGATCAACACCATTCATTTAAAACACATTCAACACACATTTGAAGCACATGAATCATACCACAGAATCATGGAAACTGTAGTTAAAACCAGGGTCATTGAGAACTATAACTGTGAGGGGGAAACTACACTTTCCAGGATTCTTTAGGGGAAGTCATGCGCTTCAAATGCGAGTTGGCTGTGCTTTAAACCTATTGTGTGGATCTAGTTAATAAACTTTGCCTGCATGTAAATTGTTTTAATTATTTTTTTAAAATGGAAATAAGCTATAAAGTGTACTGGGTGACCATGGGCTACTCACCATCTCTCAGCCTATCTGCCCCTCAGGATGAAAACAATAGAGGGGAACCATGAACACCCCAAGGAAGAAGGGTACCCTTAAAATGTAGAGGAGGTAATAATGTTTTTAAATATGTTTTATAATTGTATGCGTAATACACACTTGCTTGTATTTTAAATATTGTGGTTTTATCATGTTGTACACCGCCCTGGGAGCTGTTAGCTATAGGGCGGTTTAGAAATGCAATTAAATAAATAAATAATAAATAAATAAATAATAATGTACAACCATAGTGTGAAATCAGATACTTATTGGGACATAGTATGAAGAAATATTTATATAAGCATGACTGTCAAAGATGTTTATTATTTACACAACCTGTAAATATATTTATAGTGCAATCATATGTTTGTTTACTCAGAAGCAAGACCCAATGTATTAAATGGGGCTTAGTAAAACAGGGAAGTGGGCACAGAACTGCAACCTCAAGTGATAAGAAACTTCACTCACCAAACCCAAAATTCAGAATCATAAGCTGTTTTGCAACTGTTTATACTGGTTTTTACGGTTATTGGATTTTAAAGGGATTTATTTCTTATTGTGAGCTGCCTTGGTTTTCAGTCAGCAACTGTACCTCACAGGGTTGTTGGAAAGGCTCCATGTGCATACACATACATACACTCTCTGGAGATGTAAAAATACATACACCTCATATAATAGTTTGTTGTTAAAACCAGTTGGTCATTGAAAAATTTTTTTTTAAAAAGAAATCCGTATTAGTTTCCTACATAATAAAAGCAATGATACCTAAGTTAGCCCTGCCTAACTGCTTTAAAAGATAGGATTGGAGGGGGAGAGAAAGATTTACAACACAAACACAATTCTTTCCTATGTTCACTCAAAAGTCCAATTAATTGTCAGCACAATCCTAACCATGTCTACTCAAAAGTGAGTCGTATTGTATTCAATGGGGTTTACTCTGGGTATGTGGGATTAGCGTTGCAGCTTCACTCCCAGAAAAGTGAGTATTCGACTAAAGCTTCATAGTGGGAAGGTTTTCAAAACATTGCCCTCTTCAACAGCCCAGGAAAATTTAAACTTGTTTGACTTCTGCACACAAGAGAGAAAAAGACTGAAAACTATATACTTATTCAGTTTATGAAACAATAGTTATCAGGCCTTTCAATGTGGTTTTGATACTTATTGGTGCAGCCAGCTACAAGCTCATTTAACAGATGTTGTGGGGGGTGGCTGAGGTTTTGGTGTATATCTCAAGAACCAAACCACCTAGAAACTTAATTTTAAAAAAAATGAAAGCTGAGAGTCCAGAGATTAAGCTGATTTACCTGGAGACCCAGAGAGGTCTCAAACCCCCTCAAAATCCAGAGTCTGGGTGAATACCAGACATCTGGCAACCCTATTATGGAAGGATGTGTGGGAATGGAAAGAGTATGGCTTTGAGATTTGGGGAAATATTTTGCTTGATATTTCACTTGGTAGGGCTATGCCCTCCTTGCCAGGCTCCACTGCCAGTCATCCTTACAATCCCTAAGCTCACCACAGCTGTACAGAAAGTGTTAGAGAGCAATCAAGGCACCTCTCAATAAGGAATGGGGAACAGAGCATTGTATTAGCCTGGAAGCAAAGTGTCAACATGGGCCTACAGAGGGGAGCAAAGAAGCAGTCTGTCTAGTGTCTGGGGAAGCACCTGAGTGACAGTGCAGTTTTGGAAAAGCAAGGACAGAGGTTGAGGGTCCCAGAGCTTGGAAAAGTTACTTTTTTGAACTACAACTCCCATCAGCCCAATCCAGTGGCCACGCTGGCTGGGGCTGATGGGAGTTGTAGTTCAAAAAAGTAACTTTTCCAAGCTCTGGAGGGTCCCCAAAGGCAGCGAGATGGAATGACAGAAGCCACCAGGGCTAGCACTAGGAACCTTCAGCTCTCTGCATGGCTACTCCATGTGGCAAGCAGCTAAGGCCACACCCACACCAGACCTTTATTTCACTTTAGAAAGTCGTGGCTTCCTCCAGAGAATCCTGGGAAGTATAGTTTGTGAAGGGTGCTGAGAGGAGACTTCTATTCCCCTGACAGAGCTCCAGTGGCCAGAGAGGTTTAACAGTCAGCCGCTCTGATTGAAGGTCTGTGAGGGGAACAAGGCATCTCCTGGCAACACTCAGCACCCTTCACTAACTACACTTCCCAGGATTCTTTGGGGGAAGCCATGGCTGTCTAAAGTGAAATAAATCTCTGGTGCGGATGTCTCCTAAGACTGATGTTTGGAGCATCTCCCTGGGGAGTAAAGAGTTCTGAGGCTCTTGGCTGGCTCCATCCATTCAATGCCCCCCCTTAAGGCAGGAAGAGAAATAACAGGCTTCTTGTTTTGGCTGGGATTTTGCCTGGGCAACTTTTGTCCTCCTGGCTTGGTTCTTTGGCACTGATTAACTGGAACAAATCTTGCCTCTGCTTTGAAAGCTGTTTATGGATCATCCCTGACAGTGGGGAAGCAAAAACCATCGGGGCAGGGAAGTGGGAGTTGCCCCTCACCCACACACTCAGTGGCCGCAGCGACGTTTAAATGCATATTCCCATCCTCCATCTCTTTTGTAATATTATAAGCTACATCGATAATGATGATGATGGCACAGAGGAGGAGGGTACAGTTTTTTTCAAACCGATCAATCAGTGATGCATGCCAGGACTCTCTGAAATGCATTTATGAGAGTGCACGTGTGACAGACGGATCCCCACCACTTGGCTCTTGCTGCTTCACCTGCTTTTTCCACCTCTAGGGTCATTCATGAAAATGGAAGGATCCCAAATTAGATATATTTTGCACTTACATTCCCAGCCTGAAGCTGTGAGTGCTTCAATAAACAGCATTGAGGATTTATTTCCTCCCCAAGACAGGAGTGCATGTAGGGAGCAGAGCCTGTTTCATATTCCCAGTGACCTCTTCTCTCATTTGTTTAGCTCAACAACAATTTTATTAGACATTGCCTTTGAGGGCTTTCAGGGTGGAATTTATGTCAAGCAGTTACAGGTTCCTAAACACAGTGATAAATCTCTTATAATCAAGGTTGTTTTTGTATGTGCATAATGAACTTCTCTAGAAGGGGCTTGTAAAATATGGAAGATTTATTCCCTCTTCCTGGCATATCCACTGCTTCAATGCACAGTAGCATTTCCTAACTGAGCCCAGTGTCTGGGGATCTGGATTTCTCTCTCTAGCAGGGCCCTCCAAGCATTTTCAGACATGCTGCTAAAAGCAGCTTCAAACTCTTTATTTCTCTGCATACATGAGAAGGGGGCTATGAACATCCAGTTTCCAATTTGTTCGCGAGCCATAAAGGAAGGTATCTTTGCAAGTGCTTTGTAGCTTTCAGATGCTTTTGGCATCACCTATGAAAAAATGCACTCTACAAATCTTCAGTTTGGTTTAGTGCTCTATATAACAACTCATCAACTGTTGCAGAATTGGGCCTGGTATGTGATTTCCAGCAAGTGTGGGAACCGGCCCTTGTCTGATCTCGAATGTGTATAACTCCAGGGGTCATTCTGGTATATGCACTTCTGTTCTAAACCATGCAGTTTTTAAAAAGTTTGAGTCTTGACATTTTGCTGTTTCCTTCCTTCCTTCCTCCTCTGTGCCCATTATGCCTTTATGAGCCTGCTGGGAGTGACAGCCCTAAGTGATGCCATGCATAAATATAACTTCAAAACTGACATCAAATTGGCCAGAGTGGGGTCTTCCTATTGAGGCTATGCGTGGCTGATAGCAGAAACTTACACTGTTGATTCAGAGGCTCATTTTACATGGAAGGCCAGGAAGAGTGCATGTTTTCTGCCTGCAGTTTTAGTGTACAAGAAACATTTGTGCCATTCCTCTTGTGATGTCCTATGCTGTTGCAGCAAATCTATATGAGACCAAGAATGAAGAGAGTTTCTCTGATACTTCAGGTTTTGAATTCTACAGTGACAAGAGCAGGGCTGCAGGAGAGCTAAAAGATTGATTTGGCCTGATAGTTAATGTGGAGAGAAGTGCCAGTGTTTCTCTGGGCAGTGTGTCTCCTCTGACCCAAAAAGGGCAACTTTCCTCTTAATTTGCGAAGAGGAGAGCAGATGTGGGTACTCAGCAGTAGTAACTGAAAGGCACTTTGCACATGCATGCTTAGGTCTCCTAGGACTGATGAGAAAGACAGAGAGGGAGCCCTTCATCTGCCAGCACGACAAGATCAAGGGACCTATATGCACCCAAAGGGCCCTGATAGTGTGTTCCTTCAATCTTTCCCCAGAGATAATCTCTTTTGCCTTTTGTACCAGCTCTGCCAATTCTTTGGTTGTTGTTTTTTTAAAATGCTGCTTCCTTCTGTTGTCCATCTCAGACTCCAGGGATCATAAATCCTACAAAGGACTCCAGGTGCAATTGAAGGAGGGGGCCTTTATGAAGCAAAGCAGAGGGCAGAGGCTTGCTCTTCCCACCTTCCCTCCTCATCCAAGTAAAATGTGTTTCCTTCTAATCTTACACACAGAGAGAAAACATTGGAGGACTTTGTGGAGCTTTCCATAGAAACCTCTGCTTAGATGAAGAGCCCATGTGGGTCGTTCCAGGTGATGGGGGAGAAGAGAGTGTCCACTTGGGGGGGATGGTGTAGTTCAGGTAAGCCTTGCTTCAGGAGTGTTGGGATGCCAGAGAATTCCATTGGAAATGGAAACAGAAATTGCTGCTGTTCAGGTTTTCGTCCCAGATCTGGAACGGAAATCAGTCTAGCAAATATGATTGGTATTCACTCACTTTTTTTAAAAAAAGACCGATACATAGTTAATGACTTTTAAAAAAACATAGTTTTGACATTTCTTTGAAATTGAAATGAATAGTATGGAAATAGCTATGCCATTATTTACACGACATTTGTAAAGTACATAAATAATTGCACAAATTGTGTTAAATAGCGGACAGTGAGGTGAATAACATGATATTTGGCAGAAACTGAGCTGCAGAGGACTGGAAACAGTGGTGATTGTGATGAAGACGAGTTGGAACAGAAATCTCTGCCTTCTTACATCCCTTGCTGAGAGGGAATCACCAGGATCATTGGTTTTTGTACTGAGAAGAAGGAGAAGAAAAAGCAGCCCATGTGGAAGGATAGACTATGTCCATGTGACTACTGGTCTGGAGTGTTTGCACCTTATGTTGGGTCAGCGGGGCAGACTGGGGATTCTGTTGGTGTACCACTCACCCCACTGCCCAACAGACTCCCTAGCTGAGCTGACGGAGGTGGTCTCGGGTGTACTGTTGAGATCCCCCAGACTGTTGGTTCTGGGGGATGTCAACATCCATGCCGAGGCCACCTTATCCGGGGCGGCTCAGGATTTCATGGTCTCCATGACAACCATGGGACTGTCCTAATATGCCATTGGCCCAACACATGTAGCAGGGCATACTCTAGATTTGGTTTTTGCATCTGGACATGGAGTTGGTGATCTGAATATGGGGGGCCTTACATCAGTCCCTCTATCATGGACAGATCACTGCTTGCTGAAGTTTAGACTTACAGCAGCTTTTCCCCTCTGCAAGGGTGGGGGACCTATTAAGTTGGTCCGCTCCCAGAGACTAATGGATCCGGATGGTTTCCAAAGGGCTCTGGGGAGATTTCTGACGGATAGGGCTGGCTCTCCTGTTGAAATCCTGGTTGAACTGTGGAATACAGAAATGACCCGGGTGGTTGACATGATTGTTCCTGAGCGCCCTCTCCTGTGTAGAGCTCATACGGCTCCATGGTATACCCCAGAGCTGAGAGCGATGAAACAATATCGGAGATGGCTTGAGTGCAGATGGAGACGAACTCCTAGTGGATGCAATTATACACTGGTAAGTGCCTATGGTAAGCTGAATTTAGGGGCAGTAAGGGCAGCAAAAAAACAATATTTTGCTGCCACAATCAAATTAACAGCCCAACAAAAAAAAATTTTTTTTTTAGTTGCCAAGGATGTTTGAATGACTATAGGGTATTTTGGGGGTGCTAAATCCAAAAATGACATTAGTTTTGCCGAATTGGGTTTAGTTTTTGAGATAATGGATACCCCTCAAATGACGATTGTACCCCAATACAACCTGTAGCTGCTGACATATGCAGCAGGGTTTGGTCTGTCTTTTTACTCTCGAACATTGTTTTGCAAGTTTATCCATTGCATATAATATCATATTGATACTTTTTTTTTTTTGGAAGAGGAATATGAGTTCGTCACGAAGGGGCTGCTTAAACAATCCTAATGCATTCTGCTACAGTAGGGCCCCACTTATACGGCGGGCAAAAGCAGCAAAAGTGGCTTTAAAATTGAAAACGAAAGCCGCCGCATTAGCAGAACGCCGGGAAACGGAGCGCCGGTAAGCGGGGCCCTACTGTACATTTGTGGCGAATACACTCTGCAAAAACAAAGAAAAAACATCACTGATTTTGTAAAACAAGCATATCTTGCTTATTTTGGAGTGAAGCTTGGAGATCAAGATAAGTCTTGGGCTCCCCATAAGGTTTGCAAAACCTGTGTAGAGTGCCTACGACAGTGGAAAAATGGAGAAAGGAAACGTTTAAACTTTGGTTTGCCTATGGTGTGGAGAGAGCCGCAAAACCATCACGATTATATTTTTGTGTTGTGAATGTGAAAGGCTTCAATCGCTACAAGAAACATAAGTGGGAGTATCCTGATTTGGACTCAGCAAGGCCACCTGTGCCACACAGCGAAGATGTTCCCATACCAGTGTTTACCTCACTGCCTGACCTTCCATGGTCAGATGTTGAAGAAATGCTGGACGTGGAGTGTAGCACAGGTGGTAGCCCTGGAAGTGGATATGAAGAAAGCTTTTCAACACCTGAGCAGTTCTCCCCAAAAGAACTCAATGATCTGGTACAAGACCTCAGTCTGTCAAAGCAAGCATCTGAACTTTTAGCATCCAGGCTAATGGAAAAGAACTGTTTACAGATGGAAGCTAACATAACAGCTTATTGGATAAGAGAGGAGGGACTTCTTCCATACTTCAGCCAAGATAAATAACTTGTATACTGCAATAACATTCCTGGACTTCTTCTCCAAATGGGACTACCGGAATATCAACCAGAAGATTGGCGGCTTTTTATAGACAGCTCCACCAGAAACTTGAAATGTGTTTTATTGCACAATGGTAACCGCTATGCATCTCTTCCAATTGCTCACTCAACAAACTTAAAGAATAATATGAAAATATCAAAATGGTCTTGCAGAAGCTCTGCTATCATGAGCACCAGTGGTCTATTTGTGTTGATCTAAAGATGGTGAACTTCTTGCTTGGGCAGCAAAGTGGATACACGAAGTATCAAGGAGGGATAGTAGGGCAAAGCAAGATCACTGGAAAAAAGTGACATGGCCTTCAAGGGAACACATGACTGTAGGTGCAGCGAACATCATTAACAAGCCATTGGTTGACAGAGAAAAAATCATTCTCCCAACACTCCATATCAAACTTGGACTGATGAAGCAATTTGTCAAGGCCTTGGACAAAGATGGTGATTGCTTCAAATACAGTTGTAGATTGTTCCTTGGACTGACTATGGAAAAACTAAAAGCAGGAATCTTTCATGGTCCTAAAATTCATAAACTCATCAATGATTTGAATTTCACTAAACTTATGAATGATGTTGAAGCTTCTGCCTGGTGCAGTTATGTCTCAGTTGTCAAGAACTTCTTGGATAACCACAAAGCAGACAATTATGAAGAATTGGTGCAAAACATGCTCGCTAACTTTAAACATTTGGGTACTAATATGAGCATAAAGGTACACTATTTCCATAGCCACTTAGACAGATTTCTGGATAATCTTGGTGATTTTAGTGAGGAACAAGGGGAGAGATTCCATCAGGATATAAAGGTGATGGAGGAAAGGTATCAAGGTAGATGGGACAGACACATGATGGCAGACTACTGCTGGAGCCTCCAATGTGATTGTCCTGATGCCCCACATAAAAGAAAATCATACACACAGCGTTTTTCTATGCATTAATTGTGATTATCTGAATCAGCTTACTTTGCTTTAATGTTATTATACTGAATACAATGCCATTAGGTATCTCATGTGTTTACATTTGTATGATTTGAGACAGTTTCCATGTCATTTGTGGGTAGGCTATGCCTGACCATTAAATATTTTGAATTTGTTATCTCAAAAATTAGAGCCAATCTAGCAAAACCAATGCCATATTCGGAATCAGCGACACAAAGTTACCCTAAAATTGATCAAACATCATTGGCAATAAAATTAGTGTTGACCAGCAATCTGCCGCCCAGCGGAACTCTTCAGAATTGTCCGAGGACTATTACACTCTGGCCCCAGGGACATGGTAGAACCATCTGAGGCCTGCTGTAATGAATTTGCTAGGCACTTCCAGGATAAAATCTTTAGCATCCGCCAGGACTTAGACTCCAGTGTTATAGCAGGTGAATCAAGTGAGGTATCCAGAGCACAGCCTTGTCCCGATTTCTTGGATGAGTTTCAGTTGGTGCAGCTTGAGGACGTTCACAAGGTGCTTGGACAGGTTCGTGCAACCACTTCTGTGCTGGATCCTTGCCCTTCTTGGCTAATAAAAGCTAGCAGGGATGGAACAGCCGGCTGGACCAGGGAAGTGATGAATGCCTCTCTGCAAGAGGGGGTGGTCCCTGGCTGCCTGAAAGAGGCAGTAGTGAGACCACTCCTGAAGAGGCCCTCCCTGGACCCAGAAAATCTTAATAAATATAGGCCGGTAGCAAATGTTCCATTCCTGAGCAAGGTCCTGGAACGAGTAGTTGCAGGCCAGCTCCAGACACTCTTGGATGAGACCGATTATCTGGATCACTGCTAAGGTTGCCTCATTCTACGCAGCTGCTATGGCTCGCAGGAGGGATCTAGTGCGATGTCTATTAGATCAAGGTTTTAGCTAGATGACTATGTGGACCTGGTTTTAGCTTTTTAGCTTTCTCACTGCACTGATACTGTATTGTATTCTATCTCCACTCTGATATTTAGAGGATCTGTAATTATATCGCTGGTCTTGGACCGTAATAAAGATTTTACATAAGGCCTGTCCAGGGAGCAGTCACACAGTCACATTTTGCACCAGCTGCAGTTTCCAGATCAAGCACAGGGAGCACATTGCAGCAATCTAGTGTGGAGGTTACCAGCGCATGGACAGTGGTCAGGCTATCCTGATCTAGAAACAGCCACAGCTGTCTTACCAGCCAAAGCTGGTAAAAGGCACTCCTGGCCACGGTAGGGTTGCCAGGTCGGAGCCATCCAAAAACCTGAGAAAATGGGGGTGGGCCCTAGTGACGTCACAGGGCGGGCCCTAGTGATGTCACGGGGCGGGCCCTAGTGACATCACAGGGCGGGCCCTAGTGATGTCACAGGGCGGGCCCTAGTGATGTCACAGGATGGGCCCTGGTGATGTCACGGGGCGGGCCCTAGTGATATCATTAAGCATGATACATTGTATCAACCACAGTTGCTTGGAGCATGCCATTCAAAAAAAATTCTCTGGAGATTAAAATAGAAATCTTACCTAAAATAGGGTGTAAAATAAGGTCATTCTTTCTCACAAGCTTAGGGTGATGCAAAATGGAAATGGACTGCCTTCAAGTTAGTCCCAGATAGGGTCTTCATGGTAAGCAGTATTCAGACAGAGGTGGTTTACTATTGCCTTCCTCTGAGTCTGAGAGGCAGTGACTGGCCCAAGGTCACCCAGTGAGCTTCATGGCTGTGTGGGGATTTGAACCCTGGTCTCCCAAGTCACAGTTCAACACCTTTAGGGAACATTTAATCTAGCTTTCTTGCTTCTGGCAAGAAGGGTTTACGTGCCCTCAGGCCAGGCCATTATTGGAAGAAAGGAGCCTAGTGTTGCAGAGATGTTAGATGGGAGCACAGATGGATGCTCCTGAAGGCAGTAATTATAAACATGCTTATTAAAGAACTAAGCCCCATAGAACTCAACAGGACTTACTTCTGAGTAGATAGTTTGGATTGTGCTGTTAGTAATGCTTGACTAGGGATCCTCTGCAAAGACATCCATATCCAAGCAGGGTTGACAACCCCCTGCCTGGAATGCCCTGCCCTTATCTTTTAATGTGGCTGCTCCAAACTTCTTTACAGATTTGACCCTTCATTTCAGAAAGAGGTCTGAGAAATGTGTAAGAGAAAGAAGATTCTCTAGCCTTTCTGTCTACTCTGTGGGGTGCTATAAACTCACTTGGACAGCCAATCCAATTCCAGTGAGTAATAATTGACAGAGAAAAAACACCCATGGTTTGGTCTACCTTCACAGGCAGCAGCTTGGGAACAACAACTGCAGCCACACTTCCAAATATGTGAATTCTCTTTTACCATTAGTGGGCAAAAAACAAACCATCATGCAACCAACAAGGCACATTTTCAATGGGTTTTAGGGGGTTGAGTTGACCACATGGAACCACTGTTGTTGCTTCTATGGATGTAAGGGAGGAGGGTCAAAGGTACATGAAATGGAAACAGAAAATGAAAAAACAAGACAGTGATGCTTTCCTAAATGCAATACCATACCAACCACAACAAGATTTCAGAGCAGAGGTATCATGTGCTGATAGGATCTCACTCATGTCAGAAACCGTGCTGCAGCATTCTACATTAACTGACAGGGCTCTCCTTATGTTCTTCAAACCCAGCATCCAACCCTGGCCGGTCAAATGCATCCTGTAAGTTCACAACCAGAAAGCAAGGCGATAGACCAAGGATTTGCAAACTCACCACCACCACTACTTGAGCATTACTGAGGGTCTTGGCAGACCACTTAATGACTGCTTTGCCTGCTGAAGCAATTGAATGGTTTTAAATTGCATCAAGATGAAACATCTTATAAAAGATTATACGAAATAAGAATAATCTTTTATAATGCTTGGGAAAATAGCAGGGAGTAGAAAAAGAGGAAGGCGAAACAAGACATGGATTGATTCCATAAATGAAGCCATATGATTCCATAAAGGAATGTTGAAACAAGGGATACTTCATCCATTTTAATGGGTCCCACAGAAACTTGTATCAAGTTGTCTGGTGTAGTTGAGCTGCAAACCTCCAGGGACAAAAGAACATCAGAGCCACAAGTACATATGCTCTGTAAATTGGATTATTAGATAACTTCAAAGAGAATCAGGCTCTCCAAAGAGGATCACATTTCCTGATAGAAATAGTGGTTCAGGTTTTAGTTAGTACAAAGAAAACAGTCTCCACTAGGAAGTAGGGCACCTGGCAAAATAGATATTCAATTTTGAAAGAGGCAGCTTCTCAACAGCCAACATTTTATTTCATTAATAGTTTCCATGCATCCATTCACTTTCAGATGCTGCCAGGTGTCTCATATACATGTATATAACGTTTACTGGAGCTAGGATATACTAGTTAGATAACTCTTCCTGCTATTTTGATTTTAATTTTTTTTTATGATTTTAAATGTAACATTGAAAATATTTGTTTGTACTAAATGTATTTCCTGTTTGAGGCCTATGGCCAGACAGTAATAATAAATGATTGATGATTGATATGTTAGTTGGTTTAGATTATTTTATAAAGAAAGGTGGGATGTAATTCTTTTTTTAAAAAAATTACTTTTTGGGATAAGTTTTGGTCTCTTGCTCCTTATTGTTTCAGTAATAAATACTTTTTATTTGCTGTAATGCTATGATAAATGTTTATACAGCAACTTGCAGCTGGTGCCAAGAGATAGGATAGTGTGTTCCTTTACTGAAGCTTCAAATCTTTACTCATTGTCCCTAATGTTTGAAGCTGAATTATACACAGTCAAACTGAGTGTATCTACTCTGACCGGCAGCAACTCTGTTTGGTTTCAGGCAATGGTATTTCCCATCTGAAATCCTGTTAACTGGAAATGAGAAGGGTTGAACCTGAGACATGCTGCATACAAAAAAGGAAGACATCTCTACCTCTGTATGCATTGGGGGGGCATGATCAACAATCGGGGAGTTGAAGGGTTGCATTCTGCACCATAATCATGTTATACTTTGTTGTGAAGCAGGTGGGTGTCACATTATGAACTGAATGCCAAAATGTACGTGAACTGTCATTCCTGAGTATTAGGGTTGATTTCAAGTACATGTGGCTAGTAGTATGTGTACTCTCATTGTGGATACATGAAAAAAGCAAACTGCTATCACAGAAGTATACACCATTTTAAATGCATGGAATTGCAAAGATGGCTTTATTCTGCTTTTGTGGGAGAATATTCCAGAGGAGGTGCTCTTTTCTTGCCTTTGGTTTCCATTCATTAAGGAAAAAATTGCTACTACACCAAAGAAAAGGGTGATGGTGTCAGTGTTGTACTGAGTTGCCAAAATACCTAAGCCCATCATTTGTAGCCACATCATCTTCTGGCTCCTCTTACTCTACCCAAAGCTTCACACTCCCTCACTGCTTGATTAATACATTCTGTCTGCTTTTTAAATACACCTAGGCCAAAACAGGTTTACAGCAGCCTGTTGTCCCAACAGCTGTCATTCAAGTTACACTCTGATATGGCAGCAACTTGTCAATCCTTGTGATTTTTACAACTGGGCTAGTAAATGATTTTAATTGTTTAAAGCAGGCTGGGTTTTAACACCAACTAAAAGGTTGGGACAGCTATACGAAGGGAAAAAATACTAGCATAATCATTTAATGGTAAACCTTGGACTGGGGATGCTTCCAGATTGTCATTGTTTTCAGGTGGGATCCAATCACACCAAGGCAAACTCAGATTATGCAGTGCAAATTGTTTTGTAGGTCTTCCACAACAAGCCTGCTTCCCCAAAAGATCAGTCTTTTTGCAGTAAGGAAAGTGGAATAACGCTTGCATGACACATTGTCTAACCTCCCCACAAACAAATCAGAGTGAATAAACAGGGCACCTGCAAACGAACATTGAACGTTTTTCACCACGCCCATGAAACATTCACACATATGCTTAGCATGGATGCAGCCATACTCAAACTGGTCTAGGCTGTGGCCAGTATATCACATTGTGGCCTTAGCGTACTACTGGTTCAAAGGACAACTTTTCCTCCAACTTTGCTTTTCTTTTGCAAAAGCAAAGGAAAAGCACCTTTACCTGGTGGCCAACCTGGTGTTGCTCTTGGAATGTGTGAAACAGCTTAGAGGCTGTGCAAACTTGTCCCTGGTGCCTGCATTGTACAGCTTCAGCTACACTTGGGCCAAATTCCCTGAGGGCAAAGTGGACGGGGCTACATACACCACACACTCCAGTTTGTCAGTTTGGATTTCTCACTGTGTGCTGAGAAAATAGCTGTCTGCCAATGCCCAGAAAGGAAATGCAATGCAGAAGAGATTCCCAAATGAGCTAGTGATGGAGGAGCGCTATCTTATTCCATGGCCAGTATGGAAGCCAATCAGGGTGGTGAAGGAGGGACAGAGCACTGTGCTTCATCAACTCCTTATAGCTGACCATGGAAGAAAAGATTGCTCTCTTCTCCCATGGCCAGGTGGTTGCAGAACATGGCAGGTGAGGGGTGCACAAGAGGGGGAAGGGGACATGGCCTGAGTAGAGTTCCAGAGACCGCATTTGGAGACCTGGTGGGTCAGATTAGGACCAGAAGCTCCCTAGCCTGAGTTAAGCTATGAAGAGTAGGGCTCCTGCTGGGAGGAAGGGCAGGATAGAAATCAAATAATAAATAATAAATAAAAGGAAGACATATCACCATCAGTTTTGTATTTATCAAAACTTCAAATGTTTTGAAAAGCAATTGAATAAAAAATTGTACTTGCCCATTTCTGCAGTCCCATACTAAAATTAGGGGGGAACTGGTGAAGTTGAAGGACATGTGAAAAAGATATACAAGAAAGCTATGTTGTCTTAATGAGTATAATTAGTATTTTCCAAATTCCTTTCCAGTTATCATGGTAGTTCTTAATTGAAACCCTTCTGTGTTCTTAGGGGAACATTTTAGGACAGTTTATAACTTCCCACTTGCCACCCTTCAACTGCAGTTGTATTCAAATTCCCTGATGTGAAGTGTCATTGCTACTGTAGAGAAGTAATTTTAACTAAATAAAATGGGAATGCTGTAAATAAATGCTCCACGTTGTCAATATGATATTCTCTTTCTCTGCCTCTTTGTCAGTTGCCTTTTATTGACGCTCTGCAAAGCTGTGGCTGAAGATTTTGACTTTGTGTGCGTGTGCTGAACTTGTGGCTAAGATGCTCATGAAAGTTAATGACAATAGGTGATTACGTGAAATATGTTTCTGGCTTTAAGATCTTCAGGCTGAGCCTGCAGGCCGCCGCATCGGCAGCGGTTGCTAGGAGACGGGCGTCGCGGCTTGTCAGCCTCAGCAGGAGCCATGGAGGGCAGGCCGGGCCGGCTCCTCCTCCTTAGTCCAGCCGGTTCTCCCTGCTCCGGAAAGGACGGCCGGCCGCTTCACACCTCCTGCTGTTGGCGCCGCTGGGGGGGGCCCATCGCGGCTGCTGCCACCCAGCGGCACCCACAGCAGGAGGGGTGAAGCCGGCGGCCGTCCTTTCCGGAGCCTCCCGCTGAGCCTGCAGGCCGCGTCGGCAGCGGTTGCTAGGAGACGGATCCGACGCGGCTTGTCAGCCTCAGCAGGAGCCATGGAGGACAGGCCGGGCCGGCTCCTTTTTAGCCCCGGAGCCGGTTCCTCTGCTCTGGAAAGGACGGCCGCCAGCTTCACCCTTCCTGCTGTGGGTGCCTCTGGTCGGCAGCGGCCACGATGGGCCCCCCCAGCGGCACCAACAGCAGGAGGGGTGAAGCGGCCGGCCGTCCCTTTCCAGAGCTGGAGAACCGGCTGGACTAAGGAGGAGGAGCCGCCCCGACCTGCCCTCCACGGCTCCTGCGCTGAGGCTGCCAGGCAGGCCGCAAGCCGCATGGGCCCCGTCTTGGCCGGGGCTAAGAGGGAGCTGGCCCAGCCTGGGCTCCACTGCCACCCCACCACTCGCCTCAGTCCACCCACGGCAGCGGCAGCGGCCGCGATCCCTCCCCAACCAGAGACTTCAGCAGCCTGAGCCCCAGGGTGGGGAACTGGCTCCGGGCCGGCCGGGGCTAAGAAAGACGGAGCCAGGCAGGCCCAGCCTAGCCTCAGCTGCCACCGCTCGCCTCCACCCACCCATGGGCCATCAGATCACCCTCACACGCCTGGGCCCGGGCCTCACTTGTATGTTCTCTCTGTGGGTGATGGCAGGAGCGGGCAGGGGCTGCTGCTGGAGGAGTCCCTCCCTCACTGTGTGCTGCTCAAGTCCTGCCTGCCTGCCTGAAATTGTAAAGAGCGGAAGTCGGCCAGCCGCAGCCCAACGTATGCGTGGTCAATCGCGCATGCGTGGCTGAGGGGGCCAATAAAAAGCCGGAGATCCACCTTTTAAATTGAAGTATAGCCGGAGGCCAGAGACGGCCCCCTTTTGCTGGAGTCTCCGGCAGATTGCCAGAGACCTGGCAAGCCTAGGCCATGGAGGTCACCTGGGCCTCTAGCAACAAAGGTCCAGGAGGACCCCCAGACTACGGACCTGCTCTTTCAGAGGGAGTATGACCCCATCCAAAGCAGGCAACTGACCAATTATACGAACTCGGGAACCATGCACTTGCAAGGATTCAGGGTCAGTTGGAGGTAGTGTGCTGGATATATGGAAACTTTGGTCTGATTCAACAAGACAGCTTTTAAAATATCTTTTCTAGGGCCAATGATATTCTGCACAATGGTACTCATGCATTTTTAAAACCTGGGTTGAAAATGTTATTCCCATGTAGGAGAACCCTCCCCCCCCCCGAGAAATGTAATCTTTATCATGTGAAAGCCAGTCTCACCCCTGGACCTCAAAGACTGGCCTTGGTGGTGCAGAGTTTCCTTAATGCTCCCTAGAGTTAGCCTGGCAACCTGTCCACTCAATGGTGATGCTTGAGACATTGTTTGGGAATCAGCCTTTCAAGATCCTACTCTTTCATGGCACAAATCATTATGTTTCTGCAGGGGACAGGGGAAGGACCCTACAGCTACCACAGTAAAGCTCACAGATCGTTGGACAAAATTAAACATGTTGCCTAAGTATTCTGTTGTTTTTCATTTAAAGGAAATTGCTCTGCCCCTGTAACTCCCACTGAAGTAGCAGGCAGGCAAAGGGCTCCAACTGTTTACTGCATCTTTGGCTAATTCTCAGAAACACAACTTGGAGCTTCTGAAATATTAATGCAGTAGCTGCGGAGCAGGTGTTTAGAAAACTCTGTACCCAGAGTTAAATGGAGGTTGCAGTGATTTCCAACATGGCATGCAGGCTGCATAGAAAGGGTTAACATGGGTGTGTTGCTGTGCTTTGGAATTCCAATTCCACTAAGTAATTATTGGCAGACAGTCACAAAAATAACATTTTCCATCTGCATGAAAAATTCAGACAAGTGTGCTGTGTATTAGATTTACCTGGTAAGGCTCTTTAAATGGAGGTTATATCATGATTGCAGGCTACTCATGGCCATTGTAGGATGCGCCTTTGGTCTGTTCCAGCACCCAGACACTTTTTTCCCTTTCCTGAAAAAAAGAGGTCCTGGCAAAGGTCTCAATGGCAGCCTTCCTCCCTCACCAATGTTGTGGAGTCCATTCTCCACTACAGCAGGAGCTGTGTAGCCACCTACCCACGGGCCTGACTCTTGTGCTCCTCCTCCACCCAGCCATTTTTGTGGGCAACTATGTCCCTCTGCCACCATGTGGTAGCTCTAATACATGCAAATCCACAACTGGAAGGGCAGGGAAATAAAACCTTCCAATATATGCTGTTTATTTCTGTCCTACTATTTCTCCTATTTCTATCTCCTAAGGCCCATTTCCCACAATTCCTACTTCTTCTCTGTTCCCTACGTTTGCATTCCAGTCCCCCATGATTATCAGCAGAGCTTGGAAGTAACTCGTTATTTTTAACGAGTTACTTGTAATTAGTTACAATTTTAAATAACGAGTGGGTAATTCCATTACATTTGGCAAGTAAAGGAACGACTAATAATTTCCCTACTTTTCAGCTGCAACTTTAACGTTTCCACGTTAGGTTGGACATTACTTGGGGGCGGGAACAAGGGGAAGTCAGCTCCTGGCTGTGATTGGTTAACACAAGACATGTGCCTCACACTGATTGGACCTCTGCGCAGACTCTCTCTTCCCTCGTGATCTGTGTTAGGAGGCACGAGGGAAGAGGTGAATAGGCAGGGCCTGCTACCGTCTGACTCTGAGAGGAAAAAATGGACGCCGGAGGAAAAAGCCAGGGCAATGAAGGCAGCAGCAGAATGGCGAAGACTGTGGAGGTGAGTGACGATGATTTGTGTGTGTGTGTGTGTGTGTGTGTGTGCGCTCCGGTGTGTGTGTTTTAGCTGGAGTCTCTGGTTTTGGGGGGCCCTCCAGCTCTCTGGCTACCACCCCTTACTCTCCGGACTCTCAGCTTCAATTTTTAAAAAAAGTAAGTTTCTAGGTGGTCT
The DNA here is from genome assembly GCF_030035675.1 of Rhineura floridana. Taxonomy (NCBI): domain Eukaryota; kingdom Metazoa; phylum Chordata; class Lepidosauria; order Squamata; family Rhineuridae; genus Rhineura; species Rhineura floridana. The sequence continues at coordinate 512,859 of NC_084495.1, forward strand.
AATTCCCAAGATATACACCAAAACGTCAACCCCCCCCGCACAACTTTTTTTTAAACAGATCCATGCTCTAGCTACAACTCCCATCAGCCCAATCCAGTGGCCATGCTGGCTGGGGCTGATGGGAGTTGTAGTTTAAAAAAGTAACTTTTCAAAGCTCTGGCTGTAACCCCGCCCTTTCAGGATTGTAGCCAATTATGCCAGAGTTGTGACTTGTTGATCCAGGCATGCCTAGGCTGAACGTCAGAATATGGTGGCTTTGAGTTTTTTGCAGTTTGCGTAAGTAATATGGCTTAATGTCTTCTGTCCAAGAGTCCAAGAGTCAGACCCTGGGCTATGAAATATGAAAGTATTTAATCCAATATCTGCTTTTCTGGGAGTAAAGCCATTTCTGGGAGTAAAGCATGTACCTGGAGTAAACCCCATTGAACTCCATTAGGACTTGCTTTTGAGTAGACATGGTTAGGATTGTGCTGTAAATTAATGGGACTTGTGAGTAAACATAGTGCAGACTTGTGTTTGTGTTGTAAATCTCTCTCCCTCCAACCCTATTTTTAAAGAAATTAGGCAGGGTTTATCACAGTTTTTATTATGTAGGAAACTAATACTCATTTGTTAAAAAAATGAATGAAGTTTATTTATTTATTTATTTTTATTATTTGATTTATATCCCACCCTTCCTCCCAGTAGGAGCCCAGGGCAGCAAACAAAAGCACTAAAAACACTTTAAAAATCATAAAAACAGACTTTAAAATATATTAAAACAAAACATCTTTAAAAACATTTTTAAAAGCTTTAAAATATTTTTTTAAAGAAAAAGTTTAAAAACATATTAAAAAGCAATTTCAACACAGACGCAGACTGGGATAAGCTCTCAACTTAAAGGACTTGTTAAAAGAACAAGTTCCTTATCACTTGAGGCTGCAGTTTTCCCTGGTTGAGTAAGCCCCATTGAATACATTGGGACTTGCTTCTGAGTAAACAAACATAGGATTGCACTATTTTATTTATTTATTTATTTATTTATTTTATTACATTTCTAGACCGCCCTATAGCAGAAAGCTCTCAGGGCGGTGTACAACAATCTCAGGGCGGTGTACAACTATAAATATCTTTACAGGTTATATAAATAAACATATTTGATAGTCACGCTTATATAAATATTTTCATAGAATCATAGAATAGTAGAGTTGGAAGGGGCCTATAAGGCCATCAAGTCCAACCCCCTGCTCAATGCAGGAATCCAAATCAAAGCATTCCCGACAGATGGCTGTCCAGCTGCCTCTTGAATGCCTCCAGTGTCGGAGATCCCACTACCTCTATAGTAATTAGTTCCATTGTTGTATGGCTCTAACAGTTAGGAAGCTTTTCCTGATGTCCAGTCGAAATCTGGCTTCTTGCAACTTGAGCCCATTATTCTGTGTCCTGCACTCTGGGATCATTGAGAAGAGATCCCGGCCCTCCTCTGTGTGGCAACCTTTCAAGTACTTGAAGAGTGCTATCATATCTCCCCTCAGTCTTCTCTTCTCCAGGTTAAATATGCCCAGTTCCTTCAGTCTCTCCTCATAGGGCTTTGTTTCCAGTCCCCTGATCATCCTTGTTGCCCTCTTTTGAACCTGTTCCAGTTTGTCTGCATCCTTCTTAAAGTGCAGAGACCAGAACTGGACACAGCACTCAAGATGAGGCCTAACCAGTGCTGAACAGAGGGGAACTAATACTTCACATGATTTGGAAACTATACTTCTGTTAATGCAGCCTGATATAGCATTTGCCTTTTTTGCAGCCACATCACACTGTTGGCTCATATTCAGCTTGTGATCAACAACAATTCCAAGATCCTTCTTGCATGTCGTACTGCTGAGCCAAGTATCCCCCATCTTATAACTGTGCATTTGGTTTCTTTTTCCTAAGTGTAGAACTTTTACTTCCACCCAGTTTTGTCATGCTGTGTCCCTATAAGTATCCAATTGCATACTATGGTTGTACAATACTTCCTTTACATTTTAAGTATGACTTGGGGTAGTCATGGTTCTCCATTGTTTTCATCCTGAGGGGCAGATAGGCTGAGAAATGGTGAGTAGCCCATGGTCACCCACTACACTTTATAGCTTATTTTCATTTTGAAAAATTAATTAAAACAATTTACATGCAGGCAAAATTTATTAAGCGGATTCACACAATATGTGTAAAGCACATCCAACTCGCATTTAAAGCGTATGACTTCCCCTAAAGAATTCTGGGAAGTGTCATTTCCCCCTCACAGTTATAGTTCTCACCACTCTTAACCAACTGCAGTTCCCATGATTCTGTGGTGGGATTCATGTGCTTCAAATGGGTGTTGAATGTGCTTTAAAGGAATGGTGTGGATCTGCCCTAGGTATGATGTTCATTCAAGAGTGAATTGAAAAGAACAATTTTAAAAGATACTTCTTACTCTTACTCATTTTTCAGACCTCTTTCTGAAGTAAAGGGTCAAATCTGTAAAAACATTTGGAGCAGCCACATTAAAAGATAAGGGCAGGGTATTCCAGGCAGGGGGTTGCCAACCCTGCTTGGATATGGATGTCTTTGCAGAAGAACCCTAGTCAAGGTTTACCAACAGCACAGTCCAAACTATATCTACTTAGAAGTCAGTCCTGTTGAGTTCTATGGGGCTTAATCCCTTAGTAAGTGTGTTTAGAATTGCAGCCTTCAGGAGCCTCCATCTTTACTCCCCAAAGCTCCCATCTAACATCTCCACAACACTAGGCTCCTTTGTCTCTGCTGTGGCCTTCTGGTGACTGCCCTAGCCTGAAGGCACTTAACCCTTCTTGCTGAAAGCAAGTAGGCTAGATTAAATGTTCCCTACCCAGGCTCATATATATAAAAGATAAAAGATAAACGGCATTTTGTCAAAAGTATTTTTGTCTACATTTTATACCTCATCCTTGGTTTTCCAAGCTTGGCATGGAATGCTTCTCATACAGAATTAATTTGAAATGCTGCATATTTATTATCATAATCATCATATTCAAAATAAAAAATATATGTACCGCCTTCAAGTTGATTCCAACTTATGGTGACCCTATGAATAGTGTTTTCATGAGGCTGAGAGGCAGTGACTGGCCCAAGGTCACTCAGTGAGCTTCATGGCTATGTGGGGATTTGAACCCTAGTCTCATTTTGTTCTCACAACAACCCTGTGAGATAGTAAGTTAGACTGGCCCAGGCAGGGTTATTTAGTGAGCAAAAATGATGCAAATAGGATCTCTTTTAATTGTGCTATTGACCTGCTTACTTCCACTCTGACTGGGGGATCTTGCAGCATGAGGAAGAGATGGGGGCACATCACAGCTGAAGTTCACCCATATAGGAGCATTATCTCTTGTTTATTACAGAGACGCCTGTTGCAGGTTTTGCTGCTGAGAGCAGCAGTCAGTTAGTGCGGCCACTTGAGTCACAGCTTGTTGATCCTGAGGAGGCAAAACTAGAAAGTGAGGTTCAGAAAGGAGGCCCTGTGCACGAGGAGGAGGAGGGCATGAAGCAGTGCCAGTTGCCCACAGCCACATCTGCAGAACAGCAAGTACCATGGTTTGGCTTTGAGAAAGCTTGTACATTTGTGAGCCAGAGTGGGAAAAATGTTGTTGTACGATGCAATTACTGCCTTCCAAGGATCAAAAATCTGAGATCAGCTGTTCCCCCTCATCCAATGTGAAGAAACATTTTGAGGTAAGCCTTTGTCATGCTGGTCCTCAAAGAGTGTCCATTGTCTATTTATGTTTAAATTGTGAAGTTCCTCTTCCATTTTTTCTTGGATTCATTGCTTTGTTCTTCTTCCTCAGAGGGCACACGCTGAGAAGCTGAGAGCAATTGAAGAAGCAATAAAGGCAAGGAGACGTGGCCTTCCTGAACCAATGCATGACACCCCTCCTCCCAAAATGCTGAAGCAGCAGCAGACAACCCTTGAGAGGTGGGGATCTGGCAGGGAGCCTGTCACCCAGAGCAATCTCGACAGGAGAATCATTGATTTCATTGTAGAGAAGGCATTACCACTTCAGACTGTGGACAAACCATCATTCATTAATCTGGTTCGCATTGGACTCCCCAAAGATCTCACCATCATATGTGCCAAGACTCTGAGAGACAGAATTGAGAAGAGAGCATGCCACATGAGAGAAACTCTTGCAAACCGAATGGGTGCTGTGGCATATATAGCAACCACTGCAGATTGTTGGACCAATGGCAAGAAGAGTTACTTCTTAACAGCCCACTGGATCAACCCAACTACCCTGAAACGTGAGGTCGGGGCCTTGGCTTGTAAGCATCTGAAGGGGCGCCATACATACGATGTCCTTTCAAAAGCACTGCATGATGTACATGTGCAGTACAGGATCCACAACAAAGTTATGTGCACTACTACAGACAATGGCTCCAACTTTGTGAAAGCGTTCAGAGTTTTCATGGCCAAAGAACCAGTGGAAGCTGCAGGCACCAGTGACGATGATGGTGATAACCAGGAGGAGGAGGAGGTTGAGGTGGAGTTTGTGCCTATCTGTGAGATCCTGGACACAGGACCTGAGGCAGAGGAAGAAGCTGCAGACTCAGGAGAGGATTTTGTTTTACCACCACACCAGAGATGTGCTAGCCACACCCTCAACCTTGTGGCAACACAAGACATAGAGGCCATGCTTTCTGACTCCTCCAAAAGTAGTCTTCTTGGTCCTTTCAAGAAACAGTTTCATTCCTTGATGGGAAAGTGCAGCAAGTTGTGGTCCAAGCAGAACCAGTCAGCCCAGATTGCTGAGTATATCCATGTGCAATGTGGTGTGTATCTGAAGGTACCGAATAAGACCAGGTGGATGCGTTGAAGCAACTACATGAGCTCCTGTCAACTGTGCCACTAAAAATGCATGCCATAATGGACCGCTGCTCCTTGTCCAGGATCACAGCTGCCGAGATTGAAGTGGTACAGGAATACACAGAGATTATGGAGCCACTAGCCCAGTCCCTAGATATCCTGCAACGGGAGAACGGCATGTTCATGGGGTATTTGCTACCAACGCTCTGCAATCTGGACCGCAAGTTAGAAGGACTGGAAAACAAACCTGAGAGGTACACATACTGTTTTCAGCTGCTGAGAGGTGTGCGCGAAGCCCTAAGAAAGTGGTTTGCAGCTATCTGGGAGGACAAGAGGCTTCTTCTGGCAGCCTGCCTACACCCTCGCTTCAAACTAGATTGGCTGGATTCGTGTCAGGCCACCACCCATACCAACAAGTAAGAACATTAGGGAAGCCATTTGGGTGGATTACTCCAAGGGAAATGTTGTCTCAAGGGAGGCATCAGAGGGCTTAAGGTGGTAGGCAGGGGCTGGGCCTTCTCTTCCTGGGGCTCCTCATCACAACCTTGGGTTGCTGCAAGTAATCCTTAAGGGTCTGCTGTGCTGCCCCATGAGTGTGGTGACTTGGTCACCTTCCTACCTTCCATGTCATCATCCACAGGCTCAGGCTGGACCCTGAACCAGGGGACATGACAAGCATCAGGAAATGAAGAGCAGATGATGGTTTCCTAACATATATGTGTTAACATATCCTCTCTCTTTCTTAGATACACAATGGAAGCCTTGCTGAAAGCTGAAATAAAGATGGGTGTACTTAATGAGGACAGTGATCAGTCTTCAGATAAAGACCAGGAAGGAGATGACTTAGCAGATGACTTCTTTAACTTTCTGCCCCAGGGCAAGAAGTCAGCAGTGGACACTGCTGAGGAGGAACTGGTGAGGTACCTGAGGTCTCCCAACAGAGAAGTGTCATCACTCCATGGCTTTCCACGTGTGCTGCGGTGTTTTTTGCAGCACAACACAGGCATGCCTTCAAGCGGCGCAGTAGAACGCCTGTTCAGTACTGGTGGCAATGTAATGACTGTAAAAAGACATTCCTTGTCTGACATGCTCTTTGAGCATCTTGTTCTTTTGAGACATAACAGAAACATATTATAAAAGCATTTCAAGTGTAAAATTTGATTTCAAGAGTTGGGGTATCTTCATTGCTTGGGGGGATGTGAGATTCTGTTATGCCATTATGTTAATCTTATGGATAATTTTTTTTATTCTACTTCCCCCTGTGTGTGTGTGTTTATTTTTAATATTGTTTTAGGCTTCTTAGATGTGCAGCAGCCAAGGCCAGCACCTTGTAGGAGTTTTTTTTTAAAAGTAACTGAAATGTAATTGTAGTGATTACTTTTGAGAAAAGTAAAGTAATCAGTTACTTTCAGAGCAATTGTAATTGTACCGGTAATTACTACTTTTTTGGGCCAAGTAATTGTAACTGTAATTTATTACTTTTTAAAAGTAATCTTCCAAGCTCTGATTATCAGCACATCTTGTTTTGGTGCGTGATCAATTTCTTCCTGTACTTCTGCATAAAATCTCTCCAGTTCCTCTTCTTCTGCCTTTGCCGTTGGAGCTTAGACTTGGATGATGGTTATGTGAATAGGTTTCCCGTTTAATCTCATTAATATCACTCACTCAGACCTTGTGTTGTAGCTCCTAATTGCTTTTGCTACTTCACTTCTCACTATTAAAGCAACCCCATTTCTTCTTAATTTCTCATTTCCTGCATAAAATATTTTGTAGTTGCCTGATTGAAAATGTCCCATTCCCATCCATTTTAATTTGCTCATTCCAAGTATTGTAATACTGATACATTCCATTTCTTGCTTCACAATTTCTAACTTTCCCTGGTTCATGCTTCTCATGTTCCATGTTCTTATTGTGTATGTCATACAACACCGGATTCTCCTTTCGCATCTGTGAGCATCAGCCTCCGGGCTTCCTACTCATACTTGTCCTTTGTTCTTCCCCAGTAACTGAGTGCCTTCTGACCTGGGGGTCTCACCTTTCAGCACTATCTTGTGTTGCATTGTGGATACTCTGTTCATAGGGTTTTCGTGGTAAGAGGTATTCAAAGGTGGTTTATGTTGAAATAGGCTAATGTTGCATGGTCACTTTAAGGGATATTTGGGAATATCCCATGTACCTGTTTACCATGATGTAACTTCCTAATGGGTGGGGTTTAGTTACCTGACCTCCTTTGTCCTGGGGGATTTTTGAATATTCTTTCCTACTTGCTGATCTTCTACCTTTGAGAGAGGCCGCATGGCAAGATGCTCTCTCTCTGAGAGCATCCATTACCCAACACCAAGATGGACTGAGACTCCTATATTTTCTTTCTTCTAAGCTAGAGCCTATGTTCTTCTAAACATATGAAAGGTCGTGAGTAAACATTCTTTTTCTTTTACCTAAAGGATTGTGTCTGTTATCATTTATATAGAGAAAGGTGGGCTGGTTTACATTCTCATTCCGCTGCTTGTATTTTTACAACTCTGCTAAGAAATAGGACCGACCAAATTAGTTCCTATTTCTGTGTGTGTATTTTTTATAATACCGAACAGTTTACTGCTGCCTTCCTCTGAGTTTGGATGCATCTTGGTCTGGTGTCTCAGCTTTGACCATTTCGCCTTGGGTGCCTCTGCTAGCAGCCTAGCCTCTTGGTCTAGACTCCTGATGGCATTGCTCTCAGCTTCTTCAACACTCTCAAGCCCCCTCACCATTTTAAGGTGTGCATCCTAGAGGAGGCTGTGCTTTATAAATTACAGCAAAGCCTTTGATTGTGTAGATTATGAAAAAGTATGGAATGCTTTAAAAGAAATGGGAGTGCCACAGCATCTGATTATCCTGATGTGCAACTTATACTCAGCACAAGAGGCTACTGTAAGGACAGAATATGGAGAACACGATTGGTTCCCCATCGGAAAGGGTGTGAGACAGGGGTGTATTTTATCACTCTATTTGTTTAATCCATATGCAGAACATATCACACGGAATGCAGGTTTGGATCAAGATGAAGGAGGTGTGAAAATTGGAGGGAGAAATATCAATAATTTAAGATATGCTGATGATACTATACTACTAGCAGAAACCAGTGATGATCTGAACCGAATGCTGTTGAAAGTTAAAGAGGACAGCACAAAAGCAGGACTACAGCTGAACGTCAACAAAACTAAAGTAATGACAACAGAAGATTTATGTAACTTTAAATTTGACAATGAGGACACTGAACTTCTCAAGGAGGACAATACCTTGGCACAGTCATTAACTAAAATTGAGACAATAGTCAAGAAATCAGAAGAAGGCTAGGACTGGGGAGGGCAGCTGTGAGAGAACTAGAAAAGGTCCTCAAATGCAAAGATGTATTGGCGCTCCCTGCCTCAAAGCATTCCTGCCCGCCTGTGTCAAGAGGAGAGGGAAAGTGGAGTTTGCCAGGGCTCTCCTCCTTTTGATTCTTTTGGTCACTCCCAGGTGGGGCAGCGGGGAGAAATGGGGAGGCTCACCATGTACCATTCTGCCCTGATGACCTTTCTACTAGGCTGCACCAAGACCTCAGCAGGCAACTTAAAAAAAGAAGTTATCACAAACCCTGCTCTGTTCTTGGAGCTGACAGCATCAATACTGCTATGTCCAGTGCTCACTTCTGGCTCCTACCCAACTTTTTTCCTCCCTTTGCCAAAGCAAACTGACTTCTGACACCTCCCCTTCCATTTTCATCCTTTAAAGGGTGGAAAATCTGAAATCTTGGCTGTGCAATACCCACAATGCATTCATGTTTTCTCCAGCCCAGTCTCTTGGCAGACTCTGTGCCTGTAACTCTGCGGATTCCCACAGTAACCTCTATTGCTTACTGCTGACAGAGCTCAAAATAGGCCCATTTAGTATCCAAACTACTATAACACAAGTAGCCAAGGCTTGCATGCAGACTATTACATGGCAATAGCAAGATGGATGGGTAGATGGATGGATACTAGTAATAGAATCAAGGGAATGTGCCTTTATTTGGATATAGCACTGATTAAAGAACATCTTCACATCTTATATTTTTAATGCATACCTAAGATTTTTGAAGTGTGCACTTAAAGTATTTGCATGCAGTCTCATGTATCATACTGGTAAACATGTGAGTAAGTCAGACTGGCTGCACAAATACTACTGTGGTATTTGTCCAATCCATGAGTGCAGAACTCCCACTTTCGGAATATTTTAGCCCCAGTCCTTCCCCTCCTCTATCTTCTTTAAAGCAGTAAACTGAAGGAACTTGGCATGTTCAGTCTGGTGAAGAGAAGGCTGAGGGGTGACATGATTGCACTCTTTAAGTACCTGAAGGGCTGTCACATAGAGGAGGGTACAGATTTGTTCTCTGCTGCCCCACAGGGTAGGACTAGGTCTAATGGTTTTAAGTTGCAGGAGTGTAGATTCAGATTGGACATTAGAAGGAACCTCTTGACAGTAAGGGCAGTTTGTCAATGGAACCGACTGCCTAGGGAGGTGGTGGGATCCCCTTCGCTGGATGTCTTCAAGCAGAGGCTGGACAGCTATCTGCGGGAGATGCTCTAGCTGTGGATTTCCTGCTATGAGCAGGGGGTTGGACTTGATGGCCTACAAGGCCCCTTCCAACTCTATGATTGTATGATTCCATGGTTTGAATACAGTGTGCAAGCCATGTGTCCCCTGGAGGTGGAATCCTCAGTGGCCTTCTAAACCAGTCTACTGTGTGCACAGGCTGATCAGGTGATGTCCTGCATAGGCCCTTGACAAACCCCATGCCTAGCAGAAGCAGAACATGTTACACTAGACTAGACTTTTATGCAAAGAAAGAAAACAAAAGAAAGATAATAATTTGCCCACAGCCCATGTGAGGAAGAGCTTGAACCTTAAAAAAAAATTTTTTTTAATGATCTTGGTTGTGATGGTCCTTTTGGATGTGTACATATCCACACACAGAAGCCAGAGGGAGGTGGCCAATGGATAGAAACTGCATCAGAGGGACCCAGAAGGGCAGAGACTGAGAGTGAGGTCAAGGTAGACTGAGAGGTGGAGAGCTGTGTTGTGAGGAGTGTGCATGGCCTTCAAAGTAGAACATAGAGATCACGGAGGCAGCTGTGACACTCTCCACTCCTGGACCAATGGTAAAATTAGCCTCAGTTCCATCTCATTCTAGGATGTTGGGTGCTGTGGACCGGGTGCCATGCCTGGTGTGCTTATCTGCAAAAAAGTTGCCTTAGAGATGCCAGGTCTCCACCCAGGAAACAGACACCAGAGGGTCCATGCCTGCCCTGTATACATTAGGGAAATGGGAGGGACTGCTGGTTCCTTCCACATCCCCTCTCCTAGAACCTGGGGCCACAGTCCAGGCCCCTGCAGACACAGAGGGGCCCACACAGAGGGTAGCTGAGAGAGCTACAGATGATGAAGGCATCAGCACCTGGGCCAGGGCCCACAAAGGCTGGTGCTGTCACCACAGCACCCTATCTTCTTTTACACCGCTTAGAAATGCAAATGATGAAGCAGTATATAAATGCTTTAATTAAGTGAATCATAGAATTGTGAAATAGTAGAGTTGGAAGGGGCCTATAAGGCCATCAAGTCCAACCCCCTGCTCAAGGCAGGAATCCAAGTTAAAGCATCCCTGACAGGCGGCTGTCCAGCTGCCTCCAGCGTTGGAGAGCCTCCCAACTCCTGAAGTCATTGGTTCCATTGTCATACGGCTCTGACAGGTAGGAAGTTTTTTCTGATGTTCTGGCTTCCTGCAGTTTGAGCCCATTATTCCATGTCCTGCACTCTGGATGATCGAGAAGAGATCCTGGCCCTCCTCTGTGGGACAACCGTTCAAGTACTTTGCACCACTTTACCTTTGAAAGCCCCAGAGCCACCAAGCACTGCCTGCCCATCTTCACCACCACGTCTTTTTTTGCTGCTGCCCTCCCATCTATGACGAGCAGGCCTCCACCCCTTTCCTCTCAGAGCCCGTTTCCATCTCTCCTGCAGGCAGACCCACCATGCTGAGCAGGCTTCTATTTCTTTCCTTTCTTTCCGAGGCTGTCGTTTCCACCTTTGCAATGACATACAAGAGCTGGAACATCGACTTCTTCATCCCCGTTATCAAGTTGAAGTACTGCTTAGCGTGGACATCGTCTGTGTTGGCAAAAAGCTGGACTTTTCCTGCTCCTTTTTCGGTATTAGGACTGGCAGATGCAGGACCAGCAGGAGCCCTCAGGGGTATCACGTTTTTATGTCAGCATATTGATGTAAGAACTAGGAAACATTGTCTACTTGTTAGGAATTTATTAGGAAAGTATGATTTGTTAGTCAGTCTCTCCCAGCTATGTCCACCAGGGTACCTGGTCCAGCATCAGGGTAGACCTGAGGGTCAGGGAGGGGGGGTTGCTGTGGTCTATAGGAGCTCGATCTTCCTCTGCAAGCACCCTGTCCATGTGACTACTGGTCTGGAGTGTTTGCACCTTATGTTGGGTCAGCGGGACAGACTGGGGATTCTGTTGGTGTACCGCCCACTCTGCTGCCCAACAGACTCCCTTGCTGAGCTGACGGAGGTGGTCTCGGGTGTACTGTTGAGATCCCCCCGACTGTTGGCTCTGGGGGATGTCAACATCCATGCCGAGACCACCTTATCCGGGGTGGCTCAGGATTTCATGTTCTCCATGATAACCATGGGACTGTCCCAATATGCCATTGGCCTAACACTAGATTTGGTTTTTGCATCTGGACATGGAGTTGGTGATCTGAATGTGGGGGGCCTTACATCAGTCCCTCTATCATGGACAGATCACTGCTTGCTGAAGTTTAGACTTACAGCGGCTTTTCCCCTCTGCAAGGGTGGGGGACCTACTAAGTTTGTCTGCCCCCAGAGACTAATGGATCCGGATGGTTTCCAAAGGGCTCTGGGGAGTTTTCTGGCTGATAGGGCTGGCGCTCCTGTTGAAACCCTGGTCAAGCTGTGGAATACAGAAATGACCCGGGCGGTTGACATGATTGCTCCTGAGCGCCCACTCCTGTGTAGAGCTCATACAGCTCCATGGTATACCCCAGAGCTGAGAGCACTGAAACAATATCGGAGACGACTTGAGTGCAGATGGAGGCAAACTCCTAGTGGATGCAATTATACACTGGTAAGTGCCTATGGTAAGCTGTATTTAGGGGCAGTGAGGGCAGCAAAAAACCAATATTTTGCTGCCACTATCAAATCTTCAATCTGCCGCCCAGCGGAGCTCTTCAGAATTTTCCGGGGGCTATTACACTCTGGCCCCAGGGACATGGTAGAACCATCTGAGGCCTGCTGTAATGAATTTGCTAGGCACTTCCAGGATAAAATCTTTAGCCAGGACTTAGACTCCAGTGTTATAGCAGGTGAATCAAGCAAGGTATCCAGAGCACAGCCTTGTCCCGATTTCTTGGATGAGTTTCAGTTGGTGCAGCTTGAGGACATTGACAAGGTGCTTGGACAGGTTCGTGCAACCACTTCTGTGCTGGATCCTTGCCATTCTGGGCTAATAAAAGCTAGCAGGGATGGAACAGCCGGCTGGACCAGGGAAGTGATGAATGCCTCTCTGCAAGAGGGGGTGGTCCCTGGCTGCCTGAAAGAGGCAGTAGTGAGACCACTCCTGAAGAGGCCCTCCCTGGACCCAGAAAATCTTAATAAATATAGGCCGGTAGCAAATGTTCCATTCCTGAGCAAGGTCCTGGAACGAGTAGTTGCAGGCCAGCTCCAGACACTCTTGGATGAGACCGATTATCTGGATCCATTTCAGTTGGGTTTCAGGCCTGGTTTTGGCACGGAAACAGCCTTGGTCTCCCTGTATGATGACCTTTGTCGGGAGAAAGACAGGGGGAGTGTGACTCTGTTGATTCTCCTTGATCTCTCAGCGGCTTTCAATACCATCGACCATGGTATTCTTCTGGGGAGACTGGCTGAGTTGGGAGTGGGAGGTATTGCATGGCGGTGGTTCCGCTCCTACTTGGCAGGTCAGCTCCAGAAGGTGGTGCTTGGGGAACATTACTCGGCACCCTGGACTCTCCAGTATAGGGTTCCGCAGGGGTCAGTTCTGTCCCCCATGCTGTTCAACATCTACATGAAACCATTGGGTGTGGTCATCCAGAGCTTTGGAGTGCGTTGCCATCAGGATGCTGATGACACACAGCTCTATTTCTCCTTTTCATCTTCTTCAGGTGAGACTGTCAATGTGCTGAACCGGTGCCTGGCTGCGACAATGGACTGGATGAGGGCTAATAAAGTGAGGCTCAATCCAGACAAGACTGAGATGCTGCTAGTGGGTGGTTCTTTTGACCAGATGGTGGATGTCCAACCTATTCTGGATGGGGTTGCACTCCCCCTGAAGGAGCAGGTTCGTAGCTTGGGGGTTCTCCTAGAACCATCTCTGTCACTTGAGGCTCAAGTAGCCTCGGTGGCACGGAGTGCCTTCTATCAACTTCGGTTGGTGGCCCAATTACATCCCTCTCTGGACAGGGATAACCTGGGTTCCGTTGTCCATGCTCTGGTAACCAACAAATTAACTTACTGCAATGCACTCTACGTGGGGCTGCCTTTGAAGATGGTTCAGAAACTGCAGCTTGTGCAAAATGCAGCAGCCAGATTGGTAACAGGTACCAGACGGTCCAAACATATAAAACCAATTCTGGCCCGCATGCATTGGCTGCCTGTATGTTTCCGAGCTCAATTTCAGGTGCTGGTTTTGACCTATAAAGCCTTACATGGCTTGGGACCACAATAGCTGATGGAACGCCTCTCCCGATACAAACCCACCAGTACACTACGTTCAAGATCAAAGGCCCTCCTCCGGGTGCCTACTCCAAGGGAAGCTCAGAGGGTGGCAACAAGGGAGAGGGCCTTGTGAGTGGTGGCCCTCAAATTATGGAATGATCTCCCTGACGAGGTGCACCTGGCACCAACACTGTTATCTTTTCAGTGCCAGGTCAAGACTTTCCTCTTCTCTCAGGCATTTTAGCATGTGTTTTAAATTGTTTTAAATTTTAAATTGTTTTTAAAATATGTGTTTTAAATTGTATATTTGTTTTAATGTTTTTGGTTGCTGTAAATCGCCCAGAGAGCTTCGGCTATGGGGCGGTATACAAGTGCAATAAATAAATAAATAAATAGAGGACCCCAGAGACAAAAGCTAAAGAAAGCCGAGAAGAAGATGCAGCATTTTAGCATGTGTTTTTAAATTGTTTTTATATTGTTTTGATTTTTAAAATTGTGTTTTAAATTGTTTTTTTTTAAATTGTATATTTGTTTTAATGTTTTTGATTTTTGTAAACCGCCCAGAAAGCTTTGGCTATGGGGCAGTATACAAGTGCAACAAATAAATAAATAAATATTGTATTTTTATTGAAAGTTATTGTTGCTTTTTAATAATGTTATCATCTTGTTATTTAATTTTTCTAAATTTTATTGACATGTATTTCTATATTTGTGTTTATTTTTTGTAAGCCACCTTAAGGGCCTTTTGAAGGGCCTACTTGAAGAGTGCTATTCTATCTCCCCTCAGTCTTCTCTTCTCCAGGCTAGACATGCCCATTTCTTTCAATCTTTCCTCACAGGGCTTTGTTTCTAGTCCCTTGATCATCCTTGTTGCCCTCCTCAGAACCTGTTCCAGTTTGTCTGCATTTTTCTTAAAGTGTGGTGTCCAGAACTGGATGTAACACTCAACATATGGCCTAACCAGTGCCAAATAGAGGGGAACTAATACTTTGCACAATTTGGATACAGTAGGGCCCTGCTAATATGGCGGGTTAGGGACCAGGCCCCCGCCGTAAAGCGGAAATCGCTGTAAAGCGGGGCCCCATAGACTATAATGGGTCGCGTCGCACGAAAATGACATCAAAATGACGTCAAAATGATACGTGATGGAAAAAACCCGCCGTATTAGCGAAACAAGCACTGTAAGAGCAAGGCCTTTCCCTAATTGAAAACCGCCACATGAACGAAGCGCCGTAAAGCAGAATGCCGTAAAACAGGGCCCTACTGTACTATACATGCACGTTGGCACCAATGACATGGGGAAATGCAGCCGTGAGGTCCTGGAAGCAAAATTTAGGTTGCTAGGTAGGATGCTGAAAGCCAGGACCTCCAAGGTGGCTTTCTCTGAAATGTTACCGGTTCCACGCGCAGGACCAGCCAGACAGGCCCAGCTTTGCAGTCTCAATGTGTGGATGAGACGATGGTGTCGGGTGGAAGGGTTTGGATTTGTTAGGCACTGGGGAACATTTTGGGACAAGCCAGGCCTGTACAAAAGGGACGGGCTCCACTTGAACCAGAATGGAACCAGACTGCTGGCACTTAAAATTAAAAAGGTGGCAGAGCAGCTTTTAAACTGACTGAGGGGGGAAACCTGACAGGAGCTGAGAAAGGTCCGGTTCGGAATAAACCTCCCCCCTGGGATAAAAACCAAAGAAATGATGAAATTTTAAAAGGGGTAGGCCTAGAAGTAGGCATTGTGAGAGCAGGGGCACAGGATATAAATTCAGAAGAGCAAAATTACCACAGGCCTAACCACAAGTGCCAAAGACACTTGAAGAGAGACACTGCTTACAAGTGCCTGTACGCTAATGCTAGGAGCCTCCGAACCAACATGGGAGAACTGGAGTGCTTGGTCTTAGAGAAGAGCATTGATATAGTGAGCATAACGGAGACCTGGTGGAATGGAGAAAACCAGTGGGATACGGTTATCCCTGGATATAAACTATATCGGAAGGACAGGGAAGGACATATTGGTGGCGGAGTCACTCTATACGTGAAAGAAGGCATTGAATCCAGCAAGCTCGAAACCCCAAAAGAGGCAGACTCCTCCACAGAATCTTTGTGGGTGGTGATACCATGCCCCAGGAGGGACTTAATACTGGGAACGATCTATCGTCCCCCTCATCAAAATGCTCAGGGAGACCTTGAGATGAGATATGAAATTGAGGAAGCATCCAAACTAGGAAATGTGGTAGTAATGGGTGACTTCAACTACCCGGACATAGACTGGCTGCATATGTGTTCCAGTCATGACAAAGAAGCAAAGTTTCTAGATATTCTAAATGACTATTCCCTAGACCAGTTGGTCATGGAACCGACCAGAGGGACGGCAACCCTGGACTAAATCCTCAGTGGGGACCGGGACCTGGTGCGAGATGTAAGTGTTGTTGAACCGATTGGGAGCAGTGACCACAGTGCTATTAAATTAAACATACATGTAACTGGCCAATTGCCAAGAAAATCCAACATGGTCACATTTGACTTCAAAAGAGGAAACTTCACAAAAATGAGGGGATTGGTAAAAAGAAAGCTGAAAAACAAAGTCCAGAGGGTCACATCACTCAAAAATGCTTGGAAGCTGTTTAAAAACACTATATTAGAAGCTCAACTGGAGTGCATACCGCAGATCAGAAAAGGTACCGCCAGGGCCAAGAAGATGCCAGCATGGTTAACGAGCAAAATCAAGGAAGCTCTTAGAGGCAAAAAGTCTTCCTTCAAAAAATGGAAGTCTTGTCCAAATGAAGAAAATAAAAAAGAACACAAACTCTGGCAAAAGAAATGCAAGAAGACAATAAGGGATGCTAAAAAAGAATTTGAGGAGCACATTGCTAAGAACATAAAAACCAACAACAAAAAATTCTATAAATACATTCAAAGCAGGAGACCATCTAGGGAGACAATTGGACCCTTGGATGATAAGGGAGTCAAAGGTGTACTAAAGAACGATAAGGAGATTGCAGAGAAGCTAAATGAATTCTTTGCATCTGTCTTCACAGTGGAAGATATAGGGCAGATCCCTGAACCTGAACTAACATTTGCAGGAAGGAATTCTGAGGAACTGAGACAAATAGTGGTAACAAGAGAGGAAGTTCTAAGCTTAATGGACAATATAAAAACTGACAAATCACCGGGCCCAGATGGCATCCACCCGAGAGTTCTCAAAGAACTCAAATGTGAAATTGGTGATCTGCTAACTAAAATATGTAACTTGTCCCTTGGGTCCTCCTCCGTGCCTGAGGACTGGAAAGTGGCAAATGTAACGCCAATCTTCAAAAAGGGATCCAGAGGGGATCCCGGAAATTACAGGCCAGTTAGCTTAACTTCTGTCCCTGGAAAACTGGTAGAAAGTATTATTAAAGCTAGATTAACTAAGCACATAGAAGAACAAGCCTTGCTGAAGCAGAGCCAGCATGGCTTCTGCAAGGGAAAGTCCTGTCTCAGTAACCTATGAGAATTCTTTGAGAGTGTCAACAAGCATATAGATAGAGGTGATCCAGTGGACATAGTGTACTTAGACTTTCAAAAAGCGTTTGACAAGGTACCTCACCAAAGGCTTCTGAGGAAGCTTAGCAGTCATGGAATAAGAGGAGAGGTCCTCTTGTGGATAAGAAATTGGTTAAGAAGCAGAAAGCAGAGAGTAGGAATCAACGGACAGTTCTCCCAATGGAGGGCTGTAGAAAGTGGAGTCCCTCAAGGATCGGTATTGGGACCTGTACTTTTCAACTTGTTCATTAATGACCTAGAATTAGGAATGAGCAGTGAAGTGGCCAAGTTTGCTGATGACACTAAATTGTTCAGGGTTGTTAAAACAAAAAGGGATTGCGAAGAGCTCCAAAAAGACCTCTCCAAACTGAGTGAATGGGCAGAAAAATGGCAAATGCAATTCAATATAAACAAGTGTAAAATTATGCATATTGGAGCAAAAAATCTGAATTTCACATATACGCTCATGGGGTCTGAACTGGTGGTGACCGACCAGGAGAGAGACCTCGGGGTTGTAGTGGACAGTACAATGAAAATGTCGACCCAGTGTGCGGCAGCTGTGAAAAAGGCAAATTCCATGCTAGCGATAATTAGGAAAGGTATTGAAAATAAAACAGCCGATATCATAATGCCATTGTATAAATCTATGGTGCGGCCGCATTTGGAATACTGTGTACAGTTCTGGTCGCCTCATCTCAAAAAGGATATTATAGAGTTGGAAAAGGTTCAGAAGAGGGCAACCAGAATGATCAAGGGGATGGAGCGACTCCCTTACGAGGAAAGGTTGCAGCATTTGGGGCTTTTTAGTTTAGAGAAAAGGCGG
The DNA here is from genome assembly GCF_030035675.1 of Rhineura floridana. NCBI lineage: Eukaryota > Metazoa > Chordata > Lepidosauria > Squamata > Rhineuridae > Rhineura > Rhineura floridana. The sequence continues at coordinate 530,805 of NC_084495.1, forward strand.
GTCAGAGGAGACATGATAGAAGTGTATAAAATTATGCATGGCATTGAGAAAGTGGATAGAGAAAAGTTCTTCTCCCTCTCTCATAATACTAGAACTCGTGGACATTCAAAGAAGCTGAATGTTGGAAGATTCAGAACAGACAAAAGGAAGTACTTCTTTACTCAGCGCATAGTTAAACTATGGAATTTGCTCTCACAAGATGCAGTAATGGCCACCAGCTCGGACGGCTTTAAAAGAAGATTAGACAAATTCATGGAGGACAGGGCTATCAATGGCTACTAGCCGTGATGGCTGTGCTCTGCCACCCTAGTCAGAGGCAGCATGCTTCTGAAAACCAGTTGCCGGAAGCCTCAGGAGGGGAGAGTGTTCTTGCACTCGGGTCCTGCTTGCGGGCTTCCCCCAGGCACCTGGTTGGCCACTGTGAGAACAGGATGCTGGACTAGATGGGCCACTGGCCTGATCCAGCAGACTCTTCTTATGTTCTTATGTTCTTACTTCTATTAGTGCAGCCTAAAATAGCATTTGCCATTTTTGCAGCCCCATCACACTGTTGACTCATATTCAGATTGTGATCTACAACAACCTATATATCCTTCACACGTAGTATTGCTGAGCCAAGTATCCCCCATTTTAAAACTGTGCACTTGGTAAAATAAATAAAAAACCAGGTCAAAGACTGATCAGCGCAAGAGGGGACGTATGGTGGTTCTTTCCCCTTCACAGAGGCACGAAATTTGCCCTGTAACAGCATTGGCTAAGTTCTTAACAGTCCATGGACAACAGCCAGGATACTTATTTGTTCATAAGGATGGCCTCCCCCTTTCTAGATTTCAGTTTTGGGCGGTTACTAGGTTAGCCCTTGGGCATATGGGACTCGATCCCAACACGTTTGGGACACATTCTTTTCGTATTGGCGCAGCGTCTACGGCTGCCTGCTTGGGTTTTTCCCAAGGCCAGTTACAGTTCCTGGGCAGATGGCGTTCTACAGCCTATAGGTCCTATATTCGGCCTTTTCGAGGGGTTCCAAAAACCAGTTTGTGACTTGTTTCTGTCACTGTTATGAGTTTCCATTGTTTGTTTTGACAGGCCGCTGGAAGGGAGATGAAAGAGTGCACATCCTCCTCTGCGGCCATAGTATGGTACTTTGGGCAGGCCGCAGGGCGGCGAAGTCGCATGTAGGCACGCAGATTGGGCTTAGCCGGTGGGCTACCGTGCAATGGCTGGGCCGCCGTGGGATGCGAGTGAGTCAGGCAAAGCCTGCTTGCAGCTATTCGGGTGACCCAAACCCCTGTCGGGCAAAGGGGTGCAATCTGTCAACCCCTTGCCCTGACCACACTCCAATTGTGCGTAGGGAGGCCAACCTGCATCACCGCCCCCCGGTGCCCTGAAACTCCGGGTGGATGAGACCTGTTGGCCCCAAAGGCGACCCGTATCCTGCCCTCGGGCTTTAAAACCCGGAGCTGCAGGCCTCCGGAACCGCCTATCACCTCCAAAGGTGCCTAAAGGTGTCACCTAGCTGCCCTTCACCTTCAACCTTTCCCGCAGTTCCTCAATAAAGCGACCATTAAGTATTAAATTCAAACAGCCAAATCAACCTAATAACCACAGAAAAAACACCCGTACTAACCCTGAATGCCCTTCCTGCTAACCACAGTATGGAGTAGGCAAAAGAAACTTGCCGGCTAAAACGCAGGCAAGCCAAAAATTCCTACTCGGCCCCAGAGGCGACCAAATGAATCACACTGCAGCAGAGGGAGGGTAGGGCGGGTGCCACAATTATGAAGAGGGAGAGGGGGTGGATAGCGCGAGCTTAAATAAGCTCGTATGCCCCGCCCCCTCTAGAAGCGTGCCGTGGCTGCGTCACCCTAGTCCGGCGCGCTTGCCCTCTCCAGACATGGAGGCTCAGGCTTCACCCGGGCCGCAAACACGCCCCGCAACCCGGTAAGTCCCAGGTGCGAAGCGGGGTTGCGACCCAGGGGTGAAATAAGACGCAGACACAATATGATGGGTTAAACAACGGGCCACTTTATTAAACCAAATTCATATTATAATAATGAACCTGCAAAGGGGAACATAAGTGCGGGATTCAACTGGTGAGTCAGGCAAAGCCTGCTTGCAGCTATTCGGGCGACCCAAACCCCTGTCAGGCAAAGGGGTGCAATCTGTCAACCCCTTGCCCTGACCACACTCCAATTGTGCGTAGGGAGGCCAACCTGCGTCACCGCCCCCCGGTGCCCTGAAACTCCGGGTGGATGAGACCTGTTGGCCCCAAAGGTGACCCGTATCCTGCCCTCGGGCTGTAAAACCCGGAGCTGCAGGCCTCCGGAACCGCCTATCACCTCCAAAGGTGCCTAAAGGTGTCACCTAGCTGCCCTTCACCTTCAACCTTTCCCGCACTTCCTCACCACAGAAAGGGGACAAACCTCTGTTTAGTCACCCTTTACCCCACATTCAGACAAGATGTCCTTCAAGCCCCTCTGCAGGTCTTCTAAAAGGATATCATTACCTACATCGGTCATATGGACGCCATCTGACCGATATAGTTCAACCTTACTGCGCCTTATCTCTGGATGGTGAATGACAAAACCACCAGAGTCCAATAGAGCAAGACGGAGCTGCCTATTTACTTTTTTGCGGGTCCTATTTATCCCCCTAGGGTCACCCATACAATTCCAGTGTCTACGGGGTAAAATATCGGACCAAATCAAGTGTACCCCCGGCCAACGCTGCATAATGGCCCGGAAGTCAGCAGTTGCCTGTTCAATAAGGACTCTGCCCTTCAACATGCCAAGGTCATTCCCACCCAGGTGAATGACCAAAAACTGTGGTGCATTCCGAACTACTGCCGTCTGGAATCAACCTAATAACCACAGAAAAAACACCCGTACTAACCCTGAATGCCCTTCCTGCTAACCACAGTATGGAGTAGGCAAAAGAAACTTGCTGGCTAAAATGCAGGCAAGCCAAAAATTCCTACTCAGCCCCAGAGGTGACCAAATGAATCACACTGCAGCAGAGGGAGGGTAGGGCGGGTGCCACAATTATATAAGCTCGTATGCCCCGTCCCCTCTAGAAGCGCGCCGTGGCTGCGTCACCCCAGTCCGGCGCGAATTGGGGATGACTGGTCAGTCATGTACATGTTTACAGATGCTCCTTTTATTATTTTTACTTTTAAAACATGTTATCCTTTTCTACAATGTGTTTTGTATCAAGGCAGCAGAAGCAAATTCCAGTCTCTGTAGCCCTGATGGTGCTATGATTTAAGTGAGGTTAACATGTGAAACTCCACATATTCAGAGTACAGTATGTCTCTTTTTATCAAGGGGGTGGACATTTTTTAATTCTTGCTGTAACATATCCAGCCAATGGAAGGAGTTGTAAAGCATGAGATGGGGCGAGGGGGAGGGGAGACAGAAATGTTTATTGTGTACTCATCACTGCCCCCCCCACGCACCCTTTGGTCGGGTTCTTAGGCCCTGAGGGATCTTTTCCCCAATGTTTTCCTAGCTGGAAAAAAATGGCACAGACTTAACGAGCAGGACTTTGAATTCAAGAGGAAACCCAGCCCAGTTCCTGAGAGTCAGGGGACTTGCCACCATGCTGCATACCTTTAAAGTAAGGACATTTCCTGAACCCCTCTACCCATAACATTGTGCACATTATCTCTGCTTCCGTCATTTGAGATATAAACAAAAATGCCTGGGACAGGGGGAGGGAAGGCATTCATAGAATCATTGGGGAAGAAGAGGCACTCCTGCCTTCCTAATGCTGCTGAATTGTTTTTCCAAGTGTGAGCAAAGCCGCACTTCCTGTCCATGGCCCAGCACACAGATATGTCACATATGTGCATTGGGATTGTGAAGCAGTGACTCAGAATGAGAATTGCAGGTAGTTCACATAGCAACTCCTCTGAGGAGGGAACTGGCTTGCTAAAGCTGAAGGAAGAGGCAACATTTGTTCAGAGTGATTTTGTTTTGCACCCTGCTATAGCTGCTGTGGCTGTGACACAATGACACACCTGCACAGTGTGCCCCCCTCCCCAAGCTGAGTGTAACTGAATGGACATACATAGCAGCAGGGCTGGCCCCAGGATAAATAGTGCCTTTGGTGCCCACCCCCCAGCGGTCAGCTTTGCAGGGCCACCCAGAGCATTTATGGGGCCTGGTGCAGGTGTGATGTTGGCAGCCCTGCTGCTGCCCTACAAGGACCCATGCATGTGGGTCCAAAGCTGGGGGCCACATGTGAGAACTTTTGTGTGCATGGACTACTTGTGAGAATTCTTGCCTGCAGCTCCTCTGTGCCTTGGGATCAAACAGAATCTTCATTGTCTTTTCCATGGGAAGAAGAGAATAGGGTGGGCTGTGCTTCTCCTGAATATTGCCTCCCAATTCCCAACCTGTTCTGGCAGAGCTTCTTTTTGCTTCTTGGGGCTCAGTTTCACAGGTCTTCTGGTTCTGGCTTGCAGCTCCTGGCCTTCTCTGCGACTCTTATCCCTTACATCCTGACCTCACACCACTCTGACGCCTTTCTCTGTAGTAACATCCACAGAAAGTTATTCTCCAGTGGCACCTTGCCTGGAAATCTTAGATGGTATTCACTCACTCACTTACTCCTTGAATGTTTCCTGCGGTGTGGACCTGGAGTTCTTTCTGTGGCAAGAAGAGGCCACCTCCTTTGACACAGAATCCATCCTTAAAGCCTTCCCTGTCCCTTCTCTCCTTACAACAAACCCTGTGACCCGGGCTAGTTAGCCTGGGCCAATCACAAACCAACCTGACAAACCTTATCTATATTGCTAGCCAGACAGAAAGAACAATTTTACCTTACCAGGATTGGTTTAGATTGCCTTACAGTTGGGCTGCAGGTCTAGCCAATAAGTAGGTCTCTTCCTTTGAGCCTCCCAAGGATGCATTTTACAGACAGCTTATGCCTCAAATTAGCATCTATTCTGTTTCAGCCACAACTATGTAAAACATTTACTTCATTATCAGGCTCTAAGTTATTTACTAAACACCAAAATGAAATACAATAATTATTAAAATAAACAATAAAATACAAAGCAAGAGACTAACAAATTATTAAAATGTGATACAGTAGGGCCCCACTAATACGGCGGGTTAGGGACCAGGCCCCTGCCATAAAGCGGAAATCGCCGTAAAGTGGGGCCCCATAGACTATAATAGGCCGCGTCGCACAAAAATGACATCAAAATGACATAAAAATGGCGCGCGACAGAAAAAACCTGCGTATTTGCGGAACAAGCGCTGTAAGAGCGGGGCCTTTCCCTAATTGAAAACCACCGCATGAACGAAGCGCTGTAAAGCTGAATGCTGTAAAGCAGGGCCCTACTGTATAGAAGTATTAAATTGTGTCCAGCATAAAAAGTGACAACGGGGGGGGGAAAGCCTTCTGAAAAGAGTCACTGAAGCCTTCCTGAAAGAAAGATTTAAACTGGACCTTTGTTGCTTGAATTAGATGTCTGAAGAAGAAGCTTGAAGGTATATAATTAATTAACCAAACTACAGCTTTATATTGAGTTTATACCAGTTTAAAGATCCTCACCCTCCCCTCAACTAGAATTTGATGATGGTGGGAACAATTCACTAGAGAGTCTAGCACCCCCTCCCAGGGACCCCCATGGAGAGAGAGTGGCCCTCAGTTTGGATCAGTTGCAGGCTTCCCCCCTTTTTTCCACTTCATAACCAAAATCTCAGTTCTTGCAGCTGCTCATAAAATCATAATTTGCCACCCACCTTAGTTATATTTTCCAGACAACGCCTTAGATTCCCAAACCAGATGGCATTATATGTTTCATGAACTTATGAGCCCACCTTATACTGAACCAGATCACTGATCCATCCTTTCAGGATCTCCACTGGGTTTCTTTACCAACTCCTACTAGACTCTTCAGGCTCAAGCTAATTTATTTATTTATTATTTGATTTATATTCCGCCCTTCCTCCCAGCAGCAGCCCAGGGCAGCAAACCAAAGCACTAAAATCACTTTAAAACATCATAAAAACAGACTTTAAAATACATTAAAACAAAACATCTTTAAAAACATTTTTAAAAAGCTTTCAAGACATGTTTTTTAAAAAAAGCTTAAAAATACATTGCTTTTTTTTTAAAAAAAAGGTTTAAAACATATTAAAAAGCAATTCCAACACAGACACAGACTGGGATAAGGTTTCACCTTAAAAGGCTTGTTGAAAGAGGAAGGTCTTCAATAGGTGCCGAAAAGATAGCAGAGATGGCCCCTGCCTAATACTGTATTTAAGGGGAGGGAGTTCCACAGGGTAGGTTGTGCGGAACAGACCACCTGATGAGATGGTATCTGCAGGAGGCCCTCACCTGCAGAGTGCAGTGATCTACTGGGTATATAAAGAGTAAGACGGTCTTTCAGGTATCCGGTCCCAAGCTATATAGGGCTTTGTACACCAAAACTAGAACCTTGAACTTGACCCGGTAGGAAATGGGCAGCCAGTGCAATTCTTTCAGCAGTGGGGTGACATGCTGGTGATACCTTGCCCCACTGAGCAGTCTCGCCGCTGCATTTTGCACCAGCTGGAGCTTCTGAACAAACCTCAAGTGCAGCCCACATACAGCACATTACAGTAATCCAGCCTGGAGGTTACCCATGTATGGACAACAGTAGTCAGTCTATCCTGGTCCAGAAATGGCCACAGCTGTCTTACCAGCCAAAGCTGGTGAAAGGCACTCCTAGCCACGGAGGTCACCTGGGCCTCTAGCAACAAAGATGGATCCAGGAGCACCCCCAGGCTACGGACCTGCTCTTTCAGAGGGAGTACGACCCCTTCCAAAACAGGCAACTGACCAATTATCCGAACTCAGGAACCACCAACCCACATCTTCTAGGATTCATCATCATCATCATCATCATCATCATCATCATCACTGTTTATTTGTATGCCGCCTTTCTGTAATTTATGCACGAGGTGGCTCACAACATGAGCAGGAAAAAAAGGTTACACAACTCACTGTAAGAAATAAATTCAAATGGTCAATAAGTTAACAAAAACATCATAAAAACATACAATAAATCAACACATCCTTATAATTCCTAATAAAATCCAACAATAAAATACAGAAGCATAATCACAATAATAGCAAAACAAAAAACCAACCATCAGAAATTAAACTTTTATCCAAATAGAAGCGCCTCAACAACACCCCACAGTCAAGGTGGTCTCTGGCATCTTCAGGTAATGATACCTTTTATAGCTGCAGTCAGTCAAGGCCCCTTCAGTCTCAAATTCAGACTCAGTTTATTGGGCCTCATCCAGCCCACCACCAAGTCCAGGCAGTGGTCCAGTGCTTGCATGGCCTCTCCTGATTCAGATGTTACAGAGAAATAGAGCTGGGTATCATCAGTGTACTGCTGACACCTTGCCCCAAATCTCCTGATGACCACTCCCAAGGGCTTCATATAGATGTTAAACAGCATGGGGGACAAGATGGTACCCTGTGGCACCCCACAGCACAACTGCCAGGGGGCTGAAAGACAGTCACCCAATGCTATTCTCTGAAAATGACCCTGGAGATAGGATCAGAACCACTGTAAAACAGTGCCTCCAATATACATCTCACCAAGTTGACCCAGAAGGATACCATGGTCAGTGGTATCAAAGGCTGCCAAGAGATCAAGTAAGAATAACAGGGTTGCACTCCTCCTGTCCTTCTCCCGATAAAGGTCATCCATCAGGGTGACCAAGGCCAATTCAGTCCCATAACCAGGCCTGAACCCAGACTGGAATGGGTCAAGGTAATCTGTTTCATCCAACAGTACTTGCAATTGCTGTGCCACAACCCTCTCAATCACCTTCCCTAAGAAGGGGATATTTGCGACCGGTCGGACCAATGGGTCCAGGCAGGGCTGGATTAAGCTGAGGAGGGCCCCTAGGCTGATTGGTGTTTGGGCCCCCCTTCTCCTCTTAGGCAATATTTTTCTCAAACCCCTTACCCTGCGATCCGTGGAAACAGCCACAGGAGGGACCGCAGAACAGGAGCTTCTGAGACGCCCGCCGTCCCATCCCCCCGCTTCACCTACCTTTCCGCTTTTTTTGCGGCTGCGCGCACTGTGTGCACAGGTTTGCCATCAATCGGGATGGTGGCCGAGGTTTCCCTAAGGGGCTGAAGCCTCTGCCGCCATCTGGGTTGATGGCAGCAACGCACGCGTGTAGCACGCATGCGTGCCATCAGCCAATATGGCGGCAGAGGTTTCAGACCCTTAGGGAAACCTCGACCGCCATCTTGATTAATGGCAAACTGCCAAAAACAACGGAGAAAAAGGTAAGTGAAGCAGGGGGGATTTTTTTTAGCTTATGCAGGGGCCCCCAAGAGCTCCAGGCCCCTAGGCTTCAGCCTACTAAGCCTAATGGATAATCCGGCCCAGGGTGGGCTTTTTCAGGAGTGGTCGGATCACCACCTCTTTCAAGGTTCCCAGAACCGCTCCCTCCTGCAATGATGCTTTGACCACACTCTGGATCCACTTGGTCAACCCCCTCAGCAAGCTTTAATAAGTCAAGAAGGGCAAGGTCGAGAGGACACATTGCTGGCCACATCATCACAAGCACCTTGTCCATGTAATTAGGCAGCATCAACTGAAACCGTTCCCAAGACTTTGCAGCAGACATTGCACTGGACACCTCATTGGGGACTACAGTAGATGTGGATGGGGCATCAAGACTGCTATGGAGGTGAGCAACTTTACCCTCAAAGTGCCTTGCAAACAATTCACAGTGGGCCTCTGAAGGGTCTAAAACTCCATTTGCTTGAGCTGATGTCAACAGACCCCTGACAATACGGAAAAGCTCCACCGGACGGCTACTTGAGGATGCGATGGAGGCAGAGAAGTGGGCCTTTTTCACTGCCCTCACCGCCACACAGTAGGCACAGTTATAATGTTTTACTCGTGCCCGATCAGCCTCACAGCATGTCTTTTGCCACTTGCTCTCTAGCCGTCATCCAGCCTGTTTCATTGCCCTTAGCTCACTGGTATACCAAGGTGCAAAGTGGGCTCCACAATGCCGGAGAGGGCGCTTGGAGGCAACTGTGTCGAGAGCCCGACACGCCTCACTCTTCCAAAGCATGACAATGGCTTCAACAGGGTCACCTGCTCTATCTACTGGGAACTCCCGAAGGGCATTCAGTAATCCTATGGATTCCATTAGTCTCCAGGGGCAAACCATCTTAATCTGTCCACCACCCCTGCAGGGAAGGATTGGAGCCATAAGTCTAAACTTCACTAGGAAGTGGTCTGACCATGACAATGGGGTGACATCCACCCCCCTATCTCCAGACCACCCTTTCCTCCATCTGGAGCAAAAACCAAGTTGAGGTGTGCCCTGCCCTATGCGTCGGGCCAGTGACAACTTGAGACAACCCCATGGTCATCATGGAGACCATGAAGTCCCAAGCCTAGAGGCAGCCTCAGCATGGACATTGAAATCACCCAGCACTATCATTCTGGGCTCTTCCAACACCACAGCTGAGACGGCCTCCGCCAGCTCAGTCAGAGAAGCCGCCGGGCAGCAGGGTGGACGGTATACCAACAGCAACCCTAGTTTACTGTCTCCTTGGCCCGACACCAGGTGCAGGCCCTCACAGCCAGCTCCAAGACAGAGTGGTTTCCTGGTGACAGAGATGGAAGTTCTGTAGACCACAGCAACTCCCCCCCATTCCTGCATCCTGTGCTAGTGTTGCACCGAATATTCAGGTGGGCAAAGCTGGGTCAGATCAACTCCTCCCAGCTCACCCACCCAGGTCTTGGTAATACAAAGGATTTGGTGATAATTTTGGAAAAACCTCTGCAAGGATTAGAGGTGTTAATGAAAAAATTAAAGGATTTCGGGGTATTGGCAGGCTTTAAGATTAATAACTTAAAAACGAAGATGTTAACAAAAAATATGGGTATACAAGACCAAATTGCAGTAATGGAAAAAACTGGTTTTACAATGGAGAAAAAGGTGAGATACCTGGGTGTTACTATTACAAATACGAATCGTATGTTATTCCAAAATAACTATGTCAAGATATGGACAAAAATTAAGAAAGATATGATGAGATAGGATAAGTTACAGTTGTCATTATTGGGAAGAATCTCTGTGATAAAAATGAATGTATTGCCTAGAATGATGTTTCTATTTCAAACAATACCTGTGATAGCAAATGATTTACCTTTCAAACAATGGCAAAAAGATCTTTCTAAGTTTGTATGGCAAGGGAAAAAACCAAGAATTAAATTAAAATTACTACAAGATGTAAAAGAAAGAGGGGAATTGGAATTGCCAAATTTGAAATTGTGTTTTGCTGCCTGTTGTTTAGTTTGGGCAAAGGAATGGATCCTGTTGAGAAATAAAAGGTTATTGGAGTTAGAAGGGCATGACCTGAGGTTTGGATGGCATGGTTATTTGTGGTATGATAAAGTTAAAGTTAATGTAGATTTTAAAAATCACTTTATAAGAGGTGCTTTGCTGAGAATATGGCATAAATATAAACCAAGGCTATGCACTAAAACGCCACTATGGATCTCAGTGCAGAAAGCTTTTTATAGAATGGAAATTTTAGGGAAAGAAAGATGGCTAACTTATCAAGATCTCTTGGAAAAGGAACAAGGCGAATACAAAATGAAATTGAGGGAACAGCTGGCAGCGGAGGGTTATAGTTTTTATTGGTTCTCTTACTTACAGTTGATGGAAAGATTTAAAATTGATAAAAGAATTTTTGATTTTGAACAAGGAAAATCTGAGTTTGAAATGAGTTTGTGTACAAATGACGAACATGTAATTGCCAAAATGTATAAACTTTTGTTAAAAATTGAAATGGAAGAAGAAAAAGTAAAAGACTGTATGGTAAAAGATTTGAACAACTTTCGCCCAATCTCAAACTTACCATTCTTGTGCAAGGCGGTTGAGCGGGTGGCGGCGAAGCAGTTGCAAGCGCATTTGGAGGAATCCATTTCAGTCGGGCTTCAGGCCTGGATATGGGACTGAAACAGCCTTGCTCGCCTTGGTGGATGATATGAGGAGAGCGTTGGATAGGGGTGAGTGCACCTTCCTCGTCCTCCTGGACCTCTTAGCAGCTTTTGATACCGTTGACCACGGTATCCTTCTGGATCGCCTGGAGGGGTTAGGCATAGGGGGCACTGTATTGCAGTGGTTCCATTCCTTCCTCTCTGATAGGCACCAAAGAGAGGGGATAAGGTTTCGGATCCTTGGCCTCTCACTTGTGGGGTGCCACAGGGCTCCATCCTCTCCCCAATGCTATTTAACTTCTATATAAAGCCACTGGGGACTATCATCAGGAGATTTGGGCTGCAGTGTCACCAATATGCTGATGACACGCAGCTCTATCTCTCATTTAAATCTTCACCAAGGTTGGCTGTAGAAACCTTGTCCAAGTGCCTGGAATCGGTGAGTGGCTGGATGGGAAGGAATAAGCTGAAGCTGAACCCTGACAAAACTGAGGTACTGTTTGTGGGAGACAAGGGAAGGTTAGAGGATTTGGACCTGGTGCTCAATGGGGTACAATTGCTCCTAAAAGACTAGGTCTGTAGCCTCGGGGTCATTCTTGACTCCCAACTGTCCATGGAAGCTCAAGTTTCGGCTGTGAGCCGGGCAGCGCTGTACCAACTCCATCTGATACGGAGGCTATGCCCCTACCTTCCCAATCATCTGCTCCCATCGGTGGTACATGCCCTGGTCTCCTCTCGCCTAGACTACTGTAATGCGCTACCCTTGAAAACGGTCTGGAAGCTGCAACTGGTACAGAACGCGGCGGCACACCTGATTAAAGGCAGCCGCCAGCGAGATCATATCACTCCAGTGCTAAAAGAGCTGCACTGGTTACCAGTTGCTTACCGGGCCCAATTCAAGTTGTTGGTTTTGACCTTTAAAACCCTATACGGTTTCGGCCCAGTCTATCTAAAGGAGCGCCTCCAGCATCATCAGCTATGCCGCCCAACAAGATCAGCCTCAAAAGACCTTCTCTCCATCCCATCAGTCAAAACAGCCAAACTGGTGAGGACTAGAGAGAGGGCTTTTTCAATTGTGGCCCCCACCCTGTGGAACTCCCTCCAAATGATCTTCGCCATGCCCCTTCTATGATGAGTTTCCGCCAGGCCTTGAAGACCTTCAGGCAGGCTTTTGGGGTGGGCTAGATTTTATCTTCATTGTTTTTAGATTTTCAATGTTTAGGTATTATATGCCTGTGTTGTACGTCGCCCAGAGTGGCTGGACAGCCAGCCAGATGGGCGACTAATAAATTCTATAAATAAATAAATAAATAAAATGGGCTAAGAATTTTGGATATAACATACAAATGGATCAATGGGAAAATATGTGGGCAAAAGGGCTGAAATTTACATTGTGCTATAATCTCAAAGGATTTTTTTATAAAATGATGTATCGTTGGTATATGACCCCAGAGAAATTGTCAAGAATATACAAAACTGATCATAATGAGTGTTGGAAATGTAAGCAACAGGAAGGGACTTTCTACCATATGTGGTGGACATGTAAACAAGCAAAAACGTTTTGGAGTCAAATATATAAATTAATGCAGAGAATTTTGAAGGTTAATATTCAATTTAAACCAGAACTCTTTTTGTTGGGCTTGATGGACATACAATTGGAAAGGAATCATGGAAGAGTGATTCAATATATGGTTACTGCAGCGAGATTACTATATGCACAAAGATGGAAGAATACAACATTACCAACAATTGAAGAATGGCTACTAAAACTAATGGACCTGGCAAAAATGGATAAGCTGACCTGTCTACTGAGAGAAAAAACAACAGTCACATTTCTCAAGGACTGGGATTCCTTTCTGAGTTTTTTGCGAGACACAGAAAATGAATTGGTGATATTGGGTTTTGACGATTAACTAGATTATTTAATTGAGAAAAAAGGAGAGTATGTAATTTATTAGTAAACAAGGTATCTTTATATGTATCTGTTATAACTGATCGAAGATATATCGCAAGTCATCTGTTTTTGCATTTTTTCTTTTTTTCTTTTTTTTATGTTATTTGTATTTTATTTTCTTTAAAAAATAAAAAAATATACACGAGTAATACACACCAAATCAGCACCTTCATCCACAATCAAATAATGGATGAGAGTGGTCTTATTGTGTACCGATCCGGTGTTAAACAACACATACAGGCCAGTAGGCACAGTAGATGAGCAGCGAGGAACCCATCCATGAGAGGAGTGGCAGCAAGGAACAAGGCGTAGATAGCCTTGCCTCATCTTCTATGGTAATTCACCACCTCCCCATGGCTATACCTCCCTCTACCCATGACCACCGAAATTGGGGTGGCATCACCCATGTCCCTCCTTACTGAGACTCCTCCTAAACAACTGATATGGACCTACTGAGCCAATTATCCCAGTAGGTCTCTGTGAGAATTAGGAACAGAAAGACGCACCTAATATTTTTCTACTCCCCCTCTGTCTCAAACCCAGGGAGGGCCAGCCTTCTGCCAGTTACAGACTCTCACTCTGAAGGCATCTGGCGACTTTCCCCTATCATTCAGTTCACTACTTAGGCTCTCACCCTGTGCAGGAACTACATATGAGCCACACATCCTCCCCACTACCCAAACTCCTCCAAACTGGTTAGAAAAACAAAAGAAGGAGAAATAGAAGAGGGTAGTGCCTTTGCCCTCGGGACTCCCTAAGGGACTCCCCAAGGGGTAATGTCCTTTGGTGGCGACCCCGCTGGCGGCAGACCCTCCACCCAATAGCAGCCAGGCTTTTATGCCTCTTCACCCAGCCAACAGCTCATGCAAGAGGCTGCAAGATTGACTTTTAAAGATTCTTTTAAAAATATGCATTAGAGACTTCCGGGAAGGGTGACTTCGCTTGTGCCTGCTTTTGGGACGGGCTCCCGCCTCAAAAGAAGCTTATTCAGATATAAATCAGTCAGAACATTTTTTTTTTTTGACTGATGAAATTTCTCCCGGGCAGGGAGAAACGTAGAGATCAACCTCAAAAGCCTGTTTTTGTTGGGAGGACTGGATTTCATTAATTTATGAGATAAGGTCCAGCCAACAATGCCGGACGGACTTCCTAACAAGCTCTATCTGTTTAAGCGATACGTTTATCTTTTCTTTAAAGAGAGAACGGACTAACAGGCAAGCACCCTTCTTTCTATTATTTTTTTTACTTGGTTTAAATTGTTGCAGCAAAAGGAGATTTGTCAGATTGATTGGCTTTGGACAACTTCTGGGTGAGATATAGCTCTTCTCTGTTATTCACAAAATTAACAGCTTATCTCTGTTTCTGTCGCAAAAAGCTGTCCTGGAAGTGCATTCTAAAGATAATAAACAGAAGAGGGATTTCTATTCCTGATTTCTATTCCGAGGAATATTATATTGTCTGGGACTATTCTCTTTTTGGTCTATTTTATTTTGACGAATCTGCTTCTTCACGACGCCACTAACTGTTTTGATGCTGGGAACTAAATTTGTTTTGCATTCTTGAACATAGAGAGATAAGGCAGGTTGCTCTGTTTATACTGTGATGTCATCAAGCCTGGAATATTAACCCAATTGTTGCTGAAATAAGAAGTGGTTCTTCTTTATTTTTGTTTTGCTTTGTTTTCGTGGTTTTAAAAATGGCAATCAAGAAAGTGGCTGAGAATCTGGAAGTAACTATGTTTCAGAAAATAATGGATGAGATTGACATAACGAAACAAACCCTGCGACAGGGTAGTAAGGAGCTGAAAATTGAACTGAGCAAAATGACGCAGGAGCTTAAAGAAATAGGGGATCCTGTGAGAGAGGAGAATGAGATCAGAGATGAGAAAAGAAAAAATAAAGGGAAGATACAAGCCCTGGAGATTGGAACAAATGTGGAATTGGAAAAAGATCTGGAGTTTATGGATTTTAGAAATAAAATCTACTGTTTGGAATTTAACGTTATCTCTGAAGAAATTAATGAAGATATTAGAGATAAAGTTATCAATGGCTTGGATAATCTTCTGGACTGGAATGATGTGATGGAGCTTGATATAGAGAAAATCTATGGAATTAACTGCAGCCATGTGACAATGGAAAAACTCTTAAGAGATGAGCCAGTGCATTTTGTAAAAAAGAAGAACACAGATATGACTTTACAACAGTATTTCAGCAACTTATTCAGAATGGATGGCAAGAAAATATTTGGGATAGAGGAAATTCCCATCAGACTCTTATTATATGACTATGGCTACAACAGCAAGATTATTATGGAATACTGATAATGGAAGATTGGACACTGAAATTACTGGACTTAACAGGACTATTGAAGATGGAAGATGGAACTAATAGGGATAATGGAATAATGGCTATTGAAATTATTGGACCTAACAGATTCTGATGAGATGGATTAATCGAAATGTTTATTTGGACTATGGTTATGACAATAAGATTATTATAATTATTAACGAGATGGATTAATCGACATGTTTATTTGGAGAAAAATTGATAGATATATTTCTTAAAGAATTGAAACCTCTCTTTGACTTTTTGTGGAAAGAATAAAGTAATGTTTATGAGATTTGATGATTAATTAAGATAACTACTGGAGGAAAGTGATTTTATAATATGATTTAAGAGACAGGATTGTTATATATTGTAGATCTATAACTGATTTGATATGTGACAAATGGGAAGTCAACATTTTATTTTTTTTGTTTAATCATTTTTGTTTTGTTTTGTTTTTTGTCTTTGAATGTTTTATGATTTTGTTTTCTATGTTTTATGAAAATTTGAATAAAAATTATTGTAAAAACAAAATGCATTAGAGAGGTTTTCATAAAACTGCAAAACAATTAAAATTTGTCCCGTGTGTGTGTGTGTGTGTGTGTGTGTGTGTGTGTGTGTGTAAAAGTGTGTGTGTAAAAGTGTGTGTGTAAAAGGAATTGTTCTGTCGTGGGATTCACGACTAGGATATTTTTGGAAGAGACTGAATAACGAACCCAAATCCTGTTTTAAGGTTAATTCAGTAAAGCACTTTGAGCTTGGAAAAGTTACTTTTTTGAACTACAACTCCCATCAGCCCAATCCAGTGGCCATGCTGGCTGGGGCTGATGGGAGTTGTAGTTTAAAAAAGTAACTTTTCCAAGCGTTGCTTTTACTGGAGCAAAGTACATAACTCGACTAAAAAATGGCGGTTGGGTACAGACATATATATACCCCTACATTCGTCATAGCCATAGCAATGGTCCCATCCAGCTATTCTATGTCACTGTGATGCTCTGCCCCCATACTAGCTACACCCCTCTGTCTGCTGCAGCAGTTCTATTCACTACTGCCTCCGTGACTCCCCCGCTTAGAAGGAATGGCAGCCAGAATCCTCATCAGTCCCGTTTTTCTTTTATTTTAATTAGATATTGCTTGTTTGTTAGACCGTACACTGCCTAGAAATTTTTAAAATATTAAGCAGTATAAAAATGCTTTTAAATAAAATTAGCATCATCATTTATTACCCACCCTTCACACAAAGGTCCCAAGGGGGTCACAACAATTTTAAAATATAACATTAAAAACAATTTTAAAGCAACCTAAAATCACTTGAAAGTAAAAATAATAATCTGGACATAAGAACATAAGAACATAAGAAGAGCCTGCTGGATCAGGCCAGTGACCCATCTAGTCCAGCATCCTGTTCTCACAGTGGCCAACCAGGTGCCTGGAGGAAGCCCGCAAGCAGGACCCAAGTGCAAGAACACTCTCCCCTCCTGAGGCTTCCGGCAACTGGTTTTCAGAAGCATGCTGCCTCTGACTAGGGTGGCAGAGCACAGCCATCATAGCTAGTAGCCATTGATAGCCCTGTCCTCCATGAATTTGTCTAATCTTCTTTTAAAGCCATCCAAGCTGGTGACCATTACTGCATCTTGTGGGAGCAAATTCCATAGTAAAGAATTCCATGAGTAAAGAAGTACTTCCTTTTGTCTGTCCTGAATCTTCCAACATTCAGCTTCTTTGAATGTCCGTGGATTCTAGTGTTATGAGAGAGGGAGAAGAACTTTTCTCTATCCACTTTCTCAATGCCATGCATAATTTTATACACTTCTATCGTGTCTCCTCTGACCCGCCTTTTCTCTAAACTAAAAAGCCCCAATTACTGCAACCTTTCCTCGTAAGGGAGTCGCTCCATCCCCTTGATCATTCTGGTTGCCCTCTTCTGAACCTTTTCCAACTCTATAATATCCTTTTTGAGATGAGGCAACCAGAACTGTACACAGTATTCCAAATGCGACCGCACCATAGATTTATACAACGGTATTATGATATCGGCTGTTTTATTTTCAATACCTTTCCTAATTATCGCTAGCATGGAATTTGCCTTTTTCACAGCTGCCGCACACTGGGTCGACTTTTTCATCGTGCTGTCTACTACAACCCTGAGGTCTCTCTCCAGGTCAGTCACCGTATATGTGAAATTCAGATTTTTTTGCTCCAATATGCATAATTTTATACTTGTTTATATTGAATTGCATTTGCCATTTTTCAGCCCATTCACTCAGTATGGAGAGGTCTTTTTGGAGCTCTTTGCAATCCCTTTTTGTTTTAACAACCCTGAACAATTTAGTGTCATCAGCAAACTTGGCCACTTCACTGCTAATTCTAGGTCATTAATGAACAAGTTGAAAAGTACAGGTCCCAGTACTGATCCTTGAGGGACTCCACTTTCTACAGCCCTCCATTGGGAGAACTGTCCATTGATTCCTACTCTCTGCTTTCTGCTTCTTAACCAATTCCTTATCCACAAGAGGACCTCTCCTCTTATTCCATGACTGCTAAGGTTCCTCAGAAGTCTTTGGTGAGGTACCTTGTCAAACACTTTTTGAAAGTCTAAGTACACTATGTCCACTGGATCACCTCTATCAATATGCTTGTTGACACTCTCAAAGAATTCTAGTAGGTTACTGAGACAGGACTTTCCCTTGCAGAAGCCATGCTGGCTCTGTTTCAGCAAAGCTTGTTCTTCTATGTGCTTAGTTAATCTAGCTTTAATAATACTTTCTACCAGTTTTTCAGGGACAGGTTAAGCTAACTGGCCTGTAATTCCCGGGATCCCCTCTGGATCCCTTTTTGAAGATTGGCGTTACATTTGCCACTTTCCAGTCCTCAGGCACGGAGGAAGACCTGAGGGACAAGTTACATATTTTAGTTAGCAGATCAGCAATTTCACATTTGAGTTCTTTGAGAACTCTTGGGTGGATGCCATCTGGGCCCGGTGATTTGTCAGTTTTTATATTGTCCATTAAGCCTAGAACTTCCTCTCTTGTTACCACTATTTGTCTCAGTTCCTCAGAATCCCTTCCTGCAGATGTTAGTTCAGGTTCAGGGATCTGCCCTATATCTTCCACTGTGAAGACAGATGCAAAGAATTCACTTAGCTTCTCTGCTAAATCAACATCACAAAAGCATATGGTGATGGGGTGAACTGTAACCTGCATCACTGCAAGAGGAAAGGAGAGCCGTCAGAGCAGCCAAACCCTCCTTCTGGTCAATCTCACTGCTGCCACCAAGTGGAAGGAACTAGTGGATGTAGTCTCGGAACCTCTTGCCATCATCTTGAGAAATCCTGGAGAACGGGAGAGGTGCCGGAGGATTGGAGACTGGGCAAACGTCGTCCCGCTCTTTAAAAAGGGTAAAAAAGAAGATCCGGGGAATTACAGGCCGGTCAGTCTGACTTCAGTACCGGGAAAGATATTAGAACGGATAATAAAAGAGTCCATTGGCAACTATCTAGATGACAATGCCGTGATTAGTAGGAGCCAGCATGGGTTTGTCAAGAAAAAATCCTGTCAAACTAATCTCATCTCTTTTTTTGATCCGGTCACTAGCTTAGTAGATGGTGGAAATGCTGTAGATGTCATCTATCTAGATTTCAGCAAAGCATTTGACAAAGTCCCCCATGACCTTTTGATTAACAAACTGGTCAAATGCGGACTACATGGAAATACTGTCAGGTGGATTCACAACTGGTTGGAAAACCGTACTCAAAGAGTGGTCGTCGGTGGCTCTGCTTCGGACTGGAAGGAGGTCTCGAGTGGAGTGCCACAGGGTTCTGTCCTGGGGCCGATACTCTTCAACATTTTTATCAATGACTTAGACGATGGGGTGGAGGGAAGCCTTATGAAGTTTGCGGATGATACGAAACTGGGAGGTATAGCTAACACAATGGAAGACAGGAATAAAATCCAAAGGGACCTGGATAGACTAGAAAATTGGGCTGAAATTAATAAAATGACATTCAATAAAGACAAATGCAGGATTCTGCATTTAGGCCACAAAAACAAAATGCATGGGTACAGGATGCGAAATACCCAGCTTAGCAGTAGTGCGTGTGAGAAGGACCTTGGAATCGTAGTGGATCGCAAGTTGAACATGACCCAGCAGTGTGATCCTGTGGCAAAAAAGGCAAATGCGGTTTGGGGCTGCATAAACAGAGCTATAGTTTCCAGGTCGAGGGAAGTAATAGTCCCTCTATATTCTGCATTAGTCAGGCCTCATCTGGAATACTGCATTCAGTTCTGGGCGCCTCATTTTAAGAAAGATATAGACAAGTTAGAGCGGGTCCAGAAGAGGGTGACGAGGATGATAGCCGGTATGGAGAACAAGTCTTATGAGGAAAGGTTGAAGGAACTTGACATGTTCAGTCTGGTGAAGAGAAGGCTGAGGGGTGACATGATTGCACTCTTTAAGTACCTGAAGGGCTGTCACATAGAGGAGGGTACAGATTTGTTCTCTGCTGCCCCAGAGGGTAGGACTAGGTCTAATGGTTTTAAGTTGCAGGAGCGTAGATTCAGTTTGGACATTAGAAGGAACTTCTTGACAGTAAGGGCAGTTCGTCAATGGAACCGACTGCCTAGGGAGGTGGTGGGATCCCCTTCACTGGATGTCTTCAAGCAGAGGCTGGACAGCTATCTGCGAGAGATGCTCTAGCTGTGGATTTCCTGCTGTGAGCAGGGGGTTGGACTCGATGGCCTACAAGGCCCCTTCCAACTCTATGATTCTATGATTCTATGATTTCTGTATTTTTTCCCAGCTGCTTAAGAACATAAGAACATAAGAAGAGCCTGCTGGATCAGGCCAGTGGCCCATCTAGTCCAGCATCCTGTTCTCACAGTGGCCAACCAGGTGCCTGGGGGAAGCCCGCAAGCAGGACCCGAGTGCAAGAACACTCTCCCCTCCTGAGGCTTCCGGCAACTGGTTTTCAGAAGCATGCTGCCTCTGACTAGGGTGGCAGAGCACAGCCATCATGGCTAGTAGCCATTGATAGCCCTGTCCTCCATGAATTTCTCTAATCTTCTTTTAAAGCCATCCAAGCTGGTGGCCATTACTGCATCTTGTGGGAGCAAATTCCATAGTTTAACTATGCGCTGAGTAAAGAAGTACTTCCTTTTGTCTGTCCTGAATCTTCCAACATTCAGCTTCTTTGAATGTCCACGAGTTCTAGTATTATGAGAGAGGGAGAAGAACCTTTCTCTATCCACTTTCTCAATGCCATGCATAATTTTATACACTTCTATCATGTCTCCTCTGACCCGCCTTTTCTCTAAACTAAAAAGCCCCAAATGCTGCAACCTTTCCTCGTAAGGGAGTCGCTCCATCCCCTTGATCATTCTGGTTGCCCTCTTCTGAACCTTTTCCAACTCTATAATATCCTTTTTGAGATGAGGCGACCAGAACTGTACACAGTATTCCAAATGCGGCCGCACCATAGATTTATACAATGGCATTAACATACAAATGGATCAATGGGAAAATATGTGGAAAAAAGGTTTGAAATTTACACTATGCTATAATCTTAAAGAAAATTTTTATAAAATGATGTACCGTTGGTACATGACTCCAGAAAAGTTGTCAAAAATGTATAGTAATGTTTCTAATGTTTGTTGGAAATGTAAACAACAAGAAGGATCATTTTATCATATGTGGTGGTTATGTAAAAAGGCAAAATCATTTTGGGCACAGATAGGTAGGAAGATGCAAAAAATTCTAAAGATAAATATTCAGTCAAAACCAGAATTTTTTTTATTGGGTTTTATGGATAAACAAATAGAAAAGAAATAAGGAAGAATAATATTATATATGATTACGGCAGCAAGATTATTATATGCACAAAAGTGGAAAATGGAATCAACACCAACAATGGAAGAATGGCTATTGAAATTAATGGACTTAGTAGAAATGGATAAATTGACATGTTTACTTAGAGAAAAATCGACAGATACATTTCTTAAGGAATGGAAGCCTCTCTTAGACTTTTTGTTGAAAGATCAAAATAAAATGATGATACTGGGATTTGACGATTATTTAAGACAGCCTATGGAGAAAAGGGACTCTGTATGTATACATTAAGGGACAGGTTTGATGTATATTATATACTTATAGCTGATCTGCGACAAATCGGAAGTCAACTATTTTATTTTCATTTTTGTTGATGTATTGTTATGTTTTTTTGACTTTGTTTTGTTTGTTTTTGGAAAAATTTGAATAAAAAATTATTAAAAAAAAAAGATTTATACAATGGCATTATGATGTCGGCTGTTTTATTTTCAATACCTTTCCTAATTATCGCTAGCATGGAATTTGCCTTTTTCACAGCTGCCACACACTGGATCGACATTTTCATCGTGCTGTCCACTACAACCCCGAGGTCTCTCTCCTGGTTGGTCACCACCAGTTCAGACCCCATGAGCGTATATGTGAAATTCAGATTTTTTGCTCCAATATGCATAATTTTACACTTGTTTATATTGAATTGCATTTGCCATTTTTCCGCCCATTCACTCAGTTTGGAGAGGTCTTTTTGGAGCTCTTCGCAATCCCTTTTTGTTTTAACAACCCTGAACAATTTAGTGTCATCAGCAAACTTGGCCACTTCACTGCTCACTCCTAATTCTAGGTCATTAATGAACAAGTTGAAAAGTACAGGTCCCAATACCGATCCTTGAGGGACTCCACTTTCTACAGCCCTCCATTGGGAGAACTGTCCGTTGATTCCTACTCTCTGCTTTCTGCTTCTTAACCAATTCCTTATCCACAAGAGGACCTCTCCTCTTATTCCATGACTGCTAAGGTTCCTCAGAAGTCTTTGGTGAGGTCCCTTGTCAAACACTTTTTGAAAGTCTAAGTACACTATGTCCACTGGATCACCTCTATCAATATGCTTGTTGACACTCTCAAAGAATTCTAGTAGGTTACTGAGACAGGACTTTCCCTTGCAGAAGCCATGCTGGCTCTGCTTCAGCAAGGCTTGTTCTTCTATGTGTTTAGTTAATCTAGCTTTAATAATACTTTCTACCAGTTTTCCAGGGACAGAAGTTAAGCTAACTGGCCTGTAATTTCCGGGATCCCCTCTGGATCCCTTTTTGAAGATTGGCGTTACATTTGCCACTTTCCAGTCCTCAGGCACGGAGGAGGACCCAAGGGACAAGTTACATATTTTAGTTAGCAGATCAGCAATTTCACCTTTGAGTTCTTTGAGAACTCTCAGGTGGATGCCATCCGGGCCCGGTGATTTGTCAGGTTTTATATTGTCCATTAAGCTTAGAACTTCCTCTCTCGTTACCACTATTTGTCTCAGTTCCTCAGAATCCCTTCCTGCAAATGTTAGTTCAGGTTCAGGGATCTGCCCTATATCTTCCACTGTGAAGACAGATGCAAAGAATTCATTTAGCTTCTCTGCAATCTCCTTATCGTTCTTTAGTACACCTTTGACTCCCTTATCATCCAAGGGTCCAATTGCCTCCCTAGATGGTCTCCTGCTTTGAATGTATTTATAGAATTTTTTGTTGTTGGTTTTTATGTTCTTAGCAATGTGCTCCTCAAATTCTTTTTTAGCATCCCTTATTGTCTTCTTGCATTTCTTTTGCCAGAGTTTGTGTTCTTTTTTATTTTCTTCATTTGGACAAGACTTCCATTTTTTGAAGGAAGACTTTTTGCCTCTAAGAGCTTCCTTGACTTTGCTTGTTAACCATGCTGGCATCTTCTTGGCCCTGGCAGTACCTTTTCTGGTCTGCGGTATGCACTCCAGTTGAGCTTCTAATATAGTGTTTTTAAACAACTTCCAAGCATTTTCGAGTGATGTGACCCTCTGGACTTTGTTTTTCAGCTTTCTTTTTACCAAGTGCAAGAACACTCTCCCCTCCTGAGGCTTCTGGCAACTGGTTTTCAGAAGCATGCTGCCTCTGACTAGGGTGGCAGAGCACAGCCATCACGGCTAGTAGCCATTGATAGCCCTGTCCTCCATGAATTTGTCTAATTATCGCTAGCATGGAATTTCCCTTTTTCACAGCTGCCGCACACTGGGTCGACATTTTCATCATGCTGTCCACTACAACCCCAAGGTCTCTCTGCTGGTCGGTCACCGCCTGTTCAGACCCCATGAGCGTATATGTGAAATTCAGATTTTTTGCTCCAATATGCATAATTTTACACTTGTTTATATTGAATTGCATTTGCCATTTTTCCACCCATTCAGTCAGTTTGGAGAGGTCTTTTTGGAGCTCTTCGCAATCCCTTTTTGTTTTAACAACCCTGAACAATTTAGTATCGTCAGCAAACTTGGCCACTTCACTGCTCACTCCTAATTCTAGGTCATTAATGAACAAGTTGAATAGTGCAGGTCCCAATACCGATCCTTGAGGGACTCCACTTCTTCTTAAGATTGTTATAGCTCTGTTTTTAGTGTATTATATATACATATGTTTATGGCTGTAAACCACTCGGGCAGTGAATGTACAAAATAATAAATAAAATGGCATGAGAGGCAGGCGGGGTCCGTGAGGGAGAGAGGGTTACAAGGACACACAAAGTTCTGACTCCACAACTTTCCACTTGTGAGCTTTGGGGTCAAAGCTATTTTTTAACATAAAATTGAATATAAAAGTTGTCAGCTGAAGCCAAAAACAAATATAAACACACATGTGCACACATATATGCACACATAAGCACATGCACCACTTTGCAGCCGTCTGGGGAGGGTGTGCAAAGTTCACCAGGGTTAGATTTTGTTTCAAACAGATAAATATCCCATCCCTTCCAAACACTTTGGAGGATAGACAAAAGAACTCAGAGGCTGGGCTGGGCAGCCAAGGAAGCTTCTCCACCTCCAAGACCATGTTCTTGACATCAAAGTTCTGCCTATCCTTCCAGATGCACAAATGATTCCATTTGGAATCTGACTCTTATTCTTATCTTACAGAATGGGTAGAACATGCTGTGGAGCAAATCTGATGCAGCAGAAAAGATGCTGCATTCACAGCATGCTCTATGCACAGTGCGAGCATGTGAACTATTGAAAAATCTGGCTAAAACTCTGAAATGGGCAGAATTCTTGCCCATCCCTAGTATGTACTATTGGAGTTTGGTATATATTGCAGCAGAGGGCAGAAAAGAATACTCTGGTAAGACTTGTGGTTGAATAATTGCACAAGAAATTACACAAGAGGAAATAGAGACGCTACACAAAAATCAAAATTGGACACCCACAGAACTACCAACAAGCAAAAAGCCTGTGTGATGTATATGATTCTTCAAAGCAATACAAAACACAAAAGGGGACATCGAGAGATATAGTGTAGTGAAAGATTCCACAATACAGACACTTTTAAGTGTAGCAGCATCAAGAAAGATACAATTTGAACACTTAGATATAAAGACTGATGCTACACACAGAAGCTAAGGAGGAAATCTGTGTGGAGCAATCTCCTGGATTTGAAAAATCAAGAGACAAACCACTTGTATGCAAACTTCAGAAAAGTGTATATAATCTGACACAAGCAGTAAGAGCATGGAATGAGAAGCTGAACCAGATTTCAAGTAGGTCTAGACTCCATGCACGATGTGGGTTGATGACTTGCTCTTAAGCTATGAAGATTTAACTGCCTGTGAGGAAATCATACATCACTTGAGTTAAGAGATAGATATGAAGCAACTGGGAGACATCACCCACTACCTTGGGATCCAAATAGAAAGGGGGAGAAGATGGAAGATGCCTCCTCTGTCAGAGACAAAAGATCCAAGAAATATAGAATACCTAGGAGGCCAATGCAGTGGAAACATCCATGAAGGCAAACTATCTAAAGGGAGATGGAAACAGTGAGTTCCCATCACAGAATGACCAACTGTTGTTACCCAAGAAGGAATGGGAATCAGCAAGGGACTAACAGATGGCCTTTCTCTTTATCCCCCCTCCTCAATTCAGGTTTCTTGTTACAAGTTGTGCTTTACTCTCAACATACACTTTTAAAAAAGATAAACCATCCTGGAAACGTAATTGAAGGATGATCTAAAAATACCTCAAATGCATACTTACATACATACATACATACATACATACAGGGGTCCTCCAATCATGAAGATGCACGCTGGCCCTGTAAGTGGGTTGAGAGTCACCAAGTAATGGGAGTGGTGGTGAAAAAAGGTGAGCTCAGGGGGTGCTCAGAAAGCACCTCAAGGAGGATATTGTCAAGCTAGGAAAGGTACATTAAAGAACAACCAAAATGATCAAGGGGCTGGAACAACTCCCATGCGAGAAAAGGCTATAGGATTGCCAGGTGTCCGGGTTTTGCCCAGAGACTACAGATTTTTGGGGTTCTCGCCAGGTCTCCAGGTGAGTCAGCTTAATCTCCAGAGTCTCAGCTTTCATTTTTTTTTTTAATTAAGCTTCTAGGTGGTCTGGTTTGCGAGATATACACAGCCCCCCCCAAAGTCTGTTAAACAAGCTCCTAGCTGGCTGCTCTAACCCCATCCTTTCAGGTTTGTAGTCAATAAGTGAAGTCAGGGTTGTGATTGCGAAGGGATTTCTGGCCCTTCAGGCAGTATCTAGATCCTATCGCAAAGGTAGAAAACTGTTGTTTTTTCCTGTTCATCTGAAAATCTCATAAATTGAGTAAGTATATAGCTTTCAACAGTACCAAAAATCTTTTTTTCTCTTATGAGCAGGAGTCAAATAAAGGAGTTTAAATTTTCCTGGGCTGTTGAAGAGGGCAATGTTTCGAAAACCTTCCCAATATGAAGCTTTAATCCAATACTTGCTTTTCTGGGAGTAAAGCTGCAATGCCAATCCCACATACACGGAGTAAACCCCATTGAATTCAACAGGACTTTTGAGTAGACATGGTTAGGATTGTGCTGTAAATTAATGGGACTTTTGAGTGAACATACTGAAGAATTGTGCTTGTGTTGTAAATTTTTCTCTCCCCCTCCAACCCTATTTTTAAAGCAATTAGGCAGGGCTTACACAGGTATCACTGCTTTTATTATGTAGGAAACTAACACTGATTTTATTTTTTTAAAAAAAAAATTCTGCAGTGACTACCTGGTTTTGACCACAAACTATTATATGGGGTGTATGTATTTGTACATCTCCCGTGTGTGTGTGTGTATGGACACTTCCCAACAACCCTGTGAGGTAGGATTGCTGATTGGAAACCAAGACAGCTCACAACAAGAAATAAATCCCTTTAAAATACAATAACTCTAAAAAGTATAAACAGTATAAGCAAAACAGCTTAAAGAGGCATGATTCTGAATTTTGGGTTGGGTGAGTGTTCCTTATCACTTGAGGCTACAGTTCTGTGCACACTTCCCTGTTTGAGTAAGTCCCATTGAATACATAGGGACTTGCTTCTGAGTAAGCAATCAAAAATCTTTACAGGTTGTGTAAAATATAAACATCTTTGACAGTCATGCTTATATAAATATTTCTTCAAACTATGTCCCGATAAGTATTTGATTTCACACCTTATGTGATTTTGTCACCTTGTAGTGGTGAGTGGGCTTATGTGTTCCAATGAACACTCTGAGCGATGCCGTCAGGAATCATGTACTCCCAGCAGGGTCACCCACGGCAGTAAGGTCAAGGGAGAGGAACCAGACAAAGAACAGTCCAAGAATGTCCTCAACGGCAGAACAGGCAGAGGATAACAATGTGTATGTTACAATGGCTGTGAAGGCGGATGAAGGCTGCAGCAGACAAAAGACTTCCAATCTTCATGGTACCCATGCCATTGGATCAAAGCCTTTTTCTGTCAAGATTGTGTGTTGATTGTTGTGTGCTGATCTCCCCACATAAAACAAATTCACGCACAGGCGTCTTCCATAACAAAAGTCCCATGGCGATTGAGAAACAGCGACGGGGGCAGGACTGTGAAATCCAGAAGCCCCTAGTCATGGTCTGGTACATCGGCGGTGGATACAGATTCAGACGGATCCATTGTTAAAGACTATATTTTGGAAGACAATCTTACTCAGTCACAAGGGATTGCCATTTTACTTCCTCTATGTTTTAAGTGTGCCCTTCTTCCTTGGAGTGTTCATGGTTCCCTTCTGTTGTTTTCTTCCTGATAGGCTGAGAGATTGTGAGTAGCCCATGGTTACCCAGTACACATTATAGCTCATTTCCATTTTTAAAAATTATTAAAATGATTTACATGCAGGCAAAATTTATGAAGTAGATCCACACTATTATTATTACTATTACTATTACTATTACTAATTATTATTATTAACAACAACAACAGCAACAACAATAATAGTAACAATAATAATAATTACATTTGTATACCGCCCCATAGCCGAAGCTCTCTGGGCGGTTTACAACAATTAAAAACATTAAAAACAAATATACAAATTTAAAAACACATTTTTAAAAACAATTTAAAAACACATGTTAAAATGCCTGGGAGAAGAGGAAGGTCTTGACCTGGCGCTAAAAAGGTAACAGTGTTGGCGCCAGGTGCACCTCGTCAGCAACACTACATTTAAAGCACATCCAACTCACATTTAAAGTGCATGACTTCCCCTAAAGAATCCTAGGAAGTGTAGTTTCCCCATCACAGTTATAGTTCTCACCATCCTTAACAAACTACAGTTCCCATGATTCTGTGGTGGGATTCATGTGCTTCAAATGTGTGTTTAATGTGCTTTAAATGAATTATGTGGATCTGCCCTAGGTATGCTGTGGTTCTTACTATTGTTTCCCCATATATGTACTCATATATATATGTAGATGTCTCAGTTTGTTTGTATATATATATGCTTATTGTATTGTATTGTATTTTAACTAACTGTTTTGTCTTGTGTTTTTATTCTGTATAATTTTATTATGTATGTGTGTGATTTTATTGTAAGCTGCCCTGAGTGCCCCATTATTAGAAGGGTGGGATAGAAATATTTTAAATAAATAAATTCATTAGTGAATTGAATAGAACAATTTAAAAATATACTTTTTTAAATAGGGAAAGGGCTGTAGCTCAATGGTAGGGCATGTACTTTGCATGCTTTTGTTGTTATGTGCCTTCAAGTTGACTACGACTTATGGCGACCCTATGAATCAGCGACCACCAAGAGCATCTGTCATGAACTATGCTGTTCAGATCTTGTAAGTTCAGGTCTGTGGCTTCCTTGATGGAATCAATCCATCACTTGTTTGGCCTTCCTCTTTTTCTACTCCCTGCTGTTTTCCCCAGCATTACTGTCTTTTCTAGTGAATGCCTTGTATGCAAATGTCCAAAATTTAATCTCTGGGAAATACTATTGCTGGGAAGCCTGGAGACCTAATGCTAGTCCATGTACTGAGCTAGATGGTACCAAATGGCCTGACTTGGTATAAGGTAGATTCCTTTGTTCCTAAAAGTGGAAAGAGATTTGAGGGTCACAGTGACTCCAGAATTTATTTATGTATTTTATTTACAACATTTATATACCGCTTTATTGTAAAAAATCTCAAAGCGGTTTACAGAAAGAATTAAAACAATACAATTATTGGCAAAAAGAGTTAAAGACAGGTATTTAAAAACTTTCAAAATAATAAAACCAACAATGAGTTCAAAACAGATTAAAAATATAATAGCTTCTACATGCCTGGATAGGCTTGCCGAAACAAAAATGTTTTTAGCAGGTGCTGAAGAGAGTACAATGAAGGTGTCTGCAGGGAATTCCAAAGTGCAGGTGCTGCCACACTAAAGGACTGATTTCTTACAAGAGCAGAACAAGTACTATGTGGCACCCATAACATGGAAAGGACACCTTGAACTTGGCCTGGTAGCAAATCAGCAACCAGTGCAGATATCAGAGCAGAGGTGTAATGTGCTGACAGGGTCTCATTCATGTCAGCAATCGTGCCACAGTATTTTGCATTGACTGCAGCCCCTGGGTCAGGTTGTGCTGCATGGGGATTTCTGTGACCTTGGCTGACTGGCTGCCAGGATTTTTTTAGTTTAGGCTTGGTTAGGAATCCTAACTGGTTGCAAGATGCTGAGTCTTTTGCCTTACTCGTACGAATTTTGTTGTGGTTGGTATGGTATCGCATTTAGGAAATCATCACTCTCTTGTTTTTGTTCTTCTGTTTGCATTTCATTTATCTTTAACCTCACTCCCTTACATCCATAGAAGCAACAACGGTGCTCAGCTCAACCCCCTTAAACCTACTGATAATGCACCTTGATGGTTTGTTTCATGCCCAAACTCAAAAGTGAGTTTATAGCAGCCCACAAGGTAGACAGAAAAGGGTAGAGAATCTTCTCAGCAGTACTCATTTCTCAAACCTCTTTTTGAAATGAAGGTCAAATCTGTGAAGAAGCTTGGAGCAGCCATGTTGAAAGGTACAGGCAGGGCATTCTAGGCAGGGGGTTGCCAACCCTGCCTGGATATGGACGTCGTTGCCGAGGATCCCTAGTCAAGCTTTACCAACACCACAATCCAAACTATATCTACTCAGAAGTAAGTCCTGTTGAGTTCTATGGGGCTTAGTAAGTGTGTTTAGAATTGCAGCCTTCAGGGGCATCCATCTTTACTCCTGAGTGCTCCCATCTAAAAACACTAGGCTTCCTACAGTGGTCTTCTGGTGACTGGGCTGGCCTGAAGGCACTGAAACCCTTTTTGCCAGAAGTGAATTGGCTAGATTAAATGTTCCCTACCCAGGCTCCATCTTTTAGCTAAGATTTCTGTCTTAACGTCCAGTTAGATAAATGTTTTTGTTTGAATTGTATGCTCCAAGGAACTGTGGTTGATGCTTAATGTATTGTGCTTAATGACATCACTAGGGCCCACCCCTGTGACATCACTTGGGCCCACCCCTGAAATCTCAGGGTTTGGGATGCTTCTGACCTGGCAACCCTAAAAGGCTGCAATTTTCAGCCTAGGAAAAGGGTGTCTAAGAGGAGACATGACAGAAAATGTATCAGGTTTTTCTTTAACCTGCTATGTGTATTTCTCTGATAAGTCCAGAAGCTTTGTGAAGAGCTTGAATTGGTTCAGGCTACTTCAGAAGACACCTACTTCAGTTTGGACACACCCTGAATCTCTCCAAAGTGGCTCAGTACAATCCTTACTAACAATATCTAATAAAAATGTTTTCCTACTATTACATCTGAATTAATTCATCATTCACACAGTTTCAAAATTTTTTGCAGCCATAATGTTTAGAAACTGGCTTTCTTAAAAAAAGAAAAGGAAGCTGAGATGTTCAAGAAGCTGGAGTTCGTGGGCTTTTTGTGGTTGTTGTGTGGTTTCTGTGCAGGAACAGGACTTTTGGCCATTTTGTGCCAGATTTTTGGTTGTACAATTTGGTCTGTATAACAGTTGCCTTTTCCTTTAAAGGCTCTCCTGAATAGGAATATGAAAAATTCACAGGAAAGTAAAAATTCCAAGGGGATGATTGGCTCAGGAAGTTATGCACAGATCAAAGGTTAATCCTGCGAGCCTGGCAATTAAGAAGAAATAGAAACTTAACCAAGACTCTGCTCTCTTCCTGATTGGCTAAATGTTTGAGGGGGGAGTGAAGATATTGTATATAAGTCAAGCTAGAAAACAAGGTAGTCAGAAGGTTGTAGAATCAGAAACCTGAAACAGTTTAAGAGCTGCAGGTGAGAGAAAATGCTAAAGCGCTTTAAAAGAGCTGGGACTTTGAAAAGTATTAGAAAGTCCTGCCGGGCACTGCAGCAGGAAGGAGCCTGGAGAAGATCGCAAAATATATAAATTGATCCATAGTGGACGGTTAGGGAAATAGCCCAGAATAGATAGAGCTGAATGTATTCATCTCTGTTTATTTTTTACTTGCTCTTATAGGTACCTTTTCAAAATGTTAAATTAACTTTTTTCTGAGATCACTTTAAAAAAGAAGAATTTCCTTACTGACTTACCAAAGCACCATTTGGGGGAAGGGCTCAGTGGCAGAGCATCCGCTTTGCGTGCAGACAGCCCCAGCGTCAGTCCCCATGACCTCTCCAGGTCATGCTAGGAGAGAATGGAAATGGAAATGGCCTGCCTTCAAGTCAATCATGACTCATGGCGAGCCTGCGAAGAGGGTTTCCATGGTAAGCAGTATTCAGAGGGGGTTTCCCATGGCCTCCCTCTGAGGCTGAGAGGCAGTGGCTGGCCCAAGGTCACCTAGGGAGCTTCATGGCTGGGTGGGGATTTGAACCCTGGTCTCCCAGGTCATAGTCCAACACTCTAACCACTATGCCACACTGGCTCTCACTAGTAGAGAACCCCATCTGAAATCCCGGAGAGCTGCTGCCAGTCCGTGTGGGGAATACTGAGCAGGATGAACTAAGGGTCTGACCTGGCATGGTGTCGCTTCCCATGTTCCTGTCTTGTCAGGGAGGGGGGGGTCTGCGTCCTTGTTATTCACCCCACACCTGCTTGCCATGACATTCTACCCAATCTCGGGAGTATTTTGACTCAGTTAAAGCCAGGAAGTTGAAGGGCTGTTCAGCAGAAGCTGAAAGCTGAAGAAAGAAAGCTGAAAAACGAAGTCCAGAGGGTCACATCACTCGAAAATGCTTGGAAGTTGTTTAAAAACACTATATTAGAAGCTCAACTGGAGTGCATACCACAGATCAGAAAAGGTACCGCCAGGGCCAAGAAGATGCCAGCATGGTTAACGAGCAAAGTCAAGGAAGCTCTTAGAGGCAAAAAGTCTTCCTTCAGAAAATGGAAGTCTTGTCCGAATGAAGAAAATAGAAAAGAACACAAACTCTGGCAAAAGAAATGCAAGAAGACAATAAGGGATGCTAAAAAAGAATTTGAGGAGCACATTGCTAAGAACATAGAAACCAACAACAAAAAATTCTATAAATACATTCAAAGCAGGAGACCATCTAGGGAGGCAATTGGACCCTTGGATGATAAGGGAGTCAAAGGTGTACTAAAGAACGATAAGGAGATTGCAGAGAAGCTAAATGAATTCTTTGCATCTGTCTTCACAGTGGAAGATATAGGGCAGATCCCTGAACCTGAACTAACATCTGCAGGAAGGGATTCTGAGGAACTGAGACAAATAGTGGTAACGAGAGAGGAAGTTCTAGGCTTCATGGACAATATAAAAACTGACAAATCACCGGGCCCAGATGGCATCCACCCGAGAGTTCTCAAAGAACTCAAATGTGAAATTGCTGATCTGCTAACTAAAATATGTAACTTGTCCCTCAAGTCCTCCTCCGTGCCTGAGGACTGGAAAGTGGCAAATGTAACGCCAATCTTCAAAAAGGGATCCAGAGAGGATCCCAGAAATTACAGGCCAGTTAGCTTAACTTCTGTCCCTGGAAAACTGGTAGAAAGTATTATTAAAGCTAGATTAACTAAGCACATAGAAGAACAAGCCTTGCTGAAGCAGAGCCAGCATGGCTTCTGCAGGGGAAAGTCCTGTCTCAGTAACCTGTTAGAATTCTTCGAGAGTGTCAACAAGCATATAGATAGAGGTGATCCAGTGGACATAGTGTACTTAGACTTTCAAAAAGCGTTTGACAAGGTACCTCACCATAGACTTCTGAGGAATCTTAGCAGTCATGGAATAAGAGGAGAGGTCCTCTTGTGGATAAGGAATTGGTTAAGAAGCAGAAAGCAGAGAGTAGGAATAAACGGACAGTTCTCCCAATGGAGGGCTGTAGAAAGTGGAGTCCCTCAAGGATCGGTATAGGGACCTGTACTTTTCAACTTGTTCATTAATGACCTAGAATTAGGAATGAGCAGTGAAGTGGCCAAGTTTGCTGACGACACTAAATTGTTCAGGGTTGTTAAAACAAAAAGGGATTGCGAAGAGCTCCAAAAAGACCTCTCCAAACTGAGTGAATGGGCTGAAAAATGGCAAATGCAATTCAACATAAACAAGTGTAAAATTATGCACATTGGAGCAAAAAATCTGAATTTCACATATACAGTGACCGACCAGGAGAGAGACCTCGGGGTTGTAGTGGACAGCACGATGAAAAAGTCGACCCAGTGTGCGGCAGCTGTGAAAAAGGCAAATTCCATGCTAGCGATAATTAGGAAAGGTATTGAAAATAAAACAGCTGATATCATAATGCCGTTGTATAAATCTATGGTGTGGCCGCATTTGGAATACTGTGTACAGTTCTGGTCGCCTCATCTCAAAAAGAATATTATAGAGTTGGAAAAGGTTCAGAAGAGGGCAAACAGAATGATCAAGGGGATGGAGCGACTCCCTTATGAGGAAAGGTTGCAGCATTTGGGGCTTTTTAGTTTAGAGAAAAGGCGGGTCAGAGGAGACATGATAGAAGTGTATAAAATTATGCATGGCATTGAGAAAGTGGGTAGAGAAAAGTTCTTCTCCCTCTCTCATAATACTAGAACTCGTGGACATTCAAAGAAGCTGAATGTTGGAAGATTCAGGACAGACAAAAGGAAGTACTTCTTTACTCAGCGCATAGTCAAACTATGGAATTTGCTCCCACAAGATGCAGTAATGGCCACCAGCTTGGATGGCTTTAAAAGAAGATTAGAGAAATTCATGGAGGACAGGGCTATCAATGGCTACTAGCTATGATGGCTGTGCTCTGCCACCCTAGTCAGAGGCAGCATGCTTCTGAAAACCAGTTGCCGGAAGCCTCAGGAGGGGAGAGTGTTCTTGCACTCGGGTCCTGCTTGCGGGCTTCCCCCAGGCACCTGGTTGGCCACTGTGAGAACAGGATGCTGGACTAGATGGGCCACTGGCCTGATCCAGCAGGCTCTTCTTATGTTCTTATGTTCTTATGGTGGGAGCGGGAGGGGGGAGGATGCAAACAAGGAAATGACTTCATCACGATGCTTTTACATCTGTAATAACCTTGACATTGCAAACACCTAATGTTGAGATGTAAGCCAGTTTTATTTGACTACATATATACCCTGCCTTTCTTCCATAGAGTTTAAGGCAGCAAACGTAGTTTTTCCACCGTCATTTTATTCTCACAACAGCCCTGTGAGGTGGGTGAGGATGACTGAGAATAGCTGGCCCAAGGTTACCCAGTGTGTTTTATGGCTGAGTGAACATGCCTGGTTCTCCTACTCCAACAGACTACCCTCTACACCAAACCAGCTAGTTGGCTCTGCAACTTTGCAACGAGGTAAAAGCTTCTGTCTTCTTGGCCTTTTTGCCGTTGAAAAGGGTGTGTGGCACTCTCAAATTTCCCACTAGCATCAAGAAAGCATCATGTGATCCCACTGCATATTGTTCACACCCATATAAAAATCTCCCTAATTATCCCCCCCCCCCGAGAAATATACAGATGAAACTCATGACTCTGAAGCTTCCAAGACCTACTGAGATGGCCATTATCCCCCATTCCTATCGTAGGAACCACTCTGAATCAGGGACAGTAATAGCAGACGAATCGTCCTAATACCTTCTTGTGCATTGCTGGTAAATACTTCAGTGGACAGTCACTGAACCAGGAAAAAGTGCCCATCAGCATCAAAGCAGCATGCCAGGAAACCTCTGCCACCAACTCACCTTGCCTGCAGCCGCTGCCAAAATATTAATGCCTGTTCTGTCAGGAAACATGGATTTCTTTCCATGTGAACTTATCAAACCTGGCAGCATCTCCAGGGGAGCATCAATACAGCACAAGAGGAGATGGGCAGTCATACTATTTTCATCGTGTTATTTATTTATTATTATTTTATTATTTTATTTCATTTATATAGATAATTCATTCTATAGATAATTCTCTTTTGAGAGAGGAAGGTAAACCAAGTTTTCTGGGTCTGAGCCTCAGATTGGGCCAGGGTTGTCCTGTGATCTACATGGCATGTGGTACAATGGTGCTTTTGGCAGGAAGGCCCAGAACCTTTTTTCAAAGTGGTCTCAGCCCCAAGCACAGCCGTACTTTGCCAAACACTAGTTCCCCTCGCAGGACTAGAGATTGCCCCAAATGAGTAGCCAAACAGCAGAGTGGATCTGCTTCCTCCCTTTCCTTTCCACTCTCTCTACCACCCTCTTGTCACTGCCATAGCACAGCACAGCTTTAAGGGCTCTCTTGGCTGGGCACATTTTTGATGTGAAAGGGCTAGAATCAAAAGCTAGAAATTGGTGTTCCGGAGGCAGAAGGGAGGGAGGAACTTTGGGCTGGACGTCAGTGGTGGTGAAAGGGAGGAAGCCGAAAGGTAGAGATGTTCTCTTCCCCAGCTGTTGCAAAACACACCTATTACAAGGTGACCTTCAGAGTGTGAGAGATGCCTGCAGCATTTGTTGTTGTTATGTCCCTTCAGGTTGTCCCTTCAGTAGCAACTCTTTGTGAGAAACAAATTACTGGCTTCAAAGAATTTGGTAAGTCTTTCTCCTGCTTCATTTCTATCTCCTAAGCCCCATTTCCCACAATTCCTACTTCTTCTCTGTTCCCTACTTTTACATTCCAGTCCCCCATGATTATCAGCACATTTTGTTTTGGTGTGATCAATTTCTTCCTGTACTTCTGCATAAAACCTTTCCAATTCTTCTTCTGGATTTGCCGTTGGAAGGTATACTTGGATGATGGTTATGTTAATAGGTTTCCCATTAAATCTCATTGATATAACTCGCTCAGACCTTGCGAGAGAGACCTTGCCTTATAGCTCTTAATTATTTTCCCTCCATCACTTCTCACTATTAAAGCAACCCCATTTCTTCTTAATTTCTCATTTCCTGCATAAAATATTTTGTAGTTGCCTGATTGAAAATGTCCCATTCCCGTCCATTTTAATTCACTCACACCAAGTATTGTAATGTTGATGCGTTCCATTTCTTGCTTGACAATTTCTAACTTTCTCTGGTTCATGCTTCTCACATTCCATGTTCCTATTGTGTGCGTTGTACAACTCTGGACTCTCCTTTTGCATCTGTGTACAACGGCCTCTGGGCTTCCTTTCAGCTTTGACCCAGCTGCGTCATTAGTCACAGCACTAATCGTATTTGTCCTTTGTTCTTCCCCAGTAGCTCATTGTGTGCCTTCTGACCTAGGGGTCTCATTTTCCAGCACTATCTCGTGTTCCATTTTGGATACTATATTCATAGGGGTTTCGTGGTAAGAGGTATTCAGAAGTGGTTTACCATTATAGTCTGGTGTCTCAGCTTTGACCATTCCACCTTGAAACTTTACTTTGTTTATTTACGGTCAATGACCAGTCAAGGAAACCATTCCGCCTTGGGTGACCCTGGTAGGAGTCTAGTCTTTTGGTCTAGACTCCTGACAGCATTGCTCTCAGCTTCTTCAACACTCTCAAACCCCTCACCATAGAATCATAGAATAATAGACCATCAAGTCTAACTTCCTGCTCAATGCAGGAATCCAAATCACAGCATTCCTGACAGATGGCTGTCCAGCTGCCTCTTGAATGTCTCCAGTGTCGGAGAGCCCACTAACTCTCTAGGTAATTGATTCCACTGTTGTATGGCTCTAACAGGAAGTTTTTCCTGATGTCCAGTTGAAATCTGGCTTCTTGCAACTTGAGCCCATTATTCTGTGTCCTGCACTCCGGGACAATTGAGAAGTGATCCTGGTCCTCTTCTATGTGACAACCTTTCAAATACTTGAAGAGTGCTATCATATCTCCCCTCAGTCTTCTCTTCTCCAGGCTAAACATGCCCAGTTCTTTCAGTCTCTCCTCAAAGGGCTTTGTTTCCAGTCTACTGATCATCCTTGTTGCCCTCCTCTGAACCCGTTCCAGTTTGTCTGCATCCTTCTTGAAGTGCGGAGACCAGAACTGGACACATTATTCAAGTTGAGGCCTAACCAGTACTGAATAGAAGGGAACTAGTACTTCATGCAATTTGGAAACTATACTTCTGTTAACGCAGCCTAATATAGCATTTGCCTGTTTTGCAGCCACACCACACTGTTGGCTCATATTCAGCTTGTGATCAACAACAATTCCAAGATCCTTCTCACATGTTGTAAGGCTGAGCCAAGTATCCCCCATCTTATAACTGTGCATTTGGTTTCTTTTTCCTAAGTGTAGAACTTTGCATTTATCCCTGTTGAATTTCATTCTGTTGTTTTCACCATGTTAAGGTGTGCATCCTAGAGGTGGGCCTGCAGCATAGGCATTTGTAAAACATTCTGTCAGTCCATATCAAAATGTTGTTTGAAACTGGTTACTTCTGGGTCCATCAGAACACAGTATATCTAACTCAATTCATGTAGCCTGAAGATTAAAAAAAAACCTACAATGATACAAAAAAATCTACAGTGCTAAATTATGCAGATCACACTGTTGAGTCCTAGTGTCAGTCTGCTTGGGGAGGAGAGTTAATCAGAGCCTATACAGAGGCTGGCTAAGGTTGTTCTAAGGCCCATCCACTCGACTATATAATCTGCAATGTTATAGCTTTGTATCCTCATTAATTCACCATCATCCATATGATGTTGCAAGCTAATATGGATTTTTGTGTTCACAAATCCGCATTAGAAACACAACTGAAAAACCTGCCTAGTTTCCTAAACCGATAATCAATCGCGTTTACGCCCATGTGCTCAGATGCAATGCTGTAGATTTTCCTGCAATAGGGACCCATGGGCATTCCTCCGTCATCTGCCAAGCCCCTTGCCTCTTTTCCACCCAATTGCACCCATCCACAAACCTGTGCATGCACGTGGATTCTAAAAAAGATATACGTTTCTGTGTTCTTCCAAAAAAGTACACGAAAAGCAAGCAATCATTATGGACCAGTCACTGAAAAGGGGTGGACTTGGGGGATTGCCCAATGCTAAAGCAATTTAGACAAAAGGGGGGGAAAGCCCACATGTATGGATGCTTGATAATTGGATTTTCACAATAATCCAACCACATACAGGACATGTATAGATCTCGAGGCCACCAACCAATTATGGAAACCTTGGATTTTCCGGTTAGGTATGGAGGGCCCTGAGAATTTGCCATAGAGACTCTGACATATGAGTGTATAAAATGCTTTGTGTTATGTTATCAGATGTCGTGTTATTTTATTTTTGTTATCGATGAAAGCCCTAAATATTTTAATGTTTTGTATTCAGTGCCTTCTTGCAATGGTCCTTGGACTAAGCAATAAACAAATTATTATTATTATCAAGGGAGAATTAGGTGGGGCATGCAGGCAGGTGTTGCGGGCCTGCGTGGAAGTAGGGGGTGTCTGGGAGCTCCCTCTCGTGATCCACGACAGGGTCAGGAGCCGACGGAAGGGAGCGTTACCCACCCACCCTAAGGAGCAGCACTTCAGGGGCCCTCATCCCGGGCCCGACCTGGCTGCCCTCTGGCACCAGCCCTGTGTCAGATGTAGGGCATATGGGCATGGCAGTGTGGTCAAATGGTCTCTGTGTGTGTGGCAAGCCTGATTAGGCCTGTATGTCCCAGGTTCCCCACCACTGGTGTACCGAGCTGGGTGGACCAATCTTCTGACTTGGTATAAGGCAGCTTCCTATGAGGAATCCAGGATATTGTCTC
Organism: Rhineura floridana; assembly: GCF_030035675.1. Taxonomy (NCBI): domain Eukaryota; kingdom Metazoa; phylum Chordata; class Lepidosauria; order Squamata; family Rhineuridae; genus Rhineura; species Rhineura floridana. The sequence continues at coordinate 569,515 of NC_084495.1, forward strand.
TTTCCAGTGGGGATTGCCTAATGTTTTCCCCTGAGGCCCATCTGGCTGGCTGTCCAGCCACTCTGGGCAACGTACAAAATAAAAACATACAAAAACATTAAAAATCTCAACAATAGTAATAAAACCTAACCCACCCCAAAAGCCTGCCTGAAGAGCCAGGTCTTCAAGGCCCGGCGGAAGCTCATTATAGAGGGGGCATGGCGGATATCATTTGGGAGGGAATTCCACAACGTGGGTGCCACAATTGAAAAAGCCCTCTCCCTAGTTCTCACCAGTCTAGCTATTTTAACTGGTGGGATAGAGAGAAGGCCTTTTGAGGCTGATCTTGTTGAGCGGCATCCCTGATGATGTTGGAGGTGCTCCTTCAGATAGACTGGGCTGAAACCGTATAGGGTTTTAAAGGTCAGAACCAACACCTTGAATTGGGCCCGGAAAACAACCGGTAACCAGTGCAACTCCTTCAGCACTGGACTGATGTGATCTCACCGGCGGCTGCCTTTAATCAGGTGAGCCACTGCATTCTGTACCAGTTGCAGCTTCCAGACCATTTTCAAGGGTAACCCCACATAGAGTGCATTACAGTAGTCTAGGCGAGAGGAGACCAGGGCATGTACCACAGATGGGAACAGATGGTTGGGAAGGTAGGGGCGCAGCCTCCGTATCAGGTGGAGTTGATACAGCACTGCCCGGCTCACAGCTGAGGCCTAAGCCTGCATGGACAGCTGGGAGACAAGAATGACCCCCAGGCTGTGGACCTGGTCTTTCAGGGGCAATTGTACCCCATTGAGCACCAAGTCAACATCCCCCAACCTTCCCTCGTTTCCCACAAACAGTACCTTGGTTTTGTCAGGGTTCAGCTTCAGCTTATTCCTTCCCATCCAGCCACTCACCAACTCCAGGCACTTGGACAGGGTTTCTACAGCCAACCTCGGTGAAGATTTGAATGAGAGATAGAGTGGCGTGTCATCCGCATACTGGTGACACTACAGCCCAAATCTTCTGATGATAGCCCCCAGTGGCTTTATATAGATGTTGAACAGCATCGGGGAGAGGATGGAGCCCTGTGGCACCCCACAAGTGAGAGGCCAAGGATCCGAAACCTCATCCCCCAATGCCACTCTCTGGTACCTACCAGAGAGGAAGGAATGGAACCACTGCAATACAGTGCCCCCTATGCCTAACCTCTTCAGACGGTCCAGAAGGATACCGTGGTCAACAGTATCAAAAGCCGCTGAGAGATCCAGGAGGACAAGGAAGGTGCATTCGCCCCTATCCAACTCCCTCCTCATATCATCCACCAAGGCGTCCAAGGCCATTTCAGTCACATGTCCAGGCCTGAAGCCTGATTGAAATGGATCCAGATAATCCGCTTCCTCCAAATGCACTTGCAACTGCTTCACCACCACCCGCTCAACCACCTTTCCCAGGCATGTACAATGTGGCTGGGCCAAAAGGGCTTTGCAGCCACTGTCAATCACCTGGTCAAAAGCTCCTGTGAAGCCCTGTGCAAAGTCCCATGTACAGCACTTTGCAAGCCCAGATAATCAGCTGATTGTTGGGGCTTGCAAAGTGCGTGCCCGGGACTTCAGCAGCCCTGATGATCAGCTGATTGGCAGTGCTTGTAAAGTGCAAGGCTCTGCCTCTGCCTGCAGTTTGATTTCAAACCAAGTTGACAAAAAAGGGGTCAGCTGACATAATTGTGACATCACATGATTCATAGGTGGGCAGGGCCACCCACCTGTTAAATTTGGCTAGATAATGATCTGGTCCACTGGCTAGACCCAGTTCCTCTCTACCACCACTCCAGTCTACACTTACTAGCTCTGGCCTCCAGGCTTTCCGATGGGGAAGGATTCCATGCTACCTGGAGGCACTAGAGATTGAGCCTGGGACCTGCTGCATGCAAGGCAGATGCAGTATCACTGAGCTCCACCCGAGCCAGTTGATTCCAAATCCCTTGCCACAATCTGATCTAAAGCTCCGAAGGTATCTGCCTTTCCTCAGTCTGGGCAACTGGTTGGCCAGAGAGACGGTGCAACTGTCCCCTTTGGCTATCAGATGCCTGTTCTTTGCATCATTGGCCCATTTGCCAATGCTGCTGGCCAATTCTCAGGCCTTGATGCCTGAAACAAATACAATGCCCTACTCATCCAGCTTTCTGAAGCAACTGGTGATGTGATATGTGGCTGGTGGCTGGGTTCAAGCTAACCCAGCACACAAAACTTTCAGTGGATATTGAATTCAGCTGTGAACTATACCTCATTTCCACAGGATTCATGTGCTTCATCTTCAGCACAAAGACATTTGAATAAAAAGCTACAACTGAGTGTATATGCAAAAGCTGTGATTCATGGATGGGATAAACATTTAGGATTAGGAATCTGGGATCCTCCCATAACTAGAGTGTTGACTGCTTTGTGTTGCTCTTCTTGAAGAGTGCCTAGCAGCAGGTTGAGCCAAGAAAGGATCCATTCCATATTCTGCCTGTTCCCTGTTTTTGGGGCTTGTGACAGAAGCCATAAATCACATGTATGATCTCAGCACTGCAGCAACTTTCCTAGTGTGCACACAGGGTGCCATCGTCAAAATGATGCAGAATATTCTCAGTATTAAATCACACCTCTAAGACTCAGCATGGGAACTACTAAGAAGGCAACTTAGAGCTGCTGTCGTAAACGTTCCCTGAGGAGTGCATACTTTCCCATAAATGGCAAGCCAATTGGAAACATCCGAAACTGATCAGGATACATAAAGGTGCTCTCCTGATGACAGGACCAAGAGGAAGTGACTATTGAAGAGACACCCAAATTGCAAAATAAATGTGTACGGGATTTATGGCTGCTCTGGACAGCAGCAGCAGTTAAAGTAAGTGGGGCTGAAGGTATTTCTCAAATGTCCTTCGTTTCTTGCTTCCGAAATGCCCCTTATTTCTGAGAATGGCCACATCACAAAAGACGATCCAAGGATTCATTTGGACATCACCAAGAAGACATCACAGCATGGTTCCAGCATGCCTCTGAATTCTGTGCAGTCCTTAGGTTTAGATGTGTAGTCTGTCCCTTCCTGAAAACCTGGTGCAGACAATGAAAGCCAAAACAAGCCAAACAGAACAAGAGCTGGCCTAATACAGTGAAATCTCACCACTCTCTCCCCAGTTTAATTCCAGAACTCAAAGCCCAGTGTGAAAGATATTAGGGCTTGGATACAGGTAGGTCTAATATATGTAGGGGGAACGCAACTCTGGAGCTTTCTTCAGAGCAGGTGCAATGATATTCTACGTCAGAGCATCAGGGTCATTGATGGATTTTTCTTGCTCTAGTAAGCGAATGAGGTGAAAATGGGGCTTTCAATTTTGTTTGTCACAAATTAGCACAGAGGAAGTCAAAACATGAGTGAAAGAATCAAGCAGGGGCTAGATATGTCTTCCCTTTTCTTTGATTGGTTTCCTACTTCATGGTAAATAACACTTCTTTGCCAGATTGTGTTTCAAATTAAAAGCTAAAAGTTGTGTTTCAGCTGGCTGAGGATCTTTTGTTAAAGACTGATGCCTTTTACAAGATGTGCTTCTGCAGCCAGCAATAAGCACTACAGAGTTCAATGATGCTTACCCCCAGGAAAATATATGTAAGATTGCAGTCACGTTGATCTTAATAAATTGGTTTTTATGCTATGTACTATTGCTTTTTTTTAGGAAGGGGATGTAATAATGGATCAACACAGGTGCCTGCATTTTGGGGGGTATGGCTATGGGGACTGTGAGGATACACCTCAAAATTTACCACTACAGAACTGGCACAGGGTTTATAAGCCCTCCTTGGCTGTGTCCCCTCCTGCTGGTGTGTGAATGTGACATGCCCTGACTGCCAAGCAATGCCTCACACTCACACACATCATGTCAGGGTTGGGGGAAGAAGAAGGATATTGATAGTCAGTGCCAGATTGGAGAACAAGCCAAGTAAGCCTCACATTATGAGGGGCCTCTAAATATAACAATGGAGAGAACAATAATGTATTGTTAGAACTGAAATTGCTTGGGCTTAAATAACCTTTCAGATAAAACCCACCACCAAAATCCTGAACCTGACCCCGCTATTCCAGTCCCATCAACCTCCAGGGCTGCTGGACTACTGGCACCATCCCCAGGTAGACCTGGGAGCCACCCTACCAACAAGCTTTAAAACGCCATGCCGGGCATCACCTCTGCTTATCCCCTCCTTGCCACTTTCCCCCCAAACTTGTTTTCCCTTTAGTTTTTGATGGTTTGGGGCCTCTGAATCGTGACAGGCCTCAGCATGTCTTCATCCAGCCCTGCCGATAGTATTGTAAAACGTCATTAAACATATTGAGCAGAACAATGTTTCGGTGTGCAGAGCATCGAACAGAAAAGGTATTTCTTTGGTCCTCCTTTGTCTCCTACAACAAGATTAAATATTTGTTGCCAGACATTCTGGCCTGCTGCTACGCCATCAGGAGCAGCTGGTATCCAGGTGAGAATGTACAGCCGATCCTTCTGAAGTCCCTGCTGTCAAGCTTCCAGATCTGGGTAACTTGTTGCTGTGCTGATCTAGACCTGAGGAGGGAGGATCCTTCATGGATCTGTGGGTTCACTCTGCCTTGTACTCCTTGTCTCCTGAATTCTGGTTCACCAGGAGAATTTCTAAAATGGACTCCAGCATTGGAGCACACACAGTCTGCCATAGCCTTCCAATCCATATCCATTCCCCACATGCAGACACATTTTTTCCTACTGATGTGCAGGAGTGCACTGATAAATCCCTGCAACAACCACTGATCATGATGTGTTTGATTGCAGCATTTTACTGGCACACGCCGGCATTCCAATATACTTGTGCAAGGGTTCCCAAAATGTGGTCCACAAGGTTCTTTCATGTGGTCCAAGGCATGTCTGTGGATCTGTGGCAGCACATCAATCCTATGAAATATTCATATTGATTTTTAATTGTATGTTTATTGCTTCTTTTATTTCTTATACTGTATTTTCTCGTATTGCAATTTAAATTCTATGTGACAGCATTTGTATTTATTTATTTATTTTGGTTCTTATCTGCCCTTCACCACAAAGTCCCAAGGCAATACAATATACTGATATAAAAACTAAGTAAAACTGTAAAACCATTCAAAAACAACAACAGAACAGTATAGATTGAACCAAAGGTGTGGATCTCACAAGATAAAATCCCTTAACTGTATTCAGTGCACAGCAGAAGCTACACGACACACAGGCTAGATGCACCCCTTTTTAGCTATGTAAAGATGTGCATCAGAAATGGAAAGAAGGAATTAATAGAAAGAAGCTGGCAAGCCACATGTACATAGTGCAGGATTCAAAAATAAAACAGTGAAGTCATGGTGGAGAATTCCTAAAGCATTAGTTCCACACTTTAGAAAAAGGACCACGTAAGATGGAACCCCAAAATACAGAGAAAAATCCAGGTCAAAAGCATCTCAGAGCCTGACAGTAGCCTTGCAGTGGTGGTGAACACTTCTGTGGTGCAGCTGGGATGAGGAATGGGAGGTAAATTTGGTTCAGTTCAAATTTTAATGTGTGTCTACCTCACATTTCCCAAAACATCATGTGAACTGAAATTCAGCTTTCCTTCAAAATTTGCATTTCTCCAAATTTTGCAATGTAGTTCTCTGGACAAAAAAAAGTGTACAAAATGCATATATTAGGGGGAAGTGCATAAAAATGTGTATATTTGTGAAAACAACATACAAAAATTCATCATAATTGAGAAACGTGCTTGTAAAAATGTGTATCTTAGGAGAAATGCACCCTATAATGCTGACTAACTTTCATGAGGACTTTTAAAATCACAAATTGACACACAAATGTGATGAACTGAATTTAAGATTGGAAAACAGAGAAACTGAAACAAAAATGGATAGATTTGCTCACCCCTGTTCATGTTGCTCTAAGCCATTCTGACTCCAAAATATTAAAATGAAAAGTAAAACAGAAGCTGCATAAAAATGGTTGAGAACTACTCTGTGGAGGGGGAGAGAGGAGGCTAAATGTTGCTATGAACAAATAAATGCCAATACTGGAGCCGACAGCTGGACAGTATCACTCTGTGTGTGCCTAAGGGATGGAAAGGTCTGCCCATTTGGGTTCTCTCCATTTCTCATTATTCCAGTCTTAAGTTTAGTTCTCCATATTTCTGCAGCAATTTACATTAAAGAAAAGAACACCCTCATGAAAATTTTCTAGCCTGTTGGTGCAAATTTCTCCTAATCAACATTTGACTAACATACACATTTTTGCAAGCCATTTCTTGCATATAGTGCATTTCTGTATGTTATTTTCACTCATATATTCATTTTTATGCACACTTTCCCTTATCACATACATTTTTGTAAATATTCTTTGGTTGGAGAACTGAACTGCAAAATTTAAATAAGTGAGATTTGCAAAGGATGGCTGTGTTTCGGTTCTCATATTGTTTCAGAAAGTGCAAATTTAATAGATTCTGCTTCAAATGCAAGCTGAATCAAATTCTACCTCATCCTTAGTCCGTGTATGTGGGTCAGGGAAAGCTGAGACCTTCTAATCTTCCTGAAAATGACTTGGGCATTAATTTATCCCCTCAAACTTAGCCATTGATGATAGATGCACAAAAGGAAAGCATGTGTACACAAAGGTGTGCCTAACATGTCACTTTTAATTTCCAAGCCTCCTGTTTCAAATCTATGCTGTTGTGACTAATCTCCTCTAGGGAGGCTTTTTCCCCACTAGCACTTGCCTAAAGAGTAATTAACACCCATGAAGGAAATGTTAAATGTTTTTCCATCTTCTCTCTGTGGTTATATATTTACTTTGGGAAATGCTTTGAAGTGGCTTTTGTCTTGAATCAAGAGTGGATTGCCACACATAGAATCATAGAATCACAGAGTTGGAAGAGGCCTATAAGGCCATCGGGTCCCATCTCCTGTTCAATGGAGGAATCCAAATTAAATCATACCTGATAGGTGTCCATCTGCCTCTTGAAGGCCTCCAGTGTTAGAGAGCCCACCATCTCCCGAGGTAATTGGTTCCACTGTCATACCCTCTAACAGTCAAGCAGTTTTTCCTGATGTTCAGTCAAAATCTGACTTCCTGTAACTTGAGCCCATTATTCCATGTCCTGCACTCTGGGATGATTGAGAAGAGATCCCGACTCTCCTCTATGTGACAACATTTCATGTACTTGAAGAGTGCTATCCTATCTCCCTTCAGTCTTCTCATCTCAAGGCTAAACATGCCCAGTTCTTTCACTCTCTCCACATAGAGCTTTGTTTCCAGTCCCCTGATCATCCTCATTGCCCTCCTCTGAACCCGTTCCAATTTGTCTGCATCCTTCTTAAAATGTGTTCAGAATGGAACACAGTACTCATGATGAGGCCTAACCAGTGCCAAATAGAAGGAAATACTTCATGCAATTTGGAAAAGATATTTCTGTTAATGCAGCCTAAAATAGCATTTGACTTTTTTGCAGCCACATCACACTGTTGGCTCAAATTCAGCTTGTTATTAACAACAATCCCAATATCCTTTTCGCATGTAGTATTGTAACTGTGCATTTGGTTTCTGTTTCCTAGGTGTAGAACATTGCACTTATCCCTGTTAAATTTCATTCTGTTGTTTTCAGCCCAATGCTCCAGCCTATCAAGATCCGTTTGAATTTTGTTTCTGACTTCCAAGGCATTCCCTCCCAATTTTGTATCATCTGCAAATTCGATAAGCATTCCTTGGACCTCCTCATCCAAGCCATTAATGCAAATGTTGAAGAGCACTGGGCCCAGGACTGGGCCCTGCGCTACCCTGCTCGTTACCTCCCCTCAATTTGAGAAGGAACCATTGATAAGCACTCTTTGAGTATGATTCTGTAGCCAGCTGTGGATCCACCTTATAGTTGTTCCATCCAGCCCACATTTAGCTAGCTTGCTAATCAGAATATCATGGGGCACTTTGTCAAAAGCTTTGCTGAAGTCGAGATACATTATGTCTACAGCATTCCCACAGTCTACAAGGGAGGTTACCCAATCAAAAAATGAGATACGATTAGTCTGGCAGGATTTCTTGTTGATAAATCCATGTTGGCTTCTAGTAATCACTGCATTGTTTTCAAGGTGCTTACAGATTGACTGCTTTATAATCTGCTTGAGAATTTTCCCAGGAATCAATGTCAGGCTGAGTGGTCTGTAGTTCCCAGGTTCCTCCTTTTTGCCCTTTTTGAAGGGAGGGACAACGTTTGTCCTGCTCCAATCATCCAGCACTTCACCCATGATTTTGGGTGAACCACGATTTCCTCCACGATTTTGCAAAGATAATAGACAGCGATTCTGAGAGTTCTTCAGCCAGTTCCTTCAATATTCTAGGATGCAGTTCATCAGGCCCTTGAGATTTGAACCTGTTCAAAGTGATTAAGTATTCTTTGACCATTTGTCTATCAGTCTCAAGCTGCAATCCTGCCCCTTCAACTTCACGTTTCCCAGGAGGGTCATAGACCCTTTTTTGGGAGAAGACTGAGCCAAAGTAATTGAGCACTTCTGCCTTATCTTTGTCATCTGTTATCGTTTTGCCATCCTCCTTGAGCTATACCACTATTTCTTTTCTCTGTCTTTTACTATGGATGTACCTAAAGAAAGCTTTTTTCTTGCTTTTAGCATCTCTCGCTCACCTCAGCTCATTCTCAGCTTTAGCCCTCCTGGCACCATCCCTGCAATTCCATGCTACCTGTCTGTTCTCTCCCTTTGTGTCCTGGCCTTCCTTCCACTTCCTCTATGTGTCCATTTTTGTTTTCAGGTCATCTTTAAGCTTTCTGTGAAGCCACATTGGCTTCTTCTGCTGTCGTCCCCCTTTTTTCCTTGATGGAATTTTTGCCATTCTGCCTTTCAGAATTTCCTCTTTTAGAAACTCCCACCCATCTTGGACTCCTTTTCTCACTAGGGTCGCTTGCCATGGAACCTCAATTACCATTGTTCTGAGTTTATTAAAATTGGCTTTCCTGAAATCCAGGGTACGTGTATGGCTACTCCCAGCTTTTGCTTCCTTTAAAATAAAGAACTCAAGTATGGCGTAGTCACTTTCCCCCAGAGTTCCCATGACTGCCACTTCATCCACCAAGCCATCTCTGCTGGTTAGAATCAAGTCCAGGATAGCTGAACCTCTAGTTGCTTCCTCCACTTTCTGTAGGAGAAAGTTATTGCCAATACAAGTCAGGAATTTCTTGGAGTGGCAGAATTCATCTCCCAACAGATGTCGGGGTAATTGAAGTTTCTCATTACTACCACATCATGCCTCCTTGAGACATTAACACCAATGCTTCCCTGGAGGGCTGAGGAAGAGAAGCTTCACCCACAACTGAAACTTCCACAGGAGTAACAGGGGACTGACAGGGCTTCTCTATGGCAGGCGTGGCACAGGAGAAAAAGAATGTGCAATGGTTCATGATTATATGCTCCAGTGCCAAACCTGGCACATGGGGAGTTGCCATCCGGACAAGTCCTTCAAGCAGCAAGTTCACTCAACTCTATTCCAGGGTGCACTTGTGTGTTGGCCTGCTAAAAGGTGAGTATGCAGGTACTGATGCACTGGGCAGGGGCCCTAGATTGTAATTTTGTAAAAAGTAAATCTCTAGCCCTCCTAAAAAGTTACAAAACTGCTATGATGGCACAAATAAATAAATAAATATAACTAGAAAGAGGAGGTCTGAAATACTGTAATGATTTTTCATTCTGAAAAACATTTTAACATATAGTATTGCTAACTATATTCTTTGGAAAAACATGAATGCAGTAAAAATAAACACACATAGCAGGAGCACACTAGTCACCTACAGCAAAGCGTTTCCATTGGCCACACCTGGGTTGATCTGCCAATCAGTTGCTAAATCTCTTTGAAAAGGAATTTTTTTAAAAATGCACTCCAGCTGCTCCCACCAGGTTTTACAATAAAAAGGGGTGGGGGTTGACTAGGTTCATGTGCCCCCATTTTCAGAAGAGAGAGGTGGAGACGCACTGGAGGCAGGGTATGGCAACCAAGAGGTCTTCTGTATCTTTAAAAGTTGTGCAGGGGGAAGGGAGGATTCCACCTTGTGGTTTTCCCCATTACAGAGTTGCAAAAACACCTGCACTTGGCTGACTTTCTCTTCTCCTAAAGATACAGGATCAGTCTCAGGCCATGAACCTGGCAACCCTACGCTGTAAGATAGTGGCTTGCCTAATTAAAAACTGTGGTGTTATTTTCAGATCTCTGTCTCCATCAGTAAAGTTTGCAATGCAGTCCTATATATAAAAAATAAGTGCACCAATTCTCCGCCCCACCCTTTTTGCTATATCCAAAATTTGTATGTAGAGGACAGTGGGACCTCACAAGGAATGACCTCATAGGCTCTTTGCAAAGATTCACCTAAGCTCCACCTGTGTGGCCTCGTAGGTCTAGTCTCCACCAGCCTCTGCAGCTTTCGCACCAGGACAAATGGCAACAGAAAGAGAGTATTTAAGTCAGGAAAAATTACTTCCTCTCCCCCCACCCCACCCCAGCAGACAAATTGGCCATTCAGGAACCCTAACTTAGAAACCTAGCTCATGCATACCAAATCAGACCCTTGGGCCATCACTCTCAGTACTGTTTACACACCTGGCAATGGCTCTCTAGGATTTCAGACAGGGAGTCTCTTTCAGCCTTACCTGGAGGAGACTGAACCTGGGACCTTAATATGCATGCAAAGCATGTCTCTACTACTGAGCTATGGCCTTTCTTGGTAACATGCCCCAAATCTTATCACTTGCCACAGCAAGGGATGGGATTTTGGGTGGGTCTTCAATGTGCCTTTGAGCCTTACTATGTTACTTTGCCTTCAGAGGAGTTTTGTGCAAGATAGATCACATGAGAAAGATCCATGTATATTCTAGCCAATTAAATTCATGTTACAGCCATGAGAATTGCTGTGTTTTTCAGTATTCTGCCATGACCCATCTTATCATTTTTTCATCAGGTAATTTCCCTGGTGGGAGTGCTGCAGACAGAATGTATCTTGTCTTCAGCAAAGCTTTTGACAAAGTACCCCACAATATTCTCTATCGTCCCAGAGTGCAGGACACAGAATAATGGGCTCAAGTTTCAGGAAGCCAGTTTTCACCTGAACATTAGAGAAAACTTCTTAACTGTTAGAGCAGTACAACAATGGAACCCATGACCTAGGGAGGTGGTGGGCTCTCCAACACTGGAGGCATCCAAGAGGCAGCTGGACAGCCACTTGTTTTAAGTTGGATTCCTGCATTGAGCAAGGGGTTGGACTGGATGGCCTTATTGGCCCCTTCTAACTCTACAATTCTATGATTCTGTGAAGCACAAACTGATAAGAGCTTCACATAAAAATGTCCACCATCCAACTGCAATAGGTACAACGGAGTTCCTCAGGAATATACATTTCCTGTCCTGCTCAGACACTTTCATTTTATTTTATTAACTGGCTTTCTTCTTACCCACCCTTCACCACAAGGTTTTATTCTTGCTTTGTACAAGAATAAAATGGCAACTTTTACTTCAGCTGGAGAAGTATATATGGATTGTATTTATTTATTTATTATTTTATTTATATCCCACCCTTCCTCCCAGCAGGAGCCCAGGGTGGCAAACAGAAACGCGAAAAATACTTTAAAACATCATAAAAAGACCTTAAAATACATTAAAACAAAACAACATTAAAAACATTTTTAAAGCTTTAAAAACATATTTAAAAACAAAAAAAGGTTAAAAACATATTATTAAAGAAAACATATTAAAAGCAATTCTAACACAGATGCAGACTGGGATAGGTCTCAACTTAAAAGGCTTGTTGAAAGAGGAAAGTTTTCAAAAGGCGCCAAAAAGATAGCAGAGATGGTGCCTGCCTAATATTCAAGGGGTGAGAATTCCACAAGGTAGGTGCCGCCACACTAAAGGTCCGTTTCCTATATTGTGCGGAACAAACCTCCTGATAAGATGGTATCTGCAGAGCGCAGTGATCGACTGGGTATATAAGGGGTAAGATGGTCTTTCAGGTATCCTGGTCCTGAGCTGTATAGGGCTTTGTACACCAAAACTAGAACCTTGAACTTGGCCCGGTAGCAAATGGGCAGCCAGTGCAATTCTTTCAGCAGCGGGGTGACATGTTGGCGATACCCTGCCCCAGTGAGCAGTCTCGCCGCTGCATTTTGCATCAGCTGCAGCTTCTGGTCCAACCACAAGGGCAGCCCCACATAGAGCGCATTACGTAATCCAGCCTGCAGGTTACCAGTGCATGGACAACAGTGGTCAGGCCTTTCAGAGGGAGTATCCAAAGCAGGCAACTGGCCAATTATCCAAACTCAGGAACCACCAACCCACAGCGCCTCTGTCTTGCTAGGATTCAGACTCAGTGGATGAAGAAATGATTGATTTAAAGGAGCTTTTAAAATGCAAAACTGCATATGCTCAGAATATTTCTTTTTTTTTAAAATTAGGGTTGGCAAACATTTGTTTGGGTTTTTTGCTCCAATGTATCAGGAATGCAGAAGTAGCTGTAAAGCAAGGGATGGCCTGAGGAAGGGAGAGGGAAGAGCACTGTTTGTTGTGTGCTCCACAACTGAAGTAACACACATAGCTGTCTAAAGAAGGGGCCTGTGAGATCACATGTCTGCATTGACCTAAATCCACCAATGTGTTTACCTTTACTAGGACCGACCAAATTCTCACAAATTTGCCCAACTGTGAATTTTGGAGGAGTTGTTTTTTCTTGTTATGAACCAGCATGGCTACTTTTGCTTTTTAAAGTTGCCTAGTTGCACCTCTGATGCCACAGGAATCTTTGCTGTCACCACCACTGAAGGCGAAGGCAGAACCCAGAATGAAAAGGGGAAAAAATGACAACAAATTTGAGTAACAAAATGACCACGGGTGAAATGTATGACATCTTTGATATAACCACAATGAATGAAATTACACAACAGCAGCCTTGCAGATCCCTACTTCCGTAATGGACAAAGCCAGGGTCATTTGGCTATTGACTCTCATGCTCTGGAGGTCCAGCTACTGACTGTCAGCCGCTGTTTCACCCACATGTGGTGCCTGTTCCAGAAGGGAATGGCCAGCTTGGCTCTTTTGCTCCCAGTCAGACACTTCTTCCTGCAAGGGCTTCTGCTCTTCCTGCCCCTCCCCCCATGCAAAACACCTTGTTCTTTTTGGCTTTATCAGTAGCATGTTTTTTTCTCTTCCTCCTCCCCCCCCCCCAAATTCTACTTTCACATCTTGAGTTTATCTGGAAAGAGGACTGTGTGTCAGGGAAGCGCTGGGCTGCTGTTGCGGGAGGAGGCTCCATTCTTCTAATGAGGACCAGGTTGCCTTCCTAAGAGCTGAAATGCACAGTGGTGAAGTTGAGGGGGAAGGGGGCTTGGCAGGGAGGGGTTTTGCTTTTGAAAACCTCTTGAAACTTTGGGGATTTTGATAAAGGCTTTATCTGAAACCCACCAGCTTCAGTGGGAAGCTTGGCTGCCAGGATGTCTCTCCAGGTCAGAAAGTGACTCGGAGTCACATGATGCAGTGGTGAGACTATTCACTGCCACGACTGCCCTCTCTTTCCCACCCCTGTTGAAGGCCACCTCGGGGTACCAAGGAGAGGCTTCCTGCAGGGAGAGAACATGTGCATAGTTAACAAGACTGGCGCGCCCATGGAGGGCAACAGGGAGAGCGGTGAGAGAGGTTGCAATTCCCATCCAGCTGTGAGGCTCGCTAGGTGACTTTGCCACCTTCCACTTTAACCTTTCTCACAAGATTATTGTGAGAATCAGGTTTGTCAGGGCTGGGCTACAGACACCACTCTGGAGAGTGCCAGGGCCAAAAGGCCACCAGGATCTCAGGCAACCAGGAGGCAGGCTCAGCATACGAAAGAAAGGCCATGCCACCTGCTTAAGCAAGACTCAGTGGAAGCCTTTCATCCTGCCCAGGAGCAGCCAGGCCAAATCTGGAAGGCACATTACTGAGAGGCTATGTTTATGTGGCTCACCATCATATGAGGCAGTGCTCAATAGTCTCTGACAAAGGCAAAAGCAAGGTAACATACTCTGTCCTGAACTCATTAAGGGAAGGATGACACAAACATGTAATTAGCAATTAAAATGTTTGCTGGGAGAGGTGTAAGAAAAAAGCCTTGTGGGTTTTCCTTCTTGTCCAGTGTTTACAAAGTCATTTAGACTATCCAGATGCTTCACATTCATTGTTGCAGTAATCCTTACAACAACCCTGTAAGGTAGGTCACTGTCATTATTCCCATGTTGCAGATCGGGAGCTGAGGCAAGCATCAGCCCACTTAGTGAATACGTGACAGACGCAAGGTTTGACTCATGGACCTCCTGATTCACTGCTCTGTCCCTAACGCTTCACCCATGTCAAAGGACATGTGAGAGCCTTTGCTGGGACATCCCAAAATCTGTCAAGTCTAGCATTTCATTTCCAATGATAATGGAGCTATACTCCCCGTGGGGGGGGGGGTGAGGTCCTTTTCAGTTGCCCTACAAAGAGAGGTCCAGTAGGGTCACTGGAAATGTTCAAAAAACTAAAACAAAGCCCAAAACTTTTTAATAAAACAAACAACAATAAGAAGGTCACAAAATGGTGCAGACATACACCGGTATCCTCCATGATCCTTGGGTGTATCTCGTGGATAATGTGCTACTTCCTTGACAGTTCTATCAATGTGCTGTCTCCTCCAAGCAGCTGCTGTTTGGGGTTGCCTGTGTGGTTATTTGGGTTTCTTTGGCTCTGGATCTCTGGCCTGATTTATTTCAGTTCCTAGAAGCCTTCGCCATGAGGATGGTGGTCCAGCTCGGTGGCCATCTCTGTGCTCACTTTGCCCTGTGGAGACAGCTTCTTCACAGTTAGTGCTTCAGAATGGAACACAGCATAGCTGACTATGAGTACATGTCCTTATTTAGGCAATACAAGGAGGAGCCACTCAGCCTGTGCACCCCCTTTCCTCTCTTGGCTGATGAGGAAAAGCAGGCAGGCAATGCTGAGTTGCTCCAGTCGCTCAGTCAGCCTCGAGCCCTGGGCCTGGGAGTCCAAGGGCTCCACCCCACCTCTCCAGCCCTGCCCAAGGATTTACAGAGTCATCTGGACTGCTGGAACGCTTGCAATGCCTTCTCCAGCCTTTCCCTGATGGTGGATGGACATGGGGGGCTGTGGTTAACCTGCATATGGGAAGAGCCCTGACCCCCACCGGTCCCCAGGATGACTCCCCAGCAGAAAGCCAGCCTGCCACAAGGGCGGAGTGAGCAGGATTTGCGAGGAGAGCGGCCTCTCACCCAGGAGTGGGGCAAGGCAAGTACCTGGCTGGTGTGTGACAGGAGGCTGGGGCTGGCTCAGAGCTGCGGCTGGCGGGCAGTTCTGTCTCTTTCAAGAGACTCCCTCTCTCTCCAGGCTGGAGCTCCTCTCTGCATTCCTTCCCAGCTGCTTCACTTTTTCCAGCTTGTTTTCCTTCCTCTGCCTTCTCTTGATTGCTTGGGTCCTCATTCTCAGCCAGCTTCCCTGGAGGATCTGTTTTGAATCCATGCTTGTTGCCTTATACTTTTGTCATACCGCAGAATTTGCTGGAGTTGCAGCTGCTCCCTCCAACCCGTTGGATATTTTTTCCACTCCCCAGATTTAACTTTCCGTGCTAGCCAGACAGTGTGCAACCACTAGACATGCCTGACACACTTTCCTCTCTGGAGCTCTCACATCTGCACACGCAGCACATGGCGCATGTTTATACAATAGTTCTCTGTGTGCTCTTATTTTGTATATCTTGCTCCTAAGCTAAAACAGATGGGTCTGCAGTTTTGTATCCGTTAGACAATATTCGCTAGGCACACCCAACAGGCAGAATTCCATAAATAAGTTGTGTACTGACATGAAACAGTATCTTTGTGGGCTGGTTCTTGACTTAAAATCTCAGGGCTGTTTTGCACATTACCCAGGATTAATGCCAAATTTATATTCAACTCACAGTCAATTCTCTACTCTTGAAAGAGTGTTATCTGTCCAAAATGCATATTTTAAAGCACCTGCCCCATGTCACATTGACACTCTAAAGCACACATCTGAAAATGCAGTGTGGGAAGAGACCTTCAGGATGAAGAAGTTGGGAACGCTGTCACTCACCTGGATGATTTAGACCATGCATTTAATCTATTTGGATTTAAAAGGGACAATCCCAAATGTTTCAAAGAGACACCTGCTTAGGGTGGCCATGGATCTTATGCCCCAGAAAATAGTCCTCTGTTCGAAGGGTTTCCTGGTCAAAATCCAGTGTAAAAATAAAGAACCTGAAGAAAGGGGGAGCAGATTGTTCACCATCAGTTTGCACCCAAACAGCAGACTGAGCAGGCACATGGGTCCCCGAGTCTACAGGGAGAGGCATGGCATTTCCATTTAAATTTATTTATTGTTGGATTTATATCCTGCCCTTCCTCCCAGCAGGAGCCCAGGGCAGCATACAAAAGCACTAAAAGCACTTTAAAACATCATAAAAACAGACTTTAAAATACAGTAAAACAAAACATCTTTAAAAACAATTTTTTAAAAAGCTTTCAAAACATTTTTTAAAAAAGGTTTAAAAACATCTTAAAAAGCAATTCCAACACAGACAAAGACTGGGATAAAGTCTCAACTTAAAAGGCTTGTTGAAAGAGGAAGGTCTTCAGTAGGCCCCCAAAAGATAACAGCGATGGAGCCTGTCTAATATTTAAGGGGAGGGAATTCCACAGGCTAGGTAATTACAGTAATCATTTCAAAGTTTGCACTGCAAATATAAATCAGCATATGGAAATTGGTGTCTTCTTTTGGTGATGCATCAACGGCCACTCTACATCAGCTGGGTATGAAATGCTCAGCAAAGAAGGTGCTCAGGCACCTTAGAATGGTTGCTTACATGTACCTTGAAGAAAGTGCAGGTAGACATGCTCCAGCACTTCCAGAGGAGGCTGCATTTCAGGTGAGGTGAATGATTGGCAACTGAGGCAGGCTGCCCCGTTATATGACTATGATGCTGTTTATCTGTTTTTCCTCTCTACTGTTCCAGAACTGAATCCTGTAGCAGGCATGGGGGAAACAGGTATTCTTGCAGGACAAATTATCAATTCATTAATTAGTATCCCATCCTCCCTCCCAAAGGAGCCCAGGGCAGCAATGATGTTTTCTCTTAGCTGGTGCCATTTCAAATGCCAGAAGGTCCAACTGCCAACTATAGTAACATATAAGGTTAAATAACTCTTTCAGATATGTGTTTATTTATTTATTTACTTCATTTACACCTTACCTTTCCTTCAAGGAGCTCAAGGTGATGTACATGGCTTTCCCCCATCTGAATTATCCTCACAACAACCTTGTGAGGTAGGCTAAGCTGAGAGTGGCCCAGGGTCACCTAGTGAGGTTCATGGCTGAATGAGGATTTGAACTCAGGTCTTCCAGGTGCTAGTCCAGCACTCTGACCGTTATACCACACTGACTGATAGGTACTAGAGAATGGCTGCACTTAGAACAGGTGACCAGTGACTGAAGCGGTGGATGGGAAGAGGAACTTCCCTGCATGGCTCTCTGTGGCAACCCTGTGCTGCCCACACAGGGCATCTCCTTTCTGCAAGGACCCTCAAGTATGTCTGCAGCTTGAGGTTGGCTGGTCCACCAGATGCTCCTATCGTGGCCAAATAAGACACTTCGGAAATGTTGAGGCCTTGCATGAAAGGGGAGCTTGGTGATCCTTCAGCTGAATCCCATTGTTTGCATTTGCCTCCATTCCTCCACCAGGTACATGTGTGAAAGTCCCTCACTAAAAACAGTAGGTGTTATCCAGGTTCCATAGAGGTCAGTGGGAAAACATCCCTTCACTTGAGTGAACAAGGACTGGTCTGGCAGAGTTTACATTCCTGCCATTATGAAATCCCACCGACCCCCATTATTGCAACCCATTCTGGTGACCTTTCAGAAGGGTGCAAAATTCATGACTAGGTGCGGACAAACCTCACTAGCCCCATGCAATCCATTCATCTTGGCAAATAGTGGCTGTTGGCTGTCTTTATTTTTCTTTTCCCCTTACAGTCAGAAGAATAGGGTGGGTCCCCAAAATATATCTCACAGATGTCCAAGGCCAGGTTAAAGAGGTGCATCATCAGTATATGGCAGAGGATATATTAAGGGGCTGCCAGTTAGGGGCTGCCACAGAGAAACACCCCCCGGGCCACCATTCCCTGTCTGGTGGCTGTCATTCAGGGGGGAGGGCGGCCGTCAGAAGGCAAAGGAGGTGAGTAGCATCTGGGTAGAGGCACACTCGCCATTCTGCCAGTTCTAATGCGCCTCCACCCCTCTCTTCTGAAAATGGGATCACATGGCACTAGTCAAACCCTGCCCCTTTTTATTGTAAAGGGGAGCAGCTTGAGTGTGTGTGTGTGTCTTTCAAATTCAGCTTCAAAGAGATTTTACAACTGATCAGCAGATCAACCCGTTTCCCCCTCCAGGTGTGGTCAAGGGAAACACTTTGCTGCAGGTGACTGGAGTTTTCACACAGACTCTGTTGCTGTCAAACAAGAGGTGCAAAAAACTCTACAAAAAAAAGAAAGCTCTGTGTCCCTTGGCTGTAGAGCTCGGCCACACCAAGGGGCCACAAATGGTCACCCAGAGTGTGGCAGATGATGTAGCAAACATGTTGGCATCTGGGCGGGCATGGGCTCGCCCAGGGGGGATGGGCACCGTGGCTGATGCTGGTCCCTACAGTGTCCTTCCTTCCTTCTTCCTGTTTAAAAAAAATGAGTCAGGGGTGACCACTCGGGGATATCCATGGTTACAGATGTCCCCCAAACACCTTTAGACACAGTGGCAGATTAGAACCGAGGGAAACAGGCTGGGTGGTGTGCGCTAGGGATGGAAGGATCTGTCCATTTCAGTTCTCCACATTTCTCATTTTTCCAGTCTGGTGCTCCACATTTCTGCAGGAAGTTGCAAATTGTTTTTGTTTCTTTTAAAAAATCCTCATGAAAATTCTCAGCATTTTAGTGCAAGTTTGTCCTACTAAACTCATTTTTGTAAGCAGTTTTGACTAATGTACAGATTTTTCCAAGCAATTTCTCCTGATACAATACATTTTTATATGTTATTTTCACTAATATATTCATTTTTATGCCCACATCCCCCTAATACATACATTTTTGTAAACATTGCTTGGTTGGTGAACTACATTGCAAAATTCAGATAAGTGCAAATTTGGAAGGATGGCTGGTTTTGATTCTCATACTGTTTCGGAAAGTGTGGATTTGATAAATTTGCCTTTAAATGTGAACTGGATTGAAGGACCAGGTCCGCAGTCTCGGGGTCATTTTGGACTCCCAGCTGTCTATGGAGGTGCAGATTTCTGCAGTGAGCCGGGCAGCCTGGTACCAACTTCACCTGGTACGAGGCTGCGACCCTATCTTCCTATACAACTGCTCCCATGAGTAATACATGCCCTGGTCTCCTCTCGATTAGACTGCTGTAATGCGCTCTATGTGGGGTTACCCTTGAAGACGGTCCGGAAACTCCAGCTGGTACAAAATGCGGCAGCACGCTTAATAAAGCAGACCCGTCGCCGGGACCATATCACCCCAGTGCTGATTGAGTTACACTGGTTGCCAGTTGTATACCGGGCCCAATTCAAGGTGTTGGTATTAAAACCCTATACGGTTCTGGCCCAGTTTATCTGAAGGAACGCCTCCAGTATCACCAAATATGCCGCCAAACGAGATCAGCCTCACAAGACCTTCTCTCGGTCCCACTGGTGAAAACAGCTAGGCTGGTGCGGACCAGGGAGAGGGCTTTTTCGATCGTGGCCCCCACCCTCTGGAACTTGCTTCCCTTTGACCTTCGGCATGCCCCCTCCCTGATGACCTTTCGCCGCGCCTTAAAAACCTGGCTTTTCAGGCAGGCCTATGGGATCTCTGGGGTGGGTTAGGTTTTATACTGTATCAGTGTAGGATGGTTTTTTAGATGATATGATATTAATACTGTGATTGTTATGAATATGTTGATATTGTATTTTATATTGTGTACGTCGCCCAGAGTGTCCGTTAAGTCGGACAGATGGGCGACTAATACATAAAATTTTATTATTATATTATAATTTCTCCCTCATTCCTGGTGTACACAGTCCTTGTGCTGCTTCCTCTGTTCAGGGAACCGGAGAGGAAGTTGCCTCCCACTGAGTCCGGCCACCCAGCTCAGGGTTGCCTTCATGGACCAGCAGCGGCTCATCAGGTTGGGTCTCAGACAGGACCCTCCCTGGAGATGCTGGGATTGAACCTGCGACCTTTTTGCATGCCCGGCAGGTCCTCTGCCATGGAGCTGTGTGTATTTGGCTCTGAGCAGCAGGCTGGCTTTCACAACACAGCTGCTGCATTGCAGGAGGAGGCCCGCCAGAGCCAGACAGAAGTTGCACATGCTTGGCTTGCTGGATGCAGCTCCTGTGGTGGCAGCAGACTAGCACCAGCTGCCCCCTCCAGCTTGTCTCTCTCTTGCTGAGCTTGACAAGAACACAAATCCAAGCCCAGAGGGGCTGAAATGCCCTGAAAGGTGAGAGGATGCCTTTCTGCATTTCCTCAGGTGCTAATCCCCTCCTCCCAGGAAGTTCCCTTTCCTTACCTGTTTTCCACTTTTGCTGAGTTTTCTTTGTTTTTCAGCTGTAGTGTCTGGTTCTCTGGACAGGAACCTGAAAATCTAGACTGTCCCTGGCCACAGGGAACAATGGGGAGGGGGATCCTGTGTCTGAGCAATGACACATCAGGGGGAGGCACTCAGGCCACTTAATGCAAAAACATCAATACAAAAACATTCCCTGTGCATAGAAAGCCAGGTGTTCGGTAGAGCTCTTTCCCCCATTTTTCTTTGTGCAGGGAAATTGTTTGCATGGAGAAGCAGTCCATGATTAGAAGATCTGCAGCCTGATATCATACAGCCTATAGAATAATAAAATAGTACAGTTGGAAGGGGCCCATAAGGTCATTGAGTCTGACCCCCCCCCGGAGGACTGACCACCTTCAGGAGAACATAGCCTTGGTGGGCATCTGGGCAATTTTCTCTTGGAAGGTTAGGATGCAGCAAATCCCTAGCAGTTTAACAGAACAGTGTCCTTCCACCTTTGGGTCCCCAGATGTTGGATGGCACCTCCTACCATCCCTGACCATTGGCTAAGGAGTGAGGCAAGGAGGAGAGTTCATCTGGGGACCCAAAGGTTGAAATGCTGGATTAGAAGAAGCCGCCTCCTGCTCCTTAAAGGAAAAAGAACCTTCACTTTCCTAAACACAGAATTGCCTGCCAAGAGATACTCTGTGTGCATAGTAGGCAGAAATCCATCTGGTGCATCATCAGCCTTTCATGGCATCTATGCTAGGGAAAAACAGCACTTTGCTAGGTTTGCCTGTTTCAGTTATTCAAGGGCACAGGAAAATAAGATGGCAACTA
Source organism: Rhineura floridana (assembly GCF_030035675.1). NCBI lineage: Eukaryota > Metazoa > Chordata > Lepidosauria > Squamata > Rhineuridae > Rhineura > Rhineura floridana. The sequence goes on from NC_084495.1 coordinate 590,999, forward strand.
GCTTTTTGTAGCTGTCCTTTTCAGAAAAGCTTAGTGTGCAGAATTTAACAGCTGATCATGTTTATCTCAATGCTGTGAAAACCTTCACCTCCTGTGGCTGATTTCTGTGGATCAAAGTATTGCTGAAGGCAGAGCAGCAGTCCAGTTATGCTTTTTACCAGCAGTCCTCTCCCTGCCCCCCCGACCTTCAGCAAGCTGTGTTTTTTCTTCCCTGTCATCTATAGTTTGCTGCAATTGTTGGCCTCTAGGGGGTAAGGAGTGGCTAGAAATTCAGCTCATTTCCCAAACCTACCCTAATTTGAGCTCCCAAAACAATATGTGAACCAAAGCACAGCTATCCTTTGAAATTTACACTTTTTTCAGAAAACTCATGTATGTCCATGAAAGTGCATATATTAGTGAAAATAGCATATAAAATGTATTATAACAGAGGGAAACTGCTGGCAAAATATGTGCATTAGGCAAAACTGCATACTAAAATGCTGATAAATTTTTGTTAGAACTTAAAAAAAATTGCAAACCTTCAGAAATGTGGCAGACTGGAAAAATGAGGAGCTGAACTAGACGGATTTGTCCATCCCTACCGTGAGAACATAAGAACATAAGAAGAGCCTGCTGGATCAGGCCAGTGGCCCATCTAGTCCAGCATCCTGTTCTCACAGTGGCCAACCAGGTGCCTGGGGGAAGCCCGCAAGCAGGACCCGAGTGCAAGAACACTCTCCCCTCCTGAGGCTTCCGGCAACTGGTTTTCAGAAGCATGCTGCCTCTGACTAGGGTGGCAGAGCACAGCCATCATGGCTAGTAGCCATTGATAGCCCTGTCCTCCATGAATTTGTCTAATCTTCTTTTAAAGCCATCCAAGCTGGTGGCCATTACTGCATCTTGTGGGAGCAAATTCCATAGTTTAACTATGCGCTGAGTAAAGAAGTACTTCCTTTTGTCTGTCCTTTTGTGAGGTTCTTGCTGTGCAGGGTCCTCCCTCTTTACTTAAGATCTCCAGCATACAATTCCAGGGCTGTTCCTAGTCTGGCTGCTGCTTTGGCATCTCCCAAGTGCCCCCCCATACACACACACACACATGCACGCACATCAGGCTTCATGAGGAGCTGCCAGGTTCTCGTGTGCTGCATGATTCCTAGGTAGCTCATTGCATAAGCGGGTAGCAGCTGAGGTGACCTGATTTCCAAGAGGCCTTTGTCTTCCCAATATTTTAGGAAGGGTGGGGAACCTGCTGCCCTCCAAGCATTGTGGGATTCCAGCTTCCATCAGCCAACCCTGACTTTTAGCCACACTGGTTGGGATGGATGGGAGTTGCTGTCCAACATCATCTGGGTAAGCCACCCCTGTTTTAGGGTCCATTGTGCTGATGCTCATATTCTGAGACATCCCTCCAAATAGCTGTCAGCTTCACAGTCAGCCTCCCTGCTGTGATTTTCAATGGTGGCTTGTTGTTTATCCCCTTGCTGTGAAAAGCTTCATCTGTTGGTTTCTGCACATCAAGAGCAGGCCAATCCAGTTTTGCCCATTCAGTTGGCCTCCCTTTGTCAAAGCACATATGTGGACTGGCCAGAGGGAAAGGAAGACAATGGGGTGTGGTTTTTCTCAAGCCTGCGCCTGCCCAAATTCCTTCTTAATAATACCACTATTTAGCACTTATATGTAGCTTTCAGATGTTCAAAGCACTTACATCTTACAACAATCCTGAAAGGTGGGTCAGTATCATCTTGCAAATAAGGGGGTGAGACTGACTGGCTTCCCTAAGGTGGGGGTGCTTCCAAAATTCTCTTCATCTGAACTTGTTCCCAGATCTTGGAATTCCAATTTACCTGATCTTGCGTCTGAAGTGGAGGTGTGCATTAAGAATTTGGCATTCCTTTTTTCCCATTTCTGAATTTTGTACAGAGCTTGCTTTCAGTTCCTTTGTATGTCTCCCTCCCCGCTACATTTTGTAGTGATAAAACATTTTTAAAAAGCGGTGTTGATGAAATCATGTGCATGATTACATCAACATTTGGCAGAGGAGTTTGGTGGCGGAGGTCAAAGGGGAGGTCCCTAAAAAGGTTTTCCCTTGTACGGCACACCACATAACAGTGAGACTCTCCTATTTACCCTGAAGGAGGACATGACAAAGCACAGGCCATTCCAATGCAAGAAGAAAGATAGGAACAAAAGGCAGTAGAGACTATGGACGGGAAGGGCACTCCAGTAGTGATGACCTGCAAGATATGTGAAATGTTTGTTTTCTTGCCTGAGAACAACATGGCGTACATGTCCAACAAGTTCAAGCTGGTGGTGCTTGTTGGAAGAAAAAGTGAGGGGCCTGGAATGGCAGGGTGGCCACACAGAAGAAGTATAAGAGAAGACGGAGAGTTCTTAGATAGAACACTGGAACAACAACAGCAAAGAGAAGGGCAGGAGGTGGAAGAACAGCAGCATCTTGAAGCAGAAGAGGAGACTGTTGTGGAGAGCAACAATGAAGTGGAGGAAACTCCGTGGAAAAGAGTGACAGGAGCAGAAAGGTTAGAAGACACCCTTCACCTGTGGAACTATGGAATCACTTCCAGGCACTTGAGGATGAGACTGGAGGACAGTCTGCAGAGGAAGAATTACAGGAGACCCCATGCAACAGCGAGCAAGAGGCTGAAGCTCAGTCAAGTAGAGACAAAGAAACAATGCGCCATGACAAGAAGAGAAGCATATTAGTGGTGGGAGACTCCCTCCTGCATGGGATTGACACCCAAGTATGCTGTGAAGATCCATGGACTCACCAGGTTTGCTGCCTCCCTGGAGGATGGATTAGAGATGTGATGGAAGGGTTGCCATCGCTCATAAAGCGACAGATATCTCTTTCTTTTCATCCACATGGGAATGAATTATACTGCCAAGCAGAGCTACAAAGAAATCATGTCAGACTTTGAAGCTCTGGGAAGCAAACTCAAGGACTTTGGGGCCCTGATAGTTTTCTCATCCATCCTTCTGGTGCTTAGAAGAGGAGTGGAAAGGGAAAGAAAAATACTCCGGGTGAATGAAGGGCTACGAAGGTGGTGCCAACGCAAGAGATTGGGATTCTGGGACCACGGGCTATGCTTCCTGGAAGATGGACTGCTGGCAAGTGATGGGTTGCACCTCACAAGGACAGGGAAGAATGTGTTTGGCCACAGCATGAAGAAATTAATCAGGACAGCTTTAAACTGAATCCTAAGGAGAAGAGACATGTAAACCTGGCAGTAATGACTAACAAAGGCTTGTGCACCATAAGAGAAACAGAGGGAACGGCTCTAATGGGGCCCAGTAATAGTCTTCATAAACATGTAGTAAGAAAGCCAAGCCATAAATCACATGGTCTTCAATGTTTGAATACTAATGCCCAGAGTATGGGAAACAAACAGGATGAACATGAATTCGTAATACAATAGAGTAAATGTGACTTGATAGGTATAACTGAAACTTGGTGGGATGACTCCCATGACTGGAATATAGAGATTAAAGGATATGTTGTTGTAGTTATGTGCCTTCAAGTTGACTACGACTTATGGTGACCCTATGAATCAGCGACCTCCAATAGGATATAACTTGCTCAAAAAGAACAGAAGGAATAGAAAGGGAGGCGGTGTCATGCTATATGTTAAAAATATATATCACTGCACAGCATATAGGAGGATGATCTTGGTAGTTCCACCAAGAGTATCTGGATTAAAATTAATGGGACAAGAAATAAAAGGAGCATGATGGTTGGAGTCTACTACCAACCACCCAATCAAGGAGAAGACAAGGATGAAACTTTTGCAAAGCAAATTGCCAATGTTTCAAAGAGGCATGATGTAATAGTAACGGGGAACTTCAATTACCCCAATATCTATTGAGAGACAAATTCTGCCAAACAGGGCCCCTCCAAGAAATTCCTGACTTTCTCCTACAGAAAGTGGAGGAAGCAACTAGAGGATCAGCTATCCTTGATTTGAGTCTAACCAACAGAGATGGCTTGGTGGATGAAGTGGCAGTTACGGGAACTCTGGGGGAAAGTGACCACGCTATGCTAGAGTTCTTGATTTTAAAGGAAGCAAAACCTGAGAGTAGCCATAGGCATACCCTGGACTTCAGGAAAGCCAATTTTAATAAACCCAATTTTAATAACTAAGGTTCTGTGGCAAGGTACCTTAGTGAGAAAAGGAGTCCAAGATGGGTGGGAGTTTCTAAAAGAGGAAACTCTAAAGGCACAATGGCAAACAATTCTGTCACGGAAAAGAGGGGAAGACAGCAGAAGCAGCCAGTGTGGCTTCACAGAAAGCTTAGACATGACCTGAAAACAAAAAAAGACACAGAAAGTGGAAGGGAGGCCAGGCCACAAAGGGAGGGAACAGACAGGTAGCATGGAATTGCAGGGATGGTGCCAGGAGGGCTAAAGCTGAGAATGAGCTGAGGTTAAGCAAGGGATGCTAAAAGCAACGAAGAAGCTTTCTTCAGGTACATCCGTAGTAAAAGAGAGAGAAAAGAAACGGTGGCACAGCTACTCAATGAGGATGGCAAAATGATAACAGATGACAAAGGAAAGACAGAAGTGCTCAATTCCTACTTTGGCTCAGTCTTCTCCCAAAAGAGGGTCTATGATCCTCCTGAGAAACATGAAGTTGAAGGGGCAGGATTGCAGCTTGAGGATGATTGACAAATGGTCAAAGAACACCTAATTACTTTGAATGAGTTCATATCTGCAGGGCCCGATGAACTGCATCCTAGAGTATTGAAGGAACTGGCTGAAGAACTCTCAGAACCGCTGTCTACTCTCTTTGCAAAATTGTGGGGATTTGCCTCTCTTCAAAAAGGGCAAATAGGAGGAACCTGGGAACTACCGACCACTCAGCCTGACATCAATTCCTGGGAAAATTCTCAAGCAGATTATAAAATGGTCAGTCTGTAAGCACCTTGAAAACAATGCAGTGATTTCTAGAAGCCAACATGGATTTATCAAGAACAAATCCGGCCAGACTGATCTCATTTTTTGATTGGGTAACCTCCCTTGTAGACTGTGGGAATGCTGTAGACATAATAAATTTCAACTGCAAAGCTTTTAACAAAGTGCCCCATGATATTCTGATTAGCAAGCTAGCTACATGTGGGCTGGATGGAACAACTATCAGGTGGATCCACAGTTGGCTACAGAATTGTACTCAAAGTGCGCTTATCAATGATTCCTTCTCAAACTGTGCTGAGGTAACGAGTGGGCCCAGAGCTCTTCAGCATTTTTATTAATGACTTGGATGAGGAGGTTGAAGGGAATACTTTTCAGATTTGCAGATGATACAAAATTGGGAGGGATAGCTAATACCATGGAAAGAGAAACAAAATTCAAAGGGATCTTGATAGGCTGGAGCATTGGGCTGAAAACAACAGAATGAAATTTAACAGAGATAAGTGCAAAATTCTACATCTAGAAAAAAGAAACTAAATGCACAGTTATAAGATGGGAGATACTAGGCTCAGCAATACTAAATGTGAGAAGGATCTTGGGTTTTGTTGTTGATCACAAGCTGAATATGAGTCAACAGTGTGATGTGGCTGCAAAAAAGGCAAATGCTATTTTAGGCTGCATTAACAGAAGTATCATTTCCAAATTGCATGAAGTATTGGTTCCCCTCTATTCGGCACTGGTTAGGCCTCATCTTGAGTACTGCATCCAGTTCTGGACACCACACTTTAAGAAGGATGCAGACAAACTGGAACAGGATCAGAGGAAGGCAACGAGGATGATCAGAAAACTGGAAACAAAGCCCTGTGAGGAGAGACTGAAAGAACTGGGCATATCTAGCCTTGAGAAGAGAAGACTGAGGGCAGATAGGATCACACTCTTCAAGTACTTGAAAGGTTGCAACCAGAGGAGGGTCAGGATCTCTTCTCGATCATCTCAGAGTTCAGAACACAAAAAAATGGGATTGAGTTACAGCAAGCCAGATTTCAGCTGAACATCAGAAAAAACTTCCTCTGTTAGAGCAATTTGACAATGAAACCAATTACCTAGGGAGATGGCGGGTTCTCCAATGCTGGAGGCATTCAAGAGTCAGCTGGACAGACACCTGCCATGAATGCTTAAGTTGGATTCCTGCATTGAGCAGGGGGTTGGACTTAATGGCCTTATAGGACCTTTCCAGCTCTATGATTCTGTGATTCTATGTTTCTTTTTACACAGGTTTTAAGGGTTACAAATGTGCATGCACTCTTCTGTGCATTGATCAAACACGACAGAAAAGTAAACTTGACATGAGTAAAGGTAAAGGTGTCCCCGCACTTGTAGTGCGAGTCGTTTCCGACTCTTAGGGTGACGTCTTGTGACGTTTACTAGGCAGACCTTATATATGGGGTGGGATTGCCAGTTCCATCCCCGGCCTTTCTTTACCCCCCCCCCAGCATATGCCGGGTACTAATTTTACCAACCATGGATGGATGGAAGGCTGAGTGGACCTCGACCCCTTTTACCGGAGATTCGACTTCCTCCTTTCGTTGGAATCGAACTCCAGCCGTGAGCAGAGCTTCAGCTACATTACCGCCGCTTATCACTCTGCGCCACTATTTTATCAAGATTCTTTTGGCATTGTGTTTTACTAATGTCCAAAAACATATCTGGGCATCCGCAAAGCACTGCATAAGAAGAATATTGATGTCCTCGTACATTGTTGCTACAATGGTCAGATTGTTTCACAGTCGGTCCCTCTTCCCAGAGAACTCTGAGAATTTTAGCTTTATGAGGGGAGTCGGGATCTCCTAACAGCACCCTTCACAAACTATCTTTCCCAGGATTCTTTGGGGGAAGCCATGACTGTTTAAAATGGGATAATAGTGGAATAAATGTCTGGTGTGGATGTGGGCCTGGTGAGCAACAGCGCCCCACCGGCCAAGAAGCTTAGAAGAGCAGCTCGGCCCCACCTAGCCAACTGCTCCTGGCCCTCCAAAAACTCCACTGTCCCACATCCAATTTTTTGAGAGAGGTACTCCCCCCACCCCAAGGTGCTTTCCAACCTTCAGGCTCCACACACTCTTCTCTTTGTTTCACATCCTCAAACTGCAGGGGAGTGGGGATGCTTTTGTTCTCACTGTCCCCAAGCCTGCTTTTTTCCTCTGCATCAAAATAAGGGGTGTAGTTATCTAGGGTTGTGGGGGGTCACAGACCTCTTACCTTTTGAGGAGCAGAGTCCAAGCAAAGTCTCCATGTATGAGCCAATCAGCATGAAAAGGGAGTGTGTTTTCTCACTTGTCTAACAATCTGCTTCCTTGTCCTTTCATGCTGATTGGAGCCAATAAGAGTGAAAAAAGGTGAGTCACGGAGAAGACTCAATCAATAGCTAACACACACCTTCCCTTTCATCCTGATTGGCTCCTAGGGTAAGCTAGAAGTGAGCTTCATGGCAAAGTATCTTGGCTTCCCAAAGCCTAGTCCCACACTTGGCTTCATTTCAGAATTCTTAAAATCAAAATGTTTCTGGCAACATTTAGCCCCCAGAGAGAGAGCGATTGAGTCGGGGGAAGCCTCTACACACAACAGTTTTATTCTGGTTCTATATACTTTGGTCGCATAATGAGAAGACATGATTCACTAGAAAAGACAATAATGCTGGGAAAAACAGAAGGGAGTAGAAAAAGAGGAAGGCCAAACAAGAGATGGATTGATTCCATCAAGGAAGCCACAGACCTGAACTTATAAGATCCAGTTTAAAACAGATACTACTGGAGGTTGCTGATTCATAGGGTCGCCATAAGTAGTAATCGACTTGAAGGCACATAACAACAACAAATTCTGTAATTTCAGTGACTCCTGGGGGTGTGGCTGTGAGGGGGCATAGTGGGACTATCATGAAGGGACTCTGCACTTCTGAATTTGCCACTATGCTACTGTCCAAAATGTTCTGGCGTACATTTCTGAAGATCTCCCTCAGCTGGTGGGAAGATGGAAATGAGTCACTGTCTCCTGGCTCTGATGGAGTTCCCCATTCAGAACATTCCACACCATTTTCAGCATCAAGACAACCATCTTTTAAAAGTCAGCTCCCATAAAGAGACCAGCATACAACCAGCCTGACAAAGGGCATGCATCCATAAAACTAACACAGCAAGAGTGCTTCTTACTTTGCAGGAGGAAACAATGTTTTTTTACCAATGTGCACATCTGCAATATTGTGGCATTCCTCTCCCTGCCCTTGATTTTAGAAATTCTCCTAGGTAGCGAAGAATTCTGGAGGAGGTGAACCAGAGGAACATCAAAGGAAAGGCATCTCCCTAATCTAAGGACACTTGGTGGGTTCTTGGCAGAAGCAAGATCTCTAGATAGTCTTCAAAGGCAGCCCCATGGAGAGCACATTGCAGTTATCCAGTCTTGATGAAACTAAATTGTGTGTCATAGTGACTTCTCCAAAAAATGGACACAGCTGGCCCAACAGCCTCCCAAGCAGCTATTCTGCACTATTATTTTTGCCAGCTTTGGTGATCTTGAACACCAAGACTTGGTATAGCCAGAACTTTGCTCAGAGGAAAAGGGGAGCTAACTTTTTTAAAAAAAACAATGGGGAGCCTCATGTGCAATGATTCTGGGTGAAATTTGTTTGTTTGTTTGTTTGTTTGTTTGTTTGTTTGTTAAGCTAAGCCCTTCCTCCCAATAGGAGCCCAGGATGACATAGGAAATTTGTGAGCTGTTCTTTGGTGTTCTCATTTATAAGTAACTGAGAATGACACTTTACTCTTTGTTGAACAGGAGAGTCCAGATGTGTGCTTACTGTAGGATTGGTGCTCATCATGCCTGTGCATTTTTTGCAGTGCTCCCATGATGTAGCTGGCATTTTGATGCCAAAGATATCAAAATGCCAGCCTGTATTTTTTCCCTCCTTTAAACAGGATTTTTTCCTCCTTTAAACAGAATTTACCATTTTGGGGAAGGCGGAATCTGATAAGTTCAAAAAATCTGTAGCCAGTGACCCATTTACATCCCCTGTCTGCAGCACCCTGAGTCTAAGTTCATACTGACTCTTTCAGAAGAAGAGTTTGGAGGGAGATGACAGCTTTTTTCAGAGCTGAAGGGGTTTTTAAAGAGAGGCTGCTGCCTCTGGTGTGGACATTCATCTCTCTTTCACCTCTGCTCCAACACGTTCTGCAGGGTTTTGCATTGATTCAAAAACATGCTGTTTGAGTAGATGTGCCAGCAAGAGAAAGGAAATATCTCTGTAAACCATGGAAAGCGATGTCTCTCCTAAACCACTTTCAACTGACTTAAGAGGCTATTGTCTATCTCCAGCTTTAAAAGAATGGCTGCAGCATGTTTTAAATAAGGCTACTTCCTGTAACACACAAGACCTTTTCAACACGGGGGCCCCTTAAGGCAAACATTACAATCAGCTGCCAGTGGCTGCCAGAGGCTGAGCTGCTTGGGATGGCTTATTTATTTATATACAAACCAGGAGTTGTTATTTGAAACAGGTGGCAAACCTGCTAAGTTAAGTTTCTGGTTCATACTTCTTTTATACCTAGAGTGAATCTGGAAGAACCTTTATCTCAGTGCAAATACACAACACCCCCTTCTTCACTGCTGTGTCCGTGAGGCATATAGCAGCCTGATGATGGGCTCTCATTGGTTCCTACAAGTTATGGATGCAAGAACTTAATGGGGGATGCTGTTTTCACCACATGTCTAGCATGAAGTTCTGGACTCAGTATTTCTGTAGGATCTTTGCACATAAACTAGGGATGAATGAGAAATCCAATTCAGTTTGCATTTGAAGCTGAATCTATCAAATTTGCACTTTTCAAAACAACATGAGAACCGAAACACAGGCATCCTTTCAAATTCTCACTTACTTGAATTTTGCAATGCAGTTTGCCAACCAGCTTTTAAAAATGCATGTTAGGGGACACTGTGCACAAAAATGAATATATGAGTGAAAATACACATAAAATGCATTACATGACAAGAAATTGCTTGCAACAATGTGGAGCCAGACAGTGCACTCAAACGTGCCTACAAAAATGTGTTAGGAGAAATTCACACTAAAATGCTGGAGAGTTTTCATGAAGATTTTTTTTTGTAAAGATCGCAAATTGCTGCAGAAATTGACATAACTTTCCATCCTTAATTAGACATTCCATTTTGCTTTTGTCCTTAAGAGAAATCAATAGATCTAGTTCTGCAAACACCATCTAGGCCAGCAGGAATCAACACATCTTATGGCAGCAAATTCTATTATGCACAGATTGAAGCAGTACACATACACACACACACACACACACACACAGAGTCCCCTGAATTTATTGTCTATCATTTTCCCACCCTCCCCCAAACAAGTGTTAGGAGTCTGAGATACAAGCTTTTCCCTCTAGCCACACAGTATGTCCATTTGGATCCTTGCCCCCTCCCCCTCCCCTGAATTTTGGTGACTGTATTTGCAGTTTGGCATTCCTCCACAAAGAATACTTAGAAGACATTCTACTCCAGTTCCACTTTCAGTCCTGCAACAGCCTCCCTCTTTTAAATCTTTGTTGGAAATAAGTGGGCTGATAGGAAATAAACACTCGGATAGGGCGGACAAAAATGACAGGAAAACTTTCCAAATCCAATGCCCAAAATAATTAGTTCCTCCAAAAAGCAGGCAGGGTGGGGTTAAGCTTGCAGCACTACCAATAGACAGCATGCAAAAGAAAACAGGATGTCATTCCCCCCACCCCCATGATGCACAAAAAAGGCGATATGTTTCCCATCGCGAGGAATATGTTGGGAGGGGGGGCTGTTCTGTTTCCAGAGCTACTGCTGCTGATGTTGTTATCAGAAAAAGGAGAGAGAGGAAAGAGGGGCAAAGGCAAGGCAGAGTGGGCAGATGCTGGGTGAGTGAAAGAACGTTGTTTCCTTTCCAACGAGAGGAGGGTTGCTTGCTTGCAAGTCTTAGATCGTTCCTTGGAGGGCTCAGGGGCCCCTCCAGACATCCTTTGGATGGTTCACTAATAATGCTTTGGACTCATTATGCTCTCAGAGCAGTTGTACGTGATTGTACTTTCAGTACCATTTGTGCTTGCAAACACTTCAGGACAGATGAACTACTTCAGCAGCAATTGGTGCATGTCCCGTTAATAAATTTATTTATTAAATTTATATCCCGCCTTTCCTTCCCGAAGGAGCCCTACTCATATCCTGTCACTTTTTTATGCTACAACGGTTCCAGGTCTTCTTGTTTTACTCCCACTTTTAATGCATTGCAGCACAAGAATGCCTTGGCAATGGGTTCAAGCATACCCCATTCTTTCTGACGTAGCCACTCCCACCCACTTTCTGTTGATACTGGATACTGGCTGGCATTCCTGTGGGAGGTTTTGTGTGGAAATGAGCAATAGTTTAGCCCAGCAATCACAACCTGGACATAAAAACTTTTAAAAGTATAAAAATGAAAGTATGGTGGTGTCATAGTGCTACTAACTTGCACTCAGGGGGGAAAGGGGGTGGTGTAATGGGAATGTGGAAAATGGAATGGGCAGGATTAAAGTGTGGGTGCTATAATGTGGGAACACTGGAGAAGCCTTGCAGAACAATTTATAAAATGGGTTGATTTGTGGACAGTCCAGTATAAATCCACTTCAAATGCACTAATAATGCATCAAAAACATGTTGCTGCACAAACCCACAATAAAACAGCAGTCTGGATGGGCCCTCAGTTAGGGATTTTTTAATTTGACATTTTGTAAGTTTGCCATATTTTTAGTTTTAAATAGCATAAGCTATCTTTGAGATAGCAATAACAGCAATAGAACTGAAAATCAGAGCTTGGAAGATTACTTTTAAAAAGTAACAAATTACAGTTACAGTTACATGGCCCAAAAAAGTAGTAATTACCATTACAATTACAATTGCTCTTAAAGCAACTGATTACTTTACTTTTACTCAAAAGTAATCACTACAATTACATTTCCGTTACTTTAAAAAAAACACCTACAAGGTGCTGGCCTTGGCTGCTGCACATCTAAGTAACCTAAAACAACATTAAAAATAAACAAACACATACAGAGGTAGTAGAATGATTATTTTTATTCATAAGATAGCAATGGTGGTCTCTCCGCTGGTAAGGGAGGTGGGGAGGGAGGCAGAGGCCACTGCTCAGATCTTTGCACGTCAAACCAAGTGCAACCCCCCCACTCAGCCAGCCAGCATAATCTCTCTCACTCAACCAACTCCCGGACCCTGCCCTGCCACCAACTAAGGGACACTCACTCAAGCAAACATTTCCCCCTGAGATGCAAAAAAGTTAAAATACTGCAAATGCAGCACAGTAGCCAGAGAGGGTGGTGGAGGCCACTGTATGTGCCACCTGCAAACACAATATTTTCTCTCTCTCTCTCTCTCTCTCTCTCTCTCACACACACACACACACACACACACACACATGTTGTCATCTTTCACCTCCAGTTCTTTATCTCCATTCTGCTGCTGCCTCCTCCTCCTTTATCCATGTTCTTGACCTCTAGATCCTTTCCCCCTCCACTCCATTCTTCACCACCACTATCTGTTTTTTAAAATGTTTTCTCCACTCCACCCCGTCTCACTCTCCGCCTCCTCCCTCATGGAGAAGAAGGAGGCAGGAGAGGAGGAGGCCGCCCAGGCCAAATGATACAGCGGAGCCTTCCTCTGGTTACCTTGGCAACCAAACATGCTCAGCTTGTTCTAAAGGTCCTCAAGTTTAATTATTTGTATTTTCAGAATCCAGCAGAAATACAAATATTTGTTTGAACAGTGTTATACTTTTTTGCACAAGTTAGGGGGGAAAGGGGAAAAAGCACCATTTGCAGCAGGCTTGCAGAACGGGAGCCAGCAGGAAATGACATAACAAAAGGAGGAGGAGGGAGTGGGTGTGGACTAACAAAAGCATTGGAGCTAAGCATCTACAAGCCCTAGAGATACGAAGCACAGACTGCAGAGGAGGACCAGGAACAGGAGGCACCACAGTGCAGGCCAAGAGACAGGTGGGGGTTTGGAATGAAGCAGGTATTCGGCCACCCTTCTTGCCCTCCTCTTCCAGCTCCTCTTCCTCCTCTGCAGTCTGGTACTTCTGGGGAGGCTACTGCTGTGGCCTCTGCCTGCTGCTGCCATGGATATGTGCATGTCTGCCTGTGGGAGCGTCTCCCTCACTTGCCACTAGGGATGGGTGAGAATTTCAATTTAGTTCACATTTCAAGCAGAATTTACCAAATTCTCACTTTCTTTCTTTTTTTTTTCAGTGAAATTGCTTGACCTTTTAATTTATATTAATAAATAAATAAAAGAGAGAGAGTACCTGGCTCAAAGCAACCCAGTGAGTTTCATGGTTGACCAAGGATTTGAACCAAGAATAAAGTTCAGCATGTTGCCCACTATATCACACCTAGGTCTCATTGCTGGATTTCTTTTGTTTTTTTTTATCATTAATTTTTATTCAAATTTTCAAAGACAAAAAACAAAACAAAACAAAAACAATTAAACAATAAAATAAAATGTCGACTTCCGATTTGTCGCAGATCAGTTATAAGTCTAGAATATATAACAGTCCTATCTCTAAAATTATATTATAAAATCACTTTCCTCCAGCAGTTATCTTAATTAATCATCAAATCTCATAAACATTATTTTATTCTTTCCACAAAAAGTCAAAGAGAGGTTTCAATTCCTTGAAAGGTATATCTTTCAATTTTTCCCCAAATAAACATATCGCTTAATCCATCTAATTCAAATCTGTTAGGCCCAATAATTTCAATAGCCATTCTTCCATTATCTATATTAACTCCATCTTCCATCTTCAATAATCCTGTTAAATCCAGTAATTTCAATAGCCATTCTTCTGTTATTAATATCCCATAATAATCTTGTTGTCATAGCCATAGTCCAAATAAACATATCAATTAATCCATCTCGTCAAATCTGTTAAGTCCAATAATTTCCATAACCATTCTTCCATTATCAATATTAATTCCATCTTCCATCTTCAATAGTCCTGTTAAATCCAGTGGTTTCAGTATCCATTCGTCCATTATCAGTATCCCATGATGAACTTGCTGTCGTAGCCATAGTCATATAACAAGAGTCTGATGGGAATTTCCCCCATCACAAATATGTCTTTGCCATCAATTCTGAATATGTTGTTGAAATATTGTTGTAAAGTCACATCTCTGCTCTGGGTGCATCTCTGCTCTGTCACATATTTGTAGTTAATTCCATAAATTTTTTCCATGTCAACCCCCATCACATCATTCCAGTCAAAAATTCTGAATATGTTGCTGAAGTATTGCTGCAAAGTCATATCTCTGTTCTTCTTTTTTACAAAATGCACTGGCTCATCTCTTAAGAGTTTCTCCACTGTCACATATCTGTAGCCAACTCCATAGATTTTTTCTATGTCAAACTCCATCACATCATTCCAATCCAGAAAATTATCCAAGACATTGATAACTTTACCACCAAAATCTTCATTAATTTCTTCAGAGACAACGTTGAATTCCAAACAGTCAACTTTATTTCTAACATCCATAACATCCAAATCTTTTTCAAATTTCACGTTTGTTCCAATCTCCAGGTCTTGTAGCTTCCCTATCCCATCAAACTCCTCTCTCACAGAATCCACTATTTCTTTAAGCTCCTGCATCATTTTGTTAAGTTCAATTTTCATCTCCTGTCTACCCTGTCTCAGGGTTTGTTTCGTTATCTCAATCTCACCCATTATTTTCTGAAACATAATTTCTTCCATGGTCTCAATCACTTTCCTGGTTGTCATTCTTAAAATCACAGAAACAAAAATTATTTCAGCCACAATTGGGTTAATATTCGAGGCTTGCTGATATCAGTGTAGACAGTACAGCCTGCCTTATCTCTATGAGTTCAGGAATACAAAACAAACTTAGTTCCCAACATCAAAACAATTAGTGGCGTCGTGAACAAGCAGATTCGTCAAAATGAAATAAACCAAAAAAAATTTTTTTTTCCCCCTCCTCGAAATAGAAATCCCTCTTCCGTTGATATCTTTAGAATGCACCTCCAGGACAGCTTTTTGCTATAAAAACAAAGATAAGCTTTTTCGATTTCTTTCCACCTTAATTTCGTAAGTGAAAGAGAAAAGCCATACCTCTCCTAGGAGTTCTTCACAGCTGATTCATTGACAAATCTCTTTTTAGCTGCACCAATTTAAACCAAATGAAAAAAGAAAATAGAAAGAAGGATGCTTATTTGCCTGTTAAAGTGCGTTTTCCTTTGAAGAAAAGATGAAACGTGTCGCTATAATCAGCTAGAGCTTGATGAAAGTCCGTCCGGCATTGCAGTTTGAACCTTCTCTCATAAATAAATGAAATCCAGTCCTCCCCACAAAAACAGGCTTTGTGGTTAATCTCTTACGTTTCTCCCTGACCGGAAGAAGATCTTTATCAGTCAAAAAGAGCGTTCTGACTGATTTTAAAGCTGAAAAAGCTTCTTCTGAGACGAGAGCTGACTCAGAAGCAGCACAGACAAAGCAACCCTTCCTGGAAGTCACCAAAAAAAATTGCAGATTGCTGCAGAAATGTAGAGGACTGAATTTAACATTAGACAAGTGAGAAACTGAGAAAACCAAAACTGACACAATTTTCCATCACTACTTGCCACCCATGCCACTTGCTCCTGCCCATATCTGATCCCAAAGCGATGGTGGCAGCACCAACCAAGACATGACAAGCATGCATGAGAGGGTGAGGCAGGCAGCCAGAGAGTGTATCTGGTGGGGAATCTCCTCTGGTGAAGGATGAGGGGGCTGCCTTGTTGTGCACTTGGTACACCTGGCGCACCTGTCCCCTCTGTGTCTCTCCCCCATCCCTCCCCAAGGGAGTAGCAGCAGCATTATGACTGCTCAGGGCTTCTTGGGATTTGCATCCCTCCAGGCGCTTTATCATTCGGTCAAGGGGGCTCTCCTCCCCTGTCTCCTTCTCTGTGGTAGGGGGACAAATCACAACACCGGGAAATCAATGGTGTGTGTATGTGTGAGTGAGTGAGTGAGTGAGTGAGAGAGAGAGAGAGAGAGAGAGAGTGCAAGAGGGCATGGCATGGTATGGCCTGCACTTCTAAATTTGCCACTACACAGATATAAAGAAGCAATGGCTGCTCCCCATTTTTGAAAACATAAAACCCAGCTGTAAGTATGGATAGGCAAGAAATTTGATTCAGTTCACATTTCAAGCCGAATCTATCTAATTTATTCTTTTCAAAACATTATGAAAACTGAAACACAGCCAATCTTCAGAAATCACACTTATTCAAATTGTGCAATGCAGTTTGCCAATCAACCAATGTTTACAAAAATGCATATGCTAGGCGAAAACGTGCATAAAAATGAATGAGTGAAAATAACATACAAAAATGCATTATAAGTAGCCATCCGGTGGAGCTTTTCCGTATTGTTAGGGGTCTGTTGACATCAACTCCAGGACACAGAGTCTTAGGCCCTTCGGAAGCCCACTGTGAGTTGTTTGCAAGGCACCTTGAGGGTAAAGTTGCTCACCTCCGTAGCATTCTTGATACCCCACCCACATCTAGTGTAGTCCCCAGTGAGGTGACCAGTGCAACATCTGCTGCAACTTCTTGAGAATGGTTTCAGTTGATGCGGCCTGTTGACGTAGATAAGGTGCTTGCGATGATGCAGCCAGCAACATGTCCTCTTGACCCTTGCCCTTCTTGGCTTATTAAAGCTTGCTGAGGGGGTTTGACTGAGTGGATCCAGGGTGTGGTGAACGCATTGTTACGGGAGAGAGTGGTTCCAGCTGTCCTGAAAGAAGCAGTGATCTGACCGCTCCTGATAAAGGCCACCCTGGACCCATTGGTCTGCAACAATTACCGACTGGTCACAAATACTCCCTTTTTAGGGAAGGTGATTAAGAGGGTTGTGGCGCAGCAATTGCAAGTACTCTGGGATGGAATTGCTTTTTAATATGCTTTTAAACCTTTTTTTCTTTAAACAATATGCTTTTTAACCTTTTTTTTAAAGTCTTCAAAGCTTTAAAAATATGTTTTTAAAGTTGTTTTGTTTTAATGTATTTTAATGTCTGTTTTTATGGTGTTTTAAAGTGTTTTTAGTGCTTTTGTTTGCCGCCCTGGGCTCCTGCTGGGAGGAAGGGCGGGATATAAATCAAATAATAGATAGATAGATAAATAAAGGATGAAATATTGCTTGCAATAATGTGTGCATTAATCAAACTGCCTACAAAAATGTGTTTATTAAGAGAAATTCTCAGCAAATTGTATAAAGATTTGTTAAAGAAAAACTTGCAAATTACTGCAGAAATCTGGAGAACTGAAGATCAGAAAACACACACAAGTTACAGATTTGGCAGAAAGGTAAAGAGGGAAATGGCAGCCTTTAGATTCGCAAAGACAGGGATTAAATTTGGAGACCATACTAGGTAGAACAGTCAATTTAAGTCAAATTGTGCAGTATTATCTAGTGGTTGGAGGGGATGTAACCTTCAAAATGTAGTAAATTGGAATAATTAGAAGTCATGAACAAAAATGCTCAAGGTAGACTTTCACAACCTCATCTTCACCCACCAAGCCAAAGCTGGTGGCCTGCTGGGCACTGCTACAAGGGTATTTCGTTATTTCCGAACTGGAACTGGAACTCAGGCCGGCTTACAAATAAAGCTATTCATTGAGAAGAGATCCTGACTCTCCTCTATGTGACAACCTTTCATGTACTCGAAGAGTGCTATCATATCTCCCCTCATTCTTCTCTTCTCCAGGCTAAACATGCCCAGTTCTTTCAGACTCTCCTCATAGGGCTTGGTTTCCAGTCCATTGATCATCCTTGTTGCCCTCCTCTGAAGCCATTCCAGTTTGTCTGCATCCTTCTTGAAGTGCAGAGACCAGAACTGGACGCAGCACTCAAGATGAGGCCTAACCAGTGCTGAATAGAGGGGAACTAATACTTCATGCAATTTGGAAACTATACTTCTGTTAATGCAGCCCAATATAGCATTTGCCTGTTTTGCAGCCACATCACACTGTTGGCTTATATTCAGCTTGTGATCAACGACAATTCCAAGATCCTTCTCACATGTTGTATTGCTGAGCCAAGTATCAACCAAGTTATAACTGTGCATTTGGTTTCTTTTTCCTAAGTGCAGAACTTTGCATTTATCCCTGTTGAATGTCATTCTGTTGTTTTCAGCCCAATGCTCCAGCCTATCAAGGTCCCTTTGAATTTTGTTTCTGTCTTCCACAGTATTAGCTATGTCCCCCAATTTTGTATCAATTGCAATTTTGATAAGCATGCTCTGTACCTCCTCATCCAAGTTATTAATAAAAATGTTGAAGAGCACTGGGCCCAGGACCGAGCCCTGTGGTACCCCACTCGTTACTTCCACCCAGTTTGAGAAGGAACCATTTATAAGCACTCTTTGAGTATGATTCTGGAGCCAACTGTAGATCCACCTGACAGTTGTTTCATCCAGCCCACATTTAGCTAGCTTGCTAATCAGAATACCATGGGGCACTTTGTTAAAAGCTTTGCTGAAGTCGAGATATATTATGTCTACAGCATTCCCACAGTCTACAAGGGAGGTTACCCGATCAAAAAATGAGATAAGATTAGTTTGGCAGGATTTGTTCTTGATAAATCCATGTTGGCTTCTAGAAATCACTGCATTGTTTTCAAGGTGCTTACAGACTGACCATTTTATAATCTGCTTGAGAATTTTCCCAGGAATTGATGTCAGGCTGAGTGGTCGATAGTTCCCAGGTTCCTCCTTTTGCCCTTTTTTAAGAGAGGGACAACATTAGGCTCCAATTGACGACACTTCACCCATCCCCACGATTTTGCAAAGAATTTAGACAGTGGTTCTGAGAGTTCTTCAGCCAGTTACTTCAATACTCTAGGATGCAGTTCATCGGGCCCTGCAGATATGAACTCAGTCGAAGTAATTAGGTATTCCTTGACCATTTGTCTATCAATCTCAAGCTCCACTCCTGCCCCTTCCACTTCATGTTTCCTGGAATGGTCATAGACCCTTTTTCAGGAGAAGACTGAGCCAAAGTAGGAATTGAGCACTTCTGCCTTTTCTTTGTCATCTGTTATCATTTTGCCATCCTCACTGAGTAGCTGTGCCACCATTTCTTTTCTCTGTCTTTTACTATGGACATACCTGAAGAAAACTTTTTTGTTGCTTTTAGCATCCCTCGCTAACCTCAGCTCATTCTCAGCTTTAGCCTTCCTGACACCATCCCTGCAATTCCATGCTACCTGCCTGTACTCTTCCTTTGTGGCCTGGCCTTCTTTCCACTTCCTTCAGGTCCTCTCTAAGCTTTTTGTGAAGCCACATTGGCTTTTTCTGCTGTTTCCCCTCTTTTTTCCTTGTTGGAATTGCTTGCCATTGCACTTTTAGAATTTTCTTTTTTAGAAACTCCCATCCATCTTCGACTCCTTTTCTCATTAGGGTGGCTTACCATGGAACTGTACTTACAATTGTTCTGAGTTCATTAAAATCAGCTTTCCTGAAGTCCAGGGTATGCATATGGCTGCTCTCAGCTTTTGCTTCTGTTACAATCAAGAATTCAAGTATGGTGTGGTCACTTTCCCCCAGAGTTCCCATAACTGCTACTTCATCCACCAAATCATCTCTATTGGTTAGAATCAAGTCCAGGAAAGCTGATCCTCTGGTTGCATCCTCCACTTTCCGTAGGAGAAAGTTATCTCCAACACAAGCCAGGAATTTCTTGGTGGGGTCATGTTTGGCAGAATTTGTCTCCCAACAGATATCGGGATAATTGAAATCCCCCATTACTACTACCTCATGGCTCCTCAAAACACTGGCAATTTGCTTTTCAAAAGTTACATCCTCGTCTTCTCCTTGATTGGATGGTCGGTAATAGACTCCAAGCACCACATTCCTTTTATTACTTGCCCCATTAATTTTAATCCAGATACTCTCAGTGGAACTACCAAGCTCATCTTCCTGTATTTCTGTGCAGGAAAAAGAAACTATACAGGGCACTAGAAAAAAAAAGGGAAACCTCTTTTGCATGAGGGTTCTTAAAACTGGAGGGGGCAGACAGGAAACACATTGGTTAATATGAATCCTTCCTCCTTTTGGAACATGCAAGGGAGGGCTAGATGGAACCTCTTCTTCATTGTTCACAATGTCCCTAGTTTGGCAGGCAGGTAAGACATCTGAGGCTGCTTTGCATGGCATGTGTGCTGCTGTTAAGTGGCTGATTAGTCTGTTTTTTCCACCAGCGACCTCTTCGAATGCTGTTTAGCAAATCAGCACTATGTCGTTGTGTGGTGCTTATAAAGCATAAAGGGATTAATGTTCTGCTCTAATGAAAACCAGATGCAGAAAGTTGCCTGGCTGAAAGCTCTTTTCCACTGCCAAGCTGCAAATGAAATGATTTAATCAGCATGAAAATGTTGCCAAATCTACAATTTTGACCATATCTCTTACAAGCTGAAATGCTTGCACACCACAGGCATCTGGGATCTGCAGGAAAGCCATCTCAAGCACTGCTTTTAAAATTTATTTTAATTTTTATTATGAAAAAGGGAAACATACAAATTTTATTATTATTATTAATAATAATTTCATTTGTCAGTTGCTTTGTACAATAAACAAGTCTCAAAGTGACTGGACAAAATAAAATTTAATAGATAAAAATAACTTAAAACCATAATTTTTTTTAAATGACAAAACAAAATCCATAAAATGCTCATCCAGCAATATGTTAATAAGTACCAGGCCCTGCCCACCTCACTAAAAAAGGAGCGCAGTGTATGAGGAACCTTGACCAAAGGCTGCCTGGGTGAACAGAAAGGTCTTAGCCTCCTGCCTAAAGACAGAGCATTCCACCTGTGAAGAGGACCACAGGGTCCAGGCTAGTGCAGATGTGGGGGTCTTTGACATATTGTGGTCCTGGGTTGTATAGGGCTTTAAAGATCTGACATGTACATAATCCTGGAAAAGACCAATATGCATACATAAACCTATAAATAAATAGATAACTAACTAAATAGAAAGATAAATAATGTGGACCATACCGATCATACAAATATTAGGGCTATTCATACTCAGATCAATCATAATCATAACCTTAATTATAAAGTTACCTTAGTTTGGTTAGTTTGGTTACCTCCACATGTGGTGGGATTTCCAGAAGCTCAAGACATTCTGGACCCAGGACTTTCGAGAAATGAGCTCAATAACTGGTCAATGGGTTCACCCCTCCTCTCATCTTGCACTTTTGAATTTGTTCCATTGATCTGATTTGGATGTATCATGGAAAGATCTAATATCCTACCTCTTGGTGGCTGCAAGAAGTAAGATTGCTCAGCACTGGAAGGATTGTGATCATTTCTCTCTTGCTGTCTGGTACCAGACGGTATGGCAACTAGCTCTTTTAGAAAAGCTCACTCAAAAAGATAAAGTAGCACAAGACCAAGGATGAGAAAAAGACACTTTTGCAAAGGTATGGCAGGATGTCATTGTTTTCACCAATAATGTTCAGCATGGCTGTCCTTCTCTGATGGCACATGTGCATCTTTTGGGATGTGGCAGGGGATCTGGTTTCTCTGTCCTTGATATGGAAGTAGATTGCCTTAATAAGTCTTATTTTAATACTCTATTTTTTTTTTTATCTTTGCATTGCTTTACCCAATAAGCTTTGGGCTTTTTTCTTGGGAGTGGTCAAAATATATATGTTTTGTTTGGATTATGTTATATGGTTTGTATGTTCAAATTGCAATGCTTATTATTAATTAAAATCAAAAGAAAAGTATATGAGGAAAAGTTCGGTTAGTCACAACACTTATGACATAGGAGAGGAATTATAACCTGTCACCCCAGCTTAAGAATTTCAATACTTCTTCATTTCTATTCTTGTTCAAACTCATTGATTCTTTGCTTTCCTTGTCTTACCCAAAAAATGGCTTCAATCACCAGGAAAAGACAAGGAGGCAAGCTAGAGGAGTCTTCTCAGTGGCTAACAAACTCCCCTTTCATGCTGATTGGCTCATAGGATGCTGGAGACATAGGGACCCTGTTGGGACCCTGGTGCCAAAAAAGTAAGGGGTTTAAGACCCCCCGAAACCCCAGACAACTACACCCTTGTCTGCCAGAGATGACCAAAGCTCCCCTGGTAGTCACCCCAAGATGCAAAAGATTCCCTGACTTTCGTGTCAGCAACTGTGGCTCTTCCACATTCAGACCGACACACGACAGTGCAAAATAATCCTCTGGATCCATGTAATGTTTTTCTGGCCTTTAAAATGGTCACAGCTGAAAAGGTTGTGCGAACAGGACGAAAATGGGCTGCTCTCTGTCTAAAGGCCCCAAGGAATGTGCTACATTCTTCCAGCCCTCAAGACTGGCTGCTATACAAAAATGTTCATTTTGCTGAATCTCAGTCCAATGAAATACTTGTTTGCTTTCTTAAAAAAAACACCTCATTTCACAATTTACCTTGGCCTAAAGATGATTCTTTATACACAGAAATCCATTTCACTTTCCCTCCCAGCTTCTACATAGTCCCCCCTTACACACACACACACACACACACACACCCCTACCATTACAGTAGTCACTTTTGTTCCACTTAGTTTTAATACATTATGAAATAGATGTCCTACCACCTATTTGAAGATCAGACCAATTCCCTGTGCATCTTTACTCAGAAGCAAGCTCCACTGTATTCAACAGGGCTAACTTCCAGGTGAGTACGAAGATGAATACAGTGGCATCCTTTATTAAGCTTACAAATCTTCTTTGGCAATATGTAGAATCGTGTGATTGAGCCGCATCCTTATACTGGGGAAAAAGCATGTTGATGCTCACAGCCCATTAATAGAGCTGAAACAAACTCACTCCAGAAACTGTCCCAAGAATTTTCCTCTGTGAGTTTGTTGGTGAATATTTTACAAGATATTTGCTTGAATGTTTCCTCAAACGTTTTCCAAGTATTTGGTGTTATTTGTGTATTACATTAATTTTGGGACTTTATGCTCACGGTTGACATTTATATAAGTATTTAATAACTTACATTTACTTTATAGTAAATAGGTAGTTTGCCAGGTAACTGACAGTGTTTGATGCATGAGGCGCAATCGTAGCTGATAATGTTTGATAATTGAGTGTTCATTGGCATTTAGCCTTTGACAGTATTTAATAGCTGGTATGCATTGGTGTTAGTATCTCATAGCATTGCATGGTTGTCACGGATATGCAGTAAGAAGTTGGACATCCCTGTGTGTGTGATATTTAGTACTTGGCAGCATCTTAGTGATGAGGTGCATTGTGTTAGTATTTGACAGCTGACAGTTCATTAAGATTACAGATGACAACAAAGCCCTTGAATTTTGACTATTAAGGTAAAAATTTCACATTCAAAATGGAAATTTGAATTTTTAATGTCAAGGTTTGAGTGGCAACATTGGAAAATGTGCAGTTTTGTAACCAAAACACAGCATGCAATTGTGGTTAAAAAAAACACAACCAGAAAGATAGATCTTGACATTGTGACAGAAATTCAGTGTTCCCCATGCTAATGAAGGGGGCTTGATGGGAACACTTGCAGGGAGGAGGAGGGGGCAGAGTTCTGAAACCAGAAGACACTCCAGCAAAGGATAAGAGGGTGGGGGGAGGGGGAGGGGCTGATTGCAGAGGAGACTTTCCAGGCACAGGGCACTCCTGTCACCGTCTCCTCCCATCTCTATATCCCTTTGGGGAAGGGGTGGTGCTCTGGAAAAGAACATCCTTTGCATGAAAAAGGCTCAGGCTCAATCCCCAGCATCAGATAGCAGTGCAGATGGGAGATAAATTTGATTCAGTTTGCATTTAAAGCCAAATCTATCAGATTTGCATTTTCTGAAATATTATGAGTGCCAAAACACAGTGATCCTTTGAAACTTGGTCTTACTTGAATTTTGCAATGCAGTTTGCCAACCAAAGGATGTTTACCAAAATGCATATATTAGAGGAAATTGTGCACAAACATCAATATGCTAGTAAAAAAAATACAAAATGTGTTATATTATTTATTTATTATTTGATTTATATCCCACCCCTCCCAGCAGGAGTATTAGGATAACTTGTAAAAATGTGTACATTAGTCAAAACTGTATACAAAAATGTGTTTATTAGAAGAAATGTGCACTAAAATACTGAAGAATTTTCATGAAGATTTTTTTAATGCAAATTGCTGCAGAAACGTGGAGAACTGATGTTTGGGAAAATGAGAAACTGAGAACTAAAATGGACAGATCCTTCCATCTCTAGGCAGCAGAATTGCTGCCAGGTGGAGTATGTTTTTATTTCTTTATTTCTTTATTTGAGTATATTTCTTTATTTATCCCATTTGTTTTGCCAAAAGATGGTGTTCCACGTAGCAAAGCAGACAAAATTAAAACATAAGATACAATTCACTTAAAAAAAAAAAACAGCCCATAAATCAATTGTCCACATCATCAGGCACGTCAACTGATACTGACCCCAAGAAGTTGCAGCAGACATTGCACTGGACATCTCACTGGGAACTGAAGTAGATATGGACAGGGCATCAAGACAAGCAAATTTCCACTCAAAGTGCCTTGCAAACAATTCACAATGGGCCTCTTTTCCAATCTTAAATTTAATTCTCCACATTTCTGCAGAAATTTGCGAATTTTTCTTTTAAAAATTCTCATGAAAATTCTTCAGCATTTTAGTGTGAATTTTTCCTAATAAACACATTTTTGTTTGCAGTTTTTACTAATGTACACATCTTTGCAAGCAATTTCTACTAATATAATGCATTTTTGCATGTTATTTTCACTCATATAGTCATTTTTATGCACAATGTCCCCTAATATTTGCATTTCTATAAACACTAGTTGGCTGGGGAATTGCACTGCAAAATTCAGATATGTGAATTTCAAAAGATGATGGTTTGGAGAGGTGCAAATTTGATAGATTCAGCTTTAAATGTGAATTGAATCAAATTTCTCCCACTTCACTATTGCTGACTAGCACAATGGTGGGGAGGGGGCAGCTGCTGCCCCTGGCATCTGTTACCTGAGGCTACTGCCTCAGTCTGCCCAATGGCCAGTCTTGCTGCTGATGTACAATTTCATTTCCCCTTGGCTATCCTAAGTTTAATGTACTGTCTCAAGTTTGCCCTTCGATTTGAGTCTGTTCACACAACTCATCTTTCTCAGCAAGGCGCCTCAGGGTAGAGATCGTAAGTGAAGACCCACACAGAATCTGTTCAAGGTATCTGCAATGCATGTCACATGGGAAGCAACGCATTGAGCCATAAATGAATGCCATGCTCCAGCCATGTGGTCATAGGCGTAATTGCCTTGTTGGCCATGGTCCATGAATCTAGCCCTGGCTCTCGGGCTCATCCTCGAGCAAGGATGGCTGGTTTCCTGAGCCTCAGGCCCTGAGCTGCAAGACTTGATAGCTAAGGGATACCACCTGCTGGTGCCTGCTGTGGGGGATTGGATGGCAAAACCTCTCGAGCCAAGTTCAAGCCAGCCTGCCTCTCACCCGGAGATTTCTCTTCTTCCCTTGGAGACACTGCAAAGGAGATTAAAAGCCCTGGCTCCTAAGGAGGCAACCCTGCCAACAAGGGAAGTGTGCAGATGGACAGCATTTTTTAAACCTTTGCACAAGCAGGGGACTCCTTCTTGGAATCAGTCATTCCATGGCCCTGAGATGAAACTGCAGTGGCAAATGAGACCACTAGTATCTCATGACCTCTTGGCAGCTGGGACCATGTCAGGATTTGCACATAGTGACTGAGCCTGGAAGGATATGAGATTAAAGTGAGGAAGCAAGAGCAGGAACCAGCTGTGATTATTTGGAAACAGGTTGTATGAAACTCACTTTTCCATTCATATCTGTTCTCCTTAAGAACCACGTCCCAGGGGGAGGGGGTACAGTGACCTGCCCAGCACAGATAGAATACAAGGGCATGATTCCATAATACAAAGCTGCCAACATATTTGTTCTGATGGCTTAACTACATATTGCGTGGGAAAACAACAAGGAGCCTGGTGGCACTTTAAAGATGAAACAACTTTAGTCCATGAAAGCTTCTGTTGTAATAAATTTGTTGGTCTTTCAAGTGTCAGGAGATGTGATTTTAAATCAAAGTGCATCCACCACAGCCATGTGGCCCTCTGGATCAACATGGGTGGGTGCAGGAGACAGTTCATTGAACACTGAGTGTTTGATCTTTTTATGGAACAGATTTAGTTGTGCAAATGTGGGAGGGGGAAGCTGTCCCTGAACTTCCTCCTTTGCCTGACCATGCCGAGTCGAACAAAACAACTGTCTTTTCACTGTCTGGCTTACATTACGGCAAAATGAAGGGGACCCCTTCAGTGAGCTGCTCCGTGCAGGAGTGGCTGCCCACATGATTGTGTGCCTTCTAGGGATGCATGAGAATTTCGATTCCGTTCACATTTCAAGCCAAATCTATCAATTTCTCACTTTCCAAAACCATATGAGAACCGAAACACAGCCATCCTTCGAAATTCGCATTTATTAGAATTTTGGGATGCAGTTCGCCAACTAAACAACATTTATAAAAATGCAGATATTAGGGGGAAATGTGCATAAAATAAATTCATGAGTGAAAATAACATGCAAAAACGCATGAAATGATGAGAAATGGCTTGCAAAAATGTGCACGTTAGTCAAAACCTGGAGAAATACACCCTAAAATGCTGAAGAATTTTCATGAGGATTTAAAAGATATATATCCTGAATTGCTGCATAAATGTGCATTACTGAATTTAAGACTGGAAAAATGAGAAATCGAGGGAGCCAGAATGCGCAGAGCCTTCCATCCCAAGCGCCTTCTAACAATGTCAGCAGAGGCAACAGTTTGTTTTTGAAGGGTTAGACTGGCATGGTTAAAATCCACTGTCATTTTTCAATCTATAATAAAAAATGTTTAACACATCTGGGCTATCCGTAAAGTTAATTAAAATAAGCCTATTTAATTAAAATATTGTAATGGCCTGTTTCAAGTTTTGCTCTATTCGCACACACACACACACACACACACACACACACACACACACACTGCTACCACCAATCCTTTTGCCAGATGGTCTCAACTGTGAAAAGTTAGATTTTTTGTTAGGGTTCATCAAGAAAAAGTCTGAAACTAAAACTGCCAATATCATAATGCCTGTTATATGCACCTATGTTGCATCTGCCCTTGGAATACTGTGAACAGCTCTGGTCACTTTACCTCAAAAGGGAAATTGTAGAGCTGGATAAGTTGAACAAACGGTTGGCCAAAATGATTATAGGACCAGAACAACTCACCTGTAAAGAAAGGTTTTAACATTTGGAATAAATTGGGGTGCTTTTTTTCGTTTTGAAAAAAGCTGAGTACAGAAGGACATGATAGAGATGTATACACAATTGTGCCTGGTGTGGAGAAAAGTCTTTCTCCCTCCCTCGAGTGCCCAACGGGGTCATCCATTGAAGCTGAATGTTGGGAGATTCAGGCCAGACAAAAGGAGGAATTTGCAGATGTACTGGTGGCCACCGACTTGGATGGCTTTAGAGGAGGATTAGACAAAACCATGAAGGATAAGGCTGTTGGTTCCAGTATCAGAGAGGACATTTGCCTCTGATTACCAGTTGCTGGGTATCATGATGAATGGCAGAGTGCTGTTGCGTTCAGGTCTGCTTGGGGCTTCCCATTGGGGCATCTGGTTGGCCACTGTGAGAACAGAAGGCTGGGCTAGGTGGGCCTTTGATTAGATCCAGCAAGGGAATTCTTAAGTTTTGCGACCTGTTGAAGTTGGAAATGCCCGTGACTAGACCAGGGCCCTTTTATATGCAAAGATCTTCCACCAAGCAATGCTTGTTTCTCTGAGTTCCTGGACTAACCAAGAATGTGCTAACAAAGTCCAGGCTTTCTGCAAGCCTTGCTTGACGTCTGTTCTGTCCCTATAATGTCAGAAGGAAAATGTTCTTCGCTCTTCTGAGCAGGGCAGGTGTGTTGGGGTGTTTTTGTGCTCTGTCTTAAGTTAATGCTCTGGATAATAACGCCAGAGACCATGCCAAGATCACAGCTCAGAAGGAATCCTGGCCCACATTGCCAGGCCACATTGATAGCGGCAGGCCATACATGGGTTTGGAATGAGGCTATTAGACTCTCAAGTTTCCCCGTGCCAAGAAATAGAAAGCTGGAATTGGCAGCTTTAGGATGAGTAATGTACAAACACAGTGTGGAGTGTTGCAAGTTTTCAAGCACTTTGGAAGTATGTTTGAGTAAACGTGGATCTGTCGCCATGGCAATGGAATGCAGCAAGCAGGCGAGTGAGCTGCATCTCTGCAAAAGCTCCGGGAATATGAACTGGGAGAGCTTCCTCCAGAACAATCACTCCTGTCCCTCTGCAGGCAGCAGTGGGGGTCATGAAATGAGGGGATGGATGCACCTGGCACAATCCGTAGGTTTGCCTGACCTGGTCACTTGCCATATAGGGACAGGACATTTCTAATAGACAAAGACCAGCAAACATTTCTAGGCAAATTTCTGCTTTAGCAATCAGGCAGGGTTTCAGTTCTCATTTATTATGGTCATGATTTATGGCATTTACTAAGGCAGGCCCTTCTCTCAATGCCAAAATGGGTGCTCTGCAAATATAACCCAAATAGGCATGGACAGGATGGGAGCCAAACTCTGTCCTGTTGTAACCACCGGGCATCATTTACAGTTCAGCACTAGAGATAATACCCAAAGGCTGTGCTAAAGATAAAACAGAGAAATAACAAATATCTGGGTACATTTGCTACTTTGCATGAGAATGCCCAGACAGCATGCTTATGATTATTGGTATATTTGGGGCTAATAGTGTCTACCCAGACAAACACACAATTAGCCCTCTTCCCTACCAAAGTCTGGCCTTTCTCTGATGCTGTGTTATACCATCTTCAAATGTATCTCCACAATTCCATTTCGCTTTAAACAACAACAATGAATGGCCAACTTCTAACCAATCGAAACAGCGGGCCAGATGCAGAACTCCTGGAGAAAGTCGACTTGCTATGTTGCAGAAGACAAGCAATTCCTCTTCATGGGGTTTTAGTCCCCTCCCCCCAGCTGGCCCAGGCTACCAAATAATAATAATAATAATAATAATAATAATAATAATAATAATAATAATAATAATAATAATAATAACAACAACAACAACAACAATAATAATAATAACAACAACAACAATAATAATAATATAAATGTATTTTCATTTTTCGGATCATTTCCTTGTTGGGGGTCACGTGGGGGCAGCCTACCCTGTTCCTGTATACAACCACACTCTCTGCATCCTGCAATTTAATAGGCTTGTCAATAGTCTTAACCCTTCTCTGGGTTCCCATGACACACCCAAACAATGGATGCTGGATTTACCTGGTGAACTGATCGCCCTTGCAATGCTCAACACATAGGAGCCCCTTCCAATACTGAGGGGCTCCTTGGCAGAAAACTAGTCAGAAAGGATTCCCTGAAGGTAGAAAGCTTGAAAACTACTAATCTGTTGACTGAGTTTGATCATTTTCCCTGGCTGCAGCTGGAGATGGTATGTTAGGTGGCAGCATGGCAGGTAAAATGCTATAAATATTTTCTCTGGGGACAGAGTTGGAGTAGGAATATGTTGTTTACGTGGTTATGGTGTAATTGCACCCCTCCCAATCCTCTTTCCTGGGAACTCTTTTAAAAAAACCATAGTCACACTCAACTATCTATGGCCCTGATCTGGTCCTAATCATTTGTAGCTCTTGAGTCTGAGCTAGAATGGAATTGGCTTATTTCAAGTGTGCCATAATCCTTCTTCTGATGCAATGATGTTGTGCAAAACAAGAGAATTAATGGCAAACAGCAGTATTTCATGAGGAGAGCATACAAGAAATTAGACGTTTTTTCTTCATATTCTTTGGAGGACTGCAGCAGCAAGGTTGGCACCCCCTATAAATGAGTAGTGGTCAAAATATAGCCTGTGGTGTTTTAAAATGGTTCCATACCCAACTTGTCCCTGCAGGAAGAAAACCAAACACCCATTGCCTTATTAAATGCATATGCTGAGAAACTTCTTTCCGTGATCTTGCACAGAAGGCTAATAGCAAGCCAAGCTCATTGAAGGTTTTCCTTTGAGCTCAGCCCTTTCTCATCTCCACACTTTCCATTTTATGATGTTCGTATTGATGCCCACGTTTCCCAGTGTAAAGAGTTATTGTCCAGTGGTAGAATTGTCACCTGGGGTGGGAGTGATAAAGTTAATTCTCAGCCAGTACACAGAGCACTTGAAAGCCAGTCTTGTGTAGCAGAAAGAGTAGCTGGGGGCTTTGATAGGGAGCAATGGGTCCAAATGTCTGCTCAGTTAAGGTGAATACTGGGTTACTCTGGACAAACCACAGAATTCCTATGCAGATGCGTGCAGAAGCTGCATGCATGGTACTGTTGGCTGGGATCATGCCCACTGCACCCAACAGCGGCACATTTGACTTACATGGCTTGGTAAGGTATACAGTGCCTTGCAAAAGTACTCCGGCCCCTGACCAATGCTCTCCTATTACTGAACTACAAATGGTACACTGTAATTTTGTTTTGTAGGATATTTTATTTTGAAACACTGAAACTCAAAATCAATTATTGTAAGGTGACACTGGTTTTATGTTGGGAAACATTTGTAAGAAATGTAAAAAACTGAAACATGTTGCTTGCGTAAGTATTCAACCCCCACACATTAATATTTGGTAGAGCCACCTTTTGCAGCAATAACAGCTTTAAGTTTTGGGGTAGGTATGTACCAGCTTTGCACACAGTGTCGGAGGGATTTTGGCCCATACGTTGGCAGATTCGCTCCAGGTTTTTCAGGTTGGTTGGATGTCACTTGTGGACCGCAATTTTCAAAGAGCGCCACAGATTCTCAATGGGATTGAGATCAGGACTTTGACTGGTCCACTGTAGGACATTCACCTTTTTGTTCTTGAGCCACTCCAGTGTTTCTTTGGCCTTGTGCTTGAGAACATTGTCCTCCTGAAAAGTGAATTTCCTCCCAAGCTTCAGGTTTTTAGTGGACTGCAGCAGGTTCTCTTGCAGTATTTCCCTGAATTTTGTTCCATCGATTCTTCCTTCTATTTTAACAAGATGCCCAGAGAAGCATCCCCACAGCATGATGCTGCGACCACCATACTTCACTGTAGGGATGGTGTGTCTTGAGGCATGGGCAGTGTTAGGTTTGTGCCACACATAGCACTTTGAGTTTTGGCCAAAAAGCTCTATCTTGGTCACTTCTGACCACACCTTTTCCCACATTGCAACTGGGGCACGCTCATGCTTTCTGGCAAACTCCAGACATGCTTTCAGATGGTACTTCTTGAGTAAATGCTTCTTTCTTGCCACTCTCCCATGGCCAGTGTTATGCAGAGCTCTTGATATGGTTGACTGGTGCATCATTGCTCCACTCCCAGCCACTGAACTCTGTAGCTCCTTCCAAGTGATTGTAGGCCTCTCTGGGGCTTCTCTCACAAGTCTCCTCCTTGTTTGAGTGCTGAGTTTTGATGGACAGCCTTTTCTTGGCAGTGCCTGGGTGGTGTGATGCAGCTTCCACTTCCTGATTATTGATCCAACTGTACTCACTGGGATATCCAAACACTTGGATATTATTTTGTACCCTTTTCCTAATCTATGCATTTGTATTGCATTATCTCTCACTTGTGTAGAATGCTCTTTGGTCTTCATTTTCCTTCAGATCCACAGCCTGACCAATGATCCTTCAACAGTGTGGGTTTTATCCTGACAATGTGACAGCAACTTGAATGGTTCACAGGTGGAGGCCAATGGTAAGGTCATTGTGTCTTCAACATGCACTTTCTTTCATCTGTGTAAACTGGGAGCTTCCACAGTGCAGGGGTTGAATACTTATGCAAGTAACATGTTTCCATTTTTTATGTTTCTTACAAACATTTCCCAACATAAAACCAATGTCACCTTATAATAATTGATTTTGAGTTTCAGTGTTTCAAATAAAATATCCTACAGAACAAAATTACAATGTACCATTTGTAATTCAGTAATATGACAGCATTGGTCAGGGGTCGGAGTACTTTTGAAGGTACTGTATATGCACAGGCCCCTATTCAGACAGAACCTTGAACACATGGATGCTAGGTGTGGCAGTGGTTAAGTCAGAGGTTCACTGAGTGTGGTCCTGAACCCATCATCCCCACATGTCAGGATCACACTCCCTGGGCCACACAAGGGGCCTGAGTACAGTGCTGACCTTTCAGCTCTCATCTAGGGTGGCCATGTCTCCCATCTTACGGAGAACATGGCTGTCAGAAGATATTCTGTTTAAAGGTGTCCTTTGAAGATCTGTCAGGTCCATTTTAAAGGACCCTAAGAAGGGAGAGCATGGGGTGGCCTGGAAGTTGCCCATCCACAGCACCTGGGTAGCAAACTGAGCAGGTGCACCTGTCACCTGGTCACAGTCTTACCCACTATGGTCGAGAGACATATTGTATTCCTATTTAAATGACAGTAATAATTTTGAAAATTTACATCCATGTATGTGTAACTATTAGCATCCTCCCTCTTGTTTTGGTGATGCACTTCCTGTTTTTATGGCAATGTGTAAGTGTCTATCCTAGAGTAACAACTCACACATTCCACTCTATGGTTTTCCAAGGAAAGATAGGATAAAACAGCAGTTTAAACAGATATCCCATAAAGATATCAGGTTTGCCTGGCTTGATCTACCTTTGGCAAAGCTTCAGCATCTCATTCTGTATTCTCTTCCAGATTTTGGATTATTTTTTTCCTATTAATGTTTATTCTTTGGCTTTCGTGGCACTGAAGCCAACAGAACACTGGTCTGAATTCCTGGCAGTTTATCATTTAGGTGTGTTTTTTACAAGCAGAAAATAGAACCAAGAAGCACCAGGCCAGAGCTAGAATAAGACAATCAAATTGGAGCTTGTAGAGGAGCCTTTGCCAACCTCCAGGTGTTTTGGCCTGCAGCTTGCATCAGCCCCAAGGCAGCAGAGGCTGAAGGGAGTTAGTGTCCAAACATCTGGAGTGCACCATGTTAGGTGAGGCTGCGCTCCAGTTCCAGGGTCTACCTTAGCCAACCACTATTCAAGTTCATTCCCCAACTCCTTGGAGAAAGACTTTTGTAAAGCCCAAAGTGTCTGTGCATTCTTCACATTGTTAATCCTTGCATAATGGACCCAGGTCTGAAGGCACATGAGGCTAGCACCCTGCTGAAGCTAAGCAGGGTCAGGTGTGGTCAGTGCCTGGATGGGAGACCACCTGGGAACCATATGTAAGCCGCCTTGGGTTTCTATCGTGAAAAGAAAGACGGGGTATAAATGAAATAAATAAATAAATAATGGTAGGTGGTGATGGGGGAGGCAGATTTGGCCCATGGTGTGCAGGAAGGTGAGCATTAGCCCTTTGCCCCGACATGGTCCCAAATGGAATTGGGACCACCACACTTGCTCTTTGCAATAGAAAGGAAGCTATGCTGTTTATGTTTAAAGGGGCTAGCGACATGAATAAAGTTTCATCTAGTTTGTCCCGGAGCCTTTGAGATTGAGAAGAGAAGAGTAATATGAGGCCATGTCTGCTCATCTAGGTACACATAAAACAGGCTTTCTGTCACACAGACCTTGCTCAGTCTTACCCAATCTGCAAGGGGAAATTTGCATGCAGAAGAAGCACTCTGCAGACACCAAGGTGAATCTGGATATGTGGAGCCACAGCTGTATCAAATTAATCTGGATGAAATTGGCATTTGGGGGCCGGAGCTGTTGCACACGGCTAGAGCTGGATCGGGGCCTTCCTGTGTGGTGAATGAGGAATCAAGAGAGTGGCAGGAAGATAGGTTCCAGTGCAGAACAGCCATGACCCTGTGAACACTATTTTTCCCCACAGAGTAAAGCCAGACCATTGCAGAGATTTCATTGATCAAGGGGAATCTGATTAGTGAAAGGTATAATCTGATGTGCATGACTGATGTCCAGTCTCATCCATCCTATATCCAAGGTGGTCACTTGCACATTATCAAAAAAGGATACAAAGGAGGACAGAGATCTGCATAAAATCTACATATGCTAGTTTGTGCATATAAACATGCATTCAGAAATAATTCCTATAATTTCAGTAGAAATACTACACATTTCAACATTGTGGGAAGACAGGAACCAGATGACCTCTCTGCTGTCCAGTCTCTAACAATGGCTGGGCAACTGTTTGAAGTCCTTCTTCTTACGAAGACCATAAGAATACATTCTTATGGTTCTTGACCATTAAACCAGACATGGACCAAATGGCCCTTCAAATAGAGGACTGTCCTCTATAAAGTAGGGCACATTGGCACCCTAATTCTGAGGTGTCTTAGGGCTTATCCAAATGGAGCAGGATAATCCACGGTTTCCATATTCGGTTTGTCATCTGATAGTCCTCACTTTGCCTTCTAGTTCGTTCTTTCCCAATTAAAAAAAACTATTTTTTGCACCCGCACACGCAGCAGTAAGACCCCTACATTCTTTTCGCTTTTTCCAAGCTCCGCCTCTAAAACCTCCCCCTATCAACCAATTGGTCAGCAAAAAAATTACTTATGCTCCTCTCCCCCTTTGCAACGAAGCACAATATGGCTGTAAAGGAGTTCTGCCTCTGAAGGAAAGGCTGCTGGTTGGTTTCACGCCTGCCTTCCCACAAGAATGAAATTGATAAAGCATTGGGAGCAGGCTTGAAACCGACCAGAAGCACTTTTCTTGTTTGTATTTGCGATATTATGCTTAAATGAATGTATGCTTTTCTGCCTTTATCAATATTTAAGGAGATACACACTCTGGCAATTGCACTTATTTCTCCAAAAAAGCAAGAAATGTGTCAATCCCCCCTCCTTCTCCCTTTCCTTCCCACAGAGAATGAAATTGACAAAGCTTTCTGGAGCAGGCTTGAAACCAACCAGAAGCCTTTTTCTTGTTTGCATTTGCAATATTACACTTAAACGAATGTATGCTTTTCTGATTTGAAGCAAACCCCCCAGCAAGTAGAATGAAATTGACAAAGCTTTCGGAGGCAGGCTGAAACCGACCACCACCCCTTTCTCGCTTGCTGTGCATTGCAGATCTCACCCAGAGCGGCCGCCCAGTTTGCAGGCTGGCAAAAAATAAAATGCATCTGCGCAGTAGTTGCAGACCCCCCCAACACCCCACCATTGCGATGATTGGTTCAATTTTCCCAGGCTTATTCTCGCACATGCGCAAAAGTGCAGATACGTGATTGGCTGGAATGAGGAGAAGGGGCAAGGGGAAACGCCCAAGAACCGCCCATCAGCTGTAAAGTCCACAGTATTGCATCCTAACTCCTGAAGGTACAGCGGATGATTCCCGATTTTAAACAGCAAATCGCATTTTTGCCAGTATTGCAAGGAGCGGATTTAACCCGTGAAAATGCGTAACAGCACGAGACGTCATTTGGACGACCGAAAAATAATGAACACACATAGCGGGCGTGTCACACATTTTGCAGTCGTCTGGATGAGCCCTTAGTCCAAGAGGGACTGTGCCATGCCCTTTTCCTGCCACCATAGTTCAGTCCTGAGCCCCGAGAAACAAGAGAGTTGCTGACATACTTCTCTAACCAGCAGTTTTTGTCCTTCACAGATAATGAAGCCCATCGTACAACGGAGGCGCTCAACTTCAGCTGCACTAAGCAAAGCACTCAGCAAGTCCAAATGTCACTCCAGGTGAGCAATTCATTTGGAATTCCTTCACAGCATGGTGGTATCCTTTGGTTTTCTAGCCTAGATCAGCCTTTGCAAACCTGGTGCTCTGAGTCCAGATGTTGTGGGCGACAACTCCCATAAGACACAGCATCACATGGTCATGCTAGCTTAGTTCGATGGGAGTTTTAGTCTAAAACATCTAGATTAGGGCACTGGGTTGGCAAAGGCTGCTCTAGAGTGAAGGGGCCTGAAATTACCAAATTTCTCCTAAAGAAAAGATGGTGGCATTTTATCATCCAAATGTTTGTAGGATGCCAGTCAAAGAAATGCAACTATTGAAGACAGGGCATTCTTCCTCTCTACAGCCCTGTGCAGATGACAGATCCAAGGCAAATGATCACTTGGGGAATATGAAGTCTGGATTGTGCCTACTGACACCACCTCCAAACCCCTACACTTTCACCCCATCTATATGAAATTGCTGGGAGAGGTCATCTGGAGATTTGGTATACAATGTCATCAATATGCTGATGACACACAACTCTGTCTCTCCCTACCACCTGATTGCAGGGAGGGAGTGCTCATCTTAAACTGGTGTCCAGAGGCTGTGCAGGGCTGGATGTAGGCTAACAAACTGAAACTTAATCTAGACAAGACAGAAGTGTTGCTGGTCAAGGGAACAGCTGCACCAGGGACCGGGTTGCAACCTGTTCTGGATGGGGTTGCACTCCCCTTGAAGGAGCAGGTCTGCAGTTTGGGAGCATTCCTGGATCCTGCCCTGCTGCTTGAATATAAGGTGGCTATGGCAGCCAGGACTGCTTTTGGCCAACTCAGACTGGGCTACCAGCTGCGCCCATTCCTGGAAGCAGTAGACCCGGCCACAGTGACACATGCATTGGTGACACCGAGGTTTGATTACTGTAACACACTCAACGCTGGGCTGTCTTTAATACCAGAGGTGTTTTTTTAGTGAATAGCCAGTGCAAGGACCCTAGTCTGAATAGTGGGGGTAGGAATTGGCAGAATAGCCTATTCTTGATGGGGGTTGCATTCTGCTTGAAGGAGCACCTATGTAGTTTTGGGGGTATTGCTTGAACCATCATTGTCACTTGAGGCCCAGGTGGCTTCAGTGGCTAGGAGTGTCTATGCGCAGTTTTGCCTGGTTCAACACCAATGGCCTTTCCTGGACAGGGACAACCTGGGTCAGCTATCCATGCTCTGGTAACACCAAAGTTGGACTACTGTAACACGGTCTACATGAGGCTGCCCTTGAAGACATTCTGGAAATTTCAACTGGTGCAAAATATGACAGCTAGAGTGCTTATGGGTATAGCAGGCCAAGCACATAAAATTCAATGGTTGCCAATTGCTTTCCAGGTCTAATTCAAGGTGCTTGCACATATGTTTAAAACCCTGAATGGCTTGTGTCCCAAATATCAAAGAGAATGCCCTCTCTCATCCCACAGCAAGTTGCCCGCATTTTAAGATTAGTCGATGCCCATCGTTCCGTCTCTGTGCAACAAGTGCTTAGTGCTGGGGCCCATGCAAGGGCCTTTGGGGGGGTGGCTCTACATCTATGGATCACTTCCCCAACTGAGGTGGGCCTAGCCACATAACTGGTTTCATTTAGGAAACAGGTAAAGACACGCCTCTTCTGGCAGGCTTTCCGATTAGGTGAGCTGTGGCAGAATGAATGCATGAAATGTTTTCACACCGCTGCTTGTATTACAAGTTGTATTGAAACAATTGTTTTACGTTTTTGTGTTATATGGAACTTACTATGTTGCAAAACAGCCTGCGGCCTTTTGGCAGAGAGTGGTATTCAAATTCTTAATAAATAAAATAAAATACAGTGGGCTCTCCACTGCAGATGTTTGGCCTCCAGTGATGATGTGCCTAGGAGTGTGGGCAGGAAGCAGGAGTGGCGTGGCACTTGACCCTCCCAGCAGCTGCTTATAGCGAAGGAGAGTGACAAGGCGGCTGGCGCTGGGCAGCTCTGGTGGTGCACCTCTAGAGGGGGCCGGGCCGGGCAGTGTGCCCCCACACACCCTAATCCTGAGAAAGAAAGTAATGCCTGGTTCATGCTACCATCACCTCAGTATTCTGGTTTTTCTGAAGATCAAGTGCCCAGCCCACCATCTCTTTAACAGGGACTAACTCTGTGATAAGCTATTAGAGTTTAAAGACTCCCCCCACCCCCTACAATGAGATTCATGGATATTGGAAGGGCATGCTCTCTGTCGGCCTGGTTCCAAAAATACCCTCACAAATAATATTTCCTGTCCATTTATTTAATTGAAATAAATATTTTTTTTCAAGCAAAGATAAAAAAAACTCCGATGATTTACATTTAGAGCCAAACAACCTTTATGGGAACACAATTTTTCATTTAAGCCATCCTCAACTCCTCTGCTTAGGAGGAATGATTTGTACAGGTTCCAGTGGTTTTAAATGAGAGAAATGGAATTCTTCCATCTCCTGCCCCTGAAAAGCCCTTCCCTCTAACAGATTTTCCCCATTTTCTGCAAGTGACTCAAACAAGAGAAACAAATCCTTGGCTTTATTTGGTTGCAGAGAAAAACTACTTCTTGCACTCTAGGAGGGGGACTTAACATTTCCCATGTTGGCTTGACCCTGGGGACTTGTTACTACATCACTGGTGATTTTCAGGTCTTGTTAATAGTGGTGCTGCATATTTTGCAGAAAAACAAGGACAAAATGGTAGTCCCAGTATTAGATAGATATCCACAATTTGCACAATTACTGGAGCAAAGAGCCATAATGCTGGTGTTGGATGCCAGTTTAGAAATAAATCACTAATAGGCAAAAAAAACTTTGCAGTTTAAGAATGTACCTATAGCCCACAGATATTTCTATCAAATTTTAAAAAGGGAAATTGGGCAGCTATAGTGAATGCACCAGGGGAGCAGGAGACCTGACCTCCTCTCTGAGATATTGGACTCTCCTACAAAACTGTAAAAATGCAAACACAATTTGGGTTGGTCTTTCAAAGTCCAATCCACTTCCTGTGTAGAATTTGGTTGCATGTGCCTCTGAGCATATGGTGAGTGGTGGTAACACCTGCCATGTCCAAAGATGGAGAATTACTTTTTGGGGGGGGTTCTTCTTACTCTACTTTTTTCCTGTTACTACAATTTCTACAGAGAATCTAACCTAGAAAATTATATTTCTCTCATTATTCATCCTAGAACTGTGTCAAATTTACTTTTATTAATTTCATAGCCTTTTTATTGGTCAATGTCATATGATGGTAAAGACTGCCTTTTGTGTTTCAAGCTGGAAGTTATGCTCTATTTCAATTTTGGGCGTATTAACAGTTGAATCTGAAACTGGAGTTTGATGTAAAATCAGACTGATTACAATATGTTGCTACTTAAGCCAGATTTCCCAACATTTGGGTCCCCAGATGTTGCTAGACCACAGCTCCCATCAACCCCAGCCAGCATGGCCAATGGACAGGAATTATGGGAACTATAGTCCAGCAACCTCTGGGGACCCAAAGGTTGGGAAAGGCTGATTTAAGCAATGACTCTAGCTATTGGAAAAAATAAACTTGGCCTGCCCAGGATGCATGTTTTCAGCCTGCTATGCTTAACCTACTCCAGTTAAGGAAGGGTGGGCATGGCCAATTAAAACATAGAGCACTCCTAGAATTTTGCGAGAATATATTTCACCTCCCACTGTTTTATCTTATGCAAACTGAGACACTCCTCATGTCCACTGGAAACTATTCTGAAGAATACGCAGTACTGTTATCCCACAATTATTTCTGGAGGTCTTTTAGTGTAAATTATGCAAAGTGTTGCTATAGTTCACATATTCACAGAAACAGAAGCAAAAGAAAATGATTTACTATAGGAAACTTCACTAAAATTGCCAAGTGAATCAAACATATTTAAAGTGACTATCTGAACTATATCAACTGTTTTAATATTATTGCTTCCACCCTGCTAAAACAAGATCAGCACAGCAAATGTCTTCTTTCTGTTATTTGGGCTGATTGCAGGTGTTGCCACCACTCACCATATTATCAGAGGCACATTACCAAATTCTTCCAAGCTACACAGGAAGTGGATTGGACTGTGAAAGACCAACCCAAATTTTGTT
The DNA here is from genome assembly GCF_030035675.1 of Rhineura floridana. Classification (NCBI taxonomy): domain Eukaryota; kingdom Metazoa; phylum Chordata; class Lepidosauria; order Squamata; family Rhineuridae; genus Rhineura; species Rhineura floridana. The sequence continues at coordinate 630,856 of NC_084495.1, forward strand.
TGCATTTTAACAAATTTGTAGGGCAGTACAATATCTCAGAGAGGAGGTCAAGTCACCTGCCCCCCTGGTGCATTCACTATAGCTGCCCAATTTCCTGCTTTTAAAAATTTGATAGAAAAATCTGTTGGCTATAGATACATTCTTAAACTGGAAGGGTTTTTTTGCCTGGTTATGGACGACCTATGCAGAGAACTGGACAGGGGGAGTGTGTCCCTGTTGGTTCTGCTGGACCTCTCAGCGGCTTTTGATACCATCGACCATGGTATTCTTCTGGGATGGGACTTGGGGGCACTGTTTTGCAGTGGCTCCATTCCTTCCTGGAGGGACGAACCCAGAAAGTGGTGCTGGGGGATTCCTGTTCGACCCCTTGGCCACTGGCCTGTGGGGTCCCTCAGGGCTCAGTTTTGTCCCCTATGCTATTTAACATCTACATGAAACCGCTGGGAGAGGTTGTCCGGGGGTTTGGGGTTCGGTGCCATCAGATTTGATCATTTGCATGTTTATTGAGTTCAGTGGGATTTACTTCAATCCATTCTCAGCAAACTTGCACAGGATCCCATTTCTTACCTCCTGGATTAAAAAACTGAGAACTGAAACTGACCACAGGGGGAAGAGGAGAAGGAGGGAGGAGGAGGGGAGAGAAGAGGGGAAGGGGAGGGGAGAGTCTGTGTGCAGTTTCAGTTTTAGTGCAACTCCAAAATTAGCTGGGATGTTAAAGATCGTCAGGAGGGAGGCTGTGTAGGAACAGATCCTTACTTTCCACAGGGTTCTCGAGGGATGAATAAGAAAAGGGGCCCAGGGATCCTCCTGTTCTGTGCAGCAAAGAGAGAAAGCATTGCTTAAGCCAGCAGTTTGCTCTGAGATGGTGCCTCCTCCTCCTCCTCCTCCCTCTGCCCCTAGGTGCAAAGATGTCTTGACTCCTGTATCCAGCAGTGATCTGGACACAGTGTTGGAGACTGCAAGGGACACTGGAGGAGGAGCCGGATCAGGGTTAGGGCTCAGAGCTGACCATTGCACCTGAGGTTGTTGGACAGGAACTCCCAGGGAAACCTCCCACAGCTCCAGGGCCTATACTCCCAGAGCATGGACCCTCCCTGTCGGAGACTTCCCCTGAGCCTGAAGAACCAGATGCTGTCCACCACACATTGCCAGTACGGCGGGACAGGAGGGAGGCCAGGGGCAGGGGAGTTCCCACCTTCATGCCAGAGGGTTGGCCCTTTGAGGCTCTGGAGCTCTCTCAAGGGGAGTAGGGAGTCTGGAGACAGAGGCATAAAGGCCTCCGCCTGCGCTCAACCTTCGACATGCCTCACCCTCCATGGGATCTGGCATCGGATGAACATGACACAAGAGGTGCCTAAATGCCACCCCTTCCATTCCATTCACAAAAGTGAGCAGCCAGCCTGCGGCACCTTGGCAGTCAGATTAAAAAAGTCCACAGGAACAGACTTTCATACTTGTGCAGTGCACAGCATTCAGAACAGAGGGTTTTAGACAACATTGGATGGGTCTCCTTGGAAAGCAGTTTAAAAAGAGGACAGTCTGGTTTACAAGAGGATATCTGGCCACCCTAGTTGAACTGCTCTTCCAGCATTACACCACTGCTGTCTCAATTGTTTTATTTATAAAATGTCATCTGTGTGCATTCTGCTTAACTTACTCAAAAAGAGACAGGTCTTTGCCCTTAGGAGTCTAAATTTTGAAGTCAGGAGACTCAAACAAAGAGACAGACAAGGGCACAGTGTGCTTGTGTGCATGCATCGTGTAATACATTTACATAGACTCTGGGTGCAGGGAGAGATAGGGAGTGAGTGGTTAAGGCAAAGGCTCCTTGAAGAAGCCAGATTTTGAAGGGTTGAAGAGAGGGGGACGGGCAGAGACTTTGGGGGCCCAGACTCTAGAAAACACTAACCTTGTGCATCAGTTCTTTATGGGTGATGATGCTTCCTTAATTAACCCATTTAGTATAATATACCGTATATTCCGGCGTATAAGACGACTTTTTAACCCAGGAAAATCTTCACAAAAGTTGGGGGTCGTCTTATACGCCGGGTGTCGTCTTATACGCCGGAATATAGTATTTCTCCTGCTTGCAGCCTGGCCCGGCGTCCCCTCCCCTGAGGGGAATCCCCATTGCTCCTCCGTCCCCGCCATCTCCTGCGCGGCCTCCTCCGCCGCAAAATGGCGGCCGGGGCGGGGAGCAGCAGCAGCAGCCTCCCCGCATTCTTCTCCTCCGTGGTGGCCTTGCCTGCGCCGCCTCCCGCCGCCGCTGCTGCTCCTCCGCCCGCGGCTGCTCAGGCGAGCGACGGGGCCGCGGCGGCGGTGGCTGCTCCTCCTCGGGTGGCCAACAGCGGGCCGCTTTCGTTGTTCTCGCCACCGCAGGCCGCGCCGGCGCCTCCGCTGATGCACAACCACCGGGCGGTGGCAGCAGCAGCAGCAGCCTCCCCGCGTCCTTCTCCTCCGTGGCAGCCTCGCCTGCGCCGCCTCCCGCCGCTGCTGCTGCTCCTCCGCCCGCGGCTGCTCAGGCGAGCGACGGGGCCGCGGCCACGGTGGCTGCTCCTCCTCGGGCGGCCAACGGCGGGCCGCTTTCGCTGCTCTTGCCGCCGCAGGCCGCGCCGGCGCCTCCGCTGGCGCACAACCACCGGGCGGCGGCAGCAGCAGCGGGAGGCGGCAGAGGCGGAAACCCGCTGCCGACAGCTGCCCCTGCGGCCTCCTCCTCGGCGCCCTCCACTGCCGCCGCTGCCTCCGGCCTGCTGGCGCCACGGGAGCCAGCCTACAACTGGCAGGCGATGAAGCCGACGGTGCAGGAGCGCTTCGCCTTCCTCTTCAAGAACGAGGTGCTCAGCGACATCCACTTCTTGGTGGGCAAAGGTCGGTGCGGGCTATGGGGCGAGGGGGTGCTGGCCACGCAGGGAACAAAGGGGAGAGGGACGCTGGCTTTTTAAACAGGGATCAGGGTCTTTCTTGCGGCTGGGGGCAGGTTGCTATGGGGGCAAGCGGGTTGAAGAGTTGTGGCTGTGGTTGGGGGGCTGTTATTCCGGCGTATAAGATGACTTTTTAACCCAGGAAAATCTTCTCAAAAGTTGGGGGTCGTCTTATACGCCCAGTCGTCTTATACGCCGGAATATACGGTAATTGCTTACTGCCTGGAAGCAAGCATATTTTGAGCGGTTCATTCAGAACAAAGTGCAGAAATTAGTTATTTTAATTGTAATAGTAATTTCAGTTTCCTCTAGAGTGAGTGCCATCATTTCAGTTAGAGATTAGTTAAAAAAAACTTGAGACTGCCTAATTACCGTATATTCCGGTGTATAAGACGACTGGGCGTATAAGACGACCCCCAACTTTTGAGAAGATTTTCCTGGGTTAAAAAGTCATCTTATACGCCGGAATAACAGCCCCCCAACCACAGCCACAACTCTTCAACCCGCTTGCCCCCATAGCAACCTGCCCCCAGCCGCAAGAAAGACCCTGATCCCCGTTTAAAAAGCCAGCGTCCCTCTCCCCTTTCTTCCCTGCGTGGCCAGCGCCCCCTCGCCCCATAGCCCGCACCGACCTTTGCCCACCAAGAAGTGGATGTCGCTGAGCACCTCGTTCTTGAAGAGGAAGGCGAAGCGCTCCTGCACCGTCGGCTTCGTCGCCTGCCAGTTGTTGGCCAGCTCCCACGGCGCCAGCAGGCCGGAGGCAGCGGCGGCGGTGGAGGCCGCCGAGGAGGAGGCCGCAGGGGCAGCTGTCGGCAGCGGGTTCCCGCCTCCGCCGCCTCCCGCTGCTGCTGCCGCCGCCCGGTGGTTGTGCATCAGCGGAGGTGCCGGCGCGGCCTGCGGCGGCAAGAGCAGCGAAAGCGGCCCGCCGTTGGCCGCCCGAGGAGGAGCAGCCGCCGTGGCCGTGGCCCCGTCGCTCGCCTGAGCAGCCGCGGGCGGAGGAGCAGTAGCAGCGGCGGGAGGCGGCGCAGGCGAGGCCGCCACGGAGGAGAAGGACGCGGGGAGGCTGCTGCTGCTGCTGCCGCCACCCGGTGGTTGTGCGTCGGCGGAGGCGCCGGCGCGGCCTGCGGCGGCGAGAACAATGAAAGCGGCCCGCCATTGGCCGCCCGAGGAGGAGCAGCCACCGCCGCCGTGGCCCCGTCGCTCGCCTGAGCAGCCGCGGGCGGAGGAGCAGCAGCGGCGGCGGGAGGCGGCGCAGGCGAGGCCGCCACGGAGGAGAAGGACGCGGGGAGGCTGCTGCTGCTGCTCCCCGCCCCGGCTGCCATTTTGCGGCGGAGGAGGCCGCGCAAGAGATGGCAGGGACGGAGGAGCAATGGGGATTCCCCTCAGGGGAGGGGACGCAGGGCCAGGCTGCAAGCAGGAGAAATACTATATTCCGGCGTATAAGACGACACCCGGCGTATAAGACGACACCCAACTTTTGTGAAGATTTTCCTGGGTTAAAAAGTCGTCTTATACGCCGGAATATACGGTAATTAAGATAATTTCTTAGCAAAAATAATGCTACTATCACAAGTGATTTGATAATTTATTCTTTTTTTCAGCAGGGAAATTATATTTTCATCATCCCACCCAGCTAATGGGCTCCCAACAGGTGCCTTTGGTAACCCAAATTCCATTTTCATCTTGGATGAACGTGTACAGCTAACCACGGGCCTACAGACGCAAGAGAGACATTTGTTTCTCTTCAGTGATATGTTACTCATTGCCAAGTCCAAGTAAGTGCAAGTTCAGATTTTATTCACAAGGCTGTTGGTTAAGTCTAAGAGTTGCTCAGGTTTAGGTTACTGGTCCAAGTGCCCATACAGTCATGGGGACATTCCTTGAGTGTGGCCCATTTGCAGCCTTTCTTTCTTTTTTATTTATTATTTATTACATTTATATCCCACCTTTCTTTTCATGATAGAAACCCAAGGCGGCTTACAGATGGTTCCCAGGCGGTCTCCCATCCAGGCGCTGACCAGACCTGACCCTGCTTAGGGAGCTGGCCTTATGTGCCTTCAGACCATAGCCTGGGACCTTTTTTTAAAAAAAGAGTTCCCCATTTCAATTGGTAGCCAATGTTGTGCCCTCCAGATGTTGCTGGACTACAATTCCTATCACCCCTTCCTGCTGGCCATATTGGCGGGGAATGATGGAGTGCTGAAGCCCAACAGCATCTAGAAGGTGCCAGGTTAGATGGATGGCAGAGGGGAGGTTGAGTAAATAGTATGTTGAAACCAGGGGTGCTTCCAGCTGAGTGTTTATTGTGTGGAGTTGGTGCTGTTCATGCATGCAAGTTGTTTGGGTTTTTTTGCAAGATCCACACAGTGACCTCATCCACATCACACCTTTATTCTACTTTAAACAGTCATGGCTTCCCCCAAAGAATCCTGGGAAGTGTAGTTTGTGAAGGGGGCTAGGAGACGTCTATTCCCCACACAGAGCTACCCAGAGTGGTTTAACAGTCAGTCCCTCTTCCCAGAGAACTCAGAGAATTGTAGCTCTATGAGGAGGGAAAAGTCTCCCTTCACAAACTACACATCCCAGGATTCTTTGGGGGAAGCCATGGCATAAAGAAGATGGCGACTTAGGAGGATGTTAATTCGTTCGAACTCTCTCCAGATAACTGAACTAAACTCCTTATTAATGCCTAAAACTGCCTAATTACTTCAAGGTCTACACAGTATTATTATGTGCTTCGGATGTTTGCTTTTATCTGCTGATTACTCCCTGTTCTCTGGCTATTCCCTGCACTATGCACGCTCTATAATCAACCGAGAAACAACAGACCCCGTGCTTGGAGCTTATTTCCTAACTGTAAGTAAGCAAAAACGTGAAGCTTATCTATGAGACTATTTAAATTTAATTTATCCATTCTACAGTGATCAAGCCAACAAAATAATATACTAATTCAAACTAAACTGTGATGGTTCTCACTAGAAATGCCTGCAAAATGCTGGGTATCTCCCCCACACCGGAAGCTTTATCAACTAATTTTCAAAAAACTTCTCACAATCACAAGCAGATGGAGATTACACAGTATTATAAAGTAAAAAACAGCAAAGTGGGAAGGAAAGAAAGTAATGAAATATTAACATAAAACTTACATGCTTCCCCCAGAGGTGGGACGAATGGGAACATCCTTGATATTTCTTTAAGCAACACAGAAATATTAGCCTCCAAGTGGGAGGACTCATCCTGTCCTAACTTAGCCGAAGAGCTAAAATGGGCTGAGCAAAATGACTCCTTTATCCCTTTCTCGGACCCATATCTGACAGACTTTCCAATCAACTTATCTACATCCAGCTCTATGCCCCCACTTGAATCATCTTACAGTGAGGTAACACCTGAATGACAATCTATTAAAAGCATAGGAACTTTAACACCATCTTTGCCATCTTCGTCAAAAACAAACTCAAATTCACATACAGATTACAACTTTTATGACCTTATCAAACTTAACAATGTTTCACATAATGAGCAAAGAGAACCTGATATTCCTGAACTGCCTAAATTTCAAGAAGGACCTAAATCTCACACAACACATGATAACAATGAGACGAACACAACAATGACCAAATGGATCTCAGCATCTACGCAATATTTCTCTCAAATTGTTACATATGTTACCCAATTAAGTCCTCTGTTAACAACATTGAGCTCACTAAAAAAATAGATTCTCAAACCAGCTCATTAAATGTTGACTCTATAAACAGCTCACTAAAAGCTGATTTTATAAATAGATCGCAAGCTACTCAAACTAGGACAAAAGACTGGAAACTGTCTTTAAAGAACAAGACTAATATGAATTCTCAAATAACCCAACAAAAGAAAAAAAAGCAAGAACACAAAAAACTACAAATTAACAAGGAAGTCCCACATGAACTTCAAGAAATTATACAAACTATTAGATCTGCCACGACGAGTTTCAAAAAAGAAGGAAAAGAAAAAGAAAAACAAAAAGAAAAAGGAACTGCCGGAAAGGAGCTCTACCAGGAAGTACGAGAACTTGAACTCCCTCGAGAGCCAAACACTGCTTCACTAATCCAAAACTCATTCCAAGAGATCACAACCCAGAAGACATCAAAGTTGACTTATAATGAACCTTATAAGGAACTTCACCATATCCAAACCCAACATAAAAATAATAAGACAATGACATCAAACCAAACTCAGAATCGATACTGGGAACTAGTTCTAAACCCAAGAAAGTTAGTACTTCTGAACTTCCCTAAAGCCAAGGGATGGCTTTCTCAGAGGGAACGCAAATGGCACCTATGTGAACTTCTTGAGGAAATAATCCCCGGCATCATTAATATAAACTCAATCTCATCGGTAGAATACCTTTTTTATAACTATGTTACAGCCAGAGCAATTATTACCTTTCATGATATAAGGAATGCATATCTTCTTTATACTTTTATTTTTTTTTTTTTTTCAATAATTTTTATTCAGATTTTCATAAAACATACAAGACAAAATCATAAAACATTCAAAGACAAAAAACAAAATCAAAAAAAATTAAACAAAAAGAAAAAAAGAAAAAAAAAAACAAAAAGAAAAAATAAAGAGTAAAATATTGACTTCCCATTTGTCAAAGATCAAATCAGTTATAAGTCTATAATATATAACAATCCTGTCTCTTAAGTCATATTATAAAATCACTTTCCTCCAGTAGTTATCTTACTTAATCATCAAATCTCATAAACATTACTTTATTCTTTCCACAAAAAGTCAAAGAGAGGTTTCAATTCTTTAAGAAATATATCTATCAATTTTTTTTTCCAGATAAGCATATCGATTAATCCATCTCATTACTAATTATGATAATCTTATTGTCATAACCATAGTCAAAATAAACATTTCAATTAATCCATCACATCAGAATCTGTTAGGTTCAATAATTTCAGTAGCCATTGTTCTATTATCTCTATTAGTTCCATTTTCCATCTTCCATCTTCAGTAGTCTTGTTAAGTCCAGTAATTTCAATATCCAATCTTCCATTATCAGTATTCCATAATAATCTTGCTGTCAAAGCCATAGTCATATAGTAAGAGTCTGATGGGAATTACCTCTATCCCAAATATTTTCTTGCCATCCATTCTGAATAGGTTGCTGAAATACTGCTGTAAAATCATATCTCTGTTCTTTTTTTCAAAATGCACTGGGTCATCTCTTAAAAGTTTTTCCATTGTCACATGGCTGCAGTTAATTCCATAGATTTTCTCTATATTGGGCTCCATCACATCATTCCAGTCCAGAAGATTATCCATGCCATTGATAACTTTATCTCTAGAATCTTCATTCATTTCTTCAGAGATAACATTGAGTTCCAAACAATAGATTTTATTTCTAAAATCCATAGACTCCAAATCTTGTTCCTGTTCCACGTTGGTTCCAATCTCCGGGATCTCCTCTCTCACAGGGACCCCTATTCCAGTCTCCAGGGTCTCCTCTCTCACAGGGACCCCTGTTCCAATCTCCGGGGTCTCCTCTCTCACAGGGACCCCTTCCAGGGTCACCTCTCTCACAGGGACCCTTATATCTTTAATCTCCTGCTTCATTTTACTCAATTCAATTTTCGTTATCTCAATCTCATCCATTATTTTCTGAAACATAGTTATTTCCAGATTTTCAGCCACTTTCTTAATTGCCATTTTAAAAGAAAAATATAGGAAAACCACTTCTTATTTCAGCAACAATTGGGTTAATACTCCAAACTTGGTGACATCACAGTATAAACAGTGCAGACAGCCTTATCTCTCCAATAGTTAAGTAAACAAAATGCAGTTCCCAGGATCGAAACAATTAATGGCAATCGTCAAGAAACAGATTCGTCAAAATAAAATAGACCAAAAAGAGAGTAGTCTCAAAACAGTATAATATTTTTCAAAATAAAAATCTGGAATAGAAATCCCTCTTCTGTGTATATCTTTAGAATGCAAATCCAGGACAGCTTTTTGCAACAAAAACAGAGATAAGCTATTAATTAGTGCGTAGCAGAGAGAAGTTACGGCTCCCCAGTGAGATGTCAAAAACCGATCAATCTGGCAAATCTCTTTTAAACAGCAACAATTTAAGTCAAGTAAAAGAAAAATATAGAAAGAAGGGTGCTTGCCTGTTAGTGCGTTCTCTCTTAGAAGATAAGGTGAACGTTCGCTTTATCAGATAGAGCTTGCTGTTGAAAATCCGTCCCACCTTCGTCGGCTGGACCTCGTCCCATAAATTAATGAGATCTGGTCGTCCCAACAAAAATAGGCTTTGAGGTTAATCTCTTCGTTTCTCCCTACCCGGGAGAAGTTTAATCAGTCAAAGAAAAAAGAAAAAACTGACTGATATATCTGAATAAGCTTCTTTTGAGGCAGGAGCCCGTCTCAAAAGCAGGCACAGGCTAAGTCACCCTTCCCGGAAGTCCATCTTCTTTATACTTTTAAAGAGATACTTGCCTCCAGCCACCTATGGGTTACACGATACTTCGAAAATTACGCAACACCGCAAAGTCTTCTTAAAACTGCTCCGTCTTATCCGAATTTATCTAACCATTTACAATCAATGACAAACTCTTGACGAAAGGAGAAGGACTCCAATTCCCTTATGGATCAAGAAAATCAACACCCAATATTGAAACTTCCGGAAGAACAGCTGCTTCTTGACCTATATCCTGACCTCAACCCTAATGAACAACTTGAGACTATTAACAGACTGAAAGATCTACTACAGTCTTTAGAGAATACAAAGAAGCTAACTTCACCACTTGAAACACAGAAAACCTTAACACCGTTAAACATATTGGATAAATTATCTTTAACACAAGATTTGACTGAATCACAACTAATACATAATGAGCTTTCCAACTTATCTCTATCAACTAATACCTTACAACTTACATCGAGATCTCTAAAGGACTCCGCAACTTCCCGACTACACTCTTCCAAAGTCATTGAAAACGAGCAAGGAGGGAATACGACACGCCAATTCCCAACTAGTCATTTTTCATCTAATTGACTGGAATACAACCCAAGAGCAAAAGAACTAAACTTACTTTCATGGAATATTGCTGGATGGAATAATAACTCTATTAATCAGGACACGATATCTCCTCTCATGATATAATATCACTTCAGGAAACCTGGTCCTTGACTGAACCAATCCTTGATGGTTTTACATCTTATCATCTCCAAGCAACTCCTAGTGACAGGGGCGGCAGACCCAAAGGAGGAATCTGTACTTTTATTTCAACTTCTTTAAAAGTTGAAACTACAATTGCTGGGACTTTTAAAGACTTAGCCATTGCTCTTATTTGAAAATTTCCTAAAACTTCACTGATACTAATTAATGTATATTTATCCCCCACACGTAGTAATAATATAATCAGCAAAAGGATTTCTTTATTTGAAGCTTTTATTACTAAGTTAACGACTGAAAATCCAGAAAAAAAACTGATTCTACATGGGGATTTTAATGCCCGAATTGGTAACTCAGATGCAGCACTATTCCAAAAATATCATCAATTACCTCTGCTTTCAATGGAGATTATTAAGATACCCCCTCGCTCCTCTAAGGACAATGTTACAAACTATGCAGGATTGTTATTAATGAAAATGTGTATAGAAGCTAATTTAATATTGCTAAATGGTCGAACTAAGGGAGATACTCCAGGGAAACTTACTTATTATTTATTCAATGGTTCATCCCAAATTGATTTTGTTTTTGTCTCAATAGATTACTACTCCTTGATAAACAAATTCTACATCGAAAACCGTCGAGAAAGTGATCATCTACCAACCATTACTAAATTTAATCCTAATGTAACGGACTTCCACTTCTCTAATAGAACATTTGCTAGTAATGAGATAGAAATCTGTACAACTAGGGTTAAATGGCTACCAAGGTTGTGTGATGAGATATCTAACCTATTAACTTCCCCGACCATTAATAAAATTAAAGATGAACTATTAGAACCCAATTCTACAACTGATACACTTCGTATTTTCCAACTACTTATGACAAAATTACAAACGACTATCATAAACACATCATGCCCTTATCCCATTAACCATTGCTTAAGATCTAAGATATGGTTTGACAGCGAATGTGTAACAGTCAACCGTCAAATGAGAGATACTTACCGGAAAGCTAGTGCCACAGGGACTCATGAAGATTTACATGCATACTGTAAAATAAAGAAAAAATATAAATTATTAATTAAGAATAAAAAACAGCAAGACAGAAATAATGCTTGGAAAAAACTATTTGAAGCTGCTAATCAAAATAACACCAGTATTTTTTGGCGTTTAGTTACATCTTATTGGCCAAAATCTCAAAATCGCAATTCCATAAATATACCAGCATCTGTCTGGGAATCATATTTCTACAATTTATACTTGGACCAAATTGACCTAAATCCATCACTTTATCCAGCAAATGAGTCCTTACAGAAGTGGCCCCCAGTTTCCAAACAGGAAATAGTTTATTTGATCTCTAAACTGAGGTCTAACAAAGCCCCTGGACCAGACAACATTCCCCCAGAGGTTTTTAAAACGAATGTAAACTGGTGGGCTCCCGTTCTGGCTTCATTGTTCACATATATCGATTCTACATTAACGATACCAAAAGATTGGGGATTGGCTACAATTGTACCTATCTATAAAAAAGGTTCGGTAAATGATCCATCTAACTATAGACCGATTAGCTTACTGAACATAATCAGTAAACTATATGCAGCCCATCTCCATATTAAATTACATGATTGGATCGAACAGAACAATATTTTAGTGGATGAACAAGCTGGGTTTCCACCGAAAAGATCAATATTTGATCATATACTTGTGCTCCAACACTTAATTGATAAATATGCAGCTAGAAAAGGAGGAACCCTTTATGCAGCATTCATAGACCTGAAGGCAGCATTTGATTCAATATCCCGCCCTCGTCTCTGGTCAAAGCTAAACCACTTAGGCATGGATAATCGCCTTATTACCTTAATACAGGGCCTCTATAACAATACTTTTATGCAAATAAGATGCAATACTAAAGGACACTTAACCAACCCTGTTCCAACATTTAAAGGGGTCAAACAGGGTTGTGTGTTAGCTCCAGTATTGTTTAATATATATATTAATGATATTGTACATAATCTTTCAACAGCAGCTACACACCCTCCCATATTAGCTAAGAAACAGAGAAACATCCTTCTATATGCAGACGACATTGCTCTAATATCGAGAACCCCAATCGATCTGAAGCGACTTCTTGCTAAATTAGCAACCTATTGTCAGATGGAGTCACTGACGATAAATTACCAAAAGACTAAAATAATAGCTTTCACCAGGAAAAAAACCAAACACCATTGGCAAATACAAGGAAATGAAATCGAACAAGTCAACTCCTTTAAATACTTGGGATATGTCATACAAATGTCAGGTAACTGTCACATGCATAACAAACTTATGATTTCCAATGCTAAGAGAACGATGAAAGCATTACTTGCTTTCTATTTCTCCACTGGCGGACAATCCTTTTTACCGGCCATTAAAATTTTTAATGCTAAAATAATAGCACAATTAATTTATGGCTCTCAGGTAAATAAGAATCTCAACTTTAAAGAGTTTGAAACGATTCAGACCACTTTCTTGAGATCGATAATGGCAATTCCAACATGTGTTTCCAACAATATTCTCAGATTGGAAGCTGGAGCACAATCAATTGAAACCAGAATATGGCTTTCAAGAATCAATGTTTGGCTAAAGCTTAACTTTAATCCCACTGGTTTTGCTCCAGATATTCTAAACGATAATTTTAAATCCTTATGGGCGGATCTCGTGGTAAATACACTTACAACGATAGGCTTTTCACCCCAACTTATCTTCACCATGGGATTTCAATCAGCTATAAGTAACATACGCCAACACTTGAAAGATATTGATCACCAACAACATTTGCTATTAATCAAAAACCAAAGACACAACTCCGCATTTTTTACCCCAATGCCATATCTATTAAGATTAGAAATACCCAAATACCGTAAAGCTTTCTCCCAGATTAGATTGGATGTTTTACCTTCGGCTGTCATGGAGGGCAGGTTCACTAAAACTCCATATAAAAATCGAGTATGTCCTTGTGGGGAAGATATACCTGAAAATAATATACATGTACTTTTTTATTGCCCCTTTTATAACTCTTTAAGGCATCAACTGATTATTTCCCTTCTATCTGCATCTCAACAAAAATCTGAATACCTTTGGTTGCAATATCTTCTAGATGACACATCTTCCACTATAACAACTCAAGTTGCAAAATATAGTGCTGCTGTTCAAAAACTTATATCCAATATTTTAAAAAGCTCTCCTAGCTGAATATATGTTTTAACAGGATGAATAATACTATGAAATACAATCTATCTGCATTATTTTAACTGATTTGTATTTAAAAAAAACTTTACTCTACGGGTTTTACTAAAATTGTTATCAATGTATAACTGTTACGTTTAACTTTCAATATGTCTTACTGACCACATGGTCGAATAAATTGTTTGATTTGATTTGATTTGATTTGGGGGAAGCCATGACTGTTTGAAGTGGAATAAAGGTCTGGTCTGGATGTTCATCAGCATCAAAATGACAGCCTATAGGTAAAGATGGCACATTGAATCAGGGTTTACCCTTTACATGGAAAAACTGACAAGTTTTTTTTTTTTTAAAAAATGAAATATTGCCAAAGCTTTGTTTGTGATATCTGAATGACCCATTTGCTGGATCATGCCAAATCTCAGCAGTTGATTTTATGATAATATTGTCATCTTTTAGGTTTTAATTATTTTAAAAAAATGTTTTCTGACATGGTGTTAGCTGCCTTGGGCACTTTGCAAAATGGAAAAGCAGCATAAAATGCACTATAGAATAAATAAATACAGTTAGTAAAATCCTGTTGAGGAGCACATACTGATTTTTTAATAGACCAAGTTTAAAATTAAATATTCAGATAGAAGTAGAACAGGAAGGGGACAGGATGACAGCAGTGGGGAGGGGTGTGTGTGGAATGAAAAACATTCTGCAATATTTAGCCAAATGAGCTTTGCTTGTCCTAAGTAAAAACACAAATAAGGTTGATGCCTCTTTTGTGAAATGCCAGACCTCTGAGGGACCAGGAGACTTGACACTATTAGGTGCTCCCAAGGCAAGATTTTAGTGGTGTATGTTGTGACTATTTTATTGTTGATTTTATTTGTTACAGTAATTCATATCTCACCATTCTGCAGAAAGTCACAAAGTGTACAATAAAGCAGCAAAAATGCAAAAATAAGCAGATAATTCACTATTTAAACAGCAGCAAATTAAACTTTGCAAATTACATATTAATTAAAATCATGCTGGAAGAAAACAGTTTTCACTGCCTACTGGGCAGGCCGGTGCCTTGACTTTTCTGTGACGTACAGAGGATGTTTCTGGCCTTAAATCTTGACCCCTTTCCTAGCATTTGAACTGGGGCTAAATTGAGAGAGATTATCACCTCTCTCACTTCCCTCATGAATTTGTGGAGCTCTCCTTGTAGAACAAAGAGTGTGAATTCTGTTGGAGTAAACAATTATTGCATGGTCATTTTAAGGGTATTTGGGGAATATCTCATGTACCTGTTTACCATGATGTAACTTCCTAATGGGTGGGGTTTAGTTACCTGACTTCCTTCTCCTTTGTTCTGGGGGATTTTTGAATATCTTCCATTGCTGATCTTCCTACCTTTGAGAGAGGCTGCATGGCAAGATGCTCTCTGCTGAGTGCATCAATACTAAAGACCAAGATGGACTGAGACTATTTTTCTTTCATCTAAGCTATAGAGCCTATGTTCCTCACATATGAGGTCATAAGTAAACATTCTTTTTCTTTTACCTAAAGGATTATGTCTGTTGTTATTTATATAGAGAAAGGTGGGGCTGGTTTATTCTCATTCTGCTGCTTGTATTTTTACAACTCTGCTAAGAAACAGGACCAACCAAATTAGTTCCTATTTCTGTGTGTATTTTTATAATACCGAACAGGCTATGTTGCCCAGAAATAGTTGAGAATTAAACCAGATTTTTCTGGTTTTATTTTAAGTATTTTTTGCGTGTTTTGTTTCCCCCTTTGCTCTGTATCAGGCACCAACTTTAGAAGAGACTATTTTTACTGCTGTTACTTCCTTGAGTTGTTTTTAGCACAACAAAAGCTCTTCTCAGACCAGGAAGCATGTATCAGCAAGGCAATAGAGGCTTTTCAAGGAGAATGCCTGAACTATCTGCTAATAATTTTGACCAGTGGAAGAGTAGAATCATGATTATTTTAGCGGCAGAGAAAGCTACTTGCTGTATTGAAAATCCTAAACCAGAAGAGGAAGATCCTGAACAAATAAGCATTTGGCAAGACAAAGATTCTCTTGCAAAAGTTATAATATTTGATTCTCTGAAGGATGGTCAGCTTGTTTATCTGAGTGACTGTAAAAGTGCCAAAGAGATGCTACAGAAACTTGAAACAGCTTTCGGATTTCAAAGCTTTAGATGCCAAACCATGTTGATTAAAGAGACAGTGAATTTAAAATTGCACACAAAGGAAAATTGTGAAAGACACATCACTTCCTTGTTGCTTATTTTTAACAAATTGAAATTGGCTGGACTTGATTTTAATGATCAACAGAAATTGGGTTTTCTTTTGAGATCTCTTGGAAAGAGATTTGATCCTTTTATTTCCTTTTTAAACCATGATCCCGGGATCCTGTTTGAACAAGCTGTTGCAAAATTGAGAGAAGAATGTGTGATTCAAAGAGACTTAAATGATAATGGATCAAATTACATGGCTAGCAGGGATAAAGGGAAGGGAAAAGCCACTCCCAAGAGCCAATCACAATGCTGTTTTTCATGTGGGAGGTGTGGTCACCTGGCTAGGGACTGTGACTCACCCAAAAGCTCAACAGCCAATGGCAGCTCTCCCAATTTTAAACAAAGAGAACAAAGGCAGCATGCTTCATTTAAGGGTAAGCAGGCACCTCAGAGAGAGGGATCCAAAGGAAGAAATTTCCTTTTAACGCACAAAGGTCTTGTGGCAAATAATTACAAACAAAAATCAAACAATTGGGTTTTAGACAGTGGATGTACAAACCACAGTTGTTATAATGAAAATTTATTTGATGAAATAAACAGTGATACCGAAGGAAGAATCCAGACTGCCAATGGTCAATATATGAACATTAATGGATCTGGATCCATTGCGCTTAGGTGCAAGGTATCCGATCAAACCATAGTAAATGTGGCAGATCATGTTTTATATGTCCTACACTTAAATTGCAATATGCTGAGCGTCTCAGCTTTAGACGAGAAAGGATTTGCAATACATTTCCAGGATGGAAAGTGTACAGTGACCAAAGATGATGAATTGCTTGCACTAGCTTATGAAAATGATGGTGTTTATGAACTGAGTCTTACAGCTGAACAAGCAAACACAGCCATGGCAGACAAGGAAGAGACCAGCCTAGAACTTTGGCACAGGCAGCTGGGACATCGTGATCCAAAGGTGATCCTACAGCTACAAAAGCAGAACCTTGCCACAGGTATCAAGGTAAATCAACAGAACCATGATAAAGCAAGCAGGTGCATAAATTGCATTGAGGAAAAAGGTGTTAGGCCCTCATTTCCACCAAGGACTGAAAAGAGAAGCACCAGGTGCAAGGTCTCATACACAGTGACCTCTGTGGACCATTTAATGTACCCTCACTTGGGCAGAATAGATATGTTCTAATTTTTGTGGATGATTTTTCAAGGTACTGTGTGACTTACTTATTGAAGGACAAGAGTCAAATGCATGAGATGCTGAAGAAATACATCTCCATGGTGAGCACAAAGTTTGAAAGGAGGCCGAAATCTCTACAGACGGACAATAGTGGTGAGTTTATATCGCACCAAACACAAAGTTTCCTGGAAGAACAAGGCATTTTGCACAGGAGGACATTTTGCACACACATACTCCAGAGCAGAATGGGATTTCTGAAAGGAGACTTAGATCTCTTCTAGAAATGACAAAATGCATGCTTGCTGACGCTGATCTACCCAAAAGGCTGTGGGATGACACGATCATGGCTGCACCATATATCCAGAACAGATTGCCAACCAAGGGCACACCCCATTTCAATTGTGGCATGGCAGGATTCCAAACTTGGCACATATCAGAGTGTTTGGAAGCATTGCTTTTGCCTACATAGCAAAACAAAAGAGGCAGAAGCTAGATGCTAGAACAGAACAGATTATTTTGATAGGATATGCTTCTGGTAGCAAAGGCTACAGAGTTATGAACCCAAAGACAGGTGAAGTCAGCACAAGACACGTTGTCTACTTCGATGAACGAAGCAGAACTGACAAAAGAGGGACTGTGCTCTCAGAAGAGCAAGGACACCACGTCCAATCTCTTACAGATATTCCAGTACCCACATACGAAATACCAGTGACATCACAGATATCTGCACAACCTGATCCAAACCTTAAACAAGAGGAAGAGGCAGAGATTGCAGAAAGTGATGATGAGGCTGAGAGAGGTACAGACGCAGATGAGAATGATGAGATGACTGGACTGGAAGATGCTGCAGAGCTAGACCAGATCCCAGAACAAGCTCCCAGATCCTCATCGCAAACCAACAAAGGTGTACCACCTCTATGCCTGTTCTACCTCGCAAGGTCGGCGCTACCCAGACAACCATCAACTTGGGAGGAGATCAAGCAGATGCCAGCATCTGAGGGCGCTCAGTGGAGAAAAGCCGCTCAGGAGGAGATGGATGCACTGCACAAGAATAAGACTTGGACTCTGACAGAACTTCCACCAGGCAAGAAAGCCATAGGATGCAGATGGGTCTTCAAGGTTGTCATGGCCCCGTCAGAGGACTCATCAGACGAGGATGACTCAGGAGTAACAGCAGCAGACCCAGAAGGAGAAACGGAGGAAACTCCTGAGAACCCAGCTCCTTCTCCCCCTCAGCTGCAGAGCACCCCAGACACAGCTGAAGCCCTTCAGCCAGACGCAGGCAGTGAACAGGATACTCCCCCTCACCTGCAGAATGCAGACAGCAGAAGGTCAGGCAGAAGAGGGGCAGGCCTGTCCACTTAAGACCAAAACGCTGATGGCTCACACCTGCTGACAAACCTGCTCCTTAAAAGACAAACCTTGGCTTCAGCTTGTTGCTGACTACAATGTCAGGCATGGTTTCGTGTGTTTCCAGATTCCCTGAACCTTATCATGGACTGACCCCCTGGCAATTGAACCCGGACCTCTACTGACCTCGCTTCTGGACTTCTGGCTTGGCACTTAAGCTTGGAAAGGGCCTTGCCCTTATCACGCTTCATCCTTGTTAGCCTGGCAGATTTACGACCAAGCTGCCAGCTAAGGACTTTCCCGCCCTGGTAAATACCCAGGAATTTCCAGCCCCCACCGGCACTGCTGTCTCGGTGCAGAGCTGACAAAGGTGAAGCAAGATGCAGGAGGAGAAATTGAACGCTACAAGGCAAGACTAGTTGCCAAAGGTTTCCTGCAGAAATATGGAGAGGACTATGATGCTACTTTTGCTCCTATTGTCCAACACAGCACAATAAGAATGCTACTAAGTGTGGCAGCCTCCAAGCAGATGCACGTCAGACACCTCAATGTCAAGACTGCCTTTCTGCATGGAGAAATAACAGAGGAGTTGTACATGCAGCAACCTCCAGGTTTCGTGAACCAGAAGCAAGCACATCTTGTATGCAAGCTTAAAAAGGGCCTGTATGGACTCAAGCAAGCTGCAAGGGCCTGGAACGAGAAACTGGATAAATGCTCAAGGAGCTAGGCTTCAAGCAAGGTGATGTATACCAATGCCTGTACACCAGAAGCAAAGATGGACATTTGACATATATTCTGATTTATGTCAATGACTTGATCGTGGAGACTCAAAGAGATCAAGACTACAGAGAAGTTGTACATCATTTGAACAAAGAAGTTGAAATCAAAGAGCTAGGCACTGCAACATTAGGCGTCCAGATTGAAAGGGAAGCAGATGGCTCCTACCTACTCAACCAAAAACAAAAGATTGTTGATCTTTTAGAGACTCTAAAACTCAAGGATGCCTATCCTGTAGCAACGCCTATGGCAACAGACTTTCTTAAAGACAATGCCAGATGATGGAAGACAACCAAAGTTGTATTAGATTTTCTCAGACTGAGAGAATCACTCCACGTACTAAACATATAGCTGTAAAATACCATATTGTACATGAGTTGACAGAGAAAGGATTCATCAAGATGAACTACTGTCCAACTGCAGAGATGACAGCTGACATCTTGACAAAGCCATTACCAAGAGACTGTTTCCAGAGACTTCGTGTCAAAATGGGCTTGTTAGATTAATGCATGCAAATTCGAGGAGTGTTGGAGTAAACAAATATTGCATGGTCACTTTAAGGGATATTTGGGGAATATCCCATGTACCTGTTTACCATGATGTAACTTCCTAATGGGTGGGGTTTAGTTACCTGACTTCCTTCTCCTTTGTCCTGGGGGATTTTTGAATATCCTCCATTGCTGATCTTCCTACCTTTGAGAGAGGCTGCATGGCAAGATGCTCTCTGCTGAGTGCATCAATACTAAAGACCAAGATGGACTGAGACTATTTTTCTTTCATCTAAGCTATAGAGCCTATGTTCCTCACATATGAGGTCATAAGTAAACATTCTTTTTCTTTTACCTAAAGGATTATGTCTGTTGTTATTTATATAGAGAAAGGTAGGGCTGGTTTATTCTCATTCTGCTGCTTGTATTTTTACAACTCTGCTAAGAAATAGGACCAACCAAATCAGTTCCTATTTCTGTGTGTATTTTTATAATACTGAACAATTCATCAATGAATGTGTGCTGGGGAGGGGAAATCTGCCTATTTTCTCAGTTATCCAATTTTAAGTTCAGTCCTCTACATTTCCACATCAGTTTCCAATTTTTCTAAAGTCATAAAACTCCATCAACCTTTTAGTGTGACTTCTCCTAATATACACATTTTGTAAGCAATTTTTACAAGCAGTTCCCCCTAATGTAATGCATTTTGTATGTTATTTTCACTGGCTGCTTTCAGACATGAAGCTTATTGTGTAAATTTGATGGATTAAAATGGTAGCACTTCTGTCCCGATCTCTACAATTCCTTTCATACTGCAGTTGTGTGAAGGAGCAGTAGAATTTTCAGCCAATAGGCTGCCCCTTCACGCAACTGTCTTTCACACAGTTGTAATGAACGTCCCTCACCCATTATACACATGCATCCTGTAGTCCCCCACTCACTGTGCAGGAGGTCTAAGAGCTCATCCCATCGCCATGCAACCCCTCTCCATTTAGCATCTGACATACATACATACTTGTTTTTTTTATCATTAATTTTTATTCAAATTTTTCATACATACATACTTGTATAGACACAGGGGTGTGTGTGGGAAATGCAACTGCTAGCCACGCTTACACTGGAATACCAGTAAAAATTTTATCAGACAAAAAAAGTGCATGCCTAAAGGACAGGAACGCACTGCATGCTGGGATGCTTGCAATTTTCTGGGTTCCCAGCCTTGCAAACGGATTATTTCTGGTATTATTTATCATGAAAATTAGTGCTAAACTTGCACTATATTGCACTAGCTTGTACGTCAGGTGAAAGATCAAATATAATGCACAAATTACCAGGTAAGAAATTGTAAGAATAATGGAATAAAGTGCAGTGTGAAAGCAGCCACTAATATATGCATTTACACACTTTCCATTACTATATTTATTTGTATATACATTATTTTGTTGGAGAACTGCGTCACAAAATCTGGAGAAGTGCAAATTTTGAAGAATGACTGTGTTTTGGTTCACACATTTCAGGCAGTGCAAATTAGGAAAATTCACCTTTAAATGAGAACTGAATCGAATTTCTTCCCCATCTGTAAGTGTGGTCCAACAGTGGTTATAATTTAGGAAAAGTGAAGATCTATAATGAGGAGATGTGTGGTCGGGATGCACAATGAGTCACATCACAAAGAAGCACACCAAGTATCTTTCTCTTGCCAACATGCTTAACACAACCTCTCCCTTGCTTGGCATCCAGGTCTTCCTCGAGCTTGAAACTGAAAAAGCAGGTGCACCTGAGTGAGGTGTGGACAGGCTCCTGTCTCAGTGAAGTGTCAGAGAAAAAGATGAGCCCTGAGACTTCCTTTGTGATTGGCTGGCCCACCATCAACTATGTTGTCACTTACAGGTAAAAACACATTGTGGTCTAAAATCTGTTGGTTCCCCTCAAAATTCCTCTCCCTTGACTCTCCAATCTCACCTCAGGTTTTACTTAGTCAAAATCCAATGACCACATGTGGATGTACAGAGTGACCTCCACGCTGCTCACTAAGAATATTTGCCAACCTTACTTTATTTTGCTAATTTGTTTACAGTTATTTCCTGCCCTCCCACAAAGATTTGCACCCAAAGCGGCTCACAAGAACTTTAAACAACAGACTATGTAACTAATCAACAAAACAAAATCAGGTCAAGAGCACCATATCAAAACTACAATTGAAACAATAAAAAAGAGGCAACAACATCAAGGTGAAACAGTCTTAACATGGCAGCTCCTTAAGGACTGAAGACCTGTTTGACTTCCTTTGAAATGGCTGAGATATCTTGCCTGAGGAGAACCCCCAAATTCAACTCCCCTTTTTATTTATTTATTATTGATTTTATCCATAGAAACATACAAAGAACATGACTTAAAACATAAGTAAAATTCTGAACTGGCATAGTAAAAATCACGCAGGAATTACTCTCCGCAAAGTACCCAACTGTACATGGCCTTCATCTGAACACAGGCTCACATAGTACAGTGGCGGGATTTGCTACCACAAGACATGTCGATGTTCACCAACTTGGAGGGCTTTAAAAGGGGTTTAGACTAATTCATAGATTATAAGGCTACTAATAGCTACTGGCCATGACAGTTATGTTCTGCCTCCACTGTTGGAGGGAGCATGAATCACAAGTGTAGAGAGTGGTGGTGTGCTCCGGTTTTGCTTGTGACTTTCCCATAGACATCTGGGTGGCCATTAGCATTGCCAAGTCTCCGTTTTTGGGGGTGTCTTCCCTGGTCTGCTGGTGAGTCACCCCAATCTCTGGTTTTCTGGTTGGCTGCTCAACCGTGCATGCATGTTTTGGCCGCCCAGCTGTGCATGTTCCACCACCTGTTGCCACTTACAACCACTGCTGTGGCCACAAGCAATCCCTGGAGTCCAGGGACTGGGAAGACTCTGGGAAAAGGAGGTTTAAGCCTGTTGACCCACTACCCAACTTAGGAGCTGGCTGCATCCCATCAGGGTGTGAGAACAAGTTCCTCCTCCCCCCAATGGGATGCAGTCAGCTCCAAGAGCCTGCTCCGTGACATCAGTAGCACCTACCCCTGACATTTCAGGGTTAGGGATGCTTCTGACCTGGCAACCCTCATGGCCGTTGTGAGAACAGGATGCTGGACTAGATGGGCCTTTGGCCTTATCCAGCTGTAGGACTCTTCTTATGGTCTTATTTCAGAAAAGAAATGTATTTCAGTCATTCAGTCACTATTCATTCCTGCCTCAGCAAACAAAGTGTGCCAGTTACCTGCTGCCATAATTTACCTGGGCACTATCTGAAATACCTTCCTTGATGACAGCCAAGGATATGAACTCTTGTTTCTCATCTCATCTGGAAATTAAGCTCCTGTTGGCTATTTGGGCCCTTTTAGGAGACTTCCATCAACTTTCCTCTGCTGTCATTGCAGGATCCTTGACTGACTGACTGACTGAAGTCTCTTGACCTTTACCGTCAATATATGTTTGTGCAAACCTTGGCATGGTTCCGTTTCCTCAGAGTCAGATGCTGCCAGGGAAATGGTTTCTAAGAATTGCGAGGCATGGAAAGCGGGAGAAGCAAACGATTGATGAAAGGCCATTGCCAAATGTGGAAGGCCGAACCTTGCCAGGCAACTGAGCTCAAGAACACAAGATTTCCCCCCACTAAAATAGAACAGAGCAGGAAGAGGCCCTGGCCAGAGGGAGTTGAGGTTTACTGTGAAATCTGTATGTGAGCCCTGAGAGTCTTGACAAAGGGGTGGGGAACCTTCCTTGGGCCGCATGCCAGGGATGAGTGGGGCCAGAGATGAAAGTGGGTGACTCTGACCCTTGCACAGGAGGCTGCTTTCCAGCTGTGCAAAACCCAGAGGTTTCTCCATACAAGCACATATCTCATCATCCAGGCAAGCGAGACATTTTCACAGTTCGAGGACCCATTAGGGGGATGTGGGGCCTGGGCAAGGGAAAGTCCATTTGGGCCCCGGGCCTGAGCTCCGCTTGACCCTGTCCTTGCTCACTGTTCCCTTCTCATTTTCAGCTCCCCTGAAGTGAAGGAGCGGTGGCTGTCGACACTGCTGTGGTAAGATGTGTGCTCCTGTGCTTCTCCGCCCTGTCATGCGCCCCACTCTGCAGCAGGGATGCCACTCCAGGCATAGGAATTGGAGCTGGGGTGGGACTGGGCATGGTGGCCTGCCTGGGCCCAGAGGCCTGTGGTGGCTTCCCAGCATCGCTTGCCACCGCCTGGCCTGATTCCTGCTGGGGGGGGAGGTGAGAGGAGGGGATGCCCCTCCCTGGGCACTACCCTGGGATGCTTTGGGTGTCAACGGATTGACCGTTGTCGTTCTGCTTGGAGCCTTTTCAGGTTGTCGTTTGCTGTGGCAGCCAATGGGGCAACCTGCAAATGATGCTGGAATTCCCATCAGACCCCAAGAAGGCCAGGGCTCAGGGATGATGGGAGCTGTAGTTCAACAACATTGGGAGGGCACCACACTGCGCAGAAAGGGAAGCATTGCAGGGACAGGCGCCACAGCCATGAAAATGGGTGGGGGCCCTTTTAGGGAGTCTGAAAGCTGCATGCTGTTGTTGGGGGCCTTCCAAGGGCTGCAGGCCAGTGATGGGCATGTCCAGTGGGTGGAGCAATGGATGTGGCTTTTACCTTTGGACATAGACTACTCTCCTGCCACAAAAACATCAACGCATGCACACGTGCACACACACACAGACCCCCCCTTCATCCAGGCAAGAGGCATGATCCCAGTCTAGCCAGGCAAAATCCCTGGTGGAATCTGCTGAGCAGGACTGGCGAGCCAGGGGGGTTGAGGAGGGTCCTGAGTGTCTGCGTTTCCACGCTGCTGCATTAGAACATCTGTAGGGAGCTCCTGGCTGTACACAGGACTTAAATGACATTGCAGTCCTTGGGTGAAAGCAAAGAACCCCTAGAAAGTTTGCATAAAGTACTAGTTCCCCTCTATTCAGCCCTGGTTAGGCTTCGTCTTGAGTACTGTGTCCAGTTCTGAACACTGCACTTTAAGAAGGATGCAGACAAACTGCGACGGGTTCAGAGGAGGGCAACGAGGATGATCAGGGGGCTGAAAACAAAGCCCATTGAGGAGAGACTGAAAGAACTGGGCATGTTTAGTTTTGAGAAGAGAAGACTGAAGGGAGCTATGATAACACTGTTTAAGTACATGAAAGGTTGCCACACAGAGGAGGGCCAGGATCTCTTCTCCATCATCCCAGAGTGCAGGACACGGAATAATGGGCTCAGGTTACAGGAAGCCAGATTTAGGCTGAACATCAGGAAAAACCTCCTGACTATTAGAGCGGTATGACAGTGAAACCAATTACTTAGGGAAGTGGTGGGCTCTTCAGCACTGGAGGCCTTCAAGAGGTAGCTGGGCAGGCACCTGTCAGGTGTGCTTTAATTTGGATTCCTGCATTGAGCAGGGGGTTGGACTCAATGGCCATATAGGCCCCTTCCGATGCTACTATTCTATGAAAGTTAGTACAGTCCATTTTTAATGCCCTTCTCCACCACCCCAGTAGTTCTGCACCTTGTGATTTATTTTCTGACAATAAATTTATGAATTACAGGCACATCAATGAAATAAAGCAGGATGAGTATCCAAAACGTCTATCCATGCAGATTTTCTTGATAGACGGTGACAACAGCTCTTCCGTGAGTAACAGTGAAAAATAACAACTGTATAGAAATGTGGGGGAGCATAAAAGGAACCAGGGGATATCCCATTGCCTTACTCTAGCTCTTTGAAAACACACACAGAAAAGAAAGATATTGTTATTATTATTATTATTAATATTGATATTAATATTAATATCCTGCCCTTCCTCGCAGAAGGAACCCAGGGCAGCAAATAAAAACATTAAAAATGCCTTTTTAAGGCATTTTTAAACATCTTTAAAAATGGATCCAGGAGCACCCCCAGACTACAGACCTGCTCTTTCAGAGGGAGTACAACCCCATCCAAAGCAGGCAATTGACCAATTATCTGAACTCAGGAACCACCAACCCACAGCGCCTCTGTTTTGCTAGGATTCAGACTCGGTCTACTGGTCCTCATCCAGCCCACCACCAAGTCCAGACACCAGTCCAGGACTTGCACAGCCTGTTCCGATTCAGATGTCACCAGGAAAAAGAAATATTAACTCCACTTCCAGAAGAGAGATGTCTAACATCTGTATTCACAGAGCTACACTTTTCTCCAAAGACTTCCTGGGAGCCAGAGCTGTATTTTGCTACATCTGGTCCATGGGCCACAACCTGGCCATCGTTGTTCTGCAGTGCAATTGAGCCAGACTGGAAAGGACCTTCAAGTTCAATTCATGCC
Organism: Rhineura floridana; assembly: GCF_030035675.1. NCBI lineage: Eukaryota > Metazoa > Chordata > Lepidosauria > Squamata > Rhineuridae > Rhineura > Rhineura floridana. Next base: position 656,537 of record NC_084495.1, read on the forward strand.
TTACTTTGGGATTTAGTGGCCATGGGTTGTATTCAACTAACTTTTACTCAGAATAGAGCTATTGAAATGAATGACCATGACTTAGTCCCATTAATTTCAATGGGTCTACACTGAGTTAAAGTTACTTGACTACAATTCAGTCTCACTTTCATCCAACTGTTTTCGCACCTGTGTCTTGGCTCCATGGTTTCTTATACTAGACACTATGCAGCAGTACTTGGTAACTCATGCTTTGGTGATTGGGATAATCGTCCTGTTTGTTAACTGGAGAAAAGTAATTTACAAACCATTTAACCCATTTCAATTCCAATGATTTTCACATATTGAGAAGCGGGCTGGTGATTTGAGGGACAGGAAGCATGAAAAAACTCCCATCCCATCCTTTACGTTTTTATGCCCTTGCATCTGAGGAAGTTGGGAGATTATGCCACAATAAAAATCATTAAGTCTCTAAAGTGCCACAAGCCTCAGTTGTCCCCCCCTCCGCAAAAGAAGCCTACGAATATTTGCATATATTCTCCCACTACCTTGGACTGGTATCTGCCACCACCTGTAATTTCCCCACTTTGACAAAATTTAGGTTGCAGACTTCATAGTGAAGGCATCTCTTTGGCTTATGTTTCTCTGTAAACCAAGTTCCAGGTGCAGCTGCACACAGAGACCAGTTGTGGGTTGCATGACCAGCCCTGATGAGGGAGGGGAAGATCCTGCTGAGTCTTGCAAGAGCACCAGCGCTCTCACGAGATCCTACTGGATCTCATGGATGGGCAGTGCCTCAGCCTTTAAGAAGCCTGGCATGGTACCACCTCAGCCCCCTGGATTCCCTTCCTTGCAGTCTTCACCCAGCCCACCCAACCTTGGGATAGAGCGCCCACTGAGTGTCTGGTTAACAGGGCCAGAAAGGATTTTTTCCCTTCCCAAATGGGGGGTTGCTTTTGCCTCTCTCTCAGCAAACGGCTAGAATTGTTAGGCACTATACATAATTCCTCACAACTTTTGTAAGGGTGGATATGGCAATGGACAGAACAGTTAACAGAAGGGCAATCCCCGTAAGGGATCCGGGGATGGCTCTCAGACTGTGCCCTGAGCAAGGGGGGGGGGCTGATCTGAAGCTGAATAACTCTGCTTGCCGGCAGGACACCAGATGCCTGCCAAGTACCACAATGGGTCTGTTTCATGCTGGCCACCCCATCAGTTGCCAAGCAGCAGGTGTGTTGCTTGAGGGAACGTCGATCCTGCCTCCAATGCCATGCCGATTCCAATTACCTGCAGTAATCAATAATGTTGTGGCCTCGTTCAACCCACACCCTGTCTTGGGGGTCTGTTAATTTTTGAACCTTGCCCGAAGAGTAGCAAAATGTGTACACTCCACAAATAACAAGAAGAAGAAATGGACAAGGTGATGAAACCTAGTTTCCACATTACACTAAGCCACAGTTTACTGTTAAACTGTGATTTGTTAAACCATGGCTTGTTTGAGCTCTGCCCAGTTGGCTTGTTTGTTTTTTTAACTGCCAACAAGCCACAATTTGAAGCCATAGTTTGTTGCTGGCTTATGAGCTCATGTTTGCTTTAACTACGGGCTACCTCTGTAGCATTCAAATATGTCTTTCTTCTTTGTATCAAGAGTACTGCAATAAATGTCTCCACCACAGAAACAACAGAGTGTGTCATCAAGAGGACAACTCAACAGCTGAGACTTCCTGTAAGTGTAAATTTTATATCCTGTTTGAGATGGCTCAGTGACACTTGGTCACTTGTGTACATTCCCAGGTGTAGCTGAGGCAAGAGATCAAATGGCCCAATTTGGTAGTGAGCACTCATGCCCATGAAGGCGGGAGCTGGGCCCTGTGCTTTTACATCCTTGTTGAAAGGCATCAGGAAAAAAGGAATGATTGCCCCACATATATCCTAACAGCAATTATTTGCCAGCAATCTGGGTCTGATGGGAACTGTAGTCCAAAGCATCTGGAGGGCACCAGGTTGGAGAAGGCTGCCATAAAGTTTTAGCTTTGCCATGTGTCTTTCTGGCTGCTTTCCCTCCCCTACCCTCAGCTGAACGTCACTCGGTTGCTCTGCACCAGATCTGCAGTCCCGGATTTCCTGACTCTCCTGATGGGCTGCCATAGCCTCCCATTCTTCTGCGGCCGGCTGCGGCCAGCTGTTCTGCTCTGGTCCTTCTTTTCAGACCCTGATTCTACCCTCTTTCTGTTTCTCAATTCACAGGGCCGACCAAGAGACTATCACCTCTGGGTAATATCAGGAAGGGACAATCCTGCCTACCCTCTCATTGGTAAGAGCTCTTACTTTCTTGGAGAGTGAATATGGAGAGTTCAGTGTCAATTTCAAAAGAAATATTTGTGAAACCTTCCCATGCGAATGGCAGTTTAGCCTTTCATTTCCGTGGAATGAGATTGTGCACAGTCTGAGCTAACAACATATCTTAGAGTAGAATCTGCCTTTAACTATGTGGTAATCCAAGAAACAGGTTGACAAGCATTCCCTTTTCACACTCATCCATCTATAGCTATTTTCATCCATCATCAAATTGGCTCGCTGCAGAAGGGTATTTCTGATAAAATACACTCTGCCAGTATAATGCTTTGGAATAAAGTCTATGGAGGCAGGAGAATGTGATCACGATACTGCTAGCTGCTTGTATTCTCCCATGCAATTACTCAAAAAGCATGCCCTTTAGAGGAAAGTGTTACACTGGCCGAGGTGTGAAGGAGTTTCAGTGGAATGGGTGATTCTGATAAGGCAGGGTGGGGCAGATTTATTTGAATCCACATTGCTTTCAACAGAGCTACTCTGAGTTCTTGCGACCAACACATTCTTGTTTGTGCAGCCTTATTAAGACTGCGAAACTGATAATGCACTGCACATAGGAGCGCAATGCACTGGAGCTACTGCTTCTACATGGTGCAGTGTGACAACACAAACTGAGGTTATTTACATCCATATGTGGCCTGAAAGTTAAGTGAGGACTCATTGTTTAGCTGCACTACCAACACAAACAAAATGCAGAAACATTTCCCATTGATATCTATCACTCTGGCAGAAAGGGAAATTACTTGCCTCATACACTTCTTGCTGGGAATTTCTGGTGACAGTTTTGTGACTCTCAAAGTACCATAAGTAAGGCAATGGCATCAAGACTTCAGACAGGTTAGATTTCTTCCAGATAACATCTATTGCTGCACACTGTCTGGGTCTGGCCCTTTAAATTGAGAGCTTGCTCAGACTATATAAAAATCTTCAAAATAAGAAACTTATGCAGAATCCCTTATTAAACCAATAGCAGGAAATCTAGCAGAGAATTGCCAGGGCAAAAGATTATCTCTAATTATAGCAGCCCTGATTCTTTCCCTTCTGTTTGCTGTTCCAGACAATGGTCTGCACTTCCTTTCATCCTTTAAACTTCCTCTTGCAACTTTTCACCTGCACCGAGAGTCTCTTAATTCTACCATTAATTCTACACACACTCACAGACAATGCTGTAACATCAACTCAAACCACCTTTAAATTCATGTTGCCACTACCCCACAAGCATTCCCTTTTCACACTCATCCATCACCTATTGCTGTCTCTGAAGTCCCACACACACAAAAAAAAGCCTTCAAAAATGGTAGGATTGATCCTACCAAAAATGTTTCCCACTGAAGAGGTAAAGCTGCCTCCTCTGAACAGATGCTTCTCCATACAGCAAACAAACAAACAAAACGCCACTATGTTAAAATTCCCTACACAGAGAAAAGTAGGTGGCTGGAAGTTCCATCTTAGTCTTCTCCCTGACATGTGAGCATTCTGTGTCCAGGGATTTTTTTGGTCTGAAGAATCACACCATCATGTGAGCTCCAATTTCTTTATTTGTTTGTTTGTTTATTATTTGATTTATATCCTGCCCTTCCCCCCAGCAAGAGCCCAGGGCGACAAACAAAAGCACTAAAAACACTTTAAAACATCATAAAAACAGACTTTAAAATACATTAAAACAAAGCAACTTTAAAAACATTTTTTAAAAAGCTTTGAAGACATTTTTTTTAAAAAGTTAAAAAACGTATTGTTTAAAAAAAAGGTTTAAAAGCATATTAAAAAGCAATTCCAACACAGAAGCAGACTTCTGATAAAGTGTCAACTTAAAAGGTATAATCCCAGACTGTATTGAATCTTTACCATCACCCACTAGGAAGAACTGACACTATCATGAATTACATACACGACATCACTATGAAGTTCGGGCGCCAGATTATACTTCCTTATCGCGTGAGAAGCAATCCTCTTCCACTTTAACCTGTTTATCTTGGAATATCTCAGGATGGAACAGCAAGGCCAGGGATGCAGATTTTACAAAGTTCACTCAATATTTCGACCTACTTTGTTTTCAAGAGACCTGGCTAACAGCACAGGAGGTTCTTTCTCTTCAAGGCTACAAAACCTGGGTTAGACCGGCCACTAAGCCAGCAAGGAGAGGGAGAGGCTGTGGGGGTATTGCAACCTCAATAGCCACGTCATTGGACGTCCGGGTAACAGTGCCAATTGAACAGCCGCCGGACCTTTGTTTGGCATTAATAATCGCATTTTCGCATAACTTTTACATAATATGTCTGAATGTTTACTTTTCTCCGTCGGACCCCCAGACCAGAGCAGGTAGATGGAGGATATTAGAGAACTATTTGGAGAAACTGGCTTGCATTTATCCGTCGCACTCGATGTTAATCTGCGGCAATTTAAATGCAAGACTAGGACAAAATTTTCCTCTAGTAGGGGACCTAGCGGGAGTATCCTCTGATGAGTATACAATTCTCCCTAGAGAATCAAGGGACAAGGTTATAAATCAAAATGGGAAATGTTTGTTCCGATTCTTGATTAACCATCAGCTCATCTGCATAAACGGAACATACCTAGACTCTTCTCATGGCTTCTACACTTTCATCTCATCTAGAGGCGTAAGCGTGGTAGACTACTTCTTAGGATCCTCTTCTTTAATGCCCCTAGTCAAAGAGCTGAGGATAATAAGCAGAGCGGATAATGACCACCTTCCGCTATGCTTAATCTTACATGATCCTTGCCCATTTATATGCCCAATTACTTTCAAACCATTTCTGGACAGCCCCCGAACTGTGGAACAGCCTCCCCGAAGAAGTATGGCTGGCGCCTACGCTTCTATCTTTTCGGCGCCAGGTTAAGACCTGGCTATGCTTCCAGGCATTTTAAGCGTTTATGTTATAATTTAAATTTTTTATTTTTATTTTTTTTATTTTGTTGCTGCTTGTGTTTATTGTTTGTTGTCTGATTTTATTGTTGATATTTTGTATTTTAACCTTTTTGTACACCGCCCAGAGAGCCACTCGCTATGGGCGGTCTATAAATGAAACAAACAAACAAACAAACCGGTCCTAGAAGTATTAAATGGTCATGGGATATCGAATCCGCAGTAAAACAAATATTAGAATCACCCCTACTGGTAGAATTACGAAATCAGGCCACATCGGCAAAGGGGGATATTGTGGGCTTATATGAAAAGGTGATTGACTCTCTGGAATCCCAGGTATCTACCATTACCCCTAAAAGACCGACGGGGAGGAGTAATTCCTGGTTTGACCAGGAGTGCAAAATTAAGAAGAGAGAGTTAGCTACCCAAATCAAAAAGCTAAAAAGAAGTCGTCCCAAGGAGGCTATCCATCGCCTACTCTTAATGAAGAGAGCTTACAAAAAACTTCTAAAGGACAAAAAACAAAAATTTTTCGTAAACAATTGGCGTGAGATAGAGCAGGCACATCTCCAAGGAAAGGACACACTTTTTTGGAAACTTGTCCAATGGGGTAATCACCAATGGGAAAATGTCCCAATCCCCCCAATTTTACCCGAAACGTGGGTGTCTCATTTTAGAGTTATTTTTGGCTCGGTCCCACTATCTCTTCCACACGACATTGAAATGCCACCAGATTTGCCCTACTGGCCCCCAGTATCAAACTCTGAGATAGGAGACCTGATCCTGATGCTACGCAAAAATAAAGCACCGGGAGAAGACATGATGCCACCGGAGATCTTCCTGGCCAAAATGTCATGGTGGTGTCCCTTACTTGCGGCCTTATTTACCCACATTAACACCGTAGGCGAGTTTCCAAAAGGCTGGCGTACCAGCATCATTGTACCTATTTTTAAAAAAGGGGATCCAGCTGACCCCTGAAATTATAGGCCAATTAGTCTACTTGACATAGCGGCAAAACTCTATGGACGCTTCCTGCTCAACAAACTAGTGGAATGGGATGCAAAGTTCTCAATTATCCACCAGGAACAAGCTGGATTTAGAAAGGGAAGATCCACAAAGGACCAAACATTCATCTTACAACACCTAATAAACAAGGCCGTTAAAGGGCGGAATCTATCGCTCTATATTGCCTTTATAGATTTTGCGGCAGCTTTTGATTCGGTGGATAGGGTGATTCTGTGGCAAAAGCTGGACCGTTCAAATGCGGACAAGCGTCTGGTGTGGCTCATAAAATCTCTACACCAATCCAACTTGGCAAGAATTCGTTTAGGAAGGAATGGCACCCTATCTTGTGACATCCCTATAATGAAAGGGGTGAAACTAGGGTGCATATTGGTGCCCTTCCTTTTTAATTTTTTTTATAAATGATATAATTCCTGCACTGTCCGCACCCAAGTTTTTTCCCCCAGCTGTAGGTTCTCAAAAAATTTCGGCATTATTATATCCGGACGACCTGGTCTTAATGTCCATGAACAAAATAGGTATAAAAAGATTACTCCTCGGTTTGGAAGAATATTGCCAAACACACCACCTCCAAGTAAACCAGGCAAAATCAAAAATTATGGTCTGCGGTAGATACAGGATGACAAAAAACACTTGGACTTTAAATGGACGCTGCCTTGAACAAGTGAAGTCCTTCAAGTATCTTGGCATAGTCTTTACCAATACACTCACCTGGAAAGCGCAAGAGGAAGCCATTAAACTAACCAGTGCTAAAACGTGTGGCCAATTAAAAAGGTTCTATTACACGAGAGGAGGCCAATTAATTCTTCCCCTCCTAAAAATATATAGAACTTCAGTAATACCTAAATTACTATATGGGGCAGAACTGTGGGGCCATGCCCTCAAACGTACTTTAGAGCCTTTACAAAACTCTTTTCTAAAACAGATCTTGGGCCTCCCCCGCAGCTCCCCTTCAGCACATGTAAGGACGGAATTGGGAATCCACTCATTATCTGCAAAAATTGACCTGGTAGCATTAAGATTCTGGAGGAAAATCCTATTACTGGACGATTCCGCATTAGTTAAAGGTTGCTGGCAGGAACAAATACAAAAAGGAGGGTGGGCACAATCTACGAAACTCTTAATCGAGCACTACAATCTAGCAGCCTATGATCTTAAATTATTCACCCCAAAAGAGCTGAACAACTGGGTCCTCAATTTTGATGAGTCCCAATACAGATACCGATTGACGAGTTCCCAGTTTTCGACCTGGTTCCCTCTCTTCAAAATAAACCACACTCCCGCCACTTATTTTTCCACCCTTTCCTGTCCACAGAAACGCAGAGCATTTACAGAAATAAGGTTTCAGACAATGCCCACAGCGGTCTTAGAGGGAAGGTATAAGGGAGTGCCAAGAAACCAATGTTCCTGTATATGTGGGAATAAGTTGATCAAGGACCTTTCCCATTACATGCTCTACTGTCCTCTCTACAATTCCCCGAGACAAAAAATTTTAGATTCCTTCCTAAAACCTAGGGAGGGCCTATCTCATGAATTTATACTCACGGATTTATTGGCAGACAATTTTAAGGAGGTGACCATTGCGGTTACAAACTTTGCCATGGCAGCGAAGAGATTAAGAGCTCAAACAGTGAAAGACAATTCAAACAAAGCCGAGCAGCCATGATTATCCAAGACAGAACATATCGCATTTTATTGTACAAATTTTACTGTTGTGTTTTAAATGTGTTTTGCGATGGCCAATCGCTAGAAGCAAATAAAGTATTTGATACTTGAAACTTAAAAGGCTTGTTGAAAGAGGAAGGTCTTCAGTAGGCACCAAAAAGATAACAGAGATTGTGCCTGTCTAATATTTAAGGGTAGGGTGTTCCACAGGGTAGGTGCCACCACACTAAAAGTCCGCTTCCTATGTTGTGCAGAATGGACCTCCTGATAAGATGGTATCTGCAGGAGGCCCTCACCTGCAGAGTGCAGCGATCGACTGGGTATATAAGGAATAAGACTGGTCCCAAGCTGTACAGGGCTTTGTATACCAAAACTAGAACATTGAACTTAGCCTGGTAGTAAACGGGCAGCCAGTGCAATTCTTTCAGCAGTGGGATGACATGTTGCCGATACCCTGCCCCAGTGAGTAGTCTCGGTGCCACATTTTGCATCAGCTGCAGCTTCTGGACCAACTTCAAGGGCAGTCCCACATAGAGTGCATTATAGTAATACAGCCTGGAGGTCACCAGTGCATGGACAACAGTGGTCAGGTCATCCCGGTCCAGAAACAGACGCAGCTTTCTCACCAGCCGAAGCTGGTAAAAGGCAGTCCTAGCCACGGAGGTCACCTGGGCCTCTAGCAACAAAGATGGATCCAGAAGCACCACCAGACTATGGGCCTGCTCTTTCAGAGGGAGTACAACCCCATCCAAAGCAGGCAACGGACCAAATATCCAAACTCGGGAACCACCAACCCACAGCGCCTCCGTCTTGCTAGGATTCAGACTCAGTTTATTGGCCCTCATACAAATCCACCACCAGCTCCAATTGGAGTCTGAAGGGCTACAGCCCAGGTACAGGTTTTCCTCGTCAGTGAAAACTAGGCCCAACTTTCTAATTAAGTGAAGGAAGATCAAATTGTACCCAAACCTTCTATGCTTTCATTGCGACACCTTGGATGATAGCTCTGTGGAGTTGAAACTTGCAAGAAAAATAATGCCTTCTGAGCAGGGACGGACAAAGTTAGCACTGTCTGTTCCGCCATGTGTTCACCGTAACCAGAGCTGATTATTTGGAATGTTCCTCGTTTACATCTTGCTGTCATCTTTGGGTGGAATTTTACATATTTCTCTGTGTTCATGACATGATTTCACTTTATTTATTTATTTATTTATTTATTGCACTTGTATACCGCCTCATAGCCGAAGCTCTCTGATTGATTTATTCATTTGATTTATTACATTTATATACCGCCCCATAGCCGAAGCTCTCTGGGCGGTTTACAGCAATTAAGATGTTTTACATTATTTTTAGATGTTTTAAACATTCCTGCCTTAGGATAACCTCTTGGGCATCTGAGGAGCCAATTTAACAGAAGTATTAAAAGACTGGAGAAAAGATATTTTTTCAACAGAAACATCCCAAAGGTGTGGGAAGAAGGTATTTTACAGGCATGAAGACAGCATATAAATATTTTAAATTTAAAAAGTTACATATTAACTATAACATTCCTGAAGCCAGAGACAGATTGAGTGCACCAGTATTGTTTGTGGGCTCCTGCAATCCATCACCCACCCCTATTTTAGCTTAGTATCTGGGCGGTTTACAAAAAACAAAAACATTAAAACAAATATACAATTTAAAACACATTTTTTAAAAAAAACAATTTAAAACACAATTTTAAAAATCAAAACAATATAAAAACAATTTAAAAACACATCCTAAAATGCCTGGGAGAAGAGGAAAGTCTTGACCTGGCACCAGAAAGATAACAGTGTTGGCGCCAGACACACCTCGTCATACAGATTATTCCATCATTTGGGGGCCACCACTGAAAAGGCCCTCTCCCTTGTTGCCATCCTCCGAGCTTCCCTTGGAGTAGGCACCCGGAGGAGGGCCTTTGATCTTGAATGTAGTGTACGGGTGGGTTCAATTTCTGAACCGTCTTCAAAGGCAGCCCCACGTAGAGTGCATTGTAGTAATCTAATTTGGAGGTTACCAGAGCATGGACAACTGAAGCCAGGTTATCCCTGTTAAGATAGGGACATAGTTGGGTCACCAACCGAAGTTGGTAGAAGGCACTCCGTGCCACCGAGGCTACCTGAGCCTCAAGTGACAGAGATGGTTCTAGGAGAACCCCCAGTCTACGAACCTGCTCCTTCAGGGGGAGTGCAACCCCATCCAGGACAGGTTGGACATCCACCATCTGGTCAGAAGAACCACCCACTAGCAGCATCTCAGTCTTGTCTGGATTGAGCCTCACTTTATTAGCTCTCATCCAGTCCATTGTCGCAGCCAGGCACCGGTTCAGCACATTGACAGCCTCATCTGAAGAGGATGAAAAGGAGAAATAGAGCTGTGTGTCATCAGCATACTGATGGCAACGCACTCCAAAGCTCCAGATGACCGCACCCAACGGTTTCATGTAGATGTTGAACAGCATGGGGGACAGAACTGACCCCTGCGGAACCCCATACTGGAGAGTCCAGGGTGCCGAGTAATGTTCCCCAAGCACCACCTTCTGGAGGCGACCTGCCAAGTAGGAGTGGAACCACCACCATGCAGTACCTCCCACTCCCAACTCAGCCAGTCTCCCCAGAAGGATACCATGGTCAATGGTATCGAAAGCCGCTGAGAGATCAAGGAGAATCAACAGAGTCACACTCCCCCTGTCTCTCTCTCTATAGGGCAACCAAGGCTGTTTCCATGCCAAAACCAGACCTGAAACCCAACTGAAATGGATCCAGATAACTGGTCTCATCCAAGAGTGTCTGGAGCTGGCTTGCAACCACTCGTTCCAGGACCTTGCCCAGGAATGGAACATTTGCTACCAGCCTATAGTTATTAAGATTTTCTGGGTCCAGGGAGAGCCTCTTCAGCAGTGGTCTCACTACTGCCTCTTTCAGTCATCCAGGGACCACCCCCTCTCGCACAGAGGCATTAATCACTTCCCTGGTCCAGCCAGCTGTTCCATCCCTGCCAGCTTTTATTAGCCAAGAAGGGCAAGGATCCAGCACAGAAGTGGTTGCACGAACCTGTCCAAGCACCTTGTGAACGTCCTCAAGCTGCACCAACTGAAACTCATCCAAGAAATCGGGACAAGGCTGTGCTCTGGATACCTCGCTTGATTCACCTGCTATAACACTGGAGTCTAAGTCCTGGCGGATGCTAAAGATTTTATCCTGGAAGTGCCTAGCAAATTCATTACAGCAGGCCTCAGATGGTTCTACCATGTCCCTGGGGCCAGAGTGTAAGAGCTCCACTGGCCGGCAGATTGATGATTCGATAGTGGCAGCAAAATATTGTTTTTTTGCTGCCCTTACTGCCTCTAAATACAGCTTACCATAGGCACTTACCAGTGTATAATTGCATCCACTAGGAGTTTGCCTCCATCTGCACTGAAGCCGTCTCCGATATTGTTTCATCGCTCTCAGCTCTGGGGTATACCATGGAGCCGTACGAGCTCTACACAGGAGAGGGTACTGAAGGAGCAATCATGTGAACCGCCCGGGTCATTTCTGTATCCCACAGTTCAACCAGGGTTTCGACAGGAGCGCCAGCCCTATCAGCCGGAAAACTCCCCAGAGCCCTTTGGAAACCATCCGGATCCATTAGTCTCTGGGGCAGACCAACTTAATAGGTCCCCCACCCTTGCAGAGGGGAAAAGCCACTGTAAGTCTAAACTTCAGCAAGCAGTGATCTGTCCATGACAGAGGCACTGATGTAAGGCTCCCCACATTCAGATCACGAACTACATGTCCAGATGCAAAAACCAAATCTAGAGTATGCCCTGCTACATGTGTTGAGCCAATGGCATATTGAGACAGTCCCATTGTTGTCATGGAGACCATGAAATCCTGAGCTGCCCTGGATAAGGTGGCCTCGGCATGAATGTTCACATCTCCCAGAACCAACAGTCTGGGGGATCTCAACAGTACACCCAAGACCACCATCAGCTCAGCAAGGGAGTCTGTTGGGCAGCGGGGTGGGCGGTACACCAACAGAATCCCCAGTCTGCTCCGCTGCAAACACTCCAGACCAGTAGTCACATGGACAGGGTGCTTGCAGAGGAAGATCGAGCTCATATAGACCACAGCAACCCCCCTTCCCGACCCTCAGGTCTACCCTGATGCTGGACCAGGTACCCTGGTAGACATAGCTGGGAGAGACTGACTCCTCCCTGCTCGTTCACCCAGGTCTCGGTTATACATGCCAGATCGGCTGTCACATCCACAATTAAATAATGAATGAGGGAGATCTTATTATGCACAGATCTGGCATTTAGCAGTATTATCCGGAGGCCTGAGAGCTGGCTGATAGGGCAACCAACAAACCTGCAGGTGTGGGGAGGACCGGAACAAGGCACAGCCATTAACTGCCTGGGCCGCGTTCCCCTTACCTGGCAAGTCCGCCTCACAACGCCATATCTCCCTCGACCCGTCACTACACTAAATGGGGCCCCCTCAAATCTCCCCACTTGGCTCTGAGTCCTCTCTCCCAGGCACATGACTCAAGACCCAGAAAAAGAAAGAAAAAGAAAAGGCAGACAAAGCAGGAGCCACCTCAGCCAGCCGGCTTATGTGTCCCCTCCAGAGAAGGGACAGGTGGAAAAAATCAGCCACAGCTGGCTGAGTACGTGGGGCCTGGTCCTGCAAGGTGTGGCCCCCGCAGAGCAGAAGTCCAACCGGGAAAGGGTCGTGGTGGTGGTAGCCGAGCAGCAGCAGCAGCAAGCAGGCAGGCAGACAGCAGCAGCAAACGGCTCTCTTTCCCTGGAAGGGGTGGTGGCGTTCCCCTTTCTCCTGCAGGCACTGGGTCTGCAAGCATTTCCTGCTTCTGCACAGTGTGTATATTGTGGGATGGTCTTTTCAAAGTAGATTATGTAACCCGGCCTGGCTGATGGTAGTGGTGGGGGTGGCTGGAAGAGTCTTAGTAGCACAAGTTTCACTCCTAAACATTTCTACTCAGAGGTAGGACCCATTGAATTCAATGGGGTAAGGGGCTAGGATTGCATCCTCAATGCTACACACACACAAGACAAGAAGGAGCGGATATTATAGAGCCACCAGAGTGGCTGTATACTATAGCCAGCATGGATTTTTCGCATTCCACAATGGTAAATTGGAAATACTCCGCATGCCATTCTGTTGCTTCCCATAAGCTCATTTCAAAACAAAATCTTACCAAACCTATAGTCCTGAACTTAGAAACTCTTGCTTAACAGCCTTCTAAATTTTCATGGCGATATAGAAAACAGTAAGAGAGAACTTACTGTTCAGCTCCACTTGAACCAGAATGGAACCAGACTGCTGGCACTTAAAATTAAAAAGGTAGCAGAGCAGCTTTTAAACTGACTGAGGGGGAAAACCCGACAGGAGCTGAGAAAGGTCCGGTTTGCAATAAACCTCCCCCCTGGGATAAAAACAAAAGAAATGATGAAATTTTAAAAGGGGTAGGCCTAGAAGTAGGCATTGTGAGAGCAGGGGCACAGCATATAAATTCAGAAGAGCAAAATTACCACAGGCCTAACCACAAGTGCCAAAGACACTTGAAGAGAGACACTGCTTACAAGTGCCTGTACGCTAATGCTAGGAGCCTGCGAACCAAGATGGGAGAACTGGAGTGCTTGGTCTTAGAGGAGAGCATTGATATAGTGAGCATAACGGAGACCTGGTGGAATGGAGAAAACCAGTGGGATACGGTTATCCCTGGATATAAACTATATCGGAAGGACAGGGAAGGACATATTGGTGGCGGAGTCGCTCTATACGTGAAAGAAGGCATTGAATCCAGCAAGCTTGAAACCCCAAAAGAGGCAGACTCCTCCACAGAATCATTGTGGGTGGTGATACCGTGCCCCAGGAGGGACTTAATACTGGGAACGATCTATCGTCCCCCTGATCAACATGCTCAGGGAGACCTTGAGATGAGATATGAAATTGAGGAAGCATCCAAACTAGGAAAGGTGGTAGTAATGGGTGACTTCAACTACCCGGACATAGACTGGCTGCATATGTGTTCCAGTCATGACAAAGAAGCAAAGTTTCTAGATATTCTATATGACTATTCCCTAGATCAGTTGGTCATGGAACCGACCAGAGGGACGGCAACCCTGGACTTAATCCTCAGTGGGGACCGGGACCTGGTGCGAGATGTAAGTGTTGTTGAACCGATTGGGAGCAGTGACCACAGTGCTATTAAATTAAACATACATGTAACTGGCCAATTGCCAAGAAAATCCAACACGGTCACATTTGACTTCAAAAGAGGAAACTTCACAAAAATGAGGGGATTGGTAAAAAGAAAGCTGAAAAACAAAGTCCAGAGGGTCACATCACTCGAAAATGCTTGGAAGTTGTTTAAAAACACTATATTAGAAGCTCAACTGGAGTGCATACCGCAGATCAGAAAAGGTACCGCCAGGGCCAAGAAGATGCCAGCATGGTTAACGAGCAAAGTCAAGGAAGCTCTTAAAGGCAAAAAGTCTTCCTTCAGAAAATGGAAGTCTTGTCCGAATGAAGAAAATAAAAAAGAACACAAACTCTGGCAAAAGAAATGCAAGAAGACAATAAGGGATGCTAAAAAAGAATTTGAGGAGCACATTGCTAAGAACATAAAAACCAACAACAAAAAATTCTATAAATACATTCAAAGCAGGAGACCATCTAGGGAGACAATTGGACCCTTGGATGATAAGGGAGTCAAAGGTGTACTAAAGAACGATAAGGAGATTGCAGAGAAGCTAAATGAATTCTTTGCATCTGTCTTCACAGTGGAAGATATAGGGCAGATCCCTGAACCTGAACTAACATTTGCAGGAAGGGATTCTGAGGAACTGAGACAAATAGTGGTAACGAGAGAGGAAGTTCTAAGCTTAATGGACAATATAAAAACTGACAGATCACCGGGCCCGGATGGCATCCACCCGAGAGTTCTCAAAGAACTCAAAGGTGAAATTGCTGATCTGCTAACTAAAATATGTAACTTGTCCCTTGGGTCCTCCTCCGTGCCTGAGGACTGGAAAGTGGCAAATGTAACGCCAATCTTCAAAAAGGGATCCAGAGGGGATCCCGGAAATTACAGGCCAGTTAGCTTAACTTCTGTCCCTGGAAAACTGGTAGAAAGTATGATTAAAGCTAGATTAACTCAGCACATAAAAGAACAAGCCTTGCTGAAGCAGAGCCAGCATGGCTTCTGCAAGGGAAAGTCCTGTCTCAGTAACCTATTAGAATTCTTTGAGAGTGTCAACAAGCATATAGATAGAGGTGATCCAGTGGACATAGTGTACTTAGACTTTCAAAAAGCGTTTGACAAGGTACCTCACCAAAGGCTTCTGAGGAAGCTTAGCAGTCATGGAATAAGAGGAGAGGTCCTCTTGTGGATAAGGAATTGGTTAAGAAGCAGAAAGCAGAGAGTAGGAATCAACGGACAGTTCTCCCAATGGAGGGCTGTAGAAAGTGGAGTCCCTCAAGGATCGGTATTGGGACCTGTACTTTTCAACTTGTTCATTAATGACCTAGAATTAGGAGTGAGCAGTGAAGTGGCCAAGTTTGCTGACGACACTACATTGTTCAGGGTTGTTAAAACAAAAAGGGATTGCAAAGAGCTCCAAAAAGACCTCTCCAAACTGAGTGAATGGGCGGGAAAATGGCAAATGCAATTCAATATAAACAAGTGTAAAATTATGCATATTGGAGCAAAAAATCTTAATTTCACATATACACTCATGGGGTCTGAACTGGTGGTGACCGACCAGGAGAGAGACCTCGGGGTTGTAGTGGACAGCACAATGAAAATGTCGACCCAGTGTGCGGCAGCTGTGAAAAAGGGAAATTCCATGCTAGCGATAATTAGACAAATTCATGGAGGACAGGGCTATCAATGGCTACTAGCCATGATGGCTGTGCTGTGCCACCCTAGTCAGAGGCAGCATGCTTCTGAAAACCAGTTGCCAGAAGCCTCAGGAGGGGAGAGTGTTCTTGCACTCGGGTCCTGCTTGCGGGCTTCCCCCAGGCACCTGGTTGGCCACTGTGAGAACAGGATGCTGGACTAGATGGGCCACTGGCCTGATCCAGCAGGCTCTTCTTATGTTCTTATGTTCTTACGTTAACAGAGAGTTCATAGTGTAAAACAAGAGAGGTAAAAATCCAGACCCCTGTTGAACTTTTTTTCGGTCAGTGGTCCCATAATTTCTTGAAATTTATTAAAATCACCCATGTTCACAGAGCACCTGTAATCCTATTACTGATCTTACCCCTTTATCTTCTGCAGATTCAAAGTTTAAAAAATGCCTAGCTGATTTTTAATTAATTTAAGAAATGTAACATTGGATTCTACGATAGCACAGGGCATGCTCAGTAAGAACCGTCAGTGTTCTACAAGCCAGAGCCACAGCTGCTTCGCTTGGCTAATCGGGGCCACACCCTTACCAGGCTTTTTTTCCTCTCCAAACAGTCATGGCTTCCCCCAAAGAATCCTGGGAAGTGTAGTTTGTGAAGGCTGCTAGGAGTTGCTAAGAGACTCCTCTTCCCCTGACAGAGCTCCAGCAGCAAGAGGGGTTTAATAGTCAGCCCCTCTTCTGGGGATTATTATTATTATTATTATCTTTATTTATACCCCGCCCTTTTTCCAAAACTGGAACTCAGGGTGGCTTACACCTAAAAATGGGTACATATAATTTGGACATATAAAAATCTACATTTAAAATAGAATTAAACTCATTACACATTAAAACAATTAAACATCACCTAAAAATACCTAAAACCAATTTAAGAATAATGTAATCAAACAGTAAAACAATACAGGATACCTCTAGTTGTATCTAGATTGTAGTTCTGTGAGGGGAATAGGGCATCTCTGCCCTCTTCACAAATTATACTTCTCAGTATTCTTTGGGAGAAGCCATGACTCTCCAAAGTGAACTAAAGGCCTGGTGTGGATGTGGCCAGGGACAGCTTTGGTTTAAATTTGGGTGGGAGGCTACATGTGCCTGCTGTAGAATAAAAAGGTGGGGAAAGGCTGAAAAGCAATGATACTGTTCCCAATGTTTTCCTTTTGGAAAGGAAAGGGGCTTCCCCTCTGCCCAGTGCCCACCCATGCAATTTCCTCCACTCCTCCTTTCTACCTATCCTTCCCCTTCCTCCCCTTCTCTACTCTCCCCTCCCTCCCCATCCCCAAGATCAGTTTCACCTATCCTAAGCATGATAGTACAGGAGTAAATCCCAGTGAACTCAAAAAGAATACAAATGATCAAACCTGCCCTCCCCACCTCCTCCCTCCTATCCCCCCTTTTGCCCCTTCCCTCCCCTTCCTTCACCCCTCCCTCCCCAAAACTGGGGGAAGATGTGAGGAATCTTTTTTTTTTTAATTTACCTTCCAGCCTTAAATGCCTAGACTACACCGGGAGTATATGGATTAAAATTAATGGGACAAGGAATAAAAGGAACATAGTGGTTGGAATCTACTACCAACCACCCAATCAAGGAGAAGATGAAGACGAAACTTTTGAAAAGCAAGTTGCAAAACTTTCAAGGATGCAGTAGTAATGGGGGACTTCAATTACCCCAATACCTGCTGGGAGACAAATTCTGCCAAACACAGCCCTCCAAAAAATTCCTGTCTTATGTGGGAGACACCTTTCTCCTACAGAAAGTGGAGGAAGCAACTGGCAGCTATCCTTGACTTGATTCTAACCAACAGAGATGATTTGGTAGATGAAGTGGCAGTTACGGGAACTCTGGGGGAAAGTGACCACACTATACTTGAGTTCTTGATTTTAAAGGAAGCAAAAGCTGAGAGTAGCCATAGGCATGCCCTGGACTTCAGGAAAGCCAATTTTAATAAACTCAGAACAATGGTAAGTAAGGTTCTGTGGCAAGGTACCCTAGTGAGAAAAGGAGTCCAAGATGGGTGGGAGTTTCTAAAAGAGGAAACTCTAAAGGCACAGTGGCAAACAATTCCATCAAGAAAAAAAAGAGGGAAGACAGTAGAAGAAGCCAATGTGGCTCCACAGAAAGCTTAGAAATGACCTGAAAACAAAAAAGGACATATACAGAAAATGGAAGGCCAGACCACAAAGGAAGGTAGTGCGGAATTGCAGGGATGGTGTCAGGAAAGCTAAAGCTGAGAATTAGCTGAGAGATGCTAAAAGCAACAAAAAAAGATTTCATAGGAAAAGAGAGAGAAAAGAAATGGTGGCACAGCTATTCAGTGAGGATGGCAAAATGGTAACAGATGACAAAGAAAAGGCAGAAGTGCTCAATTCCTACTTTGGCTCAGTCTTCTCCCAAAGGGTCTGTGACCCTCCTGGGAAACTGAAGGGGCAGGAATGGAGCTTGAGGTAGATTGACAAATGGTCAAGGAATACCTGATCACTTTAAACATAAGAACATAAGAAGAGCCTGCTGGATCAGGCCAGTGGCCCATCTAGTCCAGCATCCTGTTCTCACAGTGGCCAACCAGGTGCCTGGGGGAAGCCCGCAAGAAGGACCCGAGTGCAAGAACACTCTCCCCTCCTGAGGCTTCCAGCAACTGGTTTTCAGAAGCATGCTGCCTCTGACTAGGGTGGCAGAGCACAGCCATCTTAGTCATATCAAATATAAAAGTTTTCCTTCAGATCTGTTGATATCAACAAAGGTGGTATTTTAGACCAAATCCATTCCCATTCTTTATTTCTTGTTGAATGTATTTTGCCCATTTCTTCATAAATTCAAAAATTTATTTTTAAATTTTATAATTATAAATTTTGCCAATTTATCCTTTACTGTTTTTTTATCTTAACAAAATTTCAAATAGTCTCTTCTCTAATGGTCGATACTTCCTATAAGCAAGTATGCTTCCTTATAGGCATGCTATTGTCTCTCCTTTTTGAAAATACTGATATAAATGTGGTCTTTGACCCTCCCCATTAAGCTAGTTATATCTATGTATGATTTAATTCCATGTTTAGAAGCAAAATCTTTTACACAGTCTAGATTTGCTTGATTCCACAACGATAGGTCTCCAAGCATCCCATTTACCTGTGCTATAAATTTGGTATAAAATGATGATGTGAGGTGAGAGACCTGTGACATTTTTTCTCTTAATTTATACCAGATTGTCAATCCAACACAAAGAGATGTAACCTTAATTGCAATTTGTATCCAATCACCCTCTTGGAACCGTAACATCGCCTTTGA
Organism: Rhineura floridana; assembly: GCF_030035675.1. Lineage (NCBI taxonomy): Eukaryota > Metazoa > Chordata > Lepidosauria > Squamata > Rhineuridae > Rhineura > Rhineura floridana. The sequence continues at coordinate 675,653 of NC_084495.1, forward strand.
TTGTGTTTTTAATATATGATTTTCTGCTTGTGTAACTAGACCCATTTCGTACCAATTTTAAATGTCTGCTAATCTTGTGGCATAATAATTTTCTACATGAGGAACCCCCATTCTTCCCTGTTCCAATTTTTTATATAAACCATTTGCTGCAACACATTGAGGGTTTTCCCCCCAAAAGGGTCCAAAATAAACCTATGCCAAGTTTGAAAAATAAGCGGTAAGACCCGTAATGACATAGAGATAGTCATCTTGGTAAAATATTCATTTTTACAATCGATATTCACCCCATCCAGGAAATTGGTAATGTTTTCCAATATTGAGATTCAGACTACAATTCTTGGTGCAATGTATCATAATAAATATTAGCCAATGGTATCAAATCTTGAATAATCCATATCCCCAAATATTTTATAGGTTTGTCGGACCAGGGAATATTCTTTATTAATTCTTATTATTAATTATTATTATTATTATATTATATATTATTATTATTATTATTAATTCTTTATTAATTGAAAGAGTTCAAATCTGCAGGGCCTGATGAGCTGTATCCTAGAGTATTGAAGGAACTGGCTGAAGAACTCTCAGAATCTGTTTATTATCTTTGCAACATCGTGGAGGATGGGTGAAGTGTTAGATGACTGGAGGAAGGCTAATGTTGTCCTTCTCTTCAAAAAGGGCAAAAAGGAGAAACCTGGGAACTACAGACCAGTCAGCCAGGCATCTTGGTTACAAAACAAAACAAATCCATTTAGCTCATAAGTAGCAATGGGCTGCCCATAAGGAACCGGGTAAAGGTTTGGGCTTCAGAACTGAGGCTAAATTTCTGGTGATAGGGGTTGATTTCAGAAACAGCAAGAGGGAAATACAATTAACAAAATATTTTCCTTTAAACTGAAGGCAATCATTAAATAATCCCCCGTGAAGGCAAAAAGTGTGTGTGGGGGGGAGGTATCCCTTTTTGCATCATTGGTGCATACCCGAAAACAATGCAAGTTTAAATGTACATATAAAATTAGAGAGAGTATTTACTTTGGCTGAGAGTTCCAGGCATGCCTTTTCAACTTTTCCCATAGTATTTCATAACGATTTCTATTATTGTATGTGACATAATGACAGTATCGTATTTAGGGATGGGCTTTTGGGGCAAAATGGGAACCAAATGAGAGCCGAACTTTTGATGAGAGTTGTTCAGGAATGTTGTCAAAAGCTGCCTTTTTCCTCAGAACTTTTCAGTTCTTCAAAGGAACCCTCTCACTGTGTCTCTTTCTGATCATGGGAGATATAACTTTCCATGCTCTTTTAAGCAGGTTGAACAGATTGGGACAGAGGGCCCAGTGCCCCCTCCCAGACTCTCAGACTCCTTCAACCTCATTCAGATTTCCTTCCCTTTGGATTCCTAGCTCCTAGGATTCCTAGCCCCTTTGGATTCCTAGCATCTGCACTGGATTTAAGGGCTGTTGGTTTGTTGGCTTATATATTTCTATCTATCTATCTATCTATCTATCTATCTATCTATCTATCTATCTATCTATCTATCTATCTATCTATCTATCTATCTATCTATCTATCTATCTATCTGTCTGTCTGTCTGTCTGTCTGTCTGTCTGTCTGTTTATTTTAATTTATTTAATTTATGTGCCGCCCTTCCTCCCAGAAGAATCCCAGGATCCCACTGTCTAGCCCAGACAGACTCTCAGAGTGGCTTACCAAGAATTCTCCTAATAAAAATTACATTCATGTCTAATATCCGTAACAGAAATGTCCTTTTGGTGAGATGATCCGAGAGGCACTTCCTGCCCTCGGCCTCGGCCGTCCTTTGTGTTGTCCTCTGAGGCAAAGGAGGGGGGCTGAGCACGGTTTAGTCTAAGCCACACTGCCCACCCCCAAACTGTAGCGTAATGGCAAATCCAGAAGTACAGGGTGCCTTCATGACAGTCACAGCCGCCGCCACCCTTTTTTGCTGCTGGGTTGAGAATTAGATCCTTGTTAATGCCTTCTCTCACAACAACAGATGTCCGTAGCAGCCAATAAGCATGAAAGGAGAGAGTGTTAGCTGCTGAGAAGAGTCTTCTCAGTGGCTGACTCACCTGCTTTTACTCTGATTGGCTCCAACCAGCAGGAAAGGACAAGGAAGCATATCAGAAGACTTTTCTCAGTGGCTAACACACTCCTGTTTAGTACTGATTGGCTCATAGGATGATGGAGTCATAGGGAAAAAGTAAGGGGTCTAAGACCCCCGAGACCCCGGACGACTACACCCCAAACGAAAGTAATTTGTCCCTTATTAGCAGGGCTGTTTTGTGTGTGACAACACTCACCAGTACAGAGTACCTGTGCCTCCCATGCCAGTCATTTTGTGCTGGCACCCACCGTACTTTTATCAAGATATTAGTACTGGGACCTCATTTTTCCCCCAGTAAAGCACTGACTAGTAGCATAGGATCAGAGCTTGGAAAGTTACTTTTTTTGAACTACAACTCCCATCAGCCCAATCCAGTGGCCATGCTGGCTGGGCTGATGGGAGTTGTAGTTCAAAAAAGTAACTTTTCCAAGCTCTGCATAGGATTATGAAGATTTGAGGGCATCTATACCCCTCCCTGGGCCTGCTCCACGTTCCAACTGTTCTGGCCTGGCTGGAATGCTCTGAGGCTCCTTCTTCCTTGCCTGCGTGGCGGACAGAGGCGTGTGTGAGAGCATGTGTAGAAACTAGCATAGCTGTGCAAAGGTAACATTTACACTTGTTGTCCCACCCATGTTTGCCTCTGGCAAGTGGCCCTTGGAAGGTTGCCCAGAAAAGCATTCTCTGCCCCTGCCCTAGAAGATGGGGTTGCATAGGACCAGGTGCAACAAGAGGTGCTTTCCTTGTGATTATGCTGCAGGAATGCAGTGCCCAAGTCAAGCGCCAGCACAGGAGCATCCCTGGGCCTGGACAGTTCTCCTGAGTGGCACAGCCATGGCTGGGGAGGGGAGAGGGACCACTGGCACCCTAAACAATTTCCTGGGGGCGGTTCATGTAGCTCAGCACTGTAGGAAGGCAGAAAGGGTCCCCAAACAGGATGTCCCCATTACTCTGGGACCTCAGAGCAGCAGGAGGTACATTTAAAGCTCCTTTGGGAGGAAGGGCAGGATATAAATTTAATGAATAAATAAATAATACCTAATAAATAAACAAATATTTGTGCAAGGATTAAGGTGGGGTTTCAGCTTTGCAGCAACTCAGTATACTTCAGAGGAAATGGTTTCTTGTTGGTGTTTCAAGAATCAGGCAGATAAGGGTGTCAAGTCAACAAAGGAGGTTTCCCCACTTCAGCTTCAGGCTGATGTCAGATTCCTGGTTGAAAGCTGCAGCAAACGGTGGTCCACGTTGCCCTCTGACATTGCACAGCAGGAGTAGCCAGCCTGATGTTCTTGGGCTTCACCTCCCATCAGCCCAGCCGGCGGTCAGGGATTATGGGAGCTGCAGAGCAGCTACATATGGAGGGTGCCAGGTGGGCTGTCCCTGGCGCATGGGCACACACCAAAGAAGTGCCAGGCCTGACACGGTGGGGCTGAGGAGCAGGGCCAGAGCAGGCTGGAGCTGGCAAGAACAGACCTCTTAGTTGCTTGACCTGGTGAGCAAGGCTGATCCAGACACATTTAGAGGATTTGAGAAATGTAGCCAAACGTGAGTAAGGAGGCTCCCTTGCCTGGTAGGAAAGATATTCCTGCTGTTCCTTCTTTGGGCTGGACATGGAGGGGTGGGCACAGGATTCTTCCCCACCTGACATCCCAAGACCCACTGTGCATTTGAGTTGACAGGTGAGTTCTTTCTATGCATTTACTTCGATCAGTCTAGTTACTCTATGCTTAGTCAAGGATCATGCACACGCCGTAACGATGGGCGCCTCTTGTCTGTCGTTGCAACAGGCCATGAGCATCCCTGCAGCATTATTCTTGCCTGCCTCCGCGACTCTGTGGACCTGCTCCAAGGAACCAACAACAATGTGCTCCTGACTGATGACTATGAAGCTTCTCTCCTGGATCAGCTCCCCAGGGATAGGCAATGTCAGTTCATCCTGAAACCCAGACCCCATGCTCCAGTGCAAGTGCAGACAGGTAAAAATAGATGCTGGGAAGACTCCGCTTGTGACCTATTGGTATCATTATGGGAACAGTTTTAGTACTAACATGACATTTCTCACAAACTCAAAATCCAGTAAAGTTTCAGAATTCAGATGCAACTGTGTGACTTTTGGGCAAATGTAGCTTTTAAGATTTTCCCTTTGAGGGGTATGGTTTTACCCAGAACTGTTGTTGGTGAATTTAAGGCAATAAGATTAGCCTTAAATTTTATTACACACCTTGTTGTTTTTTAGCAAATCACTGGATTCCAACAGCATCAAATATCATTAACGGAGACAGTTGACAGACACGGATCAAGTTAGAACACACACACCCCGTCATGGCTGCTCTACAGTTTTTAAAAAAGTTGGGCCAATCAGATTGTGGCTCCTGTGTCACATTTGTTTTGTCACATCTGTTGCTAGTTTGCACAAGTTATTCTGATTTCCCCTGGTTGGAGTAGGGATGTGTGTCAAGGAGAGAGGAGACAGAAAGTTGAAAAGGGGGAAAGGTTTGCTCAGGCAGAGGGATGACAGGGTGAGGAAAGGACATTTGGAATTTCATGGAAGACCAGAAGTCCCACTTCCTAATCCCTGGGAATCCCTACAAACCACCCTTTCATCATGGTACCTAGTTTATACCACATGAACTATGCCTTGCAAAGGGAACCTTTTTCTTTAACCCCCTTTTTAAAAAAAGATGTTTTTAAAGGTTTTTTTAAAGGTTTTTAACGTTGTTTTGTTTTAATGTATTTTAAGGTCTTTTTATGATGTTTTAAAGTGTTTTTAGTGTTTCTGCTTGCTGCCTTGGGCTCCTGCTGGAAGGAAGGGCGGGGTATAAATAAAATAATAAATAAATAAAATAAAACCTGAAACCTAAGGGAAATTTGTGCTTTCAGAAACTTTGCAGAAACACACCAAGAGGAAGAAATCTTTGATTGATTGGGTCCGCCGCAGTACCAGCACACCAACTGGCAGCCCAGCATCGCAATCCCCAAGCAGCCCGCGGAAACTTTTTGGCCTCTCCCTAGCATCTGTGTGTCCTGATGGAAGCCTTCCCAAGCCCATTCTGGTAAGACGGGGATCCAAGGGGGTCCTGCAGGGGCATTTATTTATTTATTATTTTATTTATTAATTGTGCTTTTATACCGCCCTTTAGCAATAAGCTCTCAGGGCGGTGTACAACAATAAAAACAGGTTAAAATACAAGTGAGTATAAATACAATACACTATAAAAACATATATGAAAACAAGATTGCAACAAAAAGAAATTAAAATTAACATTTGAAATTTAAAATTTAAATTTAAAATGCCTGGGCAAAGAGGTAGGTCTTTACCTGGCGCCGAAAAGATAACAAAGAAGGCGCCAGGCGTATCTCGTCAGGGAGGTCGTTCCATAATTCGGGGGCCACTACTGAGAAGGCCCTAGTTCTAGTTGTTGCTCTCCAGGCCTCGCTATGCGTTGGAACCCGGAGAAGGGCCTTCGACGTCAAGCGCAGCGAGCGGGTAGATACATAGCGGGAGAGGCGTTCCACCAGGTATTGCGGTCCGATGCCATTAAGGGCTTTATAGGTAAGAACCAACACTTTGAATCTGGCATTGCTGCAATACAGCTCTGTTTGCTCTTTGTTCACTGCATCATGCCAATTTAGAAGCACTGGAAGTAGACTATGAAGGCAGCTGAGGAAGGGAGGTGCAACAAAGTGGTCTGTGGCCAGAGCAGGGAGCAGGGCGGCCTGGAGTCATGAGCATGTGCACACTGCAGAGGAGTGAGTGTGCCTTGGATGTCCGGCCAGCTTTTCCCACCACAAACATGTCACACAGATCTCACCAGGTAGCACTGGGGGCAGGGCCCTCCAATTACAGGTGAGACTCTCCATAAAGAAAGCTGTCAGTCTAATGCAGAGGTGCTCCTAGGTAAGTTCTTGGGAAAATTTCAGAAGGATGGGCGCAGTGGTTAGGGCGTTATGAACAAGAACCAGTATTGAGGCGTTAATAATTATTTTGTTTTCTGCACATTGATGCAATGTCTGATATATTGTTTCTACATCCCCCTTGAAAGCATTGTGACTGGAAGTCAAAGGAGTGTTCCAGCTAAGTAACTCCCTGACGGAAAACTAGAACTGTCTGTCCCACACCTCTTTACTATACACCTCCTCTCCTTTCTGCCTGGTGTTTTCCATTTATGCAAAGCTCCAGGAAGATTACAACAAGGATAGTTAAATAAAAAACCCTCAGAAGCTCTCCAGAGGTTCCAAAGTGGTTCCAGAGCCTCAGAGCCACTTCATCTGACTATTTTGAATGCGAGTTCTCTTTAGATTCCAAGGCAGTCCAAATATCTCACCTCAGACTACTTCCTCATCTGAGGCCAATGCCTTCTGATGCCATCTCCTGAGTTAAGACTGTCCTTTGTAGTCAAGTCTTATATTGGTTCACAGTTCAAGTACTAGAATAGCCCCAAATGAACTGACTCAATATCTTTTCCATCATCTAGGCTTCCTTGATAACAGTTAACAGTTAATGATGAGGTATATTCCCTCTGATTTGTCTAAAACACAAATTAAATCTGATAATTATCCTTGGTGATCATATAACAGACGTTGTGACTTCCCCACTCCCATTCAGGATATTCTACAACTGCTGTACCATGAAGGTCCATCCACAAGAGGCATCTTCAGGCGTTCAGCCAATGCCAAGATTTGCAAAGAGCTGAAAGAGAAACTCAACACTGGAGATGATGTTCAGGTGGATGGTGAATCTGTCTTTGTGGCGGCAGCAGTCATAACGGTAAGTCAGGCCATATCACAAGCACTTAAATTTAAGGACTAGGATGTTTAAGTTGCTGTGCAGAGTAACAGGGAGCTGCTTCTGAGACTTAGTATGAAAAAAAATGGAAACGGACTGCCTTCAAGCTGATCCTGACTTATGGCTACCCCGTGAATAGAGATTTCGTGGTAAGTGGTATTCAGAGGGGGGTTACCATTGCCTCCCTCTGAGGCTAGTCCTCCCCAGCTGGCCAGGGCCTGCTCAGCTTGCCACAGCTGCACAACTTTCAGCTGGGGGGCAACTGGGCTCCTTGGGACTATGCAGCTTGCCCACGGCTGCACAGGTGGCAGGGTACGTAACCCCTGAGCCACTCACTGGGGGGGGGGGTGATCTTTAGCTGGCCCTTGACACCCAGGAGACACGAGCAGGGATTTGAACTCACCGAATCTGGACTCCCAGCCAGGCTCTCCTCCCCACTGTGCTATACCAGCTGAGACTTAGTATGGGGAACCTGAATTCAGAACTGATGAAAGTTGTTTCGCATGACACTCTCAGCCAGTGACAACCACAGTTACAAATCAGCCTATGCTCATTTCCAGATATGTCAGCACATGGTAAGGCCGTTGTATGAAATTCAGAGTAAACCAAGATTTTCAGGCAAAATTGGATGTTCTCCCTTGGGTGAATGATTTGGGGAATCTCAAGGAAAACTTTTAAAAAAGAGTTTCTATAATATTAGCAACACTTCTTGGCCCAGGACGTTTGGGTGGAGGAAGGCTTCATATATTCCTAGACTGCCACCAACATTCCTCTGAAGTGAAATTTTGAACATTTGGCAAAATGTCTAAAGATGGAGGAGGAATCTGATTCAAATGGATTTATAGTGTACAGAGAATTCTGATCTGATTAAAGTTTCCCTGTATCAGAGCACCTTTTGCATTGAGCACCTTCTTATTTCTGAGCCACTCAATGCATTGTTGTTGTTTTTAAAAATACTAATTATATGCAAAATTATGCACAAGCATTATATGTATAATACACATTTTACTTTAAGAGTAAAGCCCCATATAATACTATATTTCTGCAGCATAATTTTACAAGTATTCATATGCAAGTATTTTTGTGCATTGTTGTATGGATCTGTTAATGTACTGGTTACTTTAGGAAACATAGAGTGTAAATGTATATTATTATTATTATTATTATTATTATTTATATCCCACCCTTCCTCCTGGGCTCCTGCATAATGCAATATGTGAGAATTGTTCATATTTTTAGTGGAACTGATATAAAAATAACTAGCTTCTCACTGAAATCAAGAAGCAAGGTGGGAATTAGAAAAAAATCTGTGAGGACAATCTCGACATCTAGATTTTCAGAAAATTCCATCCCTAAAATCAGATTTCCATATGATAAGTGAAATTTCTCAGAGCAGATTCAGCACATCCCTGTTTGTGGGCCTGGCCCAGCGGCAGCTTGTGGGACTGATATTCAGAGAGCGACATTTGCCAAAAGCCAGCTGGACTGAGCTCAGGTCCAGAGGGTGGCAGGAAGTCTGGAAGGGCTGACCCTAAAACTTGGATCAGAGTATGGTGTGGCTTCGTCCTGGTGTGGCAGGAGAGGGCAGAGCACAGAGGAGGATCTGGACTGGGGGGTAGCAGAAAGACCAGAGTAGATGTTGACTATCTTGAGATGCTAAATAAGAAGTGACAGGCCTTAGCAATGTCGTACAAGTGGATGGATAAGGAAGGGGGAGAGGCGGTCTCAAGAGAAGTCAGAGTGACGCCAGGAGATAATACAGGATTATGCAAGTTTTAACCTGCCAAGTCAATTGCAGCCCACTAGTCCTCTTATATATTCTCCTGCTTAGTGCTTGACAGTCTCCCTCTCTCCATTCGGAATGTCTCTGGCAGGCAGCAAAACCAGGAGATTTATCAAGCCATTGGGAGGCTGCTGTACATGCTGCCCAGGGCCTGTTACGTCATGTTTTGATTGGGTAACTTCTCTCATAGACTGTGGGAATGCTATATGTTGACTTCAGCAAATCTTTTGACAAAGTGCCGCATGGTATTCTGATTAGCAAACTAGCTAAATGTGAGCTGGATGGAACAACTATTAGAGGAACTACAGTTGGCTACAGAATTGTACTCAATCAATGGTTAGGGTTATCAGTGGTTCCTTCTCAAATGAGGGGAGGTAATGAGTGGGGTACTGCAGGTCTCGGTCCTGGGCCCAGTGCTCTTCAACATTTTTATTCATGACTTGGATGAGGAGGTGCAGGGAACGCTTATCAGATTTGCAGATGATACAAAATTGGGAGGGATAGCTAATACCTTGGAAGACAGAAACAAAGTTCAAAGATATCTTGATAGGCTAGATGGCAAATGCTGTTTTAGGCTGCATTAACAGAAGTATAGTTTCCAAATCGTGTGAAGCATTGGTTCCCCTCTATTCGGCACTAGTTAGGCCTCATCTTGAGTACTGTGTCCAGTTCTGGACACCACACTTCAAGAAGGATGCAGACAAACTGGAACGGGTTCAAAGAAGGGCAACGAGGATGATCAGGGGACTGGAAACAAAGCCCTGTGAGGAGAGCCCAAAAGAACTGGGCCTGTTTAGCCTGGAGAAGAGAAGACTGAGGGGAGATATGACAGCACTCTTCAAGTACTTGAAAGGTTGCCACACAGAGGAGGGCCAGGATCTCTTCTTGATCATCCCAGAGTGCAGGATATGGAATAATAATAATTATTATTTATTATTATTATTATTTATTAGATTTATATACCGCCCGACTAGCGATAGCTCTCTGGGCGGTGAACATAAAATAGCATAAAAATACAATAAATAACAGAATAATACTAGTAATACAGTCAAAAATCAAATACAATAACATTTTTAAAGTAAATCAATTTAGCTTAAAATGCTTCAGAGAATAGGAAGGTTTTGACCTGGCGCCGAAAAGACAGGAAAGTCAGCGCCAGGCGTACTTCCTCGGGGAGACCATTCCATAGTTCGGGGGCCACCACTGAGAAGGCCCTAGATCTTGTCACCACCCTCCGGGCCTCCCTGTGAGTTGGAACCCGGAGGAGGGCCTTCATAGCAGAACGTAGTGTACGGGCCGGTTCATATCGGAAGAGGCGTTCCGCAAGGTATCGTGGTCCCGCACCGTATAAGGCTTTATAGGTCAATACCAACACTTTGAATCTGGCCCGGAAACATATTGGCAACCAGTGCAAGCGGGCCAGAACAGGTGTTATATGCTCGGACCGCTTGGTCCTTGTCAGCAATCTGGCCGCCGCATTTTGCACTAGCTGTAGCTTCCGAACTGTCTTCAAAGGTAGCCCTACGTAAAGCGCATTACAGTAGTCCAAACGTGAGGTTACCAGAGCATGTACCACTGATGTGGGCTTAAGGTACAGGAAGCCAGTTTTCGACTGAACATCAGGAAAAACTGCTTAACTGTTAGAGCGGTATGACAATGAAGCCAATGACCTCAGGAGGTGGTGGGCTCTCCAACGCTGTAGGCATTCAAGAGGCAGCTGGACAGACACCTGTCAGGTATGCTTTCATTTGGATTCCTCCATTAAGCAAGGGGTCGGACTCGATGGCCTTATTGGCCCCTTCCAACTCTAGGATTCTATGATTGTAAGTTGTGCAGACCTGAGATAACAGTATCTTTTATTGCGGTTAAGAAGTGTGAAGGGGCAGCAGTGGGAAGAGAATCTGTGTAGAAAGATTAGAGGCATTAAGTGTACCATTCTTATGGAGATTATTAAAGACTTTACAGCCCCTGCTCCCATGATAGTGCAAACTCTTCTTATGGAGGTATTAATGGCCTTAATTTTGCCTGCAAACAGTGAGAGTTATGGTATTGTCTCTCAGATGGGAGCTGGTGTCCTGTTATTTGGGACCTCTTGTGGGTGCGCTCCGCAACGTCCTGGCAAACGAAAGCAAGGGTGACACAGCAGCAATATGCTTCCATCGGCACAGCTCTGCCCATAAGGCTGTAGGACTGAAGTGCAGGGGGCCCATTTGTGATGTGTTGCTCCTTCTACGCAAAGGTGGGGAGCCTCTGGCCCACTGTCAAGTGGAGACAGGTAAAGGCCTGGCTCTGCCGAAAGGGGTTTGTCAGCACCACCAGTCGGCTGGCTGGCAGCTGATGGTCTTATGGTCTTTGAAGCCAAGCTCTCCACCAGGCTACCTGATGTCATTGGGCTGCCATGTGACTGACAGCTGGGCCATCAGCCAGTTCCAGTTCCCGCCCCTGTTCTAAACTATGAGCTTTTCAAAAGAACAAAAATGAGTGCCTTATGCTTTATTATAGGACAAAGCTCAGAGCTGACTCAATCACTCTGAATGACTGACCAAATCACTCTGTATGTGTATATTCAATTTAGGATTTTCTGCGAAATATACCTGACAGTGTTCTGTCCTCAGACATGCACAGCCTGTGGATGGAAGCCATGGATAAGGAAAACCAGGCACATAAGATTGAAGCACTCAAGAGGTTTGTAACTGGAACAATCTGCTTGCTTTGAGACTGAGCGCCCAATCATTGGGGGGGGGAGTGCTGCTGCCAACCTGTGCCATCTTCCAGAAATGCATGGCATGATGTCACCATGTTTCCAAGCTCTACTTCCATTGTCTACTGAGCTCAGTGATGTCATGTCAGGCCCATAGCTGGGGGGTCAGGAAATCCTTTGCACATACCCTAACCTGCAAAGGAGCCCCATGCACACTGCAGAGGATATTGGGACATGCTCAAGGGTGCATGCTGTGCTGAAACAGGTCCTAAGATTTCTTGAAAGTTTTCTTCTGTGAAAGGTGCTTTCTTTTTTCTGTGAACTGATTTGATTTGCACTTGTTGAAATAATAAGCAAACTGAAACACAGGAATCCTTTGAAATTCACACTTCTCTGAATTCTGTGATGGAGTTCTCCAACCAAAGCTTTTGCATAAAACTATATTATATTAAGGGAAATTGTTCACAAAAATGTGTGTTTTAGGCAAAAATTCATAGAAAATGTATATATTAGGATAAATGTGCATTTGTTTTTAAGAAGAAAAAGTCACTAATTGATATGAAAATGGGGTGAACTGAAGGCTGGAAACATTAGCAATAGAAACAAACTGAAATGGCCTGATGCATCGATCCCTAGCCCCAGCTGTCTGCGCTTCCCAATCTGAAAAGCCCCATGGGAAGAGTTGCTGAACAATGTCTTCTCCTGAGTTTTAATTGAGGCATGGGAAGTCGATGAAGCCTGCCCACCAAGCACCTAAGATCAGTCTGCTGACTGGTTTTATTTTGAAGGGGAGTCCTTACACACACAAAAATCCATGCTGATTTCTTTAAAAGTAAAAAGACTTCGCTTTTTAAAAAAGGAACACTTTCCAGGCACACAGTAGGCAATCTCCCCACCTTCCTATGTCCACCTATGGAAGCCATGGGGTTTTGATGCAGCATGGGCACCTGTGAAGGCTGCTGAGTGCAGAGCACCAGTGAGAAGATTTGCAGAATGAAAGACAGCCACATACAGTCCTTGGCCACTTCAAAAGTAAGGAAAGCACAATAAAAGCCCTGCACCCCCTTATGAAGATTTCACTGATGTTTCTCCCCACCCCACCTCCTTGATAATCTTTGAATGCAATTTCTTTTGTCACTAATTGTTGGGAAAAACATGCAGGAGACATGTTCAGCACAGCACTAGTGCATGTTCAGTTGACATGGGGCACTGGACAGTCATGTTGGGTCCTTACTGTCAACATGCTTGATCTCATCAGGCAACTGCCCCTGTATCCTCATGGCCTTTTGTGTTTTAAAATTTGCATATTTGTTTTTATTGTTTTCAATTGCTGTAAACTGTCCAGAGAGCTTTGGCTATGGGGCGATATATAAATGTAATAAATAAATAAATAACGGCCATGGAAGTAAAATACAGCCTGGAGACTCTCCTGCAGTTGCACACTGGATGCTGCCCCACAGTGAGGGAGCTTGCCCACCATTACTGATCTGATTGATCATATCACTGTGTGTTGTGATGTGAGGGTCAGACTAAGATTGGGATCCTTTAGATAAAATAGTTCAATAAACCACATTCTAGCAAGATGGAGAATTTTAAGCACGCAAAAGAAGGGAGATGGAAATAACTGTTATTTGGTCCACTACTAGGGTGGAAAGCATGGAAATGTAGACCTTTTCTGATTCCTGTCAGCCTAACCTCAAAAGAAGGACCATTGCTCAGCAGTAGACCACATGCTTTACAAAAAAATATCCCAGATCAAATCCCTGGTTTCTCCACTTAACAGGATCAGGCGATGGAGAAGAACCCTGCCTGGATCCTTGGAGGAGTACTGGCAAGTCAGTGTTGACAACACTGAGCCAAATGGTCTGGTCTGGTCTGAGGCAGCTTCCTGTGTCCTAGCCTCACACAGTTGTTGTGAGGATTAAATTGCGAAGGGAGAACAGATTGAAAACACAACCAATGAGCAAGCAAGCAAACGTCAAAGATTCCCTTGAGCACATTTAAAAGCCACCCTTCTAGTTTATGCCAGCAGTTCTCCCTTCTTTCTGTTTTTGATGGCTTCCCATGGGCTTCATACACAAGCAATATAACAAGTTCATAATTTGGGATGGAATTTTAGATGTAGAAATGCTCGAGGTTCAAATCCTGATAAGGATGCATCTGTGATGAGAATCCTTTGCAGTCAGCCTGCGTTTCAGTTTTTGCAAATTCTGTCATTTGTTTTATAGCTGACAAGCAGTGTACCACAAAGGGAAATCATTCCAGACCCATCAGCTGGCTAAAGAGGTTGCAGATGAGGCCCCTTGATTGCATGCTTATTCTTCATTTCCCATCAGTTTCACAGGGGAAATGAAATCTATAGCCCAACCCTGCAGTTGCCAAGGGTCAAACCCAAGCAGCAAGCTATTTAAGAAGTTGAAGTGTTGCAAATGTTCACTCTTTACAAATAGTCCTTTCAAGTGTCAACTGATGTGTGAATGCAATACAAAACCATTTGGTGTATTTTTCCCCTGTGCTAAGTTGCAGTTATGCCATGAACATTTCATCTGATGTGCTCCCTCCAGGGAGCAGATTCACCTTCTTTGTCTCCTTTTGCCAGTTTAGTGAATCAACTCCCAGAAGCTAACCTCATTTTGCTCAGACACCTGTTTGGAGTCCTGTATCACATTGAGCAAAATGCCGTCGAGAACCAGATGAATGCCTTCAACTTGGCTCTCTGCATAGCTCCCAACATGCTCTGGCTTCCCAGCCCAACAGGCCCTGAGGAGGAAAGCAAAGCTACGAAGAAGGTAACCTCTGCTTTGGGTTTCCACCCACTTCCCTTCCAGGGGCTCCAATACTGCACAAAATCAAGGTTATCTTTATAGTCCCCTTTCTCAGAGCTGAACACATCACACATGGCAGTTGCCAGATGCAAAAATAAAAAATAAAAAATTAAGGTGAATGTAGCAGTATAAATCCTGAAAATATTTATTATAATAAAGTGAAATAAACCAAGAATGCATCAATATAACAGAATATATCTAAATTCAAACATGAAAAGTTTTTTACAAAAATATATGTCAAAAACAATATATAAATATGAATATTGTTTCTGATATGGAACAAGATTAGTAGGAGAAATCAAATTCTAATGTGGTGAGGATGTTTTCAAGATGGTCCAGCCAGACGCGTTTCGACACAAAATGTCTTTTTCAATGGCTATAAAACTGGCTCACAACATGAATCAAATATAATTCAGTATCCAATGAATTATTGCAATTAATGCTTTTAACACATTGTCCTTGTCCACAAATTTATATAAATATTATTTCTACCTTTGGTATTCATTAAAGTTGCCAGATGCATCCTGGGCTGGGCTGGGCTGGTTCAGTCGTACAGGCCACAGGATATTTGTGTGCACGGCTAGCCAGGAGTGGACTTACAGTTAGGCAGAGTGAGGAGCTGCCAGTGCTGGAGAATCAGGACAGAGTGGCGTGTACCCGGAGCTGCTGATCCCAGGGATGGATGCATCTAACTCGTGGAAAGGGACAGGGAGGAATCTTGTCCTTTGCTTTATATGTTAACAGGGGAGCAGCAGGACCCTTTGCTGCCTGAGCAAACTCCTCCATGCATATCAGATAGGAAGGTGGGTTGTAGTGCTGATGGCGTGTTTCAGCCCTCCTTCACCCCGTGGAAGAGAGGCTGAAATAATTTCATGTTGTAGTCGACAGCATCGTTTTATCAGAGTCAGCCAGAGCACATTCTGCCTTGGCAAGGGATACTGGTGCTGGATGCAGGAGGCCAGGTTGATACAGGTGCTGTACTTGATACAGGTGGCCAGGCTGGTGCAGTTCCTGATTGAAAATTCAGCTGAAGTTTTTGGAGGGGACATAGCTACATTGTTCGAGCCACCAGATAAAGAGACGTCCAAGAGTGTGGATGACTTGCTGGGTAAGGCCATGATGGAGATACTTATTTATTTGGAAGAGTTTATATCTAGGGTGTTCAAGGCCGCTCACAGGCAGCTGGGGGAGGGGGGCAATAAAATGGAATAGGAAAGAATCACATGATTGGCTCTGCCCACATAGTGCCTGTGTTCACACGTGCCGCCCAGTCCAACAGCATGCAGAAGCAGCTTCTGTGCTGTGTGTGTGCGTGTGACACACAGAGAGAAGGGTCCCAAGCCACAAGGAAGCTGATTTTGCAATTAACCCCCCCAAACTAACTTGTGCCATTGATTTCAGTAGGACCCAAGGGTGCTTCCAGATGAGGTCTTGACATTGTAAACAGATCATTGAGATACCACAAATGTGTTGTTGGCAACAAGTTTTCTTTACTTGCTGCATCTTGCTCAGAAAGAGTAAATAAAGAGGTTGGGGGCAGGAGATAGGGCTGGTGTTCTGATGATAGCAAGGTTGTGTGGGTGCTGCAAGAAGCCTTGCGTTCTTGAGAAGATGCGCTTCTTCTCCCTTCCAGGTCAGCAGAATGATTCCTCGGATGAAATGGAATATGCCGCACCTCACCGGGAACGAGCAAAGCAGCATTATATGCTGGAAGCGGATGACAGCCTGTTCAGCCCATCTGAGGGGCTGCTGCTTAGCACAGAGCAAGAGAACTGGGATTTGTTTAGTGAGATCACTGCTTGCTACCAAAGCAAAACCAGGGGTCTTGCCAGCTCTGGCAGTTACGGCCTCCTGGGAGAGGAAGGCTCCTTCTGCTCACTGAGCCCTGCAAGGAATCGGTGCTCCTCTGAGCCCAGCGTCTGCCTGAGCTCTCAGCATCCCACCCAGGACCATGAGCCAGTGGTCCGGCAGTCCAGCTGTGACGCCACCATCGTGCACAGCCATGGAGATTACATCCGAAGGCTCAAGCAGCTGCAGCTGGAGAGTCAGAAGCTGATTGACGAAGGGTTGAGCCCTGGTCTGAACAGAGCAAGGCAGAGGAGTCTCTGGAGACCTCCTCCAAGCAGCAGCGTGGCAAGACAGCTTGGCCTTCAGAAGACATGCTTGTCCAGCAGGTCCAGTTTCTCCAGCCTGTCCTCCACCACCACATCCCCTTCAGCCTCTTCGTTAAGCTCCTTGGACAGTGCTTTCTCCTACTGCTCTGAATCGTCTGCCTTCAGCCCCACTGATGTCTCCACCCTGCCATTCATGTTTGGCACATCCACTAGGCTCCATGCCTTGTCCCCCAAGATAGCAAAGAGGTCCTTGAAAGAACGGCACAAACCCCTGACCTCTCCTTTGCCACCAGGCCCTTGCAGTGTAGACATTTGCCCTGAGAACCAGGGGCAGGGCCAAGACAGCCGCTGCAGCAGCGGGGCAGGGAGGGTCTTCATGCCTGTCCATGCCATGGGAAGCTCACTTGATGAGGACAGCTGGGATGAAGGCAAGACAGAGGCAAGATACTCTGAGATGCTCTGTCATGCTCCTGTCAAGCCAGACTCCAGGGACTGTGTCCCTAACACAGAGCGTTCCGCTCTGCTGAGCCAGCAAGCACAGAGGGAGACATCTGTGAAGCACATTGAGATAAAATGTCCTGAAGCTGCAATTCGCAGTCAAGGAAGCTTGAAGCGCACCAAGATCACAGTATACATGGTCCCAAAAGAGAGGAGTCCAAGAGCATCTCCTGTGGGGCAAGATGAGGAGGATGTAGCTCCAGGAAGCAACGGGGGCACCCACTCAGATGGCAACAGCCACCAAAGTGTCCCCAAAAGCCTACAAAGTGTAAGAGTTCATATTCCACAGACGGTGTTTTATGGGCAAAACACTCCTCTGGTCCTCCAGTCTGTCTCAAGGAGATTCCACCATGAATCTGTGGTGGCCCCCCAAACCACTCCACTCGTGGCAGAGGAGCTAGGGCATCCCGTTCAGCAAGGAGGAAGACACAATAAGGACAGCAGGAGCACCTTCAGCCACACCTTCCGGATTGTCCTCCCGGCCACCGTCCGCAACACTGTCCGGGAGTACTTTAGTCGGGAGAGCTCTAAGGGCCACTGCACGGCAGGAGCTGCCGAAACGGTGGAGAACGAGCTTATCTGGAGCAGGGTGGAGTGGCTTGGAATCCAGCGCTGCCCCAGCCCCCTGGCCGAGGAGCACAGGAAACTGATGTATGCGGAAGAAACGTTTGTGTAGAGCACTCACACCTTCACGTGCTGGTTTTGGTTTTCCTCAAATGTAGGGAGGATTGATCCTGTAAAAGGGTCCTGTAAAATACTTGCTGAGATGTGAAGAATTTTACCAGGCTGGTGTAAAGCAACATCCAATGTGCTCATTCATAGCTTTTGTCTTGTGCCCAAAAGAAAGAACAGCCACAGATGTCTGCTAGCTTGAGGCTTTGTGCAAAAGGTGTTGGGCTCCCTTCCAGCTCCAGTGCCCAGAGAGGAGGGCGGGAAGGAAGGAGTTGGAGCCCTCAAAGGAAAGTGTTTGTTCAGCTCCATGCAAACGTCACAGTGCAGAACCCACAAGAACCTAAGATGACCTGTTCAGGCACATTGAAAAATGCCACAGAAATTTTGCTCCAAGTCTTCCTTCATTCCCTTCAGTTCTCCGTTTCTCCTTCCTTGCTATTGCAAGCTTTTACATTTTGCACTGTTCTCTAGTTTTATTGAATTTGTAAAACCTGCCATGGGCCCGTATTAGAGCGAAATATAGAGACAGAAGGATGAGAGATGGGATACAAAAATGAATTACGCCTTTGTATGGAAGCAGAGCCTCCTTGATTTCCTGTGGAATGTACATCCAAGTAGGCGTTTGTAGGGTCACAGCCCTCTTCATTTTTAGTGATGATTTCCAAAAGAATCTAAAAAAACCTGGACACTCACTGACTTTAATTATGAACTGAGCATCAGACTTCCTCAGAACCTTCAACCAGTCTCATCCCTATTGTAACTGTTGCTGTGCTCCCTTCCTTTCTCCATAAGACATATTTATTCCAGTTGGGGCCTTAATGAGGGAACCATTCAATGGGGGGGGGGAGGATGGTGACATTTCAGCATTGTCTTTGCTGGGCTAAGGATTCAAACAAACTTCTGTCACTTTTTTAAGGATCTAGATTGGTTTGGGTTTGCATTATGTCCAAAGAACCTGCGGAAGTTGTTACGCCAGGCAGATGAGTATGTGACAAAGCAAGAGGTGTGTTGGTCTGCTAATTTTGGAATTGTCAGTTGGCTGCTTTCTACTTAGCGAAGGCCTATTGAAGCTCTCTTAAGGTATTCCAGACTGGCCAGATTTCATGTGGCTTATAGTACATACCTTGGAACACCGTGAATGGGAAGTGCCCTCCATGTTTCAGCTTGCTCTGATGCTGATTTGCTTCATATACATAAACCTTAGTTCTGTCTAAGGTTTTGCACTAACGTGGCCTTTTAAAAGTTTGGACAAATGTCTCTGAATGCCTCTCCTTTGACCACCTTGCTACTTTCCTTTACCCCTCAAGTCCCTAGTTCAGCACTGACAACTTGATATATTTTTGTGCTAATTTATTTATACGGTGAAGGGAACAAAGGAGTTGTTTATGCCTTTCTACAACTCTAGGTACTTCACAGTCCTGTAGAAATATCTCAAGGTCCCTCCTATTCCAGCTGTTTTTAAACTTTGCTGCATCAAAGTTACTGGTGGTTATGATTATTGTCATTTATAATGTCTCAAAGTGACTTACAAATGATAGTAAAATATACAGAACAAAATGTTTAAAACTAATATACAACACAAGGTAATCAAACTGTAAAAACAATCCCTCTGCCTGCTCCTCCCCCCAGCATAGGTCTGACCACCAGAAAAAGCCACACTCCCACCCCTGAAAGGGGATGCCTGAGATAAAAGAATTCTCTTTATCCTGTGCCAAAAAGGTGTCAGCGTCAGTGCCAGGCAAGTCTCCCTGGGGAGAGCATTCCATAGACAGAGTCACTACTAAAAAGGCCCATTCTCATGTTGCCACCGCCTGGACTGCTGCTGGTGGGACTCCCAGAGAAGATATCATGGCAGGCTCGGTACAGGATTGGGGTCCTAAGCCATATAAGGCTGCATAGGTTAAAACAAGCACCTTGAACTGGGCCGAGAAACTAATTTGGTTGTATCTACAGTCCATAATCTAGAACTCACAGTCCAGGCAAGAGGAAATATATCTGTAGAAAAATGTACAAAAGCAACACGGGCAATCTGAAATGAAATGGTAACAAATGGCAAATAGAATCCTAGGATAGTAGAGTTGAAAGGGGCCTCTAACGCCATCAAGTCCAACCCCCTGCTCAATACAGGAATCCAAGTCAATAGGTCTGGCATACCTCTGAGTGTTTTTCAATAGGCATGCTCTGCTGTGGGTTGTGCTGAGCCCCAAAACACAATTTCAGGGAAAACAGAAGTGGCTGCTGTCAGAATGTGCCCGGGGGTGGGTGCACTGCCAGGGGAACTGACTCCCTCAGTTGAAATCATGCCACACTGCTGCATATCTGTGTGATCCTATGCATGCTCCAAGTGAACAAGGCTGCATAGGATTCCAGGTTTCAGAGTGCTGGGTGGGGCACATCTTTCGGCAAAAGAGGAAAGCCAGATGTGTGTAGTGGAAAGACAGACAGAAAAGAGAGAGAGAGAGAGAGAGAGACAGACAGACAGACAGAAAAAAGAGAGAAAAAGGGTAGCACAAACAGAGTTCAAAAGGTGTGGAAGGTTTTCAGACTGGACCACATTGGAAAGAAAGATGGACTACTTTTTAATTTGCTTTCATTGCTGGTTGAAGAAGCTTTAATGGTGCTCATGAGCTACTCTTGAACATTTTTCATTGCATCTAAAAACAAATATAGGATGGAAATCACTTTACATTTTCCCAACCAAGTTTTAAACTGGAAGAAAAAGATTATCCCTGCCAATCAGTGATCATTTTTAAAAATCATATTATCACCATTATTTCTGCCTCATGTTGGTTGGTGGCTGTTGTGTGAGGACAAGCATAAACCCTCTACTGTCAATTTGTCTTGCACATAAAAACTTATAAAGAGACAGTCTTCTTCTCTTTACATTTCATAAGTGATTGTAAATAACTCAATAAAAGAAACATGGTTTTATTTGTCAACTGCCTACTCATTTTTGTCTGGTGTTTAGTGAAAGATGCTATCATTTAGCAGTCATTTTGTTCATGCAAAAATCCTGGAGGCACAGTTGAATTGCTGGGTTAGAAAGAATCTCCGTTGTGTTTCTGCACTTCATAGGAGTGGAGGTTTTGCCAATTGAGGAGCAATAGAGATTCACCAATCTAGATGGGGATTTCATCAACACAAAAAATGGTAAATAAAAAGCTTATTGAATGAGCAGATCAGCGAGATACCTTTTTTAACATACTGGATTATTTTAAAATCATGGCAGGTGAATGAGCAGATCAGCGAGATACCTTTTTTAACATACTGGATTATTTTAAAATACAGTATTAGGAACTCTATGTTCATGATTAAGCTTTGCGTATGAAAAGGTGCAATGCAACAGATTTTTGGTGATATAGATATATCATAATTTTTTAAAATAACTTCTGGAATTATGGATCATGCATACTGTATGATTATAACTACTGAGCAGAATTTATTTATTTTAAAATATTTTTCGCTGCCAAAATAGCTTGCAACAATGACCAACAAAGTGGGTTACAACAACAAAAAACAAAACATAAAAGAAAGCCAACAATACAAAGAATAAAACCCAGCCAATTAATCAATAATCAAAAGACAAAAAGGGGCACTAAAACATGGTACAATCAGTAACAGCCACATTCTTGCCAATAAAAAGTACTTAAGAGAAGGCCAATAAAGCAGAGGAGGCTTTAAAGGCTTCTGGGATTCCTGTAGCACTGAGATATAAGTCCTATAGAGTTCAATAGGACTTACTCATAGATAAATCTGTTGAATGTTTATACAGTATATGAAAATATTTTGAAGAGGAGGGGCTGCAACAAAAACAAGCAGCTTAAAAGAATGTGAACTGAAATGTTTCTTCCAACATGGTACACTTGATTCTTTCTTGAGGATATCATGTGTTTTAATCCACAGAACTACCTCAAAATATAAACATGGGGGAAATTATTTATCAGTTGGGCTTTCCATCCTGCTGCTCCCACTGCAAGATACTCTGTCCCCTGGAAAGCCTTTCCTGGCATTCAGAAACAGGAAAGCTCTGGGCTGTGGTTTTTATGGTTTTTCAGTGGAAATGTTTGTAGCTCAGTATCAAAAAGTGATCATCAGTATCTCTTTATGATCCATGTCAAAATGTCCTCACTGGGGTTGGTAATCAGGAGTGGTTTTTTGTATGGAAATACTGTGAGCTCAGTTCAATGCTGGAACTCAAAACAAATCCCTGGGCTAAGATTATTTAATTCTAAGTGTATATATTTTGTACCTTGCTCTGGTTGGTGGAACTTGGGTTTTGTATTAATAATAATAATGATAAAAAAGAATCAGTACCAAAAACCTTAAGTCTAACCATCCTGATCTAGAGTATTACAACCCTACAAGGCAGGTTTGTGTTACTATAAAACCATGTAATGCAGCTACTTCTGGCAGCAGTTTCTAATGGAGGCAGCCATTATCATGTGTTTGACCATCAGGTGTGTCTACTTTTGATGCATCACATTTGACACAGAAGATGAGAGCTACACAGATATGAGCAAATCCACATTTTTTTTTCTTCTCAGTTTCTTGGTACACAGTAGAAAGGTGGCACTGTTTTTTTGAGAATGCCTTCTTTGGCAATGTTTTGAAGAGTTTCATTCTTGGAAGCACTCCTTTGAACCATGCTACAACAATCTTGCAAGGTAGGCATACAGGCCTATACAAATGATTTAGTGCATGGGTGGCCAGCAGGTAGACTATAATGTATTGGTAGATCCCTGGAAGATTTGTAGTCAATTGGCAAGCACTTCTGGCTTCCAGTTGTTTAGCAACAGAAACGAAAGGACACACAGCCATTTGGAAATTTGACAAGTAAAATTAAGAATACTTGTGGAAAGTAGGAATAGACCTATGTGTGGAAAGACCGTGAGCTCATCTCAGTGCCACTGCCATACTGGCCCCCAAGTCAAACAATTGGAAGAGTCCTGGCTATATTTCTCTCTCTTGAACTTTAGGAGGAAATATAAAGCACACAAGAGAATGTACATTCCATTGCTTTCAACAGGTTTTAAAAGACCAAGAAAAAAGTGTAGTGGGGGAATTTATATTGTGATTTATAGAGGCACTGTAGTGTGCAGGTTCTGCAAAAGCCAGTGTGGTGTAATGATAAGACTATTGGGCTAGGGTCTGAGAGACCTGGGTTCAAATCCTCATTTGACCTGGGTTCAAATCCTCACTCACTGGGTGACCTTTGGGCTAGTCACCTTCTCAGTCTTTATGGATATTCTGAGGATATATTGGGGAGGTGCAGGCCCATGTATGCTACACTGAGCTCTTTGCAGGAAAGTTGGGACATAAAGGAAATAAGGCATTAAATAAAATTAAGGATATAATCCTATGCACATTTACTTTGAGAGTAAGCTCCACTGAACAGTGAAAGTTACTTTTGAGTAAACCTGCTTGAGATTATGTTGTTAAGACACAAGGGATAACTAATACCCAAAGTTTCTATTATTTATTGGTAACTATCATTTCTGAGCAATATGTTACTTAGCCATTAAGTTATTTTATTATTGCAGTTGTCACTGCAACTATTATTCATTACATGCCACAGGGGTTTGGAGCATGTTTATACCACACTTTTTTGAATCTATTTGTGGCACAAACCTAAAAAGTAGCTGTGCTACTCCGTAGCAAGCAACAAGAGCCGCATGATGGCATTTAACAGACTTATTATAAATTGTATAATATTTATTGATAAATCACCTAGTATTTAAAGAAAAGAACTGAATTTAAATGTTAAAGGGTGCAATTCTATGTTCAGTTTCACTTCAGGAGTCAGCCCCATTAAACTCAGTGGAACTTACTACTGAGTAGACATGATTAGGATTGCACTGTGACTTCAGATTCCTAGTCTTTCTTCCCACCCCCTTTACTAGAATACTGGTACATCCTCCCACCTAATTTTCATTTGTCTGAGCCCATAGGGGCCGCATATGCTCTGCTTCAGAGTCTTAGGATCCCCCCGTCTGCCTTTTCTCTCTTCGTTACCTCTCTGTCCTTTCACCTCTTCCTACATTCCCCTCAAAGTGATGCTGCAATCCTATCCCAACCCCTTACCTCATACTTACTTCTAAGTAAACATGGCTAGGACTGTACTGTAAGCAGACAAACTCTCTCCCCTCCCTTTCTCTGCCCCCCAAACTGTTTCTTCTATGGGGCTAGAATCCTAATCCTTCTTACCTGAGAGTAAATCCCACTGACCCAAATAGGATTTACTTTGGAGTAGGCATGTTAGGATTGCACTGTGAATGCAAACCAAACTTAATTTTTTAAAAAACCTAACAATTTAGGTCATTTGTGCCTAACTCTAGCTTCCCTGACAGGGATCACTTTTTCTAGGCAATTCTAACTCCACTTACCTGTGAGTAAGCCCCATTGAAGGAAGTGGGACTTACTTCCGAGTGACATTTTCAGAGTTCCAGTGTGAGCCCTCAGAAGCTGCCCCCTCCTCCGGGTTCGGCCTTCCCTGCCTCCTTTTGCCTTCTCTCAGGGCAGCAATTGTCCCTTGTCAGAGCCCACAAGAGGCTTGAACTCTTATTTAGACAGTCCATGCCTTGCTCTAGCTTCCCTGACAGAGTCTCTCATATTTTCAGGCACTCCTAACTCCACTTACCTGAGGGTACACCCCACTGAACTTTTGTTTAAAAATTGCAGTGTGAATCCTTCAAAGCTCCCCCCCCCTTTTTTTTTGTCTCCTTCCTGCTCTGCTTCAGGCTGGTCTCCTTTCCCTCTTTCTTGCCCTTGCCTCCATTTTAGCCTTATTCCTCTTTCCCACTCCCTGGCTCCAGCAATTTACATTTCCTTGAGTTTATTTCTGACTGGCAGCAACAGCTGCTGCTAGAATAAAGCCTCAGGCTCTCCCTAGGGAGGAAAACTCATTGCTCATGAGGACAGCATGCAGGGAGGCTCAACATGTGAAAAAAGACCTCTTTCTTCAGGAGACCGGCACACATGGTGATTTAAAAAATCACTACGTGCAGATTTTTTCTCAAGAGCAGCTGAACCCAGGTACAGGGGGCTTGTGCCTGGGTATAGAATAATGTGTAAATGTGTGTGTGTGTACTGCCTTCAAGTTGATTCTAACTTATGGCGACCCCATGAATAGTGTTTTCATGAGGCTGAGAGGCAATGAGTGGCCTAAGGTCACCCAGTGAGCTTCATGGCTATATGGGGATTCAAACCCCGGTCTCCCAGGTCATAGTCCAACACCTTAACCACTACACCACACAAATACCCCCCTTTAAATATCACTAAGAGGTGAGCAACTTCCTTACACATCCTGGTCAATCCCCCCTTCATCCCAATCTGCAGTATGGGGGATAATATGGATCATTTATCCAGTTTTGTCAGGGTTACAGCTAAATAATGCATGTGAAGCAGTTCAAACATTTGCAAACACTCTGCAAATGTTAAGTACGATTGTGCCTTTAACCCTTGACTGAGAGGCAGAAATGCAACAGGAGCAGCCATTGACTTCCACTTTCCCCACCTCAACAATATATTCCAGCCTTCCCTGCCTGGTGCCTCCACATGATGGCTGAGGGAAATTGTAGGCCAAAACAGCTGGAGGGCTCCTGGTTGGGGAAGGGTTGGCCTGTTGCCTCCAAGGACAATTAGCAGGAAAAGGAACCAAGATGTGACATGTGAGTAAAGAATGTGACAAATCATTTAGGCCTTCTCACCCACCAGTGTAATCTTTCTTTCACCCTCTGGACTGGTTTGCTTCAAATGTGGCCTAAAGGGTGTTGACAACTCTCAGGAACAGATTGAAAGAGTTAGCTTTGAAGTCGTAAGTCTGAAAAGGGAGTTGCAATAAGCCAGAGCTAGTGGCTATGAAAAGCATGCAAGAGGTTTGGAGGTTTATGTCTTGCAGAGGATTGTAAGGAGACAAAAGGTTGCTCATTGGTGGGAAATTAGGCAGGCTGGCTCCACATTAAATGACTGGCCCTTGTCTTTCTCTGTACATTAAGCTTATGCTTATTGCCATAATGTGATTATTAAAATATAAACATATTTTCTGAAAAAGCAGTTTTCCAGCCCCTCCTTGGAGCTTGCAATGACTCTCTCAGGCCGTTTCAATTGGCATCTGGAGCTTGGAACTTGCACTCCCTGCTGAACATTGTGTCTTCCCAGCTCATTCCCTCACTCCTTGATCCAGGGTTATCAGCAGCATTCATATTACTAGGTAATACCGGCTGCCCCCGGCTGCTCTTGTTCCAGGAGCTGGCTCAGAAAGTGCATGTTTTGTGAGAGTAATTAGAGTGGGCCTCTAGTTTTTAACCAGAAAAAAGTGTCAAACGTTAGGGAAACACTGGCTCCAAGTTTTAAAGAACATTCTTGTCTCTCTCCATTGTGTCCTTTCGTTGGCCTCAGAGACAAGACACATTTAAAGGCTTAAGCCTCCACTCTTTTCAAGTGCCAGCAGAGCACCTAACAACTCGTGTTAAAAATACCATAAATCTTTCAACAACAATTGGATACCTACAGGAGTCCCAAGTAAATGTTCTTTAGCCCCAGGGGGGCAGAAGGACCCCCCTTTAATCCTGCAGTCAATGGTACAGGCAGGTATGGAATTTGGGGCCAAGGTCAAGCCCCCCCCACCTTTTAAAGTCAGGGTGCTAGCAACAACTGGGCATGCCCATGCTTATAGATGCTCCTTTAATTATTTTTACTTTAAAAATATGTTATCCTTTTCTACAACAAAATGAAGCTTAGGGCTCATCCAGACGACTGCAAAATGTGTGACACGCACACTATGTGTGCTTATTATTTTTCAGTCGTCCAAATGACGTTGTGCGGTGTCACGCATTTTTGCGGGTTAAATCTGCTCCTTCCAATACCGGCAAAAATGCGATTTGCTGTTTGAAATCTGGAATTTCATTGGGACATTTTTTTTCATTGAGAAACAATGAGAAACAAAAAGGCGAAAAGTGAAGACTGTCAGCTGACAAACCGGATATGGAAATGGTGGATTATCCCGCTCCGTTTGGATAAGCCCTTAGTAAACGTGTAGCATCAGGGCAGCGGAAACAAGCCTCATTTTTACCTGTAATCATGATGGTGCTATGATTTAAATGAGTTTAAAATGCAAAACTGCACATGCTCAGAGTTTTGTATTTTTTTTTTTAAAAAAACCAAACAATTTTTTCTCTCACATATCAGGAATGTAGAAGCAGTTGTAAAGCATGGAATGTCAGTTGGGGGGGGGAGA
The DNA here is from genome assembly GCF_030035675.1 of Rhineura floridana. NCBI lineage: Eukaryota > Metazoa > Chordata > Lepidosauria > Squamata > Rhineuridae > Rhineura > Rhineura floridana. Next base: position 702,389 of record NC_084495.1, read on the forward strand.
GAAATATTGTGTGCTTCACAACTGAAGGAACATACAGGGTTGTATAAAGCCCTTCTCTCTATTCTCCACAGCACGGGTAAGATCTTTAAGTCCAGGATGCGAAATTCTCTAGCTGTAGCCATGATAGTCCCTTGAAAAGTTATGTGAATGTAAGATGTTAGCATGCCAGATGGTCTACATACAACTGGGTGACCTATGCAGGAGTGCTCACTGAATAGGAAATGCAGAGCAGGTCAGGTGGTCTGCAACACTCTCCAATGGCATCTGAATCACCAGAGAAGCGTCCTCCAGACCCCACTAGGTTGAACACAGAGTGGGTTGTTTTGTGGGCCCAGGGGCCATGTGCGGAGATGAATTGGGGGACTGAGGGTTTCATGCACTCCGTATGGCCAGAGGCAACCACAGCCCTCTGCACACAAGCATGTTGTGCACACTCACTCCGAACATTAATTCACACACAGCATCACTCATTCACATATGTACTCAGACACGCACACACAGTCTTGCACCACTCAAACACACATTAGCACTCATGCACACACACATAGACACAAGATGACAGAGAGACAGGTGCATGCATGTGGAGGGGTCTGCGCTGCTTGTCTCTCTCTTTGTTCATGTTGCGGGGGCAGGGAATCAAAAGCTGAAGGCCTTTGGGGTAAAAGAATGGTTTTCACACGTTTCACACGTTACTGGTTGGTTGTTTATTATATTTTAAGAACATTTACATCCCACCTTTCCAATAGTATTGCTCAAGATAGCTAATGATAAAAGGGAAAATAATCAAACTAGAGAATAAAACAGATTACAATACACTATAAAAATCACTAAAACGGTACAAAAAAACCAAAGGACAGCACTAGTCATTGCTACAAGCAGCAGAAAAATTTCCAAAGATCACCTGCTTAAAAAAGAGAAGAAATGAATTAAGACTGTGGTGTTGAGTGGAGCAATATCTTGACTTCTTCTGCAACACAGCCAAAATGTACCTGATTAGTAAAAGAGCGGAGGATCTTGTGAACTGGCTGAAACAAGACAGGGCCCCAAACTAATGGGAAATGTATCACAGTGGTTGATGGTTTTTGCTACATGTTACCACACTGCTCACGGTAGTAATAATTAGCGTTGTTATTGGAATGTTGCATCCAATTCTCAGTAAGTTATGCTACAGAGTTCAGCAGGTTTAAAGACCAGCCGGGGTGTGTGTGTGTCACAGACTCAGTATTTAAATTTCAGAGGTAAACTACAGAGTCCCCAAATATTTCATCCCAAATATTTTTTTCAGAATGCAGGACAGGTTTTCGAATACAGAATGCATCTCCCAAGGAAACCACAATAATAACAAACAATTAAGAAGTCTGAACACCGTAAGTGGAAAGAGCATTCTGCAGAAAATGGTGTCACCTATTGTTTGCTTTGCTTCTCTACTTCCAGTTCTTTCCTGATGTCGGATACCTCCATGGGGACGTGGACTGTTAGGCCATCCATCCACTGCTTGACATGGACCTGGCAGCCTAGACGAGACCTTAAAAACCAGACCCAAACAGCTCAGTTGGTTGTGTTGCTTTCTTAGCACCGAGTTAGTGATGTAGGGCAGTGACAGGGAGACAGTGCCTCACTAACACAAAAACCAGCGGGCACACCCTTGGCATAGGACAGGTTTTGGGAGAGAAAAGTGACTGCAATTGTCAAGGTTCTGAGCAGTGCCACCCCCAGCGTTTGGGGAGCTCTTGTGCAAGATTTCCTTAGTGGGCCTCATCCCTAGATGGGCTCGCCCTCCTCATTGCCGTGCAGACGATGATGCCCACCCACTGCCCTTTTCCTTGCCCCACCCTTTGGGCCCTGAGGCAAGCAGAGGCTGCTGATCCTCCCCCCCCTTCTTTTATTAAGAGGGGAGAGAAGTGAACAGGCAGTAACAGTGAGCAGGATAGAAAGTAGGGCTCCTTCAAGTAAAAGGGCGGGATGTAAAGTATTTTATTATTATTGTTGTTATATAATAATAATAATAATAATAATAATACAGTAGGGCCCCGCTTATCGGCGCTTCGCATTCCGGCGTTCCGCTAATGCAGTGGCTGGAAATTCCCCCTTTTAAAGCCGATGTTGCGGCATTTTGCGACATTTTCGCGTCATTTTTGCACAACAGCCCCATTATAGTCTATGGGTTCCACTTTATGGTGATTTCTGCTTTACGACGGGGGCCTGGTCCCTAACCCACTGTATAAGCGGGGCCCTACTGTAATGGGTTTGCAGTGAGCCCCCTGATGGGCCTTGGTGGGTGTCCAAAAATGCCAGCCCTGGAGACCAGTCTGAATTTTCTGGCATCTGCCAAATGGACCCCTAAAAGCCAGCTTTCTAATGACAATCATCACCACTGCACAGATATTCACACAACAAAATGCTTCCCAGTGTGGTCCTCTCTCCTTGATCAAGCACTACCGGGGGGGGCTGGGGGGGGCTGAGCATGGAGCCTTTTCTCATTTTTTCTTCCAATTTCCTCAGTGTGGCACTGAGCTGGAAGCAGAGTCTCTTGAAGACCCCGCCCCTCCACTCTGATCTGTTCCCTGAGGCTGAAGAGAAAAAACATCCAAGGGGACTCAAGGAAATTGGGGCAGGGGGGCTGGCGGGTCATAGGCAACAGCTGGGGTGACTCTCCTCACCCAGCTGCACCCCTGATCAATGGGGAGATTTAGATTCACCTGGCCAGACACTTTTGGAGATGCATCCTTCCTGGGCTAATAGGAAGGAATTATTCCATGCTAAAAAAAAAACTAATCATTTTGAAACTTTGTACAAGATGCTGAATTCTGCAACCTGCATTATTTCTGCAAGTTAAACACCTGGAATCCTCACTTTCCATTATTAAGTTTGCTTCCACTAGCTGTTATGTGGTTCAAGGGACCACACAAGCATTCAAACCATACTTCCCTGGCTGCTGGAAAGCCAACTAAGTACTCCAACTACTTCTAAAATTTCACCAGGCACCTTTCCCCCAGTTTTAAGGGCCAATCATAAGGGCAAGAAACTTGCATTTGTTATTAAAAAAAAAAAAAAACTTGCTAGAAATAAGATTCTGAGGATGCTGAATTCTGCACCCATTTCCAGTTTTGATCCTGTGCAGTTTAATTCAGAATCAGCGAATATGCAGGGGTCAGAAACAGGTCACTGCTACTTACGTCTCAGTAAGTCCATAGGCCAGGTCCAGCATATCTAGTTCATCATCACTAATGGGGCCTAGTTGTCGGAATGCATTCTCCTTGAAGATGAGATGGCAAGTGGAGCAAGCCAGCGTGCCCTCGCATGCACCTTCGTGAGAAAGTAGGAATGCCGTTTATTGCTTTGAGTTATTTGCTGCAATAATTTATATTCTGCCCTTCCACAGCCTCAATTGAAAAAGTAAACAATAACAACATGCAAATAATTAAATTGGCAGCAGCTAAAATATTACAGAGCAAGGAAACTTTAACTTGGTCTTCACAAAGTACAAAAAATATTGATACCCACTAAGAGAACAGGTGGGCAGCAATTCCCCATTGGAATGGTCCTCCTTTCAGCTACTGAACTTAGCTTACCTTTGGGGTAAGGTGTGCTGCCCACCTGCTGGATCCACTTTATCACAACATACTCATTTCCTTTTTATATCCTCTGATCAGGAGACTGCATAACTGGATTACTTGTGTGTAACATAATGTTACATTGGCACGGCAAGACTTTGGGAGACACTGGAAAGCTGTGAATTTGTAAAATAACTTTGTGGACTTTGCTTGTGCCATTTTTTTGTTTCTTTACTTGAATAAATACTTTGGCCATGTGTGTGTTTGTGGGGGGGGAGGGCAGGAGGCCATAAAGGCATCCAGATAAGAGGCCCAAGTCTGAGCCAAGAGGAAGTAAAAGAAACTGAGTAATCGCATGGCACTTGGACCTTGGTTCTTCTGACTGAAAGCTAGAACCACACAAGCATTGCTCATCCCCGGAAAAGTGAGCAGGAGTGAGGATGAAGAGGAAAGGTGGAGCAACAGTGGCCTCCATTTCTTGGACTTATTTTGAAAGTTTGTCACATGGGCTGCTGGCTGCCTGATAAAGGGGTGTCATGTATATTTAATCACACAAGTGGGGTGCTTCAGTCCTGACTAGTAACTAAGGCTGAGGGAATAGAGAATGGGTCCCACCACTTACCAAAACCGTCAATGTTGACATTTTGATTCATTACCACCTCCAAGAAGCTTTCTCCTTCTTTAGCTGTGACTGAGTATTTCTCTCCATCCCGGTTAATAAAATGTAGCCTCACTTTGTCAGTAGAACTGGAAAGAGGGTGACAGCACAAGGCATTAGGTGCCCTTCCAGACACTCAAGCAATTTGCATGCAAGAAATTATCACTCCAGACTATTTGGAAGTTTGACACATTCCCAAATGTGCCCCGATCCAAAGGACAGCCGGTCAAGCAGTTGCTGGGGCCTTGAAGATACCAAGAGGCCCACAAGCTGACAGTTGATCTTGGCTCATTTTCCTTTGCATGGGGCCCAGCGGCCCAGCCAAACTAGAGTGGATAAGTGGCCTCCCCAGCCTTGCCAAGCCCTAAGAAAAGACTGTATTATTCAAATTCCCCTCTGATGCTGTAGGGCAGGGGTTCCAAAGTGTGGTCAGTGGACCTCCAGTGATTCACCAGCATCATTTAGGTGGCCCATTGTGGGGATAAATGTAAGAACACACTTATCCACGTCTATTTCTATGGAAATCAAATACTAATACTATAAGCCACAATTATGAGAAATAAAAGCAGCAATAAAAACACAATTCAAAAACAAACAGCATCTAGCACAGGGCATCACAATCACTACAACAGCCAGAAAAATCATGGAGAGGATTGCCAAGACCCTCAGCAAGTTTCAAGTGGTCTGTGGCAAAAATAAAAGTTTAGGGACCAGAGTCATAGGGGACTGTGGGACATTCATTCACCTTCAATCTCCACCCTGAGGAAATTGTGGGGCCCTCTTGAGACCCAAAGACTAGAATCTGGGCCTAGAGACCTGAAACATCCACAGGCTGGAATATCAATGCATAGAACTTTGGGATATGTACCCACTGGATGGTTTTTTGGTCAAGTCAGGACTCTGATGCATTGAAGTGGTACACCCTTGCCTGAATCCACATTGCAATGATGCCAACCCTCTCCAAATGGTAGACCAGGGGAGTGGCAGAGTGAGTGATAGTGGCACAGTCCATGTAAGAAAAGATGTTTGTACATATTTATATAACAGTCTAGAAGAAAGAAGCAGTGTACAGAAATTATTTTAGAGCTGTTCTTTGCCTGATTCATGGTTTGGGGAAATGATGTGGCTTGCTTTCAAGATGGCAACTCTGCTTCAATACGGCAGGTGAAAACTGCCACCTGACTGAGACCAATATCTCTGAAAAGAATGGTGATAGAACCTAGAGACAAACATTTAATGAAAGCTAAAATCAGTGAGAATATTTTGATTCCCAAAGCTCCCCTGAAAGTGCCTTCACCAAAACCCGGGATGATCTCCTTACTGATACTGACATGCCCCAAGGTCTACTCAGTTCCCACCGTCCTTGCCTGCCTTTGATGCAAGTGATCATTCTTGCTTGCTTGATTCTTTCTTGCCTTCTGGCTCTGCAAATTTTTCCTCAGCTGATTCTCTTCCTACCTGTGTAGGAATGTGTTTTGCTGCTTGCTTGCTCTGTCCCTCAAGGCTCTGTACACGGCCTTCTGCCATTCTCTCGCTATACGTTTCTAACTTCATCACATCCCACAACTGCCCCCACCTGTTTCCAGGTGACAGTAGGGATGAGAGAAATTCATTTCAGTTCATATTTAAATCCAAACTTGCCAAATTTGTGTTTTCTAGAACAAGCCAAGCTAAACACTGCTATCATTTGAAATTTGCACTTTGCCGAATTCACAAAGCAGTTCAACTAACCACATGAACAAAAATTCATTCAATATGCTAAAGTGTGCATAGAAATGCATATATCAGTGAAAATAAGAGAAAATTGCAAACTTGCATATAAAGTATGTACAGTTAGGAGAAAATGACACAAAAGTACTGATGAATTTGCCAGAGGACTTTTTTTTTAAAAAAAATTGCACAGTGATATAGAAAGGTGGAAAATTAAACTTAAGACCGGAAAAATGAGGACATGAGAGAAACCTAAATTGTCCCATCCCTCCCAAAGTGACCCCCAGTTCTCTCCTTCTGCCCCTGACCTGTTCTACTCATTGCAACGCTGCATCCAACAGCCGCTCAGGTACTTTGGCTGGGATGCCGAGACAGAGCTGTGCCAAACGGCTTAATTATCTTCAGCTTAATTATTTGCAGCTGACATAATTGCATCATTTTCCTGCTTCTTCATTTCCCCTCTCCTTCCTCTGTGGCCTCAATGCACAGGCACTGGGATGGAGGTGGGAGGCACACAAGTTGGGGGCAGTGCAGCTGGGCACAGTCCAGCATCCCCCTTAACATTTTTTCTGCACGGAGGAGGGGAGCCTCTGCATGCTTTATGAAACAGGCATTTTAAGCGAGCAAGCCTTTCCCCATCACTTTACCTGTATCCTAGGAAAAGTGTCTACCTCTTTACAGGGTTGAGACTGTGCTGGCACCATCAAGGGGCAAGCATTTCCACCTGCCTTGCAACCTCACCCCTGCTCTTTCTGACATCTTTCTGGGGACTGTGCTTTGCCAGGAAGATGAATTTATTTGACTCCTAGAGGTGTTTTTTTTTAATGTCAAGTTTTCATTGCCTCAAATTTTTGTAATTTGTATTTTTTTTTCTTACTGGTATTTTGTATTTGTGCATATTCTTTGTGAGCTGCCTTGGGGGTCTGTTTGGCCAAAAGGCGGCACAGAAATAAACTATAATATAACATAACATGTTGGCTTGCTTTTTAAAAGCAGAGAAGTAGAGCCAGAAGAAAAGCTGGCAAACTCCAGCAGCTGTTCATCCTCTGGTAGCTGTCTGGCATACAAAAATAGCTGCAAAACGTGAAAAGCTCAGGACTTCATCTCAGAAGCTCCATTAAGAAACCTTTTAAAATATGACGAAGGAACCTGTTCAAGTGTGTTCATTAACAGAGTAATAACCACAAAGGTCTGGACCTCCCCCATTACCTCCACGTTCCAGCTGGGTTGGTATGATCAGTCACTATAGAACGGAGCAAGCTCCCTCTGCCCACGGTGCCCCATCTCCTGCCAAGAAGGCCTTCCCTGAACTCCGGCAGTGCGGCCCACCAACAGTGCAGCTCCTCTGGTGGCCAATGGCCCTTGTGTGTGGGGCAATCTGATGGGGCTTTGCCACATGCCCCAAACCACAGGCATGCTTGCTTCTTCCTACTCTCCATAGCGCTAAAGTGTCAAATAGGGATGCAGGGCATGCTCCTTGCAGTGCACTCGCCATGCACATTTTTTATTTTTTACCTTTCCTGTAGATGCTCATTTCCCCCTCTTCAGACTGCAGAATGCCTGACTCATCTGTCCTGCATCTTTTGCTAGAAACGTCCATGTGAGAGCTGCTGCCAGAGCCCAGGCCGGAACACTTTTGGGTCTGGCTGTGGGCTCAGAAGGGATCTCCCTCTGGCTCACCTGAGAGCTGTTTTTCCAAGCCCAGTTACCATGCAGGGGAATAGTGGGAGGGGGACTAGTGAGAAGAGAGAAGGGTTAACCCCCACCCCTCCTCACACGACATTACCCACAGATATCCTCCAATGTAGCAATGCTGTTTTAGAAAATTGGGGAGAGGGAGAAAGGGGGGAGGGATGGCTCCCTTTTCTCTTTGGCTCCTCTCATTGCCAAGTCCAACCCTGCTGACCAGCTCCGGCAGGCAGCTCCCAAGAGACCTCCCTTGTGGGGAAGATGTAGCCCTTGACATTGAAAACATTTTCCAACCTGGCTGTGGATGTACCTAATTGGTTTCACAGCCTAATTGCCATGGAAGGGAAAGGGGAATTCTAGACAGCTTCACAGGCAAATTCATAAGCTACTCTCCCAAAACGACCCTCGATGCTCAGGAGCGCAACTTGAGATGCGCAGCTGCGTCATGCAATCGCACGCTGCTGAGCGGTGGCCTTGAGCCGTCATTTCTTGCAAAAGCAAAATGTTTTGTGAGCCTTGAGAATGGGAGGAGCGTTTCCTTAGCAGGGAAATCTGCACTAGCTCATCATCCTTCCCTCCGAGAAACCAGCTGCAGCTTCAGTCAGCGAATAAAAGTCGGCCAGGGTATAGCCGGGGAACCCTGGAAAGCACAAACGTGCAGAGATGCTTCAACAGTTGGGGAACTTCTTGGGCAGGAGCGCCGGGAAGCTCTGCCGCTCAGTGCCGGAGCACCCGGCGTGCCTGCAAAAGCTCCCCGGTCCAGTCCCAAAGGCATCTCCGGGTGGGGCAGGGAAAGCACTGCCAGTCAGGGCAGACACCCCTGAAGCAGCCCAGGAGGACCTGGCCCGACACCGTCTAAGGCAGCTTCCCACTCTCCTGACAGATCAGGAGGGAGCGGGACAAGCAGCGCTGCCCCTGCCAGCCAGAAACCCCGATCTTCCGCGCTTCCCCCTGTGGTGGCAATGCGCCTGCTCCCTTCCGCTCTCCCACTGTGACAATTGCGTGATGGTCGCGGGCGGGCTGACGGGGGAGCCTCCGGCTGTTGCTGACCGCCCAGTTCCGTCCACCGCAGCCAGGGTGGCCATTGGTCCAGGCTGGGAGGGGCGACGGGACGCGCGTATCGGGAGGCCACCGGGGGCTGGCGGGAAATGGGGCAGGCTTGTAGGAAGGGGCAACCGAGGACAGCTTCTGTTCAGGGCGGGTCTGGCGGGGCGTTCCGGCCCGGGAGTCCCACCTTGCAGGCGTCAGCGCCCTTCCCTGTTGTTTGTGGGGGCCGGATTCCTCTCCCGAAGCGGCCCCGTCTGCACTGTGGAGTTCATGCAGTCTCACACCACTTGACCCAATGGCCTCCCCCAAAGCATCCTGGGAAGTGTAGTTTGTTAAGGGTGCGGAGCGTGACTAGGAGAGCCCCCTTCCCCACACAGAGCGACGGTTCCCAGAGTTCCTTGGGAAGAGGGCCTGAGTGAGAAATCACACAGAAAGTTGTATCTCTGTGAGGGGAACAGGGATCCCCTGAACAACTCCCTGTTTAGGAAGTTCCTCTATTCTTAAATGATCATACCACTGCTTGACAATAACCGTGGTCTCCGGCCCCTTTTCTTCTGCCACATTGCAGCACAGGTGTGATTTTTGTTGGGATTATGGATGGGCAGAAGGGTTAAGCCTCCGCATCCACACTTTGCAAGCACAATTCAAAGGAGACACCTACACTAATTTTTTTAAAAGCCTCACAGTGCTGCAGGTGACACACTCAGGATCATACATGCAGCTACACAATCTGACAATCTTTTTTGCATTGTAATGTTCATTTAACTGTACTGGAGCCATTTTGCTTTAAATTGCTGCACCCCACCCTAGCAATTTTAGGATGAAGGAGTATCCTTCATTGAATTAAGTATCCTTAATAAATAAATAAATAAATGCAATTCATTTGACAAAGTGGAAATCTGAAGTGTGTGACTTAAAACATGCAGCAGCAAGCTGCCTCCAGGGTGATTCCCTACAAGGTTTGTTTTCCAAAATTAATCTTACAGCCTTGGCGCATCCTGGATGCTCTGTCCCCCCACGTTCCAGCGTAACCTTGGAGATGCATGCCAAGACGGCGCCTCCCTGCTCAGAAGCTGTGACAGCAGAAGCACTTCCAGCCCCTCCTGGGAGACACCCTGCAATGAATAGCCCCGAATGGTCTGTAAGTTGCCCTGCCAAATGCCAAATGCTTGCCGCCTCTTCGGAAGGGTCTGGACAAACCCTGTTTTGGCAGTTTCCGACAGAGAGCAAAGGAGGCGTGTTGGGCCCTTGAAGGCATTTGGGGGCCGTGAGTTGTTGCGCAACCCTGCTGCCCTTGTTGTTCTTGCTTTGGTTCTCGATTGCATTTATACAAAAGGATGTCTCAAAGAAACTTAACAAGATAACATACAAAACATCAATTAAACCCAGAAAAGAAAGAAAAAAGAAAACAGCATACAAAAATGAATTTTCTGCTACCCAACAATACTATAAAAAGGGCAAATCTTTAAAAAAGGGACAAATCTTACCTCACCGAAAGATGAGCTCCACAGTAAAAGCCAAAATCATACACAAGTATGATTTTTAAAACATTAAAAGCAAAAGCTTGGGCAAATAAAAATGTCTTAGCCTGACATCTGAAAACTGACAGTGATGGTGCTTGGCATGTGTCCTTGGGGAGAGCATTCTGCAAACGGGGGGCATCATGGGACAAGGCTGCTTGAGTGTTGCCACCCTCCACACCTCCCTTGGAGGAGGGACATGGAGAAGGGTCTGGGATGTACAGCAGAGGGCCCAAGCTGGGTCACAGGGGAGGACGCAGTGGTTGAGGTATTGGGGTCTTGACCTACAACATAGATCACTTTGTATAGTTGTACATATTACTTTGAATGAGCCTGGAAACCAATCAGTGGCCAGTGCAACCAGACCAGAATTAGTGTAACATGCTCACATCTTTTTGTCCCAGTCAACAAGCTGGTTGCTGAATTCTTCACAAGGTGCAGTTTCTGCCATCTTCAAAGGAGGCTTCATCATCAGTCATCACCACATATAACACATTGCAGTAATCTAACCTAGAAGTCACCAACTGATAACTGAAACTAAACTATCACTGAGTCACAGCTGAACATAATAGAAGGTACTCTTGTGCCTCTGGTGACAGCAGTGGGTCCAGGAGCACCTCCAAGCTGCACACTGGCTCCTTCAGGGGGCGTGCAACCCCTTTCAGAATAGCAAAGCACTGATAGGGATGGAAAGATGTCAATTTCAGTTCTCTTTGTTTTTAATTTTTCTAGTGTTAAATTCAGTTTTGCAGCAATTTGCAATTCTTATTTTTTTTTAAATCCTCATGAAAATTCTCCAGCATTTTTGCATGTTATTTTCACTCATATATTCATTTTTATGCACACTTTCCCTTAATGTATGCATTTTTGTACACACTGTTTGGTTAGCGAACTGCATTGCAAAATATGAATAAGTGTGAATTTCGAAGGATGCCTGGTTTCGGTTCTCATAGTATTTCAGAAAGTGTGAATTTGATAAATTCGGATTGAATTGCAAACTGAATCACAATTCTTGCCCCTCCCTAGTGCACAAGGGTGTTTTCATAAGTCAAAAGGGCAGAAATGGAGGAATTTGTAAAAAAAAAGGATGAATGTGACTCAGGGCAGTTGTACACGCTTCAGCTGGGGCTGAAGGGTTAACTCAAGACTCCACAGAAAAGGTGGATTTTGAAAAGAGATTTGAAGAGAGAGAGAGAGATGTAAAGTTCTTCCCCAAGATATGGGAGTTCCCGAAATCCCAGACCTTCTGACGCATCCATTCACAAGGCTATGCCTGAGGCCAGGGGGTCAAACATGGCATCATGTGTCATTGGCCGCAAAGGGCCCCCTTCAGCTCCCACATGAGTCTGCCTGCAGGATGCTGTCTTTGCTGTAGTGCTGCTGCCGTGGCTGAGGCGCTCACTCTCCGGGCCCTGCCACAGCCTCTTGCCTGGCATTGTTCTCTTTCAGGCACCAGCTTCAGACTCTTCCCCAAGCCTCCGAAGGCCACAGACAAGAATTCTTGAACTGTTTTAATTGCTGCTTATTTTGGTTAAGTGGGGGAGGGGTACTTTGTGGTATTTTATATTGGTTTTAATTCTTTTTTATTTAAATATTTATAAGGCAGATTTTTCATTAAACAAACCAACACTTTGAATGGGTAGGTACAGTGAAGCCAGTATGACAGAAAGGCACGACAGTTTTATGGAGTTTATTTTTTTTAAATAAAGAAATCATGAGCTGCGACTGAGTGAGATTCTCTAACTGAATGGCCTCCCCTTTTCTACGGCTACATTCACAGTTTTCTCCCAAGAAAGGCATTCAGAGATTCTTGTGCCTTGTTTGCAGCTGGGGCAAAGGCACACTGTCCTAAGACCTGAAAAGACTGACTGACAGTGCAATCCTATGCGTAGCTACTCAGACAGGAGCCCTATTGAATTCAGTAAGATTTACACCCAGGTATGGGGTTGCAGCCTACCAGACATCCCTCTCCTCTAGTGGGACCTATGGGGAAAACGTTTCAATGGGATTCTTACCCTGTGTTCCCACCAGGGATATCTTCAAGCCTGTGGGGGGTGGCAGTGAAACATCGCCCCAGAAGCTGCAGGCTGGCCAGTGCCTGGCTGCGATCCGCTGTCCCAAGGAGAGCCTGCCTTCTGCTCCTGCACGCAGCCAGTCCAAGACGGAGGAAGCCAGAGATATGCGGAGCCATCTCGCTGCTGGCTCACCTTGACGTCTCCCGGTTTTTCAAGGGCTGCAGAGCTGGAGCTTGGAGCTCCTGGAGGGATATAAGGATGGAGGAGTGAGTGAGGGGAATGGGCTGGGACAGCCTCCCTGGGAAGGGGGAGGGACAGCACCACCCCTCCAGCCCATCCCACCAGGGAAAGCAAGGGGACTCACAGGCCGGCCGGCTGGCCAGGAAGCCCTGATAGACTTATTGGGAACGGTGTCAGCATGAATGCCACACCCCTCAGGGAGAGAAGGGCTGGATCCCCCTCTTACATAGGAAGGCTGATTCAGCCTTGCACACTGATTACTGTTTTTTAAAACTGTTTTGAATAATGTATTTTATATTGTTGTAGGCCCTGGGACTTACTGAAGGAGGGCAGGTAATATAACAACTACTACTACGACTACTACGACTACTACTACTACAATGAATTGGCCATGATATTTTGCCTTTGGCTGGTTGAAGAGCGCCTCTGAACATAAGCAGAGTCCAATCCTTCAACCACAGTCAGTCAGCTCCAAACACAACTAAGTGAAATTTTTATGTTGGTGTTTAGGGTGCTTTCCTGTCTGGAAAGAGGCACGTGGGTGATGTTCCTTGTTAGTTAAAAACAGAGCCACCATTTAAAAATAAGATGCATAGATATTCTAGCCAAAGTCTACACAGATTGTGACCTCTTAAATGCAGCTTGTCAGTCATGTATTGTGATCTGTTGTGCACTTGACAATAGCACCATCCCAGGAACACAGGAAGTCCTTATATGGACTAAGTCAGACCATTGGTCTAGCCCAAAGTGTTAGGTGCAATTTCCATGATGGAAGATGGGAGATATATAAATCTGAGCAAATAATACATCTTAAATAAGTAAGTAAATAAATAATAGAATTCTATTCTACCAAAGTTAGAAAAGTCAGCAATGCTAGGACTGAATGTGCTTGAGTCCTGCCTGACAACCTTGTGAAGCAGATGAAGCTAAAAGGGTGTGTGCAACAGACCAGGGAGTTCTGTGTGGGTGGGGTTTCAAACCCAGGCCTGCCCACTCTGCCACATGGTCTCTCAGCAGGAACATGAGTTAAGTAGAACAGAATGACAACTGGGAGATTGCTCGCCATCTCTGAGCTGTAAAACTGGAGATGGGTGGGGAAGAGGGGGCAATTTCTCTGTTCTGGCTGAGACTGCTTCTTTGATGAAAGAGGGCTCCATCTGCTCTGACAGGCAAAATTTAAGAGCAACCTTGTTGCTTAAATGACACAGCAACAGAAGGTCAAATTCCTTCACCGTAGGGCTTCTAGCAGAAATTTATGGCTTGGAAGCTCTAAAATATGCTCACACTTTTCCTTTCCACATCATGCACATAGGAGTAAGTTCACATAAGCACAGTTGACACATGTGCTCTCAGGGTTGTTAAAGTACTGCAAAAAAGGCCCCATTCCAGCCCCTCTCCACTCATATGCTTTCAAATGCAAATAGTAACATGCAAAACAGGAAGTCAAATTAGCAAAAAGGTTAAGAAATAGAAAAGCTAATCAAAAAGCAATAAGGGTATCTTAGTCTAGCAACAGGAGAGTAACAGAGCAATCTCACTCAGGAAGCTGGTGGGAGAGGAGCCGGTGGGAAGCTCCATTTGCCATTCAGGGCTGGCGGAATCAGCTCAGATGGGCTGTGTACATGAACACAAAAGGAAAGGCCAGCGCTCACAATGCCCCTGCCAGTGAGTAAGTGCTCGCCACAGACTTCCATTATACTTATTTTCTTAGACCAACCGCAGGAGAGCTCCAAATGGGAATTGGGTGTGGAGTGAGCCCCCACTCCTCCGACACCCCCCAGAATGCCCCTTCCTCAGGCTTCCCCGGCAGACCCCTGGCTGAGCCAGCAGGGTCCTGGCTCAGCCGCAGCTGACCCACGATGAAGGGCTTCTGCTAGCTCAGCCGGGGCTCTGCCACATCCAACGCCCTTGGGTCGCACACATCCTCCTTTGAAGTTTATACTCTCTCTCTCTCACACACACACGCACACCCATTGAACAAACCGATCACACAGCCTGAAACTTAATTACCTTTTTAAATGATTGTGAATATTGTGCTTCAATAGAGGTTCAGCTTTGTGAGAATCATGCAATTTCCAAAAAGGTGTTAGTAGGAAATATAGGAAACAGAATTGTCAACTTGTGATTTAAGGAGAGAAGGGAGGGTTTTCCATGTTGTTATGTACAGAAGGTGGAAGAACTTGACTTGAAGTGATCTGGATTTCTTTGTTCATGTGATATAATTCTGGTCTCTATTTTAAACAAATATTTTAAAGGGTAAAATAAGTATAAAAAGGGAATAGGCAGAACCACGAGCACAAAAATTCCTGCTCCTTTCATATATCCCCAAATATGTGTTAAATATTTTAGGTTTTGCACTTTGAAATTCCTGGAGATGCTGAACAGGCTGTTTCATATTTTATAGGATTTCCCCCCCCCATTGCATTTGATCTTACTTGTTGTCAGCTGGCTTGCCCCCCATTGCGTGGAAAGATGGGATATAAATTTAGCTAAGTAAGAGTCAGTAGGTGTTGCACATGTTGCACCGGCTGAGGTTTGAAAGATGAGACCCTCCTCCAGGTCCCTGAGCAGAAGCCGGGTGCTGTGCCTCAGGGTGGGAGCCCCCAGGGACACAGGAGGGCTGCTTATCTCACCAGTGGGCCTTGAACTGAAAGATATGGAGATATGGGAGATGGATGTCTAGCAGCAGCCCTCGTGCGAAGGACACCCAGCCACAGGACCGACAGTGACCTCCCCTCGGTCAACTGATTGATAGCCAGTCAGCGGTGGGTTGCAAGATGACATGACAAGGCAAGAGGAACTGGGAAGGACAGCCATGGGGCTGCTGTGGAGTCCATTTTTTATGTATTGCATTGTATCCCTGTTGTGTACATGGAATCCCCCGCCGCCGCCCACGTGGGCTTTTTTGTAGCTTCAGGTGGAGGGCGCCACCTTGGCAAAGGCTGCGGTAAAGGGATATTTGGGAAGGAGAAGGGAAAGGGCTCTTTCTGTCAGCCCCCCACCTGCGGAGGTGGGGATATCCTGCTACAATATAGGGAGCTGGCAATTGTTCCCTCCAATTCAGCGCTGACTGCGCCAGGTGTAGGGGACCTATTGCTCTCCAGACACTGTTGGACTCTGACTTCCTCCAGCACCAGCCAGCATGTCCAATCGGCAGGGAAGAGGGGCAGTCCAGCAACACCTAGAGGGTCCAGATTCCCCAGGCAGCCCCCTACCCCTGACTGCCAGCGGCTCTCCAGGGCCTCTTCCAGCCCTGCCTGGGGATGCCTGGATCTGAACCAGCAGCCTTCTGCGCAAAGCAGGGGCTCCACCTCCCAGCTACCGCCTCTTCCCAAAGGAGAGGTTGTGTTGAGGTCCACCTGCCCTGGAGTCGTGGCAGTTCGGCTGTTGATCTCGTTGCACAAAAGCAGCAGCACACCAACTATGCTGTCATGGGAAGTTGAGTGAGGCCCCTGCCAACATGTTTGAAACTCACTTGCCTTGTGCACATCAGAGGAGGCATATGCATGAAACTGTAAGAATAAACAAACTTACATGTTCACTTTAAGGGATATTTGGGGAAATATCCCATGTACCTGTTTACTATGATGTAACTTCCTAATGGGTGGGATTAGTTACCTGGCTTCCTCCTCCTTTGTCCTGGAGATTTTTGAATATTCTCCATTGCTTATCTTTTTACCTCTGGGAGAGGCTGCATGGCAGATGCTCTCTTCTGAGAGCATCACTACTAAATACTAAGATGGACTGAGACTTCTATTTTTCTTTCATCTAAGCTAGATCCTATGTTTCTGAACATATGAAAGGTCATGAGTAAATATTCTTTATCTTTTACCTAAGAAGATTGTGTTTGTTATTTGTGCATAGGAAAGGTGGGACTGGTTTATCTCACTCTGCTGCTTGAATTTTTATATCTCTGCTAAGAAATAGGACCACAAAACTTAGTTCCTATTTCACCTTATATTTTTAAAACACCAAACAGAAACATGGAGTGTTTTCTCAGACCTGGAATAAGTAACATCACATGAGAGTTGAGAGATGGTTTGAGTTTTTGTATCCCTTTGAATCCCTTTAGTTTGGTTTAGTTAGAGCCGGTGTGGCGTAGTGGTTAGAGTGCTGGACTGTGACGTGGGAAACCAGGGTTCGAATCCTCCCACAGCCGTGAAGGTCACTGGGTGACCTTGGGCCAGTCATTGCCTCTCAGCCTCAGAGGAAGGCAATGGTAAACCCCCTCTGAATACCGCTTACCATGAAAACCCTGAGTTGGAATCGACTTGAAGGCAGTCCATAGTTTGGCTCAGGGTGGTAAGTGGTGGATGTAGCACTTTATGTAGTTTCCTTGAATTAAATAGATTTGTTACATGTTCTGTATGAGATATCATGCAAAAATGACATAGGTTTCTAAGCTGTCACGTGGCATGGGGGCGGCAGGAATGTGGCAAGTAAGGCAAAGGCGTGAGGGAAGCCAGGGTGGCTGGCGAGAGGGTGGGCGACCGGGTAAGTGAGGCAGCTGGGTGTAGGGCAAGCGAGGCAAGTGGGGGGGCAGTGAGCAAGGCTAGTGGGCCAGTGTGGAGCGAGCAGGCAAGCGGCCAGGGGGAGGATGAGTGGCTGGGGGGCAAGTGGCAGCAGTCTGGGTTGGATGCGTGAATGCCTTGGGTGGGGAGGCGGCCAGGCGCACTGTGCAGAGCTGCATGGCAATGCCATTTGTCAAGGGGGCAGCCGTGGGGCAGGGCAGTGATGCTGCGCAGAAGCAGGACAGGCCCAGGGTGAGCAGGCCCAGGGTGGCTGGCACATGCTGGTGCCTGGAGGCACTGGGGGACTTGCAAGGGGTCTGGCGAGGGGAGTGGGCTACCTGAGGGGTGGCAAGTGCCTGGGGGGAGCATTTCTGAGTGTGTGTGTGTGCCTGGGGTGTCTACGTGTTTGGGGGTGTGTGAGCGTTTGGGGGTCCACAGTGTGTGTGTGTGTGTGTGTGTGTGTGTGTGTATTGAATGGAAGGTTTGGCAAGCGAATCCAGTTAGCTAGTGCATGGAAAACTCCAGGCTTCCATCACTCTTCCTATTTCAGATCCTGATGCTTTGAGGCAAACAAGCCAGGGAGATAGAAGAAGACAGCTAGGGAGAGGGAGAGGGGAGGATACTGAGCTGAGGGCCAGAAGGTTTCGGTGAAGGTTGTTCACTTGCCATGTGCTGCAGCTGAAATTGTTCCACATTCCTGTGGAATCCTTGAGTTGCCTAAGAAGTATTTGCTGCTGTAAATTTTAAGAAAGGGCTTCTCTGAGCCACTTGGACACATTCTCCTGGCCTCTGCAATGGCCATGTTCCAAGACAGAACTGGGAGTGAGTGACCGGTACCCTCTCCGTACAGTGCGGGGGGCCAGGTTCAGAAGCCCAAGATTCCTGATTGGTTGCTTGGAGACAGGCCATTCTGACAAGGAAGCAAGGCACAGACTGTGATGTTCCTCTGTTAGTGTAAATATGGTAAGTGCTGTTTGTATAGGAGATACATGGTAAGTGGAATGAAAGAGGAAGGGGGAGTGAATGGGCAGTAGAATGCTGGATGATTGGCTGAATGTTTAAAAATGGCTGACAGTATAAATGGAAGGATGTCAGGTAAATCTGGGTGGATGTTAGTGGGTTGTTTTGGTGGGTTTTGAGAGGAGATTGTGTGGAGAGTTGGTGGATGTGAGGAGAGGGTGGAGTTCAGATTAATACTAAGACCAGTACCTCAGGAATAGATGAAACCATATGCTTAAGTGCCTTTATAAAGAAATCTTGTTATCTTTGTTATATTTAATAAAATCTATATTTGGTTTACCGAAGGCCTGATCCTTGGCTGGGGTTTCACAGACCAGAAGGCAGGCACCTGGTTGGCCACTGTGAGAACAGGATGCTGGACTAGATGGGCCACTGGCCTGATCCAGCAGGCTCTTCTTATGTTCTTATGTTCTTAAAGGGATTGGGACAGCTTAAGCATGCAGTCACAGAGGTAACCTGATAGAGAGACTCAGGCAGAGTCTCTGGGAATACTGGTTATAGAACGTGACTGGTGGTGCTGCCTAGCAGGGGGATCTGTTGAGATCTGTGCTAGAGCAGGGAGAGAAACCATAAAAAAGGACAATCCGGACTGGTGGAGTCCCTGGTGGTGCCTAGTGACAGGCAGTAACCACGAGCAGGTAGGAACCTGACAGGGACAGCCAGGGAAGGACCGTCACACAGACCCTAGAATAGCAGCCGTGACTCCCTCTGAGAGCAAACTTGTGTGCTGCATGTCAATGACAAGACACACAAGGCAGACATATGGGCATGCAGTACAAAAAATGTGTTTTTATTCTTAACCTTCACCTGAGGTAAGAGCAGCTACTTCTCTAAGACAGAGGGCAGAGAACATGAATAGCACTGGGAACAGACATTGCCAGCAGAAGATCATAGAATCATAGAATAGTAGAGTTGGAAGGGGCCTATAAGGCCATCAAGTCCAACCCCCTGCTCAATGCAGGAATCCAAATCAAAGCATTCCCAACAGATGGCTGTCCAGCTGCCTCTTGAATGCCTCCAGTGTCGGAGCCCACTACCCTCTAGGTAATTGGTTCCATTGTCATATGGCTCTAACAGTTAGGAAGTTTTTCCTGATGTCCAGTGGAAATCTGGCTTCCTGTAACTTTAGCCCATTATTCCGTGTCCTGCACTCCAGGATGATCGAGAAGAGATCCCGGCCCTCCTCTATGTGACAACCTTTCATGTACTTGAAGAGTGCTATCCTATCTCCCCTCAGTCTTCTCTTCTCAAAGCTAAACATGCCCAGTTCTTTCAGTCTGTCCTCATTGGGCTTTGTTTCCAGTCCCCTGATCATCTTTGTTGCCCTCCTCTGAACCTGTTCCAGTTTGTCTGCATCCTTCTTGAAGTGCGGAGACCAGAACTGGATGCAGTATTCAAGATGAGGCCTCAAGATCTCATGTTCAACCTAGCATCTCCCATTAGTTAAAGGAGATCACGTGGCAGGGATGGCAAAGACCCTGTCCCATTCCCTGCAGAGACACTGCCACTCAGAGTAAACCCAGTTGGGCTGGATGGACCAAAGCCCTGGCATGGGATCTGGGCAGCTTAACGTTCCATTGCCGGACTGGTGTGTGCACAGAGAAGACTGCTCCTGTATATACCGAGCATGTGGGCAGGTTCATCCTACTGAATAGCTGTACAAGCGGGCAATGTTGTCCCTTTCTGTGGGTGTGTTTGCAAAGGGGAAAGCAGGAAGACCAAAGGGCAGTACTTGAAAAGCTGTCATACGCTGCAGAAGCTCAAAAGTGCCAGCACTGATTCCCTCTTCTCAAGTTCTCCCAGAACACAGGGAATCACTCCTTATAGCTCCTTATTCAGTCCAGTCATTGCCACAATGTAACAGGCAATGTAAGTCAATATAAGTCAACATAAATCATCATTGGCAGAAAGCGCAGAGACCAACCAAGCCAGAACGCAGTCCCGTGTGCTGTGCTAGATGGGGTGCTGCTCCCCTTGAAATCACAGACTCGTAGTTTGGGAGTGTTTGTGGACCTGGCCTTGACTCCAAATGTCTAGGTCAGAGGTAGACAACCTGGTACCCTCCAGATGTTGTTGGACTCCATCAGCTGTACTCAGCATAGCCAATGGCATGGCCAATGGGATGACCAGAGTGGGAATCAACATCATCTGAAGGGCGCCACATTGACTACCCCTGTCCTAGGGAATGGCCGTGGCTAGGTGTGCCTTTGCCAAAGTTAGACTAGTGCACCAGTCCTAGAGAAAGCAGATCCAGCCACCACAATACGTGTCAATACATGCCCTGGGCTCCTACTGGGAGGAAGGGCAGGATATAAATCTAATAAATAAATAAATAACATATCATGATTACATCACATCTGGACTACTGCAATGCAGTCTATGTGGGGCTGCCTCTGAGAAGTTTCCAACATGTTGTTCAAAATGCAGCAGCTAGGATATTGACTGGAGCCAGAAAGTGGGAGCATATTACACCATGGCTGAAGCAGCTGCATCAGCTCCAGCTGGTTATGGCCCTCAAAGCCATCTACAGTTTGGAACCAGATACCTGAAGGACCACCTCTTCCAATATGAGCCTGCCCAAGTCTTAATGATTAAGTTCATCAACAGAGGCCCTCTTGTGTGTCCCAAAGGGAATCCCAAACTAGGATGTGGGAGACATACTTTTTCGCTCTAGAACTCCTTGTCCAGGGAGGTCCAGCTGACCCTGTCTCCAGCAGGCTTCTGCCAAAGCGTGACATCCTTACTGTTTCCTGACTCCTGACTGAACAGAGCAGAGGGAACTATGTCAGCTGGTCCAGAGAATATACAAGCGAGCCAGCTTTCAGAGAGCGAGCAAACAGGAGAGTGAACAGGGAGAGCTAACAGGAATTTAGCAGAGGAGTTTGCTGGGGGAGGTCAAAGGGGAGGTCCCTAAAACAATTTTTTTCTTGTACAGCATTTATTTACCCTGAAGGAGGACAGGACAAAGCACAGGCCATTCCAACACAAGTAGAAAGAAACAAAAGGCAGTGGAGACTATGGACGGGAAGGACACTCCAGTGGTGGTGACCTGCAAGGTGTGTGCAATGTTTGTTTTCTTGCCTGAGAACAATATGATGTGCACATGCATCAAGTGCAAAGCTGGTGGTGCTTGTTGGAAGAAAAAGTGAGGGGCCTGGAATGGCAGGTGGCCACACTGAAGAGTATAAGAGAAGATGAATTCTTAGATAGAATGCTGGAAAACAACATCAAAGAGAAGGCCAGGAGGTGGAAGAACAGCAGCATCTTGAAGCAGAAGAGGAGACTGTTGTGGAGAGCAACAATGAAGTGGAGGAAACTCCGTGGAAAAGAGTGACAGGAGCAGAAAGGTTAGAAGACACCCTTCACCTGTGGAACTATGGAATCACTTCCAGGCACTTGAGGATGAGACCAGAGGACAGTCTGCAGAGGAAGAATTACAGGAGACCCCATGCAACAGCGAGCAAGAGGCTGAAGCTCAGTCAAGCAGTGGCAAAGAAACAATGCACCATGACAAGAAGAAGTGAAGAGTAGTAGTGGTAGGAGACTCCCTATTGCAAGGGATCGACATCCAAGTATGCCGAGAAGATCCATGGACTCACCAAGTATGCTGCCTCCTTGGAGAATGGATTAGAGATGTGATGGAAGGGTTGCCATCGCTCATAAAGCCCGCGGCAGATATCTCTTTCTTCTCATCCACATGGGAATGAATTATACTGCCAAGCAGAGCTACAAAGAAATCATGTCAGACTTCATAAAAATGTAGGAAGGAAGCCAGGCCATAAATTACATGGTCTTCAATGTCTGAATACTAATGCCCAGAGTCTGGGAAACAAGCAGGACAAACTTGAACTCTTAATACAGGACAGTAAATGCAACTTGATAAGTATAACTGAAACCTGGTGGGATGACTCCCATGACTGGAATTCAGTGATTCAAGGATATAACTTGTTCAAAAAGAACAGAAGGGCTAGAAAGGGAGACTGAGTTGTGTTATATGTTAAAAATATATATCTCTGCACAGAATTACAGGAGCATGAGCTTGGTAGCTCCAATGAGAGTATGTGAATTAAGTGGGGCAAGGAATAAAAGGAACACTAATGACTACCCAATCAAGGAGGAGACGAGGATTAAACTTTTGCAAAGCAAATTGCCAACATTTCATGGAGTCATGATATGACCATATTATATTTGAGTTCTTGATCTTAAAGGAAGCAAAAGCTGAGACTTCAGGAAAGCTGATTTTAATAAACTCAGAACAATGGTAAGTAAGGTTCCCTGGCAAGCGACCCTAATGAAAAAAGGAGTCCAAGATGGGTGGGAGCCTTGGTGGCACGGAGTACCTTCTATCAACTTCGGTTGGCGGCCCAACTACGTCCCTATCTGGACAGGGATAACCTGGCTTCAGTTGTCCATGCTCTGGTAACCTCCAAATTAGATTACTGCAATGCACTCTATGTGGGGCTGCCTTTGAACACGGTTCGGAAACTGCAGCTTGTGCAAAATGCAGCGGCCAGATTGGTAACAGGGACCAGACGGTCCGAACATATAAAAATGATTCTGGCCCACTTGCATTGGCTGCCTGTATGTTTCCGAGCTCGATTCAAGGTGCTGCTTTTGACCTATAAAGCCTTACACGGCTTGGGACCACAATACCTGATGGAACACCTCTCCCAATACGAACCCACCCGTACACTACGTTCAAGATCAAAGGCCCTCCTCCAGGTACCTACGCTCGGAGGGTGGCAATAAGGGAGAGGGCCTTCTCAGTGGTGGCCCCCAAATTATGGAATGAAGTAATTGACGAGGTGCGCCTGGCACCAACACTGTTACCTTTTCGGCGCCAGGTCAAGACTTTCCTCTTCTCCCTGGCATTTTAGCATGTGTTTTAAATTGTTTTTATATTGTTTTACATTTTAAAATTGTGTTTTAAATTGTTTTTAAAGTATGTTTTTAAATTGTATATTTGTTTTAATGTTTTTGATTGCTGTAAACCGCCCAGAGAGCTTCGGCTATGGGGTGGTATACAAGTGCAATAAATAAATAAATAATAAATAAATAAATATCCTCATAGACAGAAAGAAAATTCAAAGGGATCTTGATAGGCTGGAGCATTGGGCTGAAAACAACATAATGGTTTTAACAGAGATAAATGCAAAATTCTACATAATTGAATGCACAGTTATAAGATTGGCAATACTACATGCAAGTAGGATCTTGGAATTGTTGTTGATCACAAGCTGAACATGAGCAAACATGTGGCTGCAAAAAAGGCAAATTGCGAAATGAAGTATTGTTTCCAAATCGTGTGAAGTACTATTTCCCCTCTATTTGGCATTGGTTAGGCCTCATCTTGAGTGCTGCGCCCAGTTCTGGGCACCAC
Source organism: Rhineura floridana (assembly GCF_030035675.1). Classification (NCBI taxonomy): domain Eukaryota; kingdom Metazoa; phylum Chordata; class Lepidosauria; order Squamata; family Rhineuridae; genus Rhineura; species Rhineura floridana. The sequence continues at coordinate 725,733 of NC_084495.1, forward strand.
ACTTTAAGAAAGAGGCAGACAAACTGGAACGGGTTCAGAGGAAGGCAACGAGGATGATCAGGGGACTGGAAACAAAGCCCTGTGAGGAGAGACTGAAAGAACTGTGCCACCATGGGCTCCTGCTGGGAAGAAGGGTGGGACACACACACACAAACACACAAACACAAACACAAAAAAGGAGGGCCGGGATCTCTTCTCGATTGTCTCAGAGTGCAGGACATGGAATAAATAAAAACAACTGAAGAACAATACAGAGAAATGACCACTGAACAATTCCCAGGAGAAACAGAAATGCCCTTATCAGGCTTCACCCTCCTATAAAGAGATGCATTTTTAGCTGATGATGAAGTTAGTAGGGAGGGAAGGAGACACCCACACCCCAGGGAGGAGTTTTACAGCCAGGGCTCCACCACAGAGAAGGCCATGTCCATGTCACCAAACAATGTATACAGCACACTGATAGGACTGCAAGAAGGGAAATGGAGACTCATTTAACATTTTTCTCTGTTATTTTTAAAATTTACATTTACATTCATTTTATGCGCAAATCCAGTGAAGAAATCATCATCATCATCAAGTACAGCAAGGAGTTCCAAGTGAAAGTTGAGTGAAAGCTGCTGAGATGGCAGTTGGTGATAGACAACAGCAGAGAGGATGCCCAAGAGCCTCTGGAAGCATGCGGGGCTCATAGGCTACAGTGTGTTGCACCTCTGTCAGCTGAGTCACCTGGACCCAGTTATTCGAAGAAACGCCTCCCCTCACGCTGTCATGACCATGAGGTGTGATCCACTGGAGAGGCCCTTCTAGCCATGCAGTCACTCAGGGAAGTCCGGATGTCCATTACGTAGGGCAGGGCCTTCTCAGTCATGGCATCCCAACAGTGGGATACTCTTCCCACAGCGATTAGTGTGGCTCTGACGCTAATGAGTTTTGGGAACTGAATCTCGTTGGTGCACTTGGCTGTTCACTTGTGAGAGATTTCATTCTGGTTACAAGAAGGATTTTCAATGTTCGTATGACTCGTAAAACACTTTTCCCCCTCCCCCCATGAAATGTTTGTTGGAGAGGAAGCAAAAAAATGTGTCTTTAAACATTTCATGCATTTTGCTTTGGATTATCTTGTTCATTCCTCTTCACCTGACAATTTCTTGTGGGAAACACGTGCTCTGCTGGTTAGCGACGGCCCTACAATTCCTTCCCAATAAGACACAGCCCCAGTAGTCAGCAGCCCGCTGTACAGAATATCTCATTTATAGGCTGTTTTACGAGGCCCTCTAGTGGTTCACCAGAGCACAAAACAGTTGAAATTGTCATTGGGAGTCCAGAGGAAAAACGTATGCATATGATTTTATATTTCAAGAGGGGCAATTAAAAAGGGGGAGATTAATTAAAGTTTGTTTCGTGCTAGAAACAAAATAAATCGGTATCAAAATGTAAAAAAGAGGGATTAGGAGTTACACAAAAAAAATCAGACAGGATGAGAATTGCATGATTATAAAATGGTAGAAGCATTGATTATGTTGATTTATGGTATATTGCTGTTTAATGCTTTGGAAATTACAATACACATACAATTAATCACTGTTATATTCCTACCTTTAAAGATGGATCTGGGAAATTATAGTTAAATATGGATACTGGTCAATTCTCAACTGATCATTACGCTCAGTTGTGAGCATTTAGAAAATAATGCATTGCTTAGGAGCCAGCATGGATTTATCAGGATTGTCATGCCAGATCAACCCTATTTTTTCTTTTTTTAATGACTAGACAGGTAGATCATGGGAATGCCATGGATGTAGCATCAACTTGATTTTAGCAAAACATTTGACAGTCTTCCATGATAGCCTTGTTGACAATAAAATATGAGTTGGTTGGAACAACCCATATCCAGTGAGCGCTCATCATTAAATGTGCTGCATCAACCTCGGAGACGTCTCATGAGAAGCACCATTGGGCTCTCTCCATAATAGGTCCCGTGCTGTACAGCACTTGAGCAGGGAGAGGAAAGGAGATAAAATGTAAAACTCAAAAGGTGGACGTCTACAACAGGGAAGGCCTGACTTGGCAGAAGCACATGAGAAGGATCTTCACTGATCGAGAGTGTGAGCCAGCAATGTGATGCTGCTGCTAAAATAGCTAAGCAAATGTGAGGCTGCACTCACAGCAGTAGAGTATCCGGGCCACAGGAAGTAAACAGGCCTGCCCTCTTCCGCACTGGACAGGCCACATCTGGTGTACCACGCTCAGTTCTGGGTGCCACATAGTAAAGGAAGACAAAAGGAGTCCAGGGCAAAGCCCAACCGCCCAGACCTCTCTGCCTGGCTCTTTGGATTTCTCTGGGCCCCACATATCACCTGCTCGGCTTCGCACCCTCCTCGGGAGCCTTTGCCTCGCTGAAATGTGCCCTTGGACTCCAATAAAGCCTCCTGGCTTGACTGGGTGGGAGAGGAGCGGGTACGGAAACTCACTATGCTGTGCAAAGGTAAAACTTACATTTGCTGCTCCGCCCAGCTCTAGCCCCAGCCACCATTGGCAAGTGGTCCTCAGAAGGCTACCCAGAATAGAGTGTGGCCTCCGGTTGAAAAAGGTTTCCCACCCGAGTGAATCAGGGCAGGGAAGGGCCTGAAAACAAAGATCAGTGAGAATTAACTGAAAGAACGGGCTGTCATGAGGATGGAGCACAGCAGTTTGTTCTCTTACTCCAGAGGGCAGCTCTATAACCAATAGGTGGAAATTGCAAGGAAAGGTTTCAGCTAAACTTTAAACTTCCCAAGAGCATGAGGTGTTTAGCAGTGGAACTGACTGCCTCTTGAAGTGGTGGGCTTTCCCTCATTGACAGTATGTTAGCAGGGGCTGGATGTCCATCAGACAGGGAAGCTGCAGATGCAGCCTGCACTGAAGACCTTGCCCTGAGATGGGCGTGGTGATTTCAGAGGTCTCTTCCAACTGTATGATTGTAAGATTCCATCTGCACTATGCATTTAAACAGCATCATCTCACTTGAAACAGTTATGGCTTCACCCCAAAATCTTGGTAACTGTAGTTTGTCAAAGATGCTGAGAGTTAACCCCTATTCTGACCACAGAGCTACCAGAGGTCCCTGGGAAGAGGGATTGACTGTTACACCACTCTGAGAACTGTAGCTCTGTGAGGGGAATAGGGATCTCCTAATAACTCTCAGCACCCTTAAACTACAATTCCCAGGATTCTTTGGGGGAAGCCATGACTGTTTCAGATGGGACCTAAGTTTCAACATCTCAATTACAGCTTTCGTCCAGTGACCCAATCCTTGCTGTGGTAGCAAATAGCCTTTTTGCTATAGTGCAGATCATTGTTCTAGAAAAATTTCCTAAACTGTAACAGCACTCTGGCCAAGTGTTTAGCACTAGGGCATATTTCTCTCTCTCTCTCTCAACTCACCCCCCCCAGTTCTAGGTCCATCTTGTCCCCCACACTTTACCTTATTTTATTTATTATTTTATTACATTTATACCCAGCCTTTCTTTTCATGAAATCCTTACCACCTTGAAAAGTATGCTGGCCATTGTATACAACCAGCTTCCATCTATGTTGAAAGGTTGAGTTCTGAGAATAATTGAATATGTGCAGGTCACTAAATGGAGTGAATTCTGGGAGAGGGAGATTCAGGAAATCATCACCAGAGTAATGCAGACACACACCAAGGAGTCAGTTGGTCTAAACTTTATTGGCACTGAATGAAGAGAACAGGCTGTGGACTTTAACAAAACCTCGTTGAACACAAGGCATCTGAATGGCTGATTCACAAAGATCCCTTACAGCCCCCTTGGGAAAACAGGTGTTTTAACAAAACATGTAAAAAGGTTGGTCAAAAAAGTAGACATAATTTACAGCAAAAAAAACAATAATCCAAACCACAAATATAAAGCCAGACAAAAATGCTTAATAGGGTAGCCCCACCCCCAGGATAGCATATATCCTAGTAATAGCAGTAAACATATGGGGAAGCAGGGCAGGGGAAACTTCCATGAATTCTAACAAATAATTAAAAAAAAAGTCTAGAAATCTCATCGTAATACTGAATGCTTCTTACATTAATTTCCTGCAAAATATCATCTCTTTATAATACAGTATACATTTTCCATGGAAAAGGGGGAACTCTTCCCTCCCACTCAACACTTCCAAGGTTAATATTTTCTAATCGTGCATAGCTAGAAAAAGAGAATGAAATCAATACCATTAGATACCACTGGAATACATAATACTGGCAAGATCAGGGGAGAAGTGAACCGACTACATGAGGAGTTAGACTCCCTGGCACAAGCTAGCTTCTTCCTGTTCCAGCAGTGAGTGGGCAGGAGAGCCGGGGCGCCAGCTGAAGAGGTTGACAGAGCTCCGTGACCCAGGACAATGCAAAGGAGGTCCGCAACTTCATTAGTTCAAGACAGATCTGGGAGGCTCTGGCATTCTCTCATGAGGAACTAGAAGGATGGGTTTGCATCCAAGTGTGCCAGGAATGAGTACAAACTGCATTTTAAGCACCAGGGGTTTTAACAGTGACTAAGTAATGAGAAGAGAAGCCACAAATATTTCAGTCAAGGGGAGTAAATCAGTTCTGAGACATTAAACTGGAAGCTTTTTAAAAAAAATGTTCAAAGCACGAGGTTGCATATTTTCAGGAAGAGGAGGAGCTGCCACTTCACATCTCCACACCTCACTTCCTAAAGGCACAAGGCGTCTAGAAAGGGAGAGGGGAACAAAGGGTGCATATAAATGAAAAGACACACACAGGATATTTAGAGTGTGACCTTTGCAGAGCCAAGTCCTGACAAATCTCCATGCAACTGGTATGGGCAACATCAAGCTACCCCAAAACCAGATTAAGATGGTTTTGAGGCAATTTTTCAGGGAACTTTTTCACTGTCGTCATTGGAACCAACTGGACCACAGATGGGGACCCTGCGTCCCTTTACATGTTGCTGGATGACAACTCCCATCATTCCTGGCCATCAGCCATGCTGGCGGGGGCTGATGGGAACTGTAGTTCAGCAACTTCTGGAGAGCTGGAGCCCCTGCCTTCATTCTACATGCAACTTGGAGCTGCAGCCCTCCTCCGTCTCCTTTCATTTCTGTCCACAGAAGCACTGTTGGTATTAACATGCCTTGGAGAAAGGGGGGGGGGAGAGAGAAAAGTCAGGAAAACCCCAGCAGGGCTGAACAGATAAGACACTGCAGTGCAGGAGCTGAAAGATGCTCTGTCAAGGGCCGGAAGAGCAGAGGAACTTCTCTGCAGATAAAACAATTGGAAAAAAAAAGCTTCCTCGCCTGGGGAGAGTAGACAGAAGGTCCCCCCATCCATACCTGCTGCTTCCACCACTATGGCATCGATCCCAGGTCACAGCACAGGCAGGAGCAACTACCAAACTCTCTTGAGAAAGGAAGCACTGTTGAAAGATTGACACCAAAGCAGAAGGCTCTGCTTGGACTTAGAAGAGGTAGACCGGCACAAGCTCCAAAGTAAGGCAAGTTGTCTTTTTTAAATCTGAAGAGCAAAAGGAACTCCAAGGCCAAGAGATTTGGGAGGGAGGGCAGCCTGCCGCTTCCCAACAACTAATGTAACAGAAACTGAATGGGTGGTATTCAGTGCTAGTCCTACTCAGAGTAAACCCACTGAAGTTAATGGACAGGACTAACAGGTTCATTCATTTCTATGGGTTTACTCTGAGCAGGACTTAGCTGAATTCCACCCAACCCTTTTGTAAAGTCAAAGACAGGTTTTATAGCTATACAAGTGCCTGGTGCTGGGGAGGAGAGGGAGTGCTTCCGTTTTGGCTTTTGGTGTTACATGCTCATCACCTGTAAACAAGAAAACTCTATTAAAAACCTTACACCAACGGAAAAGGGAATGAAAGTGTCATAAGGCACCATACAGTGTGGTGTGTGTGCTGGAGATCTACCCTGAAAAGGCTAGCTGCATATTTTTGTACCTCCCTCTCTAGCATTTATAGCAAACACATGCTCTTTTGAACACTTAACTCTGACTACTCTGACTAATATGAATGGGATATGTCACAAAAAACCCCGCTTCTTATTAGACAGAGTTAAGGAAGTTGTCACCTTCCAGATGTTGGTGGACTCCCATAATTTCTGGCCACTGGGATGTTGGCTGAGGCTGATGAGCCCTGGTCCAACCACATTTGGAGGGCCACAAGGTAGCCACCCGTTACTGGATATGACAAAAGCTATCCTGTGGCAAGTTATAACCAAATCAACTCATTTCACAATAATTATGGAATCCAGCTTCTTTCAACCTTCCAGGTAGTGGCATATGCAAAATGCTAAAAAAGGTTGGAGTGATCCATATGGTCTCCTAAACCTCTGGGAATCATGAAAAACTTTGGTGTGTCCATGTAAGGCACAAAATGTTGAATTCTGCTCTAATCCACTTCCCCTCGAAACAATTCTTCTAGTCACACGTTATCAAGACCAGACTGGCTTTCAAAGTGAGGATTCCAACACGCAGGTCTCTTCAAACATTGGCTAGTGAGGTTAGTGGTGAGAAGGGGGCTTGTCAGTTGCTTGTGCTACAAATTGATGCTGTAGCAATAAGCAATATAAAGCCTCATGGAACAGAGGTTTCCGTCTTCAACCCAGGTTAAGCAAAGAAGATGGGGCACTGCCACCAGAAATTTGCATTAAGGCACATTTTTTATCCGGTTTGGTCCTACATTGAATTGGCAGCATCTGCCCACAACTCTACAACAGACTGTGGTCACTCTTCTGTAGCGGTTCCAGCACAATGCGGTTACACATAGAAAAAGGGGGAGGAAAGGAGAGAGCAGAGGCAGCAGGCACAGGAATGATTACATGGACTCAAATTCATCAATACGCTGCTTGGTGTTGCCCTGCCGAATCTGGCGGAGGGTCTTGTACTTGTCACGGCCCAGCCTCATGTTCTCAGCATGGATCATATCATTGGCTGTCTTCTTAGTTTCATCACGAGCATTGGCCAGTTCAGATGTAAGAGCCTGTAGATGCAAGCAGAAGAAAAAGAGACATTGGACATTTGGTACAAGTAGAATCCAGAGGACATGGGCCCAGATGTTGGAGAGGTTGCTTCACACATGTATATTCCATTCACTCGATGACACCTCATACACACATTGCTTTTCAGTGGAGCCCATTCATACAATCATCACCCTAAGTTCAGAGGCACATGTTACCAAATTCTTCCAAGCTACACAGCAAGTGGATTGTACTGTGAAAGACCAACCCAAATTGTGTTTGCATTTTGACCAATTTGTAGGGCAGTCCTATATCTCAGAGAGGAGGTCAGGTCTCCTGCTCCCCTGGTGCATTCACTCTAGCTGCCCAGTTTCCCTGCTTTTGAAAGTTTAATAGAAATATCTGTGCGCTATAGGTGCATTCTTAACCTGCAAGTTTTTTTGGTCTATTTATGGTATGGTATGAGAGCAAGTGCTCGCTTCATTTGAAATAGTGAGCCCCATTAAAATGGAGTCCATGGGCCTGTAGTATGATCCAGCAAGGCTCTGGGAACTGAACTTATTTTTTACTGAGGTAGGAGCTGAAACACACTCTGGACCTCAGGATGTCGGAGGCTAGAAATCCAACAGCCAGGCAGGCAACAGGCTGTCTTTGCCAACAACAGCATTCAGAGTTCTGATCCTCTCAAAATCCAGAATCCTTCCCGAAGCTCCAAAGTTTACACTCCACTTTGCGTAGCTGACTATTTCAGTCCCACATTGACAGTACCGTCTCGATTCTTTTTGCTGAATTTTGCTTTTTACTGGAAACTACCCTGGAAGTTTTACTGAAGAGTAATCTTTTCAGTAAATCTTTTCAGTAGATTTTTCAGTAAATCTTTTATTATAAAGAAGATAAAAAACTGGGGACTGGAGTGAATCCTTCAGCTTTGTTGTGGCAGAACCAAAAACAGCATTTTGGTAGCAGAGTAAGGGGCAATTCAGTTGGCCAAAGGGACACACATTTCCACCTCCACTGGCCCTTCTGTGATTTATTTGTGAAGGCAACCTGAGGCCAGAAAACATTTACTTCTGGGAACGAAGAAGGAACCTAAGTGCCTTTGGGTCACGCTCGATGTTACAAGAGACAGGTTGCCTCCTGCCAACTTAGCAGCCTGGACACTCTATTGCTCTTTCCCACAATGTCTAACAACATGTTTGGGGATGCAGATACATAACCCCAGTTCAAACGTCCTGGCCCATCTACTGTGTCGGCTGCTACTCCCAAGGGTGGGGGAAGCCAAACCTGCCAATGACACGGCCTTTACTCCCTCATTTGTAGGAAGGACATGAGGGCAGCAGCGCTCCACTCTTGTGCCATCTGGAACAGCACCTTGCACCAGGGTGGGAGCTCTGTGCCCCTGCCCGCCAGCCCCTCCCCTCAAGGCAGAGCCAGTCCCACGTTACCTTCAGGTGCTTCTGAACCCGCTCATTCTTCTCTGCCTCTGTGGTCCGCTGCTCCTCACTGCGGTCCTTGACAGAGGCGTGTGCCCTCAGCTCAGCGCTGGCCTCAGCGGCGCTTTCGTCCTGCTCGTCATCGTGTTCATTCTCGGACTGCATTGGTTCTGGGACATGCGGGGTGCTGGTGGCTGACTTCAGCTCCTCTTTAGTCTTTTCTAGGTCTTCCTGGACCATCTGGGCCTGGAGGAGAGTATCACCCCCCAACTGGTGAGTGACCAAGGAAGAGCCCATGCAGGAAGCCGTCTTGCCCACTTCGTCTGCCCAGACTTTAATGGTACAGAACATATTTTTGGGTGGTGACTTTAAAATATTCACCTGAAATGCCTTGGCTGAGCACGCCAAGCCAGAAGTACAACTTTTGAAGGAACACCTTCAAGAAATTGCCCACTGTACATCACTGGTATCCTTTAGGACAAGAGCAGAGAGCCTCAGGCTCACGGTCTGAGTTCTCCAGGCCTATCCAGCCCTCAGGCCATGCCTCTCACCAGCCCTGTGCTGCACCTGACCCTTGAGGGCTTTTGCCTGGCTAGAAATGTCCCTTGAACCACAATCGTGCCTCCTGCTTGCCTGGAGGAAGAGACGGATAGGTGAGCTTGCAGAAGCGTGGACTTGTGTGTGGTGGAAGGCTGGCCTTCTGTACAAAGTGAGGAGTTGCATCCTCAGTTCCCTATTCCTGCTTTCGAAGAACCAAGTCAGAAAGCTGCCTGATAGGAGCCTGCACACACATACACACAGGTTATCGCTTCAAGCACAGAAGTAGTTTGCCTGCATCGTATTTTTATATAGCTTGGCCACTCAGGGACTCTTTCCAAAACCCAGGCTTGTAAACAGCTATGTGGCTAATGGCCTACATCAGGTAAGAACTATCCACAGGTGATCAGACAAGGGCATCTTTAGAAATATGATTAATGTTGGTTCTGTTGTTTCCTTTAGGCTGTGAATGAATGTGCCACAAAGGACTAGCCTAGAAGTGTGAGTGGATGGACTACTTAAGTTTTTGTAGGCTGGTAAATTTTTGTGGACTTTTTGGTGAGACTGCCAACCAAACACAATATGGTGTTCAGCACATGGGGATTCTTGTCACACATTACAGGGCATGTTCAGAACAACTCAGGCCTAATCCCTCTCTTCCACCCACCGACCCACCCCAAGCCAAGTTTGAGAGGCGAGCACAGCTGCCCACCTGTCAATCACCTGATGTCACAATGATGTCAGGTCACCCATTTTTATCCACGTGGTTTGAAGCTGAATTATGCGGGGGAAGGCTTTGCAAATCCTGATGATCAGCTGATCACTGGGGCACAAGTCTGACAGCTGATTAACTGTGCCTGCAAACCCCCTTTCGGCTCACAGCTCTCTTTACCTGCCCTACACCTGACATCATATACCAAATCAGGTGTGGGACAGATGGGTGTGGCATGGTTGAAACAGCCTGGTGGGCCTAATCAGTCCTCCAGGCTGAAGGTTCCCCAACGCTGTTCTAGAGCAAGAAGTGAACATGCCACTGAATAGCTGGAGAGTACCACATGCACCTTGCAATTGCAAATGCATCCTCAACACAGCACTAACAACTAGCCATTGTGAAAACAGGGTACACACACCTTGTACACAGGTGCTGGATTTCCTGACTCTCAGACTAAAGGGTTCACTCCTCTTTTTCTTAATGACATTGTTGGGCAAGGGGAGTGATGCAGTACTCATAGCCCAGAGAAGGGACAAAGGTTCAAGATGACAGCAAGAAGCCCCACTCACTTTCTGCTGCCACTGCATGGCCTCGCTCTCTTTCTTCTGACGAGCCAGTTCCAGCTGCAAGATCCTGTTGGTGAGCTCCATCATTTCAGAAGCCTGCAGAAGTTGACAGAACACCGTCAGTGACCAACACAATCAGGCTCCTAAAGTGCTAGATCAGTCCCCTGCTCTCCAGTTTGGTCCTTGCTCAGCTGTCGTGCACACAGCATATCATAATCTTGGGTTACATTATAAAAAAAAATTAACAGTTTTATATCTGGCCAAACTGGAACAGAAGTGCAGAAGGCTCCCCGAGATCCACAGCACGACACAGCCCTAACAGAACTACAATTCCCAGGATTTCCTTGGGGAGGGAATGATTATTAAGCCAGTTTAAGCCTACAGCACAGCCTTCCCAAACCTGTTGCCCTCTAGATAGCTTGGACTATAACTCCCATCAGCCCACCTCCAGGTTAGGGGAGGCTGTTGAAGTGATTTCTAGATACAAAAGGATCTTACAGAGGCAGAATATCTGCTTTCCATGCTAATACAGACAACCAGCTGCCGAAGTACAGCAACCACTGATGGAGTGCAGAAGCCAATTCCAGAATAAGAACTGCGAGAGCGGGGAAAGACTCTTTGCGTCTCCCAGCGATGGGTGGCTGCTTTCACCTACTTTACCCCACCCTCCAGCCCTAGGAACCTTCCAAGAGGTTTTCTGGCCTGTCAGAATGCGAATGCATAAAATATGAAGGCATTAAATATTGTTAATTGGCACCTTTAGGCTCACCTTTCGGTGCATTTGAAATGAATTGTTAATTGTTGCTAGCATTATTGTCATGGTGATATCATAACTTTTATATGTATTCTTATTATGCGTTATTATGGACTTTAAAGTTATCAACAAGGACACTGAACCTAGTCAAGGATTATCAACCTTGACTACAAGGATCACCTCGGCACAGTCATTGACCAAAATGGAGACACTAGTCAAGAATTCAGAAGAAGGCTAGGACTGGGGAGGGCAGCTATGAGAGAACTAGAAAAGGTCCTCAAATGCAAAGATGTATCGCTGAACACTAAAGTCAGGATCATTCATACCATGGTGTTCCCGATCTCTATGTATGGATGTGAAAGTTGGACAGTGAAAAAAGTGGATAAGAGAAAAATAAACTCATTTGAAATGTGGTGTTGGAGGAGAGCTTTGCGGATACCATGGACTGTGAAAAAAACAAATAATTGGGTGTTACAACAAATTAAACCAGAACTGTCACTAGAAGCTAAAATGATGAAACTCAGGTTATACTTTGGACACATCATGAGAAGACATGATTCACTAGAAAAGACAATAATGCTGGGAAAACAGAAAGGGGTAGAAAAAGAGGAAGGCCAAACAAGAGATGGATTGATTCCATAAAGGAAGCCACAGACCTGAACTTACAAGATCTGAACAGGGTGGTTCACGACAGATGCTGTTGGAGGTCGCCGATTCATAGGGTCGCCACAAGTCATAATTGACTTGAAGGCACATAACACACACGGACTACTTATTATCTGTGAATCACGCTGTGCATGTGTAAATAAATTGACTTGACTATTCCCAGTGGCAGAAACCAGCAGACTGCACATTATGAGGGCAGAGCTATTTGGAATGCAGAACGGTCCCCTGCCCCCCACAAGCTAGCAACATCATTGCTCTAACTTAAGGACATGTCATTAGCACAAGCCTATATGTAGAACAGCCTTCCCCAACCTGGTGCCCTCCAGACGTTTTGGACTACAACTCCCATCAGCCCTAACATGGCTGTGCTGGGTGAGACTGATGGGTGTTGCAGTCCAAAATATCTGGCGGGTGCCAGGTTGGTGAAGATTGTTGTAGAAGAGCATTAGTTCTCTTACAAGTCTTACCCCAACATTCAATCAGAGGCGAGTTTCTGCTCAAGATTATTTCCATTCATTGAGGTGAAAAAAGTTTTAAACCCCCAGCCTAGCTAGCTTATGGGTGGGGGGGGGGTTAACAGGTCCTATGCAGAAGACTTCAGATTGTTGTAACAAGGAAGCCACCTCAATGGGTGTGTTGACACACTGGCCTAACCTCAACAGCATGTCTGTTAGCTTGGAGGCCTGAACATCAGACTAAGGTGGGTTGAAGCAGAGTGATGGATCACCCGCTTGCTTCTGCTCAGTTCCCAGGGCCTTGAGTTAACGGCTCTTCATTAGCAGGAGGGGGAAGGGAATAGCCAAACCCACAGCCCAGAGAGCCAACAGCTTAATAGAGCAACAGCCACTCTGGCTCAATATAAAGTACAGCTTCCTCTTTCCCCCACATGACTGCAACCATGATTTGGCTGTGGGTTTTCCTCGCAACCCCACATTTGGTCAATGCATGTCCTATAAAGCATCTTCCCGCCTTTTCCTTTCACAAAGACCCTTAGCCCTCATTCCCAAACAAAGGGCCCTTGCATTTACTCATGCCCCTCTTCTAGTAACCCATGATCTCTTTTCCTTCCCAAATCACCACCATTTGGACTGCAAGCTCCAAAGGGCACTGGTCCTGTCCCTTGTTCTGCTACTCTCAAATGCCACATAGGTTGGGGTTTTGTATGAAGCAGAGCTCCAAAAAAGGAAACTTGGACAATGAGGGAGAAGAAAAAGGAACATCCAGAGTGCAAGGGAAAGGACTAAAACATAAGTCCCCACCACCACCACTGGTGCTGTACTTAACGGCTCCAACAGCAACAGAGTACGAGGGGGGTGGTGCATGTGAGAGATCATCTCCTGCTGCTGCATGCTCCGAATCTGGTTGTCATTTCCTGCCCTTCTGAGGAACCAGCTGCTAGTTATGTCCTTTGCAGTGGAAAGTTTTAGCGTATATGACTCTGGTTTATAGTTTTTTAACATAAATAACATCAGTTGATATGGGTTTTAATGATCAGTGGTGCCTATTTTCTAATGAATTTAAAATATGATTATGTTAGTTATCAAAATAAATACTTCATTGGGGTTCCCATATTGTGTTTTGAAATGAATTGGTTTTTAGCCTGTTGTTCAGTAATGACGTATCAATATATTTTGTGTTTGTTGTATTGTGAGCTACTCGGGGCACGTTTGTGTGGGGAAGCGGCACACACTGGAGACACTCAAGGAGGGCCTGGATGCTGGATCAGCCCACTGGCCCATCCAGTCTGGCGTCATCTCCTCAGAGTGGCCCACTTGGGCTGAGCTCTGGAGCCGGCTTACCAGCTGCTCCTGGGTCTTTTTCTGATCGTGGGATGCCTTCAGCAAGGCTTCCTTGGCCTCCTCAGCTTCCTGGCGCTGCTTCGCCAACTTCTCTGCTTCCTCCTGAGCCCACTTCCGTTCCTGCTCCAGCTCCAGTGCCTTGCGGGTCTGCTCCTCCAGTTCTAAAGAGAGGGAGGCAAGAAGGTGGCAGCTCAGCCCACAGCTCCCCTCCAAGGTAGGTAGGTAGGCAGGCAGGCAGGCATGCAGGCAGGCCCGTCCCCAAGGCTGCTGCGGGTCCCCAAGTGCCCAGCAAGGTCCTCTCACCCCCTACCTTCCTGAGCTTTTTTCGTCTGCTCCTCAATTTGCCTGAGCCGTTCCATCAGCTCTTCCTTCTCGCGCTCAATCTTCTCCTTCTCCTTCTCCGCCAGCTCCCTCTTTTTCTTCTCATTCTCCAGCAGGGCTCTAAGCAGGGAGGAAATGCAAGTGAGAATACAAAGGCCAACCCATCTGGCCGACATGCCTGATTGCTCCGTTACAACGTCTGGGTTGGAGTTTGCTTGTAATTAGACATTTTACCTTGGAGCAAATTGGGGGGGGAAGTGTTCCCCAAACTTTTAATGCTGGATTGAAATGGGAGGCACATTTCACTCATTTTCTCAAGCAGCTCTAAGAGGGGCGGGGCTATTTTTCCATGCAGGCTATTTTGCAGGTGAGGGGAGCCACCCACCTGTCAATCACCTGACATCACAAAAAATAACATTTTTCCTTTGTGGACACAGTTCACGCTACGCCAGCAGAGCAGCATCCAATGCAAAGGAATACTGGACTTATAGTAAGCCCCACTGTGGAACTTGCTGTAAGCACTAATCAGCTGACTGATGCTTACAGCAAACCTGCTTTGGGCAGGAATTGGCTATGCTGTAGAATTTCCAGTTGGGAACACCACAGCACAGCCAATCCAAATTGCTGGTCAGGGCTGACAGCAAGCCCCACTTTATGCAGGGATCAGCTATGCTGCGTAGCACAGCTGACACCACTGGGGCTTGCTGTCACTGCCAATCAGCTGGTCAGCACTGGCAGCGAGACTTGCTTGCTAAGGGACAATCAAGAGCACACTTTAAGGCTTCCAATTGTTCCTTTGCACTTGCCTCTTACCTGTCCCACACCTGATGCCACATATGACATCAGGTGTGGGGCAGATGTGAGTAGTTGGGGAAAAACAGACTTGTGACCCATACTGGGCCTAATTTGACCCATAGGTTGGAGCTTCTGCACCCCTACAGGCATCCTCCCTGCAGCTACAGGGTAATGCTGTTTGCAGTAGTCTCTTGCCGTTCCCTCCACCAGTTAGGGCTAGGAATGATCCATGACGATGTGGCATTCACCCCCCATCATCTGTAGTAGCACAGGCTGCATCAGGGAATCCCAATGCACCCTTAAACCTTTGGGGTGATATCACAGCCGATATTATTGGCTGAGGTTATGGTGGGAGAAGGAAGAGAAACAGCGTGCACAGGAACAGAAAGTAGTGGGTGCATTCAAGATGGCAACTTATTCTGTCACTGCACACTTTGGGCCCTCAGAGAAGATGCACTAGTGAGTCCCAGCACAGACTTTGGAAATCCCTATGAGATAAATTGTAGGACAGACCCAAGTTTACACAGTAAGCATAAGTATTCTTTTCCATCCCCCATGAACCTTGAGTAGCCAAAAATCTTGGAAATAAGATGACCACGGAACACAGCACCATAAAAATACAAGCCAAGCTTTTTGTTGCCTACCAGCCCGTTCCTATACTTAACTTCACATTAAGCTACTACTCATGCATGCTGTCAGGCATCTGCACCATGTAGTTGAATGGTTAGCAACTAGCTTCCTTGCAGGCCCACTTTGAGAAGGAAATGAGGGGTGGTGGGCCACTGTCTCTATCCACATTTCCTAAAACAGGTCTGACTGAAAATGCTCCTCTCAGTCACTGACCTCCAAGCTGACTACTGGAGGGCCACGCCGGGGGATCTTAACTGTATCTCCACTGCAGAATTTGCATGTGGAAAGAACATGTGCCCCAGCCCAGCACTGAACCAGCATTCAGGGACCAGTTTGACAACATGGGGCACTCTGCTCCTCTTGAGAAAGACATTTGCACTCAGGTGTACACACCTCTCCATCTGTTTTTGATGCTTTTCCTCCCGGGCTTGAGCCTTCATCTGCTGCACCTCAATCGTGTCTGGCTTACGCCTACGCATGTAGAGCTCATGGTTCCCCATGCAAAGAGCCAGGATGCGCTTGTTAATCCTTAGCCGAGGGGCATAGAATACAAAGTCCTTTGCAGAAAGGAGGGGAAAGCACAGAATGAATCATGAATGCACCCACGCCACTTCCCTTTCTTCTTCAGAAGTAGCTGATGCCCCAAGTATATCCACAATAACCCCCATTTCATAAAGCATTTTCCTCAACTAAGTTTTCCCCAAGCACAAAAAAAAAGAAGCTAAATGGGCTGTCCAAGAATTCTTAGCTTTGATGAGTTGAGACGGTGACAAAACTGGAAAGCTGGTCTAAAATTAAAGTATCATAGATGGCCTTCAAACCTTCTCACTCATTGAACCATACCTAGACCATGCTTCTGCTGAATGGCTGTATGCAACCAACTTTAATTACCATCTAAAAACTGAACATTAACACACACAATAAGCTATCCTATCATCCATTTAAAAAAGCACAGTCATTATCAGATCTAAGCAGCAGCAGAAGCGGAACCCCTAATTAATCATCAAACAGAACTTTAAGGGGGATCAGGCTTTCACATCACCAAAAAAAGGCTGTACTATTGGTGCCACCAGGGAGAAAATAGTTCACAACTTCACAGTTCTTGCCTCTGAAAAAGATTGGATGCTCAGTAGAGCTTCGATCACACGCAGAAGGAAAGAGGGGTGTGAATAAGGAGCGCGTACACATACACAGCCTCAGAACTGGAAGGTCACCACTAGCACTTTAAACTCGGGTCTGGAGGCAAACAAGCAGTGCAGGCAAACTAGACTGGGAACGCTATGCTCTCTGCAACTCATCTCATCAAAAAGGCCTGCTACAAACATTCTTCAGCTTCTGAGCAATCTTCCAAACACAGCCCCCCACCCCAACAGTGGGCTATACCCTCCAAAAAGGGATAATTTGACAGATACAAAATCCCCAAGAGGAGCAGGGAATATATTCAGCTCTGCAGCACAGAGACATCCAGAACTCCAATCAAAGGCTTCAGTCCCAAGTCCTGAATATTTTGGCCTTGTGGATTCCCTACAATCCAACAGGGCACTCAAGTACCAGGAACTAGTCATCTTTTCAGCTCTATCACTGCAAAGGTTTACAGAGATTTATGGCATCTCTTCCAGAGTGAAATGCCTCGCCACAGGGAAACTGCTCTTTGAAAACAAGGGGACTGTATTTTATTTTTTGGCATAGCTGTTGACCCAGAAAAGCAAAGCAGATGGTTCAGGAGCCATAGGCTTGGATAAGCTAAATGTCGCTAAAGTATTTCTGCTACCAGAGCAGTCACAATTCTTCTCTGCAACTAAACAGTAAACAGCAATCCAGAGATTTGAATAGTATCAAAGCAAACAGAATTTCAGAGTTAGCTGTTCATTCAGCCCTACAGATGCAAACACACACACACCACTTCTCTAACTTTTGTTTCAGACATCCTGTGAATTTACCTGGTCTTTGGAGGGAGGAAAACACTTAACTAACACAATGGACTTGTGTGTGTGGGAATGTCTATCAACAATCCAAAAGTGGAAAACTCTTCACAGATGATTGTTTAAAATGCTCTTCAACCATAAGTGTCTCCATCAAGCTAGCTGTACACCCAATATGTGATGATTAAGGCAGCCTTCCCCACTGTGGGAAGACTAATGTTAGCTTCAGCATCAATGGATTTTCCATCATAACCAACTGGCATTTTGGATATATTAAGTAGAGCAAAACAGAACTATCCTGAATTACTGATTTTCAGTTACATACTTTTATAGATGCTCTACTAAAATATTTAACATTTATGAATGTTATCTTACTGGTGCTTTTTTGTCAATGGGCTTGATAACAAACTTCTTATCATTGAATGAGATATTTCTGATCTCGCTCCAAGGGAATCCTATTTTTGGTGTTAACCTGCAAAAGATGGAAGAAAGCTGTGTCAATTACACCATTTGTAGCAGTCCAACAACCTACCTACATTCACATAGTACAAACTGTTTGACTCCAGTGAGAGATTTGAAGTGATCAATGTGGATCTAAATAGAGGAAAGCAATGCTGCTCAGAATTTACAAAATCAGATACAAAATTTATGTTAAATTTGTACTCAGTGAAATGCAAACACAGTGGCTATCTGCATTGCCAGAAGCAATATATTCAATCTCCAGTTTCAATAAAAGGATAGGATCTGGAGTCAGGAGAAAAATATACACATTAAAAATGCAACAAAGGCCACAGGGAGAGTGCAGACCCTTTCCACATGATTCCCATCTTGTTCAAATGCATTTCTCCATGTACTGGTACAAAGACACACAGTACTACCAATCGACGACTGGAGGCTTTGGCGGATGCGGTACTGTCATGTTCACACTGTGCACTTAATGTTACAGTCCAGAGAGCAACACCCAGCAAGACAGTCTGGGCGTGTACCAGTTATGTGCACAAGTTACAAGGATTTGGGTGTGTGTGTCTGTAGTCCCTACTCTAATAGGAATAGTACTATTAATTGAAATCCATGCCCACAGGAAATATACTGGCACATGAGATCAGAAGTGCATAGGACAACAATTGCCAGTGAAGCACAGGCACAGAGGGGCTAGTTCGGAAGATGTGGGTCACATCAGGAGGTCTCAGAAGGACTCCAGCAGATAAGCTGTTACAGAACACACATATCCCACTTCACTCTTTTTCTGGGATCACAAGCCTATGTAACCTGATAAAATTACTTGCTTAAATTCAAAGGATTGGTTGGATCTGGATATGGAAGTCATAATCACTGAGCACTGATGTTGTTGGACTACAACTCCTATCATCCCTAACCACTGGGCATGCTGGCTGGAGCTGATAGTACATGATAGTACTCCAACTGCAAAGGATTCCCAGCCTTGTCTCAGGTTGCAATCCTAAACACATTTGCAGGGAAGTAAATATACTTGGGATATCCTGTTAAGCCAGTTCAGAGGGATTTATCAGGGCTATACAACCAACAAATGACAGATCAAGGTTATCACTGGTAGACCACACAGCATTCTCTCTCCAGTTTGAATAAAGACTCTACCAAGGCAAGAAAGGATTTGCAGCTACCTATCTCGCCCACTCAGCCTTCCATCCATCCGTGGTCGGTAAAATGAGTACCCGGCATATGCTGGGGGGTAAAGAAAGGCCGGGGAAGGAACTGGCAATCCCACCCCATATAAACAGTCTGCCTAGTAAACGTTGCAAGACGGCACCCTAAGAGTCGGAAACGACTCGCACTATAAGTGCAGGGACACCTTTACCTTTACCTCGCCCTTGGTAGATCTAGCAAAGACTATTAGCTATAATACCTAAATATAATCTCCATGTTCCAAGGCGAACAAGGTAAAGAATTCCAGAGAATGAGAACAAACATGAAAAACTGTTTATTATTAATTAATAAAATGAGTTACAACAATTTTAAAACACATAATTAAAACAGTTAAAAACATCACAGAAAATAAGGTGGGTCCTAAAAATATACATCTCAGATGTGGAAGGCCAGGGTAAAGAGGTGCATCTTCAGCATTCGCTAAAAGTTATACAATGAAGTTGCCAGACACACCTCAGTGGGGAGGAAGTATCCCAGTTTAGGGGCCACCACAGAGAATTCCCTCTCCCGGCCACGACCCCCTGAACTTCCGAGGGGGTGGAACTACCCAAAGGGACCCCCCTGCTGATCTCAACACCTGAGAGGGTCTGTATGGAAGGATAATTTCAGATCTTTGGGACCTAAGCTATGATGTCAGCTTGCTAGTCAGTCAGCTGGCAAGTGATGGAAGACAGCTGGATGAGTGGACGTGCCTTGGTCTGACCCAAAAGACTCCCCCCCCCATGGAAGATTGGCGGATCATCTTGTTACCTGTCATTCTGCTCATAAATATTGAGTCCAAGGGCATCGACACCCAACCAGAGTTCTGAGCCTTTCTTATTCTTAATACTGAAGTAGTTCACCCCATACATCTCCAGATCTTGCGCAATTTTCAGATATTCCAGGATGGCATCTTCTCTAAACGTACACAAGAAGACAGATTTTAACTTTAATGCTCAACAAATATTATTTATTCAATTTATATCCCTTCCTTCTTCCCAAAGTAGCCTAGGGGAGTTAGCAACAAGCAATAAAAACATCTGAAAAAAAATCTAATACAGATGCAGACTGGGATAAAGGCCTCTACTTAAAAGGCTTGTTGAAATTATGCTTCATAGATGAAATAGAGAATTAAATGGGGCAAATGCTTGCAATTCTGACAAGGCTTCAGTTCTTTGCTCCCAACTTGCTTACAGAAGAGAATGTAGAAGCTTAGTTCTCTCTGTATTGATCTTCTAGGAATATAATCCTTACAAAACTCAATAGAGTTTGAAAGTGGTTCAAGCTACAGTGAGTTACCAAGTTGCCTATATCCACCATATCTTCGATTTGAGAAAAGACAGCCTGTAAGGTTTGTTTATTGCAGCCTTCCTCAACTTGCTATCTTCCAGACGTTGTTGGGACTCCCAGCCAGCACAGCCAATGTGTTTGTTAGGTGAGCTGGGAGTTCACAGAATATTAGAGTTGGAAGGGGCCTATTAGGCCACTGAGTCCAACCCCCTGCTTGATGCACGTTGTAATCCACCAACATCTGGAAGGCCACAGGTTAGACTTCCCTGGTCAAATCATTATTGAAGGGATTTACACAAAGTACTTTGACCATTTAAAAATGAAGCTATATTACAGTTACAAACTGAAGACAGTCTACACAGCAACACAAGCCAAGAACTGCTGTAACTTCCACCTTACCTGAGCATTCCTCGGTGTTCTTCATGCCACACCTGGATCCTTTCTTCCCACTGATCCTTATTGAGTTTGTGTTGTTCCAAAACTCTAGCAAGCAAACAGCAACAAGTAACATGTTAGGTGACAAGCCGCTTCCATACAAGTGAAACTGTGGCAAAATCAGCATGTGGGCTGATCTATTGTTTCAACAACAACAACAAAAACCACCTTGCAGAGTGATTATCTTCACATAAGAAAAGTGCCCCAGGCCCACATTGCCAGACTTCTTGTATCTCTTCTACCTCTTGCAGGCCAAATTTGACAGGCAGGTGGGGGTCGCCCATCAGTCAGTCACATGCACTGATATGCTTTTGACTTCAAGCTCCCTGGGATCGGCTGCACCATGAAGTTCCCCGTGAGAACCTAGCAGTGTGCTCTATCCCAGCTGACTGGTGGCGAGAGTCAGCCTCTCTTGCCAATATGCAACTAGGAGTGCACTTTAAGACTCCCAAGGTGTGTATCGGGAGCTGTTTCTCCACCTGCCCCTGATCTGATGCCACGTAGCACTTTACGTGTGATAAAGACCACGTGGGCCAAATTAGGCCCAAGGATCAAAGTTCCCCACCCCTGATCTAACATTTCCCATTGTAGCACATTTCAGAATCTCAATCATGTGATGTACGTTTGCAGTTCCCTTTCACATAAAAAGGTAAAGGTGTCCCCGCACTTGTAGTGCGAGTCATTTCCAACTCTTAGGGTGATGTCTTGCGACGTTTACTAGGCAGACCATATATATGGGGTGGGATTGCCAGTTCCTTCCCCAGCCTTTCTTTACCCCCCAGCATATGCCGGGTACTCATTTTACCAACGACAGATGGATGGAAGACTGAGTGGACCTCGACCCCTTTTACCGGAGATTTGACTTCCTCCTTCCATTGGAATCAAACTCCGGCCGTGAGCAGAGCTTCAGCTGCATTACCGCCGCTTACCACTCTGCGCCACGGAGGATCTTTCCCTTTCACATAGTGACCCAGAATTGCATCCCATCATCCAGCTGACATTTCCATCAGTGGACCAGGAGGAAGGCCATTTTTGTCAAATCGCCCTCTCCTCTGCAGTCCCTCTGCACCTCCAGAACACGCTTCGGAGTGCTGGGGGTCCTTCAGAACTGCGTAGGATGTGATACAAGGGGCATCAGCAAAAATCACCTCCTTCCCTGTTCTGCTGACTTAAGTCTTAAAGAGGCTTCATTCAGCACAAGCAACATCACTGGACACAACCCTCAACAGGCATCCTTAAAAGAATGGATGGTTCTCCTTCATATATTTGCAATACCGCAATCCATCATATTTGCATTCTCCTCTATTATTCTTAAGATAAATCTCCGAAGACAATTCATGAAGAGCTTTAGGGTGAGGCAGTCAGATAGAAGACCTCAGGTGCCAGCCTGTACTACTAGCAGTACACAGAGGGACAATATTATGAAGTGAACAAGGTGGCGAACATAGAAGTATTTTTGAAGTAAGATATATGCTGGGATGCTTGAGGAATTCAATCTTTGCAAATTCCTGTATGAAATGACCTGACCCGTACCCCTTGGACTAATATGCTGACTGCAAGATAGCAATCCAACAGATTTTACACTTCTCTGAATGTTGCAGCAGTTCTTGGCAGTTTAAAATCCATGTTTTGGTTACATTTAGACAATCCACTTCACCAAGAGCCCCCTGGTGAGAGAGACTCTCAACAGGCAACCTCCTACTCAGGCAGTAATTTGGTTTGGAAAAGAAACAGTGAGCAAGTGAGGGGTGCCAAATCCTTCCCATGAACCTTCCATGCTTGCCTGAGGGTTGCATCCAGTATTGGTCCTACTCAACAGCTGTGACTAACTTAGCTTCATTCATTTCAGTGGGTCTACTCTAAGTAGGACTAGCACTGGATGCCACCCAGAGGTTGTTGGTTTCCCCACCAGCACCCTACATGCCAACCTACATGCTGCAGCACCAATTAAGAGAAACCCAGCCTTTTCTGCACACGGCCAGAGAGGTGGGGGTGAGGAACTGGCAGCACGGATCAAGAAAGGGTCAGCCAGTAAGCTTGTATTTGGATGTGTAATACCTCCACTGTTGGAGACCATGTGCTGTGGCGGGGGAACATGAGTGGGAGAGCGTTGTTGCATTCGTGTGCCCCTTGCGGGCTTCCCAATGGCACCTGGTGACTGATAAACAGAACACTAGACTAGATGGGCTTTGGGTCTGGTCCAGCAGGGCTCTTCTTATCATCCCTGGATTTAAACAGGCATCTTCTGTTTCCACACACACAAGGTAAGAAAAGGGAATTATAGGTAAAAATATGAACGTGGCACAGACAGGAAACAAGCAGACTGATCCACCCCTAGTCGGAGTCCACTTAAGAAAACCCTGGGTGAGGGGTGGACAGACTCCTAGTCAGGAGCAGCCTGTCCAAGATCACCGGCTGCATTTTTATGAACTATTATTGAACTCAACCTTTACTGCTGTTTAAACTCACTGGAGAAGTATTAATGGCAAAAGGCACGATGAAGTGACACAGCCTCGGTTTTAACTACTTTGATGTACCTTTGAGGAAGCAGTTTGTCTCCGGCAAGGTAGCCAGGATTGTGCACCTCTTTATTGAAGTCACCGTATTTGGACTGGACGGCATAAGAAGCCAGCAGGACGGCAGTCTCTGGGGGGCAATAGATATCGTCATTCAAGATACCCTCCTTCACTTGGAGGAAGAACAGGCGTTGCGTGATGTCCTGAATCAGCTCCTCCGCCACATCCTCTGGGAAGAATTTGGCACGGAATTTGAAAAGCAACGGACTCTCTTTGCGGACATCCTGTGCCGTTACCTGCAGTGAATTGGTAGCACAACCTAGATTACACGGTTGCATCCACAACTGTTTGGAACAAGAACATTTGCCATTTACAATGAGAGCACAGAGTTCAATCTAGCTGAATTGCTATGGATAAACACTAAAACAGAAGAGTGGAAAACACTGCATTGCGAGAAAGAAATGAACACAAAACTGTTTTATGAAGTCCGGGTATTTAGCCTGAGAGGGCAACTTTTAAGAGTTTAAGGGAGCAATTTCTCTGTACAGCACAAATGGCTTTTCGTGCTGGGGTCTCTCCTACTGTTGTGCAAGGCTCAGCACAATCCAGAGAGTACTAAAAAAAGGCAAAAATGCTTAAACTGGCCACAGCTCAAGAGTGCAGGAATCCATCTTTTTGGGGAAGGCAGCAAGAAAAGAAGTGTGACTATAAGAGGGTGATCTATGTAGACACCAGTACCTTTTTGTTCAGTTTCAGCCATGTTGAGAAGCCCTTCGTATCCTGGTACTGGAGTCCAAAGAACCAGACCTCCCTCAGGCCTATTGTTTTCACAACCTGTTCGGGGAAACCACAGAGGAACACACACGTTAACAACAATTACAGGGGATTGGATTTGGGCTCAGTGTGACCTAGGAAGGGGGTGACTTACCTTCAGGTAGATACAATTGCTTTAAAACAAGAAAAGGCAAATTCAGCAAAGCAGGGAGCAAAAGCGCTGATAAGCAAAACCCGTGTTAAGAGTTCAGGGGGAAGAGTTTACAAGCAACAATGACACTGATCTTTTCTTTCTTCTCCTTCCAGAACAACTATTCATTCATTGGTGATCACTCGTGGCAGAGTAAGATTGTCTTCGAAGATAAGGTCTTTAACGGTGGGTCCATAAGTGACTGTGGAGGCCAATTCTGGATCCACACAGCCTCCCACAGTGAGGACATCGGTTTACAAAGCAAAGGATGGTGTCTAAGGAGAAGGCCAATAGCTCGCCAGTGGGGCACACGCTTAGTGCAGAGGAAGCTCAGTCCCAGGCACTCCCCGTTAAAAGGATCACAGGCAGCAGGTCAAGCCTGAGCTAGATAGGTTAATGGCCTGCTTCCAAATAAGGCAGCATTCTGAAATCGGGTTTTATGGTAGAGTAATCCGACCCTAGCCTCCGGGCAGCTGTTCACAAGGGAATACAGCCCTCTCACGCATTTGGGAGCCCTGATTGGCAGTCCCAATTTACATGAGCGGAGAAGAACAGGCAGGCAGACTGAATGCATAGGGTGGTACTCAATTTTAGTCCTAAGAGTAGACCCATTGAAGTTAACAGACATGACTAACTTATGTTCATCAATTTCAGTGGGTCTCCTCTGAGTAGGACTTGGCTGAATACAACCCAACAGGACCAACTCTTCATAACTGTTTTTTATGTGAATAGTGCTAGTACTAGATTACAGTGGGGTGGTGGTAATTCTTAGGTGCAGGCGCCTTTCATGACAGCCCCCATAGCCATGCAGCACTCTCTCCTTTTACACACACACCCACGTCATATTAGATATTTAAAAGTAGAAGTGGCAGCTTAATCCTTAGCAGTGCGTGCTAATGTAACCTACCACTTCCCTCTACTTATTTGGTGGCTTTATCTTTGATAACTGTTAGCGTTTTCTTTGGCATGCATAACATTGGCAAATAGCACCCCAGGAGATGATGCCCATCATCCCTGCTGTGGAAATTAAGTGGTTTCTTTTCTGTTCCACTACACCCCTGGCTACCCGTAGCTAAACAAAAACAAATCTCAGCTGCAAACCAAGCACCCACAGTTCACACTATCATAGAATAATAGAGTTGGAAGGGGCCTATAAGCCCATGGAGTCCAACTCCCTGTTCATTGTAGGAATCCAAATCAAAGCATCCCCGACAGGTGGCTGTCCAGCTGCCTCTTGAATGCCAAGAGGTGTTGGAGAGCCCACCACATCCCTAGGTCATCGGTTCCATTGTCATACCGCAATAATAGGAAGTTTTTCCTGATATGCAGTCAAAATCTGACTTTTGGTAACTTCAGCCCATTATTCCGTGTCCTGCCCTCCGGATCTGAATTTGGATTTTCTGTGTCCTGCACTATCCTATGCTCGCAGCGCAAGTCATCAATATTCTTGCTCTCCACTTCAACACAGATGCCCAGACAAAGCCCTTTATACCTGCGAGTTGGCCAATAATGGGGCCTTCATGGGCAAACCACCGCAAGGGAAGCAGGATGCCCCCAAACAAGCTACGATAGCAGCAAAGAGCCCCATGACAGCTGCTTTACTTGCATGGCTGTCACAGGGTCCAATTTTGCTGCACTTGAATTCCTGAGACGAATCACACAGTGCACTCGCCACTTTCCTTGAAATAGTAAAGGGCAGGCTCTAAGAACATCTCTGTTGAGGACTACGTTTGGCGAGGGCTGTAACGGGTAGTGGCCTCTGTCTGTTAGTTCAACTGTAGAACACCCAGTTATGATTATTTAGATTTTTAATACACTGTTGCTGTTATGATTACATTGTATTCTGTTCGATATTCTGTATCAGGTACAGGGAAACTTTGGCCCTCTGTTGCTAAACTATAATTCCCATCATCTCTGGCCATCATCCGTGCCTGCTGGGAGTTACACTTCAGCCATGCTTGTTCTGTATAGTTTTTATTATATTTTTTAGCGTTGTAAGTTGCCATGGGAAGATTTTATTTTGAAGAGCAACTAATCCATCTCTTAAAGAAATAATTAAAGTAGAACACAGTCAAGAGAAAAACCAAGGAATGTCATCCTGGCAGGCATGCCCATTTTCCCAGGATCACCTGGCAAACTAAAAATGGAAAATCCAGCATTATATCTCATTAACTTTACTGGTTATTGCCCTGACCGTCCCAGAATCTATGATTTTTAAGACTACTAGGATGACACGTATTTTTACACTGCCCTTTCACCATAAAGTATGTCCTTCAAATCCTATTCCTAGGGCAGTTTACAAAAAGAGTATTTCT
Source organism: Rhineura floridana (assembly GCF_030035675.1). Classification (NCBI taxonomy): domain Eukaryota; kingdom Metazoa; phylum Chordata; class Lepidosauria; order Squamata; family Rhineuridae; genus Rhineura; species Rhineura floridana. The sequence continues at coordinate 752,037 of NC_084495.1, forward strand.
AATGTGCCTCCAAATTCCCTTAAAACCAGGTTCAAAAGAATGAATGTTTTCATACCAAAAGGCAACCATTTCATATAGACACTGTTTTAGTTGAAGACTAACTCATGTCTTGATCTGGTAACACAACAAGATTAATTAGACATACCCACATGATTAATGAAAACACACAGGATACATTCCCTCAGCAGAAATATTTTTGCCTGGTGCCTAAAAATAGCTAATGATGGTGTCCGGCACACCTCCCTGGAGAAAGTGTTTCATTAGTGGGGATCACATTGAGAAGGCCCAAGAAAATGATTTACTGTACAAAGCTTCACTAAAATTGCAAAGTAAATCAAACATATTTAAAATGACAATCTGAACTATATCAACTGTTTTAATGAAAACAAGATCAGCGCAGCACATGTCTTGTTTCTGTTATTTTGGCTGATTGCAGGTCACCATGTGCTCAGAGGCACGTTACCAAATTCTTCCAAGCTACACCAGAAGTGGATTAGACTGTGAAAGACCAACCCAAATTGTATTTGCATTTTGACAAATGTGTAGGGCAATATAGTATCTCAGAGAGGAGGGCAGGTCTCCTGCTCCCCTGGTGCATTCACTATAGCTGCCCGATTTCCCTGCTTTTTAAAGTTAGATAGAAATATCTGCTGGCTATAGATACATTCTTAAAACGCAGGTTTTTTGCCTATTAGTGAATATACTCCTATGAATGATGAATATTAGGGCTCCACTCTTGGACCAGACCATTAAGTTATTGTAAACATTTCCCTCTCTCAATCCATACTTGGACCTTTAACAAAATGTCTCGCATGCAACATTTTCATCCTGCAGCACATAATTTTGGGGTCTGCTCTACAGTCCTGACTGGGAGGAGGTCATTCTGAATGCACACACAGAAGGAAAAGGTTTCGTCTGACATTCAGAAGTCAGGAATGCCTGTCAGTGCATCAGCTTTTTGCTGGAGCATGATGGCTGGAGACAGACTGCGACACGTGGGGTGGGCGGCAAATGGTCTGATCAAAAGGACTAAGATGACACACTGTCCTCAAGGCAGCATTTCCATCTGAATGGGGACATTTGCTCACACCAACAGCCTCTGGCCTCCCTCAGGCCAGTGGCTTCTGGAGGTGTCCCTGCTTCAGAAGCAGCCACCCAGCTGGAGGCTGCAGCCCAGAAGGACTCTTATCCCACGTAGACCAAGGGAGCACGAGGCGGCGAGGTAAAGAGGCTCCCTCAGGTGGGAAGAATGTGGGTCCCATTAAGGGACAGAGTGTGTGGAGCTGGCCACAGAGCACGATCCACCGGAAGTTCTCTTCCATAAGCCCCATTGAAAGCCAGCATGGTGTAGCGGTTAGAATGTTCAACTAGGGTGCAAATCCCCACTCAGACATGAAGCCCACTAGGTGACCTTGGGCCAGTCACTGTCTCTCAGCCTAACCTGGGTTGTTGCGAGGATAAATGGAGGAGCATGTAAGCCACCTTGAGCTCCTTAGAGGAAAGATGGGATATCAATTAACAATAATCTAACAAAATGAAATCCCATCCATTTCAGTTAGGATCTCCGCAGGACAAGGGATTTCTCCCCGAGGTAATCATGAGTGGGAGATGGCAGGGAGCGCATACGTGGGATTTCTACCTCACATTCGAAACTAAGGAAATTGCCTTTTGCCACGTCAGGCCCTTAGTCCATCTAGTCAGTGTCTAGACCAGTCTTTCCCAACCAGTGTGCCTCCAGATGTTGTTGGACCACAACTCCCATCTATCCTGGCCATTGGCAATGCTGGCTGAGGCTGATGGGAGTTGTGGTCCAACAACATCTGGAGGCACACTGGTTGGGAAAGGCTGGTCTAGACACTGACCGGCAGCAGCTCTCCAGGAGTTCAGACAGGAGCCTCGCCCAACCCTGCCTGGAGCTGAATCTGGGACCTCTTGCAGGCACTCCTCCACCAAGCTACAAACCCTTCCCACGTTGTTGGTCAACGGACTAGGATCTGGAAATCCCATCTTCAAATCCCGCTCAGTCACGAAGCTCACTGGGTGACCTTGGCCGAGCTACTATCTTCCACAGGGCTCCTGTGAGAACACAGTGGAGATGGGAAGGATGATGTACATCACATCTCCTTGAAAAGGGAGGAGATAAATGTAATAGAGTAAGACAGAATGCATGGGGAGGAGCTACAGGGTTTGAAGCTTTCACTGCCAACTTCACTGGTCAGGAAAGGCTGGCGTGCTGCCCTGGCGGCTTGAGGAATGGGGCCCTTCTGCTGATCCTGCAATTACAGGTGCTCCTCAGTGGCTAGGAGTGCATTTTACCAGCTTCGGCTGTTTCTGGACAGGGATAGCCTGACCACTGTTGTCCATGCACTGGTAACCTCCAGGCTGGATTACTGTAATGTGGGGCTGCCCTTGAGGTTGGTCCGGAAGCTGCAGCTGGTGCAAAATGTGGCTGCGAGACAGCTCACTGGCCAACATGTCACCCCGCTGGTGAAAGAATTGCACTGGCTGCCCATGAGGTACCAGGCTAAATTCAAGGTTCCGGTTTTGGGGTACAAAGCCCTGTATAGCTTGGGACCAGGATACCTGAAAGACCATCTTACCCCTTATATACCCAAGTCTTGTTCTAATGGCACCTGCTAAAAATTTTGCAGACATTTCTGTCACCCTCTGTTCTTGGTCTGCAAGAAGAAAAACCACACAGAAGTTAGTTGAACGCCCTGAGAAAGATAACAGCAATGGGGTAATCAGCTCACTTCTCAAATCTCTATAGAAAGAGCAGAATAGCATAACATGCTATTCAACACTACCATCTCTGCACAAGCATAAACGTTTTTCCAGTGGAATTCGTTTAAAACACCCCTCTAATACGGCTGATGGTACTATGTTCAATCTTGCTTAGTAAAAGCTCTTCTATACTTAAGGATTATTAGATTTTGTAAATAAGGTGCCGGTGAATTAAGGTAAGTAAGCAGGAAGCTGTTATACCATGGGCAGAACAGAGGCGCTTTTTAATTAGAGCTATTGCTTTGCCAGTCCTAAGATTAGCAATTGCTGTGGAGAATAACCGTAAGAGCAAAGCCTTAAGGTGACAGCCTTCATCCAGCTGCTCTCATGAGAGTCATATAGATTTCGAGAAGTCAGATCGGTTGGAGTTAAATTTAGCTGCAGCCAATAATTGAACGTTCTCAGCCAGGCCTGCAAAGTAATAGAGGGAAGACCAGCTTCCATTTGAAATTAGGAGCACAGCATGGAACAGAAAAAAATTGTCTAAGAAATTTAGACTGAACAACTTCCAGTCAGCCCAGTTTTGAATCCCGTACAGTAATTGTGCTAGCCTTAAAAACCTCAAGTACTGGAGGTATGAAATTGCCATCTTTTGTGCAAAAAAACACACATTAAGACTTTACTACTCTGTAGGGCTTTTTCACTTACATATTTCTGTTGGGTAGCCATGCCCATTAATTGAAAAACTACGCCCAGGTATTTAAAAACTCTAACTTGTTCAATTGGCTGGTTGTCCAGAAACCATCTATGGGGGCTATGACGTTTACAGAATGCCATAACCTTAGTTTTGTTATAATTAACCACTAAGTATTCTTTTTGGCAATAATGAGAATGCCCCCATCAGCCTTTTCAAGCCCACTCTTGTTTGAGAAAGAAGGACAGCATCGTCTGCATACAATAAGACAGAGACAGCCAGTTTGGGGTCATGAAAGGCTGGAGATGTTAAATGCTCAACTATGTCATTAATACACAAATTAAACAATACAGGGCCCAAAAGGCAGCCTTGTTTAACCCCTTTTGTCACCGAGACAGAATCTGTAAGATGTCCGTCTATAGTACATCGCACCTTCAGCCAAGTAAAAGAGGAATCTTTTATCTATAGATGAGAGGGGTAATTTTTTCCAGAGTCTTGTACGAGAGATTGAATCGAATGCTGCCTTCAAGTCAATAAATGCTGCATATAATATGCCACCTCATTTCCTTTTTGCATAGTTATCAATTAAATGGTTAAGAACAAAGCAATGATCTATAGTAGATCTGCCCTGCCTGAATCCCGCTTGTTCATCAGCCAAAATAGCTTCCTCAGTTATCCAATCAGTTAATTTATTATGAAGATGTTTTGCATAGAGTTTACTAATTACACATAACAAACTGATCGGCTGGGTCAGATTTGGATCCTTTTTTAAATATAGGATCAATTATGGCAGTACCCCAATCCTTGGGCATTAGCCCTGTTGAGTTAAAAAATGAAAATGTACCGTAACTGCCAGCATAGGAGCCCACCAGTCATTGTTAGATTTTAAAAATTCTGGTGGAAACAAGTCAATGCCTGGCACTTTATTGTTCTTTAGCTGTGAGATAAGGTTCTTGACATCGGTTACAGAAACTGGCGGCCAATCCGGTAAATTTCCCCCTTAATTCTGTGGATGAGGAATACTAATTGATAGTACTGCTTTCATTCATTGGGACCAGTAACACACAATGGGGCTGTACAACTGTTCTCTAAAAAAACCTGATATTGGATGCCAAAAAAGGAAAGTATCCCCATCATTAGAAGCCTTTGTTAGGGTTTGCCAGGCAAGTTTTTCAGATTGCTGTTTTCCCCCCTTTATCAATAGTTTATACTTTTGCCTATGTGAAACATACTCAATAAGCAAAGAACCAGAATTAGTGTTCCTATATTTACAATAGATCCTCCTCAGCTGGCTTTTAGCCTGTTTGCATTCTCCATCAAACCAGCTAGATGTTACTGAAGCTTTCCTTAGAGTAGTATTCACAACTTTATTGATTAAATGATCCTGTAATTTACCCATCAAAGTTTTCAATAAGTCCATAACCTCAGTAGCTGATTTGGCTGACAAGATAGTGGCGTGTATGGCTAAAAAATCCTCAGTATATAAGAGATAAGTCAAGGCTAAGTCAACTTCTGATGACTACTTAATTCTCCTACTGGATGTTGCACATAAATCTGTGTTAAGACTGAATTGAGATTGAAGGCAGAGGTTCTTATTTATTGGACCTGCCAATGTCATAATTAATGGTAGATGATCACTTCTACACTGGAACCTACCTCAAAATGGATGACATACTTAAATATAACTCGTGAGATATCTATATAATCAATTACACTACCTCCAAATCTGGAGTAATGAGTGTATTCTGCCACACCGTTTAGTATTAGCAAGTCCCTCCGCCTAACTAGTTGGGCCAAACAGAATCCTGCATAGTTGCATTTATGATCTTTGGAAAGTCGAGCTACCACAATCAGGATAGGCATCTGATTCCAATATCTGATTGTAGTAGGTATATAAATTTACATCGTCGACTCCCATCCGTGCATTGAAATCTCCTGCAATGAAGAATACTGTGGTGGGATGTAGGGATTCCAAAGAATCTATGTAATTGTCTAATTTTTCCCAAATGTTATCCATTAGATTTTTTTGAGCAGGGTGGTATTTAAACATTAACCAGTATTAGGCAGATTTCAGAAAGTACCATAAGAACCGCAGCTGCAAAGGAGTTAAAGCTGTTATTACTACCTTCATGTTAGCTGAAATAAAACAAGCTAAACCTCTGCTGTCCCTCCCACCCTTAACAGAAGTGGCTGCCAAAGACTAACATCTGTAACCATTAAGCAATATAGTTTCATTGTGCCATGTTTCTTGTAAAAGTATAACATCAAAACAGTTTATAAAATCCACAAGTTGTTTGTCATGCTGTTTTCAATGCCATCCTGCTATATTCCATGAGAGCAGTTTTAATCCTACATTATTTAAGGCTCGGCCTCCACCTTGCTCAGAGATCCTGTCTTGTTTAAAAAACACACCCATTCTTTATAATAGGAACCTTCCTTTCCAAGGTATCTATGCTGTTTCCAATTTCTAATGAAGGGTTGGCTAACTCAGATGGAGTTAGAGCTCGATAACTCAACCAATGGTTAGAGGTCATACTGTCTAGTTTGTAACTGACTGAACCAAGTTCCAAAGAAGGTTGAGTTTGTAAATCTGCATCTACAAGTCTGAATTTCCATGGTTAGCTTCTCTTTTAACTATGCATTTAGGTGAGATGACTTTATAGCAGGAGTTGCTTGAAAAGCAGCAGTTCTCCCTATATTTTGTGGACAGCGCTGCTGTATTTGGATCAGCTTTTGCTGTAGCTTAGCTAATTTATTTGTAATTTTACATTGTTCCTTTTCGTGGAGTTTGGAGAAAGAAGATAACAGTACCTTGAGTTTTAATCTGATACAACACCTATTTTAGTTGAAAGTTTTACTTGTTCATTTCTCTTACGTTGATGGATTTTGGATATATCGATTTTATTTATTGGTATCCTACATAAATGTTAGAATTTTAGCAGGAAAATTTGATTAAGCTGTATATCTGCTTTTTAGTTTTCACTGTATATATTTCAATTGCAATAGCTTGGGCTAATGCCAATAAAGGATTTGATTTTGAATACTCAAGGCAATCACTGGGCTCTACAGGTGAGGGCCTCCTGCAGATGCCATCTTATCAGGAGGTGCATTCCACACAACATAGGAAATGGACCTTTAGTGTAGTGGCACCAACCCTTTGGAATTCCCTCCCCTTAAACGTTAAACAGGGACCATCTCTGTTATCTTTTTGGCACCTACTGACAACCTTACTCTTTCAACAAGCTTTTAAAGAAGAGACCGTATCCCAGTCTGTGCCTGTGTTGGTATTTGTTTTATTTATTTATTACATTTATATACCGCCCCATAGCTGAAGCTCTCTGGGCAGTTTACAGCAATTAAAAACAATAAAAACAAATATAGAACTTTTAAAATACAAAAAACAATTTAAAAACACAATTTCTTTAAAAAAAAAACAATTTAAAAACACATGCTAAAATGCCTGGGAGAAGAGGAAAGTCTTGACCTGGCACCGGAAAGATAACAGTGTTGGTGCCAGGCGCACCTCATCAAGGAAATCATTCCATAATTTGGGGGCCACCAGGAGGAGGGCCTTGGATGTTGAGCATAGTGTATGTCGGGACAGGCGTTCCATCAGTTATTGTGGTCCCAAGCCGTGTAAGGCTTTATAGGTTAAAACCAGCACCTTGAATTGAGCTCGGAAACATACAGGCAGCCAATGCAAGTGGGCTAGAATCAGTTTTATATGTTTGAAGCATCTGGTCCCTGTTACCAATCTAGCTGCTGCATTTTGCACAAGCTGCAGTTTCCGAACCATCTTCAAAGGCAGCCCCACGTAGAGCGCATTGCAGTAATCTAATTTGGAGGTTACCAGAGCATGGACAACTGAAGCCAGGTTATCCCTGTCCAGATAGGGGTGCAGCTGGGCCACCAACCAAAGTTGGTAGAAGGCACTCCGTGCCACTGAGGCTACCTGAGCCTCAAGTGACAGAGATGGTTCTAGGAGAACCCCCAAGCTACGAACCTGCTCCTTCAGGGGCTGCCATTAATGTTGTTGAAGGCAGAGGGAGATACGAAGTAGGGAGACAGCCATACTATCAAGGGAGGGTAGAGTGTAACCAATTGTTGATAACCCCCCAAGCTGTCCTCCTGCTCAAACAACCTGGATGGTCTCGGTGACAGTGCCCCTGGGTTAAAACTGCTGCTGCTGAATGCCAGGTCGGTGAACGGAAAATCGATGCTCATCCAGGATTTGGTCCTCGATGAGCATGCTGACCTGGCCTGTATTACGGAAACCTGGTTGAATGAAGCTGGGGGGGGGGGTTAATCTCTCCCAGCTTTGTCACCTGGTTTTTCAGTACAGCAGCAGCCGAGACCTGGGGGACTGGGAGGTGGGGTTGCAGTGGTCTATTGTGATACCATCCCCCTGACCAGGTGCCCTCTCCCACAGTTCTCAGGGTTCGAGTGTGTGTATTTGAAGTTAGGTGGCCAGGACAGAATAGGGATTCTGTTGGTGTACCGCCCACCCCGCTGCTCCACAGTCTCCCTACCTGAGCTAGCCGGGGTAGTCTCGGGGTTGGTGTTAGAGTCCCCTTGGCTTGTGGTACTGGGTGACTTCAACATCCATGCTGAGACTGCTCTGTTGGGAGTGGCTCAGGACTTCATGGCCTCCATGACAACCATGGGTCTGTCCCAAGTAGTATCTGGCCCCACTCATGTGCTGGTCACACCCTCAACCTTGTTTTCTGTGTTGGTCGGGATGACGGTGATCTTGGTGTGGAAGAACTCGCGGTGGTTCCGTTGTCATGGACAGATCACTACCTGGTTGGGTTTAGACTCACTGGGACTCAGAACCTCTGCAGGGGTGGGGGACCGATTAGAATGGTCCGTCCCAGGAGGCTGATGGATCCGGATGGTTTCCTGACGGCTCTTGGAGATTTTCCTGTCACCCTGGCAGGTGATCCTGTCGAAACCCTGGCTGACCTCTGGAATAGAGAAATGGCCAGGGCGGTGGACACGATCGCTCCCGAGCGTCCCCTCTTTCGGAGTGGAGCCAAACCAGCCCCATGGTTTTCCAAGGAGCTGGTGGTGATGAAACGTGTCAGACATGGACTAGAGCGACGTTGGTGGAAGACTCAGAGCGAAGCTGATCTATCTCGGGCTAGAGTCTATTTGAAGGCCTACTCCGAGGCAGTACGGGCTAAGAAGAAATCTTTCTTCTCAGCCTCCATTGCATCTGCTGGGAGCCGTCCAGCAGAACTGTTTCGAGTGGTTAGGGGTTTTTTAAGTTCCAGCCCCCATGAGGGTAATTCTGACCACTCAGCAGACCGCTGTCAAGAATTTGCACGGCACTTTGCAAACAAAGTCGCTCAGATTCGCTCTGACTTGGATGCTAAAATTGATACCGTCTGAGGATGTAACTTTGGTGCCTGTTTGTCCAATTAAAATGGATTCTTTTCAACTTGTCCTGCCTGAGGATGTGGACAAGATCCTTGGAGCGGCACGTGCCACCACTTGTGTACTGGACCCTTGCCCTTCCTGGCTCATTAGAAGTACCAGAGGGGGACTGGTCGATTGGGTCAGGGGAGTAGTTAATGCCTCTTTACAAGGCAGAATTCCATCATGCTTAAAGGAGGCAGTTATAAGACCACTGCTGAAAAAGCCCTCCCTGGATCCCTCTTTACTGGGTAACTACCGGCCAGTCTCCAATATTCCATTTTTAAGCAAGATAATAGAGTGTGTGGTGGTCGCCCAACTCCAGAGATTCCTGGATGATACAGATTATCTGGATCCATTTCAATCTGGTTTCAGGCCTGGCTATGGGACAGAGATGGCTTTGGTCACCTTGGTGGATGACCTACGCAGAGAACTGGACAGGGGGAGTGTGTCCCTGTTGGTTCTACTGGACCTCTCAGCGGCTTTCAATACCATCGATCATGGTATCCTTCTGGGCCGCCTTGCTGAGATGGGACTTGGGGGCACTGTGTTACAGTGGCTCCAGTCCTTCCTGGAGGACCGAACCCAGAAGGTGGTACTGGGGGACTCCTGCTCGACCTCCTGGCCATTGACCTATGGGGTCCCTCAGGGTTCAGTTTTGTCCCCCATGTTATTTAACATCTACATGAAACCGCTGGGAGAGGTTGTCCGGGGTTTTGGGGTTCGGTGCCATCAGTATGCTGATGACACTCAACTCTATTTCTCTTTTCCACCTGAAGCCAAGGAAGCCATACAGGTCCTAAATCAGTGTCTGGCATCAGTGATGGACTGGATGAGGGCAAACAAGTTGAGATTAAATCCTGATAAAACAGAGGTACTCCTGGTCAGTCGGAGGGCAGATCAGGGAATAGGGATTCAACCGGTGCTGGATGGGGTTGCACTCCCCCTGAAGTCTCAGGTTCGCAGTTTGGGTGTACTCTTGGACTCAGCTTTGAATTTGGAGGCCCAGATTACTGCTGTATCCAGGAGCGCCTTTGCCCAATTAAAACTGGTGCGCCAGCTGCGCCCATTCCTGGAGCTGCCTGATCTGACTAGGGTGATGCATGCCTTGGTTAGATCCCGCTTAGACTACTGTAACGCGCTCTACGTGGGGCTGCCTTTGAAGACTGTTCGGAAACTTAAATTGGTACAAAGAGCTGCAGCCAGAGTGCTAACCGGGGCTGGTTACAGGGACCATACAACTCCCCTGTTACAGCAGCTCCACTGGCTGCCAATTTGTTTCCGGTCACAATTCAAAGTGCTGGTTTTGACCTACAAAGCCCTATATGGCTCAGGTCCAGGCTATTTGACAGATCGTATCTCCCTACATGAACCTGTCCGGGATTTGAAATCTTCAGGTGAGGCCCTTCTTGTGCTCCCCACACCTTCGCAAGTACATATGATGCGGACACAAGATAGGGCCTTCTTGGTGGCCGCCCCTAGGCTATGGAACTCCCTTCCGAGTGAGGTGTGATTAGCTCCCTCCTTGCCGTCTTTCCGGTGACAAGTAAAGACTGTTTTATTCAACGGGCATTTGGGATAGAGAACGACCAAGATTAAATGTCATAAGATTGGTGTCTACAGTATATGATTTTATTATTTTAAATTGTCTGCTGTTTTAATGTATATATTTTATGGTTTTTAATTTTTCTCATAGTTTAATTCTATTTTAATTGTATATTTCTGTATGTTTCAATGGTGTTGTTTTTAGTTGTAAGCTGCTCTGAGTCCTATTGGAAAAAGGGCGGGGTAGAAATAAAGTTGTTTATTATTATTATTATTATTATTATTATTATTAAGGACAGGTTGGACATACACCATCCGGTCAGAAGAACCACCCACTAGCAGTATCTCAGTCAGTCAGTTGAAGAGCCCTGCGGCTGGATCAGTCCAGCGGCCCATCTCATCCAGCATCTGTTCCCATTGTGGTCAACAGTGACATTGGGAAGCCCACAAGTAGGACCTGCATGCCACAACACTTTCCCCTCATGCAGTTGCCAGTAATTAGTATTCAGAGCCATACTGCCTCCAGCCATCATGGCTGGCAGCCACTGAGAGCCTTTTCCTCCATGAATTTGTCTAATCCTTTTTTAAAGCCATCCAAGTTGGTCACGGCCATCGCTGCCTCCTCTGGAAGTGAATTCCATAGTTCAACCATGCACTGTCTGAAGAATTGCTTTTCTTTTGTCTGTCCTGGATCTTCCAACATCCATCTTCACTGGATATCCAGGAGTTCTAATGTTATGAGAGAGAGAGAAAAAGTTTTCTCTATCCGCTTTCTCCATGCCTGGCTTAGTTGCATACACTTCTATCATGTCACCTCTTACTTGCCTTTTCTCTACAACTGAAAAGCCCCAAATGCTGCAAGCGGAACCTTTTCCAGCTCTACAATATCCTTTTTGAAGTGAGGTGACCAAAACAGCTCACAGTATTCCAAATGTGGTTGCACCACAGATTTGCTTGATGATATTGGCAGTGTTATTTTCAATTCCTTTCCTAATCATCCCTAGCATGGACTTTGAGTCACAAGTAGCGAGTGCCCTCTGAGCATTCTTGCCCACTGGAAGAGTTCTCAACTGGCTTGCAATCTTGTGTGTATATATCCTTGCACAGGTGCTTGAACAACAAAGCATCTCCCGGAGCACCTGCCAGACAGAGGAGAGTGGCTATTGCCACCCGTAATGTTGCTGCAGTACCCTCCTGCCATTTTTCCCCAGACCAGTCCAAGTGCAAGTGGAGCCCAGTCCTAGTAAACAATCATGTAAGGCTCTTGGCAGGGCTGGAGTTGCTGATTTGGAGTTGAGGGAAAACCCCCCCCCATTCCCACTCCTAAACTGTTGGAAGCCTGCCTCTTCTTCTGCTTGCTTTGCATGATTTGCTTTGTAATGATCACATTCACATGCTTTGCTTTACAGCTGATGGGGGTTGGCACTCCAAGACATCTAGGGGGCACCAAATTAAGGAAGGCTATTCTGGACTCAGCACCTCATCCTCCCTTGTCAAACCATTTCCTTCTAGCTTCCCAGAATTGTCCCCAGTAATAACTGGATTTCTGATTAAAAACTGGCATTCATTACATTCATTTTTTATGTTTCTGCAAATGGTACTATACATTTGAGTTGAGGTCAGATGTTAATTTGCTTCAGCACTTTATATTTGTTAGTATTTAAATTTCATTAGTGTAAATGCCCCCAAGGATTTTTATCATCACTGCACCAGGAAGTATACATGTATCAGATCACAGTTTTGGGGTACTCATTTTGAGATTTAGCATCTTTCCTGTCCCCATGAAGATGTCCATTTGAAACACATGCTTCTGATACCTGGAACTTTTTTTCTGGGAAACTATTGCTTGCACCCTTCAAGACAATAGCCAGCCCAGTAGGGAAGAAATCGCAACACTGTAAAGTTCCAAAGCCTCGTTGAATGAACTGGGCCTGACAATTCTAGGGTTTCCATTCACACATACATACACATGGTTCACACAGAATATCACTCAAAGTGAGCCATTCACTTTGATTGTAGCACTCTTGTTGACTTACTACTTTCTGAAAGCCTCACTGATCTGGAACAGAAATAGATCCTCTATTCAAACCAATTTCACAGCAATATTTCAAAACCACAAGCCAACAGCAACAGCCGGTTAGCCATTTTAATAGCACTGACATTGAATCAAGGCCGAAGGATTTTAAGCACAGAGCTACCCGGTTGCCATATTTCACCACCCCCTTTACTTAAGATAAGTTGTAGCACAACTGGTAGAGGGTTGAGTACTGCCACAAGCCTGACACAAAAGTGGGAAAGACGCCCATTTTATTGCCTGGAAGACACAAAATCTGCGGCTTCCAGCAGCATAATTTTAGTTCAGTCCTGCATTATATTAATGTGGAAGTCAAATTTTACAGTGTGTCTTGCAGAGTTGCAGAATTAAAAAGAGGGTTCCAACAATGCTGCGATGGAGAGAGAAAAGAAGAGTTTGTTAGTCAAACTGTTTTTATGTTTCTTTTACTGCCACAGGGCAGCCTGGGCATGCTAGAACATTCAGTCAGGCAGCAAAAATAAAGTATGGAACAATCAGTTTTATTTCCCATTGTGGCCAGAGCTGAATGGGGTATTTCCTTTACAAATCAACTTCCTTCACTTGCAATTGTCCAGAGACAGTTGCTGAATTCCAGGGAAGCATTAGAAAAAAGACAGACTAGATTCTTTATCAAGGCACTGGTGTAAGAGCAGCTTGCTGGATTCCCCACCTCCCACCCCTAGAGAAAGGCAAGCTCATGGGCCATACATGAGACATCAGCCCACCAACACCAATGCCTCAAGGGCCCAACAATTCTCGCCCTGGAGAACCTATGCTACACTCCCTTCACCTGAGGCCTCTTTTGGCAGGCACCACTGCAGCCAGGTCAAACCCTTTCCTGGAAACTCTGGTAGGCAACCCAGGGTTTTAAAGACCTTGACAGTTGTGGCTATGTGAGGCATGAACAAAGGAGTCCCTTGTCCAGGTCACACCGAAGCGACAAACTCAAGCTGGCCTTGGCCAAGACAGTTTCAGTCCCCACCCCTTCACAATCCAGGGCCAGTTCTGGCCAGTTTTACACAACTGTGCTATGTGAAGCACTTTCAACAGTCAGGGCACATGATACAATCCATTATCATCATCAAGCGCCATGTGGTTTCATGCCCTAAAGATTGATAGCCCCTTAAGCGCATCTCAGACTGATAGCAGTGAATGTTGCTGGAAAGCAGCGAGACTCTCTCTTGTGCATCCCTGGCTCCAAACAGAATTTCTGCCAGTAGTTCTCTTATCTTTTCCTTTAGCAGTGAAATCATGTGGCCTCATGTCAATCACTTTGGAAGCAAACCAGCTTCTTCTCAAAGAAGGTGAGATCTGAAGCTGGCAACAATTATGCACACCTTGTAAGAGGCACCATTACAGTGGCTTCATCATGGGTAGGAGGAAATATACTAGCGTGCAGCTCCTCATTCCACCACCTGTGCTTAACATGGATTTCCTATACAGAAAGGACAGCCATTTAGACAGTGCAGGGTAAAGTGGCCTGAACGCTGCAAACATTCCAGACAAAATGCAAGACTTTTCTTAGGGCCAAGGCAAGCATTCTGACAGCTGAGGTAGAGGCATGCTTGGGTCTCTACACACTTGAAACAGTTTACTTTAGAGCAGGAGTGGGAACCTTCTTGGCCCACTTAAGGACACTTTAAAGAACTGTCAGATCACATCATAGATAATCCCTATCTGAAAGCAAGCCTCTGTTTAGACAGATGCAAGGAGAAAATATTAGGGAAGAGACAATATTGCTACAGCTGTGTGTAAATAGGACACAAAAGGACGGAAAAATAAAACCCAAGAACATACATTTTTATGCAGGAAGGCCCAATATTTATTTTCACATGAAGATTTTATTCAGACAATGAACTCAGAACAACACTCAAAAGTTGTGTGAAGCCTCTGCCCACTGATAACCTTTGCACAGAACAAAGGTTTTGGCTATCCATCCTTTTGAATGATTGGATCAGCGTTCCACAATCTGGTGCCCTCCAGATGTTTTGCACTGCAACTCCTGTCAATCCTGGTCAGAACAGCTGTGCTGGCTGCACCCGTGGAAGCTGCAGCCCAAGACTTCTGGAGAGCATCAGGTTGGGGAAGGTTGTCTTCATTCTCCTTCATCTGTCAAAACCAGGACCCAATCGCACTGCCAGTCCCACCCTAAGGACACTCATAGCGCACCTCAACAAAACAAGCCTCTTCACCCAGGCCTTTCACGGTCGGCATCTGCTATCTACTGCTACTGCTGTTGTAATTTAACTTTTTATTTTTATTTTTTAAATGGTTTGTGGACTTGTTTTGAACTTGTAAATTCTGCTTTAATTTGTGTGTTGAGACAACCTAGAAGTCTTATTAAGTATTTTTCTCCTGCCTCTTGGCAAGTCAAACCATTTGGGGAGACTAGAATGACTAGACAAACGTACACTGGTCACTTGATGACCTGCACACATGATGTGGGGCAACTGTGTTTGTGGAAGGAGGTCGGACAGGTGGATCCAAGTCTTCTTTATTAGAGAAGCAAGGAGAGGAAGCTCCCTACCTGTTCCCTTCTGATAAGACCGAGAGAGACTGTGTGTCAGGTATGGGGAACATGTAGCCCTCCATACATTGCTGAGCTACCATGCCCATCCCCTCACCCATTGGCCAATCTTGCTGGGGCCGGTGGGACTTGTAGTCCAGTGACAGCTAGAGAGTTGCGGGTGCCCAACCCCGCTTTATATGGTCTTAGGGGATGGTCTGAATGTTAGGATCTGAAGTTCAAAATCAACCGTAACAGATGTTGAATATTGTATTTTATTCCTTGCTGTGAACCGCCCAGAGAGCCATTGGCTAAGGGCGGTATAGAAATGGAATGAAATAAATAAAATAAAAACTGTGTCTTACAGAAAGTTAGGGTATGTGGTCATTACAATTCCAATTTATGCAAAAAAAATTTAAAAAGTTTTTTTAGAAAAAGTTCTGTAATACATGCAATAACAAACACTATAGCAGCAATGTATGTATTCATTCATGAGTATGGACTAAAGACTTAGGCACTTTTGATTCAGGAGATACTCTCCCTGTCTCTTTAAACACTGTATATGTACGAATTTAGTGTTTGTTATTGCATGTATTAAAAAACTTTTTTTAAAAAAAAATTTTTTTTAAGACTTAGGGGATGGTCTGACACACTTGGGGAAGACACCTTGCTGAAGCTAAGTTGGGAAGGGTCTGGTCAGCACATGGATGGGAACCCCATGAATCACCCTCAGTTCCATAGTGGAATAAAAGTGGTGCAAAAATGCGCAAAGACATGAATACTCACATCCCAATCACATCTAGGTCACCCCACACACAGGGGTTGTCAACCTCACCTTAGAAATACTAGTGTGCTTTTCATTTGGTTCACACGTTCAGTTCTATGACTAAACATGCAGGAACCAGCTCTGCTGGAATATTACCATACTGCACTAGTGCACTATCCTGGGCTAGCGTTTGAGAGCAAAGCTTGAGGTCCAAGAATTAAAAGCATTACTAGCCCCAAATAAGAGTTTGTTTTATGAGTAGATTAACCACAATGAACTTATTTCCTCACAAACCAGAATATCAAAAGAAAAGAAAAGAAAAGAAAAGCTCTGAGGAGTCTTAAGGCTTCCTTGTGAGTCACACCCATTTTATACATCATATCAGGAGAAGCCACTCGGCCAGACCTTTAAGACAGACGGGGGAGTTTGCCATCATGGTAGGATGCCTAATTGTTTCTAACTGGTGCCCTCTAGACATTTTGGACTACAACAGCCATCAGCTCCAGCCAGCTGGGTCATTGGGTGGGATGATGGGAACTGAAGTCCAGCAACATTCACACGGAATGAGGGTCCCCTGTCTGATCTCATTGCTGGTTAACAACGTGTTTTGCTGGGGGGGCCACTTGGGAATGGAAGGACCTTAGCCAGCTGCCCCAAGCTGCCCTCTCAAAGATGCCTGCTGGCTAGTCAGAATGCAGCACATGCCACTCCTTGTTGTTGTTGGATTGGGGGGCATGTGAGGGATTGCCTATATGCCAGTAGCTAAGGGTGGGATTCCTCCATAAGATCGTTTGACTCAGGGACCTCCATTTGTTGATTTATCTATGGATTTAAACTTAAGTTCTAGAGCCACAGCATGGTGGTGGTGGTGGTTAGCATGTCGGACGAAGACCAGGGAGACCTGAGTTCAAATCTGTACCCAGTCATAAAGCCCACTGGGTGACCATGGGCCAGTCACCATCTCTCACCCTAATATTACAGGGTTGCTCTGAGGGCAAAATGGGTTGGAGGAGATCCATGTAAGCTGCCCTGAACTTCCTGAAGGAAGAGCAGAACAAAAATAAAAACAAAAGTAAGTTTATATGTGCACACAGCCTGCCACCTTTGCTTGGAAGAAGAACTGATTGCACTTAGCAGGCAAGGGGGACATGGTATATCGTAGGGGCTGTAAGCTTCTCAGACTTGAGACCCACCTTAACCTAGGCCTGCTCTATGAGATCCACTTTTGATCAGAACATTAAACATTTAAGGGACACAGAAAGCTGCCTCGCACTAGGTCAGCCTGTAAATCCATCCAGGCCAGTAGTGTCTGCAGTGACTGGTCTCAGGCAGGGAATGATCTCCTTCATCACTTGCCATCTTGCTTTTGGCAGGAGATGGTGGTGACTAACCTTGGACCTTCTGCACACAACTCACACGCAGCTCCACAAAGCTATGGCTCCTGCACACCCCTCAAAAGAGGACAGCTTCTTGTGTTTTTAACAGCTGTGTAAGAGGGAGCTTTGGCAGGCGCTGCTTCAGGTGTTATGAAAGGATGAAAGCTGACCCAGTGCAAACTCACTTTCCATCTGCTCACCCACTTCATCCTGATCAACTCAGATCAGGTGCCAACCCAGCAGCTGAGGGCTAATGATGTACTCAATGCTGGTTTCTGAAATAAGGGGTTGTATGCCATTAAGTCCTACTTACAGTAGACCCACTGAAATTAATGAACCCAAATTAGTCATGCCTATTAACTTCAATGGGTTTACTCTGAGTAGGACTAGCACTGAATCCAGCCCAAGGATTAGTCTCTGTGACGGAAAAAAGTATTATGTGAAAACCAGGTCTCACATGTTCTTCAGAGTACCAAAAATAGTCTTTCATGGTCTCCAGTCATATTGCTGAATGTTACCTTGCACCTCACCATGCATGTTGTGACTGGCTGCCCAAAGGTGGGTATTCAAGCCCCCTGCCTACCAGGCCACCATTCTTCAACCTTGGGTCCTCAGATGTTGCTGAGATTACCACCCCCATCTTCCTTGGCCATTGGGATGGGAGTTGTAGTCTTAATACCAAAGGATGGTCCACACATTATATCCGTCACTTTGTAAAATTCCCCATCAACCAATATCAACTTCACACACCAAAAAAAATGTTTCAGTGGATACAGTTCTGGCTGCTCATCTTACCTGGTCGAACAGTTGCTTCCCTGTTGTGTTGGGCTGGATGGCAAACTCCAGCTCAGCATCCATGGTGGTAACTCGCACACTAATCTGGAATATAAAGGTGAGGATGGAATTAAAATCTAGGACACCTCACAAAATCCATTAGCGTTAATCTAACAGCATTAGCCAAAATACCTTCTTTATTGGAAGACTGAAGCCCATCATCTCAGAGATACATCTGATGATGCACTAGATCAGCTTCCCCCAACCTGGTGCCCCCCAAGATGTTCTGGATTGCATCTCCCATCAGCCCCAGCCACCATGACCAAAACATCTGGAGGGCACCAGGTTGGGGAATGCTGCACTAAATGAAAGCACTTCAAAGAATGAGAAAATAAACCTGCAAAAATGAGAAAATAACCCCCCCTGAAGACACAGGTTCGCAGTTTGGGTGTGCTCCTGGACTCAGCTTTAAATTTGGATTCCCAGGTTTCTGCAGTGGCCAGGAGGGCTTTTGCACATTTGAGATTAGTGTGCCAACTGCGCCCATTCCTTGACCCGTCCGATTTGACCACGGTGACACATGCCTTAGTCACATCCCGTTTAGATTACTGTAACGCGCTCTACGTGGGGCTGCCTCTGAAGACTGTTCGGAAACTTCAGTTGGTACAATGTGCTGCAGCCAGAATGTTAACTGGGGCTGATTACAGGCACCATACAACTCCCCTGTTAAAAAAGCTCCACGGGCTGCCAGTTTGTTTCCAGACACAATTCAAAGTGCTGGTGCTGACCTATAAAGCCCTATACGGCTTGGGTCCAGGCTATTTGTCAGATCGCATCGCCCTCTATGTGCCTGCCCGGACCCTGAGATCTTCAGGAGAGGCCCTTCTTTCAATACCTACATCCGCAGAAGTACAACTAGTGGGAATACAAGATAGGGCCTTCTCAGTGGTGGCCCCTAGGCTTTGGAATTCCCTCCCTAGTGAGATAAGATTGACGCCTTCCCTGCAGTCCTTTCGCCGACAGTTAAAAACTTTCTTATTTCAGCAAGCCTTTGATTCCAAAGGCGGCCAAGGATAGGCCCAAAAGAATGTTATATTGTTCTTGCCAGTTTATTTTTTAATTATTCTGATTTTATGATTATGGTTTTTAATATCAGAAACAGTTTAATGCTATTTTAAATTAGAGTTCATTTTTTAATTATATCTGTCTATATTTATTTACTTATGTATTATATGCTTTTAACTTTGGTAGGTTGTAATTGTATCTGTTTTTTATCTGGAAGCTGCCGTGAGTTCCAATTTGGAAAAACGGCAGGGTATAAATAAAGTTAATAATAATAATAATAATAATAAGAGTAAAAGAAGCAAAACACTCCCATCAAATACAGGAGTGTATTTCAGTGGTTTTTCAAGCTGCAGCTCAGTACTACAAGATCAATTAAGTTACTGCAAAGCTGTCAGTGGGTCAAGGGCATCCAGCTGATGTAGGACTCCACCTCTGGCTAATGTGGCAAGGTAGGCCTCCCTAGGCGGCCCTGGGCAGTTGCCAAAAGAGATGCAACCCGACTTTCAACATGAGCAAAGAGGCATGCAAAACTATATAGAGCGTTTCTGAAGTTTCAGGACGACACCCACTTCCCTTCAAATACCCCTTCTAGAGCTCTCCTACCCACAGGCTGTTCTTGCAGGGGGGATACTGTCCAATACGATTCGTGAATCACTTTTCAATTTCACATACCCAGGGAAGGTTGCTTTATGCTAGTCAGTTTCTTCACAGACATTCCATAAGAAGTTGGATTGACCATTGTGGCTGGGTTTGTAAGAGATCAGCCACAAGAGTATCCCATTAGAACTGAGGGCTACACCAAGGTTTATACGATTTAGAATCTACGCTTGTGGAACCTCACCTCCAATATGCTTTGTGCCCAAGACAGAAACTTTATTGTTTCTAAAGAGAATGAAATCAAAGTTGCTTTTCAGAGAGCCAGCCTACACTAATATATGTGACACAATACAGGCAATAAAAACAAGTGTTGGGTTACCCAGACCAGCCATTAACAGTATTATTATTGCAGGCTTAATGTTATCTTATTGCATGCAACATTGTCTTAAGCTCGACTACCAGAAGAACTCCTGAGAATTTCAAAGCCAAGAGATTCTCAACACTGACTCTTTTGGGACACCCGTGGCAATAAATGAAAAATATCTCTGCCTCTCTCAGTTCAACACTGAGAAATAACTCTTGTTGCAAATTGGCACCTGCTGTTCAACGTGAGCAAAACTGTTACATGAGCTCACAGCATGCTTGGAGCAAAGAGCTTTCAGGGGAAAGAGATAGATTGGAAAGCAACACAAAAATTGGCATCCAGTCCTTGGCTCACCCTGAGAAGGGCTCCAGCCACCTTTGGCACCTGCCCAGCCTTCCATAGGGAGACCTACTATGCACTTTCAACAACAGTAAGAGTCCTGTATCACATGAGTCCCTCTGACCCACCAACGTCTTTGCAGAAGCAAACCTTGCCACACTCAAGCTGGTCTCGCTCTCCATTCAACGGAACACACTTTGGCAGCAGAACAGGCCTTACTGATGAGAAGCTGCAAGAATCACGCAAGTTAAAAGAAGGGGCTGCTATGCCAGAGATCAATCATACACAGAAAAGAAGAAAAGTGCACAAAAAAAATGGGGGTCAGAATAGGAGAAGTTTCCCTCCCAAACTCTGCAGCAGCCCAGATGCCAGTCATTACTGGACATACACCTTTTTGTGCCCCTACTGCAGAAATGTTAACACATAATAGTTCACACACAACACTAAGCCATGGTTTGTTTAGCCTAACTGTGGTTTATTTGAACATGCAAACCCAGCCTAGAGGGCTAACCATGGTTTGCTTTCTACCAACACAACACAGTATGATGTCATGAAGTTTGTTGTTGTCTTATGAACCATGATCAAACTATGGTTTAGCATTATGTCAAACCCCAAAAACCTTGCTTTTCCATTGTCTTTTTGACCACCCCATACCAGACAGCTATATATTCATGGTTGGTTTGCTCATCTGTAAGATGACCATAGTTACAACAAAGCAAATGCAGTTATGGGCAAATGCAGTGTGCTTATACTTGAATTAAATTTGCAGATATTGTGACAAAAATACTGTCGCTATAAAAACATCCTGGTGTTTAGGGTATTTAAGAATCAGCTCAAGTATACCAAGACACAGCAAGTATTTTGGCAATGGATACTTTGCAATCCTGCCTCAGGAATTTAAAACACATCTTAAGGAGCATAAGTACATTGCAGCAGCCAAGAGACTGAACTACAATATGGGAGGGCCCATGATTCACTTCTGGACTTTGCCAGTAACTCAGTAAGTGGCCTTGGTGATTCCGCCCCCCCCTCAAAATATGGGTCTACCTTACACGGTTATAACAATAGTGTTCAAAGCTCTTTAATATCTCCTGGAGATTCTAGACCATACTTTTTATAACAGCAGACATCATCAAAAGCATTTAACAATCATTTCAGCACAGGAATAGCTAACCTGTGGCCCCCCCAGTTGTTGCTAGACTACAGTTCCCATCATCCCTGATTGTCAGCTATGCTGGCTGGGGCTGATGGGAGCTAGAGTCCAACAACACCTGGAGGGCCACAAACCTTCCACAAATATCATTCCTGCCTCTCCGACTTCTTTCGACAGTGCAGCCAAGAAGCATAATGCTGGACAGGTATATCTGCAACATGAGATCCCATTTCAAAACCTCTGTCCTTCTGGAAGTCTCAAAGGTTCATTAAAGCATTATAAGCTAGAAAGCAGAGAGTACTGTATGAATCCATACAGTACACGCATTTGTCTATTAGTTTACTTTTTTCATATGGACTCGTACAGGAAGCAAAGGCTGGGACACTGAAGTCACCAGCTAGAAGTTTTATCATCTGGCACTTTTAAAGGCAAGCTCTTGTCTCCCATTTTCTGCACTATCCCCCAAACCATAGCAACTTTTTAAAAAAAGTACAAAGAAACCTAAAAGAGCCTGAATTCAGGGAAGGAACAGTGTTTTTTTTATTCTGGTAGTGTTAACACATTTATAGTTTACTGTAATGCAGAAAGTAAAAATTGTTCCATAGTAGTCTAGCAGTCTTACCTGCTGTCATTTAAACTAGTTAACGATTCACAGGGGTACACAGCACTTCTTTCTGAGCCAGCAAGTCCTTTAACAATATAAAGTGTGCAAAATCTGTTGACCAGAAGAGAAAATGGGGCAGGGAACAATCCCTCATTCAGAGCATCATCAAGTCTCAAGGCAAGGAGAGGAACAAATAATTATCACCAGCCAAAGCAACTCTGAATGCACACCCAAAGGGAAGGAAACAAGGACTCCTCCTGCAGTCCTCCTGGTGAGCAACTGTAACGTCATTCATGTCCCTTGTAGGGCAGGGAGGGGCAAGGGGTGAGTCTATTGCTTCTGCAATAGGCTATTCAGAGCTTTGTGCAGCCAAGGACATCACCATGCTGAGAACCGGGCCTTCTACACAGCCTTGAGTGCCCACCCTAGATGGGACATGACACAGGGGCATAAAGCATTGCTTCCGAATGTGCAGCCTTGCAAAGTTGTGTGAGGTACCATGCCCACCCCAGCATTTCCCCCTCCCCACAGCCTCCTAGCAGTATCTAACTGGAGAGCGGGTGCTGCATGGTGCCTGGTACCACTATCTGCTAAGTCTATTTGGTGCGGGGCCTGCAAAAAAATGCCTGCATTCCCCATATGCTTTCCACACCCACCTGCCACACATACACAGCTGCTGGCGCTTAAGCCACAAACAGCAAAGACAAATGGGAACTGACTCTCAAACTATTTGGGGGAGGGGGAAGAGGGGGAGAGAGAAGGCAGGCAGCAAAACAGCAACAGCTAGCCAAGCCCCATTCATATAAAAGGCAGGTCATCTTGATGGCCCTCTGGGCAGGAGGTGAGTGGGAGCTGGCCTGTCCAAACTGTCCTCTTCCCCTTGCTCCTGCAGTGGTATATTAAGGGTTGTGAGGTTTCTGGAAAGAGCCCTGCATGGCCCAAAAAGAGTGCCTGCCAATCCTAAAACCCAGCAGAGCCAGCAAAGGGCCTCCTCAGCTTCTCCCACATCACACGGGTGTCGCTGCAGCAGCGCCTCACCTTCCAGGCAAGCGCTGAGCAAGCCTCCATGGTGGATGGCACAGCTGCAACAAAGTGAATGAGCGCAGGCCAATAAACCCTAGAGAGCTGGGGGGGGGGTAGAAAGGTGCACATGATGGAAGTTCTATGACATTGTGCATTGTTTGGAAATCCCCAAGAGGACAGAAACCCACTCCGTGCTTCACAATAACATAAGAGCTTCCATTTCTCTGTCCCCTAATTGTAAAACTCTGGTCACCCCATGAAACCGGTGGAGAGTAGGTTTAGGATGGACTGTGTTTCACACTAGCTGGTGATGGCTTCTAGCATAATTTTAAATACACAGAGATTAAGTCCATAAAGAACTATTAGCTATGACAGAACCTCCATGTACGGAGGAAGTGCGTTCTATATTTTTATTACATTTATAACCCACCTTTCCTCAAAGGAGCTCAAGGTGGCATGTAAACACAGTTCTCCCTATCCCATTTTTATTCTCACAACAGCCCTGTGAGGTAGATTAAGCTTAGAGATAGTGCCTGGCCTAAGGTCACCCAGTGAGCTTCATGGTGAAGTGGGGATTTGAACCCTGGTCTCCCAGGCCTAGTCTGACACTACACCACACTGGCTCTAAACACTAGATATTTGAGAGAAGGAGACTATTATTTTATTTATTTATTTATTATATTTATATCCCACCCTTCCTCCAGTGGGAGCCCAGGGCTAGCCTTCCAACCTTGCTCACTGGCACTGAAGCACCTCACTGGCTACCCCAGGAAAACAGGCCCAGGGCCAGATGGACCCACCCCCACCCCTGCCACTGGTCTGATCCAGGCCACAGCACGGGAATCCCCTGTATGTAGAGAGGAGTGCATGTAAAATACTCGTTCCTGCTCACAACAGGAACACTGAAAACACAACACTCGGAGAACAATTTCAAATAGCTAGAGGCTCATGTGGTTATGTGGCTTACAGTCGCAGCCTCCATTAAATAGATAGAGATGGAACTCATTTCGCAGCCAGAACCACATTTGCCCAAACTCAAGGCACACCCAAAGTCTGCTTGGTAGGACTCTCCCCTCCACAGACAATATGTCTCATGAAGCCAGCAGAGCTCTGAAGAGCCACTCAGGGATGGACTCCCGCCCCAGAATCATTTCCTTGCATGCTTCTGATGGGGGAAGTGCAATGACACCCAGTTCCCCCAAGACCTTCCAGCCTTCCAAAAAGGGGAAAGGCCTGCCCACCCAGATTGGGAACTCTGGGAATACTTACAGACATCTGGCCCCTTGTCCAGAGACAGCCGTTTCCCTTCTCCACAACTCTCCTTGGTATTTTGTGTGTCAAGAAAGAAAGCCTGGACATAGGTCATATGAAAGTGCTTGCAATTGCTGAAGGGATTACACTTAATTAAACCAAACCTCCACTGAAGGGGGGCTTTTCTTATCCCTAAGCTAATCAGGAGACAGAAGGCCCTTCTAGGGTTCCAAGCATGACCTGTTGCAACCAGCAGAAAACATGCTCAAGCCACTACTAGGCCACCTGGGAAGCATCTCCAGACCAGCTTCATTTGACAGCCACCGTTTCCTTCAGCTGCATGGAAAGCAGGAGAGAGCTCACTCAGGAAGGGTGCTAGTTTAAAATGCTAAATTGCAAATGCTCAGAATATATTTTATTATCATCATTATCATTGATTAATTTGTTTGTTTTTTGATACATCAGGAACACAGAAAACAGTTGCAAAGCATGAAATGACAGGAGGGAAGAAATGTTGATTATGTGCTTCACAGCTAAAGTAACATACATGGCTCCTTCCCTGTAAGACCATTAAGTATCTAAAAATTCCTTAACTTGCACCACTGTCCTAATCCTGCCAATACTCTTTCAGCATCAATATGCCAATGAGAATCATTTGCGATGATGAGGCCAGCAACGTGTCTTCTCGACCCTTGCCCTTCTTGGCTTATTAAAGCTTGCCGAGGGGGTCTGGTCAACACATCATTGCGGGAGGGAGCAGTTCCAGCCACCTTGAAAGAGGCAATGATCCGACCACTCCTGAAAAAGCCCACCCTGGACCCATTGGTTTGTGACAACTACCAACCGGTCGCAAATATCCCCTTCTTATGGAAGGTGATTGAGAGGGTTGTGGCGCAGCAATTGCAGGTACTCTTGGATGAAACAGCTTTTCTTTACCCATCCCAGTCTGGGTTCAGGCCTGGTTATGGGACTGAATCAGCCTTGGTTGCCCTGATGGATGACTGTGATGTTCCTGTAGGTTAAGCATCTGTAAATATGGTAAGTGCAGGTATATTAGGTGATGTATGGTAATTGACTGAGAGAGAAAGGGGGAGTACATGGGTTAGAAGGTGAAGTATGTTGGATGATGATTGGCTGAGTGGCTGGCTGGCTGAAGGTATAAACATGAGGATGAGAGTTGGAGGGGAAGTTGTTGAGTTGGTTGGAGTGAGGTCGTTTGGTGAGGGTTGGTTAGCAGAGTTCTGAGGGAAGTTTGGATTGTATTTGGCTGATATTTAAAGAGTATATATATGAACAGAAACATAAAGAGTAACCATATATGAAACTATACGCTTGTGAAACATTCCTAAAGTAATCTTGTTATTTCCTGTTGTTAGTAAATAAATACGTATTTGGTTTACCAAAGGCCTGATCCTTGGCTGGGGGAATATACAGACCAGAAGGGAGGGCAAGGTAATTACCAAGGCTGAACAGAAACTGTATCTAATGGTGGCAGTGGTGAAGGGAGAGATTGTAACAAGTCAAGTATCCAGAGCAACCCAGAGTTGTATGCTTTATATATAAAGATAAAGGGGGTTGGGAACAGCATAGGCACACAGTCACAAAGTAACATGCTATAGAGAGACTTAGGCAAAGTCTCTGGGAGTATTGGTTACAGGACGTGACTGGTGGTGTTGCCTAGCAGTGGGATCTAGTGAGATCTGTGCTAGAGCGGAGTGGAGAAAACATATAAAGGACGGTCCTGACTGGTAGTGTCCCTGGTGGTGCCTAGTGAAAGGCAGTAGCCACAAACAGGTGGGAACCTGACAGGGAGAACCAGGGAAGGACGTCACAATGACCTTTATCAGGAGGACAGGGAGAGTGCGACCCTGTTATTCTTACTTGATTTCTTAGCGGCTTTTGATACCATTGACCATGGTACCCTTCTGGGCTGACTTGGTGAGATGGGTATTGGAGGCACTGTTTTAGAGTGGTTCTGATCCTATCTCCAGGGTCGCTCTCAGAGAATAACATTGGGTGACTGTCTTTCAGCCCCCTGACAGTTGTGCTGTGGGGTACCATCTTATCCACCATGCTGTTTAACATCTATATGAAGCCCTTGGGAGCAGTCATCAGGAGATTTGGGGAGAGGTGTCAGCAGTATGCTGATGATACCCAGTTCTATTTCTCTGTAACATCTGAATCAGGAGAGGCCATGCAAGCCCTGGACCGCTGCCTGGACTTGGTGGTGGGCTGGATGAGGGCCAATAAACTGAGTATGAATCATAGCAAGATGGAGGCACTGTGAGTTGGTGGTTCCCAAGTTCGGAAAATTGGTCAGTTGCCTGCTTTGGATGGGGTCGTACTCCCTCTGAAAGAGCAGGCCCGTAGTCTGGGGGTGCTCCTGGATCCATCTTTGTTGCTAGAGGCCCAGGTGACCTCTGTGGCTAGGAGCGCCTTTTACCAGCTTCAGCTGATAAGACAGCTGCAGCCGTTTCTTGACAGGGATAACCTGACCACTGTTGTCCACACACTGGTAATCTCCAGGCTGGATTACTGTAATGTGGGGCTGCCCTTGAGGTTGGTCCGGAAGCTGCAGCTGGTGCAAAATGTGGCAGCGAGACTGCTCACTGGGACAGGGTATTACCAACATGTCACCTTGCTGCTGAAAGAATTGCACTGGCTGCCCATTTGCTACCGGGCCAAGTTCAAGGTTCTAGTTTTGGTATACAAAGCTCTATACAGCTTAGGACCAGGATACCTGAAAGACCATCTAACCCCTTATATACCCAGTCAATCACTGCACTCTGGAGGTGAGGGCCTCCTGCAGATACCATCTTATCAGAAGGTCCGTTCCGCACAATATAGGAAACGGACCTTTAGGGTGGCAGCACCTACCCTGTGGAATTCCCACCCCTTGAATATTAGGTAGGCACCATCTCTGCTATCTTTCGGGGCCTTTTGAAGACTTTCCTCTTTCAACAAGCCTTTTAAGTTGAGATCTATCCCAGTCTGCATGTGTGTTAGAATTGCTTAACATATTTTTTAAAATATGTTTTTACCCTTTTTTAAAATATGTTTTTAAAGCTTTTAAAATGTTTTTATGATGTTTTAAAGTGTTTTTAGCATTTCTGTTTGTCACCTTGGGCTCCTGCTGGGAGGAAGGGCGGGATATAAATAAATAAATATGTTCAGTTTTTCTTGGCTATTGCTGCCAGTCATTTGGGGCAACTATCCCACGCAGCTGGAAGCCACATTATGGCTGCAATCCTACATCCCATTGAATCCAGTGGGGCTTACATCCAAGTAGACATGTTCACTGAAAAAAATGAAATAATCACACACCTTGGAATTTTATAATGGAGCAGAACATGCAAGTAGGGACTTCAAAAGACACTTCAGAAGTAGAGAACTTTTAGAAGCTTCATTCCAGAGATGCTTTTGAACTTTCTTTTAGAACATGAGAATCACTCCTTGAAACTTTGGTAGTCTGATCCACTAGCATCCTACAGTGGGTCCCAGGGTGGGTTACAGAAATTTAAAATACAGTATTAAAAACAATCAAAACGATTACATACACAGGAATAGGGGAGGTCCTGAAAACATCCATCTCAAATGCTGCAGTCTAGGGTAAAGAGGTCTGTCTAGCTTTTGCTAAAAACTGTACAGTGAAGGTACCAGATGCACCTCTGTAGAGAAGGAACTTAATGGCTGCCACATAGAAAGCCCTCTCCTGGGCCATCATCCCATGAGCTTCTGAAGGTGGCAGAACTACTAAAACTACTAAAAACCACTCTGCTGTTCTTAACAGGGAAGAAGGCAATCTCTGAGATATATGGGGCCTAAGTAGTTTAGTGCTGTAAACACTAACATAGCTCCTTGAATTGGGTCTGGAAATGAACTGGCAACCAATGCAACTGTTTTAGAACAGGGGTTATATGAGTTCTAAAGGGGACCCCAATCAGTAATCTGGCTACTGAATTTTGCACCAGTTAAAGTGTCCAAATCATCTCCAAGGGCAGCCGCACAAAGAGCGTATTGCAATAACCCAATCTGGGAGTTACCAGCACATGGAGTGCTGTGGCGAAGTCATCTTTGTTCAAAAGGAGTAATAGCTGGTGAACCAGCCAGAGCTGGAAATAGACACTCCTAGTCAACAAGGCCACCCGAGCCTCCAGTGACAATGTTGGATCCAGGAGTACCCCCAAGCTATGAATCTGCTCCTTCTGGGGGAGTGCAACCCCATCCAGAACAGGCCACCTTCCCATCTTCTGAACTTGAAAACATGGAACACATAACATCTCTGTCCTTTCAGGACAATTTGTTGGCCCACTTTCAGCCCATCACTGCCTCCAGACACCTGTTCAGCACCTCAACCGCCTCTCCCAATTCAGATGGAACAGAGGCAGAGCTGAGTGTTATCCAAGTATTGGTGACATTTCACTCCAAAACTCCTGACAACCATTCCCAGCGGCTTCATACGGATGTTAAATAGTGCAGGGGACAAGATGGATCCTTTGAGGCCACCACAGCCAAGCTCCCATGCTATTGAACAGAGGTCTCCCATAAACACTTTCTGGAAATGTCCTTGGAGGTAGAAGCAGAACCAATGAAGTACAGTGCTTCCACCACCACCACCCAGCGCCATTCTAGAAGGATACCATGGTCAATGGTATCAAAAGCCACTGAGACATCACGAAGAAGAAAAAAATTCTATAAATACATTCAAAGCAGGAGACCATCTAAGGAGGCGAATGGACCCTTCGATGATAAGGGAGTCAAAGGTGTACTAAAGAACGATAAGGAGATTGCAGAGAAGCTAAATGAATTATTTGCATCTGTCTTCACAGTGGAAGATATAGGGCAGATCCCTGAACCTGAACCAACATTTGCGGGAAGGGATTCTGAGGAACTGAGACAAATAGTGGTAACGAGAGAGGAAGTTCTAAGCTTAATGGACAATATAAAAACTGACAAATCACCGGGCCCGGATGGCATCCACCCGAGAGTTCTCAAAGAACTCAAAGGTGAAATTGTTGATCTGCTAACTAAAATATGTAACTTGCCCCTCAGGTCCTCCTCCGTGCCTGAGGACTGGAAAGTGGCAAATGTAACGCCAATCTTCAAAATGGGATCCGGGGGGGATCCCGGAAATTACAGGCCAGTTAAAATGGAAAAATGGTAGAAAGTATTATTAAAGCTAGATTAACTAAGCACATAGAAGAACAAGCCTTGTTGAAGCAGAGCCAGCATGGCTTCTGCAAGGGGAAGTCCTGTCTCAGTAACCTATTGGAATTATTTGAGAGTGTCAAGCAGCATATAGAAAGAGGTGATTCAGTGGACATAGTGTACTTAGACTTTCAAAAAGCGTTTGACAAGGTACCTCATCAAAGACTTCTGAGGAAGCTTAGCAATCATGGAATAAGAGGAGAGGTCTTCTTGTGGATAAGGAATTGGTTAAGAAGCAGAAAGCAGAGAGTAGGAATCAACGGACAGTTCTCCCAATGGAGGGCTGTAGAAAGTGGAGTCTCTCAAGGATCGGTATTGGGACCTGTACTTTTCAACTTGTTCATTAATGACCTAGAATTAGGAGTGAGCAGTGAAGTGGCCAAGTTTGCTGACGATACTAAACTGTTCAGGATTGTTAAAACAAAAAGGGATTGCGAAGAGCTCCAAAAAGACCTCTCCAAACTGAGTAAATGGGTGGAAAAATGGCAAATGCAATTCAATATAAACAAGTGTAAAATTATGCATATTGGAGCAAAAAATCTTAATTTCACATATAAACTCATGGGGTCTGAACTGGCGGTGACCGACCAGGAGAGATACCTCGGGGTTGTAGTGGACAGCACGATGAAAATGTCAAAACCCAGTGTGCGGCAGCTGTGAAAAAGGCAAATTTCATGCTAGGGATAATTAGGAAAGGTATTAAAAATAAAACAGCCGATATCATAATGCCGTTGTATACATCTATGGTGTGGCCACATTTGGAATACTGTGTACAGTTCTGGTCGCCTCATCTCAAAAAGGATATTATAGAGTTGGAAAAGGTTCAGAAGAGGGCACCCAAAATGATCAAGGGGATGGAGCGACTCCCTTATGAGGAAAGGTTGCAGCATTTGGGGCTTTTTAGTTTAGAGAAAAGGCGGGTCAGAGGAGACATGATAGAAGTGTACAAAATTATGCATGGCATTGAGAAAGTGGATAGAGAAAAGTTCTTCTCCCTCTCTCATAATACTAGAACTCGTGGACATTCAAAGAAGCTGAATGTTGGAAGATTCAGGACAGACAAAAGGAAGTACTTCTTTACTCAGCGCATAGTTAAACTATGGAATTTGCTCCCGCAAGATGCAGTAATGGCCACCAGCTTGGATGGCTTTAAAAGAAGATTAGACAAATTCATGGAGGACAGGGCTATCAATGGCTACTAGCCGTGATGGCTGTGCAATGCCA
This sequence comes from Rhineura floridana, assembly GCF_030035675.1. Taxonomy (NCBI): domain Eukaryota; kingdom Metazoa; phylum Chordata; class Lepidosauria; order Squamata; family Rhineuridae; genus Rhineura; species Rhineura floridana. Next base: position 782,739 of record NC_084495.1, read on the forward strand.
GTTGCCGGAAGCCTCCGGAGTGGAGAGTGTTCTTGCACTCGGGTCCTGCTTGCGGGCTTCTCCCAGGCACCTGGTTGGCCACTGGCCACTGGCCTGATCCAGCAGGCTCTTCTTAAGTTCTTAAGAAGAAGCATGGTTGCACTCCCCCCATCTCTCTCTCAACAAATGTCATCAACCAGGGCAAACAAGGCTGTTTCAGTGCCATGAAATGGATCCAGATATTCAGTCTCCTCCAAGCATGCCTGAAGTTGGACCACTAGTACCTTCATAAGAACTTTGCTCAAAAAAGGGATATTTGCCTCTAGGCAATAGTTATTTAACACTTCTGAATTCAAGTAGGTCTTCTTAAGGAGCAGACGCACCAATGTTTCCTTTAAGATGGATGGTACTCTCCTCTCCTCCAGTGAAGCATCGGTCACTCTCTGGACCCACCCAGTCAGCTCCCTATGACTAGACAGGCAAGGGTTAAGGGGGCAGATGGTCAGCTGCACTTCTTCAAGCGGCTTGCCCACATCCTCAGGCCGCAGTGATCGAAACTGATCCAGAACAGATGGGACAGACAGTGCACAGTGCCTTCACCAGACTTGCTCTAACTCAGTCTGAATCTGAGCAATTTTGTCCCTAAAGTGCCTCACAAAGTTGCTGCAGCAGGTGTCTGAGGATATCACAACAATGGTCTCTTGGCAAGATGGCAAAAGCCCATTCACCACTCAGAAAAGCTCTGCTGGGCAGCTCCTTGCGGATGCAGCAGTAACAGATGTAGGCTTTCTTTGCCACTGCCACATGGTAAGTATGATAATGTTACCTCACACATGCTCAGAGGTTCAGACAGACATTTGCGCCACCTGCGCTCTAGCCATGTACCCTCCTGTTTCATTGCACACAGGTCATTATAGTACCAAGGTGACCTACATGTTCCACAATGACTGTGGGGGCCCTCAGGAGTGATCGTGTTGATGGCTCTACACATCTCACCATTCTAGTGTGACAAGAGCCTTGACAGGAGCACTAACCATGACATCTGGAAAATCTCCCCCAGCATTCAGGAGTCCATCAGATTCCATAAGTCTCCAAGGGCAGACCATCTCAATGACCCTCCACCCCACCCCTGCTTGCTGCATGAGGTCAAGCATTCAGCCGAAACCTCACAAGGGAATGATCCATCCATGAGAGTGGACTCACAATGAGCCCCCAATTGATGGAGTATTAGCAATTCATTCTGCAGCAAAGACCAGGTCGAAGGTATGTCCGGCTACATGTGTCGGACCAGTGATGTACCGAGACAGCCCCATGGTTGTCATAGAGGCCATGAAGTCCTGAGCTGGCCCATTTGAGGGAGCTTCAGCATGGATATTGAAGTCCCCCAACACCGCTGTGAAAGGGTTCTCTGACACCACCTCTGAGATTGCCTCTGCCAGCTTCGTCAGGGAAGTTTCAGTGCAGCGGGGTGAACAGTACGCTAACAACATCACCATCCTGACTCTCTGGCCCAATACCACAAACAGTTCCTTGAGCTCAGATGCAGTGAGACCCACACATTCCACCCCTCTGAACTAGACTGATGCTGCATCAAGTACCCAGGCAGACACAGCTGGGTTAGCAAAGGGCAGGTCTCGGTTATACATGCCAGGTTGGACCTTTCATCCACAATCCAATTTTGGATGATAGATGTTTTATTCTGGAGAGACCTGGCATTTAGCAACAAAACCACCACAAGGCCAGATTCTGAGATATGGTGTGTGAAGCAGAGAGGGCGAGGGCTTGGATGTCACTAGCCCTTCTCCTGCCCCCTGCCAACTTTCATCTACCACCGTATCTCCCTCTCCCCACCCTCAGAGGGATGGCAGTCCCACTCCCCTATGCCTGGCCCAGACACACAATCCCTTTAACCCACCTCTAATCACAGCCATCGAACACACAAGCTGCACACCAACCAGTCTCTCACCCAGCAAAAACACATGCTCAGCACCTTTCCATTGTTTGGGACCTTCATTTTCCTCCAGACCCTTTGAATATTTGAGAGAAACTGACCTATACAGAGATAGTGACAGATAGAGGGGTAGTGTTTTTTTTTAAAAAAAAATGAACGGTGTCTTGCATTTTTAAACTTCTGACTCATTTTTGTATTTTAATATTGTAACCCTTGAACAAATGACAGGGGATAAAGATGTACATATGTAAAAATAATGCTGGTTTGGATCATTTCTCAAACTTTTATTTGAAACTGCTCGTTTTGACTGAATACACAATTTTTGTTTGTTTTACATTTGTTTTTAAATCGTCTGTTTAACTCCCAAGGTGGCTTATGATGAAAAGGGAGGCTAGAAATGCTTCTGTTTTCACCCACAAGGGATACAGGTTAGTTCTGCATTTGCAGAGCCAGCAGAAAGATTCAGAGGGGTCAAGGAATTCCAGGTATATTATGATACCTCTCTAAAACCATCAGACAGGACTGTCCTGGCTTTGGACACCTCCAGCCCTTCAGAAGACCAAATGAAGCAGAGATGCCTCACCACTGACCTTCTACATAAATGCAACATACACCACCACTATTCACTGCTGTTGCTTCAAAGGATATTAGCGGTGGAAACAAAGGGGTACATCACAAACTAAAAGGAAATTGCATTTGTTAGTTTGTTGCTGGGCTGGCTTGCTTTTTTGTTCTGTTCTCTCTTTTTGCAACATTTGTTCCACTTGTCTGATGTATGCCTGGCCCATCTCCACTCGGCACAGAGCCATGTGGTTAAGGGGCCAGCAAAGCCTGCTCACTAAACAGGAAGCAAGACACATCCTGTTAAGAGGTGCCTTCTGACTGTCAGAAGAATGAAAAAGTCAATATGGATATCGGGTGCTGTTATTACATTTTTAGCATTTTATTCATGAGGACACCAGGGGCTTTACTCCCCAAACCTATTACAGCGACATGCCTCCCAAGTATTTATGTTGCATTGTCCAAAAACTGCCTGAGTCTCCAGTTGCACCCCATGCAAATGGGACTAGACACAAAGAAAGAAATGTCAGCATAGCGCCCCGATCATCAGCACAAAATTACTGTAGCCCACCTCCACTGGAGGGGAGAGGATAAAAAGAGAATGACATGACTCTTTGGGGGGGGGGTATGAGAAAGAGAGAAACAAACACACCTGAATCAAGCAACATGAGGAAGAGTGCAGAAGAGTCCAGTGTGGAGAGTCCTGTGTTCTACAATGAATACCACACAAGTATCTGGTACAGATTTCAGCATCCCACAATCCTGTGTTTAACTAAGCAGTTGGGACCAGACGCTTTGCAAGCCATACTTAGGGCATGAGCAGACATCCTGCAGCCACTACGCAGCACAAGATGGCGCCCCTCCCATGGCTCGGCATGACTCTCGGCCTCTGTTGTGCTGCCGGCTCTCTGGTTCAGCAGGCTAGGAGACAAAAATACTCCATGATGAATGGGAGGCTGCCATGCATGCAAGGTGCGCTATGGTGAAACTCTTGCCCCCCCCCCAAAAAAGTTTGGCCACCAGTCACAGGGAACTACTAGGGCTGCGCAACCAATCCAGTCAAATCACAAACTGAATCGGGCCAATTCAAAGCCACTCCAGATCAGGTTCAGGCAGCTCTGGAGTGAGCTGGGTCCACTCAATACTCTCCAAGAAAGTCAGACAGCCTGTCTCCTAACAGTTGAAATTGTTAATTACAACATAAGGAGAACACCAGGGTAGGGAGGGGAGCTGGACTTCGCCAATTGATAGCTCTTGCTATCAATCCAGAGCTAGAATCTCACTCAACACTCTCCAATCACAGTGCTTAAAAAAAGCAAACTTTAAGGTGGCTAAAAAACCCTGGCAGGGTTAATCCCTTCCCCAGGGTATTATGCCTCCAAATTTCATGCACCTACATGAAAAAGACAAAAAGCAGTTTTGGTTTCCCAATGCAAGTGAATGTGAGTACTCAAGATCTGGATTTCTGAATCATGGATCAGGTCTGGATTGATCCAGGACAAATTGTGCCCTGAACTGGATTGGGGAGGAGCTTGTACAACCCTAGAAAATAGCCTCTTTAGCCCCCTCCCTTCAGAATTCTCAAGCCTCAGATTCACTGAGCATATCCTGGGTAAATTTACTTTGTGGATTATGGAAACATCCACCATTCTTGCTTTGCTTTTCATCATGCTGCTGCTGCTGGCCAGGAGGGGCACCGTAAAACCAGAAGGTGCAGCATGGTTATCCCAGCTAAGGGTGTACTCTGCGACACTTGAGTTCATATACAGTATTTATGGCGCTGCTTATTGCAACACTTATTCATGAACTTGTGTAAGGATCCAATTCCTCTATTTTTGCCATTTCCTTTTGCACAAATAGAATATTCAAGCATCCTCCCCTTGCTTTCCTGTCACTGTTTCAAGAGATAACATTGCTGATTACAGACGCTTTGGGCTTGGAGTATATATATAAACTCAGACATTTAAAAGAACGGCTTGAAAAAGTCAGGTTGAGCATGACATTTTGGTTAACACAGAGGAAAAGAAAAGAAAGCAGCTCTTTAAATTGACAAGCAATTCCTTGGGATCCTCTCATCTTGCCTCAAAGCTGCACAACTACCAAATTCAGAAAACTCAAGAGCAAAAACAGAACATGATTCATTAAATTCTACCATCTTCACCACATTTTTACACTTCCAGGGCAAGCTACAAAAAAATTGGTTCTGGCAACATGTAGCATGGTTCAATTTGAACTGGGGAAATGTCACCTATAAAGGTGCAAAAAAGCAAGCGCTCAAGCCACCCCAAACACCTCCACCTCCTCCATCCTCAGAGCAATTCTTAAGACTTTTTTTAGAATTTCTATCCTTGGCCTTGCTTTAAAAAAAATTAAGAGGTATGCCCCCACTGGTTTTTTTTAATCAAGTGCAAGTTGAATAGATAAGAAATAAGCATCCACATGCTGCTTCAAGTAGTTAAGACCACTGCTTCAGCCTCTCTCCTGTGCTACCTGCTGGTATGCATGTCTTTCATACAAGTTGACAAACCAAAAAACTCACACTACAGCTGAGGTCCAGGTCCAGTCACAAACTTGTCTCCAGCTCCTGGTCCCACCAAGTGAGGAAAACAAAACTCCCAAATCATGTTCTCTTTAAAAAAAGCTGCATTAGTGAACCCTCAGGAATATCCAGTCCCTAGATCCAAGAAGGGATCACAGGCAGCTATTTTGGAGCCAGTTGTGCAGAGCTCACACACATGGGCCAAAGTCACTCTGCTGACTTTGTGACTGCTTCACACGACATTAAGTGTAACTCCAGATAGCCGTTTCCCCTGCAGTACTTTCCTAAGGGATGGACACTAAAACTGATACAGCTGCAAGCCACGTTTCAATTTTGACAAGCAGCAGTTGGCACAGAGCATCAGCATACAGACTAGTCCACCAAATCCTCCTCTAGATAATGCCTCTTCCATGCTGCCCTTCTACTACAGCTTCTCGTAGAACTATGGGACTGGAGAAGCTGGAAATCCTAAAATATGGGTAAGATAAAATGTCATAGCAAGCCATTTTGTATCTTCTATATGGGACAAGCCCATCTGCAATAGGCCAGCCTGAAGTGCGAAATAATCTTTGTTCTATTCCCCATGCCCCAGCTTGAATATAGAGTGCCCTTGAAACATCAGGGAATTATTTCAATCTGGTTTCAGTAGCACTGATGGACTCCTGTCACACCAGACTGCCGTCCTACACAGCAGTTTGAAAATTCTTAATGTGAAAGGAAGAGACTGGTAGCTTCTCAGGGGGTTCCCTGCAGAATAAGCCATCATTTAAGCACCATTAGAAAGATCAACAACCCCCCTAGAATATTTAAGGAAGAGGTGTCAAACTGCCTTTCATCAGAGACGTTCCAATTCACCCTCAGACAAAACAACTTCATAGTCCAATTCTGTATGCCAAACCTCAGCACAGCCTTCAGGTTCATGCGCAACATTTCCCACCAAGTTAAGGGAACAAGTTCAGGTGAAGATGGTTTCTTTTGTGGATTCAGAAGATGAAAGACTCTCTGGTGGCACAGACCCATGATGAGAGGGTAGGAAAACAAAATGACATGGCATGTGTCCTCTTGCCGTACCAGGCAGCCCCTTCATGTCCCACGGAAGTTTCTGCCAAGTAAGAGACCCAAGCAAGATTCACTCAGTGCTGACATTTAGTGGAGGCGTGCAACAGTCTTGATAAAAGCCACAAGTCTTGGCCTGGTTACTTCATCTTGGAATGCAACAGAAGGAGGCCAGGCTTGATGCAAGGTCTAACCTACATGTCATGTAAAGGAAAAGCAGGGCCTGGAGGAAAGAGGAAACAAAGCACACTTCCTGCCCACCATCTTCCCCCAACCCCATATGTCTGTCCTCAGCAAAAGATGGAGCTGAACACTCACTGAGAAGCCTAATTAAGCCCTAAAAAAAGCAATGCAGGTTTTCTGGAGAATTTCCCAGACACACAGAGAGCCACTGGGGCAAAATGGTTAGAGTGTTGGACTACAACCTGGGAGGCCAAGGTTCAAATCCCCACTCGTCCATGAAGTTCACTTGGGTGACTTGGGCCAGTCCCTCCCTCTCTGCCTAACCTACATCACAGGGTTGTAGTGAGGATAAAACAGGGGAGAAACATGCATGCCACCTTGAGCTCTGTGGAGGAAAGGTGGAATGTAAATGCAATAATAAATAAATAAATTTTCCTAAGCAAATTAACCTAATTTGAACAGGATAATTTGTACTGTGAAATTTTCAGTTTTCATTGGAAATTTTTCTGATGTCCTAGCGAGTGATGCAATTTAGCATGTTTATTTTACTTGCATTTAATAAACAAGGCAAGCATTTTGGAACTGCCAAGTTCACCCAATATTGTATTTGCAGTTGGCATCAATTTCATCATTACGAGTGAACTTATGAAACAGAAATGTTTCCTTGGATAAATCCATTCCACATCACTGCCTAAAATGTAGCAATGATGAGTTAAGATCATATAAGCCAAGAGAAACAGGAACAAAAGTAGGAATTAAAATGATCCTGGGAAGACTTTTCAGAGTAGCCTTTGCTAGCCTGGTGACAAACATATCTGTGCAGGCTGGGCCAGATGGATGTTGTAGTCTAAAACATCTGGAGGGTGCAATGTTGGCCAAGACAGAGTTAAAAACAGAGTGATGGGGCAAGGAAGAACAAATAAAACTCTTAAGGGCTTTGCATGGGGAAATAGGTGAAGTAAGCAATGTGCTCTGGGAACCATAGAATCAAATGTTGGAAGGGGCCTATAAGGCCATCGAGTCCAACCCCCTGATCAAGTCAGGAATCCAGGTTAAGCTCTGAATCAGCCTTGCCCAACCTGGTGCCTCCAGATGTTTTTGATGGGAGTTGTAGTCCAAGACATCTTGAAGGCACTCAGCTGGTGAAGGCTGCTCTAAGATCATTGACTTAATGTCCGAGTTTGTCTGAAGTAGGAAGCACACTTCATTTTCATGCATGCATTTTCTTTAGCACAGGGATAAGAACCCTGCAGCCCAATGGATCTTGCTGGACTTCAGCTCCCATCATCCCTGACTATTGAACAGGCTGGCTGATGCGAGTTACGAGTTCATCTGGAGGGCCACAGGTTCCCCGCCTCTGGTTTAGCAGCTCCCAGAACCACAAGCAACAATCTTTCATAGAATCACAGAATAGTAGAGTTGGAAGGGGCCTATAAGGCCATCAAGTCCAACCCCCTGCTCAATGCAGGAATCCAAATCAAAGCATTCCCGACAGATGGCTGTCCAGCTGCCTCTTCAATGCCTCCAGTGTCGGAGCCCACTACCTCTCTAGGTAATTGGTTCCATTGTCGTATGGCTCTAACAGTTAGGAAGTTTTTCCTGATGTCCAGTCAAAATCTGGCTTCCTGCAACTTGAGCCCATTATTCCATGTCCTGCACTCTGGCACGATTGAGAAGAGATCCATCCCTCCTCTATGTGACAACCTTTCATGTACTTGAAGAGTACTATCATATCTCCCCTCATTCTTCTCTTCTCAAGGCTAAACATGCCCAGTTCTTTCAGTCTCTCCTCATGGAGCTTGGTTTCCAGTCCCCTGATCATCTTTGTTGCCCTCCTCTGAACCTGTTCCAGTTTGTCTGCATCCTTCTTGAAATGCGGAGACCAGAACTGGATGCAGTATTCAAGATGAGGCCTAACCAGTGCTGAATAGAGGGGAACTAGTACTTCACACGATTTGGAAACTATACTTCTGTTAATGCAACCTAATATAGCATTTGCCTGTTTTGCAGCCACATCACACTGTTGGCTCATATTCAGCTTGTGATCAATGACAATTCCAAGATCCTTCTCACATGTCGTACTGCTGAGCCAAGTATCCCCCATTTCATAACTGTGCATTTGGTTTCTTTTTCCTAAGTGTAGAACTTTGCATTTATCCCTGTTGAATGTCATTCTGTTGTTTTCAGCCCAATGCTCCAGCCTATCGAGGTCCCTTTGAATTTTCTTTCTGTCTTCCACAGTATTAGCTATGCCCCCCAATTTTGTATCATCTGCAAATTTGATAAGCATGCTTTGTACCTCCTCATCCAAGTCATTAATAAAAATGTTAAAGTGTAGGGTCTTCAGTAGGGTCAAAATATTTAACTTTGGGATACATACTGCAAGAGGGGGGTTATATTCACCTGGAAGTCTGCAAATCAACTAGGAGACACTCTCATGTAGCCCAGACGGTGCAGGTAAGACTTGCTCAGGTCAGTAGGACTGTCATGAGTAAAGTCTGCATAGTTGCATCTTTATGGAAAGACCCCATCACACATATTGCAAAGAAAGAAAGCTTTTGCTGCACAGGACAGAGATCCCCCATCACTGAGCCCACCCTTTTATACACACACTCCTTCAAGTGCAAGAACCGCTTCTTGGTCAGCTTTTATCCTTGTGAAAGTCCAAAATGGATGCGAGACTGCACAGGCATGCATACTTGGACAAATAGCAATGATGGAAGCCTATACTAATTTTCCCCTTGGTATCCTCCTCCCCACAGAAACAGGATTTAGCAACATCCCTATCAACAGCATCAGTCTGGAAGAACAACTTCATACATTTACAAGTGAAGACTTGGGATATTACAAGGAACTGGCAGCTGGACTGGAAATATCCCTGCAGTGCTACAGACCAGTCTTCCCCAACCTGATGTCCTCCAGATGTTTTGGGGCTCCAACTCCCATCAGCCCCAGCTGCAACAGTCAATGTTCAGGGATGATGAGAACTGCAGTCCCAAAATGGAGGACAGCACCAGGTTAAGAGAAAGATGTTACAGATCTGTTAAGACCTTAAAATTCACAGGTCTGTTAAAAGGAGACTCACCTTTCTGCGGAAGGGCGGAATATAAATGCAACCAAATAAAAAAAGGGAACCATTTTTGAAAACTGAAAAGAAAAAGAAGTCAATGTTTTCAGAGTCATTTGTTCTAACACAAGGGTTCTTAGATGAACTGACAGCCACAAAACAGCTCTCAGGCCAAGCTTAAAATGTCCCATAGAAAAGACAAAGACCAGGGCGGGGTAGCCTGGGGCTGGCTCATTCCTTCTGCTGAGTAACTGCCCTACAGCCAGACTGCCTGGATATAACTAACAGTTACTCACTGGCCTGCCCAGACTATGAGGTCCACCTCCAAATATATCTTTAGCCAGAAATTGTTATACCAGAGAAGTCTCTTTCCCAGACTCTTCTAGCATTTACAGTTCCAAATTTTCCTTTTTAAGAAAGGAAGGGAGACTCATATACAATCAAGCATACAGTACAAAACTTTGCAAGCCGGAAGAGCCCTGGCGGCTACCTGGGAGGGGCAATGCATTTTCTGGAAAGAGGAAGTGTTCTGCCAGACCACCTTCTGCAATCAGAAGCTGTCTACATTCCTGTGTGGTATTTTGGGACAGTCAAAGCATGGGAAGTGTAGCCAGGAAAAGAGTGGTATGATGTGGCATAGGGTGTAATCCTGCACCAAAGTTACACCCACCCACAGCCTTGGCTACTTGAGACATGTACTTGACCCAGTACTTCTCACTTCTACCATAGTCAGAGGCAACTGCCACATTCAAGCATGTGGCCCACAGCTCTCTGAGGTGCTCTGAAGCAGAAGAGCTCTCTTTTGAGTCTTCAGTTTATTTTACCACACACCCTTTCTGCCCTGCATTGGCTTCATGCAGACATCCATACAGCAATGTACTCTGAATGCCTAAGAAAGTTTACATTTCAGGGGTTTAATGAAGTCTTCTTTTGCCTACAATTCCTTGCTATGATTCCACTTCCACACACTGAACATGCCCTAAATGCTTCCTACAAGCAGCTCTGGAAAGGGAGAGAGTAAGCTATATTGCTCTGGGTTGGGTGTGCGTGTGTGTGCGCAAGTGTAAGCAAATCTAGGAGTGGGGCAAGACTCCAGTTCAGAGCAAACCACAGGCATTACTTCTTCATTTTCATCCCATGTAAAGCAGGAGTTCAAGCATTCTATCGTGGTTCTCCATCTTACAAAACTTGATCTACCACCATAATCCTCCACTCCCCTAAAAGTGGGGTCACATCACAAGCCACTTTAATCCAGGCTCACATATGCAGTGAATGGCCTCCATGTCAGAAACCATGAGAAGATTGCCTCACATAATTCACACTGCTTCATGTGCTTGTGCAAATCAGTGAAGCACCTGTGTGAATCCAGCACATTTAGAGAGAAGAAATTGCACTGGCAGGAAAGCTCAACACATTCACAATCCAGAGATTCTCAGAAGTTTGAGGTTACAGTTGGCACCCCAAAAATCTTCAAGTCGCAACAATCCACTCATTCCCTCAGGCAAAATGAATGGCTACTAGCCATGACAGCTCTGCTCTGCCTCCCCCATTGGAGAAAGCAGAATTCTGAATACCAGTAGCAGGGAAATGCAAGTGGAGAGAGTTGCTGTTGCACTCAGGACTTTGGGGCATCTGATTGGCCGCTGTGAGAACAGGAGGATGGACTAGATGGGCCACTGGCATAACTCCGCAGCAGACTCTGCTTATATTCAAAAGACAAGAATTGCTTAAAACTTAGGTATCACTTTTTCTCTGAACAAGACCAGCATAACCTGCTATACAGTATACAGTAATAGTTAAAACAACAACATGCTGAATCAGATAATTCCCAGCAATGTCCAGCCAGATGCTTTTGGAAACTTAACGAATGGATTAAGGTCATTACCTTTCCATTTACCCCTACATCTGTTGCTTAAGATATATGCTGCCACTGAAGACAAGAGGGTTTACCAAGCTGTTATTGGTTAACAGCTGGCATCAGAATTTGTCCAGTCCTTTTGGAAGGCTATCTAAGTACATGGTCGTGGCTACTATTTTGTGCTGTGAATTCCATGGCTTAGTTCTGTGCTACATGACCTGCTTTTAGCTTGTACTGACCCTGCTGCAAGCCAACTTCAGCCGAAGCTAACTGTGTTGGGCTGCCCATCATGAATGCCAGAACCCTTCAGATGGTACAATTCAATGTTGTTTTGTATTATTTTTAATTGTTGCCCACCTAGAGGCCTTGATCAGGACAGTAAAGGAGTGACACCCCACACGCTGGTCCTAGCAAGCTAGAGTGAGACAAATTTGTGAATTGCACAGTTCATTTTTTTTTTAATGAAGGCTACCTGAAACAAGAGTAAATTTCTTCCTTGGCATATTTAGACAAAGTGACACATATGCCAGTATCAAGCCAGTAATCTAGACACTGTGGCAAAGCAAGCTTTCTACAGAAGATTAGAGCCACATTCTATGTTGGAGAACTCAACCCATATACTAAGCAGTGTGCTTCAGTAATCACTGTGAAAACAAAAGACAATTTATCCAGCTGGAAGTTTGAAGAGTGACAATTTCTCCTGGCAATGGTCAGAAATACCATTTTTATAATCACTGTTAAGAGTTCTTGTGTCAGCTTTTACGCACCTGTTTTCAGACTTGCATCACAGAAGTCCAACCAAAAAGGGAAAGGCTGAGCAAATTAAAAATAAAGTCAAACACTTATCAAGTTAAACACAACTGTTGCCTACTTGCTATTTGAGGATTTCCATACAAATATGATATCGACATTAGCCTGGAAAAAATTCTACTGGGAAGAGAAGGAGGGTAGGTAGGGTAGGTAGCAAGAAGTGGTTGTGTCGTATCCATTTGCTTCCCACCCACCTAGGATGGTGGCCACTGAGGAACCTGAAAGGCAAAGGTTTAAGGGCAACTGTGGATTCTGGATTCTCCCCTCCCTCATACTAATCCATCTCTGGGTAAATGCTGAACTTAGTTTGCAATATGGGGTCAGCCATTTGCTTCTTTTGCTGAGAATCCTAAGTGCAACCTGAGACCTGCAACACCAAGCAGAGGTGAATCCAACAGAAGTCTGCAATCTCCATCTTCAGACCAAGTCTAAATGCAGATCTTACACCTTGATCAAGCCAATTTGAGGGGTTTTATTGTTGTTGTTTCCCTACCCTCTCCCTGCTGCTTTGCTTAACATTCAGCCTGATGAAGTCTTCTGCAGAATTTTAAAAAAGCTTGTTCACTATTTTGTGACATTGTCATTGTTCCTAATAAGAGTATTTCCCAACTGTGGATTGAGGCTCTTGAGCCTTTCACCCTGCACCCTAATTTGAAGATACAAAAGGCAAAAGGTTTGGGGGGCGGAACTGTTTCTCCTTTAAAGCTAAAGCAGCAATCACAGTGGATGTGCTGAACTGGTGGCTGGCCTCCATAAAGGACTGGACAGCAGCCAGTAAACTGAAACTCAGTCCAAACAAGACTGAGACACTGTGGTTCCCTTGGATGCATTCTGTTTTGGATGGGGTCACACTCTCCCCAACCCCACAGGAGCAGATAAGCAGCTTCAGAGTACTCTTGGATCCAGCATCAACTCGGCTTTGGCCTTACCAGGATGGCGATAATTTTGCTTTAGTTGCATATGCTGTGGTAAATCCTGGGCTGAATTACTGCAAGGTGCTGTACATGAAGCTGCCTTTGAAGGTTGTTCAGAAACTTCCGCTAGTGCAGAGCAAGTACAAAGTACAGCAGGTAGACAGTTAACAAAAACAAGTGAACGTACAGCACCAGTTCTGGCCCAAATGCATTGGTTGCCATTGCATTTCCAGGCTCAATTCCAAAGTGCAGATTTTGACCTTTAAAGCCCTACACAGCTTGGGACCCTATACTTAAAGGACCACCTCCCATATGAACCTCCCTGGGCACTGCATTCATCATCTGAGACCCTTCTCTGTGTCTCAATTCCAAATGGAGCACAGATGGCCGTGGCCAGAGAATAGGCCTTCTCTTCAACAATCTCCCCAGGAAGGCACACTTGGCACCAAATTTACCATCATGTCAATGCCAGGTAAAAACATTTTTATTCTCCTGGGCATACAGGCGGGTTTAAATATATTGTTATTACAGTCACTCAGTCCAGGCTTTAGTATGTGTTTTTAGAATTTTTATTGTATTGCTATTAGTCACTGTTTTAATATGCTGTAAATCACTTTGAGACTCTTCAGTATAAAGCGATATATGAGACTAATAAATCAGATCAGGTTAAATGCTTAGTTTCCAGCTATACAATGCAACTAGCTCCAGTACTTTGCTTTCTGCAGGTTTTGCACCACAGGGGGACAGAATACCACTCAGTCGGGAGTGATCAGAGCACAAGGCCTTTCCAGAGTGTCAGAAATAAGAGCAAGGAGGGGCACACCAAGCAGACATCAGCCCAGCTAGGCTACAGACACCCCCAGTTAAATGCTGAACTGTCATGACAAAAAAGCTAGCTGATGCAAGAGTGTCTGCCCAAGGCTGAGAGGAGTCAGGGTTTACCAAGGGGACAAACATCTCACCAACCATCATGAACACCTCTGCACTTCTTTAATTTTTACTTAGGTGAGATGCGAGGGGCAGATGACGACAGGACAGCCAACTGGTGGTCACTGGGCCACATCCAGCCTTGTACAGCACTGTCAGCTGGTCCCTGGCAACCAGGCTGCAGTGAGGGAGAAGACGAAAAGCAGGGCCACTCCGTCGGCTTCTTGGGCTCCTCCCTCCACCCTCACCAGCAGAGGGAGAAATGGGAAGCAGAGGCTCTCCATCAGCTCTGCTCAAGAGACCAGCTACTAACTTCAGCCCATCCCAGCAGGGGGTTGCAAGAACCCTGTGCCTTTGAAGAATGGATAAGCAAGATTGCTTCTTTTCCTACTCCCTTCCCATCACTTTAACTGATCTGTATGCCACTCTGGGAGCCTTTTTCAGCTGAAGAGGAGGGTAAAAATGTTTTCGGTAAACAACAAAGAAGCCCTACCAGGGTTTAGTCAAGGTGCAGTTTGTCCACCATTTCACTCTAACAACCAAGTTTTAGACGGGCGGTGCACACAAGACACCTCAGGCACTAAATGACCAAATTCCAGATGTCCACAACTAAACCCCTTCCGGCTTAGTGGTGCCACTCTATTAAAGTCTGTCTGGACACGAAGGACTCCAGTTAACTGGCTGGGATCACACATGCAACTGATCCAGAAAGGAGAAAAGCCGCAGCCAGGGACATGATGGCACCAGGACTGAGGGTGGGGTGGGGATAAATATCTGCACCAAGTTTGGAGGGTTGAGCTGGTGGGAAAGGACTCTCTTATCAACCCAAAGTTATTGGAACCGGGGAATATCCAGCATGGTTTATGCTTCACAATATTCCCTTTAGAAGTGCAATGTTCATTTATGGGAGGAGGGACACTTCTCAGCTTCACTGATAGAAACAACAAGTCATATAACTGCAGGGTCGCAACATTACCCAGTTCTAGAAATTTCATAATGGAGAACAGAGGCTTTGGGAGATTTATTAGCTCAGTATTTAAACAAGTGATTTACAAGTCTCTGCTTCAGTCTTTCATCCGGTCACAGATGAACCTGATTCTCTATTATTCACAAAGGCGGGGAAGGGGAAGAGAGGGGCACTGAGCATTACTCGTGCCAACAGAAGCTATAGCAACCAGGACTGTTTGAGCAGGCAGATTTCCAATTAAGCCACCACCTCCAATTAAACCACCTCAATGTAGACCACACACAAGGGTGGGGGGACTCACAAACTCAAACAGTTTTTCCTGGGCCCCTACAAAGCTTATGCAAACATCACCCACTTAAATCTGTTCTGCACCCTCAGATAGTGATGTTTAAAAAGAGGACACCTGGGTCCATCCTTTTTGCTGGGCTGCTGTAGATCTCTGCTGTGTTGGGGGCAGAAATGCTAGAAGTTTCAGGCCTGACAGTTCACTTTCTTAACACCTTCACAGGCCACCCTCTGCCATAAGTGCCTGGAAGGTGCTCCTTCTCAGCATTTCATATTTTTAAAATGTGCATTGAAATAGGGTCAGCTTCCTGTTTGAACAGGCCCACCTGCCACTTCAGATGCTCTCCCCTCCCCATGGGATTCTCTGCCTCTCATCCTCCTGCCCCACAAGAGTGGCATCCTCTCTGCAAACAATGGGGAGGGGGGAGAAGGAGGACATGGCACTGGTGGCACTGCCAGAGGAAATGGAGGTGGCAGCAGTGCCAGTGATGGATGAGAAAGGAAAGCACCAAAGCACCTGGTTGTGTCACCTGATGCTTCTGGACTGGCACTGAAAGGAGCCTACTGGGCTAGAGACATACCTGGAGCACAGGGACGTGGGCACTTATGAATGCTGTACCTTCATCAGGTGTTACAGTTGGCTCCCAGAGTTTCCACACACTAAGAACGGGAACCCCAGGGTAGAGGGAAAATGCAAGGAGGGAACGGCTCAGCCTTCAGTGCCTCACTGTTGTACTAAGGAGAGTAAATGGGCTGCAACTGGAGCAGGTAGAGTTGAGGGTGCAGCATCTGCACAGCATCTAGACCCCATACAAAATGTCCAAGCTGGAGTTAAGTCTAAGCACTGTTAAGACCCAGTTATTTCAGTGAGCAAATTAAAAGTGCACACTTCACTATCCCACCGAAATAAGGAGGACTTTCAAGCCAGGTTCACTCATCACTTTGAACAATCATTAACCTAAACTATAGTTTAAATGTGAATGTGAATGTGGGTGTTTTGCACCTCCCCAACTCCAGCTGTGACTGCACTACTGAGAAACAAGACATGGCGTGAACAAACCAGGAGTGATAAACCAAAACCATGCAATTTGGGAAGGACCAAAGCTCAGCATATCACCCTACAGACCAGAAGCTAGTCCACCCACAGGCAAGTTTAGCCATCACTCTCAACGGTGCCCGTAGGCGCACTCTTTGCTTTCCCCGCCTCCTCACCAGCATGAAATCGCAGGGGTCGGTGCACCCGGAGTGCAATGGATGAGCCTCATCCTGGGAAAAAACCTCTTTCGTGGTCAAGGTATCTCCCCTGCCAGGTGAGTTCCTTTACCCCAGGAGTAGCCAACATGGTGCCCTCCAGTTGTTTATGGTCTCCAGCTCCCATCAGCCCCAGCCAGTGTGGCCAACTGTGTGGGATGTTTGTAATCCAAACATCTGGGGGGCACCAGGCTGGCAAAGGCTGCTTCTAGTCTACTGAGTGGGGACAAAACAGCAGCATAGCAACAGGGCAAGCAGACGGACGTTCAGGCCTGACTACACCATCCGCAGCCCACCTTCCTCTGGTTCTGGAGTACTGCATGTGTCTTCTTCCTCTACCACAGGCCAGCCACTCATACTTTAGCCATCTCCTATAGCACCATATTCACGCAAGCTTTTGAATGTAGCTGATTTGCTGCATGGGTGTGCAAATGTTTTATTTATATCGCTTTACTGATAGTCTCATGTTATGTCACTTTATTGATAATGTACCCTGCTTTGGGACAACAAGTACAGTAGTTACTAATGCCCCAAGACAGATCATGTCTGCCTGGAAAGTGTTCTATTGCTGTCTCATGTTCAGCATTTTCTCTCTCTCAGAACAATGCTCTGGGGAACTCTGGAAGTTTATCCAGGGATCCTCAGAGAGAAGAGATCCACAATGGAAGAGAAGCTTCCCCAGGGGAGTTTGAACATGACAAGAGTTCATCACCTGCAAGGTAGGAGGAATAAGCATTCCATGGAGGCAGGGTCTAAACACTACAGCTATGGTTTACTACCACACAAGTGCAGGATGCAGTACCTCCAGAAAAGAAATCTGTCTTCTTACTCAAGTAGCTCTGCTTTCCACCTAGGGAAGCTGTGGAGTCTTCATGCAGCCTGTAATCCTTGTGCACATGCCCAGACAGGCCCTGAAAACAGACCTTGTGATTCCTATTCCTAATGTCTGTGCTGCTACAATTAACACTTTTATACATATCAGTTTTCACTATTTCCCTCCAATTAAGAACTATAATCTAGAAGAACCTTGGATTTCTGCGCGCAACAAGTGAATGCTCTTGGAGGTTGCTGATTCATAGGGTCGCCATAAGTCGTAATCGACTTGAAGGCACATAACAACAACAAGAAGAAGGTAGTTTAGGTAATGTGCAAATCAAAGGTATTAACAGTTGTTTTGTTTCAGGTCTCATGAGGGTTCGCAATGCTGAACCTCATCCAACAACCGAGACTGTAGCCATCAGAAAGCAACTTCTCCTACTTCGCAAGTCAGACACAAACCTGCAAGATTGCAACATGAAGCTGGTTGCAGAGAATGGTTCTTATGCTTGCAGAATTTAAGAAGCCTTTTCTGATGCACATTTTCCCACCGCTGCTGTAATGCCCAACTTTTTATTGGGGGATAATAGGATTAATTGCATCACCTTTGAAAGCAGCCTTGAGGAAACTAAAACCAGCATGTTTACCCTTTGTGACTGTCCAAGACAGCACTCTACAGAAGAATGGAGAAGTTATCTCACTGACATTAGTCACCTCATTGTTATCTTCAGAATGGTTATCTTCAAGACCTTTTGCTTCATATCAACAAGAGGCAGAAACAGAGCCAGGTTACTTTTAACTACACTGCTAGAGACAAGGCGGCAAGTTGCTTTTGACAGTCAAATATTGCCCTTGCATAGTGTGTGGTGGTACTTCCATGTGTTGAATAGGACACTACAGAACTCTGAACACAAGGAGCTATGGATGACCCACAATGAACCAGGGAGAAGCCACTTTTGGTCAAACAGGCGGCTTAGCCACAAATTAGAATGCAGCTCTTTTTCAAGCTGCAACTATTCAAAACTAGCAAGAAAGCAGAGTTTGCACACTGAGACCAGAAGAGATGAAGAAGGGTTTAATGCATCCTTAAGTGCAAAACAACACAGCTGCTCACCTAAGACATATTCAAATAGCTTCCAGGTAATCAGGTAGGGAAACACAATAAAGTTAGTTTACTTTTTCCTTCAAGTATAATTTGTAAAGAGGTGCACGTAGATACAAGCATCTATCTTAGCTAAAAAGTGTTGTCTGCTAGTAAGTTCTACTTCAGCCTCACAAGTTAGCCCACAGCCTATATTCTCTGTTGAAACAGCACCTAGATTTTAGCACTCTCATCTCATTAAGCCACTGGAAAAAAAGGGGAGCTTGTTTTATTAAGAAACAAGAATGAAATGACAAGTCAGAAAATTCAGAGAGGTGGGGGTTTCCTTGTACCAGGTACTTTCTACCAAGATCTCAAATTTCCAATTCTATCACTTCTCTCAAACTAGGCTTTAGCTCTGCTGAATATTTCTAATCTTCTGCTCTTCATTTCCTTTGATCTCTCCGATCATATTTGGTGTTGTTTTTGTTTTACTGTGTTTGTTGAGAATTTTTCTTATGTGAGCCACTGAAAGAACTCTGTTACTGAGTGGCCTATAAACATACATAAATTAAAAAGTTATCACTGTGAACTCATTTTACAAAGACACCAAAAGACCTACTAGGCTGCAGTTTTGCAAGAGCTATATTGGTTATTGCCCTTGTTCTCAAAAGTGACATTGCAGGACAGAGGCACAGCTGGGCCAGAGAGAAAAGAAACCCCTGGCCTTTGAAGAAGAATGTAAGGGAATATCAAGCATAGGAATGGGAATCTGTTTTGAGCCTGCTGAAGTATTTTACCAAGTGCATACTTTTAACTTTTTAAAAAAAAAAAAAGTATGCCCCTTCAGTTAAGAGGATCTAGGCAGCATACTGAGACCAGGCCCTGCTGGAGAGCCACTATTAAAACATTTCAATTCCACCTTTCTGCTTGATAACAAGCCTCCAAGGTGGCTGTAGAGTAAGTGAAAAATAATACATAAATGCAGGATTCTCTTTTAAATCGCAGTGGTAGCTTATGAAGAGGGTGATCATGGGAAGTGCTTCCTCCTTAGGCGCTGCTGTTTCCCAGAAGGCACCTGGTTAGCTGCTGTGTGCAACAGGGTGCTGGACCAGAGAGGCCTTCAGTCTTATCCAACACGGCTCTTGGCATTAGGGAGAGCAGAGCCTGTAATGGAATAAAGTTGTGGGGAACTCAAGAGCTCTTCTCAAAGGAGGCCTTGCGGCTCCAACCTGAAGGTGATGATGATTCAGTGCCGATAACAGCAGCTCTATTGTGCAAATCCAGGGAGGGCCTAGCTGAACGGGCAGAGAACAAATCAGCCAAATAAGGCCTTTTTTGAGCTGTACCAAGTCAGGGAAAGGTCCAGGACCCTACGTCATTCAGAGGAAGCACTTAGTCACCAGTTTCCCTTCAAACTCTGGACGGGGGCCAGAGGGAGTCTCCAAGCTGCCTGCGGATTTGCAGTATGGAGCAGAGATCATCAAACCACAAAAGGGTTGGGATATTTAAAAAAGGAGAAGAGAAACTGTGAGGCACAAATCAACTGACTAAGCACTTAAAAGCGCGCAAAGTTTTGGCTGAAGAGCTCCCACTTCCTGTCAAGCACATGGGAGAGACAAGCTGCTGCAAGCTGAGCAGCAGTGCAGCTTCATGCGACACGTCTGAAGCGCAGACCTTCCTCTTGAGGCAGCTGCCTCATTTCCTGCCAAGGGGAAGGGGCAGGCCAGCGAACCAAGGCTACTGCTCCGCTTCATCCATTGACAGGCCGAATGACACTCCTCTGTGTGAGGAACCCGACAAGATTCAAATGGGAGAGAGAAATCAGCATGACCGGGCAGGAGAGTTCCAGAGTCAGAACTGGTCAGGTTCCTAAAACTGCCACAAGAAGGGGGGGGGCTGATGGGGTAATGTCCGGAGACTCAGGCTTCCACAGCCGAGTTGCAAAATGCCAAACATATCAGAAGGCAATTGAATTCAGGATGCTGATTTCACTCAAAAATGGCCCCAAACAAATTCAGTTCTCAATAGCCCTGACCAGGCATTTGAGAAAGCCTGAGAAACCACATGAAATTGCCATACAGCTTCATACCACGCTTCAGACCAGTGATCCCTGGAAGCAGTGCCATCTACATCGGGGCACCACCACGGTACCCTCCAGAAGATGCTGCTGGGCTGCTGCTCCCACCACCCCCGACCACTGGCCGTGCCAGGTTGGGCCGATGGGATTTGGAGGTAGCAACTGTATTTTATAGATTGTGTAGTGTGTGTGTGTGTGTGGGGTGTATTTGCTGTTTAAAATGTTCAACTTATGTTGTACACTGCTTAGAGTTTCATTTAAATATAAGGGGTATATAAATTGTCTAAATAAATAAACATAGAAAATACCTAGAGGAAGCCACCTTGGCTAACCCTGATTTACTTCTACAGGCAGTAGCTCAAACTGGTCCCAGGCAGACATCTCTTTGCCAACCTACACAGCTCCTTCTACCTGGACTCTTAACGCAAAACAGCACATTTCCCAACACTAAGCTATGACTCCATCACCACATTCTCATTACAGAATTATAATAAAAAGGCAGTTATGTATGGACTACGTTCAATGCCCCATTCATCCACCTCCAGATACGTGTACCAATAGTAACTTGCCAGAGTCAATACAGAATAGATGCTGGCCACATGCTGTAAACCAAACGGGAAGAACATTAGCAGAACTGTCTTAAGACATCATTTGACCTTGGCCCAAAACATTAACAACTTTCTAATTTGACTGTACATTAAAACAGGGCTGTGGAGTCGGAATCGTGGAGTCGGAAGCAATTTTGGGTGGAGTCGGTAGAAATGTACCAACTCCGGCTTCAAAATAAATTTTGATTGACAAATTTTTAAAAATATAAATTCAAAATGTCAAAGAAGCTTCCCATGAAGTCAGCTGTAGTTGAGCATTTCACCATAACTCAAGATGGAAAACATTTTGTGTGTCAGTGTATGACACAGGACCCAGATGAAGACACATGCTGTGATGCCAAGATCAGCGCATATTCAGGCAGCGATAAAAATGCTCCTATGAGAGCTTCCGATTTAAAAAGACATTTACAGCCCTTTCCAGGGCTGTGGAGTTGGAAGCAATTTTGGGTGGAGTCGGAGAGTAGAAAAATAGAGGAGTCGGAGTCGAAGGTTTGGCGTACCGACTCCACAGCCCTGCATTAAAAACTGTTCTGGGAACCTTTCCAGATGAAGATTGGGTTAAAATACTCAAAATAAATAATAAATAAGCATTTTGGAAATAGAAGTCACAGGTGCACTGTCATGGCCAGTGTTCCATGCATGGGAAGGTGCTGCATCACTAGCCACAGACATTCTCCCACTTTAGCGGCATTACAAAGCTACTTGTAGCTCTTTCGAGTGTTGGCCAACACTATGCTGCTGAGTTGTTCAGGGTTATCCCCGTAAAGCAGACAGATAAAGGGCTATGGCTGCAGAGATACAGCAGTATGACTTAATAAGCTCACATTAGGATCATAATGTGTTTTTCCAGAAAATTCTGAATCAGAATGTTTTCTGGCAAAAGTTTCAACCACACACAGAGAGAGCTGAAATGGAACACTTAAAAGGGTGGAGGAAGCAAACGTGAGAGTCATAAAGAGCACTTTAAGTGACATATTCAAACAAATTCTAAGCTTTATGTGGAAACTTTTTGGGGGTATTTGTCAGTATTTTGCAATATGACAACTCAATAGCATTCATTAATGCACATTTTACTACCAGCATCCCAAAAAAGTATACTTTTAGAAACTGAAAATGTTCCAGCCCTACTAATGGTAGAGAATAAAAGTAGAAAGAGATGTAAACTGAGGACCTGCTGCATGCAGCTCACCCTTAGAGTAGACACCTTCAACACTCATGCAGCCACCCAGCATTCATTGTTACATGGGTATTTTAGATGGCCAGGTCTGGGGGAGAAAGTGGAATGTTTGGATGATCAAACCTTGGCTTAACAACAACTTTATAGTGGTTAGCTAACCATTAAAAAGTACACAACTGGATAAATACATAATTATAAAATCAAAAGAACAAAGGTGAGGATTTAAGAGTTTACAGTCACTGAATGTCTAAGAGATATGACTGCATTCAGAAATATTGCTACCGGTTCAGTAATGAATTTATTGAATCCCTCAAAGAAAATCTCTCTAAGGATCGATTGGGAAACTGCTTCATAAGGGGCTAGATTTTATGTTCTCTGACCACTTGATAAAATCTACAGTAAAAAAACACATGGGAAACTATTTCAAGTTTCAGTTGATTACATGGACAACACTTGTCCTTACTAGGAACTTTGGCAAATCTGCCTTCTAACATCTTTTAAGGTAAAATGTTAAAACATGCCAGCTCTTCCAAACTTAGGAACTGTTAAAAAGAGTAGGTCTTTGACTGACTAAGCAGAGATATGAACTATCCCACAGGTTTCCAAACTGTGATCCACAGACCACCAGTGGTCCGCAAGCTTCATTCAGGTGGTCCATGGCATGCCTACGTTAAATATTCAATATTGATTTTTCGTTATAATTTCATTGCTTCTTTTATCTTATATATTGCATTTTATTCTATTACAATTTGAAGTTTATGGAAGTCTTCCATTTCCCCATTTCAGCCAAATCTTGAAACTCAGTTTTACTTACTTATTTTTTAAATTGTTCTTATATGCCACCCTTCCTTCTCAAGCTGTTGACCATAGTTTCTCAGTTTGGACAAAACAGGAAACTACCATTAATAGAAATCGTTGACTGGCTCACACAAAGAGAAGGGCAAAGAGGCTGCATTCACAGGCAAAAGGCTTGTTCATATTTTGGCTTATTCAGCAGAGATATTTATTTATTTATTTATTTAATTTATATACAAATATGATCATCTGAACAGTCAATGAAGAAAGATATTGTGCTAGGATTGCGTTGGGAAGGCTCAATGTCCCTGCAATCACAGCGCTACCTTGAGTGAACATGCCTGGGTTCCTTGTTAACAGATGCAGTTATTGCATCAAGAACTGCAGCCTGGAAAGGCCCACAGAGTCTGCAGTGACACTTAACACAAAGACACTGTGTCTGGAGAGACCACTTTGACTGCAAGACCCTCTTCCTGCTTGCTGGCCTCTTTCCACCTTGCCTGGCAGGATGGGGCCTTGGCTGACTGCAGCTACAAAAGGTATCACTAACCTAAGATGCCAGAGACCACCTTGACTGTGGGGTGTTGCTTAGGGGCTTCTGTTTAGGGAAAAATTTAATTCTGCTGGTCAGTTTTTTGTTTTGCTGTTATTGGGATTATGCTTCTGTATTTTATTGTTGGATCTTATTAGGCATTATAAGGGTGTATCAATTTATTGTAAGTTTTTAAAGATGTTTTTCTTACCTTATTGACTATTTGAATTTATTTTCTAACAGTGAATTGTATAACTTCTTTTTCATGTTGTGAGCCGCCATGAGCATAGATTGCTATGGAAAGGCAGCATGCAAATAAACAGTGATGATGATGGATTAACTATGGTTTTTTCAACAAACCACGAGTTATCTCACAGATGAACAAACAAGTCATGGCTTGTTTCTTCAAAGCTTGATTTGTTCTCCAGCAGCTCTCATCTCATACCCTTGTAGCTTGGTAAGCATTGGGGGCAAAGGGGGCAAACATATTATGGTTAAACAAGGCTGCTGGGTTCAACCATGCCAAACCAGTTAAAACAAGTTATGGTTCATAAGCTAACACGAAACCATGGCTTCATATTATGTTGGCAGAAAACAAACCACAGTTAGTCTGCTGGTTTGAGTTTGCACATTCAAACCATAGTTATGTTGAACAAACTGTGGCTTAGTATGATGTGAACTACGCCATTGTTTGTGGCTAAAAAGAAGCTTGTTGCATTTCTCTTATGTGCCTGTCCCAAACTAAAGAAGTCAAGAAGAGAGGCCAAATAAGGATACACTGCATGCATGGCGGAGCTACAAATGGAGCAAGATCAGAACTGGAAATTCTAAGAACACACCATCATCATCTGCAAATGTGACACAATTCTGCAGCTGAAAAGATTCCAGTCCTAGGTACATTTAGCGGGACTTCTTTGTGACAAAATATGCATACGATAAGACTCTAAAGTCATACACAGCACAACACATTACTGCTTTAATAGCAATCAGCCAGAAGCACCACCACATAAACAAAGGCTGTATTCACTTGAACTTGGAAAGAAATCTCCTCTACTGTACTTGTGCACAAGAACACACCCACTTTTTCAGCCAGCAAAACAGCCCCTCTCAGTCAAGTCATGCAGGAGTCAGTCATGTGTGCTCCTTGGCTGTATCTCCCCACAACACTTTGCATGCCTAAGGTATGCCAGTGCATGGCTGCCTATCGGCTGTTTTCCAGGGTGTCTCTGCTCCCGCCATTCTCTGGAAACTACAGAAGCAAGCCTCCGGACAGCTACAGAGTTGCCCCATAGAAAAAAAAAGGCAGGCAGCCCTCTTAGGCTTGCACCTTAGGATAAGCAACAAGGAGCCTCTAATCCAGTATTTATTAACAAGCAGTTCAGAGGGAGGATTGCAGAAGCATATTTATAGAGCTATTACAGCTGCAATGTTAGATCAATCAGATAAAATTTAGCAGACTTTTAATTAACATTTTAATACAATTACTTGTAAAAGAAGATCAGGTGACAAGCACCCCTTTAAGAGGTATTCTTCCCACGCAAACACACAGAAAGGAGGGAATTTATCTTCCTGTGATGACACAAGCATGCATGACCTAAAAACAAAAGTGATACCACTAGCAATATGCTACTCACTTAAGAATTATTGTTTTTACTCATATGTTAAGTTAGTCAATTGACTAAGATTTAATTTCAGGGTTTAGACTTTATTAAAGCCACAAAAATGTGTATTTCCTGCCACCAGCTGCACACTGCAGGTGTTAAGATGCATGCATCTGAAATTTGTACTCTCACACAGCCCAGATGTAAGCACGAACTCTTGGCTGTGTTGATCTGGGGGGTGGGATGCTAGACTATGTAGGCGTGTATATTTGGACCCATACCAACTACAGAAAGACATGCTGTTGGATTTAGACACATACAAATCAACATCACCTGACAGGTTTGAAAGAACCATTTCTCCCTTTTACCTTGTGAAGGCCCGGGGATGAAGCTGGCCAAGATGCTGTGCTTACATTTAAAAGGAGTATCCACAATGCCATCAGTGATGGTTTGTTTTGGTTTTTAAGAGTAGAGTTTGATAAAATCCCATGTTTGCTGTATCTTCGGCAAGAGATGGGACTATACAAAACTCACAGTTTGCTCCACCTGGAGCATGAACTAACCAGGTGGCAATTAGTGACATCATTTTTATTGATAACTAATCCCTCATTGGAAATTGCCACATTCTCTGCAACAGCAATTTACTTACGGTAAGGAAGCAAAGTTCCATAGATCAGCTTTCTTCAAGCTAAGTACAAGTTTTGGCTCTGGAAGTGACTCAGCTTCTCCATTTCAGGCAGAATTTGCTAGAGCCTCTAAGTGGAGAAGGCACTCAATTTTATATTTTCTCACTGAAAATACCCATCCCCTGACATTTCATCTTCCCTTCCCCTTTCACACTTAATTTATATTCTATTCCCTCACAAAGCATTTCTTTCCTTCCTCCTCCCCTCAACTTTTACATTCACTTTTTCCTCCTAGACCAGCTTTTTCTCTCTCATATCCTCCCTTTCAATTCCCTACCACAGTATTATAAAAATTAACCTTTTATTTCTCCAGTTTCCTTCAACACTTGTCCTGGTCCTTTCCTCTTAGAGGAGGGAGACTTCCTTTTCTTCCAGCCACCTGCATTTAGCACATGGGGAGCTGCTGGTGCTGGCTACTGGGAGGAAGGGCAGGATACTGGGAGGAAGGGCAGGAGGTGTGTGTGTGTGTGTGTGTGTGCGCGCGCACATACATACAAGCCAGAAGGCTACACCACGGCCAGGAAGAGTGGTGGATGAGTGAGAAGGCACAGAGTCGGCTGCAGCATTGAGGGCCACCTGAAGGCAGCCTGAGGCCTACTGGTAGTCCTCAGCCCACTGTTAAGAGAAATGCTGCTCTAATCATTAAAGAGGGTTAATCCATCCATGCCAGTTCATAAGCATCTAAAACACTGCCTTTGCCAGGCTGCACATGAATGCACCATCACACACCTAACATGCTGGGTAAGTCACACATTCTGCCAAAGCCTTTGTCATGTGGGGCAAAGTGAATGCACTAGATTGGGTTGGGGCCTGTCACCACAAGGCCGCTCTTCTCCCCACACATTTTACCCCCTATGAGACTGAAGCAGGCTCAACTATAGATAAATCAAGTAATGACCACACATATTTAGGCCAACTCTCATAGCTAAGCTTAAGTCACCTATATAAACCATGGGTGGTCAGAAAGCGACATGGCAGTCCACCTTGTATTCTGTTGGTTTCTGGGACTCTTGCAGATGGATTACGTGAATCAGCAACATAGTTCTTGAATTCTTAAATAAAACTGCACACTCATGACCACCAGACATATAATAGTTGTAGTAGATGATAGGTAGTAGTAGTAGTGTTTATTACGGTCAAAGACCAGTAAAAATGCATACAAACACACAAAATGTTAAAACAATTAAAATATAAGTTTAAAAATTATTATATAAAGGTAATAAGACAAGATTAGTTACAATGTTCAATAGCCAGTTACTTATGGAGATAACTAGTATATAATATATAACGCTTCGCAATATATAAGGTGGAACCGATCAGTATTCGATTCTGTTAAGAGAACGGGTATAGACTTTTCCTGATGGAAATGCTTATGGCACAAAATTTGGCTACAGACTCAGTGATATGAGCAGATTGGCCAGCAAGAAGATATTTAATGTAAAAAGCCTCATTTCTTCCTGGCAGGGAAATAATTAGAGGCTTAATCAAAAGGTTTCTAATTTCATGGTAAAAAGAGCAATGCAAAAAGACATGGTTTAGTGATTCAACCTCCCCAGCATTACAAGGGCACAACCGATCACTATAAGGTGTTTTGTTGTATCTGCCCATCAAAATCGCGTTTGGAAGGCAGTTTAACCTTGCCCACATAAATGCCTTCCTATACTTCGGTATAGATAAATTAAAAAGATTTAATTGGGAATTGGGGGTTAGGATTGAATAAGTGTTTGTTAATGAGAACCAGATGTTGTTGAAGATCCAGATCTTTGACACGTTGTAGAATTTGCTCTTTCGCTTTTGAAAAGCCCATGATTAGAATTGCAGGGATTGAGAACCCCAAGGATGTTATTTTATTAATAAGCATCACTTCCCATGAAGAATGAAATCTATCCTGCAAAATATGCAGAGCCAGGCCAATAGGACTAAATATTAGCTTAAGCCAAGTACTAATTCTCAAGCACCAGATTCGTGTCTCTAAGGAAGATAGTCCCGCTTCCATACGTAAAATGAAACTAGGGAGTAGATGATAGGAATTCTAATTATACAGCAGGCCACGATTAGCCCAGCTCAACTGGATGCAACATCCATACAGTCACTGCATGTAACGACAAGTCTAGAAAAGCATTTCTGACCTGGGTGCCAGCATCCATTTTAAATCTAGGCTCCCAGGATGCTGTCTAGCAACCCCCTTTAACAACTACATCATACAGGTTTACTGGGTTCCACACAGTTATCTAAAAGTGATCTCCCAATACAATGTCTTAAGAAAGAAAAAGGGGGAATCTGGGTACACAAAAGAAGGAATTTGGGTAGCAGGTCATGAACTCATTCCAAAAAGCTAAATATTTAATCCAATTTACATGTCCACATGTATGAGCATCTGGCTCCTAAATCCACCTCCAACATCCATATGTAGCTACTTAAATTCTTACCTGTGACAAAGCTGTCTCTGAGCACAAGCACCTAAGGAGGGGAGGAGCAACCAGGTGTTCCTCTCAAGTGAAACAGGAAGTGACACCTTGTTCCAACATTCATCTGAATCGCTGGATGTCTAGAGACAGTTGCCATAACTAGCAACAACTCCAGGAGTGCGTTCCTAGTCACTGGGTGATGCAAGTTCTAAAAATTACTTGTTGCTAAGAAAGGACATAGAGAAAAGGCCCGCTGTTGAAAGAATGAAGCTACTCTCTTTTTCTCTTTTTGGTTTTTTTGTTTGCCAAACTGGCAACAATTTTTCTTAAGGGGATTGAAGGAATCGTATATTGATCTCATTGCAAAGGTTATATGCCATCAGAAAAAAAGTATCAAATAGCAGCCCCTTTTTAAAGAACCTATTGTACAATCAAGGCAACCTCAGATGAAAGAATCAAACAGATCTTTCCCAGAAGTCAGGTGCAACTAATTCACAATGCATTCATTATTTTAAAGATATATGCACCACATCGTTTCTACTTCTAAAAAAATCTTACTCTCCTATGCTACAAGCTTATTTAAAAAACTGCCTTAGGGTTTCTAACCATTTTGTTTCCCCAGATGTTTTTTAACTGAAACTAAATATCAACAGACTACAATGTTTCTTGTAATAGAAACTTTTTATTTTTTACCCCAAGAGGCCCTTTCCTCAGACACATCTAGCAACCCACTTTCAGAATGAAGTCAAGCCTGGACTTGACAAACTCAGCATTTCAGGCACAGGGACCCTCCTTAGCCAAGAAATACTTTTGAGTCAAGCTGAGGCAAAGCTCTGCAGCAACTCAAAAAAGAGAAATGAATTATGAATTACAAGAAAATGAGAAGACCCACACAAGACTTTAGCAACAAAAGCCTATTTTACTGGTAGCTGCAAAGATGCATTTTATAACTGACAAATTAATTTCAGTCACATAATTTTCTGAAACTTCATTCAGAAAGAAACAGTGGCTCTTCCTTTCCAGGCAAGCGAGCCGCAGCCCTTTCCAACGCCATATACCAACCCAGGTCCACACCACCCACATCTCCACTCCTGCTTCCCGAGCCCAATGCAAGGGACACCCTGGGGTGTCACTTGGACGCACACAAAATGAAAAACCTTCATTTATCCTTTAAAAAAAAAAAAAGCTTGACTGGTCTTGAAATAAAGATCCCTAAAAGCTTCAACCCTGGAGGAATGAGGCTCCTTCACTCAAACCCCATGCAGCAGCCCAAGGCTAGACCTAAAGCTCTTTGGCTTCCCCCCTTGGAGGACCGTGCTCCCCAATATTCTCTGCTGGCAAACTGACTGGCCATTCCCAAAGCCCACTGGCCTAGAAACAGTGCATCCCAATGGACAGAGAGTAGGGTTCAGACATGGCAGGCCCCACCCTCAGGTCTCCCAATGCAACTGAGTGAGATTAGAAGTTCTCCCAAACGATCTAAGGCCAGAGTGGGATTGTAGGATTTTTTAAAAAGCCAGCTCCAGCCAGGGCTGTGGAGTCGGTACGCCAAACCTTCGACTCCAACTCCTCTATTTTTCTACTCTCCGACTCCACCCAAAATTGCTTCCAACTCCACAGCCCTGGAAAGGGCTGTAAATGTCTTTTTAAATTGGAAGCTCTCATAGAAGCATTTTTATCGCTGCCTGAATATGCGCTGATCTTGGCATCACAGCGTTTGTCTTCATCTGGGTCCTGTGTCATACACTGACACACAAAATGTTTTCCATCTTGAGTTATGGTGAAATGCTCAACTACAGCTGACTTCATGGGAAGCTTCTTTGACATTTGGAATTTATATTTTAAAAAATGTGTCAATCAAAATTTATTTTGAAGCCGGAGTTGGTACATTTCTACCGACTCCGACTCCACCCAAACTTGCAGAATTTTAAGAAATTTGCTTATATCCTCAAAGGGAAGAGGATAGAGAGAACAGAAATTATTATTGTGACCAGTTTGAGTTAATTGTTAAAGCCTAGTGAGTAAGAGATTGCTTGCAACTG
Source organism: Rhineura floridana (assembly GCF_030035675.1). Classification (NCBI taxonomy): domain Eukaryota; kingdom Metazoa; phylum Chordata; class Lepidosauria; order Squamata; family Rhineuridae; genus Rhineura; species Rhineura floridana. Next base: position 812,913 of record NC_084495.1, read on the forward strand.
TATGTCTGCAGTTGGTATTCTTGGTATAAATTATGAACCAACCATCCATGTTTTGTTCCTGCTTAGAGGATATTAAAGCACAGCCATTGTTTCATGCCACACTTAAGATAGGGGCAGCACCTCTACTAAACCCTGCCACCCCCTTTTCTCATTTGTAAATAACTGTCTTGGATCAGAAAATTTTAAAAAGAGAAAGGTGAAGGGAGAGCACTATTTTATAAAATAAATGTGTATTTCCTAAAAAAGTCTTAGAATCATGAAGTGGGGAGAGAATATCATAATCCATACGTAAAGACTGGGTTCGTCTCTTTATTTTGTGTGCCTGCTTAAAAAGATGAATTTATAACTGCTTGTTTTTGCTGAATTTCTCATGTTGATGGATCTGTGTATATTCTTCTCAGTAGAATTTAGGGGCCTTAAGTGAACTTATTCCTTTAATATATTCTGATGTTTCTGTTTTGCATTTTAGAAGAATATGTCATTTGTATCTGAAAGTGCATTCTTAGAACTGGATTTGTATCCAAACGTTTACTTAACTGCAAAATGAGGATCCTTCTGCATCTTGGGGAGGAGTTTGCTCTTTCATCTCTGAATAGGTTGCTGTCTCCCCAAGAAAATGTCTCATTTTATTTTTTCTTTAGAAAGATTTATAGACCACTTCATCAGAAAACTCTCTAAGCCATATATATAATGAAATAATTGATAGAATACAGATGAAATAAGCAAAACTTTAAAAAACAAATATGGACACTTAAATTGCTTTCTGAAACTAAGATTTTCAGCAGGCATCTACAACAGAATAGCCAGGGTGCCTACCTAACGTCTACAGGCCGGGAGTTCCAAAGCACAGCTAATGCCACTGTAGAAGATCATCTAGTTGCAAATGAGTATCATGCAGCATTATCAATGGTTTTAACATCTTGCAATATTATCACTGGATGCAATCCACTGAAAGGGAGATGTGTGCTTAACTTACATGGAAATTGGCATTGACCTAGCAATAAAGAATGCGATCTTAGGGTGTTTACTCAGGTCAGAAGTCCGCCTGTGTTCAATGGGATACTTCTCAGTGCATATAGGACTGCAACCTCAGCTCCCTTGATTCGGTCGGGGCTTAAGCACATCTACGTTTCATAGAATTTTGCACAGCCGGATGTGCTACTTGTGTCTATTCAGAATAGGTCCCACTGACTTCAATGCAGCCATCATACAAACATGCATAAGATTGAAGTTTTAGGAGGGAGAAGAGAGAAATAAAAGCAAGAATTGTGTGTATGAGGGTGGCCAGATGCAGAACAGAATATGTGGCTCCTGCAACTATAATGGCTGTGAAGAAAAGGTGCACCTGCCCAAGGTGCTCTTCTTCACAGCTCAAGTGCAAGAGGTACCTGTCCCGTTTTGCCTCCAGCCACCAAAATAATGAGTATTATTGACAGGATATGCGGAGTACTCCTCTGCGCAGGTCTCCTCAGAGGAAATATTTCACGAGGCCTTCGGGGTTTAGTCCTAGGGAAGCAGGCATAGGTTTGCAGCCTGTCCTCGGTTTTTCAGGAAAGGTAATTCTCTCTGAGCCTTGCTACTTCGCTTTCCAGGAAATGGGTCTGGGTAAGCGTGTCGCTGCAGCAGCAGTGGCCATTCGCTTCACTCCTGCCGCCGCAGGCTCTGCCCACTGTCAGCTGCCCTGCCCTGTCCACGCCGCGCCCACCTCCAGGCGGGCAGTAGCAAAGCGAGGCGCGACCCTCGGCGGGAGGAGGGCCCCTGGGGCGGGAGGCTTCCCCGAGGAAAGGAGCCCCACATCTCCCCGGGGGGAGGAGGCGACAAAGAAGCCCCGCGCCAGCGCATCCTCCACAAGCCGCGCGCGGCGGAGCACTTGCCGAGCCGAGGCCCGAGCTGGGCGTGGTCCGAAGCCTCCACCGCCTGCCCGAGGCAGTCGGGGCCGCTCCTGTCCGCCACGGCGCGGGCGCCGCAGCAGATCGGAGGGCGGGCGCGCGGGCCGGCGAGGGCGCTCAAGGCGACCCTGCAGCAGGCGGAGCCCCCTGACCCCGAGAGAGTGCCCCCGCCCAGTCGCCGAATCCGCCACCTTGGCTTGAGCCCCCGCCCGGCTCCCCGCCCGGCTCCCCGCCCGTTCGCCCCACAGCTAGCCAAGGGAGCGGCGACGGCAGGCAAGGCGAAGCGGCAGCGGGTCCGGCCGGGGGGTGGGGTTGAACTGGGAAGGGCCCTCGGCGGAGAAGGGGCGACCCGCCCCCGAGACAGACGCCACAGGAGGAACCCCGAGCGCTCTCCGCGGGCGCCACGTACCGTTTTCGGCATGGTGCCGGCAGGCTGGGCGGTTCGGCGGGCTTCCCTCGGGGCGGCGACTGCGGCTGCTGGGCGCTTCCTGCTAACGGGCTCGAATGACTGGGCGTCTCCCCCGCCCGGCAGCCTCCTGGGCCCGCCAAGCGCGCCGCCTTTATTCGGGGCTGGCGCAGCGCAGCCCCCGCCCCGCCGCCTGCTCTCTCTCCCTCCCTCTCCTCCCTCCCGGCGCCACGCGGCCCCCGCCCACCTCATCCCTGCCTGCGCGGGGGGGGGCAGGGGAGAGGGAGCCGGGGCGTGCGGAGGGGAGGCTTCAGGGGGACGCGCCCGACGGAAAGGCCGCCTTCCCCAGCCGGGCTTCAGGAGGGGGGCCGCGGCCGCTGGCTTAGGCGGCTCCAACCGGCGAGTAAACCCGATTCTTGAGGAAGAACAGGCCGGGCAAGGGCTGCTAGCCACGCCTGCTAAATGAAGCCTCCCTACTCAGAAGCAGTTTACCTGCCTTCCTGTTCTCCTTAACGGCCAGGAAGCACCAGGCCAGAGCCCCGCGGGGCGGGGGCCTTTTCCCTGGGCACTTCCTCCGAAATCCTCCTCTTCAGTTTCCCGCCCTGCTTCGGTAGTTTCCCCTCCACTAAAGCAAATCCTGCTTACTTGAACGGAACGACGTATCTTACATTTACATCTCGCTTTTCCCAAGAAGCGGCACACGGCTTGTCCCCTCTCCATTGTATCCTCACAACAAGCCTGCGAGGTAGGTTGAGCAGGGAGACTGAGGCTACCCCACTGCGCCTCATGGGCAAGTGGGGCCTTGAACTTGGGTCGCACCAGCCCCATCTGACACTCCCCCGGTCCCGTCTCCATCCCTCTGCTTCACCCATGGGCCCTGGGGCTTTTAAAAAAATCTCCGTTTCCGCGAAAACGCATTTTATTCGGGTGTGGCCTAGTGGTTAAGGGGCTGGACTACGACCACAGCCATGAAGCGCACTGGATGACCTTGGGCCAGTCAGAGGGAGGCAATGGTAAACCCCCTCTGGATATGCTTACCATGAAAACCCTATTTGTAGGGTCGCCATAAGTCGGAATTGACTTGGAGGCAGTTCATTTCCATTTCCATTGGCAAACACACCTATATGAATGAATGAAACTTTATTTTTACCCCGTCCTTTTTCGAAACTGGAACTCAGGGCGGCTTATAAATATATATAAATGCAATGACCTTTAAATGGAAAAAAGTTTTAGAACAAATGTTAATCCCTGCCCCCCCAAAGGGCCCTTTCCGGTCAGTACCTCCGGCTGAAGCGCCCCTGTACTCAGGAGACCTTGGTTACTGTATCAGCCCCCTTGTCCTGCCTTCTGCTTGCACCCTGCATTCTGGGGTGAGGAGGGGAGATGGTTCCCCACCATGCAGTGGGGTGCACCCAATGTGTGCCCAGCCCTGGGAAGTGGGGGAGAGAAACACACGGCTAGAAAATACAAAAACTGGAGACCAACAAATGTATTGTGGCATCAGCTTTTGTGAATTAGAGTCCACTTCATCCAGAAGTGTGACTCCCTCAGTTCAGTGATACAGTTAGATAATTTTAAACTCTGCACTTAATGACCTAACCAGGGGAGGGGGGGCAAAGAGACTTGTTTAGGTGCATCTTCAAAATGTGGTGAGCCAGCCTTGCTGCATTTGGGGCCCTTCTGCTCCTGGTGTGGCTGTGAACATCTCCCCCCCAAGTCCCATGCTAAGACCTCCACTACCTCAGCGTCATAGATTTTTACTCCATACAACTAAATTTGGTGCCTTCCACTGTCCAGATAATTATCACTGTTCAGAACATGATTTACTATGGAAAAGTGGCACACAAACCAGTGGCAATAATGGCGACAACAGGGAATAACCTTTTTAAACAACCATTTTCCCAAGTGACAGAAACCAGGAGATGTTGGGTACTTTAAGATCCAGCAAGGTATGTTTGCATAAAACTAAGGTTGCAACCCTAAAGACATTTCTCTGGAATTAGTCTCACTGAACTCTGTGGGACTTCTAGGCAGACATGTGTAGATAGAACCATGAGGTAAATCATTTATATATTTTTTATAAATGTAACAGTTTTATGTACTAAGATATCTCTAATGCATTTTATGTACCTAAAGTAGTGAAGTTCAGAACTGACAAGAAATTTAAGAACTGCATATATTTCAAGTTTTCCCAACATTTCCGTTTATTTTTGAGGGGGGAAATCCCAGTATTGTTTCATGGCTTCAACATTTTCAGAAATTCTACATCTCTAGTTAGGTCATCCTCCACTTGCATGACAATAAAGTTGTGCCCAGGAAAAAAACTCATTTTGGTATTTCAGATTGGGGGCCGCTTCACTTCAGCCTGCTTTGGGCAAGAACCATTTTGCTTCAGAGAGATGCAAATTCCTCATTTCTGTATTTAGGCTTCCTCTGAAGCAGAGACATACCCTTCCTGGACAGTGCTGGGGAAATTATCAGTATCTTCTGCCTGCTTTGCTGCCCAGGCCCTAACGGTACCCTCTCTTCTAAAATCAGGGCAATGTTCTGCAGTGAGTGCAATGCAATAATGCTTTGTGTGTCACAGAGGTTAGGTTAACTGCTCCTTGCTCCTTTCTCTGGCTTCCCATCAGGCCAGAGCAGCCATGCAGAGGGCAAAGGGGGGGGCAGTCTACCACTCCCCATCTATTCCACTGGCCTCCCTGCAGTGGCCTGCACCTGTTTCTTTACTTCCCCACTCTTTGGCTCATAAACCTTCCAGAGCAGTCTGGAAACATGCAGCCTTTCATCGGCCCCCCCTGCAGACCATCCTGGCTGATTAGTGGTTGGACTACTCATGAGCAAACAGCCCATCGAGCAACCCCTTCCCCACACTATGATTACATTGCATATGATTGCATTACCTAATAACACGGAAATACTACTGTTACAATGCAATGTCACAGCAGAGCAGGGCTGTACTTCCACGTGTGTCCTACAGTGGCAATCCCTCTGCCCTCTTTCTTGTCATCAAGAGCTGTGGTATACTCACTACAGGGATTGGCATCCCGGTGAATTGGGGCCAGCACTAACTGAGTTTCTGCACTCTGCCAGCGAATGCTATTAACAGGGATCCCATGCATGCAAATGCTCTGCATGATTTACCCAACACAAGGAGTGAGTTGTACTCCATAACAACAGTCTTGGGTATTATAAGCCCAAGAGGGCAAATGTTACTTAGTTATAGCACAATCCTAACCATGTCTACTCAGAAGGAAGTCATATTGAATTCAGTGAGGCTTACTCCCAGGTAATCAGGGTTAGGATTGCAGCCTTAGTTATTAAAAACACATATCTGCTAACAACCATTACAAAATAAGACAGCCTCAAATACAGCAAAACACTATAAATGCATCTAAAAACAACAGCATAAGTCAGAACCTTTTCAAGTTGCTTCAGGGAGTACCCTGATGAAATGCCCACCTGAATAGGACTTGTTTGAGGGATTACTTAGAAGTAGCAAGGAGACCTATTTGGGCAGTATTTCTTACACACCATTAAGCTTGCATGGAGAGAGAATGTGGCTCTATACCCTTGTCCTGTCCCAGCCATTCTGTCCTCTGCTACCCCTACGCCCATGATTCTCATTCAGGACCCAGACATGATGTAGGCAGCGTGGGTGTGCTGCCGGGGTGATGCCAGCACATGCTGCCTCATTCACCACATGATCTTAATCACATGGATAGCATAACAGGGAAACTGGGTTAGAATGTCAGTGGAGTAAAGAATTCCACTGTTTGGGCTTGTGGCATGCCAACAAAATCTGCATTTTCCCCAGCCATTCACCATCAATTAAAGAGAAAATAAATTGCACATGAAAAATATCAAAGGGGAGAGAATTTTTTGAATAAATTATCATGTGGGGCACAGGATTTGTTTGTGTGTAGGGGGGTACTTAGCTTTCCCACGCTTGAGAGTGCCCAAATCGTATCTCTGATGGTCTGTACTCTGCAACTTCCCCAGGTGCCCATGCCACCTGAAAACTAGGAGAATGGTCAGACACAGTGTAAGGCCAGCTCCTCATGTTCCTGGCCAAAATGTCTCCGGCCGGGCTTGTCTGTAAGTGCAGAAGATAGGGATTCTGCATACTTAATTTTTAAGTGGCCTTTTCTATTTTTCAATAGATGTGTGCAGATTTTTGTAAAAGGAAGGACTTATCCTAAAAACAAAATCGGTTAAGCACACTGATCCCGGGCAATTGGAAGCTACCCTCCCCCAATTTCCCACACTTCAGTAGGAAGACATAACAAGGGAACTGCTCCCATGGGTTTTTTGGATCAGGAAGCACAGGCAGTCAGGGACACAGAAGCACTCTGGAGAAATGTTTAATGGGTGCACACCATTCACAGCCACCTTGGAACAATAAGTAAGCCAATGTGGTGCAATGGTTAGTGTGCTAGACTAAAACTTGGAAGGCCAGGGTTCAAATCCCCACTCAGGAAACTGTTTGTGCTACCAGAAGCTTCTTGGAGGCAAGGTGGGATAGAAATGTAATTAAAAATAAAAATAATAAAATAAGGTCAACCCCACACCCACAAATCTTCTAAAGAAATTCTGTGGCAAGTGAAAAACAATTTTGAGAAATTGGAGAGCAGGTTTCAGCACAGCCCTAATTTGGACACCGCCACTAAGAATGCCCCACTCAGCATACTCGCTGTCTGCTGAGGACCCCAAGAGGATCCCCCTCTCCACTAACAAATTGTACATGCAGCCAAGTTCATATACAGACACTTTTAAGTCACTAGAACTTTCAGGTAGCAAAAGTGCGTTGTGAATATACATTGGTGAAAGGAAACATTATTTTCTCACCTCGAATTCAAGCACTGCCTAAGCTGATGCCCTGCAGGGTGGATGTTTGGCTCTACAGTCGCTAACCTGTTTTAAATCTGAAGGTTATTTCTAATGAGCTCAGCAATGAGCAGCAAATGTGAAATTTATTATGTATGCATTTAAATTAACATTTTAAAATAAGTGCCTGCTGTTGGACATATATGAACAATTCCCTAGAGATACACTTCTTATTATAATGACCTCTTATAATAATGCCACTTAGATTTTCAGAGTGCTCTGTAATTCATACAGCATCACTGTATGTATGATGTGTCAGGATTATTGCCCCACACTGGAAGCAAGGGGCGAAGGCCAAGAGGGGATGCTTTGCTTGGGGCACCTGGTGAGTTCATAATTGGGCAATATTTGAACTGAAGATTCTCAACTCACTCTTGAGAGCAGGCGGAGGCGATTAGATGTGTATTTACCCAATCTAAATCCCCTTGCAGGGCAGGCCACTTTGGGGGCAATTTTGATTGAGGAAAGGTTACCCCTGTCCTTGCACTTTCAGGCAGCTTTCTTGCATTTAAAGAGCTCACCAGGCTACTGACATTTGCCTGCAACTTAGACCTTAGTCTCTGACAACATGCTCCTAAACATGCGTGTTCAGAATTGAGTTCAATGGGCCTCTCTCTAGTACAGCTGTCCCCAGTCTGGTGCCCTCCAGAAGTGTTGGACTACAACTCAGATTCCTGCCCAGGCCTCTTCACACAGCCAGCATGGCCAGAACATGCCCCCAAAGTGTGGTGGGTGCCAGGCTGGCAAAGGCTGTCCAAGTAGGTACATTTAGGACTGCAGCCTTGAGCTAGGCCATTCCACTAGGCTTGCTCTCCATTGAGTGCTGGAATTTCCCTGGGCAGAGTTTGCCCACTGTCAGTCACCAAGGTAGCTACATTCCTGTCATGTCTTTGTATACTTCAGTTGGTTTCGTAATACTGTACTGAAACACCAGAGTCCTCTTTGTGTTCTAGCTGACATTTTCTTACTATTCCCCCCCCCATAACTGCTCCAGACATAGGAAGTCTGATCACACTAAGAAGAAAGCCCTACTGAGATAACTGGCTAGCCCCACTCCCCAGGTCCCTGTGCACACTGGCTCCACCCCTGGCCTTCCCACTTTGAGCAGAAAGATCTGAAGTGGATTCTTCACGTATTCAACTGAACATGCTGAGAAACGTTTGCATGACCAGGAGCCCTGAGCGGACAGGCTTCCCAGTCGTGAGGAGGTGCTGAAACACGTGCACCCCCAGGCCTGGAGAGCCCTCCTTCAGAGCTTTCTGCTCAACAGAAGGAGGGCTGGTGCTGGAGGAGGCTAGTGCTGGGCAGGGAGGCTAGTGCGTGCCACCACCCTTCTTCCTCCAAGAGTAACACCCCAATTGTCACATTCAAGTGCGAGGTCGGAGTCTGCAGGCGTTGCAGGCCCAAGTACGCTGCTTTTTCCTACAGAGGACGAGAGCAGAGTGAGATCTTTTAAGCTTTTGTCTAGGCTCTGCTCCCCTGTGAAGCCATCATATTTTTAAAGGGCCTGAAGACTAGCATTCCTTCTCCATTCCATGGGCTCCCCGCCCACAGCATGCCCTGCACAGCAGGAGCAATGGGGCGCTGGAGGAAGATACCCCACAGGTCCCGGTGGTGTGGGGAGCTCTGTGGGGGGAGGATTGAGGCCTGTCTAGCACCCACAGGTGCAGCAGTCTGATCTCCAGCAGCTAATTCAAAGCCCTGAACTTGGCCTGGCTCCGTAGCTGGTGCCTCTGCAACCTCTTTCGCTGGGACTGGGTTGCTGCTCAAATCAGGGGTCATGTGACTGAGTAGAGCTTAACTTGTGCTGGGGTTGAGGGCATTTCGGTGCAGGGACGGCTTCCCTCTGCTGGTGGAGGAGCCCCATCCCCATCAGGAGAGCCCACTGGCAAGGAGCACCCCAATGCACCCCCCCCAAATCACAGGCAGGTGGCAGCTGCCACCAGCAGTATCCATGCCAGCCCAGTGGTAGTCAGGAGGACCCCCCCCAAAATGGGGTGTTTTGGGGGTAGGGATTTGCTGTTCTTAGAAGGAATGGGAAAACAAGAAACGCATTTGTTGCTTGAAGTTTTTGCTTAACAACATACAGTCGTTGTTTAAAGTTGCAAGCGGAATAAGTCTGTTAGTAAGTTTCTCCTTTTTTTCTTATCTTACTATTATATGCTTGGAATGTATTGATTCATAAAAAGAGAATAAAATGTAGCACTTCACTCATTCCAAACTCATGACTTTCATCCAGCAGTTAAATGGTCAGACATACAGTTAATAGTCCGTCCCATGTGTCCCCCCGGCTTTCAATCTCCATAATTTTTGTTGTTATTTTAGAAAGTTGAGTTATGGAAAAATGGGGTTGGGCAGGGGAAGGTTTACAGCCCAGGTCTCCTCGCTCTGTTGCTAAGCTAACAACAGTGCTAACTGCTTGTTTCGCTGCTTACCTCAGTGCTTTGATGTCGGGGCTGAGATGCTGGTCCGCAGAGGCTCCCCTCACAGGAGCAGAGCTGGGCTCTCTTGCAAGCATGCTCACTTTTGGAACCACAACGTCTGCTGCAATCAGTTAGGCTAGGAGGGCTGCTGTGAATCAGGTACTGGGCTGCACTAGACTCCAGTGAACAGGAATGTAAAGGGGGATTTTAACAAGTTGCCCCCCCTGGAAATAGTGAATTTCACCAGGGGGGTGGACAATGAGTGGTGAAAACTTACGTCATGATATCTTTGTGTCACTGGACTGGTTGTTTGAACCAGTCTCTCAGCACCTATGCTATGCTCATGTCCTTAGCAGAAAACAGGGCAATTAGCAGCAGCAAAGCATCCCAATGATGCCCCAGCCTCTGCAGCTCAGGGGGCACAGAGAAGGAATTCTGCTCCGTCTGGTGCTGAGTGCCTCTTTCTGAATGGCCGTCTGTGATATTGTGCTTGTCCCTGGGTGGATTCTGCAGGAGCTGGAGGCCGGGTCCTGCAGTTGTCTTCAAACTGCAAAATAAAAAGCTGCACTTCTTTACAGCTGGCTTGCTGAGGCCACCTTTGAGTGACATCTCTCAAGTAGGTGATGCAGATTAAATAACATTGCCTGGGAATCAAAACAATTGGCTTTTAAGGCATTGGTCTTTGAAAAGAGATTGACTTATATTCCATTAGGGACCTTCCAGGGATGACTGGGTAACACCAATGCACCTTTAACCTTAAAAAAGGTAAGCAGCTTGTTTGTAGCTCCCTTTGAGCAAATAAATAAATAAATAGGTGAAAGGTTGGGAATGCTTTTCAGTGTTGTAGTGGAAACAAAAAACAAAAACAAACACCCTTGAGCCCTGGAAGAAAGTGGGTGCGGGAGCCTTCTCCCTTGGCTTCTGCACCTTTAACAGGCAGAAATTAAACTCCTCCTGCAGGGGGAAAGCAACACCTGATGACATTTTGTGTGGCATACAGCTATTAAAAGGCACAGGAGCTGTGTCAGGAAAAAAGGGGGCAACATAAGAAACAATATTAGAGCCAGTGTTCACATGGATCCTTCATTCTATTCCATTATTAGCCCATCTCCACTCCCAAGAAATTCAGGAAGGCATATATGGGTCTTTGCCTCTGCCATTATCCTCACAACAGTCCTGTGAAGTAGGACAGGCTGAATGAGGTGATGACTAGCCCAAGATCACCCAGTGAGCTTTATGGCTTAGAAAGTATTTGAATCTAGATTTTTTTCCCATCCAAGTCAAACCCTCTATCCACACTGCCGAAGTTTTAAAGTATATTTCCTGTTTCGAGATTTAGGCCAAACATTAGGAATATCTTTCTAACTATAAGAGCAGTTAGCCAAAGCACAAGTGCCATAGTAGATTGCACTGAGATTCAGCACAATGACTGAATCAGACTGGATTTAAAGGTCCAAAGATTAAAAAATTAAAAGTAGGCTTTTCCCCGAGGTGGTCACATTTGCAGTGGTTTGACTCTGCTGCCATTAATCACTACCTACAGATGCACGTCATCCCTTCCTGCTTATTCCCATCCAAACGTTTGTCTCCATTCATTATGTCTGAGACTTGAGAGTCTATTTTTAGAAAGTTAAAAATAACTTGGGAGTTGCCAGTTACATTCAGTGAGAGACAGAAAAAGACTTTTGGAGCACATTTTTCAAAAATGAACCCTTTGGCTTCTGCAAATTCCAACCGTTTTTCCATAAAAAGATGTCCATTGAGCCAAACGGAAGTGACAGATAAAGAGGCCATCTTGTGAGAGAAAGGCTCAACTCCAGTCCCTTCCAGCTGCATCATGGAGGTAACTGAGAGCAGCCAGTGTTTAGCCCACTGTTCAGCTGGACCCCATAGAGCAATTCCACATGCATTAGGCCATACTTGGTGATTTCAGTCATTGCCAACCTGGAATTGATGGTAAATGAACTACTGCCAGGACTAATTTACTATAGGCAAGAAGGAGGACTAGGAATAACCCAGGGTGCATTAAATGGGGGATCTCAAACATCACCATTCTATTATGGTTTATCATTTATAATAAGCCTTTAATAGTGCAGAGTGCTTTTGTCATCTTTAATACATTCCATCTCCGCAACAAACCTGGGAGTAGATTGTAATTATTCCCATATTACAGGTGGAAATTGTGGCACAGGGGCAGTAATTTATCCAATTGACCCACTCAACTGAAATCCTTGATTAACAGAGAAATCCTCTGTTTGAACTCCACCAGCTGATGGGCTTTAGGATATGGCTGTGCCAGGGGAGTGCGCAATGCACTGGCGCCATGACAGATAACCAGCAGAACAGCTAAAAGAGGGTGGCGTTCGGGATGGGGCGGGACAGGAGAGTGCAAGGCACACTTAGCACCATATCCTGTACTCCTCCAGGACCCAACCATGGTAGGAAGATTTCCCCTTCCGCTGAGTACAATAGGAAGGGTGGGAATTAAAATCAGCAACTGCTGCATGACAGCATAGCACATGGTGTAAGTCAGCAACCAAAAATGTCGCACCAGTATATAGCCCCCCCCGCCCCGTGTGTAGCATGGAGCTATATTTCTCTGCCTCTGTCATGCACACTTATAGCTCATGAGGGGAAGCTACGGAGGCACTGTGGCACTTGACATCAACACATTGCTAATTCTTCTCTGCCTGAACTCCAGCATGCATTATCTCATTTAGGATTCCCGACAGAAACACAACAGCAACATTCACCCCAACAACAGCATATTCCACTTAGGGAAGCGTGGGAGGAGAAGCTGCATTATACCAAGTCAGCTCATCTTGGTCTAGGCTGGCTGGCATAGACTTCCCCAGGATTTCAGCCTGGAGTCTTTTCTGGGCCCCACTTGGGACATGCTGGAAACGGAACTGGGGCCTTTTGCATGCAAAGCATGTGCTATGCCACTAAACGCCCCTCTGTGTCCCCTTTTGTTATATGTGATTATTCATTTATTTTAAAATATTTATAGACCACCCCTTATTTCCTATACTCTGTGTGCGTAAGAATGTCGTAGTGATGGAGGGGTAGGAGCAAAGCAAAGCAAAGCAGAGATGCGGCCTCCAGACCATGTCTGTGCATCCTCCACCAGTACTGAGATCCTGGCAAAGCAGTGAGGACAGAGAGAGACAATAAGGGGGCGGAAGTGGTGCTTTAAAACAACAGGAGAGGGAAGGAAGGAACATGGAGGAGTGTTTTTTATATATAAAATAAGTTTTAACAAGGAGAAATAGTGGAGGTGAGTACGGTGCAGAAGCTAACATAACATAGCCTTTCCCAGCTCCCATCTTGCATTGTTAAAAATTAAGTTTTTTCTCCTCAGTGTTTCTCCATCCCTGCTTTGTTCTTATCCCTGCCCTTGTTTAAAATGGGGCATGTGTGCAAAGGGGACTGCAGAGTAGGAGGGGGAGAAGGCAAGGAAACGGGTAGTCTGAGGGGGAGGAGGGAGGAAATGCGGGTTAAGGTAGAAAGGAGGAGCAAAGGGGGTTGCCAGAAAGGAGGGAGGAGGCGGCATGGGGATGAGGGTGACCATGAAAAGAGGCATACAAGGGGCTGAAGAACAGAAGCTTCCTAATTGGGCAGAAAGTGAAAAGAATTAGTGTTGCAATGGGTGGTAGGAGGCAGAGGTTGCTATGTGGGTGGTCTGTGTGCAAGAGGGGTTGCAGAAAAGGGGGGAGGGGAGGCTTGGGATTGGGGGTGAAAATGGGTGAAAGTGGGGCTGCAGAATAGAAGAAAAGAGAAGTGGGTTCAGAAATGGGGTCGGGAAGGTGAAAAGAGAGCTTAGTGGTTGCAAGGGATGGGAAAGGGAAATGCAAAGGGTTACCATGGCAGCTGTGACTTGGCTAGTGGAGCAAGTGGGGGCACAACCCCTAGTGTAAAATATCAGTGTACAACATTTACAAGTGCAAAAAGCATAAAATACCATAAAAACAATACAGAATAATAAAAAGTTTTTCAAAGTTTAAACAACTGAACAGCTTTGTCAACGTAAAAAAGTCTTCAGGAGCTGTCTGAAGGCTAGCAGTGAGGATGCTTGCCGAATCTCTGCTGGAAGAGCATGTGACTAGTGACACTAAATGCCTGACTTCTAGTGGAGGTAAGTCAACACGGGACAATGAAGAGCGCTCCTCTGGATGATCTCGGTGATGGGGCTGGGATATAAGGGCTCAGGCGGACCTTAAGGTATCCTGGACCCAACATGTTGAGGACTTTGCATATCAGTACACATTGAGTTGCTTGCCCCGGTGGCACATGGGCAGCCAGTGAAGATGTTTTAGCAGAGGTGCCACAGAGGGAGCTCTGTGGGTGCTGTGTTGTGTAGGCAATCCATCCTTCTCTTTGTTTGTGATGTACCAATATTGTGGTGGTGAAGAGCATGGGACCTCTGCTGCCCATAGCAGGTTCTTGCTGACTGTGGGTCACGAGGGCTGAGGGGGCAGGGGGTTCCAGAACCACTTACATGTTGTGAAGCAGGGACGTGTGCTAGGAAAATGGCAGCATTGCCCTGAGTTCAGCGGCTCTCTCTATGTGTAGGTTGTATCTGGGTGTTTTCACTGGTGCAGTCCCGGACTGGTGGCCTTGGACAGTTTTCCTGTGGATGCTCCCCTCCTCCTCCCCGAGGGATAGGGAGACTCTTCTGCCAGCATAGCAACAACATCTCCCCCAGCATCCCTGGAGTATAGGGATGTTCTGAAAGTTAGGATTTGGACCCTAGACTGGGTCCAACACATGCAAAGTCCAGAGTCACAGACAGAGCCATTCCAAATCCAAAAGTAAATGACAATCACTTGCATTTTATTTTTATTATTAGTACTACAGACATTGGCAAGTTGTAAGATACAAATAAAGAGCATTCATAAGGTACGGCATCGTCCAGATGTTCTTGGACTACAACTCCCATCATCCTGACTACTGGACATTCTGGCTGGGGCTGATGGGATATGGAATCTCAACAGCCTCTGGAGGGCCACCCTCTCCTCGTGTAGTAAGGTACTCTTAGAAAGGGTTATGAGGAGTGCATGCCCATATATGTACTGCCCACATAGGCATCGTGTTTAGGAGCATGTTCTGAACTTTTTCCAGCAAATGCCCTGAAGGCAGATGAGGGCCCCACCTTGCCGAAGCTCAGCAGGTCTTGATCTGGCCAATTCCTCAATGGGAGACCCTTTGGAACTACCCCCACCAGCTCCCATAACAAGCAAAGGCAGGATATAAATGTAAGAACTTAAAATCAAATGTTTATGGAAGCAGCTTGGGGCTTCTGGGTTTGCGCTAATTTGGTGACAATAATTGAAAAATCCTTGCGGCAGGCAGGTGCCCAGAGAAAAAAGTCTTATCTTTGGGCTGTGTGTGCGCGTTTCCCTTCCCCTGTTTGGCTGTGGTTAGGGAAAATCAACAAAGCGGAGAGCAGGAATCACAGCCAGTTATTATCCTTTGTTTGTTGACTCTCATTCAGTTCCAGCACCGCACTATTTGCTCTAGATTATGGCATAATCAAGAGTGAATGATAATGTGGTAAAGGACAATGCCCTGCCCTGGAGCACTCTAAATAGAGATAAGAAACCCAGATATTTGCCAAGGATCCAAAAGGAGGCTCTACAAAGCTGTATATAGAAGGGAGACATTTATCTGTTTATTGAAGCAAACTCAAAACAGCTCCTGGAGCAGTTTACAAAGATCAATAGCAAGATCATCCCTGCCCTCCAGGCTTACAATCTCAAAGACATGACACATAAGGGAAAAGGGATGGGGAGGGAGAAGAAAAAACAGAAGTTCAGACACTAGTTCTTGCAGTTAAAGTTCTTTTTACGTGTTGAAACAACGTCTTCTACACTGGACTCAGTTATGCAAAATGCAATCATCTTTCTCCCATTCAGAGAGCTGAGAGGTAATCCCTTTGCAGATTGCCTTGTATCTACATACTTGCTTGCAGCAGTGATGGGACGTCGGTGTGCTGCAGTGCAGAAATGGGAAAGCACCTAAGGTGGTGGCCTTCACTAGAGAAACACTTGTGCACACGTGACCCATCTTCATTACAGAGGGTGTGGCACTACAATGAGTGCCAATTTGTTCATGTCCAAATAAGTAGTGTCTGCTTCTGTGATATAATTGGGTGCAGTGTGGACAGGAAATGCAAAACCAGCCTGAGGGCTGCTCCACATGTTATGGGAAAGGCAAGCTCGTTCCAGCCTATCACCTCCATGCCCCATGCCATCTTTTTGATCACTCTGGCAGAGGTGCATATTATATACTCCTTGTTTTTGGATGTGCAGATGCCCTCCAAATGCTACAACATAACAAGAAGGGGACAATCTGCAATAATAATGTGGGGATCTTCCTTTTGTTGTGTGATATGAAGCGAATGTAAGCAGCAATATATGGACTGCAGTGCCCAGCTAAGGCCCAGCTCTCACAAAGAAGCCAGTGAGGTGGAAACCGTGCTTTTGAATGGCACTACTTCAGTTTGCAGGTGGATGACAGAATGCTTCTCCTACAAAAATAAAATAAAATGCCTACATATTAAATATTAGCATATTATGGGAAAGGCAGTCTTCTCCCTGAAATGCTAGTTTTCTGTGTATGGGGAATTTCCGTTTGGAAGCACATTCAGTCATGTGAGTCACCACCTTCAGTCTGAAGCAGTACATTCCAGAGACAGGTCTGCCTCCTTATATGGTGTTTGTGCGTACTAAGTCCTGTTCTTTGATGAAGGCTGTCCGTCGTAGCGAGCTGGTGGAGTGCAGTGATTGTGAGCGTAAGCCCTGTGCCCTGGAGTTTCACATGTTTCCCTCCCAGGTGGCTTCAGGCAACACTCTGCTTCAGCCTCTGGGGAGAAACAATACTAGCCTACCTTAGGAGGCTGCTGTAATGATTGCAAACATAATGCATATGAAGCGGTTTGAACACTCAGTAACTGATACACAGATAGATACTAATTATGATCAGTCTTAATTTAATAAGCTGCAGCACAGATCCTTTTGTGCTTCAGTTGAAGCCTTCAGTTGTGAGTTGATTGCTTTGATCTCAACACACAGTACTTGGCTAGGGGCAGGTGTTCCTACTGCCTAAGGGTCTGTATCGGTTTTTGAAAAGAGCTGCAGTTCCTCCTCACCCACCCTGGGACATTTGCACAAATTAAATCATTTGCAGGCCAGCATGTGCTGCACAAACACCATGCCTGGTCACCCTTACATAATTTCCTGCAGAAAGGCTCGCCCTGACAGAGGAGTTGGCCTTGCTGGAACAGTTCCACCCGGCCTTCTGCAGAGGGGAGTTGCTCAGTCTGAACTGCATGCGAGAATGAGGGCTGGAGAGAAGGTCCTTTTATCTCTAGAGGCAGGCCATTGTTTTCTCCTGGGGGTCATTTTGCCTTTGGGATTCTAAGACAGCCAGGCCAAGCCGGATTCTCTGGCTCCTCTTAAGAAAGCAGCAAAAGAAACGCCTGAAGGCTGTCTTGGAACAAATCCTGGCACTGCTGCCCTAGTGAACTCTTGGGCAGAACAGAAGGCTAGCTAAGGCCCTGTGTGGCAAGGGGTGGGGGGAGGAAGCTGGGCCCTCTTCTGGATGGGAAAGAAGCAGGTGGGATGGTCACGAATTAAGACCCCAGCAAAGGAGGGCAATTTGGGAATCCTGGCAGAGTGCGTATGAGCAGTAGCTCAGTCCTCGCTCCCTAAAGAGGGTTTCTTGCTCTTCGTTCCAGCAGTTCTGGCACGCAGGCAGATTCAAGGCTGAATCCTGCTGGCAGGCCCTCTCTCATGGCACCAGAACTGAAGGGGGGCATCCAGTGAAGGCAAGTGGTGGAAGTCTCCAGACCAAAAAAAGGCAGGGGCTTCTCCACTAGGGTTGTCAGGTCAGAAGCATCCTAAAACCTGAGATTTTAGGGGCGGGCCCGAGTGATGTCATTAAGCATGATACATTAAGCATCAATCACAGTTGCCTGGAGCATACAATTAAAAAAAATATCTGATTGGAAATTAAGCTAGAAATCTTAGCTAAAAGATGGAGCCTGGGTAGGGAATAGGGTTGCCAGGTTCAATCCCTGAGACTGATCTTGTATCTTTAGGAGAAGAGAAAGTCAGCCAAGTGCAGGTGTTCTTGCAACACTGTAATGGGAAAAATCTTGGAGGCCAGGCCTGGCAGCCAAGAGGTCTTCTGTATGTTTAAAAGTTGTGCAGGGGGAAGGGAGAATTCCACCTTGTGGTTTTTCCCATTACACTGTTGGAAGAACACCTGCATTTGGCTGACTTTCTCTTCTCCTAAAGATACAGGATCAGTCTCAGTTCATGAACCTGGCAACCCTAGTATATAGCAGAGCTTGGAAAAGTTACTTTTTTGAACTACAACTCCCATCAGCCCAATCCAGTGACCATGCTGGCTGGGGCTGTTGGGAGTTGTAGTTCAAAAAAGTAACTTTTCCAAGCTCTGGTATATAGGGAACATTTAATCTAGCCTACTTGCTTTCGGCAAAAAGGGTTTAAGTGCCTTAAGGCCAGGCCTGTCACCAGAAGGCAGCTGTAGGAAGAAAGGAGCCTAGTGTTGTGGAAATGTTAGATGGGAGCATTCGGGAGTAAAGATGGATGCCCCTGAAGGCTTCAATTCTAAACCCACTTACTAAGAGGGACTAAGCCCCATAGAACTCGACAAGACTTACTTCTTAGTAGATATATTTTGGATTGTTCTGTTGACAAAGCTTGACTAGGGATCCTCTGCAAAGACATCCATATCCAAGCAGGGTTGGCAACCCCCTGCCTGGAATGCCCTGCCCTTTTAACGTGGCTGCTCCAAACTTCTTTAAAGATTTGACCCTTCACTTCAGAAAGAGGTCTGAGAGATGACTAAGAGTTTCTCTACCCTTTCTGTCTACCCTGTGGGCTGCTATAAACTCATTTTGACAGCCAACCCAATTCTAGTGAGTAACAATTGACAGAGAGAAAACGCACATGGTTTTTGCCTACCTTCATAGGCAGCAGCTTGGGAACAACAACTGCAGCCACACTTTCAAATATGTGAATTTTTTTGCAAGAAACAAACTGCCATGCATCCAACAAGGTGCATCATCAATGGGTTTAAGCGGATTGAGCTGAGCGCATGCAACCACTGCTGTTGCTTCTATGGATGTAAGGGAGTGAGGTTAAAGGTAAACGAAATGCAAACAGAAAAAGAAAAAAGACAGTGATGCTTTCCTAAATGCAATACCATACCAACCACAACAAGATTCCTATGAGTAAGGCAGACAACTTAGCATCCCACAACCAGTCAGGATTCATAACCGAAAACCAAAACTAAAAAAATCCTGGCATCCAGTCAGTTAATGCAGAATGCTGCGGCATGTTTGCTGACATGAGTGAGACCCTGTCAGCACATAATACCTCTGCTCTGAAATCTGCATTGGTTGCTGATTTGCTACCAGGCCAAGTTCAAGCTGTGCTTTCCATGTTATGGGTGCCACATAGTACTTGTTCTGCTCTTGTAAGAAATCAGTCCTGTAAAGTGGCAGCATTTTGGATACTCTGTTCATAGGGTTTTCGTGGTAAGAGGTATTCAGAGGTGGTTTACCATTGCCTTCCTCTGACTTTGGACACATATACTTTGGACACATAATGAGAAGACATGATTCATTAGAAAAGACATAAAGGAAGCCACAGACCTGAACTTACAAGATCTGAGCAGGGTGGTTCATGACAGATGCTATTGGAGGTCACTGATTCATAGGGCCGCCATAAGTCGAAATCGACTTGAAGGCACATAACAACAACAAAGTGGCAGTATCTACGCTTTAGAACTCCTTGCCTGTTGACATTAGGTGGACGCCTCTTTTCAGCACATGCTAAAATCATATTTGTTTAGGCAAGCCTATTCAGGCATGTAAAACCTATTGTGTTTTTAAATCTGTTTTTAACTCATTGTTGGTTTTATTATTTTGAATATTTTTAAATACATGTCTTATTGTTTTCTTTCTGTAAACCACTTTGAATTTTTTTTACAATAAAGCAGTATATAACTGTTGTAAATAAAATACATAAATAAATTTTGGAGTCACTGTGGCCCTTGAGTCTCTTCCCACTTTTAGGAACAAAGGAATCTGCCTTATACGGACTCAGGCCAATTTGGTACCACATAGCTCAGTACTGATGACATGGACTAGCATCAAATATGTTTATTATTTACACAACCTGTAGAGATATTTATAGTGCAATCCTATGATTGTTTAGTCAGAAGCAAGTCACAATGTATTCAATGGGGCTTATTCAACCAGGGAAAACTGCAGCCTCAAGTGATAAGGAACTTGTTCTTTTAACAAGCCTTTTAAGTTGAGACCTTATCCCAGTCTATGTCTGTGTTGGAATTGCTTTTTAATGTTTTTAAACCTTTTCTTTCTTTTTTTTAAAAAAAGTGTTTAAAGTTTTAAGACATGTTTTTAAAGAAGTTTTGTTTAAATATATTTTAAAGTCTGTTTTTATGATTTTTAAAGTGTTTTTAGTGCTTTTCTTTGCTGCCCGGGGCTCCTACTGAGAGGAAGGGAGGGATATAAATCAAACAATAAATAAAAATAAATAAATAAACTTCATTCACCCAACCCAAAAATTCAGAATCATGCCACTTCAAGCTGTTTTGCAACTGTTTATACTTGTTTTATGGTTACTGGTTTTTAAAGGGATTTATTTCTTATTGTGAGCTGCCTTGGTTTCCAATCACCAACCCTACCTCACAGGGTTGTTGGAAAGACTCCATACACACATACACACGTAAAAATACACCCCATACAATAGTTTATTGTCAAACCAGTTGGTCATTGTAGAACATTTTTTAAAAAATCAGTATTAGTTTCCTACATAATAAAAAATGTGATATCTAGGTGAACCCTGCCTAATTGCTTTAAAAATAGGATTGGAGGGAGAGGGAAAGATTTACAACACAAATACAATTCTTTGCTATATTTACTCAAATGTCCCATTAATTTACAGCACAATCCTAACCATGTCTACTCAAAAGTAAGTCCTAATGAATTCAATGGGGTACATGGGATTAGCATTGCTTTACTCCCAGAAAAGCAAGTATTGGATTAAATACTTTCATATTGCCAAGGTTTTCAAAGCACTGCCCTCTCCAACAGCCCAGGGTCTGACTCTTGCACACAAGAGAAAAAAAAACTTTAAGCCATATTCTTACTGAAACTGAAGATCTCAAAGCCACCATTTCCTGATGTTGCAATTAAGTAGGCTCTGCCTGGGTCAACAAATCACAACCCTGGCTTCATTTATTGGCAACCTAGAAACTTAATTTTTTTTAAATTGAAGCTGAGAGTCTGGAGATTAAGGTGAGTTACCTGGAGACCCAGAGGGGACCCTGAAAAGCCAGAAACTCCAGCCAAAAACCAGACACCTGGTAACCCTGTTCTCCACATAGTTGCATAGTTGTGGAATTCACTCCCACAAGATAACAGTGGCGGCCACCAGCTTGGGTGGCTTCTGTGTGGAAGTGCATTCATGGAGGCAGCATGCTTCTGAATGCCAGTTGCGTGGCAGCACAAGTGGGGGGAGTGCTGCTGTGGCACTCCGGCCTTGCTTGTGGGCTTCGCATTGGGGCATCTGGCTGGCCACTGAGATAACAGAATGCTGGACTAGATGGGCCCCCCATAGCCCTTCTGATGCCCCTGCCATTAATTGGGTAGAGTGAGGAGGCAATTTCAGGCAGCAGACATGGGGGGCTGTGAAGTCGGCAATGGTGGCAGCTCCCCATACCTTTCCCCTTTGTTGAAGGACAGCTGGTTACGCAGATGGTGTTGACGGGAGAGGTTTGGATTCTGGGACCATGGTCTAAGCTTCTTGGAGGGGGGACTGTTGGCAAGAGATGGGATTCACCTCACAAGGACTGGGAAGAATCTCTTTGGCAGAAGTATGGCAAAACTCATCAAGAGGGCTTTAAACTAAAGCCTCTGGGGGATGGAGATGATAGCTTAAAGACCGATCCAAAGACAGCGGGTTGTAAACGCAAGGATTTGAAGGGTACAGGAGACACTGGGAGAGAGAAAGGGATGCATGGCAAAGCTCACGGTATATTAATGGAGGAACCCAATCAGGACAAAAGAGACTTCTGGTGTCTATATACCAACGCACGGAGCTTGGGAAACAAGCAAGAGGAGCTTGAAGTCTTAGTGCATCAAGGCAAATATGACTTCATAGGGATAACAGAAACTTGGTGGGATGACTCCCATGATTGGAATATAGTGTTGTGCGCCTCCCCCAATCTCCGAGCAGTGAGATTTCAGGGGGTCCCTGTGCCCATCCAGGGTTTGGTTTCCTTTGGGAAGAAGGTCAGCGGAGACTGCGGTGTCTTTATGAAATATGGTTTATTTATTTACACACATTCCAACCTGAGCTTAGGATGGAGGGGTTCAAGGCATCAGCAGTCTAATATCCAGCTTTTCCATCTAGGTGCAGGGGCATCCTATCGCCACGATGCAGGGAGCCAGCCTCTCCGCATGCCTGCAGCCCTAGTTCTGTCCCGAACACACACTACCAACTACAAACACACTTCTGCCCGCCCAGGAGTGGGGGGGAGAGACTCTCCTCCAGTAGAGTTTAAAATGACAAAAGGATCTTCCTAGCCCTTTCACCAGTTGCCAGGGCAATTAAACAGGCCCATTAACTACCTGGCCACTCTATTTGATTAACAAAGGAGATTCATCTGGCTAGCAGAGCCAGCCTCCCAGGCATAGGATTCCAAATCAGAGGCTGGAAAGGTGACCCACAGAAATCATCCATTCCAGCTCCCCCCCATGCTCATAACAATAGCCATTCAAGGATATAAACTCTACAGAAAGAATAGAAGCAACAGAAAAGGAGGGGGAGTAGCGTTATACGTCAAAGACAAATACACCTCTATGGAAATCCAAGAGAGCGAACAAAGTGGTCCGATAGAGACCATTTGGGTAAAAATAAATGGAGAAACAAATAAAACCGACATGGTAGTAGGTGTCTACTACAGACCCCCTGGCCAAGAAGAGGTGGTAGACGAGGTCTTTCTCAAACAAATCTCTGAAATCTCAAGGAGGCAAGAAGTAGTAGTGATGGGGGACTTCAACTACCCGGATATCTGCTGGGAGACAGACTCTGCGAAGCACAACGCCTCCAACAAATTCCTGATGGGCCTTGCTGATAATTTCCTCTTTCAAAAAGTAGAAGAAGGAACAAGGGGATCGGTAATCCTGGACCTGATCTTAACTAACAGGGACGAATTGGTCACGGGAATTAAAGCGGTTGGTACCTTGGGGGAAAGTGACCATGTAATGCTGGAATTCGTGATTCTGGGAAAAGCCAAAGAAGAATATAGTCAAATATGGACCTTGGATTTCAGGAAAGTCAATTTTAGCAAGCTCAGGGAAATGATGGGTAGGATCCCGTGGCTAGATAAACTAAAGAAAAAGGGAGCCCAAGACGCATGGGAGTTCATGAAGAACATATTACAAAAAGCGCAATCGCAAACAATTCCAAAGAGGAAGAAAAACGGAAGACATTGGAAAAAGCCAATGTGGCTACACGGAAGACTGGTGGAGGAGGTAAAAATAAAAAAGAGCATGTATAAAGAATGGAAGGAAGGACGCATCACCAAGGAAGAGTACCAACGAGCGGCTCGGGCTTGCAGGAATAGCGTAAGGAAAGCTAAAACCCAGAATGAGCTGAGGCTGGTGAGGGAAGCGAGGAACAACAAAAAGGGGATTTTCAGATATGTTTGAAGCAAGAGAAAGACCAAGGAAATGGTGGGACTGCTGCTCAATGAGGATGGCAAAATGTTGACAGATAACAAGGAAAAGGCAGAACTGCTCAACGCCTATTTTGCCTCCGTTTTCTCCCCAAAAGGGAACAGTGTGCAACCTTGCATCGGTAGCAATCTCAGTAAGGGGTCGGGATTGCAGTTCAAGATTGATAAGGAGATAGTCAGGAAATACCTAGTTAACCTAAATGAGTTCAAATCTCCAGGGCCTGATGAACTGCATCCCAGAGTATTGAAGGAACTTGCAGATGTACTCTCGGAACCTCTTGCCATCATCTTTGAGAAATCCTGGAGAACGGGAGAGGTGCCGGAGGATTGGAGATGGGCAAACGTCGTCCCGCTCTTTAAAAAGGGTAAAAAAGAAGATCCGGGGAATTACAGGCCGGTCAGTCTGACTTCAATACCGGGAAAGATATTAGAACGGATAATAAAAGAGTCCATTGGCAACTATCTAGATGACAATGCTGTGATTAGTAGGAGTCAGCATGGGTTTGTCAAGAAAAAGTCCTGTCAAACTAATCTCATCTCTTTTTTTGATCGGGTCACTAGCTTAGTAGATGGTGGAAATGCTGTAGATGTCATCTATCTGGATTTCAGCAAAGCGTTTGACAAAGTCCCCCACGACCTTTTGATTAGCAAACTGGTCAAATGCGGACTAGATGGAAATACTGTCAGGTGGATTCACAACTGGTTGGAAAACCGTACTCAAAGAGTGGTCGTCGGTGGCTCTGCTTCGGACTGGAAGGAGGTTTCGAGTGGAGTGCCACAGGGTTCTGTCCTGGGGCCGATACTCTTCAACATTTTTATAATGACTTAGATGATGGGGTGGAGGGAAGCCTTATGAAGTTTGCGGATGATACAAAACTGGGAGGGATAGCTAACACAATGGAAGACAGGAATAAAATCCAAAGGGACCGAGATAGACTAGAAAATTGGGCTGAAATTAATAAAATGAAATTCAATAAAGACAAATGCAAGATTCTGCATTTAGGCCACAAAAACAAAATGCACGGGTACAGGATGGGAAATACCCGGCTTAGCAGTAGTGCGTGTGAGAAGGACCTTGGAATTGTAGTGGATCGCAAGTTGAACATGACCCAGCAGTGTGATGCTGCGGCAAAAAAGGCAAACGCGGTTTTGGGCTACATAAACAGAGCTATAGTTTCTAGGTCGAGGGAAGTAATAGTCCCACTATATTCTGCATTAGTCAGGCCTCATCTGGAATACTGTGTTCAGTTCTGGGCGCCTCATTTTAAGAAAGATATAGACAAGTTAGAGCGGGTTCAGAAGAGGGCGACGAGGATGATAGCCAGTATGGAGAACAAGTCTTATGAGGAAAGGTTGAAGGAACTTGGCATGTTCAGTCTGGTGAAGAGAAGGCTGAGGGGTGACATGATTGCACTCTTTAAGTATCTGAAGGGCTGTCACATAGAGGAGGGTACAGATTTGTTCTCTGCTGCCCCAGAGGGTAGGACTAGGTCTAATGGTTTTAAGTTGCAGGAGCGCAGATTCAGATTGGACATTAGAAGGAACTTCTTGACAGTAAGGGTAGTTCGGCAATGGAACCGACTGCCTAGGGAGGTGGTGGGATCCCCTTCGCTGGATGTCTTCAAGCAGAGGCTGGACAGCTATCTGCGGGAGATGCTCTAGCTGTGGATTTCCTGCTGTGAGCAGGGGGTTGAACTCGATGGCCTACAAGGCCCCTTCCAACCCTATGATTCTATGATTCTATTGCAGCATGTGAACAAACTATTGGATACCAAACTAAGAAACATCAGGACTGGTTTGATGAGAATAAGAGTGAGATTGAACATATCATCGACAAGAAAAGGAAAGCCTTCCAGACATGGCAGAAAGGCATTAACTGTGCTGCTAAGAAAAAAATCTATGCCAGTGCAAAGGCTGAGGTCCAAAGAAGAACTAGAGAACTTAAGAACGCCTGGTGGATAAAGAAAGCTCAAGAAATCCAGCACTTTGCAGATGCTCACAATGCGTGGGCTTTTTTAATACCACAAAGGCCATCTATGGACCGACAAATCATGGTATAAATCCCTTACGTTCAATGGATGGTACCAAATTTCTTAAGGATAAAGAGTCTATTGCACAGCGCTGGAAAGAGCATTACCATGACCTCCTTAATCGTTACTCTGTTGTGGCTGGTGAGGTCTTCTCGCAAATTCCACAACAACAAACTAGAGACGAACTTGCAGTATCCCCTAATTTAGATGAAGTCAGTAGAGCCATCAATCAAATGAAGAATAACAATGCTAGTGGACCTGATGGGATTCCTGCTGAAATCTTTAAAGAAAGTGGGCCTGAATTTACACAAAACAACTTCATAAGCTCATCGAAAAAATCTAGATGAGAGAGGAGATCCCGGAAGACTTTAGGGATGCCATAATTATCACCCTTTTTAAGAAGGGTGATAGAACAGATTGTGGGAACTATCGAGGTATCTCTGCTTTTGCTACCGCAGGTAAAATCCTTGCAAGGATCCTTTCAAATCGCCTCTTACCGATCTCAGAGGATGTTCTCCCAGAATCTCAAAATAGTTTCTGGCCTTCCAGGGGGACAGTGGACATGATCTTCACTGCACAACAGCTTCAAGAAAAATGCCAGGAGCAGAATCGACCTTTATATATGGCATTTATTGATCTGACAAAGGCTTTGATACTGTGAATCGAACCGCTCTCTGGACCATCCTTCTGAAAACTGGATGCGCTGATAAATTTGTGAATATTTTGTGACTCCTTCATGACAACGTGACAGCAACAGTTTTGGATAACAATGGCTTTCAGAGTGATCCATTCAGAGTTGGATCAGGGGTAAAACAGGGATGCATCATTGCTCCTACCTTATTTGCTATCTTCATTGCTATGATTCTACACCTTACTGAGGGGCAACTTCCTACTGGTGTGGAAATCATATATCGAACAGAGGGAAAGCTTTTTAATCTCAGTAGGCTGAAAGCAAAAAGTAAGGTAATGTCAACCTCTGCCGTAGAACTTCAATATGCCGATGATAATGTGGTCTCCGCACATTCAGAGAAAGATCTTCAAACTACCCTAAATGTCTTTGCAGAAGCATATGGAAAGCTTGGGCTCTCACTGAATATCAAACAAACCAATATGTTTAATCAAAAGGTGTGAACTAGTCCCTCTGTAGCACCATCAATGCAGCTTAATGGTGTGACACTGGAGAACGTTGATCACTTCCCCTATCTTGGCAGCCATCTCTCTGTAAAAGCTGACATCGATGCTGAAATTCAACATGGTCTGAGTTCTGTGAGTGCCGCATTCTCCCTAATGAAGCATAGAGTGTTCGAGGATCGGGATATTTGCAGGGAGACCAAAATGCTTATTTACAAAGCCATTGTACTACCGACCTTACTGTACGCCTGTGAAACATGGACCATCTATAAACGCCACTCCCAGCTTCTTGAAAGATTCCACCAATGCTGTCTCCGGAAAATTCTGCAAATTACTTGGGAAGACAGACAGACTAATGTTAGTGTTTTTGGAAAAAGCAAAGACTACCAGCATTGAAACAATGACCCTTCAACATCAACTTTGCTGGACTGGCCATGTTGTTCGAATGCCTGATCACCGTCTTCCAAAGCAGCTACTTTACTCCCAACTTAAGGATGGAAAATGGAATATCGGTGGACAGCAAAAGAGGTTTAAAGATGTTCTTAAAGCGAATCTAAAAAAATATAACATGAACATCGAGAACTGGGAAGCCTTGGCCCATGAGCGTCCCAAATGGAGGTTGGCTATTATCAAAGGTTCTATGGACTTTGAAGAAGCACGAGTACAGGGCAAACGGGACAAATGAGCTAAGCAGAAGGCACGTCAAACAAATCCTCATCGCGACCATCTTCCATCTGGAAACCTATGTCCTCACTGTGGGAGGCTGTGCGGATCCAGAATTGGCCTCCACAGTCACTTACGGACCCACTGTTAGAGATCTTATCTTGGAAGACAACCTTACTTGGCCACGAGTGATCACCAATGAAAAAGATCCCTCTGTCCTTGCCCAATCCTGACTGGGGAACATGTGTGAAGGGGGGAGGGGGATAGAAAGCTGAATGGAAAGCAAGCGTTGGTGGATGGGAGGTGCAGATGTGTGTGAAAGAGCGGGAAGTGGGAGAAATGGGCTATCCATTTTCAAGGTTGGGTTTATTACATTTATATATTGCTTCCCACTATTAAAACAAAGTCCATAAAAAGTAGTAAAACATAATTAAAAGTTTTGGTGCTCTTTGTATAGGAGCAGCTTGTAATATTTGAATGGAAGTCCTCTTCACTTTAGCATTGGCAGGCCAGCAGTGCAATCCAATGCACTATTGCAGCTTTTGCCAACCTGGCACCCTCCAGGACTGTTTTGGACCATAGCTCCCATCAGCCCCAGCTAGCATGGCTGCATGATGCTGGGAGATCCAAAACATCTGGAAGGCATCTGGCTGGTGACGGGTGCACTAGGAAATAGCCCCTTGGATTCAATCAGATTTGCTTCTGAGTCCATTTTCTCTATGTCGTTTTTTGCATGTGTACATTCTTAAATCTGTTGTTTGTTTATTTATTTATTTATTTATTATATTTGTATACCGCCCCATAGCTGAAGCTCTCTGGGTGGTTTACAGTAACTAAAAACATTAAAAACAAATATACAAATTTAAAACACATCTTTTAAAAAAAATTTAAAACACAATTTTAAAAATTTAAAACAATTTAGAAACACATGCTAAAATGCCTGGGAGAAGAGGAAAGTCTTGACCTGGCACCAAAAAGATAACAGTGATGGCGACAGGCGCACCTCGTCAAAAAGATCATTCCATAATTTGGGGGCCACCACTGAGAAGGCCCTCTCTCTTGTTGCCAGACTCCCAGCTTCCCTCGGAGTTGGCACCCGGAGGAGGGCCTTGGATGTTGAGCGTAGTGTATGGGTGGGTTCATGTCGGGAGAGGTGTTCCATCAGGTATTGTGGTCCCAAGCCGTGTAAGGCTTTATAGGTTAGAACCAGCACCTTGAATCGAGCTCGGAAACATACAGGCAGCCAATGCAAGTGGGCTAGAATCATTTTTATATTTTTGAACTGTCTGGTCCCTGTTACCAATCTGGCCGCTGCATTTTGCACAACCTGCAGTTTCCGAACCATCTTCAAAGGCAGCCCCACGTAGAGCACATTGCAGTAATTTAACTTGGAGGTTACCAGAGCATGGACAACTGAAGCCAGGTTATCCCTGTCCAGATAGGGGTGCAGCTGGGCCACCAACCAAAGTTGGTAGAAGGCACTCCGTGCCACCGAGGCTACTTGAGCCTCAAGTGACACAGATGGTTCTAGGAGAACCCCCAAGCTACAAACCTGCTCCCTCAGGGGGAGTGCAACCCCATCCAGGACAGGTTGGACATCCACCATCTGGTCAGAAGAACCACCCACTAGCAGCATCTGTCTTGTCTGGATTGAGCCTCAGTTTATTAGCCCTCATCCAGTCCATTGTCACAGTCAGGCACCGGTTCAGCACATTGACAGTCTCACCTGAAGAAGATGAAAAGGAGAAATAGAGTTGTGTGTCATCAGCGTACTGATGGCAACGCACGCCAAAGCTCCGGATGACCGCACCCAATGGTTTCATGTAGATGTTGAACAGCATGGGGGACAGAACTGACCCCTGTGGAACCCCATACTGGAGAATCCAGGGTGCCGAGCAATGTTCCCCAAGCACCACCTTCTGGAGCTGACCTGCCAAGTAGGAGCGGAACCACTGCAATGCAGTACCTCCCACTCCCAACTCAGCCAGTCTTCCCAGAAGAATACCATGGTCGATGGTATCGAAAGCCGCTGAGAGATCAAGGAGAATCAACAGAGTCACACACCCTGTCTCTCTCCTGACAAAGGTCATCATGCAGGGCAACCAAGGCTGTTTCTGTGCCAAAACGAGGCCTAAAACCCAACTTTTTGGAAGCTCCGCTTACTATGCATTTCCATCAATATCAACATTCACCTAAAGAGTTAAGATTTTTGGCTTTGGAACGGGTGCAACCTTCTCTCTATAAAAGGGTTTCACTCACAGACATCTTACTTAAACGAGAGGCCTTCTGGATATACAAATTCCTATTTCCTGGGAGTCTCAATGATTGCTTGGATTTGTCTGTGCTTCTGTAAATTGTGTACTTGCCAGTATTTCGTCCTTTAAATTTTCATACTATATGTATATTGTTAAAATATTTTTAAATTCTCATATTGTATTGTTAAAATAATTCTTTTGGGCAAATTGCATTTTTCAAGTTATTGCAGTGTCTCATGTTCTTATCATGGTTCAACACTGCAGTTGGACCAGTGTAATGTGGCTTGTTTTTCCTCGCATACATTCATTTGGGTTCCTGTTATAATCATCTACACCAGTAGTATTTACCTGCTCTCTTTCACTGTTGCCAGTAGCTGACCTTGATTATACCATAATTACAGCCGAGATCTCAGCTTGGTTCAGAGCAGGGTTTGCTTCTCTCCCGATTAGAAGTGGTTATTTTCTCCATGAGGTATGTAAATGGTTAGATGTTTTATCACACATACAATTAGTTGTTTTATTGATTGGCTTCTTTATATTTAATTATTTATGTAATTGTAGGGCAAATTGCCTCCACAAGAAGACAGTGATTGAGTTACAGTATTGGCAACTTATATACATTGCATTCTCTTCAGTGGAAGTATTTATATACTTTCACTTTGAATATGTTGCTGTTTGAATACCTTTACTGTTCATATACTTATATGTGGGTAAAATTTCTCACATTTTTAACAGATATTTGTGGGAGACTCAAGGCTGGCTGCTAGAAGCCTGCTCCACGAGCTAGAGGGAGCCCCAGCTGACGAAGTATCAAGGCCCCAGCTGACAAAGCGTCAAGGCAACTTAAGCAGCAGAGCGAAAAGAGGGTAAGTAGCTCCCATTTATTCCATTATTTAATTGAAGTAAAACAGCTCAGAGCAATAAGTAATAAGGGCAGCGTAAGGTCACCCTGAGCTAGGAGCCAAATCCTGAAAGAATCTATATCTTAGGAGACAGATCCTAGGAGAAGGAAGCTTATAGAAAGCTAGTTTTCAACACCACCCTTGCAGGAAAGCTTCAGGGGACACTGTAAACAAGGCTAAATTCCAGTCGGAGAGAAGGGGGAAAAGGAAACTCCACCGATACATATAGGGAGAGAGTCAGCTCAGTCCTTGCTAAAAAGCCTTCCTGAAACACAACCACAAGCTCGGTTTCCCTAGGTTAAAGAAAGGTCAGGCTGTTCTAGGTGGGAAAACAACAAACAAAAAAGACTTGCCTGGAAGTCCCAGCCCCTTGCTTAGATTAAAAGCAGCCAAAAGCTTAAACAGCCCCGCCCCTTGCTCAGGAAGGAAGCCTGCCTTCCTGCCTTCAAAGGAAGGAAGCCTGAGATAATCCTAAAGAGTTAAGCCCCAGCTGATAGTTGAGCCATCAGCCTCAAGTAACACATCATTGGCTGGCAGCAGTAGCTGGGAGGAACCAGCTACACATATAAAGTCAGAGCACCCTAACGAGGGAGCCTGCTCCACGAGCTAGAGGGAGCCCCAGCTGACGAAGCATCAAGGCGAGTTAAGCAGCAGAGCGAAAAGAGGGTAAGTAGCTCCCATTTATTCCATTATTTAATTGAATTAAAACAGCTCAGAGCAATAAGCAATAAGGGCAGCGTAAGGTCATCCTGAGCTAGGAGCCAAATCCTGAAAGAACCTATATCTTAGGAGACAGATCCTAGGAGAAGGAAGCCTATAGAAAGCTAGTGTTCAACACCACCCTAGCAGGAAAGCTTCAGGGGACACTGTAAACAAGGCTAAATTCCAGTTGGAGAGAAGGGGGAAAAGGAAGCTCCACCGATACATACAGGGAGAGAGTCAGCTCAATCCTTGCTAAAAAGGGCAGCTTTAGCCTTCCTGAAACACAACCACAAGCTCTGTTTCCCTAGGTTAAAGAAAGGTCAGGCTGTTCTAGGTGGGAAAACAACAAACAAAAAAGACTTGCCTGGAAGTCGCAGCCCCTTGCTTAGATTAAAAGCAGCCAAAAGCTTAAACAGCCCCGCCCCTCGCTCAGGAAGGAAGCCTGCCTTCCTGCCTTCAAAGGAAGGAACCCTGAGATAATCCTAAAGAGTTAAGCCCCAGCTGATAGTTGAGCCATCAGCCTCAAGTAACACATCATTGGCTGGCAGCAGTAGCTGGGAGGAACCAGCCACACATATAAAGTCAGAGCACCCTAGCGAGGGAGCCTGCTCCACGAGCTAGAGGGAGCCCCAGCTGACAAAGCGTCAAGGCCAGTTAAGCAGCAGAGCGAGTTCGGCAGCAGAACGAGGACGGCAGGGCCCCCCACTCTGCCCGTCTGTTCCCTAACCTCAACTAAACCGCAGTCTCCAACCCATTGACGTAATAAACCTTAAACAAAACTATGCAGGTAAGAAGCCAACAGGGGTGTGGGGGCTTTCCAGTGTTTTGCACCGCCTGCAGCATGTACGACTATCTGCCTGTTGGACAGAAGTCGTGGGTGTGCTCTCGGTGCAATGAGCTCCTGGCTCTCCGGGAATGACTTCATTTCCTTGAGGCCAAGGTAGCGGACCTGGAAAAGCGGAGACAGGCAGAGAGGTGTGTGGAGGAGGCCTTCAGGATGTTATAGCTGTGTCCCACTCCAACGATGATAGCTCTCCTGCTATCATGGAGAATGATAGTCTCGGAAAGGAGAGGATCCAGCTGAGGAAGAGGGAAACAATCCCTTAGAAGGGACCCATTCCTTGGGGGATGAGCAGCTATCCTCTCGTAACGAGGATATATCTCCAGGGGGTGGAGGGATCCTTGTAGTGGGTGATTCGATCATTAGGAACATAGACAGTGGGGTGTGTGATGGGCGTGTAGACCGCAAGGTGTTTTGCCTGCCTGGTGCGAAGGTTGCGGATATCGCCCGTCATTTAGATAGTTTGGTAGACAGTGCTGGGGAGGAGTCAGTGGTCGTGGTGCACGTTGGCACCAACGACATGGGGAAATGCAGCCGTGAGGTCCTGGAAGCAAAATTTAGGTTGCTAGGTAGGATGCTGAAAGCCAGGACCTCCAAGGTGGCTTTCTCTGAAATGTTACCGGTTCCACGCGCAGGACCAGCCAGACAGGCCCAGCTTTGCAGTCTCAATGCGTGGATGAGACGATGGTGTCGGGTGGAAGGGTTTGGATTTGTTAGGCACTGGGGAACATTTTGGGACAAGCCGGGCCTGTACAAAAGGGACGGGCTCCACTTGAACCAGAATGGAACCAGACTGCTGGCACTTAAAATTAAAAAGGTAGCAGAGCAGCTTTTAAACTGACTGAGGGGGGAAACCCAACAGGAGCTGAGGAAGGTCCGGTTCGGAATAAACCTCCCCCCTGGGATAAAAACGAAAGAAATGATGAAATTTTAAAAGGGGTAGGCCTAGAAGTAGGCATTGTGAGAGCAGGGGCACAGGATATAAATTCAGAAGAGCAAAATTACCACAGGCCAAACCACAAGTGCCAAAGACACTTGAAGAGAGACACTGCTTACAAGTGCCTGTACGCTAATGCTAGGAGCCTCCAAACCAAGATGGGAGAACTGGAGTGCTTGGTCTTAGAGAAGAGCATTGATATAGTGAGCATAACGGAGACCTGGTGGAATGGAGAAAACCAGTGGGATACGGTTATCCCTGGATATAAACTATATCGGAAGGATGTATTGGTGGCGGAGTCGCTCTATATGTGAAAGAAGGCATTGAATCCAGCAAGCTCAAAACCCCCAAAGAGGCGGACTCCTCCACAGAATCATTGTGGGTGGTGATACCATGCCCCAGGAGGGATTTAATACTGGGAACGATCTATCGTCCCCCTGATCAAAATGCTCAGGGAGACCTTGAGATGAGATATGAAATTGAGGAAGCATCCAAACTAGGAAATGTGGTAGTAATGGGTGACTTCAACTACCCAGACATAGACTGGCCGCATATGTGTTCCACTCATGACAAAGAAGCAAAGTTTCTAGATATTCTAAATGACTATTCCCTAGACCAGTTGGTCATGGAACCGACCAGAGGGACGGCAACCCTGGACTTAATCCTCAGTGGGGACCGGGACCTGGTGCAAGATGTAAGTGTTGTTGAACCGATTGGGAGCAGTGACCACAGTGCTATTAAATTAAACATACATGTAAATGGCCAATTGCCAAGAAAATCCAACACGGTCACATTTGACTTCAAAAGAGGAAACTTCACAAAAATGAGAGGATTGGTAAAAAGAAAGCTGAAAAACAAAGTCCAGAGGGTCACATCACTCGAAAATGCTTGGAAGCTGTTTAAAAACACTATATTAGAAGCTCAACTGGAGTGCATACCGCAGATCAGAAAAGGTACCACCAGGGCCAAGAAGATGCCAGCATGGTTAATGAGCAAAGTCAAGGAAGCTCTTAGAGGCAAAAAGTCTTCCTTCAGAAAATGGAAGTCTTGTCCAAATGAAGAAAATAAAAAGGAACACAAACTCTGGCAAAAGAAATGCAAGAAGACAATAAGGGATGCTAAAAAAGAATTTGAGGAGCACATTGCTAAGAACATAAAAACCAACAACAAAAAATTCTATAAATACATTCAAAGCAGGAGACCATCTAGGGAGGCGATTGGACCCTTGGATGATAAGGGAGTCAAAGGTGTACTAAAGAACGATAAGGAGATTGCAGAGAAGCTAAATGAATTTTTTGCATCTGTCTTCACAGTGGAAGATATAGGGCAGATCCTTGAACCTGAACCAACATTTGCAGGAAGGGATTCTGAGGAACTGAGACAAATAGTGGCAACAAGAGAGGAAGTTCTAGGCTTAATAGACAATATAAAAACTGACAAATCACCGGGCCCGGATGGCATCCACCCGAGAGTTGTCAAAGAACTCAGATGTGAAATTGCTGATCTGCTAACTAAAATATGTAACTTGTCCCTCGGGTCCTCCTCCGTGCCTGAGGACTGGAAAGTGGCAAATGTAACGCCAATCTTCAAAAAGGGATCCAGAGGGGATCCCGGAAATTACAGGCCAGTTAGCTTAACTTCTGTCCCTGGAAAACTGGTAGAAAGTATTATTAAAGCTAGATTAACTAAGCACATAGAAGAACAAGCCTTGCTGAAGCAGAGCCAGCATGGCTTCTGCAAGGGAAAGTCCTGTCTCAGTAACCTATTAGAATTCTTTGAGTGTCAACAAGCATATAGATAGAGGTGATCCAGTGGACATAGTGTACTTAGACTTTCAAAAAGCTTTTGACAAGGTACCTCACCAAAGACTTCTGAGGAAGCTTAGCAGTCATGGAATAAGAGGAGAGGTCCTCTTGTGGATAAGGAATTGGTTAAGAAGCAGAGAGTAGGAATAAACGGACAGTTCTCCCAATGGAGGGCTGTAGAAAGTGGAGTCCCTCAAGGTTCGGTATTGGGACCTGTACTTTTCAACTTGTTCATTAATGACCTAGAATTAGGAGTGAGCAGTGAAGTGGCCAAGTTTGCTGACGGCACTAAATTGTTCAGGGTTGTTAAAACAAAAAGGGATTGCGAAAAGCTCCAAAAAGACCTCTCCAAACTGAGTGAATGGGCGGAAAAATGGCAAATGCAATTCAATATAAACAAATGTAAAATTATGCATATTGCAGCAAAAAATCTGAATTTCACATATACGCTCATGGGGTCTGAACTGGTGGTGACTGACCAGGAGAGAGACCTCGGGGTTGTAGGGGACAGCACGATGAAAATGTCGACCCAGTGTGCGGCAGCTGTGAAAAAGGCAAATTCCATGCTAGCGATAATTAGGAAAGGTATTGAAAATAAAACAGCCGATATCATAATGCCGTTGTATAAATCTATGGTGCGGCCGCATTTGGAATACTGTGTACAGTTCTGGTCGCCTCATCTCAAAAAGGATATTATAGAGTTGGAAAAGGTTCAGAAGAGGGCAACCAGAATGATCAAGGGGATGGAGCGACTCCCTTACGAGGAAAGGTTGCAGCATTTGGGGCTTTTTAGTTTAGAGAAAAGGCGGGTCAGAGGAGACATGATAGAAGTGTATAAAATTATGCATGGCATTGAGAAAGTGGATAGAGAAAAGTTCTTCTCCCTCTCTCATAATACTAGAACTCGTGGACATTCAAAGAAGCTGAATGTTGGAAGATTCAGGACAGACAAAAGGAAGTACTTCTTTACTCAGCGCATAGTTAAACTATGGAATTTGCTCCCACAAGATGCAGTAATGGCCACCAGCTTGGATGGCTTTAAAAGAAGATTAGACAAATTCATGGAGGACAGGGCTATCAATGGCTACTAGCCGTGATGGCTGTGCTCTGCCACCCTAGTCAGAGGCAGCATGCTTCTGAAAACCAGTTGCCGGAAGCCTCAGGAGGGGAGAGTGTCCTTGCACTCGGGTCCTGCTTGCGGGGTTCCCCCAGGCACCTGGTTGGCCACTGTGAGAACAGGATGCTGGACTAGATGGGCCACTGGCCTTTTCCAGCAGGCTCTTCTTATGTTCTTATGAAATTTGAATATTATGAATGTGTGAAGAAGCATTGAAACAGTTTAACAATCCAGAATAACTGTCATATTTGTATTATTGTGTTGTTTTCCATTGCCTGTCATCTTTGTGTATTTTTTCATGTTACTGTATTCCCTGTGGCATTTTGTATTGTCACATGTTGGTTCAGGTCCCACGTTTTGGGCCTCTCAATATATTTATCTATTCTGTGATTCAGAGTCATTTTGCTAGTTTTCATTGTGTTGCTAGTTTTCATTTCAGCTGCTTGGCACAGTGCTTTTCATTTTCCTTTGCAAATTTGGGTAGTGACTTCTTCTGTGTATTTTGTGGTTTTTTGCATGTGTACATTTTTAAATTTGTTCTGTCTTATTGCACATCAATCTGCATTTTTTTCTTTCCACATGAAAATTCTGTGTTATAAGGAACGAACAGAATTCAGGCTTGAAAGCATACTGCTCTCTGGTGGAACCCCTCCCCCATCAGTGGGCTCTGGTGAGCTTCCGTGAGAGTCGAGAGCATCAGGGCTGCCATCTTAATTTCCCACACTGCCTCCGTGCAAAGACAGGTCTGGGTCATTGTAGGGGGTTTAAATGGCAGCCGAGGGCCTGAGCATTTTTGTGGAAGAAATGGGTTGAATGTGGGATATATACATTAGATCAGCTGATAGGCTCCGATGGAGAATTTTTGTCATTTCCTAGTTTACAACTTAAACATCAGTTTCCAATGACTGTGGAATGGCAACATCTTCAATTGCAACATTTGCTAGTATCTGTTTAAGGCCCATCTGCGCTGAGTGCTTTGACATCTCCTAAATTACTGGAGGTAATTACTAGATTTTTACAGGAAGTGAAACCCGTAACAGTTGTTTATAAATGGAAAGTTGCTTTAGAATCTATATGGAATGTTTCCTTGGATCTGCAGCTGAGATTGATTCAACAAAAAATAAGTATATTGAACAGCAGGACATTTGCAGAGGAAGGCACTGATCAGTCCAGACAGATGTTGTGGGTGTAATGCCGAGAATGCCTCGTTGAGGCTTATGATGTGGGCTTGTCTAGTGACATGTTCTTTCTGCTCTGAAATTGGTATCCATATTAATTTTGTACTGGCGAAGTCCTTGATGTTTGCAGATGTTTGTGCACTTTTAGATCACATTCCTGTAGTATGGGGATTTACAGCAGGACAACAAAAGGGCATTTTGTGAGCCCTTACGGTGGATAAGAGACTTATACTTTGAGCCTGGAAAGGCATCGGTGCCCTGATGACATCTGAACATGTTTCCTACAGACGTCGATTCTGCATGGAGGGCTCCGCATCGGCTCCGCTCCAGATGCTTGCAGTGATGGTTAGTGTAGCCGTAAGGTAAACGGATGGCGAGTTATTGTTGTTGCTAGGAGCCAGACGTTTTTCTTTATTTTTTGGTATCTTTAATATTTTCATTTCCTTTCTTCTGACATTGCCTTTCCTTCGTTTTCTGCTTTCCTTTCATCCAAACAAAAGGGCAACCCAGCGCCTGAGCACACCCCCTCCCCTTGCTCCGGCTGTGTGGAGTGGGCGCCGGGCCCGGGAGCCTCCCTTCCCTCCTCACGGGGGGGGGGGCTCCAGGCCGAGGCCACGCCCTTTCCCGCGCTTTCTCTGCCGGCCCGTCGTGACGCGCCCCTGAAATGGGGGGGGCTGCCCCAAAGTGCGCCTCTCCCGCCCTTCCCCCTCCCCGCGGCGCAACTGCCTGCCGCTGTCGCCCCGGCGGGCCGCGCTTCGGGGCCGCCTCGCGGAAGGGTAGGGAGAGGTGCCGCCCTGGAGGATGTCCCGGCCCTGCCGGCCCCATTGCTCCTCGGGGCAGGCGGAGAGCTCCGCGACGGCAGAAGGGCGCGGCGGACGGTTCCCGCTTCCTCCCCAACGTGGCGGCGTCCCTTGCTGCGGGGGGCCTTTGGGGGCCGGCCAAGGGAAGGGAAGCGGACGGGGCCACCGAGCGTGGAAGCGCCGCCCGCGGCGTGGCTGTATCTGCCGCCGGCGCGTTGCTCGGCTGGGAGGGCGAGCGGCCCCGCCACTGACGCCTCTTCCAGCTGCCGCGGGATGCCTTCTGCGGGGAGGGCAGGAGCGCGCGGAGGCATCAGGGCGGGCCGGCGAGGAAGTGCAGGGCTGGAGAGAGCCGGGCTGTCCCCACGGCAGATGGGAGCGCGGGGCTCCCCCACGCGGCGTGAGTGCGCCTGTCCTTCGGTGGGCGGGGGATGCCCAGCCGGGCTTCGGGGCTGAAGAGGGCCCTCCACCCGCCCGCTGGCAAGGAGGGCCAGAGGCATCCGAGCTGGGGCCTTCATTTGGCAAGGCCGACGTCGTCCTTGTGTGGCGCAACTCGACAGGACATAGTTGGAGAATAGAGGACCCAACTGCAAGCCGTGTTGATAGATATGTATTTACTTTTTTAAAAAAGTTATACCCGGCTTTGTGATTTCATATCATGCATGTCTAGTTGCAAGGGCCTGGTGCTGGGGGAGGGTGGGGGCAGGGGTGTAGTCATCTAGGGTGTCTGGGGGGGGGCTTGGACCCTTCACTTTTCTGGGAGCAAGAGTCCCTGACTTTTCAGCATCCTATGAGCCAATCAGCATGAAAGGGGAGTGTGTTAGCCACTGTGAAGAGTCTTATAGCATGCTTCCTTGCCTTTTCCTGCTGATTGGAGCCAATCACAGTGAAAGGAGGTAAGTCATTGAGAAGACTCTTCTTGGCAGCTAACACTCCCCTTTCACACTTATTGGTTCCTAGGGACATCTGTCCTTGTGGGAGAAGACATTAACAAGGATCTCATTCTCAACCCAACAGCAAAAAATTGGGGGGGGGCGTTGCTGTAACTAACATGAAGGGGCTGTGCACGTCTGAATTGCCACTATTTTATTTATTTATTTATTTTATTACATTTTTAGACCGCCCTATAGCAATAAGCTCCCAGGGCGGTGTACAGCATAATAAAACAGGTTAAAATAAAAGTGGATGTAAATACAATACACAGTAAAACATAATTAAAAATTTTCAATTTTCAATTCAAATTTAAATTTTTTTAAAATGCCTGGGTGAAGAGGTAGGTCTTTACCTGGCGCCGAAAAGATAACAAAGAAGGCGCCAGGCGTATCTCATCAGGGAGGGCGTTCCATAGTTCGGGGGCCACCACTGAGAAGGCCCTAGTTCTAGTTATCGTTCTCCGTGCCTCCCTATGCGTTGGGACACGGAGAAGGGCCTTCGACGTTGAGCGCAGCGACCGGGTAGGTACATAGCGGGAGAGGCGTTCCGCCAGGTATTGCGGTCCGATGCCGTTAAGGGCTTTACTATACTACTGGTGGGGAGGCAATCAGGGCTGGGTCTGCAGCAGGTGGAGAGAGGTTTTTCCCCCTTGCCCCTCCCTGCGGCTGCTTTGGCAAAAATCACTTCTTCAATACTGCGGGTGGGTGTGAAACGGTGGAATTGTTTGGGCATGATCAAAGGAGACCTGGGATGAACTGAGAGGAGCAGTTTCCTGGGGAGAGGCAATGTATGTTCTAGACCTAGCAGAGTGTGTTATCTAGTACATTTTAAATAGAGCTGGAACAAGGAACT
The DNA here is from genome assembly GCF_030035675.1 of Rhineura floridana. Lineage (NCBI taxonomy): Eukaryota > Metazoa > Chordata > Lepidosauria > Squamata > Rhineuridae > Rhineura > Rhineura floridana. The sequence continues at coordinate 852,461 of NC_084495.1, forward strand.
GTTCTCTACGTATTGCACACTAAACTCATGCACTTAGATTTGCATCACTGGGTTCCAATTTTGCTCTGAGCATTTGTCTGTCAGCCCTTACATTAATACAAATTAATGTTTGTATCTGTAGGCTAGAACTTGCCCAGACTTCTTTCTCTCTTGCAGTAGACGTGATGCTTCCAGTTCATTGGCTGCCGTGCAAAGAGAGGCTGAGGGGAGGATTTCTCCAGCTCATGTGTCTGAGAGAGGAGGAGGGGACATCTTGGAATAATAATAATAATAATAACAATAGTTTATTTGTATGCCGCCTTTCCATAACAGTTTATGCACAAGGCAGCTCACAACATGAACAGAAAAAAAATTACACAACTCGCTGTAAGAAATAAATTCAAATGGTAAATAAGTTAACAAAAACATCATTAAAACATACAATAAAATGATACATCCTTACAATTTCTGATAAAATCCAACAATAAAATACAAAAGCATAATCCCAATAACAGCAAAACAAAAACCCAACCATCAGAAATTAAACTTTTACCCAAACAGAAGCCCCTCAACAACACCCCACAGTCATGGTGGTCTTCGGAAGCATGAAATGTCACCAGATCAAGAGATCCAGAGGGAGCTGGCTCTGGAAGCAGAACTGGGACCATCCCCACCTGACAACAACCCTGTCAGCTTCCACGCACAATTCCTCTGGCAGAGCACAACCAACAGTGCCACTCCTGCGAAGCTGTACAATTTCAGACCGCAGGAGATGATCACGTATTTATTTGCTCTACTGTATGAGATATATATAAACCTCCCTGCACAATAATATTAACTAGCACACCAAGGGAAGGGCCTTGTTGGAAACTCCCTCTCTTAAATGCGTGCGTTTGTTTTTCATGTGCGGGAGCATTTTTCCATTCCAATACATTGTCGCCACCTGCAGTTTGACATGCTGCATGGCTCCTTCACATGGAACAAATTTCCCATACAAGCAAAAGTAGCACAAGAAATGATCAGTTGATGATTCAGTAATGGAAACTAATGAGACGATATGGTCTTTAGGTATCTTGCAGCTTCTCTGCAGCATTTGGAGAGAGAAGTCAAGAAGTAAGTGGGAGCCAGCTGCAGTTTAAATAAATAAATAGAAACCCAGGGAGAGAGGGTTGAGTTGCATCAAGGCTGACGTTGATCCATCTCGTGGTTACATTGGGGGACCTGATGCAAGGTGGTAGCCGTGCTGTTTGCTTGCATCTGTCTCCAAGTGCTGTATTTGTAAATAAAGCATGACAACGGATGCGCTACTTTCCTTTGCATGAGAGAGCCTACCGCAGGCATATGTCTCTAACATGTTCTGTCATCCAAAGGAAAGCAATCTCTCTAGAACCAGAACTTCTCACTGTCCAGGGACGCAGGATTAAGAACACAACTCTAGTTCATGAAATGGAATATGGAAGACTTGAAACGGTCAGGTGCAATATTCATGCCCAGCTATATTTTGGTGATGTTTTAACAAGCCTCCTTTGCAGTAACCATCTCTTTGTTTGCTTGTTTGTTTAGAAAACTTTTACTCCTCCCTTCCAAGGCATTTGCATCTCTCTGGTTTACAGCAATTAAAAACTAAGCCGTCCATAATGAATAAATCAACAGCACACAACCGGAAACAGACAGAGCAGTTTAAAAGCATCTTCAAATGATGGTCTACTGCAGACAAATGATGTGTTCAGCAAGACAAATGCTTGCCGAAAGAAAAGAATAAAAATAAACATCAACAGAAGGTAAAAATAAAGATAATAATCAACAAAGAATAAAACACCAATGGTGGATAAAGCCAGAAGCTCGAAACTAGGCTTGTAAACGAGCCTAAGTATCTTCAAAGATACCTCTGCTGAACACAATGGAAATAAAGTATGGATTTAAGCTAATGAGCAAATTAAAAACCAGAGTGCTTTGTTTAGCGAAGAAGAAGAGAGATCTTTATGTGACTGACAGGTCTGGCTTTTAATCACAGGGACTTATTTTTCCAGGACAGTTCAATCAGTGATTTGGGAAACGGACTGCCTTCCAGTCAATTCCAACTTATGGCGACCCTACGAATAGGGTTTTCATGGTAAGTGGTATCCAGAGGGGGTTTACCATTGCCTCCCTCCGAGGCTGAGAGGCAGTGACTGGCCCGAGGTCATCCAGTGCACTTCATGGCTGTGGGAGGATTCGAACCCTGGTCTCCCAGGTCATACTCCAACACTCAAACAACTACACCACATTTGGGATTTGGGAGAGGGAATAAAAACAGCTTGTTCTTCACATTGATCGATGCCTGTTCCAATGCAAGTCATTGAAGGGTGGTGGTGGAGCAGCAGCCCATTCCCCACCAAAGACCCTTGGATTAAGAGGGCCCGTGCAGGTAGGGTGACATTTTCCCCACCCCAATCATTCCTGCTGACCCAGGGTCTCTTTTGCCCCATCCCACACCTTTCCCTGTGCCAATCAATGGAGAGCACTCCCACAGGGACAAGACCCAATGGTCTGTGGGGACTGGGGAGGAACAGCCCCCCCCAATGATCCTTGGGACAAAAGAGTTGCTGCAGAGAAGGTGACCTTCCTTCCACCTCAGGCTCTCCTGGGCTTTGGCATCAACCTGCCCCAGGCCCAAAGCACCATACACCCCAACACTCCTTCCTGGGTCAGTGTGCAGGCCGTGTGTGCTGCACATGCATGTCTGCCATCATCCAAGATGGTGGCGGGGGCATCAATCCCTGAGGGTGATGTCAGGAATGTGCACACAGCTAATGCGATAGGTAGGTGGGGAGGGCGGTCTTATTTAAGCCTGCGCCTCTTGTATGGTGCGTGTGCCTGGGAGCTCCTGCTCTGCACTCTGTGGCAGTGTGGGGTCGCATGAGCCAAGGCCCTGCAGATCACCGAGCAGGAGTCTCACCCTCCCACACTAAGGAGGGGCCCCTGGCTGCCTGCTGGTGCTGGGTCTGCCCCTAGGATCCCTCCCTCTTTCCACCATTCTCACCCTGTTACGATTTCTATTTCCCCCACCTCAAAATGGCAGCCTTTCCTTTTGAGAGAACCGGCACAGAGATCACTTTGAAATTTGGCGGACTTCCTCCTCTCAGAAGTGGGGACACTGCCTGCAAATTGCATCAAATTCCAACTGAAAATGAAAAAGTTAATTGACTTTTCCTTTGTTTTAAACAAATCAAACTTTCAAGGTGCGCTCTGTGAAAACCCCTAATCTAACTGTCTACAATATGGAAGGCTTCATCTGCTCTGGAGGGGCTGCTATGCCTGAAATTTTCATATCTGCAAATGACAAGCACTTTTAGCTGTTTTTAGATCCCCCATTATAATGAATAAGGGAAAAACAGCTTTGTGTTTTACAAATCTAATTCAGTCCTCCAGAATAACAAGTCAAATTGGAAAGTTAGAGTGGCTCCAAAACTGACTGGGCTGTTTCCCAAAACTACAGGTACAAGTTGAATCTTGTGGGTGGTGCACGCCTCTAAATTTATCTGGTAACAAGCCAGTTCTCTTGCTACGTGGAACAGGAAAGTTCTAATGGGTCATCGAAACAGTAAAAGGAGAGGGCCAAATGGATCCTGCGGGGGAAGGCATTTGATAACTTTCTCATGCTGACCAACTGAGCTTCAGCCATGGATAAAACCCGGGAAGTAGCAATGAGGAGCCTGTGCAAATCCATCTTTTTTAAAATACAAACAAACAAACTATGGATGAGATGGAAATCTAGTCAGGACAGGAAGCAATTGCTGTTGGTTGATGATATTTTCAAAAGCCAGCATTTGGGAGAGGATAATAGAATGAAGTTGCCGCCCTGGGCTCCTACTGGGAGGACGGGCGGGATATAAATCAAATAAATAAATAGTTTCCTTCAGGTAAACGGGCAACAGCAGTGAACAGGAAGTAAGGAGTATTTCACCCATTTGTAGATGGCACGTGCTGAGTGTGTTGACATTTAGCATGCTGTTGTGGGCAGGGCTGTGGAGTCGGAGTCGGAAGCAATTTTGGGTGGAGTCGGGAGTCAGTAGAAATGTTCCGACTCCGGCTTCAAAATAAAAACTTTCATAGGAATTTAGGAAAGTTTTCTTGTTCAGAAATTTTAATCAAATATATTTTATGTTCTATCAATCTAGCCTGATGATTCACGTGGTGGTGATGAAATGCCTTGTGCTACCATTTTACTACAGTAAATTTGTTATTACTAGTTAATATACATTTGCCATTTATGAAGGAGTCGGAGTCGGACAGTAGAAAAATAGAGGAGTCAGAGTCGAAGGTCTGGCGTACTGACTCCACAGCCCTGGTTGTGGGGAGGCTTTTCAGCTCTTCACAGCAATGTGGTGGCATTCAATGTGCACAAAGTTTTGTTGGCCTGTACGTGGCTGCACATGCATGGAGGACAGAGTGCATGATGGGAGCCTATGTGCCAAGATGGAGTGCTTGGTCTAGCATTGATAGAGTGAGCATGATGGAAACCTGGTGGAACAGAGAAAACCAGAGGGGCACAGTTATCCCTGGATAAAAACTAAATTGCAAGGACAGGGAAGAACGTGTTGGAGATGGTGTTGCTCTATACGTAAAGGAGGGCATTGAATTCAGCAAGCCATAAACCTCCAAAAAGGCAGAATCCTCCAAAGAATCATTGTGGCTGGTGGTGTTACCGCACCCCAAGCCCCTGATCAGAATGCCAAGGGAGATCTTGAGATGGAAAATGAAACTGTGGAAGCATCAGAAAACTAGGAAATATAGCAACGAGTGACTTCAACTATCCTGACATAGATTGGCTATCTAGATGTTCCAGCCAGGACAAGGAGGTGAAATTTCAAAGTGCCCTAAATGATTGTGCTCTACCAGCTGTTGGTCATGAGGCCAGCAGGAGTGCTGGAAACCCCTTGGGCACAGATGAGTACTTTTCTGGGTGCTGATGTGAGAGAAAGCTCTAGGGCCCTCCAGCTGTTACTGGACCCTTGCCGTTGTCCATGCTGGCTGGGGCTGATGGAAGGTGCAGTTCAAACTCTGGAGGGACATGGATTAGCCACTCTGGGCTACAGGAATGACAAAGAAAACGTGCAGCAGAATCCTGTGCAAGTTTACACGGAAGTAAGTCTTGCTGTGCCTGCTAGAGCTTAATCTCTAGTGAGTGTGTTAAGGGTGGCAGCCCAGTGACAGTCTTTGTCACTAACAACGAGCAGCAGAAAGGAACTGTGAGTTCTCAAATCCTTTTACAATAGCCACAAAAAGCACCAATAGAGATTTTAGTAATATGCAAATTTATTTAAATTGATCAGTTTAAAGGTAGATGACTAAGCCTCTAGAACAGCCTTTCCCAACCAGTGTGCCTCCAGATGTTGTTGGACCACAACTCCCATCTTCCTGACCATTGGCAATGCTGGCTGAGGCTGGTGGGAGTTGTGGTCCAACAACATCTGGAGGCACACTGGTTGGGAAAGGCTGCTCTAGAAATCCTTAAGTGACTGATAACCCTCATATAAATGGCACTACCTGTGGCACTAGTTTGAGACACAGGGAAATCGAGCACCAATATAAATCACATTTTCCTTGAAATCATGGAGCAGCTGCAGCCTTCTTCCCCAACCTAGAGTTCCCATTGACCCTGGCTGCTGTGGCCATGTGGTGATGGGGCTGATGGGAGCTGCAGTCCAAAACATCTGGAGGCCTCCAGGCTGCAATAGGAGTGCACGGGAGAAGGGCCAGGGTCTCTGCCTGCCGCCTCCCCCCTCCAGCAAGAAATAGCAGAGTGAGCTTTCCTAGGCTGTCAGAGAGCATCCTCTGCTGGGCAAAAGTGGCCATGTACCAAGCGGCAGGGGCTGAAAGCCCAATGGCAGCTGCTTCCAGAGGGGTGGAGGGCTCCCACTGTTGGTGCTAGTAAATCATTGTGCATCCACTGTAACCGCCAAGTATACCGCAAACGACTCACCACGCTATTGGGGACTTGGCTGTTTTTTTGTGTATTCATCCTGCTGTGTTCTGTCCATGCCAGTGGCTGTGAGGCAATTGCTGTGGGGAGAAATTTGTTTTGGTTGGCATTTAAAGGTGAAGCCCTGAAATTATCACTTCTTGAAACTATACGCAGACTGAAATACAACAGTTCTCTGAATTTTGCAATGCAGTTCTCCAGTCAAGTAATGCTTACAAAAATGCACATAACTAGGGTACAGTGTCCGTATAAATATATTACAAAAATGCATTATATTAGGGGAAATTAAATTGTAAAATGTTTATATTAGGAGAAATTCACACAGTATTTTTTTCCAAATATTTTTATTTTCAGGATGAACAACATACAGCAAATTATTTTATCTTGTACATGCGTTTCTCGAATAAACAACCAAACATAAAGGATAAACTTATGCAGTGTGGTTCTTTAAAGAGGTAAGGTTATTAAATAAATTTGTTGGAGAACAGCACTCATATTGGAACATCTTACTAACACCAACATTTTCATTAGAATGTATGTTCATAACCTCTCCACATAGTCCCATGTGTACATCGCGGACGAATGGCCCCTTCTTTTTTGTTAACAAAGTTGATGAAGGGAGACCATATTTTCTCAAACTTGTCATTTTTTGTTAAACCACAGACCACCCTTCTATACTGAGTAAAGAGTTCCGACAGTGCAATCTCCCACACTCTTTCTAACCAGCCTGAATGTGAGGCCCCCATAGGATCCCTCCAGCGCTTTACTATTGCCATATGGGCTGCAGTAAACAATAAAGCAATCAGCTCCCTATGTTTTACCTTAGAATTCAAATCACTTTTTAAAGATATCAGTGCCAACGATGGATCTTTAACTACATTCTGAAGTGTCACTTGGGATACATCAGTGAAGATACGCATCCAAAATTCAGACACCACCCCTCAGTGCCACCATAAATGCATTAATGTTCCTCGTTCACTGCATCCCCTCCAACATAAAGGTGACACATGACCTGTGATGTGAAAGAGTCTTACTAGGGTCCAGTTCCATCTTAATAGTGTTTTAATTGTTGCCTCTTGTATTCGGGCGGATGTTGTTTTCGGGGGGGGGGGGAGATGACCATAGATTATTCCATTTAGCTTCTTCTATTCAAATGTTTAGGTCATATTTAGTTGCTGTAAACCGCCCAGAGAGCTTCGGCTATGGGGCGGTATACAAATACAATAAATAAATAAAATCTTCCCAAGCCCAACAAAAGGTATCAATGTTTTCCGTTTTATCTTCAACAAGTATTATACAGCCACGAGAGTGGCTGTATACTATAGTCAGCAGGGCTTTTTCGCATTCTACCATGTTAAATGAAAATACCCCCCCCCCACTCCTTTCTGGTGCTTTGTATAGTCCCAGTTCAAAACAAACACTTACAAGTCTTATACTGTTGGATTCAGAATCGCTTGCTCTACAACTCTGGAAGTTTTCTTGGTGATACACAACCCCCCCACGGAGAATCCACAGGTTAAAGTGAAAAACGGGAGGAAAAAAACCTAGAAGCCATTTGGACTTTTTTTCTTGAAATTGACATAATCTGTTGTCGTTGATTACAACTCAGAGATGACTGTAAGGTATCCCTAATCAAATCCCTGAGCTTGCCCCATACACAGTACTTCATCTGAAATAGGTTTCAATTAAAAAAGGGCATGGTTTATTTTTAATTAAGTGATTAAAAAATGCCTTATAGTGGGTTATAACGTACCACATGCGCAGAAGAAAGACTTCTTTTGTTTCACTCTTTCTTCCCCTCCCCTTCCAGTTACTTGGAAGAAGCAGGGGAAGTCTGCTGCTGTGATTGGTGGGCAACAGACATGTGACTCACACTGGCCTGCTGAGCTTGAATCTCTTTGAGGAACCGAGAGAGAGAGAGAGAAAATGGCTGAAAATGGAGGGAGAAAGCAGCAGCAGGTGGGAGGTGAGTGGGAAAGAGTTAAAAAATGGGGGGGGGACTTTCTTTCTGTTGTTCTCCAGTCCTGTTTTAAAGCAATTAGGCAGGGCTTACTTAGGTATTACAGTTTTTTATTATGTAGGAAACTAATACTGATTTGTTTAAAATTAATACTGATTTTTTGCAATGACCAAGTGGTTTGACAATAAAGTATTGTTCGGCACAAACCCAACACGCGAGGCATCTCTGTCTCCTCAACTCGCATTCACCTGGGAGGGGTGCGGAGCAGTGAGCAATTTACCCCACTATCAGAGATCAAGCAAGCAAGACACAATTCCTTTGCAAAGGGGAACCCAATACTTACTAGCCCAAAGGCAGGTCAGCTTGGGAACCCGTTTATTTGATAGGTCAGAGAATATATAGATTTTACCCCGAAAGTTACAGTATGGGGAGAAGCGTCATGAACTACAAAGAAACATTTGATTGTCATCATAACTGAAAAACATGTACCGGAGGTGAAGGGTTGCAGAGGGAGAACAATAAGTAGAAACATCAAAACATCTTTCAGAATATGGGTATGCGTATTTCTCATGCCCTTGAGATAAGCGCTCTAAGAAAGGGAAAGAAATGCTGAGCTGGAGCCCTTAGCGATTAACCGGGCGCTTCTCGAATGACGACAAATTAATATTGCTAGACTTGCATGTAGCGGATTGTGGGGTAACAGGAGAACTTAAACAGTATAATACATGTTATTTTTGCAACTATAAGCGAAGCAATAAACTTCAATGTGAAACAGGAGTAAACGGGAAGAGTGGGGAGGGGAAGTTTCCAGCTTAAACTGGCTTTTATTCTGTGAGCCACTGGAATGCCAAAAGGGTTGTGTCATAGGGAAATAAACCGACATCTTAGGCTCAAGTCGAGTTAAGGCCACCTTGGTGCTGCTCCTTAATGTTTCCCGTGTTATCGTGAACAAGAGGCAAGGCATAGCTATGATGTTAAATGCACATTTGAATTTATAACCTAACAGTATTATATGGGCTGTATGTATTTATACATCTGCAGTGTGTGTATGGAGTCTTTCCAATAAGTCTGTGATTGTGTTGATGATTGGAAACCAAGGCAACTCACAACAAGAAATAAATCCCTTTAAAATCCAGTAACCATAAAGCAAGAATAAGCAGTTGGAAAACAGCCTAAAGAGGCATGATTCTGAATTTTGGGTTGGGTGAATGAAGTTTATTTATTATTTGATTTATATCCTGCCCTTCCTCCCAGTAGGAGCCTAGGACAGGAAACAAAAGTACTAAAAGCACTTTAAAACATCATAAAAACAGACTTTAAAATCTATTAAAACATCTTTGAAAACATTTTTAAAAGCTTTAAAAACATTTTTTTAAAAAAAGAAAAGGCTTAAAACATATTAAAAAGCAATTCCAACACAGACTCAGACTGGGATAAGGTCTCAGCTTAAAAGGCTTGTTGAGAGAACAAGTTCTTTATCACTTGAGGCTGTAGTTCTCTGCACACTTCCCAGTTTAGTAAGCCCCATTGAATACATTGGGACTTGCTTCTGAGTAAACAAACATTGGATTGCACTGTAAATATCAATTACAGATTGTGTAATTAATAAACATATTTGATAGTCATGTTTATATAAATATTTCTTCATACTGCGTCCCAATGAGTATTTGATTTCACACTATGGTTGTAGATGATTTTTTCTCTACATTTTAAGTGTGCCCTCTTCCTTGGGGTGGTCATGGTACTCTGTTGTTTTCATCTTGAGGGGAGGATAGGCTGAGAGATGGTGAGTAGCACATGGTCACCCAGTATACTTTATACTGCCTAGGAAAATGGCGGCTGAGACGGACGCTCAGTTGGGAGCTCCGCAATTCTTCTAAGAAAGAAAGCAGAAAAGACCTAAACAACTTTATGCCACCGCCTCTTATTATCATCTAATTGCTGTCGCCCCTGTTATTGCTGTTACCTGGTGCCGTCGCGACCCTACTGCCGTGTTACTGCTGGGGTATTGTTGCGGCTCTACATTGCTGGCGCTGCTTCTTGCCGCCTGCCGCTTGCGTGCGGACGTTGCCCGGCACCGCGGCCGCCGTTACGGGCTGTGCCGCTACCCGGAGGATCATCATCACTACGGCCTCGTGCTGCCACTGCAGCCGCCGCCTGCCGCTTGCGTGTGAATGTTACCCGTGGACATCACTGCTTGTGTGCGGGTGCTTCTCGTTGCCGCGGTCGCCATTGTGGGCTGTGTCGTCGCCGCCGCGGGTGTTGCTGTGCTTACGGCCGCTTACGGAAGACTATTGTGCAACCTTGGGCTGCCGCTGTTGCCATCTGCCCGCTGGTGTGCTTCGTCGCTACCTAGGACTCCGCCCCTTCGCCGGGTGTGCTGTCGTCGTCGCCGCCCACTTGTTTATGTGAGAGCTGCAGACGCTGCAGCTGTTATTACGGACTGTGTCGCTGCTGGGTGCCATCGCTGTGACTTTGTACTATCTATGGGCTGGCTTTGCCGCTGTTCGAGACGTCGGGGCCTTATCGTCATCCCGTCACTGTCGTCGCCACTGCCCCATCTTGTGGGTCGTGTCGCCACCCGGATCATCTTCATCACGACCTTGCGTCACCAACACAGCCATTGTTGCTGTTGTTGCCCCCTGCTGGCCGTTGCTGTCTGTTTTGCTGGCTGGCTTTGGATGCATATACCATCTCGCATTGGCATTATTGGGGTTTTATCATCACAACGGCTATCTGCATGGCACTGATACCATCTGTTATTAGTATAGCCATAAAATTAAATAGTGTGCTGGGTGATTGATGTATGATTGTGTAGTAATACATTAGGTTGATTGTATGAGTGTGAATAATTTTGATTCACATTTAAATACTGGAATGTATGGATGTGGAGAATTTTGGGATTTGAATTTTTAGTGCTGCATTCTTAATAGAGCAGCGAGCAGTCTCCGGGGGTTTGTGGTGGATTTTGTTTTTTGTTTTTGTTATTAGTAGGGTAGGCCTGTCCTCCAGGCAACAGGGATAGGGGCATGTGTAAACCAAGGGGGGAGGTGTCAGAGAAGGATGGGGACCAAGTCATACCAAGGTTGGGCAGCAGGCACTGGATTGATGCTAGGGGAGGACCACGTCAGGTTAGAGGAACAAGGGATAGATGCGTAATATCCATCCCCTGTTCCGGGTCTGCCCAAACCCAGAAGTCAACTGGGGGACGCAGGATTCCTACCGACCTTCGACTGCTGCTGTGTAATGCCAGGTCTGTAACGCAAAAAAATCTATCATCCATGATATGATTCTGGATGAGTGTGCAGACCTGGTGTGTATCACAGAAACCTGGTTGGACGAGGCCTCAGCACCCATTCTTGGGGCCATGTGTCCACCAGGTTTCCATTATGCGCAGCAACCGAGGGTCGGAAGGCGGGGAGGGGGTGTGGCAGTCATCTACCAGGAGTCTCTGGTCTTCACCAGGCCTCCGCTCCCAAGGACCAAGTTTGTTGACTGCATGTACTGGAGGTTGGGCCCGAAGGGCAGTTTAGGGATCCTGCTTGTGTACCGCCTGCCCCGCTGCACGGCAGACTCCCTGACCGAGGTGCTTGAGGTGGTCTTGGATGTACGAACGCTGTCCCCAGAATTGTTAGTATTGGGAGACTTCAACGTGCATGCCGAGACCACTCTCATTGGAGCCCCTCGGGATTTCCTAGAAACCATGGCTTCTTGGGAACTGTGCCTTAGTAATACTGAGCCCACACATGTAGCCGGTCATGCTGTCAACCTCGTATTTGTCCTGGGAGTGGAGGGGAGTGGTCTGAAGTTGGGGGCTATTTCTTCGACCCCCATGTCATGGTCAGACCACTATCTGGTGAACTTTGTTCTCTCAATGCCACACACCCTCTGCAGGGGTAAATGACTTATTAAAATGGTCCGCCCCAGGCGCCTGATGGATTCCTGACTGCCCTTGGGGAATTGGAACCTGCTGAAGGTCGCCTGGTCGAAACACTGGTGATGGAATGAGGGAATCACCAGTGCATTAGACCGGGTGGCTCCGAAACGTCCTCTCCCCCTGAATAGAACTCAGACAGCACCGTGGTACACACCCCGGTTGCGTAGTCTGGGACAGGAGGTCAGACGACTAGAACGCCAGTTGCGGAAATCCCATTCTGAAGATGTCCGAACACAGGTTAGAGCAGCAATAGCTGCCTACCAGGTGGCAATAAAGGCAACAAAGAAGGATTTCTTTGCTGCCTCTATTGCATCCGCAGAGTGCTGTCCCAGGAAGCTGTTCCAGGTGGTCCGAAGCCTGGTCGGTCCAGTCGCTCAGGAACCCCTGGAACATTCTAAGGCTTCCTGTGACAAATTGGCAAAGCACTTTGCGGATAAAGTCGAACATCTAAAGAACTCGATTCCATACGCCGTGGATGCGGTAGATGATCCTGAGTTGGCCAGCTGCAATCCGGTTTTATGGGATCTGTTTCGGCCTCTTCCTTCTGAGGATGTGGACAAGGTACTTTCAACTGTAAAGCCTACCACCTGTCTGATTGATCCTGGCCCATCATGGTTCCTTGTGAACTGTAAAGAAAGATTGGGCGAATGGATTAGGGTGGTGGTAAATGCATCCTTGAAGGAGGGTGTAATGCCACCGGCCCTCAAGGAGGCAATTGTAAGACCTATCTTGAAAAAATCCTCCTTGGATCCCCAAGTTTTGAACAACTTTCGCCCTATTTCGAATTTACCATTCTTGGGCAAGATCATTGAGCGAGTGGTGGCAAATCAGCTGTCAGCACACTTGGAGGAAACGGATTATTTGGATCCATACCAATCGGGTTTCAGGACTGGACATGGTACTGAAACAGCCTTGGTCGCTTTGGTTGATGATATGAGGAGGGCTATGGATAGGGGAGAATTCACCTTCCTTGTCCTCCTGGATCTCTCAGCGGCTTTTGATACCGTTGACCACGGTATCCTGTTAGATCGCCTGGGAGGGTTGGGAATAGGAGGCACTGTTTTACAGTGGTTCCGTTCCTTTCTCTCTGACAGGCATCAACAGGTAGCATTGGGGGATGAGATTTCAGACCCTTGGTCTCTCACTTGTGGAGTGCCACAGGGTTCTATTCTCTCTCCCATGCTATTTAACATCTATTTAAAACCGCTGGGTGGCATCATCAGGAGATTTGGGCTGCAGTGTCACCAATATGCTGATGACACGCAGCTCTATCTCTCGTTTAAATCTTCACCGGAGTTGGCTGTGGAGACCTTGTCCAAGTGCCTGGAATCCGTGAGTGGATGGATGGGAAGAAACAGGCTGAAGCTCAATCCTGATAAAACCGAGGTACTGCTTGTGGGTGACGGGAAAGTTGGGTATTGTTGACCTGGAACTCAATGGGGTAAGATTGCCCCTGAAGGATCAGGTCCGCAGCCTCGGGGTTATTCTTGATTCCAAGCTGTCCATGGAGGCTCAGATTTCGGCAGTGAGCCGGGCAGCTTGGTATCAGTTACACCTGATACGGAGGCTGCAACCCTACCTCCCTGCTCATCAGCTCCCACTGGTAGTGCATGCACTGGTCACCTCTCGACTGGACTACTGCAATGCGCTCTACGTGGGGCTACCCTTGAAAACGACCCGGAAACTACAGCTGGTACAAAATGCGGCGGCCCATTTGCTTACAAATAGCCGCCGCCGTGATCACATTACGCCGGTGTTAGTTCATCTACACTGGCTTCCAGTTGCTTTCCGGGCCCAATTCAAGGTGTTGGTATTAACCTTTAAAGCCCTATACGGTCTCGGCCCAGTTTACCTGAAGGAGCACCTCCAGTACCACCAACTTAGCCGCCTGACTAGATCAGCCACGCAGGGCCTTCTCTCAGTACCACCAACGAAAACAGCTAGGTTGGTGGGAACTAGGGAGAGGGCATTTTCAGTGGCGGCCCCCACTCTCTGGAACTCCCTCCCGTTCGATCTTCGACATGCCCCTTCCCTGGATGCATTCCGCCGAGCATTAAAAACCTGGCTCTTTGGACAGGCCTTCGGGACCTCCGGGGTGGGCTAAGCTTTTATCACTATTACTGAACGCCCGTTGTTTACATACTGTTTTATGCTGTAATTTAATCCTTTATTGTCGACTGTATTGTATTGCTATGTATTTTAAATTGTATTTTAAATTGTATTTTACTGGAATTTAATTGTGTACGTCGCCTAGAGTGGCTTTGGCCAGATAGGCGACACAAAAATTAAATTATTATTATTATTATTATTATTATTATTATAGCTCATTTCCATTTTGAAAAATTAATTAAAACGATTTACATGCAGGCAAAGTTGATTAAGTAGATCAACACATTTAAAGCACATCCAACTCACATTTAAAGCCCATGACTTCGCCTAAAGAATCCTGGGAAGTGTAGTTTCCCCCTCACAGTTATAGTTCTCACCACCCTTAACAAATGAAAATTCCCATGATTCTGTGGTGGGATTCATATGCTTCAAATGGGTGTTGAATGTACTATAAATAAATGTTGTAGGTATGATGTGCATTCAAGAGTGAATTGCAAAGAAAATTTTTAAAAGATACTTTTTTGAACAGGGGGAGGGTTGTAGCTCATAGTTAGGGCATATGCTTAGCCTTGTATGGCATGGGACCACAATACCTGATGCAACGCCTCTCCCGATATGAACCTACTCGTACACTGCGCTCAGCATCGAAGGCCCTCCTCCGGGTGCCTACTCAGAGAGAAGCCCGGAAGGTGACGACAAGAAAAAGGGCCTTCTCAGTGGTGGCCCCCGAATTATGGAATACTCTTCCTGATTACATGCGCCTGGTGCCAACATTATTATCTTTCCGGCGCCAGGTAAAAACCTTCCTCTTCTCCCAGGCATTTTAGTATTTTAGCTTTTTAGCATTCTAGCATTTCTGCATTTCTGCATTTTAGTATTTAATATGCATTTAATATGTGTTTAATTATCTGGAAAAAAAAATTGATAGATATATTTCTTAAAGAATTGAAACCTCTCTTTGACTTTTTGTGGAAAGAATAAAGTAATGTTTATGAGATTTGATGATTAAGTAAGATAACTACTGGAGGAAAGTGATTTTATAATATGACTTAAGAGACAGGATTGTTATATATTATAGACTTATAACTGATTTGATCTTTGACAAATGGGAAGTCAATATTTTACTCTTTATTTTTTATTTTTGTTTTTTTTTTCTTTTTTTCTTTTTGTTTAACTATTTTTGATTTTGTTTTTTGTCTTCGAATGTTTTATGATTTCGTCTTGTATGTTTTATGAAAATCTGAATAAAAATTATTGAAAAAAAAAAATATGTGTTTAATTATGTCTTAACATTTGTATAATTAACTTATTTTAATTGATATGTGGTTTTTAATTGTATGTTACTGGTTTTGTTTGTTGTAAACTGCCCAGAGAGCTTCGGCTATGGGGCGGTATATAAATTTAATAAATAAATAAATACAAGGTCCAAAATTCAATTCCTGGAAAAGACTATTGCCTGGAATCCTGGACAGCCAATATTAGTCCATGTCATGAGTACTGAGTTAGATGGTACAAAGTGGCCTGAGTCAGTATAAGGAAGATTCCTTGGTTCCTAAAATTTGGAAGAGACTCAAGGGCCACAGTGACCCCAACATTTATTGATGTATTTTTATTTACAACATTTATATACCGCTTTAGTGTAAAAAATCTCAAAGGTGTTTACAGAAAGACTTAAAACAATAAAATTATTGGCAAAAGCGTTAAGGACAGATATTTTAAAAAGTTCAAAATAATAAAACCAACAATGAGTTAAAAACAGATTTAAAAACACAATAGCTTCTACATGCCTGGCGAGGCTTGCCTCAAGAAAACTGATTTTAGCAGGTGCTGAAAAGAGGCGTCTGCCTAATGTCAATAGGCAAGGAGTTCCAAAGCATAGGTGCTGCCACTTTACAGGACTGATTTCTTACAAGGGCAGAACAAGTACTATGTGGCACCCATAACATGGAAAGCACAGCTTGAACTTGTCCTTTTAGCAAATCAGCAACCAATGCCGATTTCAGAGCAGAGTTATTACCGTATATTCCGGCGTATAAGACGACTGGGCGTATAAGACGACCCCCAACTTTTCCAGTTAAAATATAGAGTTTGGGATATACTCGCCGTATAAGACTACCCCTGCTTATGACATGCAGGTACTTAGCAGGAAAACTGTCACTTACAAACATAAGGCTGTTTGTCATCAAACATGTAAACATAAAACAGTGCAAGTGGATTAAACTTTTCCTAATTCACTCTAAAGCTGAAAGGAAGGAAATTCCCTAACGGCTCTCAGGGAGACCGCGGCTGCGGCTCCTTTCGTTTTTTCCCCCAGTAAATTGCCTACGGCTTTCAGGGAGGCTGCGGCTGCGGCTCCTTTTGTTCTCTGGCGGCTGATGGAGCTCTAATCAGGAGCTTGCGATCGCGGCTTCCTGGCCCGCTCCGCGGCATTTTTTCCTGACTTCTTCGGCTTACTTACATAAGGAGCCTGTACATACGGCTTCCTTTGCCTCCTGAAGCTCAGTGACGTTACGGGAGACCGCGGCTGTGGCTCTCCCATCCCTACATAAAAAGCCTGTGCATACGGCTTCCTTTGCCTCCTGAAGCTCAGTGACGTTACGGGAGACTGCGGCTGCGGTTCTCCCCCCCCTCAGCAAGCCACCTAGAATTAACTGAGAGCTTGCGGCTGCTGCTCTCAGTATTGCTGCCACTTTACCTTTTTCACGGCAGCTCCAGAGTCTGCAGCTGCGGCTCTGTGTCAGAGCCCCTATCTGGGGGGGTTGCTCCGCCTCCCCTGGCTCGTCTGCGGCATCTTAAGCCTACCGCAACTGCCTTTAGAGCCCGCAGCTGCGGCTCATTCTTTCCCTTGTTTGCTGAGCCCAATCGTGCAAAAGGCTTGGAAGTTTCAGCACCCGCCTTATAAGACGACACCCGGCGTATAAGACGACACCCGACTTTTGAGAAGATTTTCCTGGGTTAAAAAGTCATCTTATACGCCGGAATATACGGTATGTGCTGATAGGATCTCACTCATGTTAGCAATTGTGCTGCAGCATTCTGCGTTAACTGCAGTCCCCAGGTCAGGTTGTGCTGCATGGGGATTTCTGTGACCTTGGCTGACTGGCTGCTAGGTTTTTTTTAGTTTGGGTTCTTGGTTATGAATCCTGACTGGTTGTGGGATGCAGAGTTTTCTGCCTTATTCATAGGAATCTTGTTGTGGTTGGTATGGTATTGCATTTAGGAAAGTGTTACTGGCTTTTGTGTTGTTGTTTTTTCTATTTGCATTTCACTTATCTTTAACCTCACTCTGTTACAGCCATAGAAGCAACAGCAGTGGTTCCATGTGCACAGGACAACCCCCTTAAACCCATTGATGATGCAGGGGCATCAAATATTTGCAGTTAGTGTAATATCATATTACACTAATGAGGTGGCCAAGTGGTTTTTCTGTTTGTGACCAGTAGTGCAGTAGCAAATTAAAAAGTGCAGGGTCTCTTCATGATAGTCACAGCCATGCCCCTCCTTCTTTTTTTGCTGCTGGGTTGAGAATAAGATCCTTTTTAATGCCTTCTCCTATAACAACAGACGTCCCTAGCTCAGTGCTGACTGACAAGATTTCAGTTAAGGATCTCTCCCAGCCCTTATTGGAGAAGCTGGGTATTGAATGTGGGGACTTTTGCATGCAAAGCATGTTCTCTACCACTAAGCCATGACCCTCTTGTAAAGATAAAGGCATTCTTGATGGTAATATAACATTTAAAATACACTGCTGAACTATTTCTGTTACTGCTGGTGCTAATTTGCACAGGATCCCATCTCTTACCTCCCGGATTAAAAAGCAGGGAAATTCACTAAGAGGAAAAAAACCTTGCGGTTTAAGAATGTACCTATAGCCCACAGCTATTTCTATCAAACTTTAAAAAGCAGGGAAATTGGGCAGCTATAGTGAATGCACCAGGGGAGCAGGAGACCTGACCTCCTCTCTGAGATATTGGACTGCCCTACAAATTGGTCAAAATGCAAACACCATTTGGGTTGGTCTTTCACAGTCCAATCCACTTCCTGTGTAGCTTGGAAGAATTTGGTAATGTCCCTCTGAGCATATGGTGAGTGGTGGCAACACCTGCAATCAGCCCAAATAACAGAAACAAGACATGTGCTGTGCTGATCTTGTTTTAGCAGGGAGGAAGCAACATTATTCAGACAGTTGATACCGTTGAGATGGTCACTTTGAATATGTCTGATTTCCTTTGCAATTTTAGTGAAGTTTCCTATAGGAAATCATTTTCTTTTGTTTCTATTTCTGCAAATATGTGAAGTACAGCCACACTTTGCAAAATTTACACTAAAAAAACTACAAACAATAATGGCACTGACTTCTGCAGAATAGTCTCCAGTGGACCTCAGGAGTGTCTCAGTTTGCACAAGATAAAACAGTGGGAGGTGAAATATATTCTAACAAAATGCTAGGTGTGCTCTATGTTTTTAATTGACCGTGCCCACCTTGCCTTAAATGAAGTGGTTTAAACATAGCAGGCTGAAAACATGCATCCTCTTTTCCCCAACAGCTAGAGTCACTGCTGAAGTAGCAACATATTAGAATTAGTCTGATTTTACATCAAGCTACAGTTTCAGATTCAACTGTTAAAGCACCCAAAATAGAAATAGAACATAACCTCCAATTTGAAACACAAAAGGCTCTCTTCACCATCATATGACACTGATCACTAAAAAGGCTTTGAAATTAATAAAGATAAATTTGACACAGATTTCTGGGATGAATAATGAGGAAAATAAAATGTTCTAGTTTAGATTCTCTGTACAAACAGTAGTAACACAGACAAGAAGCAAAGTAAGAAGAACACCAACAAACATATAAAAATATAATTCTCTGTCTTTGGAGATTGCAGGTGTTGCCACCACTCACCATATGCTCAGAGGCACATGTTACCAAATTCTTCCAAGCTACACAGGAAGTGGATTGGACTGTGAAAGACCAACCCAAATGGTGTTTGCATTTTGACCAATTTGTAGGGCAGTCCGATATCCCAGAGAGGAGTTCAGATCTCCTGCTCCCCTGGTGCATTCACTATAGCTGCCCAATTTCCCTGCTTTTTAAAGTTTGATAGAAATAGCTGTGGGCAGAGCTTGGAAGTAACTAGTTACAAGCAACGAATTACTTGTAATTCATTACTTTTTTGAATAACGAGTGGGTAATTCCTTTACATTTTGATTGTAATAGAACTAGGAGTAATTTTACTACTTTTGTGGAGTAATTGTAACGTTTCCAGAATTACTTTTGGGCATTACTTGGGGGGGAGCAGGGGAAGTCTTCTGCTCCTCTGATTTGTGGATGAAAATCATGTGCCTCAAACTGGGCTTCTGTGCATTGTCGCTCTTTCCTCATGCTCTGTGGATGGGCAGGAGGCAATGAGGGAGGAGGCAGAGAGTGAGACGGGGTGGAGTAGCGAAAACAATTATTTAAAAAAAACGGATGGTGGTGGTGAAGAATGGAGTGGAAGGAAAAAGGAACCGGAGGTCAAGAACATGGATAAAGGAGGAGAAGGAGGCCGCAGCAGAATGGAGATAAAGAACTGTGGAGGTGAAAGATGACAGTGTGTGTGTGTGTGCGTGCGTGCGTGTGTGTGTGTGTGTGAGAGAGAGAGAGAGAGAGAGCGCATACTGTGTTTGCACTTGGCACACAAAGTGGCCTCCACCACCCTGTCTGGCTACTGTGCTGCATTTGCAGTATTTTAACTTTTTTGCATCTCAGGGGAAAATGTTTGCTTGGGTTACTATTTTATGAATGGCTGCCCATGACAGATGTAAAAAGGGAACTTCTTGGAGAGGGGGCTGTCTTGGAATTAATTTGATTTGAACCCACAGGATATATTTCCATTGATGATATGTATCATTTGGTTTAATTGAAATGCATCATAGTATAGCTGTAGATTAGGCATAGCTAAACCACCTTTGTTTCGGTCTATATAATGCAGATTTAAGAAGTCTGCTACACTTTCCACAATGAACAAAATCATTGAGTAGCATTTGCCAGGTGTTTATACTTTTGTCTTTTATGTGGATAGGCAGGGTTTGGAACAAAAATATTTTGGAAGAATAGACATCTTGACCGCCGCTATCCTTCCTAACCAGGAGAGATTAAGGCATTTCCAAGAATATAACTCATTTAATTGTAAATATTACCAAAATTTCTTCCATGCTATTGGTTGAGGTCTTTTGGAATAATTACTCCAAGGTAACGAAAATATAGCATGGAACCCCAATGGATGGTCCAAAAATTTGATATCTCTCCCATTTAGGCATATTTAGAGGGAGGACTGGCAACTTAGAATAATTAATTTCCAGGCCTGCCACTTTATGGAAATCTTCTAGGACTGTCTTTAACGGTGATAGAGCCTTCAGTGGGTCTCTCAGCATTAAGAGCATGTCGTCGGTGAATAAATTAATTCTGTGCTCTACTCCCCTAACACTCAGTTTATTTCCGTATGGGATCTAATATTATTTGCCAGTACTTCAATAACAAGTGCAAACAGCAGGGGTGACAATGGGCACCCCTTGTTTGTGCCTCTACAAAGCTTAATACTTGAGGAGTCTAGCCCATTGATGCCTATTATCACCTTTGACTCTGAATAACACTGGTGGATGAGATGTAAACATTTCTCCCCAAAATTCATGTCATATAACATTCTAGGAAGCTCCATTCTATCCTATCAAAGGCCTTAAAAGCATATAGCGATATCAGGGCTGCCTTCATTTTCTTATTGGTAATCTCATGGACTATGTTTAATAACACCCTTTGAATGGAGTCCACTATGTTACATTGCGGAATGAAACCCATCTGGTCTGGGGAGATATAGTTCCCAATAAACACATTTAAACGAGCTACCATAACTGCAGACAATAATTTTGTGTCTATGTTGATTAGGATGTCAGTCTATACGAGCCTACTATAGTGGGGTCTTTGCCTGGTTTCAATACCACTGCAAGCCTGGAGTGCTGCCATGTTTCTGGTATCCTGCCCCCTGATAATATGACATTGAGCAGTTTAGTGAGCCAAGGTATTAACTCATTACTGAAGGCTTTGTAAAATTCTCCTGAGAAGCCGTCAGGCCCCGGAGACTTCCCAGTCTTGAGTTGTTGTTTTTAATGCCTCTCACTTCATCTTCAGACACTAGACCTTGCAAGAATTCCCTGTGCTCCTCTGGCAGTCGGCTTATCTTAGTAGCATTTAGATATTTTTGTATAGCAGTGACATCAGGTCTATCTGAGGAGTACAGGGAGGTATAAAAGTTCATGAACTCCTGCATAATGTCTCTAGGGTTTGAGAGCAGATCCCCCCTTTTATTGTATATGCTACATATGTTTCTTGAGTGCTTCCTTTTGAGTGCATGGGTCAACAGTTTAGAGGACTTATCCCCAAACTCATAGCACTTACTTCTGGTGTGAGCCATTCGAGTGTAAATTTTCCCTGTCTCCAGGCATTGTAATTCTGTGCTTTTTGCTACTAATTGACTATAGACCTTCTTAGACAATGTTTTTTTAAAATGTCATCAAGAATACCTATATATTTTATTAATACTTCTGTTTTGCTTTCTCGTATTTTTCTCAATCTGACTCTCTCATTATTGCTATGGCCACGTGCCACTGACTTCATTGCATCCCATAGTACATGTGTTCCCATGCCTGGTGTGTCATTCTCCTGGAAGTAATGCTGTATCACCTGTTTAATGTTGGCTCGAGATACTGCATCAGCAAGTATCTCCGTTGGGAAGTACCATCTTCAAGATCTCTTGGTACAATCTGCCCAGCCAAAGTCTAGCAAAACTGGCACGTGATCAGACACTGTGATGGTATCGATGGCCAATTGTGAGATCATAAATCTGTTGATGCGAATAGGTAATTGATGCATGAAAAAGACTGATACCTGAAAGAGAAGAATGTGTAGTCATGTGTGGTAGGATGTTTCTCCTTCCATGTATCTATCAGGCCATGATTGCTAAAGAGTTTTTTAGTCTTGATCCTTGTTTTGTGGGTTTCGCTATAGGGGTGCTCCTAGCAATGGTTTTATCGAGGCATGCATTCAAATCACCTCCTAGGATGATTGCTCCTTGATGAAATAGTTGAGAGACAGCATCTTTTATAAATTGTTCTTGCTCTGTTTTGGGGCCATAAATTGAGCCTAACATTAGCTGAAGCAGACCAAGTGAGCTTCTGACAAATAGGTAGCGCCCTTGTGGATCTGCCAAAGAGATCTGCCAAAGAGGGCACGTTTTGGCCAACAGTATAGCTACACCTCGTGCCTTGGAGGTACCTGAGCATAATACTGGTTGCCTAGCCAAGAGCTCTTGAGCAATTTAACTTTAGGCTTGCAATGTTGATGGGTTTCTAGCAGTAGCAGCACGTCTGGTCGTTTTCGTTTAAGCAGCGCTTCTATTCAGGCCTGTTTCACAACATTGCCAAGACCACTGACATTAAATGATAGGACTCTCAAGTCGAAAGATTCTTGCCTAGCCATTATGATTCCTGCACCTGGTGAACGCCTCTATTTAACGTAGCAAGGAATGTTGCAACTCTCCACACTGAACCAAAAGCAACTATGAATTGAAGGACCATCGAACTTGGTTCCAAACTAAATTTACTATGCCTAGCAAGATGATACCTGCCTTCTGAGCAGGTATTGTAGGTCTGTTTGGGGGCTCGACCACATCTCTCAGCTTCTCCCAAAATGATGGGGGTAGCATAGTTACTTTATTATTTTTTTTAAAAGGTGGGGGGGAATCCAATAAATCCCTCCCAACTATGGGACAGTTGATGTCAGCCTTTATAAATTGTTGCATGAAGGCAGCTTTATGATGTAGTTCAAAAAACTGTCTTGTCTATGTGGGAAATAGAATGAGTCAGTAGCAGTCACTGTAAATAGATGGGATTATTAGATCTTTACTTTTTCCCCTTTCATTTCCTCTGACCCTGCCATGAAAGCCTGTTATCTCTATTGTCTTCTCTTCCTGCCCTTGAATTAATCATTTCAGGTACAGCTACTTTAAGCTCCATGAACAGGTGCTTCACAGAAATGAGGGGATTGGTAAAAAGAAAGCTGAAAAACAAAGTCCAGAGGGTCACATCACTCAAAAATGCTTGGAAGTTGTTTAAAAACACTATATTAGAAGCTCAACTGGAGTGCATACCGCAGATCAGAAAAGGTACTGCCAGGGCCAAGAAGATGCCAGCATGGTTAACGAGCAAAGTCAAGGAAGCTCTTAGAGGCAAAAAGCCTACCTTCAGAAAATGGAAGTCTTGTCCGAATGAACAAAATAAAAAGGAACACAAACTCTGGCAAAAGAAATTCAAGAAGACAATAAGGGATGCTAAAAAAGAATTTGAGGAGCACATTGCTAAGAACATAAAAACCAACAACAAAAAATTCTATAAATACATTCAAAGCAGGAGACCATCTAGGGAGGCGATTGGACCCTTGGATGATAAGGGAGTCAAAGGTGTACTAAAGAACGATAAGGAGATTGCAGAGAAGCTAAATGAATTCTTTGCATCTGTCTTCACAGTGGAAGATATAGGGCAGATCCCTGAACCTGAACCAACATTTGCAGGAAGGGATTCTGAGGAACTGAGACAAATAGTGGTAATGAGAGAGGAAGTTCTAGGCTTAATGGACAATATAAAAACTGACGAATCACCGGGCCCGGATGGCATCCACCCGAGAGTTCTCAAAGAACTCAGATGTGAAATTGCTGATCTGCTAACTAAAATATGTAACTTGTCCCTCAGGTCCTCCTCCGTGCCTGAGGACTGGAAAGTGGCAAATGCCCGCTGTCAAGAGTTTGCACAGCACTTTGCAGATAAAGTCGCTCAGATTCATTCCGACTTAGACGCTATAATTGATACAGTCTCAGGGGATGTAACTTTGGCTCCTGTCTGTCCAGTAATGATGGATTCTTTTCAATTTGTACAGCCCGAGAATGTGGACAAGATCCTTGGAGAGGTGAGAGCCACCACATGTCTGCTAGACCCTTGCCCTTCCTGGCTTATAAAAAGTGCCAGAGAGGGACTGGCTGAGTGGGTGGGGGGAGTGGTTAATGCCTCCTTACACCAAGGCAGAGTTCCAGGTTGCCTAAAGGAGGCAGTTGTAAGGCCTTTGTTAAAAAAAGCCCTCCCTGGACCCCTCCATAATGGATAATTACCGGCCAGTGTCCAATATTCCATTTTTGGGTAAGGTAATAGAGCGTGTGGTGGCCTCCCAGCTCCAGGGATTCTTGGATGAAACAGATTATCTGGATCCATTTCAATCTGGTTTCAGGCCTGGTTATGGGACGGAGATGGCTTTGGTCGCCTTGGTGGACGACCTACGCAGAGAACTGGACAGGGGGAGTGTATCCCTGTTCGTTCTGCTGGACCTCTCAGCGGTTTTTGATACCATCGACCATAGTATTCTTCTGGGCCGCATTGCTGGGATGGGACTTAGGGGCACTGTTTTGCAGTGGCTCCATTCCTTCCTGGAGGGACGAACCCAGAAAGTGGTGCTGGGGGATTCCTGTTCAACCCCTTGGCCATTGACCTGTGGGGTCCCTCAGGGCTCAGTTTTATCCCCTATGCTATTTAACATCTACATGAAACCGCTGGGAGAGGTTGTCCGGGGGTTTGGGGTTCGGTGTCATCAGTATGCTGATGACACCCAACTCTATGTCTCCTTTCCACCTAATTCCAAGGAAGCTGTCTTGGTTTTAAACCAGTGTCTGGCATCAGTGGTGGACTGGATGAGGGTGAACAAATTGAAGCTTAATCCAGACAAGACAGAGGTGCTCCTGGTCAGTCGTAAGGCGAATCAGGGAATAGGGATAAGAACATAAGAAGAACAAATGCGGCCGCATTTGGAATACTGTGTACAGTTCTGGTCGCCTCATCTCAAAAAGGATATTCTAGAGTTGGAAAAGGTTCAGAAGAGGGCAACCAGAATGATCAAGGGGATGGAGCGACTCCCTTACGAGGAAAGGTTGCAGCATTTGGGGCTTTTTAGTTTAGAGAAAAGGCGGGTCAGAGGAGACATGATAGAAGTGTATAAAATTATGCATGGCATTGAGAAAGTGGATAGAGAAAAGTTCTTCTCCCTCATAATACTAGAACTCATGGACATTCAAAGAAGCTGAATGTTGGAAGATTCAGGACAGACAAAAGGAAGTACTTCTTTACTCAG
Organism: Rhineura floridana; assembly: GCF_030035675.1. Classification (NCBI taxonomy): domain Eukaryota; kingdom Metazoa; phylum Chordata; class Lepidosauria; order Squamata; family Rhineuridae; genus Rhineura; species Rhineura floridana. The sequence goes on from NC_084495.1 coordinate 877,617, forward strand.
CGCATAGTTAAACTATGGAATTTGCTCCCACAAGATGCAGTAATGGCCACCAGCTTGGATGGCTTTAAAAGAAGATTAGACAAATTCATGGAGGACAGGGCTATCAATGGCTACTAGCCATGATGGCTGTGCTCTGCCACCCTAGTCAGAGGCAGCATGCTTCTGAAAACCAGTTGCCGGAAGCCTCAGGAGGGGAGAGTGTTCTTGCACTCGGGTCCTGCTTGCGGGCTTCCCCCAGGCACCTGGTTGGCCACTGTGAGAACAGGATGCTGGACTAGATGGGCCACTGGCCTGATCCAGCAGGCTCTTCTTATGTTCTTAGGGTGCCTCTGGCTTTCATGGGTGGTCTGTGCTATTGGAGCATGGAGGGGGTGGAGTTTTTGTTGGTCTTGGGGCCCAAGGGGATCCCCGTTCCTCCCACCTGCTGGAGCCAGCCCTTTGCCTCCTTGTAATGTCAGGTGTCCATGTGGTTCATTCTGCCTCTCAGCTCATACAGAGGAATTTTGTGCTGGACATGCACCATGTTCACTTGCTCTTGGCGACCGAGTCAGACAACCTTTTCTTCATATACAGTCTGGTTGCTCGCAGCAGTTGTCCATTGCTGGTTATTATGAGGTTCAAACCAGGAGTCCTGCAGATAAGGCCCTGAGTTCCCCTCTTCCTGTGCGTCTAGGCTGGCTGGCCAGAGGTGGGAGCTACAAGCAATTACTCCTGGCTAGGGAGGAAAGTCAGACAATGCCAAAGGGCCAATCTGGTTCCACCATCAGCTATAAAGCTCCTGGTTTCAGGTTGCCATCCCTCTGTTCAGACAACGTTGTCACTCAGGGAGGCCAGCAGGGTCTATCACTAGTAGGTGACTGAACTTCCAGCATATTGCCTTCTTGCTACTGTCTGCCTGAACATCTGGTCATTCTGTCTTTTGGGTCCTTGATGTCAAAACACCTTCCACCAACCTGGTGTAGTCTAAATGCTTTGGATTACAACTCCCATCAGCCCTAACTCATGCTGGCTGGGGCTGATGGGAATTGGTTCAAAACTTCTGGAGGGTACCAGGTTGGCAAAGGCTACTTTTAGATCAATGGGTGGGAAAAGCCTGGTTGGATGAGGAGGTCACAAATTAGCAGAAGTTCATGCATCTTTTGGGGAAACAGCCATGTAGACTCAATTGTGCGTCGTCAGTGGCTTGCACAAAGAAGCTTAATAATAAACATTGTTAAATGGATTCCCCATGAAAAGGAGGAAACAGGAAGCATCCGATGGAAATTTCAAAGCAGGAGAATCAGTCTCCAAGATGCTGAAGAGCAACATTTTTTATTTATGCCCAATGTGCTTTGGGCCAAAAGGGCCATTCCAGAAAAAAAGACAAAACTACAATTAATAAACTGTAGTTAAAACATTGAAGAAAACCTTTAAAATGCAATCTCAAAAGTCACATATTTATACAATCCTCATTATCTTTCCATTATTAACGTCATTCTCATAAAGACTCTTGACAGTAACTCTGACAATGTTGCTTTTTCCATATACAGTAACAGACACAATAACTAACCTGTTTCCTTGCAAACAGCTTAAAACCATCCATTTTAACGTCATTGCAAGACAAAACTAGGGGAAACACAGCAAAATGCACGAATGAATACTTTAGGCAAAAAACTCAAATATCATCATTAGTAAAAAGGTTAGGGAACATCACTACATAGCCAATTATATAATTTGCTCTAGGTAAAAACTGCAGTTTTGCAGTAAAAACTGAACTCCCAATTTCCTATGAAGTATTATCTTACAACTCTTCTACCTGACATAGTCTTAAAAATTATTAACATGGGGCAGGGGGAATCTAATACTTCATTCAGATCTCGCGGGGCTATGATTTTCAAAATCCACTACTTCTCTTTTTTTAAGTAACAAGAAATCATTTGCTTGATTGGCTTTCCTAGCCACCCAGAACTGTAATCCTGCTGTCTCAGAAGTGGCTAACTGGAGGGCACCAATCATCCTCTGCCTGTCCTTGAACCTTATATTGCAAAGGCATTCTCCTAGTCTTCTTGTTAGCATCCTGGATGTTTTATCCCCATAAAATATCTTATGGGGATGTCAGCTCCTTTGGTTGTGGTGCCACAGAGAGGGGTGGGGGTGCTGTTCCCCTGAATCACTGCAGCATACCAGGACAGAGAGGGGGAGGTGGTGGTGATGCCAACTGGCCCAAACATGCTGGCAGGAGTGCCAGATTGGATCCACGAGCATGTACATACTGGGGTGTCCTTGCAGACACTCAGCAGAGACTCAGCTGGACAGAGCTCAGGGGAATAGCACAACCCTACCATGCCATCCCCTGATGTCATGTAGGAAATGACCTTATAGGGTACCACCTGTTGTTCAGAAACCTGTCGTTTTATGTGTATTAAACAGCCATGAGTGGCTGTATACTATAGCCAGCATGAATTTGTTGCATTCTGCAATCTTAAATTGAAAATATTCCCCATGCCATTCTGCTGCTTCCTATAAGCTCATTTCAAAACAAAACCGTACAAAACTTACAGTCCTGAACTCAGAAGTGCTTGCTTAACAACCCTCTAAATGTTCATGGTGATACACAAAACAGTCAGAGAGAATCCAGAGTTCAAAATGTGAAACAAGAGGGGGGGAAATCCAGACCCCCTATTGGACATTTTTCTGTCATGATTTTTTGAGATTAATTAAAAATCAGCCATGTTCACAAAGTAGCTGTAATCCTATTACTGACCTTGCCCCATACTCTGACCTTCATCTTCTGAAGTTTAAAAGTTTAAAAATGCCTGGCTGATTTTTAATTTAAGAAATTTAACATTAACATGTATTATAGCGCTGGGCATGCTCAGTAAGAACTGACTATCAGTGTTCTAAAAGCCAGACTGACAGCTGTTTGGCTTGGCTAATCGGGGCCACACCCATGCCAGACATTATTTCAATTGAGACAGTCATGGCTTCCCCCAAAGAATCCTGGGAAGTGTAGTTTGTGAAGGGTGCTGAATGGAGACTTCTATTTCTGACAGCTCTAGTGGGCAAAGTGGTTTAATAGTCAGCAGCTCTGACTGTAGCTCTGTGAGGGAAATAGAACATCTCCTAGCAACTCTCAGCACCCTTCACTAACTACACTTCCCAGGATTCTTTGTGAGAAGCCATGACTGCCTAAAGTGAAATAACAGTCTGGTATTGATGTGGCCAGGGACAGCTTTGGTTTAAATTTGGTGGGAGGCTACATGTGCCTGCTGTAGAATAAAAAGGTGGGGGGAACCCTGAGAAAATCTGTTCACAATGTTTTCCTTCCCAACCCTTTCCTTTGCCCGTCCTTCCCCCTCTCCTTCCAATCCCCTCCCCTCCTCCTTTCCCTCCCCTCCTCCTTTCCTCTCCTGTCCCCTACCTCCCCCCTCCCATGGTCAGTTTTACCTATCCTAAGCATGATTGCATGGGAGTAAATCCCACTGAATTCAATAAGCATGCAAATGATCAATCCCTTCTCAGCAAACTTGCACAGGATCCCATTTCTTATCTCCCAGATTAAAAACCAGAGAAATTCACTAATAGGCAAATAAAATCCTAGGGTTTAAGAACATACCTATAGCCAACAGATATTTCTATCCAACTTTAAAAAGCAGGGAAAGTGGGCAGCAATAGCGAATGCATCAGGGGAGCAGGGGGCCTGACCTTCTCTCAGAGATATTGGACTGCCCTACAAATTTAAAAGAGGCACATTTTACCAAATTCTTCCAAGCTACATAGGAAGTAGATTGGACTGTGAAAGACCAACCCCAATTGTGTTTGCATTTTGACAAATTTGTAGGGCAGTACAATATCTCAGAGAGGAGGTCAGGTCTCCTGTTCCCCTGGTGCGTTCACTATAGCTGCCCAATTTCCCTGCTTTTTAAAGTTAGAAATATCTGTTAGCTATAGGCAAACCCTTCTTGGGGTTCTTAAACCCCAAGGGGTTTTTTGCCTATTAGTGAATATTTGCGTCAGTCATAATGGCCACATGAATTGCAACTTACTGGACTGGTGAATGTCAATGTACTGCCTTCAAGTCGATTCTGACTTATGGCTACCCTATGAATAGGGTTTTCATGAGGCTGAGAGGCAGTGACTGGCCCAAGGTCATCTAGTGAGCTTCATGGCTGTGTGGGGATGTGAACCCTGGTCTCCGAGGTCGTAGTCCGACACCTTAACCACCACACCGGCTCTGGTAGCTCCAGGTAAAACCTGTTGATGCATGAAATCCTTTTTCCTTAAAGTGAGTGTTAACTCATATTTTTAGTTCTTTTGAATTAGATCATTTTTTTTTTACATCCTGATATCCCTTAGAAAATCTCCGGATGCTCCTCTGCAAAATATTGGCTACATAAATGAAAGTCAAACTACAATTTAGGCAATTGGAAGATTTCTCTTGGCCTTTTACTAAAAGATAATTGCATGTTATCATCTCAGCTGCCCTCTTGAGGCCGCTGTTTACCACTTCTTTAGGTCTCTCTCAAAGATTTGATTGCTTAATATTGTGGATTCTGGAAAAAAGTTTTTTTCTGAAGAACAATTGTCTCATTCTGAGAAATTGTCTGTACTGCAGATTTCGTCTAAGAGAACTGGAGTGTGAACGATCAAATCTCAGAAGTGGGGGGGTTATCTACAGGGACGCTTTCTGTAAACAGAAGTGTTCACATATTTGTGAACAGACACACATTGCTAAGAGGGACAAGATGTGCTGTTAGCCAGGCGTTTGTTTCGGGTGAGTACCTTTGGCCTTGAAAGAGGAAGCAAGCGGAATAATCCCCCCCTCTGAACCACAGCAGGGCACAATTGTGGGCCTGCCTCGCATCCCCCCTGGCCACCATGCTGTGGCTTCTCTCTTGCTTTCAGGCATTCTGTAGGGTTTTTACCAGTAGCCAGTAGAGCTAATCTGTGGCCCTCTAGATGTTGCTGGATGACAAGTCCCATCATTCCTGCCCATTGGCCATATCAGCTGGGGAGTACAGGAGCTGGAGTCTAAGCACATCTGGAGGGGCACTGTGTAGCCTCTCCTGCCCTCCTCTGTGCTCAGCAACTCTCCCGTCTGTGGCCAGGCTCTTCCCCTGCTGCCTGGCAGCTCTGAGGCAGGAGTCTGCTTGGGAATGGGATAGCAGGTTCCCTTCTCCAAGTGTGCCTGATGGACCTTCTTTCAGTCTCCATTTCCTCTGGTCTTTGTGGAAGGCAGCTTTGGGAAAATGCTTCTCCTCATTGAGGTCCAGCCAATTGCCCAGCTTGACATGAGAGAGACGGGAGAAGAGCTGCCCCCTTGGGTGCTCCCTTGGCTTTGGGAAAGGGCCCTGTTGTGCTCTGGAGCAGCCCAGAAATGCACACAAAGGAAAAAAAGTTCACAACCCTGAAACAAATACAAATACAATTTTAAATTATATCAACAGAATGTTTGAATTTTTTCCATAGACTAAAATGAATAGCACTTCTTTATGCCACTTATAGGCTACTGGCAATTAAAAATAAAAACATTCATTATGTTTTTAGGAGCACTTATTTTTAATTGGCAGTAGCCTACAAGTGGAATAAAGAAGCGCTTTCCTTATATTTATTCACACTGTTCATTTTAGTCTATGGAAAATTAAAAATCTATGTTTATATAATTTATAATTTTATGTTGTACCTTAACTGTGTTCTTTTGAGCAGCCCCAGAATCCAGGAGGTAAATCTGGGTTTGTTCATTATGGGTTGAACAGAGGACGGGAGGGTCTCACTCCCTGGTGTGCAAAGTACACCCCGCCCCCTGAGACTGCTTGTTGTTGGGTCTGCGCCATGGACAGAGGCTGTGGTGACAAGCCAGGAATAGGGAGGCCTTGGACAAGCCAGTTATCAAGACTGTGGAGAGAAAGTGAGTCACCTTGGAGGCAGGATCAAGAAGCAAGCCAGAAGTTGGGACTGGAGAAAACCCGAAGGATACAGGAAGACTTCAGAGCCCAGGGAGATCATGTCACTCAAGCAAGGTTCAGCTGGAGCAGGAAGCCCTCTTAGACATCTTTCTGTCTAGGAGGATCCAATGACCAGTCTGGATGGGCTGAAGCAAATAGATGATGCAATGTGCAGTGCTGTGGACCACCACATGGGGCAGCCACACACAAATCCAAAGGCACCCAGTTTGAGCCATAATCTCTCCTGACAGCTTCACAAATGCATGGATGTATCTCAAGTCTCCTCTACACGTATTTGTTATACATGTGAGGTCATGTCAGACTGTCTCCACATTTAGAGTAAATACATGGAAGAGGATGTTAGGCAGAGTAGTTTGACAGCACCAATAGCTGAGCAGTGTGTGCGCAAATCTTTACCTGAAGTAGCACACCTCTCCCTGGATAGAATCACACTGAGACTCTAGGCTTAGGGAAAATTAGAAAGCTTGTTTTACTTGTAAGAAAAGACTTCCTAGTACTAACCATCTAAGCTGGAGATGCAAAGAGCCATGCTCGATCTTTGCTTCCATGCTGCTGGTGAGAGGCAAAAGGAATACATCTCCTCTCCCAAGAAGAAGAAGAAGAAAGAAACTGGAAATGTGGTCAGCAGCCCTGGGAGTATCAGTCTTCTAATCAGGTCAGCATGGAGATCAAAGGACAGTGAGACAGCCTAGGAATCTTGGAGGTTCCCACTCTATCTTTAACCTCATGCAAGCCCGCCAAGTCTGAGTTGCATCCCAACACTTCCAACAGGAGAAGCAGCAGCATGCAGTCAGATTTCTCTCTTCATGTCTTTGATCTGTGCAGAGAGGAAATTTGTGCCAGGAGCTCTGATGATTGGCAAAGGAATATATGAACAGATACCAGTGATGCTGTCTCATAAGGGAGCCCAGGTGCTGGATCCGGCCAAAGGCCCACCTGGCCCAGCATCCTGTTCTCTCAGTGGCCAATCAGATGCCACTCTCATGTGGCGATATGAAAGTTCTATCAGTGTGTGAGTATTAGGATGTCTATCATGGTCCATTCACACATGCCAAGCATTACAGTAATGGAGGAATGAACATGCATGCCAGATGAGTGGCATCTGAATGTGTCAACAGATTCCACTGAAAGCATTGCGGTGATGTGAAAGTTATGTTTATGGATATGTATTTGTTTCAACATTGCTAGGCCTTATAGCCACCAGGGGATGGGTATGCAATGCACATGTGAACCCGCCCATAGTATATCCTGTGACAGATCAGGCCCTATATGAGGATCCCCCCTTTTAATACATCCTTGTAGTTAGCAAGCTCTGGGTTGCACAGTAAACAAATTGCAAAAAGTCACTACATACAGCTATCTCCAAATAAAAATACTTAGGCACACAGAAGTATTCTTTCTGAGACAAGCCAGTTTAAAAGTATTTCTCTTTACTAGCAAAATCTTAATCCTGTTGCAGAAAAAAGCCTAATCGTGATGTTAACACAAAAATGCATGCAATCCTAACAGAGATGTAAGCAAAGCTTGTAATATAAATGTGTCTGACCAGATCTCCATAAGCAAATAGAGTAGTGAACGTTCCACAAGAAAACTCCAGGTTTTAATATCAACAGCTTGTCTTTTTATATACTTTTGAAACATATCTCATGTAATGTTCTGTTAATTACATACATTACACATCTCTCTCATGTTCTAAATTAATTGACAATTGATATAAAAATTGCTATGTTTAATCAAAAGTTATTTCAGAGTAACATAAATCCTGCTAAATATATTGAAATAAATTGAATACCCATCAGACAACTATCATTTTTTAAAAACGCAAGCTTGGAAACAAAATGCATGCATCATATTTTAATCTTAACAAGATCAGGGTACCAAGGCCAAATTAACAGTTTATTTAAAAGCATTTCTAAACTGCTTAATATTTAAAAATCTCTAAGCAGTGTACAAAAACACAACATAACAATAAAACAGTATCATGACATAATAATTAATGTATTTTCTGTTTTCTATATATCCATGAAATGAGCTAATTATGGCATACTACTGGCCCAACACCTTGAGTGAAACAAGTGCATATCTGCTAGCTTCTTGATCAGAAAAAGAAAGATTGTTTAAGATTTATGTCCAAGTTTCAGATGTTTCATAAGCAAGGTAACTGAAACCCCCACCCCCACCTCAAGGCAACAACCTTAACTGGGCCTTATTAGGCTGGGAAAATGCGTGTGTTTGGTTTGTTCTCATGTTAACTTTGAGGCAATTACATATTGCATGTCTCCATTGTGCAGGGAAACTTGTCACAACCTGCATATCTTACATTAGCATGATTGACTTGTCATTGCCTAAGCATCTTGTGCAAGGTGAACCTCCAGATCAGTGGCCCTCCAGATGTGGCTGAACTGCACCTCCTGACTGCTGGGCAGGGGTGGAGACTCTGTGGTGCTCCCATCAGGCAGTGACCATCCTGGTACCAGTAATTCTTCCCCTCCCCTGCTGCCTTGCTGCCTCTGGGCCAGATCATGGGAAGATCCCCAGATCTGCATCACTGTAATTTCTGTATAGTAGTTTTGCAACGCATTTTCCCTTCCCTTTAGTGGATATAATGGCCTGGGTCCCTGGGATTGCAAGTGCATTTGGTCCCCAAAACCGTTCATTGGGGTTGGCCTGAACTTAAGCAAAGTCAGCATCACCTGCAGCAAGAGTTAAAAGTTACGGAAACGCATGTGCTCAGGCAAGTCTGGGCCCTTACATACAAACTCCAAAGAGAAACAACATTAAAATGTAGAGTTGCTCTGTCACTTTCTACTTTAAAATTCTTTGGTTATCCTCATGAATGAAAATGTGAACAAAACTTTTCTACCACACCATGGTTAAGATTAAGGCTGAGCCAAAATCACCTCCCAAAATCATCTCCCTCATGTAAAATATGTCTCTGTGTGGGATATCTGCTGCATTATGGGGGGAGGGGATAAATTTCTCTGGAATTTTCTGGAGGAGGCTGCACTTATCTTGCTGTGGCTGGTAGGGAGGGATAGAAGGTTCTGCCCATTTTGGCTCTCACAGTTTCTCATTTTTCTAATCTTAAATTTAGTTCTCCACATTTCTGCAGCAATTTGTGATTTTTTCTTAATCATTAAAATTCTGAGCATTTTAGTTAGAATTTCTCCTACTAAACACATTTTTGCATGCAGTTTTCACTAATGTACAGATTTTTGCAAGCAATTTCTCCTAATATAGTTTATTCTTGTATGTTATTTTCACTGATATATTCATTTTTATAATCACTTTCCCCTAATATATGCATTTTTGTAAGCATTGTTTGATTGGAGAACTGCATTGCAAACTTCAGATAAGTGTGACTTTCAAAGGATTGCTGTGAACTTTACAAACAGCTTTAAATGTGAACTGAATCCAGTTTCTGCCCCATCTTTACTGGCAGGTAGCTGTGGAGAGGGGTTCATGCTACTTCCCACCAGCACACTTCTTGTAATGCCATGTTGGGAATAGCACAATGCAATCTGATGCGATGTCGCTCCCAACCAAGGCAGAGAGAGAGCTTTGAACCATGTCACTGGGCCAATGGAATCCACTCCAGGTTTTAGTCTAAACTTTCTAGGACCTGTCCAAGCTGCTGAAGCTGAAAAACCTTGGACAGCTCCTTGGTTCAGACTAAAACCTGGTGTGGATTCCACTACCCCACTGACACGGAGCCACCAGCAGCCACTGCACCACTGTGAACCACACAATACTTTTTTTGACAGATAGAAAAAAATCCTAGAACAGGGGAGTGGTGCTAGAGTTCAGATCAATCCCAGCCTGCATAGCTAATGGTCTGGGATGATGGGAATTGTAGTCCAGCAACATCTGGACAACACAGGCACCCCACCCCTGTTGCAAGGTTAAGTAAGTAAGCGGCAATCCCCTCCCAAAATAATTGGATCTCTCTCTCTTTCTCTCTCTCTCTCTCTCTCTCTCACACACACACACACACACACACACACGCAAAACTGATAGGAATGTTTCATTTGCTCCCCCTTGCCTAACAAATAGTTAATTAAAAAATCAGCACGGCTCTCGTTAAGATATTGTTGGGCCGCTTGGATATAGATGGATCCATTTCAGATTTGGCCCAGGGTGGCTTTACATTGTTGTTGACAACACTCACTGGCTGCTTCATAGGACATTTCTTGGCAACAAGAGCTGAAAATGTCCGTGATCCAGCAAATCTATTGTTCTGATTACAAAGCAGAAAAGGCTGGGATTTATTCTACAGCAGATTTCTTCAGTTAGTTGTGCAGGCAGATTGAGTGCCATTCCCTACAAGCAGAGGCACTGAGCTGCTCGATTGGGAATATACTGTACATATTTTGCATCAAATAAGCTGAAGCTTCTGTAATGTGGAGTGAACTATTTGGGAGCGTGTTTCCACTTCCCCTCTGGGGCCGTGGTGGTCTCACGATGGCAATGCTGGTGCCTGTTTCCTCATCCTCTTCCTTTTCTCCTTGATTAGGGCAGCATCATAATAGCTCTTGAACTTGATCAGAAAGATTGGGATTGGGACAATAATGGTTAGCACTCCACACAGGGCTGTGCAGGCTCCGATCACTCGGCCAAATACACTGATAGGAAGAATGTCTCCATACCCTACAGTAGTCAAAGTATTCACTGACCACCAAAAGGAAGAGTCAATGTTATGAAATTGCATGTCTAGATTGTCGCCTAGGAGCTCTCCATAGTAACAGAGGGCACCAAAGAAAAGGATTTCCAAGGCAAAAATGATCATGAGGATGAGAATCTCTCTCAGGATAGCCCTGAACGTGTAGGGCAGGGCTCTCAGCATCAGGGGGGTCTCCACAAACTTGAGTATCTTCAGGAGTTTGACGATATACACCACCCGGAACAAGCCCAGCCACCATACTAGAAAACCCTCCTCATGGGAATGTCCCAGTGAGAAGAGCTCGATGAAGACCGGGAACAGGGAGATGAAATCAGCCACATTCAGGGGGTTCTTCAGGAATTTCTTTATGTCTGAGCAGGATGTGAGTCGTATGAAAAACTCAAACATAAACCAGAGGATGAAGAAAAGCTCCAGGTGGAGGAAGTAAGGGGCCACTTTGTATGAGGACACACTGGAAACGTGGTGGTAGTGATGGTAGTAGTGGCCATCTCCATCAGTGTGGTTTTGGATGATGAAATGGTCAAATGCCTTGGATTCCACGCAAAGAAGGATGATGATAGTGACAGTGGACAGCAGGGAAGTGGCTGCCAGACCCTGCAAAGAAAGAGGAGGACTGATTGTCGCTGGTGGGGACCATCCAACACCAAAGCCCCTCCCCCTTTCCAGCCACCATCTCCTCTCACCTTCACTTTCCTGAGGTTCACATACACGATTCTGACCTGTGGTTATGGCATAGCCCACAAGAGCCACTCTGGCAGTAGGCCCAAAGAGGGAGGTCCTTCCTTCCCATGGTGGCACCTCTGACATCCTCAGAGTCTTCCCGACCTAGTTGAAGGAGGGGTGCCGATGGACCCCCAGGGAAAGGGGCACAACCAGGTGCTGAGCCGGGTCCTTCTTTCCAGCTCTTGTTTCATGCACTGATGGGCAAGCTGCCCCCACATCCCCAGCTTGCTTTGTAATTGTTTTTCCCTTTCCCAAATGTCATTGAGAATCTCAGGGAAGTTTCCCCTCTCAAGAAAGCCTCTCAATGCCGCCAATGACAGGGACATGTGCTGTGCCAGCTCCACCTCCCCAGTGCAACCAGCCTGGGGACTGAAGCCAAGGCTGGTTGCAGGACACAGCATCCCCCCCCATTTTCTCAGGTTCTAGGAGAGACAGGCTGTGGTGGACACACCAGTTGCCTGCCCATGAGCCACACCTGGAGGGGGAAAGGGTTGATCTGCTAATCAGTTTTGAAATCCCTTTGACGCTGGGGTTTTTGTTTTTTTTAAATGCACTCAAGCTGCTCTGGCCAGTTTTTTATTTATTTATTTATTTATTTATTTAATTTGTATCCCGCCCTTCCTCCCAGCAGGAGCCCAGGTTTTTGAGTAAAAAGGGGTGGGGTTTGACTAGTGTCGCCGCGTGGCCCTGTTTTCAGGAGAGAGAGATGGAGACACATTGGAACCGGCAGAACAGGGAATGTCTTTCTGTCCTCAGAAGTGGGGAGAGTTGCTGCTGTTGCACTCCGGTCCTGCTTGGGGGCTGCCCAGAAGAGGCATCTGGTTGGCCACTGTGAGAACCGGATGCTGGACTAGCTGGGGCCCCTTTGGCCTGGTCCAGCCACTGGGCTCTTCTTAGCCACAGCTGGAGCTTCTCTTTCTGATGCCACTGCTGCTGTTACTCTCTTTCCCCTATTTCTAAGTTTAGCCACACTTGCTGCCACTTGACGTGTCCTTATCTAATTCCCCTCCTTAGATCCATGAAGCTCAGTGGTCTGGCTAGTGTCAGCAACACTCCCTGCATTGTCCCAACTTTGGTGAGTAATTCCTCTAATCTCAGACTGGTGCACCTATAAGTAAGCTGCTGGTCTGATCTGAATCCTGCTTGCTTGGTTCATCCTTTTGGATTCTGTAACCTGCATATTAATCAATATCCCAATTTGTAATAAAACTGTTTATCTGGTCTGTCTCGGCACTAATTCCCCAGCAGACTACTGTGCAGTGTTTAGGGCTGGTCTACACCATACATTTAAAGCACATCCAACACACATTTAAAGCACATGATGTTTGCCCCAAAGAATTATGGGAACTGTAGTTTGTTAGGTGCTGGGAATTTGTTGCTCTGTGTGGGGAAACCACCAGTTCCCAGGATTCTTTGGGGGACGTCATGTGCTTTAAATGTACATTGGATATGCTTTAAATATATGATGTGGATCTGCCCAAATCTCCCTATGATGCACGTGACTCTGATCTTAAGACCTCATTGTGTATGTCTGCCAAGTACACCTACGCATGTGTGGGTATTCATGTGCATGTGTGATTGAGGGCAAGTAGTAGCAATCCATTACCTCTTGGCAGCATGGGAAATATAGGTTGTGGGCCCTCTAGTCGCTTCAAAAGCAGTGAGAGTGGCTTTTCTGGCTGTGTTTTGAAGCAACTCTGCCCTCGACTGGAAGCACCTCCCTTCCCGTCTGCTGACTTCAGACCTTTCAGGACCGCCCACAGCAACATGTTGGGCCAATCACTGTCTCTGCCTGAGCCTGTAGCAGACTGTTTCCATTGGCCACACTTGGAAGACAAATGGGTTGATCTACCAATCAGTTGCAAAATCTGCCTGAAGCTGCTTTTAAAAAAAAAAAAATCCACTGGAGCTGATCCAACCAGGTTGTAGAGTAAAAAGGGGCCAAGTTTGACTAGCGTTATGTGCCCCTGTTTTCAGAAAAGAGAGGTGGGGACACACTGGAGCCAGCACAACAGTAAGCGTGTCTCTGCCCATAGTTTCTGAAAGCTTCTGATTCAATCCTTTGTGGTGAGAAGCATGTAAAACTGAATGCTGCTAGCTTGGTTCATTCTTTCCCGTTCTTTAATCCCATTAAGGACCAGAGAAAGTCCTTGATAAGGAAGCTTTGTAGGTGCTTCCAGATCAAAGTTCTGCTGCCTAATTAAAAGTCTCCTAAAATTAAATTCCGATAAGTGTGACCCTCCCAACCTTAAGAAGAGATTTCTGCTGCTTCCACCAACCCCCTCCTCTTCCCCTTTGCAGTAGAACCTTTTGGAACAGGGGGAGGGTGGGACTGGCTATGAGAAGAGCTTGTGAGAAGCAAACCCATCACCTTCATTCTAATTCTCCTGCCTTTCCATTTCAGATATCCTAACCCTAAACCATTTTTAGGACTTCATAGGTAATAACCAGCACTTTGAATTGAGCCTGGAAATAAATACACCTTAAACCAGTAAAAGTACAGAGAAAAGAGCACTCCAGGCAAAGCCTCGCCTTCATCATTCTAGATTGGCTGTTTGTTTCTAGACATTCTCAAAGGCATCCCACCAGGAACGTGGTCCCTCATGTTACTCAGAGGCTCACAGAACCCCTGGCACCTTAATGACACATATTGTTTGAACACTTGTTTTGAGAAGACCAGTGTTCTACTGTGCTAGTAGTGCAGGCAGCCATGTTTGCACCTCATGATGCTGAGACTGGAGGTCACCAGAATGGCGAAAGCTGCTTAGAGGGCACATTGGCGATCCCACAAGGGCAGGAAGTCCATACCTTGGACCAGAGCTTGGAAAAGTTACTTTTTTGAACTACAACTCCCATCAGCCCAATCCAGTGGCCATACTGGCTGGGGCTGATGGGAATTGTAGTTCAAAAAAAGTAACTTTTCCAAGCTCTGCCTTGGACCATGTAAGTCTGCTCTGGACTTGGCTTTTAAGCATCATGGAATCAGTGCTCCCTATGAGGAGAGACTGAAAGAACGGGGCATGTTTAGCCTTAAGAAGAGAAGACTGGAGGAAGAGGAGGGCCAGGAACTCTTCTCAATCGTCCCAGTGTGCAGGACACAGAATAATGGGCTCAAGTTACAGGAAGCCAGATTTCAATTGAACATCAGGAAAAACTGCCTAACTGTTAGAGCGGTACGACAGTGGAACCAATTACTGAGGGAGGTGGTGGCGTCTCCAACACTGGGGCCTTCAAGAGGCAGCTGGACAGCCACCTGTTGGGGGATGCTTTAATTTGGATTCCTGCATCGAGCAGGAGGTTGGACTCGATGGCCTTAGAGGCCCCTTCTGATTCTATGATCCTATTATTGTACTTTTCTGTTTTCTATTTTTTTGTTTTTCTGTTAATTTTTGGTTGAACCCTTAATGTGAATTTTGTAGTTTATTCTTTTACTTTGTTTCATCGTGTGCCCTGCCTTGAAATGATGGCATGGCCTTCAATGAGATAGCGAGAGAGACTGATGCTATCTGTGGTGCTCGTGGGACAACAAGGAAGTCCAGTCTGTGGAGGGCAGTCAGTCAGCTCCCAGCTTCCTGTGGTTGATTCTGCATCCTGCTTATGGCTCTGTGAAAGGAGCCAGCTCACAGGCCCCACCGTGTCAACCCTGAGGCTGCTTCCATAGCAAGAGCCACAATCATATGGCCCAGTGGGTACGTGAGAGAGTGCTGTGGGTGCCAGTCACAAAATGGCTGCCATGGGGTGTGTGGCATAACACAAAATTAGAAAGAGTCCAGGCTTGGTGGAGCTTTCCCCCATAATTGTATTTCCATACTGGAAAAGGCTTAACCTACTGAATTTTTGCC
The DNA here is from genome assembly GCF_030035675.1 of Rhineura floridana. Classification (NCBI taxonomy): domain Eukaryota; kingdom Metazoa; phylum Chordata; class Lepidosauria; order Squamata; family Rhineuridae; genus Rhineura; species Rhineura floridana. Next base: position 892,808 of record NC_084495.1, read on the forward strand.
TGCCATGCACCTATTATAGGCACAAGAACCCTGATTTTCCCAATGCCAGCCCAAATCCAAAGCCTAGACTGCTATCCCGTACCCACTTACCTGGAAGTAAGCCCCATTAAGCACAAAGAGTCTTACTTCTGAGTAATGTATACCATTGCACCTTAAGCTAACTATACAGTGAATTCTTAATGGGCCCCTGGTCTTCAGCTCCTGCAAAGCAGGAGACAGGCCTAACCCTCTTTGCAAAGTTTTCACATTTTCCTGGGGGTGGGGGAGGGCGATTCTTTAGCATTCACTTATTGCCTAGTACTACTTGTAGAAAATAACTCCTAGCATGAGAGAGTCAGAATGGGTGCAACTGATAGCACTCAGCCTCACCTACCTCAGAGGATTGTTGTGTGGACAAAACTAGGGGAGGCGAAGCTACGCGTGCATCTTCCTCTTACAGCGGGGATGGGGGCCGAAGACCAGTTCAGCCCTAGACCACGCCCCCCCTGAGTGTTTCTGCTGAGCTGGAATGTGTGGCAACTGTGATGGTGTCACTTCCTTGGCGGCTCTGAGGAGGGAACCCTTTGACTTGTGCATGTCAGTCAAATGTGGCCTGCTGTGCAAAGGGAAGAGTTCCCTCCCAACTATGACCTCACCCACTTTTCCCTCTGGCCGCACCTAACATTCCCCCCCCCCCCCACAGAGCCCATCTTGGAACAAATGTTATTACCATTGCCCATCGAGAGGAATAAGGCTTTTCAAAGAGATCCCATAACCTGGGCCGCCACCAAGTCCACCGCCGGCCATTCCTTCTATCCGCTTGGCCCAGGAGGCCCTGGCCTGCCTCTTGCTCACTGACATCGCCCACATCAAAGTCTTCCTCTTGGCCCTCTCTCGTACTTAGCTTCCTCCAGCAACAGGGGGCCAGCTGGGGGCCTGGGATTTCCCAGAATGCCAGCTCTTCCTCGAAGACCGACCTACAGACATCTGTGGGGCAATGGAGATGCTTGGTCCTGTAGTAGTTGAGCACCTGCCCAAACAGGCTGCCACTTCTGTCAAAGAAGAACTCCTTGGTGTTGGGGTTGTAGTCAAACTTTGTGCTGGCCTGGGGCTCTGTGAGACTGCACAGCTTAGTCCCTGGGAAGGCCTGCAGCGTGCTGGGGTACGTTTTGTAGCGAACGCCTCCAACATTCAAAACGATCTTTCCTGTGGATGCCTCCATTTGTCAGTTGGATGATGAACCAGCTGGCCCCTCTTAGGGATCTGGGAAAAAACAGAAAGAGCCAAACAGAAGGGAAGTTCAGTGTCAAGTTTCAGTCGTTTAATTATCATTTTGAATACAATAACTTTTCAGAGAACTACACACACACACAGTTCTGCCAGTTGTTGCTGGTGGTCTGGGGGTAACTTTCCCAGCCACATAATGCCGCGGTGCACCTTCAAATGCCTGCCTGGCATGGTTTAACAACAGCCACCTCCCAGGCAGAATACATTATAATCTTCTTTTGCTGGCAACAGCTTCCAAACTGTTAAATGCACCTCAAAAGTGCATCCAATTCTATTCATGTTTACTCAAAAGTAAGTCCCAGTGATTTTAGTGGGATTCATTTAGGGAAGGGGGGAGAAATTTGATTCAGTTTGCATTTAAAGGTGAACCTACCAAATTTGCACCTTCCACAACAATGCATGGACTGAAACACGCTGGATACATGTTATCTAGGGGCAAAGCTTACAAAAGCCCTCTAAGGTAGATCGGTGTTACCACAGATGGGAGAGCTGCGGCAGAGAGAATGCAGCTTGCCTAAGAGGACCTGGTCAGTTCATGGCAGAGGTGAGAGCCCAACTGGAGATTTCCCTGTTGGATGCTCTAACCTACCAGTTATGTCGCTCACATTTTTTAAAAAGTCTGCTACAACTGGCCACTTTTATTCTGAAGAAACAGCAGGTCCAGACTTCTGTTTCAGAAAATGCTTCTGATTTGGGCCAGTTTCCTGACAACCCCCCTTCCCACCAGCTGTTATTTGCCCCTAAATGTGCTGCTTACTGCAAACAGCACCTTTATGTAGAAACCCTGGGCTTTTAAAAAAATGGCGTGAGCAGGTGCCTCCGTTTCTTTCATTCTGGATTAAATGTAGTTGCTACTTAAGGATGCACACTGAATCCTCTTTGAAAATATTGGTAGCATCATCATTGGTGGCTTTTGCTGTTTCCTTGGAAATTCCTGCAGATGTTTTGCCTGAGGAGGAAAAGTAAAATTTGTCTTTTCCACTTTGGCAAAATTTCAGTGGAAATCGCAACTTTGATACAGCCTTCTGATTTCTGCCTGTGAAGCACAAAAGCTTTCTCCTGTCCAGCAGTCAAAATGGGTTCTGCATCTTTTGTATACCATTCCACGGTGTGTGCATGCACCAGGAAGCTACAGTTGGCCTGGGTGCATCGGTGGCACATCTACAGCCCAATCAGCATACCAGGTGACCAACTGTTTACATGCTTCTGAAACAGCACTCGGCATTCAGCACATGGAACCAACAGTGAAAATGATTGCATCTTTTGCTTTGCAAACGTCAAAGGTCTGCACAGATTTAAGAGTTTTGTAGTCCAGAAGTGTTTCTTATGTGGAAAGTGCACAGAACACTCCTCTGTGTAGGAAGATGCATGGAAGCTGGTTAAAGATTTTATGGACTTTTGTATTTTTTTAAAAAAAACCTTTTATTGTACGCCATCCAGCGACCTTTCCGTGTGTGTGTTTGTCTGTGTCTCTCTGTGTGTGAGAGAGACGTGCCTTCAAGTTGATTACAACTTACGGCGACCCTATGAATCAACAACCTCCAATAGCTTCTTTTGTGAACCACCCTGTTCAGATCTTGTAAGTTCAGGTCTGTGGCTTCCTTTATGGAATCAATCCATCTCATTTGGCCTTCCAGTATATACATAATGTAAATCAATAAATGATTATGGTCACACTTGAAGACTGCATATATTTCTTTTTCATGAACAGGAAAGCCAGTATAGGCCTGAGTGCATCCCTTGGCACATGGACATATGTGTCAAAAAAGTTGTGCCTGCAGTGGTCATACCAGACGAACAACTGAGACAGCCCTCAGAATTCAGCAGATGCCATCACTGCAAATTTTGCCTCATTCTTATCTGTCTCTCTCACCACCCCTCCAAACCAAAAATTCGCCTGTCATCACCCCCTTTTCTCTGATCTGCTTGAAAGTGCAAAATGCCACCGTTGTACCACAGCACACGGCACCCAAGCCCCACACAAGCATGGGAAGAACCTGAGAGGGAAAGCAGCAGCGTCAGTCCTTACCTTTACACTCCTGAGGCAGCAGTGGGTGGCCAGAGGGAGAAAGGGAAGAACAGGCAGACAGCAAGGGAGGAAGCCAGTGGCATGGAAAACAGGATGTTTGGGGGCCCAGTTCCAAGTGTGGAGCCGTTGGATGCCAGGAAACAAAGCCAGCCAATCCAACAGAAAAGCTGTTTGAGCCCCCCTGGCTCCCCCCACATACTTTCCTATCAGCAACAACTGACTATTCTTTAGAGGACCTCTTTAAACAAGCCAGTAACTTCCTTGCCACCCACGGCTCCTCAAAGAGCGCTGGCCTCTTGGAAATCGACAGAGTTCACATTCTTGGCTCCCTTCAAATTAGATTTGTTATGCAATAAGTGGTGGGGGTGGGGGGGAACCAAGCAAGAACAAGTTGTTTTGTTCTTGTCTTTTCTGCCCAACTTTGTGGCCTTTCTCTGACAGCTCCTGGGTAAAGATGGAAAAATCAGGGCATTTTCACATCCAAAGTTTTAAAACTGGCTCTGAGGTGCCCTGGATTTCAAATATGGAAGTAAAGCATATGTTTCCCATATGAGTGGCGTTCAGGTGTGAGCCTAACACAGCTCACTGGGTGACCTTGGGCCAGCCACCCTGACCCTAACCCACCTCACAGGCTTGTTGTGAGGAAAACACGGGGAAGGGGGGATCACAGAGCCCATCTCGAGCTCCTTGGAGGGAAGGTGGAATATATGCCTTCTGCAGCCAGTGCAAACTCCCTTTTCTCACTGTTTAGAGCCATTCCTCTCTGCCCTCTGCTTTTTCCCTGTGGATCCACCACTCTGCATTCTGCTCCCTCAAACAACTCTTCATTATCCCTTGTGGCCTTTTATGCTGCCCAGAGCACATACGGATTGCTACCTCTCTCTCTCTCTGCCCTCCTCCCCCAAATCACAGGCCTGGACTGCTCCACGCAGGAAAGATCCTCCGCTACGTGCTCCAATGCATCCCCTGTATCCTCCTGGCCCATCTGGATCAGGCACCCAGGGGTCAAGGCGGCAAGACAGGCTAGGCTGGTGGTTGTGGGCACCATGGACAGCTGTAAGCAAGCAACTTGCTCTGGACTCTTTCTCCAGTCCACCTCTTCCAAATTCCACCACTTGGCCTGAAGATGGTGGTTCTAAAGGGCCAAGCCCTCCTCCTGGCCTGAAGACAAACACTTCTTCACCTTCCTTGTGGCCTCCCACTTGGCATGCTCTCTGCACCGTTTATTTATTTATTTTATTTATTTATTAAACTTATATACCGCCCCATAGCCAAAGCTCTCTGGGCGGTTCACAAGACTAACATCAAAAATACAATAAACACATAATAACAATTTAAAACACATTAAAAAGTTTTAAAAAATTTAAGAGGTAAAAAACAATTCCAACACATGCTAAAACATATTAAAATGCCTGGGCGAAGAGGAAAGTTTTAACCTGGGGCCGGAAAGATAAAAGTGTTGGCGCCAGGCGTATCCCCTCAGGGAGATTGTTCCATAAGACGGGGGCCACCACTGAAAAAGTCCTTTTTCTTGTTGCCACCCTCCGAGCTTCCCTATGAGTAGGAACTCGGAGGAGGGTCTTCGATGTTGAGCATAGTGTACAGGTAGGTTCATATCGGGGAAGGCGTTCCATCAGGTATTGTGGTCCTGTGCTGTGTAAGGCTTTGTAGGTTAGAACCAGCACTTTGAACCGGGCCCGGAAACATATAGGCAACCAATGCAAGCGGACAAGAATTGGTGTTATATGTTCGGACCGTCTGGTCCCCGTTAACAGTCTGGCCGCTGCATTCTGCACGAGCTGTAGTTTCCGAACCGTCTTCAAAGGCAGCCCCACGTAGAGTGCATTGCAGTAATCTAGTTTACAGGTTACCAGGGCATGAACTACTGAAGCGAGGCTCTCTCTGTCCAGATAGGGTTGTAACTGGGCCACCAGCCGGAGTTGGTAAAAAGCACTCCGTGGCACCGAGGCTACCTGAGCCTCAAGTGATAGGGATGGTTCTAAAAGGACTCCCAAGCTACGAACCTGCTCTTTCAGGGGAGTGCCACCCCATCCTGAACAGGTCGAACATCCACCATCCGGTCAGGAGAACCACCCACCAGCAGCATCTCAGTCTTGTCTGGATTAAGCCTCAGTTTGTTAGCTCTCATCCAGTCCAGTGTTGCAGCCAGGCATCGGTTTAGCACATCGACAGACTCACCTGAGAAAGATGAAAAGGAGAAATAGAGCTGCGTGTCATCAGCATACTGATGGGAACGCACTCCAAAGCTCCTGATGACCGCACCCAGCGGCTTCATATAGATATTAAAAAGCATGGGGGACAGAATTGACCCCTGCGGAACTCCATACTGGAGGTCCCAGGGTGCCGAGCAATGCTCCCCAAGCACTACCCTCTGGAGACAGCCCGCCAAGTAGGAGCAGAACCACTGCCAAGCAGTACCACCTACTCCTAGATCAGTGAGTCATCCCAGAAGGATACCATGGTCGATGGTATCAAAAGCCGCTGAGAGGTCAAGGAGGATCAGCAGGGTCACACTCCCCCTGTCTGTCTCCCGACAAAGGTCATCGTACAGGGCGACCAAGGCTGTCTCCGTGCCAAAACCGGGTCTAAAGCCCGACTGAAATGGATCCAGATAATCAGTTTCATCCAAGAGTGTCTGGAGCTGGCTGGCAACCACTCGTTCCAGGACCTTGCCCAGGAATGTGACATTAGCTACCGGCCTATAATTGTTAAAATTTTCTGGGTCCAGGGACGGTTTCTTCAGAAGTGGTCTTACTGCCGCCTCTTTCAGGTGGCCAGGGACCACTCCCTCTCACAATGAGGCATTAATCACTTCCCTGGCCCAGCCGGCTGTTCCAGATCTGCTAGCTTTTATTAGCCAAGAAGGGCAAGGATCCAACCTAGAAGTGGTTGCACGCACCAGTCCAAGCACCTTGTCAATGTCCTCAAGCTGTACCAACTGAAACTCATCCAGGAAATCAGGACAAGACTGTGCTGTGGACACCACATTCATTGATAGGAAGAACTCTATTCCTTTGCACTAGAGCATAGTTAGACCTTATTACTACAGTAAAGTTCTGCTGACACAGGAAATCCTCTACCCAGGATTCTACCCAGTCTTTTCTGGGTAGTCCTTTCTACCCAGGAGGAACCAATGGCCAGCCTGGACAGAGCCAGCCCAGAAGACATAACTTGCCAGATGGGACAGTGGTCTGCAATTCCTGGCATTTTACTGAGAGCCTGCAGTGACAGGGCTCACCACATGGGGCAGTAGTCACTAGCTCCTGATCACAGAAGGTATGGCCCAAACCTTGTCTTCAGATTCAGGAGATGCATCCCCAACAGAAAATCCACTTCCCCATTCCCCAGCCTTGCTCCAGAGTCAAAATTGCCAAGAGCTCTTTAATAAAAACAGTCCGTTCCTCCAGGGAGATGGGCCAAATGTAGCATGGGCCTTGTCAGCCTACATAAGGCTTCAGATGGTTTCAGGTCTGCTGAGACACCATCCCTCTGTAGCCCCCTCTAAGAGCTGACCCAAAGTCCTGGCAGCACTGACCTCTATTGGGTCTGACTCTGCTTTCCCAGAAGATGCTTGGCTTGACTTCTCTTGTCAGTCTTGCACTCCATGGCACAGAGCTAGGGTTGCTAGGTCTCTGGTTTTCACCCAGAGACTCTGGATTTTGGGGGTCCTCTCCAGGTTCTCCAGGTGAGTCATTTTAATTACTGGACTCTCTGCTTTGATTTTTTTTAAAATTAAGTTTCTAGGTGATTTTGTACTAAGTGTAATAGTGTGGTGTGGACTGCTTAAGAGCGCTATAGATCTTGAGTCATGTGCCTGGGAGAGAGGACTGTGATGTTCCTGCTTATATTGTAAATATGGTGCTGTTTAAATAGAAGATATATGGTAAGTAGAGTGAAAGAGGAGGGGGGAGAACACGAGCAATAGAATGCTGGATGATTGGCTGAGCGTTTGAATGGCTGGGAGTATAAATGGAAGAATGACAGTTGTGGTTGAGGGGGTGTCTTTGAGAGAGGCTGAGAGAGAGGTTGGAGGTTTGGAGGTGGTGGTGTTGAGAGTGAGTCGGAGTTCTGAGGCAATTAGTAAAAAGTCAAGTACCTAACAGAATATAGGTGAAACCATATGCTTGTGAAACATTCCTTAAGTAATCTTGTTATTTCTGATATTTAATAAATACTTATTTGGTATACCAAAGGCCTGATCCTTGGCTGGGGGAATATACAGACCAGAAGGGAGGGCAAGGTAATTACCAAGGCTGAACAGAAACTGTATCTAATGGTGGCAGTGGTGAGGAGAGAGATTGTAACAAGTCAAGTATCCAGAGCAACCCAGAGTTGTACGCTTTAAATGTAAAGATACAAGGGGGTTGGGAACAGCATAGGCACACAGTCACAAAGTAACAAGCTATAGAGAGACTTAGGCAAAGTCTTCGGGAGTTTGGGTTACAGAAAGTGACTGGTGGTGCTGCCTAGCAGTGAGATCTAGTGAGATCTGTGCTAGAGCTGTAAAGGGGTAAGAAGAAAACCTGACGTTCCTGTCTGCTGGTAGCCACAAGTGAGAGCTTCACTGGTGGTGCTGGGGAAGGATGTCAGAAGGACTCAGAGCCAAGTGGGGAGATTTGAGGGGGGCCCAATTAGTGTAGTGATATGGCTTTGTGAGGAGGACTTGCCAGGTAAGGGGAACACAGCCCAGGCAGTTAACGACTGTGCCTTGTTCCGGTCCTCCCCACACCCGCAGGTTTGTTGGTTGCCCTATCAGCCAGCTCTCAGGCCTCCGGATGCTGCTCCTAAATGCCAGATCGGTGCATAAGATCTCCCTCATTCATGATTTAATTGTGGATGAGGCAGCCGATCTGGCATGTATAACCGAGACCTGGGTGGGTAAGCAGGGAGGAGTCAGTCTCTCCCAGCTATGCCCACCAGGGTACCTGGTTCAGCATCAGGGTAGACCTGAGGGTCGGGGAGGGGGATTGCTGTGGTCTATAGGAGCTCAATCTCCCTCTGTAAGCACCCTGTCCATGTGGCTACTGGTCTGGAGTGTTTGCCCCTTATGTGGGGTCAGCGGGACAGACTGGGGATTCTGTTGGTGTACCGCCCATCCAGCTGCCCAACATACTTCCTAGCTAAGCTGATGGAGGTGGTCTCAGGTGTACTGTTGAGATCCCCCAGACTGTTGGTTCTGGGGGATGTCAACATCCATGCCGAGGCCACCTTATCCGGGGCGGCTCAGGATTTCATGGTCTCCATGACAACCATGGGACTGTTGCAACATGCCATTGGCCCAACACATGTAGCAGGGCATACTCTAGATTTGGTTTTTGCAACTGGACATGGAGTTGGTGATCTGAATGTGGGGGGCCTTACATCGGTCCCTCTGTCATGGACAGATCACTGCTTGCTGAAGTTTAGACTTACAGTGGCTTTCCCCCTCTGCAAGGGTGGGGGACCTATTAAGTTGGTCCGCCCCCAGAGACTAATGGATCCGGATGGTTTCCAAAGGGCTCTGGGGAGTTTTCCAGCTGATAGGGCTGGCGCTCCTGTCGAAACCCTGGTCGAGCTGTGGAATACAGAAATGACCCAGGTGGTTGACATGATTGCTCCTGAAAATTGCTCTTGTGTAGAGCTCATACGGCTCCATGGTATATCCCAGAGCTGAGAGCGATGAAACAATATAGGAGACGGCTTGAGTGCAGATGGAGACGAACTCCTAGTGGATGCAATTATACACTGGTAAGTGCCTATGCTAAGCTGTATTTAGGGGCAGTGAGGGCAGAAAAAAAACAATATTTTGCTGCCACTATCAAATTATCAATATGCCATCCAGCGGAGTTCTTCAGGCCACTATCAAATTATCAATATGCCATCCAGCGGAGTTCTTCAGAATTGTCCGGGGGCTATTACACTCTGGCCCCAGGGACATGGTAGAACCATCTGAGGCCTGCTGTAATGAATTTGCTAGGCACTTCCAGGATAAAATCCAGAGCTTGGAAAAGTTACTTTTTTGAACTACAACTCCCATCAGCCCAATCCAGTGGCCATGCTGGCTGGGGCTGATGGGAGCTGTAGTTTAAAAAAGTAACTTTTCCAAGCTCTGATAAAATCTCTAGCATCCGCCAGGACTTAGACTCCAGTGTTATAGCAGGTGAATCAAGCGAGGTATCCAGAGCACAGCCTTGTCCTGATTTCTTGGATGAGTTTCAGTTGGTGCAGCTTGAGGACGTTGACAAGGTGCTTGGACAGGTTTGTGCAACCACTTCTGTGCTGGATCCTTGCCCTTCTTGGCTAATAAAAGCTAGCAGGGATGGAACAGCCGGCTGGGCCAGAGAGGTTATTAATGCCTCTCTGCGAGAGGGGGTGGTCCCTGGCTGCCTGAAAGAGGCAGTAGTGAGACCACTCCTGAAGAGCCCCTCCCTGGACCCAGAAAACCTTAATAAATATAGGCAGGTAGCAAATGTTCCATTCCTGGGCAAGGTCCTGGAACGAGTGGTTGCAGGCCAGCTCCAGACAGTCTTGGATGAGACTGATTATCTGGATCCATTTCAGTTGGGTTTCAGGCCTGGTTTTGGCACGGAAACAGCCTTGGTCGCCCTGTATGATGACCTTTGCCAGGAGAAAGACAGGGGGAGTGTGACTCTGTTGATTCTCCTTGATCTCTCAGTGGCTTTCGATACCATCGACCATGGTATCCTTCTGGGGAGACTGGCTGAGTTGGGAGTGGGAGGTACTGCATTGCAGTGGTTCCGCTCCTACTTGGCAGGTCGCCTCCAGAAAGTGGTGCTTGGGGAACATTACTCGGCACCCTGGACTCTCCAGTATGGGGTTCCGCAGGGGTCAGTTCTGTCCCCCATGCTGTTCAACATCTGCATGAAACCGTTGGGTCATCCGGAGCTTTGGAGTGCGTTGCCATCAGGATGCTGATGACACGCAGCTCTGTTTCTCCTTTTCATCTTCTTCAGGTGAGGCTGTTAATGTGCTGAACCGGTGCCTGGCTGCGACAATGGACTGGATGAGGGCTAATAAAGTGAGGCTCAATCCAGACAAGACTGAGATGCTGCTAGTGGGTGGTTCTTCTGACCGGATGGTGGATGTCTAACCTGTCCTGGATGGGGTTGCACTCCCCCTGACGGAGCAGGTTCATAGCTTGGGGGTTCTCCTAGAATCATCTCTGTCACTTGAGGCTCAGGTAGCCTCGGTGGCACGGAGTGCCTTCTACCAACTTTGGTTGGTGGCCCAACTACGTCCCTATCTGGACAGGGATAACCTGGCTTCAGTTGTCCATGCTCTGGTAACCTCCAAATTAGATTACTGCAATGCACTCTACGTGGGGCTTCTTTTGAAGACGGTTTGGAAACTGCAGGTTGTGCAAAATGCAGCGGCCAGATTGGTAACAGGGACCAGACGGTCCGAACATATAAAACTGATTCTGGCCCGCTTGCACTGGCTGCCTGTATGTTTCTGAGCTTGATTCAAGGTGCTGGTATTGACCTATAAAGCCTTACACGTCTTGGGACCACAATACCTGATGGAACACCTCTCCCGATACGAACCCACCGGTACACTACATTCAAGATAAAAGGCCCTTCTCCGGGTGCCTACTCTGAGGGAAGCTTGGAGAATGGCAACAAGGGAGAGGGCCTTCTCAGTGGTGGCCCCCAAATTATGGAAATATATTGGTGACGAGGTGCGCCTGGCGCCAACACTGTTATCTTTTCGACACCAGGTCAAGACTTTCCTCTTCTCCCAGGCATTTTAGCATGTGTTTTTTTTAATTGTTTTTTTTTAAAAAAAATTAAAGTGTGTTTTAAATTGTTTTTAAAAGATGTATTTTAAATGATATTTGTTTTTAGTTATTGTAAACCGCCCAGAGAGCTTCAGCTATGGGGCGGTATACAGTTTAATAAATAAATAAATAAATAGAAAGTGCTAGTTGCCTTTCATAGGATGCTTTGAAAATGCCTCTTACTATAAGGCGCAGTTTTGCTGAACTGAATCTACCTGTGACGACACAAAATCCTTACTCCTGGTTTTCACAACTACAGAAAGTAGCTGGTAATCTCTTGGCAGAGTTGTGTCAAAACAAAAGAGCTGTGTGTACACAACCTCTCATTAAAACACACCATTCCCTTTCAGATAACTTTTTCTGTTTTGATTATTTTTAGGCAATGCCAGTGTCTTTTCTTACTGCTTGTAGCCAAATGCTAGGCCCGGGCCCTAGCACAGTAGGACTGAAGACAGGCTACCATTTCACTTGTGTGTAGGCGCTGCACATCTGACTAGTGTGGCTTACCACTTTGAAGCTGCAAGTGTTTGTAGAAACAAGGTCAGAGTTTTCTGTCACTTTCACTTTGCCTTTTCGCTACTTAAAGCATCAAATTCATTGGTCCTATTGAGAATAGCTAGCATAAGCAATATGGGTGCCTGGTCTTGTTTAAAATGTAGTATGGAGACGTTTAATGAAATGTGCCATAGTTCTGGCTAGAAAAGCAAAATCCAAGAAATCTGTAATAGGTGGACCTTTTGGGTAAAACTACCAAATAGGTAGTTTTGGGACAACTCAAAACAAAGAGCTTATTATGAATTGTAAGGGTATTGTTTCAATTTATTATATATTTCTTAATGATATGTTTTCTTTAACTTACTGTTTGACTATTTGAATTTTGTTTGATGATGATGGTGATGATGATCTGGCTCAAGAGATATACACCAAAATGTCAGCTGTCCCCCCCTCCGCAACTTCGGTTAAATCAGCTCATAGCTGGCTGCTCTAATCCCGCCCTTTCTGGTTTGTAGCCAATAAGTGAAGTCAGGGAATAAGTGATTGACAAGGGATTGTTGACCTCCAGGCAGCTGCTAGAGCTAGACTAGTAGCTAGTAGCATGGCAATGCTAGAAAATGGTTGTTTTGTCTTGCCTATTTGAAAATCTTATAAATTGGATAAGTATATAGTGTTCACTTTTTTTCTCTTGTGTGCAGGAGTCAAGTAAGTTTAAATTTTCCTGGGCTGTTGAAGAGGGCACTGTTTTGAAAACCTTCCCAAGATGAAGCTTTAATCCAAAACTTGTGTTTCTGGGAGTAATGCTGCAATGCTAATCCCACATACCCGGATTAAACCCTACTGAATTCAGTAGGAGTTATTTTTGAGTAGACATGGTTAGTAAATTAATGTGATTTTTGAGTGAACATAGCAAAGAATTGTGTTTGTGTTGTAAATCTTTCCCTATCCAATCCTATTTTTTAAAGCAATTAGGTGGGGCTTACTTAGGTAGCACAGTTTTTATTATCTAGGAAACTAATACTGGTTTTTTAAAAAATGTTCTGCAATGACTAACTGGTTTGACAATAAACTATTATATGGGGTGTGTATGTATTTTTACATCTGCAGTGTGTGTATGTATATGGAGTCTTTCCAACAACTCTGTGAGGTAGGGTTGGTGATTGGAAACCAAGGCAGCTCCCACTAAGAAATAATCCCTTTAATATCCAATAACCATAAAAACCAGTATAAATAGTTCCAAAACAGCTTAAAGTGGCATGATTCTGAATTTTGGTTTGGGTGAATGAAGTTTCTTATCACATGAGTTTGCAGTTCAAACGCTTCCCTGTTTGAGTAAGCCCCATTGAATACATCGGGACTTGCTTCTGAGTAAACAAACATATGATTACCATATAAATATCTTTATAGATTGTGTAAATAATAAACATCTTTGACAGTCATGCTTATATAAATATTTCTTCATGCTATGTTCCCATAAGTATCTGATTTCACACTATGGTAGTACATTATTACCTCTACATTTTCAGTGTGCCCTTCTTCCTTGGGATGTTCATGGTTCCCTTCTGTTGTTTTCATCTTGAGGGGCAGATAGGCTGAGAGATGGTGAGTAGCCCATGGTCACTCAGTACACTTTATAGCTCATTTCCGTTTTGAAAAAAATAATTAAAATGATTTACATGCAGGCAAAGTTTATGAAGTAGATCCACACAATACATTTAAAGCATATCCAACTCGCATTTGAAGCGCATGACTTCCCCTAAAGAATCCTGGGAAATGTAGTTTCCGACTCACAGTTATAGTTCTCAATGACCAACTGGTTTTAACAACTACAGTTTCCATGATACTGTGGTATGATTCATGTGCTTCAAATGTGTGTTAAATGAATGGTGTGGATCTGCCCTAGGTATGATGTGCATTCAAGAGTGAATTGAAAAGAACAATTTTAAAAGATACTTTTTTAAACAGGGTAAGGGCTGTAGCTCAGTGGTAGGGCATATGCTTTGCATGCAAAGGTCCAAAATTCAATCTCTGGAAAAGACTATTGCCGGGAAGCCTGGAGACTTAATGGTAGTCCATGTACTGAGCTAGATGGTACCAAATGGCCTGACTTGGTATAATTATTTATTTATTTATTAAAAATATTTATAAGCCGCTCTATTTTCACAGAAACTCAGAGCGACGAACAATATAATAAAACATGTAGATAAAAGCACAAATACAGCAATAAAATTACAATCTCTATATTTAGAGGTCACAGTAAGCCCAATCCAATACTTAAAAACTCTAATTATTCATTTAAATTAAATGCAATCTGGAATAAAAACGTTTCAACCAGGCGGCGAAATGACAAAAGCGAAGAGGCAGAACGTATGTCTACAGGTAACGAGTTCCAGAGTCTAGGAGCGACAGCTGAGAATGCTCTGTCTCTAGTCCCTGAAAGACAAACTAGTGAAACTGGCGGAATTGTAAGAAGAAAATCATTAGCGGATCTCAAAGGACGGGGGGGTTGTAAACAGACAATCGATCGGACAGATAGACAGGGCCCAAGCCGTGAAGGGCTTTAAAGGACATCACCAGCACCTTGAATTGGGTCCGGAAGCAAATCGGCAACCAATGAAGTTGCTGTAACGGGGGAGTCCTGTGAACACGAAAACTAGCCCTGGTCAGCAACCTAGCTGTAGCACGTTGAACCAATTTTAGCTTCCGAACAGTCTTCAAGGGCAGCCCAACATAGAGTGCGTTGCAGTAGTCCATCCGGGATGTAACCAGGGCGTGTGCCACCTTAGTCAATTCAGGCATCTCCAGAAATGGACGCAGCTGGCGGACCAGCCTTAGCTGGGCGAAGGCGCTTCTGGAGACCGCCGAGACCTGGGCTTCCAGATTCAAGGCAGAGTCCAGGAGCACCCCCAAGCTGTGAACCTGGGTCTTCAGGGGGAGTGTAACCCCATCCAACATAGGTAAATTCCCCATTGCCAGATTAGTCCCACGATTGACATAGAGCATTTCTGTCTTATCTGGATTTAATTTCAACTTGTTTGCCTTCAACCAATCCATCACTGCAGACAGACATTGGTTCAGGGGAAGGACGGCTTCCTTGGCATCAGGCGGGAAGGAGAAATAAAGCTGAGTGTCATCAGCATATTGGTGATAACGAACTCCATATCCCCGGATGACATCACCCAGCGGCTTTACATAGATATTAAATAACAGTGGAGATAGGACAGAACCCTGTGGAACCCCACAGGTCAAAGGCCAAGGGGGTGAACAGGAATCTCCTAGTCTTACTCTCTGGGACCGGTCCTCCAGGAAGGAGCGAAGCCAGCACAAAACAGTACCCTCCAGTCCTAACCTGGATAGACGGTCCAGAAGGATACCATGGTCGATGGTACCAAAGGCCGCAGAAAGATCCAAGAGAACCAACAGGGACACACTCCCCCTGTCTAGTTCTCTCTGAAGGTCATCAACCAAGGCGACCAAAGCCATTTCAGTCCCGTGGCCAGGCCTGAAACCAGATTGGAATGGGTCAAGGTAGTCCGTTTTGATTAGAAACCGTTGGAGTTGAGTAGCCAGCACACGCTTCACTATTTTACCCAGAAATGGCAGATTGGAGACTGGCCGATAATTGTTCAAACATAAAGGGTCTAGGGAGGGTTTTTTCAATAAAGGTCTTACACATGCCTCTTTAAGGCAACTTGGGAAGAAACCCTGTTGCAAGGAGGCATTAACTATTCCGCAGACCCAAGTAGCCAAAGTCCCTCTTGCTTGTTTTACAAGCCACGATGGACAAGGGTCAAGTGGGCAAGTGGTAGGTCTCATCTCTCCTAGTAATTTCTCTATATCTGCATATTGAACAATTGTTCCTTTGTTCCTAAACGTGGAAAGAGACTCGAGGGTCACAGTGACTCCAGAATTTATTTATGTATTTTATTTATAACAGTTATATACTGCTTTATTGTAAAAAATCTCAAAGCGGTTTACAGAAAGAATTAAAACAATACAATTATTGGCAAAAACAGTTAAAGACGTATTTAAAAACATTCAAAATAATAAAACCAACAATGAGTTCAAAACAGATTAAAAACACAATAGCTTCTACATTCCTGGGTAGGCTTGCCTAAACAATAATATTTTTAGCAGGTGCCAAAAAGAGTACAATGAAGGTGTCTGCCTAATGTCAATAGGCAGGGAGTTCCAAAGCGCAGGTGCTGCCACACTAAAGAACTGATTTCTTACAAGAGCAGAACAAGTACTATGTGGCACCCGTAACATGGAAAGCACAGCTTGACCTTGGCCTGGTAGCAAATCAGCAACCAGTGCTGATTTCAGAGCAGAGATATTATGCGCTGACAGCATCTCACTCATGTCAGCAATCGTGCCATAGCATTCTGCGCTAACTGCAGCCCTGGGGTCAGGTTGTGCTGCATGGGGATTTCTGTGACCTTGGCAGACTGGCTGCCAGAATTTTTTTTGCTTTTGTGTTTGTTTAGGAATCCTGACTAGTTCTGGATGCTGAGTTTTCTGCCTCACTCATAGGAATCTTGTGGTTGGTATGGTATTACATTTAGGAAATCATCACTGTGTTTTGTTTTTCTTTTCTATTTGCATTTCATTTATCTTTAACTACACTCCCTTTCATCCATAGAAGCAACAACAGTGTTTCCATGTTCTCAGCTCAATCCCCTTAAACCTGATGATGATGCACCTTGTTGGTTGCATGGCAGTTTGTTTCTTGCCCAATAGTGGTAAAAGAGAATTCACATATTTGGAAGTGTGGCTACAATTGTTGTTCCCAATCTACTGCCTGTGAAGGTAGACCAAACCAAGTGTGTTTTCTGTCTGTCAATGATTGCTCACTGGAATTGGGTTGGCTGTCAAAGTGAGTTTATAGCAGCCCACAGGGTAGACAGAAAAGGGCAGAGAATCTTCTTACTTTTACTCATTTCTCAAACCTGTTTCTGAAATGAAGGGTCAAATCTGTAAAGAAGTTTGGAGCATCCATGTTAAAAGATAAGGGCAGGACATTCCAGGCAGGGGGTTGCCAACCCTGCTTGGATATGGATCTCTTTGCAAAGGATCCCTAGTCAAGCTTTACCAACAGCACAATCCAAACTATATCTTCTCAGAAGTAAGTCCTATTGAGTTCTATGGGGCTTAGTCCCTTAGTATGTGTGTTTAGAATTGCAGCCTTCAGGGGTATCCATCTTTACTCCCGAATGCTCCTGTTAGGTCCAAACCCAACCACAAGCTGTCCACAACCTTACTCACCTCTCGTTCACCCCAGGAAGACTGCGGAGCTGAGAAATCATAACCCGCTGCCAGAGGCCAGGAATTTACACGACAACAAGTACCTTTGCAAAGGGGACCCAATCCATCCAGCAAGATGCTTTCCAGAGATGGGAACCCCGTTTACTGAAAGAGTCCAGATTATATACCTTCACAGAGAGGTTACAGGTCAGGGGAGTAAACGTCATAAAACATAAAGAACACTCCATGGCAGTATAGAGGTCAGAAGAGGGGAAGGAGCAAAAGGAGGAGGTGAGAAATATACCAGGGACATGTTGCCCCCTTTGTAAATCAGGTTTGCATACAGCTACAGCCTTGAGATAAGAGCTGGTGCCAGGATGTTTAAAACAACTAAGAAGAGAACATCTAAACAAAGACAGAGATCAACAACAAATACAATCCACATTCTTCTGGGGTAAAATGGCATTCATCCTTTGACACATTCCTGTTAAAGCTCAATGAACATGGGAAAGTGTGGATTCAGCTTTCTGCAAAGCTTCTTGGGATTTGGCTCAGGTCAGGGGCAAATAAACCGAAATCAACTTTATTTCTTCCTTAAGTCATTTTCCCCCCCAACACTCCCATCTAACATCTCCACAACATTAGGCTCCTTTCTTTCTACAGCGGCCTTCTGGTGACTGGCCTGGCCTGAAGGCACTTAAACCCTTTTTGCCAGAAGCAAGTAGGCTAGATTAAATGTTCCCTACTCAGGCTCCATCTTTTAGCTAAGATTTCTATCTTAATTTCCAATCAGAGACATGTTTTTGTTTGAATTGTATGTTCCAAGCATCTGTGGTTGATGCTTAATGTATCATGCTTAATGACATCACTTGGGCCTGCCCCCGTGACATCACTTAGGCCTGCCCCTATGACATCATTTAGGTTCACCCCTGAAATCTCAGGGTTTGGGATGCTTCTGACCTGGCAACCCTACACAGGGCAGTGACGGCCATGTTTATTTGTTCATCCTTCTGCCGCAGTCATGCAGACAGCCTGCTCTCTCCCATGTTCCATCACTTCAGACCCTTGACCCCTGCTTCCATCATCCAAGCTAAGTG
This sequence comes from Rhineura floridana, assembly GCF_030035675.1. NCBI lineage: Eukaryota > Metazoa > Chordata > Lepidosauria > Squamata > Rhineuridae > Rhineura > Rhineura floridana. The sequence continues at coordinate 910,737 of NC_084495.1, forward strand.
AGGAGAAAAGTGATGCGGGTGGGTGAGGGGGAGGGTTCAGCTCTACTCAGTCCATGCTTTTAATGTAAATAACAATGAGACCCCGACCTCCGCATGGGGGGGGGAACGTGGCTGCTCCTGCCATTGTCTTCTTCTGGTCCCATGGAGGAGCCCGCAGGGCAATGCAGCGCCATCTAGAGCGCCTAGTGAGCAATGCGCTTCCACAAGGGCTGGAAATGAAATGAGACCCTTTGAGCCTCTCCCTCCAGCCCACCTGAATTCATGACACACACACACCTCACGCGGTGCACTTCCTCTGCTGTTGGACTGGAAAGGTTCTGTGGGAAGGTCGTGCAATCCTTGGGCCTCCAGCCCCCGAGCCAACGTTGCCCACCAGGGTCTCAGTTTGGTCTGGGAGTCTGTTTCCCCCAAACAATGCCTATCTGCCCCCCACCCAATGTCATATTGGATGTCAGATGTGGGGGAGGTAGTGACATAGGTACTCACAGGGAGCTCCCAGTTCTTTTGCTGGAGCCAGGCCCTCTTCCACTGCCTGTCCCGATGAGTGGAAAGAGTGTGCCTTGCTCCAACAGCATGAAGTGGTTTGCACTGAAACTGTGGCTAAAGTGCAATTCCCCCCCCACACACACACACACTGCTTTAGCACGGGTTTCTAGCAAACCGCTTCCTGCTACTGATTGAATTCAGCAGCCATCAGCCAACAGATGGTGAGTTCAAGCACACTGGGAAGTGCTTTGCCTGCCCTGGCTTCCAAGCACTAAGCATATGGCTGGAAAAGACCTTGCGCTGCGGTTTCCAAGCACCTGACAACCAACTGGCTGTTCACTGGGTGCTTGGGAAGTGCTGCACAAGGGATTTTGACAGCTGGACAGGACAACTCACCTGTCAATCACAGCCCATAAGGACCTGGCCCACTGGGCCCCAAAGGTTCCCCTCCTAGAGAAAGGTGCTCTGGCTTGAGGGTCCTGGCCCCGGTGTACTGGGCTCCTGCCTACCACCCTCTGGTTCAGTGGCCCCCTGATCACCAGCACCAGGCTCAGAGCCAGAAATCTGGTAGGGCTCCTTAGTCCATGACTCTGTGGCTCTGAGTCAGCATCCTGGTCACTGCTGGTCTCCAGGGTCATGCCAGCCGTTACCTCTAGTTTTCTTCTTAGATGGTAGGCTGACTGGGGCAGGGAGCTGTTTCTGTCATTTGTGTGGCTCTATAAAGTGCCAGGTCTGGTGGTGCCACGGAAGGTTTGCCTTGAAATGAAAATAGCTGGTTTGCAGAGAGGTGGCTTTTGTAAGGGGCATGGCAGGGAGAGAAAGTGTTGAATTCCCCCTCCCAAACCCTCATTTACTTCTTCACTAAACAGCAACAACAAAACCCTGAATGTTAATTGCGTTTATTCAATTAATGTTATCTAGATTGGCCCTGAGATATGTGAAGCAAAATTTATTGCAGACGTTTGCAATGGACAAATATTATTACTTTTAATATAGTGTAGCGTGAAAGCAAAATACAACATATCTTTTATGGTTTAATTATTCAAACCTCTGCTTTTCCCTATAAGTATGTAGTCATCTTCTCCCAAACGGAGGTTTCAGTACCTAGAGGTCTTGGTGTGATCCACATTTTTTTAAGTGTTGAGGATCAAACTAAGCATTACGTCAAGCACCTTTTTTAAAAAAGAAACTTGCTTAATGCTGAGCTTTTTCACATGTAGCTGGCCCAGAACCTTGATGGTGTCACCTCCTATGATTTGCCAGTAAAATACCCACAATCCTTTGTGCTTCCCTGGCTGGTATCCCACAAACCCCCACTCCCTTGAGACTCATGGTTGTAATGCACCTGATGCACCTCATGGTTTCTTTGGAATGCACATATTGCTAAAGTCATGCTCTGGCTTGTTTTCTCTGCTGGAGCCCCAGGAGGAGAGGAGCTGGTGCAAGCTGCCCATTAACAGGAAGCTTTAGTGCATGGCATATCATTACCTACAAACCAGGCCTTTGGGTCCAATTGTGGCTCCCTGGAGGGACACTATTCAGTGTAAAGCACCAAATTCAAGACAAGAACCCAGCAAACATCTGACAGCAAGCCGGAGGCTTATGTTGGTACTCTTCCCAATGCACGTGGATTGCATCTGGGGAGGGGGATCAGCAGACTGCTGGAGAGAATGTGGCTACTTCCATCTGTGGTGGCAATGTCGTCTGGCAGATATGTTTTGGGAGGATGTTATTGCTGAGATGAGCATCGTTATCTGCCACACCATGGTTAAAAACCCCGGCCTGTGCTTGTTATCCAGATTTCTTTGGTGAAGATGTGGAAGCACCTTCAAAGGGATTAGGTTTATGTTTGTGGCAACATCTTTGATTATCACACAGCACTGGAAAAATGCTTTGGGACTGAACATCCAGAGCAGGTACACCAAAAACAGAGAAACCAAGGTGCCACTTTAAGACACTAAGAAGCCCAAACGCAACAGACTCAGGCTATAAACACACTACTCTCCAGATCAAAGTGTTTCCATTGGCCACACCAGGAGGGGGAATGGGTTGATCTGCTGACCAGTTGCAAAATTAAAAATTAATTAAAATTGAATTTAAAAAACCCCACTCAAGCTGATCCCACCAGTAAAAAGGGGGCAGAGTTTGACTAGTGTCTTCTGCCCGTTTTCAGAAGAGAGAGGTGTACATGCACTGGAATGGGAGTCAATTTCTACCCTCTTTCTCAACAACCTGGAGCAACTTCATTTCTTTTGTTAAATCGGAAAGACGGTGAGACACAAGTCCCAGCCAGGTATACACAGACATGGGACTCATAAACGGTTTATTCAAGTAAGGTGACAGCAATCCAGAGTTGAGAAATGGCCTAAATGCCAGAAAAACACAAAAATATACCATAGAAATCCTCCTCTTCACCTGCACCTGGGATCAGATGTTATCATGCATTTTTATATATTTATGGATATACTCTTTAGATTTGTTCATGCTACAAATGTTATTTTTGGAATATAATTTGTTCCCTAAAATAAATAAATCTGAGGCTTCCTGGAGCCTGCGGTAGTCTTTTTAAGCATGTGTACATGTAGAATCATCTTTCAATTAAAATAAAAATTTAAAAATAATATTTCTACTGTTTTCTGTTAACACAAGAGGTTAAACACTGAGAATCTAACACTAGCTCTTTTCATGTTGTGCCTTGGTGGGTTGAATGAGGAGAGGGCCACCCATTAGACATCATTTGATACCCAACCTGGAGTGGGAATCACTCCTTTTCAGATGTGGGTCTTCTATTTGCTCCTCTCCAGTTAGATGGCAGAGGTTTCAGTCTCAGAGAATGAACTACAGTGCCTGGCAAAAGTACTTCGACCCCTGACCAATGCTCTCATTTTAATGAATTACAAATGGTACATTGTAATTTTGTTCTGTTGGATATTTTATTTTGAAACACTGAAACTCAACATCAATTATTGTAAGGTGACACTGGTTTTATGTTGGGAAATGTTTGTAAGAAACAAAAAAAAATGGCAACAGTCAGATTCGTGGAGTCAGAGTCGGAAGCAATTTTGGGTGGAGTTGGAGTCGGTAGAATTGTACCGACTCCAACTCTGGCTTCAAAATAAATTTTGATTGACACATTTTTTAAAATATAAATTCCAAATGTCAAAGAAGCTTCCCATGAAGTCAGCTGTAGTTGAGCATTTCACCATAACTCAAGATGGAAAACATTTTGTGTGTCAGTGTATGACACAGGACCCAGATGAAGACAAATGCTGTGATGCCAAGATCAGCGCATATTCAGGCAGCGATAAAAATGCTCCTATGAGAGCTTCCAATTTAAAAAGACATTTACAGCCCTTTCCAGGGCTGTGGAGTTGGAAGCAATTTTGGGTGGAGTTGGAGTTGGAGTCGGACAGTAGAAAAATAGAGGAGTCAGAGTCGAAGGTTTGGCGTACCGACTCCACAACCCTGGATAAAGCCCCACCGTTGAAAGATCATTGGTCAGGCTGTGGGTCTGAAGGAAAATGAAGACCAAAGAGCATTCTACAGAAGTGAGAGATAATGCAATACAAAAGCATAGATTAGGAAAAGGGTACAAAATAATATTCAAATGTTTGGATATCCCAGTGAGTACAGCTGGATCAATAATCAGGAAGTGGAAGCTGCATCACACCACCCAGGCACTGCCAAGAAAAGGCTGTCCATCAAAACTCAGTGCTCGAACAAGGAGGAGACTTGTGAGAGAAGCCACAGGGAGGCCAACAATCACTTTGAGTTCAGTGGCTGGGAGTGGAGTAATGGTGTACCAGTCAGCCATATCAAGAGCTCTGCATAACACTGGGCTATATGGGAGGGTGGCAAGAAAGAAGCCATTACTCAAGAAGTACCACCTCAAAGCATGTCTGTAGTTTGCCAGAAAGCATGAGAGTACCCCAGCTGCGATGTGGGAAAAGGTTTTGTGGTCAGATGAGACCAAGATAGAGCTTTTTGGCCCAAACTCAAAGTGCTATGAGTGACACAAACCTAACACTGCCCATGCCTCAAGACACACCATCCCTATGGTGAAGTATGGTGGTCGCAGCATCATGCTGTGGGGATGCTTGTCATCAGGAGGGACTGGGCATCTTGTTAAAATTGAAGGAAAAATTGATGGAGGAAAATACAGGGAAATACTGCAAGAGAACCTGCTTCAGTACACTAAAAACCTGAAGCTTGGGAGGAAATTCACTTTTCAGCAGGACAATGTTCTCAAGCACAAGGCCAAAGAAACACTGGAGTGGCTCAAGAACAAAGAGGTGAATGTCCTACAGTGGCCCAAAGTCCTGATCTCAATCCCATTGAGAATCTGTGGTGCTCTTTGAAAATTGTGGTCCACAAGCGACATCCAACCAACCTGAAAGACCTGGAGCAAATCTGCCAAGAAGAATGGGCCAAAATCCCTCTGACATTGTGTGCAAAGCTGGTACATACCTACCCCAAAAGACTTAAAGTGTTGGTGTAACAAAAGGTGGCTCTACCAAATATTAATGTGTGGGGGTTGAATACTTATGCAAGTAACATGTTTCAGTCTTTTATGTTTCTTACAAACATTTCCCAACATAAAATCAATGTCATCTTACAATAATTGATTCTGAGTTTCAGTGTTTCAAACTAAAATATCCTACAGAATGAAATTACAGTGTACCATTTGTAATTCAGCAATATGAGAGCATTGGTCAGGGGTCTGAATACTTTTGCAAGGCACTGTAATAGTTTAGGAGGCCACCTTGAAATGATGGGTTTAAGCTCTCCTTCCTCTGTATTTTGCATTTGAGTTGTGGGGGCTGAAAGTATGGATGTATTTGGGTTTCAGGCAAGTAATATACTGCCAACTTACTATTTGCCTGCCATAGGAATTTGTGGGTGTAGTTTCTGGATTTACATTTCATGTGTCTTAGGCTTCAATCCTATATCCACTGGGAAGAAGCTTCACTGAACCAGTGGGATTTGCATCTGAGTAGTCATGTCTAGGATTGCATTGTTTAATCGTTGCAGCAGCAGCAGCAGCAGCAGCAGCAGCTACCATTATATCCTGTTGAATGTCCCCCCCTCAATTCCCCCCCGATATTATTAAAATAGTTGTGTTTTGCTTGTATTGTTAGCCACTGTAGGTTTTCTTTCTTTGGAGAAAGAAAGCAGTGTATGCTTACTCAAATACATAACTATAAAATATGGCTGGCAACTCTTAAGTCTCGCCCCCCCCCGGGCTGAAGTGACAGCATTAATAACCGTGCACTTGATCAGAATGCTCAGGCCTAGAACACCGACAGAGAGGAACTCGTGCATCTTCAGCGCTCAGTCTAGGCAAGCAAGAGCCATTGTCACAGTTCAGGGGCACATTCTGGCCAGGGGAAGGAGGGCATGGAGCAGGGCTTTGGCAGGGGGTGTGATGGCCTGGACAGAATCCCAAAGGATGGGCGAGAGGCCAGCAGCACCTGGGCTTCCCACCTCTGGCCTCAACTGTGGACATTTGCGGCAGCGGGGGGGGGGAGAAAATGAGGTTGTGAGACAGCCTGAGTTTGAAGGTGGCAAGAAACTTTCAAAAGATTTCAAAAGGGCTTGAAGTCAATAAACATCATGAGAATGAAGACCTTGTAGGCTGGAGACATTCTTTGAAAATGCGGGTCAGCCGCTGGAGTGCTGGCGCAGAGGAATGAGCTGCTCAAATGGGAAGCTATACTTTGCATGGAGTAAGCGGAAGCGTCTGCAATGTTGTGTGAGCTATTTGGAAGCCTGTTCCTTCTTCCCACAAACAACTTGGAAACATGGCACTCTAGAGTTCTCAGGATGGTTGTGTTGGTGCTTGTTTCCTCTTCATCTTCTCCTTGATTATGGCAGCATCATAGTAGCCCTTGAACTTGCTGAAAAAGATTGGGATTGGGACAATAATGGTTAGCACTCCACATAGGGCTGTACAGGCTCCTATCACTTTGGAGAATCCACCAACAGGGTACATGTCTCCGTAGCCGACAGTGGTTAAAGTGATGACTGCCCACCAAATGGAAGCACCAATGCTATCAAAGTATGTTTCTGCACTGTTTTCAATCAGCTCTGAATAAAAAATGAGGACACCAAAGAAAAGAACTTCAAAGACAAAAATCGTCATGAAGATGAAGACCTCTCTCAGGATGGACCTGGATGTGTAGGACAGGACTCTGAACATCAAAGGGGTTTCAATGATCTTAAGCATCTTCAGGAGTTTAAGGATATACAGCACACGGAATAAACCTAGCCAGGTGTGTTCAGGTGAGCAAAGCTCAATGAAAACTGGAAATAGGGAAAGGAAATCAACTACATTCAGAGGGTTCCTCAAGAATTTCTTTTTTTCTGGGCAGAACGTGAGTCGTGAGGAAAATTCAAACAGGAACCAGAGGACACAGAAAAGTTCCAGATAGAGGAAGTAAGGGAACCTTTTGTGAAACAAAAATTTGGCCTCACGGAGATAGGTGGTGTTACTGTTGCTATGATAAACATCTATGGTGTGAAAGAATTCTGTTTCTCTGTACGTCTTCCCTATGAAAAGGATGCATATCCCAATATTGAAGAGCAGGGAAACAGCAGCCAGGAACTGCAGAGAGAAAGTGCAGCTGTCACCAAGTTGGTTTGTGAGCATTGCATGCAGGCAGAACCCCATTTCCACCCCGTTCACACACTAGGACAGCCTTCCCCAACCTGGTGCCCTCTAGATATTTAGGGCTAAAAACTGTTACCCGCTCCAGCCAGGGTGGCCGTGCTCCCATGAACCTCAGGGTCATACTGTTGTGCTGGCTGCAGCTGGTCCAAAATATCTCGAGGGCACCATGTTGGGAAAGGCTGTCCTAGATTCCCACCAAGAAGGAACTGCTCCATCTGTCACCTTAACTCCCTGAGGGCCACAAAGGTGCTCCAAGTTAAGGACAGGGCTGTATGATTGCATAGTGCAAGCTCATGATCTGATGTCTGGTGCAGAGTTCAGCACCCTGGGCTCTGAGTATAGTCTTCAGCAAAAGTTCTGAACTGAGATGGGGGCAAGCAGGCTATTGGTGTTTGTGTGTGTCTGTTGTGTTCCAAACAGCTTCTTTTCTTCTCCCGTCTGGTAGGAGAATCAGAAGAATTTTATCTAAGAGGTAGGAGCAAGACAACCTCCAGATCGTTAATATTCTCAGCAATCGCTTATATAACATTTTTAACTGGCTAAACTATTTACTCTCTGTGTTTCTGATTATATTCACAACAAACCTGAAAGTTCATTGCTATGCCCAATTTTAGAGAAAGGGGAACTGAGGCGAGAAGTCCATGTTGCCCAAACCTGGCTAACAAGCTTGTGTCCGATGAACTTCTGCTAAAGTCTGACATCCTGTCCACTGTGCTATCTAGGTGTTTCCCAAAAAGCAATGTGGGTGAAGAGATGGATGACTCTGATTCTTGTTGTCTTGCTGAAACCAGAAATGTCACGGCAAGGAGTGCTGACTCTGAGAGACAAGCAAAATGCGCAGAATCCCCAAAGTGCCGTGGTGGTCCCCCTGTTTTTTGGTAGTGTTCCTATCCTTTTAGTGATTGCATGACAGGCAAAAAATTCAACAGGTAAATGTCATCACTGCATGCCAATGCCAGGAAAAGCAGCACTGACTGAACTTCTTGAACACCTTGAACACCTACTCCTGCAGGTATCAAAGGCCACCCATAATGCAACATATGGTTAATAGTGGAGCAATTTTGCAACACGCCACCTCTGTAGGTATCAAAGACCACCCATAATGCAACATATGATTAACAGTGGAGCCATTTTGCAACATGCCACCTCTGCCTCTCTGTATCTTTGTTTTAAACCAGAGATAAGAACCCTCTGGCCCTCCAGATGCTGTTGGACTCCAACCCCCATCAGCCAACATATCCATTGGGCAGGGAGTTGAAGCCCACCACTGTTGGGAGGACCTCAGGTTCCCCCCCCTGTTTGAAATAAATGCACTTGTGCTTACCTTTGCACTTAAACTGGACAAAGGCTTTTCAAAGAGGGCCCAGATCTTAGGCTGCCATCGGGCCCTACAGCTATTATTTCTTCTTTCTCCCTGGACCAAGAGGCCCTGGTTGTCTGTGTCTTTCTTGTCATCCCAGAGGATGTAGTCTTCCTGTTGGCTTTCCATGTCACTCAGCTTCTGCCAGCAACAGGGAGCTAGGACCGCATCGCTGATCTCCCAAAACACCAGCTCCTCCTCAAAGACAGACTGGCAGATATCCTGAGGACAGTGGAGGTGTTTGGTCCTGTAATAGTTCAGCACCTCATCAAAGAGATGGGCGTTTCTGTCAAAGAAGAATTCCTTGATGTTGGGATCGTATTCAAACATGGTACAAGCCTGGGGCTCTGTGAGGCGGCATAGTTTGGTTCCAGGGAAGGCTTGGAGAGTGCTGAGGTAAGTCTCATATCGGACTCCCCCAATGTTCAAGGTGATCTTTTCTCTGGTGGCTTTCATATTTCAGGCCCCTTGTGATAGCCTGGCAAAAAAACACATATCAATCTGTCAGGAGGGGGAAGTGACAAGGTGTAGTCATTTAAAAACCATACTGTTTTAGAAGCCAGTGTTTTGGACAAGATAGGTTGGATTACATATCCTATTGTAAGTTAGGTTAGGCGTGCAAGACAGCAACTGGCCCAAGAACCCCCCCCCCGTGAGCCAAATAGATGATGGGGAGAAGGGAGGGTTGAACCTGGGTCTCTCTAGGCTTACTCTATCCTCAGGCACGGGAGTCAAATGTGGCCCTCCATGAAGGAATTAGACTTCGCAGTCCTGGACTGTTAATGTGGATTGGAACTTTCTATGGAGTACTGGGATAGTATGGGGGTGCAGGTTTTTACCTGTTTGTTCACTGAGGATTATAGAGTTGACCTGCCTAAATCAGCTGATCACATAACCTGTCCTGGGGGCACAGCTATCAAGTCAGTGCAACCACCATTGCGGATGTGGAAAGTCACATCCCAGCCTGGACCAGTCATGACCTCCTGTGACCTACGGGGGTGGAATATATGATTGACAAGGAGAGTATCTATCAGAGGGTAGCCATCCTGGAGTATTCCAAGATCCTCCTGAGATCTTGGTGCATTGAGGGACGGGACTAGCTGCGGTACAAAGGTAAAATCTACAGTTGTCTCTCTGCCCAGTTTTGCCTCTGGCATGTGGCCCCCAGGAGGCTGCCCAAAAGGGAATGTGGCCCTTGGGCTGAGACAGGTTCCCCAACCCTGCTCTAACCCAACCTTTACCAACCTGGCCCTCTGCAGATGTCCCAGGGGCTGACTTTTGTCCAGAATGTCTGCAGGGCAGCAGATTGTCTGCCACCCCGCTCTAACCATTAAGGACATAATTGAACACAGAGTTAAGTATACCTCATGAAGATTTGTCATTATGGCCAATGATTCTATGGCAGAAGTAAGCCTTGAATTGTGCATTTGTCCGCCTGGTGAAAGAGGGATGCCTCCCTTGGGGGAGAGGAAGGGTCTTTTACTGGCCCGCCCTGGGTAGAGAGAGTTCAGAACTCATATCGCCGTCAGGACCAAGCCAGAGCCATGGAAAGCATGGATGATGTGACCCCCACATCAGGCACTGAATGCAGAAGGATGTGGCTTACATTGGAAAGATTTGCAAACAAACAATGGAACTATGAGAGAAGGCGAGTTGAGGGACTGATGAATGGACACCAGAGTTGGGGTACAGAGGACAGAATCAGTTGATAGTGGAAGTGCAAAGAGAGATGCAAGACAACAAGAGGGATCAAAGTGCTATAAAATATGAAGAAGAAAAGGACGGTTGGTTTATATTTGTTTGAATTGTGTCTGCTTTAGCGTTGGGATCCATTGGCCGCTGCCAGTTCAAAAGCTTTCCAAAGCATTCCGTTGACCTAACAGGCTGGTATTGATTTGAGTTTGCTTTAAGCAATCCGTTTTTTTCTCTTTGGAAAAAATCTGATATTACTATCGATGTTTTTTAAAGGAAATAGCAATATTGTTAAAGGAAATGTCAATAAATTGAAGGAAATATCAACAAAAATATCTATTTAATATCAATATTTTAGATGCAGATTTTTCTTTTTTAAAAAAATCCAAAAATATCTGTTGAAAACCAAGACATAAAACTCCGGTCTGCAACACTAGCAAATAAGCAAATTAATGGAAAAATTGGTACCAGTCTGAACTGGGTGGAATTCTAGCACATCCCTAGTCTGCTTTGACTCTCTCCTGTTTTAACTTAAGTGTTGTGCTGGGTTTGTATTGCTTTCAGTGGCTGCTTTTAGTTTTGCCATCATATTTATATGTGTATTTGTATTTTATGTTTTCATGTGAGTCTCCTGAAAGGCATCATATAAACGCTGGAAATAAAAAATTGGATCCAGAGGTCTGAGAGTTCAGCGCTCTGATCAGTGGGCTGCACTGCCTCCATGAATCCACAGTTTGACCTCCTGTTCTTGCCTTGATCCTGAAGGCATCTCTGGTTGTTTTTCTTTCAGTTCTGTTCACAACAGGGCTCGAAAGAAAAATGTGCAGACATTAATTTTGCAAAGCACCAGCAACCAGGCGACCAGAGTGCGGAAGTTTGTGACTTTGCAGATGTGCATTTTCGCCTCAGAAGCTTGCACCATCGGATTGACTGCAGCTGCTCAGCCTCCTGCGTGTCCCTTCACTGGCCCTCTCCCACATCTGCCCTCCCTGCTGTGTAGCAAACTCTTCTCCTTTTGTTGTTCTTAGTTAAAGAGCCTCTGCCCTTGGGGACAGAGGAGGAGTCAGGACCTGTGGAGGATGCCAGACAGTTGCAACCACTCAGGGCTTCGGGGCGTTTAGGATCTGAGCACTTGCCCCCCGACAAGGACTTCACCGCCCTGTTTATTAATGCCTAATTACAATTATTTCCCACTTTCCCTCAAGGCAACATGCATGTCCCAGCCCTGTGGCCATGGGGGGGGGTGGCAAATGGGGGCACCCCCCTAGAGTTGTCCTCTGTCTCCCCCAGGATTTGTTTTGAGAAATTGTCTTTCTTTTTTAATTGTTAAAATTAATTTTCAAAATAAACATATTCCATTGCCAATACAACTGTCTTTCTAATTTGTGACATGACAGACAATAACAGCCTCCTTTTAAGGAATTACAGCTTGTTTGAAGAAAAGGAGCAAATTAGGAATAGGACCCTCTGAAAAATTCAGCGAATAAGGCAGGGCAGGTGCACAACAAAAGCCTCATCTGAAAAAGCCCCCCAAAGTTTGCTCACTCAAGACTTTCCCTGACTGAGGGTGGATTTTTCATGATCGCAATCACTCTACAATTACTTAAGTGATCTTGAAAAAACACACAACCAGTATAGTAATGTGACCCTTGAAGAGTTAAATATGATAATTGTGTATTATGGGCTAGAGTTAGGGCCGGTTCACATGGCAATTTAATGTGAGATGGGTTCTACTTGCATGCCAGTTTAATTCGCAGCGATCACATGGCATAGGAGGCAAAGGGAAGGCTTCCCACTGCTTTTAGCTTTTAATCCGCAGCAAATAAATCCAAGCTTTATCCGAAAAGGGAAGGAAAAACCGTCTGTGGTTCGCATCTCTAGGAGCTTGTAGATGCTTAGCTGCGATGCTTTTGTGAGTCCGCGCCTGCTCCCTCCTCCTCCCCTTGTTATGTCATTTCCTGCTGGCTCCCATTCTGCAAGCCTGCTGCAAATTGTGTTTTTTTCCCTTTCCCTCCTAAGTTGTGCAAAAGAAAGCATAACATTGTTCAAACAAATACTTGTATTTCTGCTGGATTCTGAAATTGCAAATACTTGCACTTGAGGATTTTTTCTTTTTTTATGAAACTTACTCTGGAACAAACTGAGCATGCTCAGTTGCCAAGGTAATCAGAGGAAGTGATAGTTTGACCTTAAGAGGGTGTGGTCATTAGGAAGCTGTGTGATTGACACTTTCCCTTCAGTGTGAACGGAAAACAGCGATTGGAAGGTAGGAAGTGTGATCTTTAAACTCCCATCGCGATGGAAAAAGCTTCGTCTTTAAACTGGAGTTCAGCTCACAAGTCACAGACAGCAATAAAGAACCATGTTAGTTTGCCTGCTGTAAGATTTTATTTATTCTACAGTTATTATGATGAACAGAGCAAGATTGGGTGCTTATTACTAAAGGGTAAAATAAAGACATAACTTAATGCGATCTGAAAAAAATATCTAAGTGACTCTTTACTCTTTTAAAGCTCTCACTATGCTCATAATCATAGTGGGTATTTTTTTTCCCTTGAGTATTTGGCAAAGGATGAAAACAGCCCTAGAGGAATAGAAACACTGCTGTGCACACTATGGTTAGCTGGCTGGCCACCTAGTGTGTACGTCACGTTGCTGAAGTTGGTTCCTAGTTCCCAGCTCCTTATTTGCTTGAAAGTTCAAAACACTAAAAAAGAAGAAAAGTTGACAGCTACAGCAACTTCAAGTCAAACTTCACATGTCTCTGAACCCCAAAATATATGTTGGGGTACCCTGTATGATATATCACTGTGATCGGGGGACTCTCCCCATCAAGAATAACAATATACTTATGCAATCAAAATAATCAGGCTTCTGATATTATCATAAATACATAATGATGTCATAAAATCATAAAAAATAAGTAACTCGGGGTGCCCACCCCAAAATCTGCTCTGGGCCAGGACAAATCATACACCCCATGAAAGGGGAGGGTGTCCTCTACGAGATACCACTGTGTCCCACCTTGCCAAAGCTTCTGTTGGGCGCAGGGCATGGATGAGGGCATCTATGTAAAACCAAAGAAGAGAAAAATATACAGGAAAAAAATAAGTAACTGGGTGTGCCCACCCCAAACTCTGCTCTGGGCCAGGACAAATCATATACCCCAGGAAAGGGGAGGGTGTCCTCTACAAGATGCCACTGTGCCCATCTGGCCCAGAACTACTGGGCGCAGGGCACGGAGGAGGGCATCTACGCAAAACCAAAATAGAGAAAAACAGGAAGGGAAAATAAGTAACTGGGGGTGCCTACCCCAAAATCTGCTCTGGGCCAGGACAAATCATATACCCCAGGAAAGGGGAGGGTGTCCTCTGTGAGATGCCGGAGATTTCCAGGTACAAAGTGGTAAGGATAACTTTCAACACTGGAAATCACTTTGTTTCTTTCCACAATCTGGGAAATGCAAGTGATTGGAACTTCTACGATGGAATTAGGGAACTTCAGAACACAGGATGTAGCGATGTTTGTGCAACAGATGAGTTGTTCCAAGACTTCACAAAGAAAAATAGTAATCCAAGTCATATTGTAGCAATGAGGCTATAAAAGAGCAAATAATAACGATGATGTGCAATGTGCAATTTAGAAGGTGCTCTTCTAAATCTCCTACTATTTCAGAGATGATTGAAAACCAGGAGATTATTTCGAATGGGTGAAATTGTTTAATTCCAGCCCATGTGGAATGGTGTTGATTTTGTAAACTGCAAAAATGTTCTAATATATTTCTAAGAAAAAAGTTTTTTACTGTTTTACCAGTTCTGAGAATGACTTCCTTATTTCTTTTTTAAAATAATTAAGTCTGCACTTGTTTACGTGTTCATTTGTATACTTGGTTGTTACCTGTTGGAGAAATATAATATATATATGTAGTAAGTTATTTAGAGATATAATAAATCAAATGCACAACAATTCTTCTCAAAGTATGACTGTGTGTTATCTGGTGCCATGGCAGAAGGAAACTTGGCCAGATCACCAGACAATGATTCACTCAAGAAGCATAAAGATGTAATTTCATAGATGAGACTCTAAACTATGCATGGACCACATCTAATAGAAGACAGTATCCCTGATGTGTGGAATTATGATTTGTGGTGCCCCGAATCATATTTTGGGATGGGCATCCAAGTTCCTTATAATCTTTCCTATATATTTTGGCAATTCTTCTGATACATAAATTAATGTTGTTGGTGTTGTTTAGATTTATTCCCTGCCGTTAACTAAAACGTTCCCGGGTGGATCACAAAAGTTTAAAAATGCATAATTCAATACAGTTAAAAACACTCTAAAATCAGAAATGATAAAGATCTTGTCTGTGCCATGACTGAACAAGAAGGTCTGACCTGGGTAACTGGGTTGGAACCAGTGCCATCTTGCAGAGGACCTTCTCCTGTATGAATATGTGTATGATTTATGGTACTTCAAAGAAAGTTTTGGGGTGGGCACCACCAGATCCTTTCCCCCCCACCTTATTTAAATATCTTGATGTGTATAGTTGCTCAGATCTACTCCTTCTACCCACAAGAAACTCTGGGCCAGTCAGGAAGCCATGGATTCTCATAGATGATGTTTTTGTCCATTTTTGTCCATTTTGGGCGTGCATAGATGCCCCCATCCGCGCCCCACGCCCCGCAGAAGCTCTGGGCCAGGGAGGATGCACTGTTATGTTATAGAGGACACCCTCCCCTTTCCTGGAGTGCATGATTTGTCCTGGCCCAGAGCAGATTTTGGGGTAGGTACCCCAGTTACTTATTGTTTTCTGCGTGTTTTTGTCCATTTTGATTTTGCATTGATACATCCATGTGTGCCTGGTGCCCAGCAGAAGCTCTGGGCCGGATGGGATGCACTGGCATCTCATAGAGGACACCCTCCCTTCCCTGAGGTATATGATTTGTCCTGGCCGAGAGCAGATTTTGGGGTGGGCACCCCCAGTTACTTATTTTTCCCTTCCTGGTTTTCTCTATTTTGGTTTCATGTAGATGCCCTCCTCCGTGCCCTGCACCCAGTAGAAGTTCTGGGCCAGACCGGGCACAGTGGCATCTCATAGAGGACACCCTCCCCTTTCCTGGGCTGTATGATTTGTCCTGGCCCAGAGCAGATCTTGGGGTGGACACACCAGAGCTTGGAAAAGTTACTTTTTTGAACTACAACTCCCATCAGCCCTAGGCAACATGGCCACTGGATTAGGCTGATGGGAGCTGTAGTTCAAAAAAGTAACTTTTCCAAGCTCTGGGACACACCCAGTTACTTATTTTTTCATGTGTATTTTTCTCTGCTTTGGTTTTGCATAGATGCCCACCTCCATGCCCTGCGCCCAACAGAAGCTCTGGGTCAGGCGGAACGCAATGGCATCTCATAGAGGACACCCTCCCCTTTCCTGGGGTATATGAGTTGTCCTGGCCCAGAGCAGATTTTGGGGTAGGTACCCCCATTTGAAAAAGGAAGGACAGCTAACCTTAATTTTGACCCCCCCAAAAAAATTACATTACTTTAATTCTAGGAAAAACCAAAAGCTGCAACTGTTCTAAAATATGATTTTTAGGTGCTATGCATTTTTCTAAAAAGGCGTATTGTGAATCTACCACTCAGAACGCATTGTTATCAAGCATTTTTATAAGTTTATGAAATGAAGGACACAGTCCAACACATATTTACTGAGGGGAGTTGGATATGGCAGACCTCTAGCTAAGCCGGCAGAGTCTTAGCTCTGCCAGGCTCCACTGGCAGAAGCCCCGCTCAGCTGCTGTGGAGCCAGAACCATACTAGCTGAGCCAGGGATCATCTGGGGAAGGGTGCTGGTGTAAGCCGGCATAAGGCCCGGAAAAGGGATGTTCTGGCACCATGTTGGAGGCGGGGCCAAGGGGGGGCTTAAGCAACACCCAACTCCCATTCAGAGTACTCCTGCAGGTCCCGATCTGGGCCAAAATTACTCTGGGAAAAGGTTGGTCTAAGAAAATAATTTCAATGGAAGTCTGTGGAGAGGGCTTACGACTCGGTAGGGATATTTGTGAGAGCCGGCTTTTGCTTTCCGGTCCCTGCAAGCAGGTCTGGGTGGAGCCCATGTTCAGCTGGCCCAGCAGCTCCCGAATGAAAAAATGGATGCCGCGGACTTTCTGACCAGTTCCTCCTCCACCAGCCCCCCTTCAGCCGGCTCCCCATGAGTTGGATTGCTCTGCCCGTCTATTATGCAGCAAACATTTTACACAGTTAAGGACTTGATCTCCTTGACTTCAACAAGAAAATTATGCATATTGTTCTCAACACCACTTGCCCGAACTGCTCGACTATGGTTGCACTGCAATGTGCTCTCAGTCTGTTTCTAAATCTTGTTTTTGTGTTGGTGTCGTCATTATACAAGGTTAAAACTGTTTGAGAAAACAAGCTCCCCACTAGTTTTAAACTTCTTAGTTGTAGCATAAGCTATTTTGTTTGTTTTATACCTTTTGGTATTCCCTAGTTCACGATATCCTTAACATCCTTTTTTCTTATGAAACAGAAAAATATGCCAATCATTTAATTCCTGGTGTTCATACTATTTTCTGTTAACGTGACCTTATATGTAAGTTAGCAGGCCCGACACCTTCCCCTTCCCCTGGTGCTCACATCCTCTCCATCAGCAAGGGGGGAGATTGGCTGAAGCTATATGCCTCCCTCCTCAAAATGCCCCACCTAGAAATGTGGCTGCCCAGTCTAACAAGCAGGCTGGCTACAGGGCTGGCACTCCCCCCCCCCATTTTTATCACAGCAACACTATGAGGGAGGCTAGACAGAGAGACAGTTCCCTACTGACCTCCATGGCTGACCTGGGATTTCAACTAAAGGCTCCCAGGTCCTCCTCAAAGACTCTAACTGTTGCACTGTGCTGCTGCACTCTTAACCCTGAATGTACTTCCACTCCAGTGCAGCACTGGAGCTATCCAGATGGGCTGTCCCATTAGGGTGGCCATGTGCCCTATTAGACAGAGGAGAGTCCTCTGTTTGCAGGGCAGTCCAGTCCAAGTCTAGTTTAAAAATCAAAAACCCCAGGAAGCGGGAGCAGCAGGGCTTTTAAGCAGGCTTCTCTACTGTGGCAAGATGGAGTATATTCCTATTTAAATTATCGTAATTATTGCTAAGTTGGCATCTTGTCATATTTATTAACATATGCAAATTTTATGTAAAGAAATTCCTTTTTTTATACTCTTGTTTAACTGGATTGTACCATGGTCTCCCTTCCAGATTCCCATCCAGAAAACAGTCAGTACAATCATTCAGAAAAGAAGATACAAATTAAACCAATTTATTAATCATTTTCACTAAATAATTATTCACTAGTTACTTAAATTCTTGTTGAGATTTTTTTTAAAAAAAACACAATTGCCAGTTCTTCTCCCCATCCCAAACCCCTCATTTTCAGTCTCCCCCTCTTTCTGTTAAACCAACTACATAATTTTATTCCAAAATTTTGAGCAATTATTACATTGTAGGGGAAGAACTGCATCTGTAAAGTGAATGAATTCATGACCAAATAGAAACACTGAATTAGAAATGGAATTCCAGAAGTAAAGTGTTGTGCCTGGATCTTGGATCACTCACGCTTTGTGTTAAATAATGTGTTCTTGTAACAGAGACTCCCAGCGACAGCAGTATTATTCATTGCTTTGTCCAAAGGCCATTGCCATTCCGGAAGGAACACAAAAAATTACAAGTAGAGAGATGTAAGAAAGGTATCCTCCTTACAGAAAAAGCACATTCATTGCACATATAATGATCAAATAAAACAGATTCATGGTTCACCATCACAAACTTTGCAGTGTGGATCCTAATTTTAAAAGTAGCCTAAACATAAAAATACAGGTGTGTGGACTGTGAACAGGTAAACAAATAACCTCATCCAATATCTGAGATGGCAAATTCTTCACCTGAGTGTAAAAGGTTTTCATTAATAATATAAATGAGGAAGATATTTGTCCTGTCCTGTCCTACATAAACAAAAAAGGGATCCATAATGGATCCTTTTCTGACACTACCCTCCCAAGCAGCAGGTTCCTCCTCGCTCACTTCCCACTGGGGCTGTTGCATGCTTGTGTTACTGCAACTCTTGCAAACCCCAAACAGTTTTGCATACCTGCACCTAGTGAAAGCTGCTCCCCTGCACTGATAAAATGCCCCACCTTGAACTCTCATCTGTGCCTGTCTCTTTTAGAAGTCACTAGCTTTGCACAGTCCACATCCTACTCTGCACATTTTCACCTGCTCAAGAAGCAATAGTTTTCATTCTTACCTTGCGTTTCGTAAGGCAGTTTTGTAGGACCCTGAGAAGGACCAGTCAGCAAGAGAAGAGACAAGTAGAAGGGAAAACAGGATGTTCTGTGGCTTAAATCCAAGCTTGTGGCTCATGGATGCCAGAAAACAAAGCTAGCCTATAAAACAGAAACACCACAGGAGCTGTCCCTCCCCTCCCCTCGTCCTATAAACAGTCAACCCCCATTTACTGGTGAATAGCACTCGGGTGTGATGGTGAGCAACAGGCCAGATGGGCTTTGAACAGCATATTCTGTCCCTCTGCAGTGCCACCCATTGTTCCCACTAGATCCTCAAAGGCCAGTGGTGCTTTGGAAATATGCGGGGTTCACATGTTCTTGGCAGACCTGAGTGCTAGAATGTTATGCAATAGAAGACAGAAAGAAAAAAATACAGAAAAAAGGGTGGAAGTTTGCTTTCTTTTGTGGCTGCTTTCTTTCAGGCCAATGTTAAGCAACATACACACACACACACACCCCGCCCTCCACTACATTCTTTTTATTTTCCCGTCAGTGACAAGCCACCCTGGGAATTATCTGTTGCAATGGCTGTACTTTGTGTTCTGTTTGCAGTTATGAGAAGAGGACTTCAGACCCCCCCCCCACATGGCAATCAAATTAAAATAAGCATCACTACTGTCTCCATAAAATATATTTAGGGGTGGGAAAAACATACATGAGATTCTGTGAACCTTTCCAGTTGGGCCATTGATTGCAGTTGGTTGTCAATGTGATGACCCTGTGGAGAGCCAGGAGCTGGGTGCAAGGCCTCAAACAGGTCAGCATCATAACTGGTGGCCCACTGAGTCCATACAGCCCCACAGCACTGGGTTGTTGTGGTCTGCTGCCAGGGCAGGGCTGGGCAGGCTTCAGCCTTGTGGAATCTGGTTTGATTTTTCCTAGAACCTCAAGACCAAAAAACCTGAGCCTGGGCCAGAAGATACACACTTAAGCCCTATTCAGGTGTTCTGAGAAAGACTTAAATTTGGGGAGAGGAGTCAGGATGTTGCATGCACGAGCCCTGTCCTCAATCTCCCTGCATATATTGGCTGGCTCCATTTCTAACCTTGCCATGGTGAGAGTTAAAGTCAGAAGTGGGAATCTCAGCAGTGTGTTCAGCTGAACTTAATTAGGATCTTCTTATCTGATGACAAGGTTTACTTAGAACCTCTCTTTTGACTTTTGCACTCAATTCAGGGCTAATGCTTGCTTCCCCCCCCCCGCATTGTTTTTGAACACCTAAAAGGGCTTTAGAATTATTAAACAATTCTGAGCCTGGGAGTTTATTTTGAGTACCAATACTGAGCTCACAGATCTTGCACACAAAAATCCACTCCTGGTTACCTCATGGTTTCCTCATTTCAGCAGTATAATTCACTAATAAGCAAAAAACCCAAAAACTTCGCAGTTTAAGAACATACCTATAGCCAACACATCTCCAAGGTCGCTCTCAGAGAATAGCATTGGGTGACTATCTTTTGGTCCCCTGGCAGTTGTGCTGTGGGGTGCCGCGGGGTACCATCTTGTCCCCCATGCTGTTTAACATCTATATGAAGCCCCTGGGAGCAGTCATCAGGAGACTTGGGGCAAGGTGTCAGCAATATGCTGATGATACCCAGTTCTATTTCTCCATAACATCTGAATCAGGAGAGGCCGTGCAAGCCCTGTACCGCTGCCTAGACTATGTGGTGGGCTGGATGAGGGCCAATAAACTGAGTCTGAATCTTAGCAAGATGGAGGCACTGTGGGCTGGTGGTTCCCGAGTTCAGATAATTGGTCAGTTGCCTGCTTTGGATGGGGTTGTACTCCCTCTGAAAGAACAGGTCCATAGTCTGGGGGTGCTCCTGGATCCATCTTTGTCGCTAGAGGCCCAGGTGACCTCCCTGGCTAGGACTGGCTTTTACCAGCTGCAGCTGGTAAGACAGATGTGGCCATTTCTGGACTGGGATAGCCTGACCACTGTTGTCCATGCGCTGGTAACCTCCAGGCTGGATTACTGTAATGTGCTCTATGTGGGGCTGCCCTTGAGGTTGGTCCAGAAGCTGCAGCTGGTGCAAAATGCAGCGGCGAGACTGCTCACTAGGGCAGGGTATCGCCAACATATCACCCCGCTGCTGAAATAATTGCACTGGCTGCCCATTTGTTACTGGGCCAAGTTCAAGGTTCTAGTTTTGGTATACAAACCCTATACAGCTTGGGACCAGGATACCTGAAAGACCATCTTACCCCTTATATACCCAGTCGATCACTGTGCTCTGCAGGTGAGGGCCTCCTGCAGATACCATCGTATCCGGAGGTCCATTCCGCACAATATCGGAAACGGACCTTTAGGGTGGCTGCACCTACCCTGTGGAATTCCCTCCACGTAAATATTAGGCAGGCGCGAAGCCTTTCTTCTTTCAACAAGCCTTTTAGGTTGAGACCTATCCTAGTCTGTGTCTGTGTTAGAATTGCTTTTAATATGTTTTCTTTAATAATATGTTTTTAACTCTTTTTTTGTTTTTAGAGATGTTTTTAAAGCTTTTTTGAAATGGTTTTAACGTTGTTTCGTTTTAATGTATTTTAAGGTCTTTTTATGATGTTTTAGAGTGTTTTTAGCTTTTCTGTTTGACGCCCTGGGCTCCTGCTGGGAGGAAGGGCGGGATATAAATCAAATAATAAATAAATAAACATATTTCTATCCAACTTTTTAAAAAGCAGGGAAATTGGGCAGCTATAGTAAATGCACCAGGGGAGCATGAGACCTGACCTCCTCTCTAGAGATTGTACTTTCCTATACCTATGTAAAAATGCAAACTGAATTTGGGTTGGTCTTTCATAGTCCAATCCACTTCCTGTGAAGCTGGAAGAATTTGGTAACACGTACCTCTGAGCATATGGTTGAGCATATGGTGAGTGGTAGTAACATCTGCAATGAGCCCAAATAACAGAAACAAGCCATGTGATATGTTGCTCTTATTCAGCAACAATAAAAAAGGGGAAGAGGCAACAATATTAAGGCAATTGATGTAGTTCAGATATTCACTTTAAA
The DNA here is from genome assembly GCF_030035675.1 of Rhineura floridana. Taxonomy (NCBI): domain Eukaryota; kingdom Metazoa; phylum Chordata; class Lepidosauria; order Squamata; family Rhineuridae; genus Rhineura; species Rhineura floridana. The sequence goes on from NC_084495.1 coordinate 932,312, forward strand.
TATGTTTGATTTACTTCGCAATTTTCGTGGTTTCCTATGGTAATTTCTTTTCTTTTGCTTCTGTTTCTGTCCTGGGGCCGATACTCTTCAACATTTTTATCAATGACTTAGATGATGGGGTTGAGGGAAGCCTTATGAAGTTTGCGGATGATACGAAACTGGGAGGGATAGCTAACACAATGGGAGACAGGAATAAAATCCGAAAGGACCTGGATAGACTAGGAAATTGGGCTGAAATTAATAAAATGACACTCAATAAAGACAAATGCAGGATTTTGCATTTAGGCCACAAAAACAAAATGCATGGGTACAGGATGCGAAATACCCGGCTTAGCAGTAGTGCGTGTGAGAAGGACCTTGGAATTGTAGTGGATTGCAAGTTGAACATGACCCAGCAGTGTGATGCTGCGGCAAAAAAGGCAAATGTGGTTTTGGGCTCCATAAACAGAACTATAGTTTCCAGGTCGAGGGAAATAATAGTCCCACTATATTCTGCATTAGCCAGGCCTCATCTGGAATACTGCGTTCAGTTCTGGGCGCCTCATTTTAAGAAAGATATAGACAAGTTGGAGCGGGTTCAGAAGAGGGCGATGAGGATGATAGCCGGTATGGAGAACAAGTCTTATGAGGAAAGGTTGAAGGAACTTGGCATGTTCAGTCTGGTGAAGAGAAGGCTGAGGGGTGACATGATTGCACTCTTTAAGTACCTGAAGGGCTGTCACATAGAGGAGGGTACAGATTTGTTCACTGCTGCCCCAGAGGGTAGGACTAGGTCTAATGGTTTTAAGTTGCAGGAGCGTAGATTCAGATTGGACATTAGAAGGAACTTGTTGACAGTAAGGGCAGTTCGTCAATGGAACCAACTGCCTAGGGAGGTGGTGGGATCCCCTTCGCTGGATGTCTTCAAGCAGAGGCTGGACAGCTATCTGCAGGAGATGCTCTAGCTGTGGATTTCCTGCTGTGAGCAGGGGGTTGGACTCGATGGCAATTTATACCCTGTGTCAGCAAAATATATAAAGTATAGCTTTTAGCCAATATAGCCAGTAAATTTGTTGTTAGCCTAAAGGTTTGTATCCCCTTTAAGGCCCCAGCATTCTTAACCATCTTAGAGAATTAGCTCAGAGCCACCTGGAGTCTAATCTAGGGTTCCTAATGAGCATTCGGTGTGATGCCCTGCCAAGGGTGATGCTGGGAAGGTACCTTGTTAACTAAGATAACGTAGGTTTTGGAGTAGTTAATGCCCCGTTAGGCAATTAGAGGTTGTGCCTATCAGTTGTTGTTATGTTGTATGATGTAACTTGACTTAGGAATATGTCATATTCCTAAGCAGGTGGATGGGTCAAGGGACGGTCAATGATGAGATAGTATAGGTGTGCTTGTTAGCAAAGATAGAGATAAAGATAAGGTAGGCAAATAGTTTGCCAAGGGAGGATGCCAGGATGTTTGTTATCTATGTTAAGATAATATAGTTCTCTAGCAATTAGTCTGCTTTTGAAGGTGTCCTGTTAAAGGTCAGAATAGCCAATTATATGTAGCAGGTGCCATGATGTAATGTTTTGATGCCTTAAAGTCATCACTCATGTATGTAATCATATCAGTTTGTATGCCAACTTTTATGCTATAAAAGTGTCTCTTGTGCCCAGTATGAGTGTTCAGTCTGACACCAGCTACTGCAGAGCTGTGTGGTTGATCCACTTTTATTGGGAATACTTGGCTGTATGCTTTGTAAGTGAACTCAATAAATTTTAACTCTTTGTAAGCAAACCTGACGTCTGCATCTCATCTGGTAATGCAAACAAGAACCTGAAGGGTAGACAGGCCTACAAGGCCCCTTCCAACTCTATGATTCTATGAATATGTGAATTACAGCAACACTGTGCACAATTTACACTCAAAACCTACTATATATATATTCACTAATAGGCAAAAAATCTTGCAGTTTAAGAACATACCTATAGCCAACAGATATTTCTATCAAACTTTAAAAAGCAGGGAAATTGGGCAGCTATAGTGAATGCACCAGGGGAGCAGCAGACCTGAACTCCTCTCTGAGATATTGTACTGCCCTACAAATTGGTCAAAATGCAAATACAATTTGGGTTGGTCTTTCACAGTCCAATCCACTTCCTGTGTAGCTTGGAAGAATTTGGTAACATGCCTCTGAGCATATGGTGAGTGGTGGCAACACCTGCAACCAGCCCAAATAATAGAAAGAAGACATGTGCTGTGCTGATCTTGTTTTAGCAGGGAGGAAGCAACATTATTCAGACAGTTGATATCGTTGAGATGGTCACTTTGAATATGTCTGATTTCCTTTGCAATCTTAGTGAAGTTTCCTATAGGAAATCATTTTCTTTTGTTTCTGTTTCTGTGAAGATGTCAAGTACAGCAACACATTGCGGAATGCGAAAAATCCACACTGGCTATAGTATACAGCCACTCTTGTGGCTGTATAATGTAAATGCAAGTGTTCACACCATCATGACGTCACATCCTGGAGGTGGGGGCGGGGCAAACTGTCAAGCTACGCAGCCTGTGCTTCGGTGGCCATGGCCTACACCTCAGCAGCCTAGGCAGGAGGCTGAGTGAAAGGCTGAGTGGCGGTGGCAGGAGCACCAGCATGGAGACTGGGTGGCAGGTTTGTTGATGCATGGGGCAGCTTTGTCAACCAGTGGGGGGTGGGGGGAGCTTCAGCAGCCTGTGAGGGGGCAGGAGAGGTTTGGCTGCCCATGGTGACCTGTAGGGGGTAAGGGGGCATTTGGTGGCCCATGGGGAGTAGGGGGGAGTTTTGGTAGCCCATGGGTGGTAGGGAGAGCTTCATTGGCCCATGGGACAGGGGGAACTTTGGCAGCCTGGAGGGGGGAAGAAGGAGCTTCGGTGGTCCATGGCAACTCAAGGGGGGATAAGGGGGAGCCTTGGTGACCTGTGAGGAGGAAGGGGGAGTTTTGGCAACCCATGGAGGAAAGAGGGGAGCTTCGGCGATCTGTGGAGCAGGGAAGAAGCCGCTTCCATTAACAGATATTGAGATAATATTGCACATGATGGTTATGGTGGCCCAGATATATTATACAACCACAAGAGTGGCTGTATACTATAGTCAGCAGGGATTTTTCGCGTTCTACCATGTTAAATGAAAATACCCCCCATGCCCCTTTCTGGTGCTTTGTATAGTCCCAATTCAAAACAAAAACTTACAAGTCTTATACTGTTGGATTCAGAATCGCTTGTTCTACAACTCTGGAAGTTTTCTTGGTGATACACAACCCCCCCACGGAGAATCCACAGGTTAAAGTGAAAAATGGGAGGAAAAAAACCTAGAAGCCATTTGGACTTTTTTTTGAGAAATTGAAATAATCTGTTGAAATTCATTAAAAACCAGAGATTACTGTAAGGTATCCCTAATCAAATCCCTGAGCTTGCCCCATACACAGTATGTCATCTGTAGTAGGTTTAAATTTAAAAAATGGCATGGTTTATTTTTAATTAATTTATTAAAAAATGCCTTATAGTGGGTTATAATGTACCGCATGTGCAGAAGAAAGAGTTCTTTGTTTCACTCTCCCTCCCCCTCCCCTTCCAGTTACTTGGAGGAAGCAGGGGAAGTCTGCTCCTGTGATTGGTGGGCAAGAGACATGTGACTCACACTGGCCTTCTGCTGAGAGAGAGAGAGAAAATGGCCGATGGAGGGTGAAAGCAGCAGCAGAATGGAGGTGAGTGGGAAAGAGTCAAAAAATGGGGGGGAGCTTTGAAGGACTCTGCATTTTTTAAAAAGTCTACTCAGAAGTAAGTCCCATTGAATGCAGTGGGGCTTACTCCCAGGTAAGTGGAGCAGAGCTTCTGAATAGACTTTTAAAAAATTGAGGAGTCCTTCAAAGCTCCCCCTCCCCATTTTTTGACTCTTTCCTTCCCTCAAGCTAGATTCAGTGAGTGGGGAAGGCAGGCAGTGGGAGAGACTGCGGGTGGGGGCAAGGCGATTGAGCCAATGGAAAGGGCCGGCTGTGGGAGACAGCAGGGGTGGGAACACATACACACACACACACACCACCAGAAGTAAGTTCCACTGAGTTTATTGCAGCTTACTCCTGAAGTGAAAGTGAACATAGAATTACAGCCTTTAACTTCTAAATTCAGTCCTTTCCTTTAAATACTAGGTGATTTATCAATAAATATTATAAAATGTATGTCTGTTAAATGTTCAGTGTGTCATCATGTGACTCTTACTGTTGCTTGTTAAACACCTGCTCTTCAGGATAGCGCCACAAATAGATTCCAAAAAGTCTGCTTTAAACTTGCTCCAAACCCCCTGTGGCATGTAATGAATGTAATGAATGTTCCAGTTTGTCTGCATCCTTCTTGAAGTGCGGAGACCAGAACTGGATGCAGTATTCAAGATGAGGTGTAACCGGTGCTCAATAGAGGGGAACTAATACTTCACGGGATTTGGAAACTATACTTCTGTTAATGCAGCCTAAAACTGCATTTGCGTATTTTGCAGCCACATCATACTATTGGCTCATATTCCACTTGTGATCAATGACAATTCCAAGATCCTTCTTGCAAGTATCCCCCATCTTATAACTGTGCATTTGATTTCTTTTTCCCAAGTGTAGAACTTTGCATTTATCCTGGTTGAATTTCATTCTGTTGTTTTCAGCCCAATGCTCCAGCCTATCAAGGTCCCTTTGTTTGTCTTCCATGGTATTCACAAGGTTTCCCCAAGGTTTTCCATTTGGAAAGGAAAGGGGGTTCCCCTCTGCCCAGTGCCCACCCACCTAATATCCCCCCTCCCCCTCCTCTTCCCCTCCCTGCCCCTCCCCTGGGTCAGTGTTGGACTATGACCTGGGAGACCAGGGTTCGAATCCCCACACAGCCATGAAGTTGACTGGGTGACCTTGGGCCAGTCACTGCCTCTCAGCGTCAGAGGAAGGCAATGCTAAAACCACCTCTGAATACCATTTACCATGAAAACCCTGTTCAAAGGGTCACCATAAGTCTGGTCGACTTGAAGGCAGTCCATTTCCATTTTCAAATATGATTGCATAGAAATAAATCCCACTGAACTCAAGAAGTATGCAAATGATCAAACCCAACCTCCCTTCTCCTCCCTCCTATCCTCTCCCTCTTCCTTCTTTGCCCCTCCCTCCCCATTCCCATCCCCTTCCAATCCCCTCCTCCCCCTCCCCTTCTTCCCATGGTCAGTTTTACCTATCTTACGCATGATTGCATGGAAGTAAATACCATTGAACTCTATAAGCATGCAAATTATCAAACCTGCCCTCCTCTCCCCCTTCCTTTGCCCCCCTCCAATATACTCCTTTCCCCCCCTTTTTCCCCATGGTCAGTTTTTCTTATCCTAACCATGATTGCATAGGAGTAAATCCCATTGAACTCAATAAGCTATGTTGTACACTGCCCTGAGAGCCTTCGGGCTGTGGGCAGTATATAAATTGAACAAAATAATAATAATAATAATAATAAATAATAAAATAATAAGCATGCAAATGATCAGACCTGCTTTTCCTCTCCTTCCCCTCTCCCTTCCCCCTCCCATCCCCTCCTCCTTCTTCCTTCTCCCCTGCCCACTCCAGCCCTCCCTCCCTCCCCACCTGGTCAGTTTACCTATCCTAAACATGATTGCATGGGAGTAAATCACACTGAATTCAATAAACATGCAAATGATCAAACCTGTCCTCCACCTCTCCCCCTCCTGCCTGCTCCCACCCCCTCCTCCCCTCTGTGTTTCGTCCCCTCCCTCCTCCTTCCCTCTCCATCCTCTGTGGTCCGTTTCACCTATCTTAAGCATGATTGCAGGGGAGCAAATCCCACTGAACTCAATAAACATGCAAATGATCAATCCATTCTCAGCAAACTTGCACAGGACAGGATCCCATTTCTTACCTCCTGGATTAAAAAGCAGGGAAATTCACTAATAGGCAAAAAAACTTGTGGTTTAACAATGTACCTATAGCCCACAGCTATTTCTATCAAACTTTAGAAAGCAGGGAAATTGGGCAGCTATAGTGAATGCACCAGGGGAGCAGGAGACCTGAACTCCTCTCTGAGATATTGGACTGCCCTACAAATTGGTCAAAATGCAAACACTATTGGGGTTGGTCTTTCACAGTCCAATCCACTTCCTGTGTAGCTTGGAAGAATTTGGTAACATGTGCCTCTGAGCATATGGTGAGTGGTGGCAACACCTGTAATCAGCCCAAATAACAGAAACAAGACATGTGCTGAGCTGATCTTGTTTTAACAGGGAGGAAGCAACATTATTAAGACAGTTGATATAGTTCACATGGTCACTTTGAATATGTCTGATTTCCTTTGCAATTTTAGTGACATTTCCTATAGGAAATCATCTTCTTTTGTTTCTATTTCTGTGAATATGTGAAGTACAGCAACATTTTGCAAAATTTACACTAAAAATACTCCAAACATAATTGTGGAATAAGGGCACTGACTTCCACAGAATAGTCTCCAGTGGACCTCAGGAGTGTCTCAATTTGCACAAGATAAAACAGTGGGAGGTAAAATATATTCTAGCAAAATGTTTTTAATTGACCGTGCCCACCTTGCCTTAAATGAAATGGTTTAAACATAGCAGGCTGAAAACATGCATCCTCTTTTTTCCAACAGCTAGAGTCATTGCTGAAGTAGCAACATATTGGAATCAATCTGATTTTACATAAAACTGCAGTTTCAGATTCAACTGTTAATGCACCCAAAATAGAAATAGGACATAACCTCCAATTTGAAACACAAAAGGCTCTCTTCACCATCATATGACACTGATCACTAAAAAGGCTTTGAAATTAATAAAGATAAATTTGACACAGATTTCTGGGATGAACAGTGAGGGAAATAAAATTTTCTAGTTCACATTCTCTGTAGAAACATTAGTGACACAGGAAAGAAGCAAAGTAAGAAAAACACCAACAAACATAGAAAAATATAATTATGTTTGGAGATGGCAGGTGTTGCTACCACTCACCATATGCTCAGAGGCACATGTTACCAAATTCTTCCAAGCTACACAGGAAGTGGATTGGACTGTGAAAGACCAACCCAAATGGTGTTTGCATTTTGACCAATTTGTAGGGCAGTCCAATATCTCAGAGAGGAGGTCAGGTCTCCTGCTCCCCTGGTGCATTCACTATAGCTGCCCAATTTCCCTGCTTTTTAAAGTTTGATAGAAATAGCTGTGGGCAGAGCTTGGAAGTAACTAGTTACAAGCAACGAATTACTTGTAATTCATTACTTTTTTGAATAACGAGTGGGTAATTCCTTTACATTTTGATTGTAATAGAACTAGGAGTAATTTTACTACTTTTGTGGAGTAATTGTAACGTTTCCAGAATTACTTTTGGGCATTACTTGGGGGGGAGCAGGGGAAGTCTTCTGCTCCTCTGATTTGTGGATGAAAATCATGTGCCTCAAACTGGGCTTCTGTGCATTGTCGCTCTTTCCTCATGCTCTGTGGATGGGCAGGAGGCAATGAGGGAGGAGGCAGAGAGTGAGACGGGGTGGAGTAGCGAAAACAATTATTTAAAAAAAACGGATGGTGGTGGTGAAGAATGGAGTGGAAGGAAAAAGGAACCGGAGGTCAAGAACATGGATAAAGGAGGAGAAGGAGGCCGCAGCAGAATGGAGATAAAGAACTGTGGAGGTGAAAGATGACAGTGTGTGTGTGTGTGCGTGCGTGCGTGTGTGTGTGTGTGTGAGAGAGAGAGAGAGAGAGAGCGCATACTGTGTTTGCACTTGGCACACAAAGTGGCCTCCACCACCCTGTCTGGCTACTGTGCTGCATTTGCAGTATTTTAACTTTTTTGCATCTCAGGGGAAAATGTTTGCTTGGGTGAGTGTTCCTTAGTTGGTGGCAGGGCAGGGTCCGGGAGTTGGCTGAGTGAGAGAGATTATGCTGGCTGGCTGAGTGGGGGGGTTGCACTTGGTTTGGCGTGCAAAGATCTGAGTACTGGCCTCAGCCTCCCTCCCCACCACCCTTACCAGCGGAGAGACCACCATTGCTATCTTATGAATAAAAATAATTATTCTACTACCTCTGTATGTGTTTGTTTATTTTTAATGTTGTTTTAGGCTACTCAGATGTGTAGCAGCCAAGGCCAGCACCTTGTAGGCGTTTTTTTTAAAGTAACTGAAATGTAATTGTAGTGATTACTTTGGAGGAAAAGTAAAGTAATCAGTTACTTTCAGAGCAATTGTAATTGTAACGGTAATTACTACTTTTTGGGCCATGTAACTGTAACTGTAATTTATTACTTTTTAAAAGTAATCTTCCAAGCTCTGGCTGTGGGCTATAGGTACATCCTTAAACTGCAAGGTTTTTTGCCTATTAGTGAATTAGATAATATAGACAGTTCCGAGAGCGAGTGTGGTGTAGTGGTTAAGGTGCTGGACTATCACCTGGGAGACCAGGGTTCAAATCCCCACATAGCCATGAAGCTCACTGGGTGACCTTGGGCCAGTCACTGCCTCTCAGCCTCATGAACACCTTATTCATAGGGTAGCCGTAAGTCGGAATTGACTTGAAGGCAGTACACTTACACTTACATAGACAATTCCACACATATCTGAATGGAAGAAGAGGTTATATGATTATGCAATAATGTCAGAAGCAACCAATTATGTGCTGGTCAGAGGAACATCACAATCGTATAATCATTTTGACTGAAACCAGTCATTCTCATTTGATTTATTGAGTAGTCAAAGACCAAATCACAGACATTACTGCCTCTCATCTTAGCTGCCTCTGCCAGACTGTTGTGAGGATAAAATTCACACAATGCCAGGCCAGTCAGCCCAAGATATGTTGCCACCTGAGGCAAAGAACAGGATGGTGCCCCCATCCTATTCCAAGTACTGACGCTGGCCAAACTGGCAGCTGCACCTTACTTGAACCCTGGTAATGGGGCAATGCCTTTCACTGTACCTGAGACCAGGAGGCTGGCTTAGGGGGCACAGGGCAGGCCACATAACTTACTGCTGCCCTCCAGGATCTTGCCATGACTCACGTAAGAACAGCCTGCTGGATCAGGCCAGAAGGAGACAATCTAGTCCAGTGTCCTGTTCTCACAGTGGCCAACCTGATGTCCCAACGGGAAGCCCACAAGCAGGACCTGCGTGCAAGAGCACTTTCTCCTCCGGCGGTTTCCAGCAACTGGTATTCAGAAGCAGATTGTCTCTGACCATGGAAAAAGAGCATAGTCATCGTGCCTCCTCTGGGAGTTTTATTTTCAATACCTTTCCTAATGATCCCAAGAATGGAATTTGCCTTTTTCACAGCTGCCACGCATTGGGGCCACATTCATTCCACTAGTAAACAGTCATGGCTTTCCCCCAAGGACTCGCCAGGTATGCTGTCTACCAGGAGGACGGATTAGAGATGTGACGGAAAGGTTGCCATCACTCATCAAGCCCACCGACAGGTATCCCTTTCTCCTCATCCATATGGGAACAAATGATACTGCCAAATGGAGCTATGAAGAAAGCACATCAGACTTTGAAGCTCTGGGAAGGAAACTCAAGGACTTTGAGGCCCAGATAGTTTTTTCATCCATCCTTCCAGTACTTAGAAGAGGAGTAGAAAGGGAAAGAAAAATACTCTGTGTGAATGAATGGCTACGAAGGTGGTGCAGACGTGAGAGATTTGGATTCTGGGACCATGGGCTATGGTTCCAGGAAGATGGACTGCTGGCAAGTGATGGGCTGCATCTCACAAGGACTGGGAAGAATGTGTTTGGCCACAGCATGGAGAAGTTCATCAGGAGGGCTTTAAACTGAATCCTAAAGGGGAAGGAGACGTAAACTTGGTGGTAATGACTGATGAAGGCTTATGCACAGTAGAAGGACCAGAGAGTTCGGCTCTAATAGGGCCCAGTCACAGTCCTCAGAAAAATGTAGTAAGGAAGCCAAGCCATAAATCACATGGTCTTCGATGTCTGTATACTAATGCACAGAGCATGGGAAACAAGCAGGACAAACTTGAACTCTTAATACAGGAGGGCAATTACGACTTGATAGGTATAACTGGAACTTGGTGGGATGACTCCCATGACTGGAATACAGCCATTGAAGGATATAACTTGTTCAAGAAGAACAGAAGGAATAAAAAGGGAGGTGGAGTTGCACTATATGTTAAAAAGATATATCCCTGCACAGAAATACAGGAAGATGAGCTTGGTAGCTCCACCGAGAGTTATCTGGATTAAAATTAATGGGGCAAATAATAAAAGGAATGTGGTGCTTGGAGTCTACTACTGACCATCCAATCATGGAGAGGACGAGAGTTTAACTTTTGAAAAGCAAATTGCCAATGTTTCGAGGAGGCATGATGTAGCAGTAATGGGGGATTTCAATTATCCTGATATATCTGTTGGGAGACAAATTCTGCCAAACACGGCCCCTCCAAGAAATTTCTGACTTGTGTTGGAGATAACTTTCTCCTACAGAAAGTGGAGGAAGCAACCAGAGGATCAGCTATCCTGGACTTGATTCTAACCAATAGGGATGATTTGGTGGATGAAGTGGCAGTTACGGGAACTCTGGGGGAAAGTGACCACACCATACTTGAATTCTTGATTTTAACAGAAGCAAAAGCTGAGAGAAGCCATATGCGCACCCTGGACTTCAGGAAAGCTGATTATAATAAACTCAGAACAATTGTAAGTACCGTTCCATGGCAAGCCACCCGAATGAGAAAAGGAGTCCAAGATGGATGGGAGTTTCTAAAAAAGGAAATTCTAAAAGTGCAATGGCAAGCAATTCCAACAAGGAAAAAAGGGGGGAAACAGCAGAAGAAGCCAATGTGGCTTCACAAAAGCTTAGAGATGACCTGAAAACAAAAAAGGACACATACAGGAAATAGAAAGAAGGCCAGGCCACGAATGAAGAGTACAGACAGGTATTACAGAATTGCAGGGATGGTGTCAGGAGGCTACAGCTGAGAATGAGCTGAGGTTAGCGAGGGATGCTAAAAGCAACAAAAAGGCTTTCTTCAGGTATGTCTATAGTAAAAGACACAGAAAAGAAATGGTGGTGCAGCTACTCAATGAGGATGGCAAAATTATAACAGATGACAAAGAAAAGGCAGAAGTGCTCAATTTGGCTCAGTCTTCTCCCAAAAAAGGGTCTATGACCCCTCCGGGAAACATGAAGTAGAAGGGGCAGGATTGGAGCTTGAGATTGATAGACAAATGGTCAAGGAATACCTAATCACTTTGAACGAGTTCAAATCTCAAGGGCCCGATAAACTGCATCCTAGAGTATTGAAGGAACTGGCTGAAGAACTCTCAGAACCACTGTCTATTATCTTTGCGAAATCATGGAGGACCGGTGAAATGCCGAATGATTGGAGGAAAGCTAATGTTGTCCCTATCTTCAAAAAGGGCAAGAAGAAGGAACTGGGAAACTACAGACCAGTCAGCCTAACATCAATCCCTGGAAAAATTCTGGAGCAGATGATAAAGTAGTCAATCTGTAAGCACCTTGAAAGCAATGCAGTGATTACTAGGAGCCAACATGGATTTATGAAGAACAAATCCTGCCAAACTAATCTCATCTCATTTTTTGATTGGGTAACCTCCCTTGTAGACTGTGGGAATGCTGTGGACATAATATATCTCGACTTCAGCAAAGCGTTTGACAAACTGCCCCATGATATTCTGATAAGCAAGCTAGCTAAATGTGGGCTGGATGGAACAACTTTCAGGTGGATCCACAGCTGGCTCCAGAATCATACTCAAAGAGTGGTTATAAATGGTTCCTTCTCAAACTGGGTGGAAGTAACGAGTGGGGTACCACAGGGCTCGGTCCTGGGCCCAGTGCTCTTCAACATTTTTATTAATGACTTGGATGAGGAAGTACAGAGCATGCTTATCAAAATTGCAATTGATACAAAATTGGGGGGCATAACTAATACCGTGGAAGACAGAAACAAAATTCAAAGGGACCTTGATAGGCTGGAGCATTGGGCTGAAAACAACAGAATGAAATTCAACAAGGATAAATGCAAAGTTCTACACTTAGGAAAAAGAAACCAAATGCACAGTTATAAGATGGGGGATACTTGGCTCAGTAGTACGACATGTGAGAAGGATCTTGGAATTGTCATTGATCACAAGCTGAATATGAGCCAACAGTGTGATGTGGCTGGAAAAAAGGCAAATGCTATATTAGGCTGCATTAACAGAACTATATAGTTTCCAAATCGTGTGAAGTACTAGGTCCTCTCTATTTGGCACTGGTTAGGCCTCATCTTGAATACTGCATCCAGTTCTGGTCTCCGCACTTCAAGAGGGATGCAGACAAACTGGAACAGATTCAGAGGAGAGCAACAAAGATGATCGGGGGACTGGAAACCAAGCCCTATGAGGAGAGACTGAAAGAACTGGGCATGTTTAGCCTGAAGAAGAGAAGACTGAGGGGAGATATGATAGCACTCTTCAAGTACATGAAAGGTTGTCACATAGAGGAGAGTTGGGATCTCTTCTCAATCGTCCGAGAGTGCAGTACACGGAATAATGGGCTCAAGCTGCAGGAAGCCAGATTTCAACTGGACATCAGGAAAACCTAACTGTTAGAGCCATGCGACAATGGAACCAATTACTAGAGAGGTAGTGGGCTCTCCGACTCTGGAGGCATTCAAGAGTCAGCTGGACAGCCATCTGTCGGGAATGCTTTGATTTGGATTCCTGCATTCAGCAGGGGGTTGGACTCGAAGGTCTTATAGGCCCCTTCCAACTCTACTATTCTATGATTCTATGAATCCTGGGAACTGTAGTTTTTTAAGGTTGCTGAGAGTTGTTAAGAGACTCCTGTGATGGGGGATGCTTGAAGAGAGCTGGAGCACTGAAAAGGGTTACAGTGCAGCTGGAACAAGTCGGGGAGGACCCACAAGCTGAACTGAGGAATGCAAATGGATAAGTATTGGCTCAGTCAGGGAAATAGTGCAGAAGAGTGCAGCTGGATATGTTTATCTCTGTTTGGTTTTATTTGCTCTTAGGGGTAAAATAGGCTTTCCCACCTAAAATTATTTTCTCAAAAATTGTTTAACCTGTTGCCTCATGGAAAACTTTAAGTAAAAGCATAGTTTGGATTTGGTCTGAGTGTTGTACCACTCTGCCCCATCGGTTGGGGTAGGTTGACTCACTTAAAGATGAGAAGGTTAAAGGGCTTTTAAGTGGAGGCGGCCAGAGAAAAATAAAGATATCCACTTGGTGGCAGCAGTGAAGTTAGCAACAAGTGTGGACCCTGACAAGCTATTGCAATGGTAAAATAAGCTTCTTTAGTACAAAGTTAGGCTCCAGTGTGGATAAGCCCACAGTCTCTGCTGCCGCCACAGATGTGTTCAACTATAGCAGAGGGGTAGCTGTGACAGCCTGTTGCAACAAAAAACAAAGAGACTAAAATACCTTCAACAGATTTGCTCTGTGTGTGTGTGTGTGCACGCGCATGCATTGAACCATGCTCCATGAAAGTGTATGCCCTAGTAAATTGTTTTCCAAAAGGGATGGATGGAAAAGGGTTGTCTGATGTCAACGGAGAGAGGATGACTGAGCAAGTTTATTGCCAGGCAGTTCTTTTCACGTAATATATAATTGCCTGTATGTGCTGAGGGATACTTCAAGGTCAAAGATGAGAGGCAAAATTAACCCTGCCTCCACCCCAGTTCCCCAATGTGCATGAGCATGAAATGTTGTGACCTGCAATTGCTTGATAGTTCCTTCTCCCAGCTGTTTTTATGCAAATTGATAATTTAGATGAGATTATTCTCCTTATCCAGCAGAGGGTGGCTTGCTACAGCACAAGAGGAACAGAAGTTCTGTGTGCCTTGGAAGTAGCGCTGGAGAAGATGCTCACCTCCAACTAAACAGGTTTTGAGGTTTAGAACCTAAAACACTTTTGAACAGAAGAAGTTGTGGGGATGATTCTGCTCTAGCAGAACAGGTATTGTGGTCGGGATGCAGCGTTTGTTGAATAATCAGTGATTAAAAACCATTTAAACTATTAAAAAGAGACTCCAAAAATTAACCAGGCAGCAGATTTTTTAAAAAATAAAATGTTCAGCATGAGTTCTTATTAAACCCTACAGTTCACAGGCATCAGTTGAGAAGAAAAGGGTGAGCAAGAGGGGTATAATCGAGGAGTATGAAGAAAGTGGATAGAGATAATTTTTTTCTCCCTCTCAATTTGGGTTGAATGAGGGAAAATTCAGGGGAGATTAAAGAATTTTCTTTTTCACACAGCACATAGTTAAACTATGGAATTTGCTCCCGCAAAGATGCAGTGATGGTTACCAATCTGGATGACTTTAAGAGAGAATTAGACAAATTCTTAGAGGACAGGGCTCTCAGTGGCTCCTAGCTATGATGACATCGACTATAGTCTACCTCCACTGTCAGAGACAGGATGCCTCTGAATACCAGTTCCTGGAATCTCAGGTGGGCAGAGCATTGCTGTTGCACTCAGGTCCTGCTTCCCTTGTGCATCTGGCTGGCCACTGTGAGAACAGGATGCTGGACTAGATGGGCCCCCTTTGGCCTGACCTTAAGCAGGAGGCCCCTTCAGCATCACAGAGGGGGAAACACCTCTTTGAAGACGAAGTCTGGTCCTGACGTATGCATCATCCAAAACCAAGAAACTGCTTCTTTTTGATGGGTGAGCAAAAATGCTGCTCCCTGTTTTGCCACCTCATTCACAGGTGGCAAATTTTGGGGATTCCTGGGGCTGGTAATGAAAGTGCGGCAATCTCGGCGGCAGAGGCAAAGTTCCCTCTGCATTACACTATATGATGATCACCCAGGATTGTTCTAAGACAGGTGGCTAACCTCTGGTCTGGGGGCCTGACATGATCCCCAACCAAACATCCCCATACCCCTGGCCAGTGGCAAAAAGGTGAAGAATAAAGGGACACAACATTTAATCTCTCTCCACCCAGCCCAGCACACTGTCCCTCCCCAATCATTAGATGGACCATTTGATGAGTGGAGAGGGGGAGATCTGCAGTGGGGAGTTGCATGGTGTGTGGGGTGCATGAGAGTGTCCATTGGAGAAGTGGCCAGGGCCCAAAAGAGTTAGCCAACCCTCCTCTAAGGGGACCTCTGGGGGAAATGGCAGTCACCACAGCTGCTGTGAAAGAGGCAGTGGTTAAAAGAGGTGTAGGGGTGCTCCCCCCTTCCCAAATTTCAAGCTGAGGGGTGACGTAGCCATGACTTTTTCTTCAAAGCTATGGTTTCTAGTCTTGACAAATCTCTGCAGGTTTTGAATGAGTAATTTGAGGATGGGCAGTAATGGTGGGATTTCTACTTGGCTTTGGGCTGCAGTTTGGCCTGGAGACTGCAGATGACCTTTGCTGGGAGAGACAGAGGGATGCTCGGTTGACCCTAATTTTCTTCCAGAGTGGCTGTAGGACTGGGAGCACCACGCTGTGATGATTCTGCTCCTGCATACCATGCTGGGAGATTCCTGGTGCTGGTGCTGGGGGAGGGTTGCTCCTTCGATTGGAGTCCCCCTTGCGGGGCTCTCCAGGGTCCCATGCTGCCCCCATGCTATTTGACATCTACATGAAAGCCCTGGGGTTGCACTCAAGATGCTGCTGCCACCTAGCTCAGGTTTCTCTTTTCATCACAAGTGGGTGTGGCCAAGTCATCCTGGGATGTTTGTCTGGAGCTGGGAATGGGCTGTGTGAGGATGAATAAACTGGTTAAGATGGCACTGTTCTCAATGAACAGGCCTGGCAGTAGTGAAATAGTGGAAGTCTTTTTATGCAGATTTTCTGTGGGGTATGCGCTTCCATTAATTGGCGATCACTCATGACCGAGTATGATTGTCTTCCAGGGTAAGGTCTTTAACAGTAACTGTGGAGGCCAATTCTGGAGTGTACCAATGTGTATGTTACAAGGGCTGTGAAGGCGGATGAAGGCTGCAGCAGATAAAAGACTTCCAATTGTCGTGGTATCCATGCCATTGGATCAAAGCCTTTTTCTGTCAAGATTGTGTGTGTGTGTTGATCGTCATGCACCGATGTGCTTCCACGACTTTATTGGCTGCTGTACAGTTTATTCCTTTCTGTCAGTTGGTTTCATTGGAATTTTATTTCATTTTAATTACAGCTTATCCTAACATTATTTAATGATTAATTACCTTTTCTTGCCTTTGGAAACTTTGATTGATTTGAGGGGTGATTTCATAAATACAATTCATCATCAGGTAAGATTTTCTTTTATCAGGTGACAGCATTTTATTTCCCTTGAGCGCTGGTCAGGAGAGTTGAAAGGGCAAATTCACAGTGAGAAAATAACTCCCCCATAAATAATTCACTAATAATTCACCTTGCGGTTTAAGAATGTACCTATAGCCCACAGCTATTTCTATCAAACTTTAAAAAGCAGGGAAATTGGGCAGCTATAGTGAATGCACCAGGGGAGCACGAGACCTGACCTCCTCTCTGAGATATTGGACTGCCCTACAAATTGGTCAAAATGCAGACACCATTTCGGTTGGTCTTTCACAGTCCAATCCACTTCCTGTGTAGCTTGGAAGAATTTGGTAACATGTGCCTCTGAGCATATGGTGAGTGGTAGCAACACCTGCCATCTCCAAAGATAGAGAATTATATTTTTCTATGTTTGTTGCTGTTCTTCTTACTTTGCTTCTTTTCTGTGTTACTACTATTTGTACAGAGAATCTAAACTAGAACATTTTATTTTCCTCATTATTCATCCCAGAAACCTGTGTCAAATTTATCTTTATTAATTTCAAAGCCTTTTTAGTGATCAGTGTCATATGATGGTGAAGAGAGCCTTTTGTGTTTCAAATTGGAGGTTAATTTCTATTTCTATTTTGGGTGCTTTAATAGTTGAATCTGAAACTGTAGTTTGATGTAAAATCAGACTAATTCTAATATGTTGCTACTTCAGCAGTGACTCTAGCTGTTGGGGAAAAGAGGATGCATGTCTTCAGCCTGCTATGTTTAAACCACTTAATTTAAGGCAAGGTGGGCACGGTCAATTAAAAACATAGAGCACACCTAGCATTTTGTTAGAATATATTTCACCTCCCACTGTTTTATCTTGTGCAAACTGAGACACTCCTGAGGTCCACTGGAGACTATTCTGCAGAAGTCAGTGCCATTATTATGTTTGTAGTTTTTTTAGTGTAAATTTTGCAAAGTGTGGCTGTACTTCACATATTTGCAGAAATAGAAACAAAAGAAAATGATTTCCTATAGGAAACTTCACTAAAATTGCAAAGGAAATCAGACATATTCAAAGTGACCATCTGAACGATATCAACTGTCTGAATAATGTTGCTTCCTCCCTGCTAAAACAAGATCAGCACAGCACATGTCTTGTTTCTGTTATTTGGGCTGATTGCAGGTGTTGCCACCACTCACCATATGCTCAGAGGCACATGTTACCAAATTCTTCCAAGCTACACAGGAAGTGGATTGGACTGTGAAAGACCAACCCAAATGGTGTTTGCATTTTGACCAATTTGTAGGGCAGTCCAATATCTCAGAGAGGAGTTCAGGTCTCCTGCTCCCCTGGTGCATTCACTATAGCTGCCCAATTTCCCTGCTTTTTAAAGTTTGATAGAAATAGCTGTGGGCTATAGGTACATTCTTAAACCGCAAGGTTTTTTACCTCTTAGTGAATTTCCCTGCTTTTTAATCCGGGAGGTAAGAGATGGGATCCTGTGCAAATTAGCACCAGCAGTAACAGAAATAGTTCAGCAGTGTATTTTAAATGTTATATTACCATCAAGAATGCCTTTATCTTTACAAGAGGGTCATGGCTTAGTGGCAGAGAACATGCTTTGCATGCAAAAGTCCCCACATTCAATACCCAGCGTCTCCAATAAGGGCTGGGAGAGATCCTTAACTGAAATCTTGTCAGTCAGCACTGAGCTAGGGACGTCTGTTGTTATAGGAGAAGGCATTAAAAAGGATCTTATTCTCAACCCAGCAGCAAAAAAAGAAGGAGGGGCATGGCTGTGACTATCATGAAGAGACGCTGCACTTTTTAATTTGCTACTGCACTACTGGTCACAAACAGAAAAACCACTTGGCCACCTCATTAGTGTAATATGGTGTGACACTAACTGCAAATGTTTGATGAAGACCTTCTGTTCTCTGCAAAAGATGAAAATGAAAATGCCTCTTCCCTATACACCAAAGGCTTTCACAAAAGTGGAAAGTAGTGGCCAACACACCACTAGTTTCAGATGGGGGCTTCAACACAGGACTAATTTCAGATAGTGAGTGAGTGAAAGAGATTTAAGATTAAACAACCAAGAGCTAAATTCAAGATTAAAGTGTTACAAACAAAAAGTCTCATACAATCTCAAAATAACTACAGCAATGCTATGAGCACAGGTCAAACAGCCACACACACTGCAAACAAAAAGCATTTGGGCGTTTGTCATTTATAAACCCATTTAAGGATTTATACCACCAGCATCAACCCAAACAAAAGAAGCCTCTACTTTTCTCCCATGAGTGGGAAAGCAATGATCCCTCCACCCATTGCCGCCCTGGGCTCCTTCTAGGAGGAATGGTGGGATATAAATTAAAGAAATTAAAGAAATAATTCTGCTGCTACAGTCAATTTAAAAGTTCTTTTCAAAAAAGAAAAAGAAAAAACACAAAACCAAGAGACTGAACAACACTGGACTACACTTCAGGGTTGACATACACAACTCCCTCTCAGCCCCCCCCCATATCTGTACAGCCATACCAGGCTACTTTGCAGGGTTGCTGTAACATGGCTGCTGTAACCTATTTATTTATTTATTTATTAAATTTATTAGTCGCCCATCTGGCTGGCTGTCCAGACACTCTGGGTGATGTACAAAATAAAAACATACAAATATATTAAAACATTAAAAATCTCAACAATAATAATAAAACCTAACCCAACCTATGCATTCTCCAGCACTATATCCACCCCTCCCCACTGCTCCACTATCCGCGCGCACGTGTGTGTGTGTGTGTGTGTGTGTGTGTGAGTGAGTGAGTGAGAGAGAGAGAGAGAGAGAGAGAGATCCAAGAGCTAAATTCAGGATTAAAGTGTTACAAACAAAGAGTCTCATACAATCTCAAAATAACTACAACAATGTTATGAGCACAGGTCAAACAGCCACACACTGCAAACAAAAAGTATTTGAGCTTTTGTCATTTATAAACCCATTTATGGATAGGAGGTGGGGGTGGCAGGGCGACTGAGCCAGAGGAAAGAGCAGGCTGCGGGAGACAGCGGGGGTGGGAACACACACACACACATCACTGTCACTCACCTCCATTCTGCTGCTGCCTTCTCCATCATCCTTGCCCTGTGCCTTTCTCCCTCCACCATCCATTTTTCTCTTTCTCTCTCTCCTAACTGTCTGGCTGTCCATTTCCTCCCTCGTGCTTCCTTACACAGAGCACGGGGGAAGAGCAACGCTGACCAGAAGGCCAGTGTGAGTCACATGTAGGGCTGCTTATTCCAATTCCACAAATCCGGGCAGGCTGATTTGCATATTATGCAAATTATAAATTAGTTGCATAATTTGCATAGTATGCAAATAATGTCCTGATTAGGCAAATTAATCATATTAAAAGTTGCATTGTCCAGTTTTGTTTTGTGCCTAGCAATTACCACCAAAAACTGGGGGAGTATTTGAAGATTTAAAAAAATCCTTCATTTTCAAACTTAAATGCCTATTATGGAACATTTATTTATTAAGAGGATTTATATCCTGCCTTTCCACTGTTAAAAACGGAGTTCAGGGCAGCTTACAAACATAAAAACAATAAAAACAACAAACATAAAACAAGTCAATGCAGCACTATAAAAACCATACAACTTTTAATGCAAATAGAAATCAAGATTTCAATATTATCAGCTCTGTCAATCATCTTATCTAAAGGGAGCATGTCTGAGCATGTAAGAAGTGTCTTTAGTACACCGATTCTCACATATCCGATCAGAGAGGGGGGAAATGGAGCCTTCTATGATAAAGGCTAGAACATGATGGAGACCTGGGTGATGGCACCTCTTTTTTAAAAAGAAAATAAAAATGCAGTGAATTCTAGAGACCCGGCAAGCTATGGTAGCATTAGACAGGGTAGCTGTTCCATGCCTTAAGGGGGGGAAGGTTACACCCCCACTGCATTGAATATATACATAGAGAGAGGGAGCGACTCTGTGTGTATGTATATATATACACATGCGTATAGGTATACATGCACACACACACACACACACACATATCCATCCCTGGGGAGATGGAAGTAGGGTGATCTTTGGTGGAGAGATGCCTGCCAGTCATTTTGAAGAAGGGTATGTATCAAAAAATACTTTTTAGCCTTTTCTGAATTGCTGAACAGAGGCTCTGTCACGCAACAGGGTGAGCGAGGCTGCATTCCAATGCAACTTTACTTAGGAGTAACCACCATTTAACAAGGTGGGTACAGGGCTGAAAAATGCAAATGCTAGTATCACTGCCTTTTCTACAGAGAGGTTTGCTTTTATTTCTTGTATCTGTTCACGGGAGGGAGTGTTTAGTGGAAGTAAACCCTTTTATTCCACCCTCCATGATGACAGGCAGACCCTCCCATTGCATTCACCACTTAAGACACATATCCTGAGAAACAGGCAACTGAGATGAAAGCTGCTTCTCCTTGCTGACGCAACCAGAAAGTGTATGGCTAAGGGGTGGAGCAGCTGCATGTGTTGATCAAGTGGGCATGTGCAGTTTTCTAACCTGCTAGATTCTGCAGATGCAGCACGCAAGCAGACTAAAATTCTTCATTTTTCCAGGACAACTGTGGTGTCTCTCATTGGCTAAGAACAATGGAAGGCGGGAATTAGGGTTGCCAGGTCAGAAGCATCCCAAACCCTGAAATGTCAGGGGTGGGCCAGAGGAGCTACTCCTGAGTGATGTCACAGGGATGGGCCCTAGTGTTGCCATTAAGCATGATACATTAAGCATCAATCACAGTTGTGTAGAGCATACAATGAAAAAAACATTTTTCTGATTGAAAATTAAGACAGAAATCTTAGCTAAAATATGAAGCCCGGGTAGGGAACATTTAATCTAGCCCATTTGCTTTCGCCAAGAAGGGTTTAAGTGCCCCCAGGCCAGTCACCAGAAGGCCATTGTAGGAAGAAAGGAGCCTAGTGTTGTGGAGATGTTAGATGGGAACACTCAGGAGTAAAGATGGATGTCCCCAAAGGCAGCAATTCTAAACACACTTACTAATGGACTAAGCACCACAGAACTCAACAAGACTTACTTCTGAGTAGATATAGTATGGCTTGTGATGTTGGTAAACCTTGACTATGGATCCTCTGCAAAGACATCCATATCCAAACAGGGTTGGCAACCCCCTGCCTGCAGTGCCCTGCCCGTATCTTTTAACATGGCTGCTCCAAAATTCTTAACAGATTTGACCCTTCAGAAAGAGGTCTGAGAAATGAGTAAGAGTAAGAAGCTTCTCTACCCTTTCTGTCTACCCTGTGGACTGCTATAAACTCACTTTGACAGCCAACCCAGTTCCAGTGAGCAATAATGGACAGAGAGAAAACACACATGGTTTTGTCTACTTTCATGAGCAGCAGCTTGGGAACAACAGTTGCAGCCACACTTCCAAATATATGAATTCTCTTTTACCACTATTGGGCAAACTGTCATGCAACCAACAAGGTGCATCACCAGTGGGTTTAAGGGGGTTGTCTTGAGCACATGGAACCACTGCTGTTGCTTCTATGGCTGTAACAGAGTGAGGTTAAAGATAAGTGAAATGCAAATAGAAAAAACAACAACACAAAAGCCAGTAACACTTTCCTAAATGCAATACCATACCAACCACAACAAGATTCCTATGAATAAGGCAGAAAACTCAGCATCCCACAACCAGTCAGGATTCATAACCAAGAACCCAAACTAAAAAAATCCTAGCAGCCAGTCAGCCAAGGTCACAGAAATCCCCATGCAGCACAACCTGACCTGGGGACTTCAGTTAACGCAGAATGCTGCAGTACGATTGCTGACATGAGTGAGATCCTATCAGCACATTACACCTCTGCTCTGAAATCGGCATTGGTTGCTGATTTGCTACCAGGCCAAGTTCAAGCTGTGCTTTCCATGTTATGGGTGCCACATAGTACTTGTTCTGCTCTTGTACGAAATCAGTCCTGTAAAGTGGCAGCACCTATGCTTTGGAACTCCTTGCCTACTGACATTAGGCAGACGCCTCTTTTCAGCGCCTGCTAAAATCAGTTTTCTTGAGGCAAGCCTCTCCAGGCATGTAGAAGCTATTGTGTTTTTAAATCTGTTTTTAACTCATTGTTGGTTTTATTATTTTGAACTTTTTAAAATATCTGTCCTTAACGCTTTTTCCAATAATTTTATTGATTTAAGTCTTTCTGTAAACACCTTTGAGATTTTTTACACTAAAGCGGTATATAAATGTTGCAAATAAAAATACATCAATAAATGTTAGAGTCGCTGTGGCCCTTGAGTCTCTTCTCACTTTTAGGAACCAAGGAATCTTCCTCATACTGACTCAGGCCATTTTGTACCATCTAACTCAGTACTCATGACATGGACTAGCATTGGTTCTCCAGGATTCCAGGCAATAGTCTTTTCTAGGAATTGAATTTTGGACCTTGTATGCAAAGCATATGCCCTAACGATGAGCTACAACCCTCCCCCTGTTCAAAAAAGTATCTTTTAAAAATTTTCTTTGCAATTCACTCTTGAATGCACATCATACCTACAACATTTATTTATAGTACATTCAACACCCATTTGAAGCATATGAATCCCACCACAGAATCATGGGAATTTTCATTTGTTAAGGGTGGTGAGAACTATAACTGTGAGGGGGAAACTACACTTCCCAGGATTCTTTAGGCGAAGTCATGGGCTTTAAATGTGAGTTGGATGTGCTTTAAATGTGTTGATCTACTTAATCAACTTTGCCTGCATGTAAATCGTTTTAATTAATTTTTCAAAATGGAAATGAGCTATAAAGTATACTGGGTGACCATGTGCTACTCACCATGTCTCAGCCTATCCTCCCCTCAAGATGAAAACAACAGAGTACCATGACCACCCCAAAGAAGAAGGGCACACTTAAAATGTAGAGAAAAAATCATCTACAACCATAGTGTGAAATCAAATACTTATTGGGACGCAGTATGAAGAAATATTTATATAAACATGACTATCAAATATGTTTATTAATTACACAATCTGTAAAGATATTTATAGTGCAATCCAATGTTTGTTTACTCAGAAGCAAGTCCCAATGTATTCAATGGGGCTTACTAAACTGGGAAGTGTGCAGAGAACTACAGCCTCAAGTGATAAGGAACTTGTTCTTTCAACAAGCCTTTTAAGCTGAGACCTTATCCCAGTCTGAGTCTGTGCTGGAATTGCTTTTTTAAGCCTTTTCTTTTTTTAAAAAAATATTTTTAAAGCTTTTTAAAAATGTTTTCAAAGATGTTTTAATAGATTTTAAAGTCTGTTTTTTATGATGTTTTAAAGTGCTTTTAGTACTTTTGTTTCCCGTCCTGGGCTCCTACTGGGAGGAAGGGCAGGATATAAATCAAATAATAAATAAACTTCATTCACCCAACCCAAAATTCAGAATCATGCCTCTTTAGGCAGTTTTCCAACTGTTTATTCTTGCTTTTTGGTTGTTGGATTTTACAGGGATTTATTTCTTGTTGTGAGTTGTCTTGGTTTCCAATCACCAACCCAATCACAGAGTTGTTAGAAAGACTACACACACACACTGCAGATGTATAAATACATACAGCCCATATAATACTTTATTGTTAAACAACTTGGTCATTGCAAAAAATCAGTATTAATTTTAAACAAATCAGTATTAGTTTCCTACATAATAAAAAACTGTAATACCTAAGTAAGCCCTGCCTAATTGCTTTAAAACAGGACTGGAGAAGAACAGAAAGACAGTCCTTCCCCCATTTTTTAACTCTTTCCCACTCACCTCCCATCTCCTGCTGCTTTCTCCCTTCATTTTCTGCCATTTTCTCTCTCTCTCTCTCTCTCTCTTGCTTAATCACACAGAGCAAGTTCAGCAGAAGGCCAGTGTGAGTCACATGTCTATTGCCCACCAATCACAGGAGC
The DNA here is from genome assembly GCF_030035675.1 of Rhineura floridana. Taxonomy (NCBI): domain Eukaryota; kingdom Metazoa; phylum Chordata; class Lepidosauria; order Squamata; family Rhineuridae; genus Rhineura; species Rhineura floridana. Next base: position 956,477 of record NC_084495.1, read on the forward strand.
AGACTTCCCCTGCTTCCTCCAAGTAACTGGAAGGGGAGGGGGAGGAAGAGTAAGACGAAAGAAGTCTTTCTTTTGCGCATGCGGTACGTTATAACCCACTCTAAGGCATTTTTTAATCACTTAATTAAAAGTAAACCATGCCGTTTTTTAAATTGAAACCTACTTCAGATGAAGTACAGTGTTTGGGGCAAGCTCGGGCAATTGATTAGGGATACGTTAGAGTCATCTCTGAGTAGTAATCAAGGACAACAGATTATGTCAATTTCAAGGGAAAAAAGTCCAAACGGCTTCTAGTTTTTTTTCCTCCCGTTTTTCACTTTAACCTGTGGATTCTCCGTGGGGGGGTTGTGTATCACCAAGAAAACTTCCAGAGTTGTAGAGCAAGCGATTCTTAATCCAACAGTGTAAGCCTTGTAAGTTTGTGTTTTGAATTGGGACTATACAAAGCACCAGAAAGGGGTGTGGGGGGGTACTTTCATTTAACATGGTAGAACGCGAAAAATCCCTACTGACTATTATTTATTTATTTATTTATTTTATTACATTTTTAGACCGCCCTATAGCAATAAGCTCCCAGGGCGGTGTACAGCATAATAAAACAGGTTAAAATACAAGTGGATGTAAATACAATACACAATACACTCTCGTGGCTGTATAATAACGTGAACATTCTAATAATGTGATGTGTTGCTTCGAAATCCATGTGCTGAGAGTTGCATGTAAGTTAACACTGTCAAAGTGATGCTTGCTTTCCCAGAGACCCTCATCTCCATCACCCTGGGCGTGGGACGCTGAGACCATGCCCTAAACACTGCTGCCAGAGACCTCTCGGCATCTCTCAGCTTCTCCAGAGCAGCTACCATGGCCTCAAGGAAGCACTCTTATTACCCAAGAACCAAGAGTTGTGTCCAGCGGGCAGAACATTGTATGTCTGACACTACGCAACACCCTGGATAGCTCCCACACCCCTCTTGGCTTTCTCCCTTCATGGCCACTTTTGTTTTTCTTTATTTATTGGGCTTGTTTATCAGGAAAGTTGGGATTTGTAAGATAAAAAAGAGGGTAGTTGACTTGATGCAGAACTCACACATTACTCAACTGACCCCCTTGCAAGCTTGCCTTGTTTCGTAGACAGAGAGTAGAGGCATACTTACTGTTGGGCTGGTTCCAGTGTGTCTCCATCTCTGTTTTCTGAAGATGGGGGCACATGACAGTAGTCAAACACCACCCCTTTTTACTCTAAAACCTGATAGGATCAGCTCAAGTGAGCTTTTAAAAAAAATTCAGCTCAAGGCAGATTTTGCAGCTGATTGGTAGATCAATCCATTTGCCTTCCAGGTGTGGCCAATGGAAACGCTTTACAGTAGGCTCAGGCAGAGATAGTGATTGGCCCAGCGTTTTGCTGTGGGTGGTCCTGAAGGATCTGAAGTCAGCAGTGAGGTGCGTCCGGTCGAAGGCAGAGTCGCTTCTAAACGCAGCCAGAAAAACCATTCTTACTGCTTTTGAAGCAACTTGTGTGCCCAGGGCTGGCACCAGGTATTACTGGGCCCTTGGACACCAGCCTGTCTGGGCACATGGCTCCTGCCGGTTCCACCTACCTCTCCCCAGTCTCCTACTGCTGTCCACATTGCGCGCGCAGGGCTGCATCAACCAAGATGGTGGCAGAGGCTTCTCTAAGGGGCTGATGCCCCCGCCACCATCTTGGTTGATGGCACACATGCCCGTACGCTACGTGTGCGTGCACATGTCTGCCATCAACCAGGATGGCGGTAGGGGTATCAGTCCCTTAAAGAAGTCTCCATCACCATCTTGGTTGATGGCAGCCCTGTGTGCACAGCACGAGCAGCAGCAAAAGACAGAAGATAGAGGTAGGTGGAGTGAGTGAATGGGCGGATGCCCTAGAAGCTCCCTCCCTGCAATCTGCGGCAGGGACTTTGCTGTGGATTGTGGCAGGGGAGCACTACTCTCCCACCTGTATGAGGGGCCCCTCTGGCTGCAGGGGCCCTTGGCCAGGACCCGACCTGCCCACCTTTTGGCGGTGGCCCTGCATGTGCCCACAGCCTCTACTATTGGGCTGCCTCAGACTCCAGCAAGTGTGATCTACATAGCTCATCTCTGTCTACACTAACTGACCACAACTCTCCAAGGGTTTCAAGACAGGAGTTTTTCAAGACTAAGCTAGAACAGGGCATAGTCATCCAGGGTTCCAGGGAGTCTTAGACCCCTTTCTTTTTGGGGAGTCAGGGTCCCAGCAGGGTCCCTACGTCTCCAGTATCTTACAATGCAGCCAGCATGAAAAGGATGTGTGTGTGGCACTGAGAAGAGTACCATTGAGTGTCAATTGCAAGTAACCCTTTATTAGTTGCTACTTCAAAAAGCCAAAACAAGTTGTGGAGAGAATTCCATAATTGCAGAAGAGACATGAAATCCTGATGATAGCATCGCATTTACATCTTCAAGCAGTTTGACAGCAGCAGGAGATAAACGTGTAGACACAGAGTTCAGCAATTCAAGCAATATCTCTTGACAGCGAGAAAGGACAGTCTATAGTGACAGTGACAGAGAAGCAGAAAGCAGCATTCGAGCCTGGCCAGATTATTCTGTAATCTTAGAAGGTTGTATAGCTGTAGGTATGGCTCTGTCTATTATGAAGGGACCCTGTACTTCTGAATTTGCCACTCCACTACTGACCTAGAGATGCGGAGGATCTTCAGCAGGTGCTCTTCCTACTGAGCTACAGCCCTGCAGCAATTGCCTCCTCTTGAAGAATGAAACTCAGGCAGCCCAGCTCATATGAAGAAGAGACAGCTGATGGCCCAGGAGGGAAGAGGAAGCGGAGCTGGACTATAGATTCCAAATTAACACTGCCATCCTCAACATATTTTCTGCCAAGCAAGTGCTATTGATTATGATGAAGTTAACTTTCAATTCAGCATGCTTAGGATTGCAGCCTCCATTTAATTTCATTTGTGATTCAGTTATGTTATATGCAAAAAGTGATTTTCCTTCAAGTAACCACAGAGGACTCATAGTGTGGGGGGGTGAGCTTCCTCCCTCACCTCTCTCTGGGGCCATGAGTGCAAGACCTCAGCCATCCTAGAGAATTATTTACGCTCCCCCTCCCTTTGCTTCTGGGTGCCATGTAATGGGAATAATACAGAAGGGGAAAACATCTAAGTTATGTGAGATACGCCCATACCTATTTTTCACAGAGGACCCAGAAGTGTGAGGAGAGGAAGTGGAAGTCATTCACACTTTCCCTCTGGCTGCTTTTATGGAATGCATGAAGTGGTCTCATTTGCACCATCCAGACTTCTTGTACTAAATCAATATGCTCTGCAACACACAAGAGCTGTTGCACATGATATTGCCCATTTCCCTTGCATAGCAGATGGCTGCATTGGGTTGGAAGACTGGAACGGGGTGATGAATGGAACAGCAGAGGTTATTTCTGGCCAGGATTGCTGTGATTCAGCAGTGCTATTGTGTGGGTCTGAAGGTTGCTCAACTCCTGCATGTATCCTGTTGGCTGAAGTCCATGCTGTCAGTAACCAAGGTTTATGAGCAATAAATTAAAACACACTTTCAGAAAGAGGATATTCATGTCAACCAGTCTACTTCCTTCTTCCACAGTGGGAAAAAGAATCTTATTGCCTGACATGTAAACAACTGAGTTTGTTTGAAGTGCTACGTTGCTAATTGTTTCAGGTTATTGTGATCCCAGGGAAGACAGAACCATCAACACTTTGGCCTGAAAAGCAGTTAGGTTTGGGGTCATTATCCTTTTGTTGCAATAAGCATGTAAACAATGTTTTTAGGAATAGAAAATGAGTATGAATGGGAAGACCACTGAAATGAGATGCCTCAGATATTTTACTCCAGAGAAATCTTAATGCTGAAGGAACTGCTTCAGGAAGCTCTAGTGGGGGGTTTGGCACCTGCAGACACATATTTGTCTAGTGAGGTCAAATAGGTATGAGAATTTAGGGTCATCCCCCCTTCCATCAATTGCAACAGCTATTCTCTTGCTCCCCTCCCACACCATAGTCCAAAGCCTTCCAGGCTCCCTTCCCTGATCGTGCACTTCCTAGCTGGTATATTTAGAATATTTAGAAGCAATATACTTCTAAGGCCCTCCTCCGGGTGCCTACTCTGAGGGAAGCTCGGAGAATGGCAACAAGGGAGAGGGCCTTCTCAGTGGTGGCCCCCAAATTATGGAATGATCTTCCTGATGAGGTGTGCCTGGTGCCAACACTGTTATCTTTTCGGCACCAGGTCAAGACTTTCCTCTTCTCCCAGGCATTTTAGCATGTGTTCTATATTGTTTTTGGCTTGTGCAACGCCCCTGCTGTCTTCCAGCACTTCATGAACGACATCTTCCGGGACCTCCTAGACCGCTTCCTGGTGATCTACTTGGATAACATCCTGATCTACTCGTGGAACCCCTCGGAACATAAGGAGCATTTTCGAGCGGTGCTGCAGCGCCTGCGGGAGAACCGCCTCTTCGCCAAGCTAGAAAAATGTGCCTTTGACCTCACTACCGTGGATTTCCTAGGCCATCGGATCTCTCCCTCGGGTATCCAGATGGACCCCGCCAAAATTGAGACCATCCTCCACTGGGCAGCTCCTCGAAGCCCCAAAGATGTGCAGCGCTTCTTGGGCTTCGCCAACTATTACCGCCGGTTCATCTCCCACTTCTCCGAACTCACCACACCCATATCAGACCTGCTTCGAGGCAAAGAGAAGTTTGTTTGGACGGAGGCTGCTCAACAGGCCTTCCGGCGCCTCCAACACACCTTTATGTCTGAACCCATCCTCCAGCAACCGGACCCCACCCGACCTTACATAGTAGAGGCCGATGCATCCGATAAGGCAGTGGCAGCGGTCCTACTACAGCTGGTGGGGAGCAAGCAGTCCCTGCTTCCCTGTGCGTTCCACTCCCGGAAACTCAATGCTTCAGAACAGAACTACACCATTTGGGAGGAGTTACTGGCCATCAAAGTAGCCTTCGAGACCTGGCATCATCTCTTGGAAGGGGCACGCCATCCGGTACAGGTACGAACGGATCATTGAAACCTGGAGCACCTGCAAAGCGCCCGATGGCTGAACCAACGCCAGATCCGGTGGTCCCTGTTTTTCTCCCGGTTCCAGTTCACGGTCACCTACCTCCCCGGCCGCCGAAACACACAAGCGAACGTGCTCTCTCGCAAGCCGGAATACCGAGCCGAGCAGGTCGATCGCCCCCTTCGCCCAATCCTCCGCCCAGAGAACTTCGCCGCTACCCACCAGCCACAACCCCTACTGGACCGGGTGCAGGAACAGCAGCAAAAGGACCCCTACGCCCTGGCCCAGCAGCGAGAGCTCCAGTCAGGGATGCCCGCCCGGGACAGCCCCTTTTCCTTGCAACAGGGCCTCTTGTACCACCGGAACTGGTTGTACATTCCCCCGGGAGCTCTGCGGGGAGAGGTGCTCCACCTCTGCCATGACAGCCAGCCTGCAGGGCATTTTGGAACGTATAAAACCCTCCACCTGGTCCTATGGGATTTCTGGTGGCCCCAGGTCCAAGCGGACATCAAGGACTATGTAGCGGCCTGTGATACCTGCCAGCAAGCCAAGAGCCACCCCGGCAAGCCCCCGGGGCTCCTGCTCCCGCTGCCTACCCCCCCAGGGCCCTGGCACTCGGTCTCCCTGGATTTTATCACGGACTTACTGGCCTCCCGGGGAATGACCACCATCCTCGTAGTCGTAGACCTGTTCACCAAGATGGCCCATTTCCTCCCCTGTGCCGGACTAGCCTCTGCCCCAGAAACTGCGCAACTGTTTTTGACCCAGGTTTTCCGTTTGTATGGCCTCCCCGACCACCTGATCTCTGACCGAGGAGCCCAGTTCACAGCCCGGTTCTGGCAGGCCCTGTTGCGGGTCCTGAACATCCAGATCCACTTGTCCTCCGCCCACCACCCTCAATCAGATGGACAAACAGAACGTACCAACGCCACCGTCAAACAATACCTGCGGTGTTACACCTGCTTCCAACAGGACAATTGGGTGGATCTGTTACCTCTGGCGGAGTTCGGTTATAATAACTCTGTGCATGCCTCCACACGCCAGACCCCGTTCTTTGCCTCCTACGGCTACCACCCCCGATTCTTCCCCTCAGTGCAACCCCGGTCGCCGGTCCCCGCTGCGGATGTCATGCTGCAGGAGTTGCAGGCCCTGCAGGCAGTCCTGAAGGAGCAGCTGGAGCAGGCAAAGGATGCATATAAGTGCTTTGCGGATTGCCATCGCCAACCAGGCCTGCTGCTGAAGGTAGGGGACCGGATATGGCTCTTGACCAAATTCCTGCGTTTGCAACGTCCGTCTCACAAGCTGGAGGCTCGGAACATAGGTCCCTTCCGGATCACCCAGCAGATTAACCCGGTGGCGTTCTGGCTCCAACTCCCTGCCTCCTTCCGCATTCACCCTGTCTTCCATAGATCACTGCTAACTCCCGCCCTCCCGCCTCACCCCTTGGGTAGTAAACAGCGGCCCCTGCCGCCGATGCAAGTCAACGGGGAAGAGGAATTCGAAGTGGCACAGATCCTGGACTCCCGGAGGCATCGTGGCCGCCTCCAGTACCTCATAGACTGGCAGGGGTATGGCCCTGAGGAACGCTCGTGGGAAGATGTGGCGCAGGTGCATGCCCCTCGTCTGGTCCGGCGCTTCCACCAGCACTACCCGGATAAGCCGGGCCCCGGTGGGAGGCGGAGGGTTGGTCGTGGGGTGGGGGATAGTGTCATGGTCCCGTCAGAGGACTCCTCAGATGAGGACGAATCGGGAGTAACAGCAGCAGACCCAGGAGCAGCAGACCCAGAAGGAGACACGGAGGAGACTCCTGAGAATCCAGCTCCTTCTCCCCCTCAGCTGCAGAGCACCCCAGATACAGCGGAGGCCCTGCAGCCAGACGCAGACAGTGAACAGGATACTCCCTCCTCACCTGCAGAACGTAGACAGCAGAAGGTCAGGCAGAAGAGACGCAGGCCTGTCCCCTTAAGGCCAAAACGCTGAGGGTTCACACCTGCTGTCAAACCTGCTCCTTATAAGGCACACCTTGGCTTCAGCTTGTTGCTGACTACAACGTCAGGCGTGGCTTCGTGTGTTCCTAGTTCCCCTGCAGCGTCTCTTGGACTGACCCCTTGGCAATTGATCCTGGACCTCTACTGACCTCGCTTCTGGACTTCTGTCTTGGCAAGTAAGCTTCGGACAGGCCTGGCCCTTATCAGGTTTCCTCCTCGTTGGCCTGGCAGATTTACGACCAGACTGCCGGCTAAGGACTTTCCTTCCCTGCTAATGACCCAGGAATTTCCAGCCCCCGCCGGCACTGCTGACCCAGTGCAGAGCTGACACCGAGGCTCATTGGGAACCAAGATAGGTACCCCCTTCTCCTCATCCATGTGGGCACAAACGACACGGCCAGAAACACCTTGGAACAGATCACCTCAGACTATGAGGTTCTGGGTAGGAAGGTCAAGGATTTTGGGGCGCAGGTGGTCTTCTCGTCAATTCTTCCCATGAAGGATAGAGGACTACAAAGGGAAAGGAAGATACTGCAGGTCAACGACTGGTTACGCAGATGGTGTCGACGGGAGAGGTTTGGATTCTGGGACCATGGTCTAAGCTTCTTGGAGGGGGGACTGTTGGCAAGAGATGGGATTCACCTCACAAGGACTGGGAAGAATCTCTTTGGCAGAAGTATGGCAAAACTCATCAAGAGGGCTTTAAACTAAAGCCTCTGGGGGATGGAGATGATAGCTTAAAGACCGATCCAAAGACAGCGGGTTGTAAACGCAAGGATTTGAAGGGTACAGGAGACAGTGGGAGAGAGAAAGGGATGCACGGCAAAGCTCACGGTATATTAACGGAGGAATCCAATCAGGACAAAAGAGACTTCTGGTGTCTATATACCAACGCGCGGAGCTTGGGAAACAAGCAAGAGGAGCTTGAAGTCTTAGTGCATCAAGGCAAATATGACTTCATAGGGATAACAGAGACTTGGTGGGATGACTCCCATGATTGGAATATAGCCGTTCAAGGATATAAACTCTACAGAAAGAATAGAAGCAACAGAAAAGGAGGGGGAGTAGCGTTATACGTCAAAGACAAATACACCTCTATGGAAATCCAAGAGAGCGAACAAAGTGGTCCGGTAGAGACCATTTGGGTAAAAATAAATGGAGAAAAAAATAAAACCGACATGGCCAAGAAGAGGTGGTAGATGAGGCCTTTCTCAAACAAATCTCTGAAATCTCAAGGAGGCAAGAAGTAGTAGTGATGGGGGACTTCAACTACCCGGATATCTGCTGGGAGACAGACTCTGCGAAGCACAAAGCCTCCAATAAATTCCTGATGGGCCTTGCTGATAATTTCCTCTTTCAAAAAGTAGAAGAAGGAACAAGGGGATCGGCAATCCTGGACCTGATCTTAACTAACAGGGACGAATTGGTCACGGGAATTAAAGCCGTCGGTACCTTGGGGGAAAGTGACCACGTAATGCTGGAATTCGGGATTCTGGGGAAAGCCAAAGATGAATATAGTCAAATATGGACCTTGGATTTCAGGAAAGCCGATTTTAGCAAGCTCAGGGAAAGGATGGGTAGGATCCCGTGGCTAGATAGACTAAAGAAAAAAGGAGCCCAAGAAGCGTGGGAGTTCATGAAGAACGTATTACAAAAAGCGCAATCACAAACAATTCCAAAGAGGAAGAAAAACGGAAGACATCGGAAAAAGCCAATGTGGCTACACGGAAGACTGGTGGAGGAGGTAAAAATAAAAAAGAGCATGTATAAAGAATGGAAGGAAGGACGCATCACCAAGGAAGAGTACCGATGAGCGGCTCGGGCTTGCAGGAATAGCGTAAGGAAAGCTAAAACCCAGAATGAGCTGAGGCTGGCGAGGGAAGCGAGGAACAACAAAAAGGGTTTTTTCAGATATGTTTGAAGCACGAGAAAGACCAAGGAAACGGTGGGACTGCTGCTCAATGAGGATGGCAAAATGTTGACAGATAACGAGGAAAAGGCAGAATTGCTCAACGCCTATTTTGCCTCCATTTTCTCCCAAAAAGGGAACAGTGTGCAACCTTGCATCGGTAGCAATCTCAGTAAGGGGTCGGGATTGCAGTTCGAGATTGATAAGGAGATAGTCAGGAAATACCTAGTTAACCTAAATGAGTTCAAATCTCCAGGGCCTGATGAACTGCATCCCAGAGTATTGAAGGAACTTGCGGATGTACTCTCGGAACCTCTTGCCATCATCTTTGAGAAATCCTGGAGAACGGGAGAGGTGCCGGAGGATTAGAGATGGGCAAACGTCGTCCCGCTCTTTAAAAAGGGTAAAAAAGAAGATCTGGGGAATTACAGGCCAGTCAGTCTGACTTCAATACCGGGAAACATATTAGAACAGATAATAAAAGAGTCCATTGGCAACTATCTAGATGACAATGCTGTGATTAGTAGGAGTCAGCATGGGTTTGTCAAGAAAAAATCCTGTCAGACTAATCTCATCTCTTTTTTTGATCGGGTCACTAGCTTAGTAGGTGGTGGAAATGCTGTAGATGTCATCTATCTAGATTTCAGCAAAGCATTTGACAAAGTCCCCCACTACCTTTTGATTAGCAAACTGGTCAAATGCAGACTAGATGGAAATACTGTCAGGTGGATTCACAACTGGTTGGAAAACCGTACTCAAAGAGTGGTCGTCGGTGGCTCTGCTTCGGACTGGAAGGAGGTTTCGAGTGGAGTGCCACAGGGTTCTGTCCTGGGGCCGATACTCTTCAACATTTTTATCAACGACTTAGATGACAGGGTGGAGGGAAGCCTTATGAAGTTTGAGGATGATACGAAACTGGGAGGGATAGCTAACACAATGGAAGACAGGAATAAAATCCAAAGGGACCGGGATAGACTAGAAAATTGGGCTGAAATTAATAAAATGAAATTCAATAAAGACAAATGCAAGATTCTGCATTTAGGCCACAAAAACAAAATGCACGGGTACAGGATGGGAAATACTCGGCTTAGCAGTAGTGCGTGTGAGAAGGACCTTGGAATTGTAGTGGATTGCAAGTTGAACATGACCCAGCAGTGTGATGCTGATGCTGATGCTGCGGCATAAAAGGCAAACACGGTTTTGGGCTGCATAAACAGAGCTATAGTTTCCAGGTCGAGGGAAGTAATAGTCCCACTATATTCTGCATTAGTCAGGCCTCATCTGGAATACTGCGTTCAGTTCTGGGCGCCTCATTTTAAGAAAGATATAGACAAGTTGGAGCGGGTTCAGAAGAGGGCGATGAGGATGATAGCCGGTATGGAGAACAAGTCTTATGAGGAAAGGTTGAAGGAACTTGGCATGTTCAGTCTGGTGAAGAGAAGGCTGAGGGGTGACATGATTGCACTCTTTAAGTACCTGAAGGGCTGTCACATAGAGGAGGGTACAGATTTGTTCACTGCTGCCCCAGAGGGTAGGACTAGGTCTAATGGTTTTAAGTTGCAGGAGCGTAGATTCAGATTGGACATTAGAAGGAACTTCTTGACAGTAAGGGCAGTTCGGCAATGGAACCGACTGCCTAGGGAGGTGGTGGGATCCCCTTCGCTGGATGTCTTCAAGCAGAGGCTGGACAGCTATCTGCGGGAGATGCTCTAGGTGTGGATTTCCTGCTGTGAGCAGGGGGTTGGACTCGATGGCCTACAAGGCCCCTTCCAACTCTATGATTCTATGTTCTTATGTTCTTATCAGGCTTGATGGGGGCCAGCCAGATATAGTCCACAACATTTGGAGGGCACCCCGTTGGTTACCCCATGTCAGATGGTTGGTCCATCTAGTTCAGTGTTGCCTGCACTGATTGGCAGCAACACTCTAAAGTTTCAGAAAGGTGTCTTTCCCAGCCCTACCAGGATTTTTTGAATGCAAAACAAGTTGGCAGGAGTACAATTGTGATTTCATGGCAGAATTAGTGAAAAGAATGTGTGGTTGGTTTCATTTGATCAGAAACTACCTTTAAATATATTCACTAATAGGCAAAAAACCTTGCGGTTTAAGAATGTACCTATAGCCCACAGCTATTTCTATCAAACTTTAAAAAGAAGGGAAATTGGGCAGCTATAGTGAATGCACCAGGGGAGCAGGAGACCTGAACTCCTCTCTGAGATATTGTACTGCCCTACAAATTGGTCAAAATGGAAACACCATTTGGGTTGGTCTTTCACAGTGCAATCCACTTCCTGTGTAGCTTGGAAGAATTTGGTAATATGTGCTGCAAAAAACGCAAATGCAATTTTAGGCTGCATTAACAGAAGTATAGTTTCCAAATCCCGTGAAGTATTAGTTCCCCTCTATTCAGCACCGGTTACACCTCATCTTGAATACTGCATCCAGTTCTGGTCTCCGCACTTCAAGAAGGATGCAGACAAACTGGAACATTCATTACATTCATTACATGCCACAGGGGGTTTGGAGCAAGTTTAAAGCAGACTTTTTGGAATCTATTTGTGGCACTATCCTGAAGAGCAGGTGTTTAACAAGCAACAGTAAGAGTCACATGATGACACACTGGACATTTAACAGACATACATTTTATAATATTTATTGATAAATCACCTAGTATTTAAAGGAAAGGACTGAATTTAGAAGTTAAAGGCTGTAATTCTATGTTCACTTTCACTTCAAGAGTAAGCTGCAATAAACTCAGTGGAACTTACTTCTGGTGGTGTGTGTGTGTGTGTATGTGTTCCCACCCCTGCTGTCTCCCACAGCCGGCCCTTTCCATTGGCTCAATCACCCTGCCCCCACCCGCGGTCTCTCCCACTGCCTGCCTTCCCCACTCACTGAATCTAGCTTGAGGGAAGGAAAGAGTCAAAAAATTGGGGGGGGGGAGCTTTGAAGGACTCTGCAATTTTTTAAAAGTCTATTCAGAAGCTCTGCTCCACTTACCTGGGAGTAAGCCCCACTGAACTCAATGGGATTTACTTCTGAGTAGACAATTTTCCTCCTTCCTTCCCTGAAACTCATTGCTAGCACACACATGCTCCGCTCCACTTACCTGGGAGTAAGTCCCACTGAACTCAGTGTGATTTACTTCTGAGTACACTTTATCCTCCTTCCCTTCAAAATCATGTGCAATTAATCTAGCTTTACAACCTTTCACAATAATTGCGCAAAAATCTAAAATGTAGCTGCTGCTCCCAGATATATTGGGGTTGCATCTGTGCTTGCATGTGTGTTCCTGACCCCATCCCTGGTTTAACCCTTCATGTGTTAGCCTAAACACAGCTAAATAAGTATCTGCGTCTAACATGGGAAGGGCTAAATGTGTGTATATTCACAAGAAAGACAAATCATGTAAAGACCAGAGTTCAGCTAGGAATGGGGGAGAAATTTGATTCAGTTCACATTTAAAAGGAAATGTACCTAATTTGCACTTTCCAAAACAATATGCAAGCTAAAACACAGTATCCTCTGTTGCTGGTATGATTTATAGGTGTGCCCCAATTACTTAAACCTGTTAACATGGGAATCCACAATTTTCCTTACTTGATTTATTTATTTTATTTATTTATTGTATTTATATACTGCCCCATAGCCAAAGCTTTGATGTTTTAAAAAGAAGCCTGTAGGTTTCATGACAGTTTACTTTGGAAACCAGTACATTTCTCCAAACCAATCTTATGTTACACTGGAAATTCATTCTAGCTATAGAAGCACAGCACCATTTAATGCTTATAATTACACAAGGCAGAATCAAGAAAAGCAGGTTGTGACCTTCTGGAGGATCCAGCTAGCAAGACTTAGCTGGGCTCTAGGTCTTCTTATTTGTGTCATGGCCCCGTCAGAGGACTCATCAGACAAGGATGACTCGGGAGTAACAGCAGCAGACCCAGAAGCAGCAGACCCAGAAGGAGAAACGGAGGAAACTCCTGAGAACCCAGCTCCTTCTCCCCCTCAGCTGCAGAGCACCCCAGACACAGCTGAAGCCCTTCAGCCAGACACAGACGGTGAACAGGATACTCCCCCTCACCTGCAGAACGTAGACAGCAGAAGGTCAGGCAGAAGAGGGGCAGGCCTGTCCACTTACGGCCAAAACCCTGAGGGCTCACACCTGCCGACAAACCTGCTCCTTAAAAGTCAAACCTTGGCTTCAGCTTGTTGCTGACTACAACATCAGGCGTGGCTTCGTGTGTTTCTAGTTTCCCTGAATCTTACCTTGGACTGACTCCTTGGCAATTGAACCTGGACCTCTACTGACCTCACTTCTGGACTTCTGGCTTGGCACGTAAACTTAGGAAGGGCCTTGCCCTTCTCATGCTTCATCCTCGTTAGCCTGGCAGATTTACAACCAGACTGCCAGCTAAGGACTTTCCCGCCCTGATAACTACCTAGGAATTTCCAGCCCCCAATTCCAGCTGACAATTTGTTCACTCTGAAGCACATCAGACTGGAAAAAAATATTCTAAACTTTCCCACTCACCTCCATTCTGCTGCTGCTGCTTTCTCCCTCTATCGACCATTTTCTCTCTCTTGCTTCCTCACACAGCAAGCTCAGCAGAAGGCCGGTGTGAGCCACATGTCTGTTGCCCACCAATCACAGGAGCAGACTTCCCCTGCTTCCTCCAAGTAACTGGAAGGGGAAAGGGAAGGGGAGGGGCAGGGAGAGGAAGAGTGAAACTGAAAGAAGTCTTCTACGCATGCGGTACATTATCACCCACTACAATGCATTTTTAAAAAAATTAATTAAAAATAAACCATGCTGTTTTTTTAATTTAAACCTACTTCAGATGAAATACTGTGTTTGGGGCAAGCTCGGGCAATTGATTAGGGATACCTTAGAGTCATCTCTGAGTTGTAATCAAGGACAATAGATTATGTCAATTTCAAGAAAAAAAGTCCAAATGGCTTCTAGTTTTTTTCCCTCCCGTTTTTCACTTTAACCTGTGGATTCTCCGTGGGGGGGTTGTGTATCACCAAGAAAACTTCCAGAGTTGTAGAGCAAGCGATTCTGAATCCAACAGTATAAGCTTTGTAAGTTTTTGTTTTGAATTGGAACTACAGAAAGCACCAGAAAAGGGTGTGTGGGGGTATTTTCATTTAACATGGTAGAACGCGAAAAAATCCCTACTGACTATAGTATACAGCCACTCTCGTGGCTGTATAATAATTTCCATGGTGTAACTCACGGTGTGTGGCATGTAGTTTTGATGACATCATCAAGATGGCCACCATAAAAATTCACAAAATCATGAATATATCTGTAAATAGTGGACAGATTTTAATTTATAAGGTGTCATTTTGGAGGTTTTTCAAAGAACTATAAATCTGATCCTTACAACTTTAACTTAAAAGTCAATAATTTTGTAGATATTTGTGTTTTTCTAATATCAGACCTACCTCTATACTAGTTTTGGATGTTGCACAAAGACAGAACAAAAAAATTCTTACAGGAATATATTTTTTGTGAGTGGTTAAATTGCATATTTAATATCTAATAGGTAAGTATTTTAACAGGTAACATGTTTAATAGATGACAGTTTTATGTTGATAGTAATATGTAATGTAGTTGTTATATGTATTATCAGCTGCATAAATAAATTCATTATTGTTTATTGGAACTGTTAGTCGTTACTGTAATGTAACATAACTGTTCACACATTGCATATCCTAATAGAGTTTAGTCAACATGGTCATAATCACCATAATCATCTTCATTATCAGAGTCTGAGAGGTCCAGTCCAATGTGAGAATCATTATCACATAGGTCATCATTTTCTCCACACTCATACATGTCTGTACATGGTAGGTTGTTGGCTAAGCATTTGCAGGGTGGACTGCACCTGATCAACTGCAGAATTTGTTGTTGTTTTGTTGGTTGCAGATGCAGGAAGTTGGTTTTACAGGTAGGTGGCAGTAACCGCAGCTTCTCCCCAGCACTTCTTTGGTAACTGTGCATCTTCCAACAAGGAATGAATCATTTGTCCAAGGGTCCTGTTCATTTGTTATGCGACCCCATTCTGTTCTGGGCTGTAAACAACTGTGGTCTGGTGCTCTATGCCTTCCTCATGGAGAAAGTCTTGCATAGCCTTGGACACATATTCTCCTGCATTTTCAGTTCTTATGATCTGTGGCTTTCTGCCAAATTTGTTGGACACAATCCTGACATAGTCCTTCAATTTTTGAAGTACTTGACTTTTCTCTTTTAGCAGATACATTGTAATATACCTGGAGTAGTCATCTATAAAGGTCAGCATATATAAATTTCCACCCTGGGATGGCACTTTCATTGGCCCACAAAGATCAGTGTGAATTAATTCTAGAGGCCTTTTGGTTTTCCTCTCACTTTTCTTAGGAAATTTTGGTTTCACTTTTTGTCCTTATACAGCATACACATTTCTCTGTACATTTGCACGGTCCCATTGTAATGCCTCTAGCCAAATTCTCTTTCTCTAGAGCAGTTACTCTGGCTAAGCTGGCATGTCCCATTCTCCTATGCCAGATATGCAAACATTCAGAATTACAAGTTTCCTTGACCATATTTGCATGCATAGCTTGAAGGTATTCTAAATGTAAAAGTCCATTTTTCAGTTTTGCAGTGCAACAAATTTCTCCTTCATCCAGAACGTGGCAAAATTCTCCACTCATATAAAGTTCACCCCCCAATTCCATTATCTTAGTAGCACTTATTAAGTTGTCTTTAAAATCTGGAACATATAGGCAGTTTTTAAGTTCAAGCTGTCTTTGGCCATCTGGCGTTTTGCACAGCAGTTCCACTGAGCCTATTCCTTCACAATAAAAAAATATCTCCGGAGGCAGTTTTTATTTCTTGTTTAAAGTTATTAAAATACTTAAAACAATTTTTTATCTTTTATTAGGTGGCTTGTACATCCTGAATCGATTAAAAATCTGTTTTTATAATCTTTCCTTTCATCAGATACATGGTAACTAGAAGCCTTTGTTTTTGCCTTTCTCTGCCCAGTGGCTTCTCCCCCTTCAGTCTGCCTTTGTTTAAAGTCAGGCTTCACTCCTGTCTGACACCTAGGGCAATCCCTTTGAAGATGGTTTGGAGAGCTGCATTTAAAACAGAACTTCCGTCTGTGTTTGTCTATGCCCTTTTGTGGATTTGGGCGATGACTCATGTCGCTACCCTTTGTTTGTTTGTTCCTGCCCATAGTAAGGTTTGCCTGCTCCAACAGATTTTCTTGTCTCTCGTTAAAATCCTGGTCCTTCAAATATGATATGATCTGACTCATGTTTTGGTGAGAATTTTCTAGCACACAGGAAATTAATTTATGACGCTCATGGAGAGAGCTCAGGAGTAGTGCCTTTTTCATTTCATCATCAGCCAGGCCCCTCCCGCATCTCTCAAGTTCAGCCAGCAGCCTTGTGAAATTCGCTATGTGTGTATCCAGGCTGTCTGCTTCCTTTTCTTTCAAGGTAAACAATTCCTTGTAAAGGTACATAATTCTTAGACTTTCTGTTATATCTCTCTCCTAGCTTTTCCCACATTTCTTGTACATTCTTACATCCTATGCAAACATTTAGTGCCTCATCTGATAATGCAGAAATAAGCAGAGACCACTTTTCCATGCTTATGTCTCCAGGATGCTGTAGCAGTTTCATCCTCTGCCGATGGTTCAGGATCAGTCAGGATTCCGTTTAAATCTTCCCCTTCAAGGATCACAGTGAATCGCAAATTCCACACCATAGTTGTCCTTTTCAAGCCTCAGGATGAGTCTCTCAAGCATTGATTCTTCAGCCATCCTTTCCTAACTTTTGTTCTGCTTTTATTTGTACAACTTAAAATCTCCCTTTTGTGTCTATGTCTAAGCACCTCATGGAGTTTAAGAGACTGTTTGCGGAATTGGAGGAGAGAGAAATAATCCATACCCAACTGCTTAAAAGGAAAAATGAAGCAGAAGGGAAACTAAAGATGTTTATCAAGAAGATAGAGACGTGACACGGTGTTACAATTAAGCGCATACGATGTGATCAGGGGGGAGAATTTACGAGTAAAGCCTTGAGAGATTTCTTGGAAGAGAAAGGCATAGAACAAACCTTTACTACCCCATGTTCACCGGTTCAGGATGGAACCGCGAAGGCAAGAAGTGTGTCACTGCAAGAGGTGACAAAAGCCATGCTAACAGATTCTGTGTTGCCTAATGCATTTTGGGGAGAATGTATGATGTATGCAGCGTATATTCAGAATAGGGTGCTGCATAGAGTCATTGGAAAGTCACCATATGAAAAGTTAACAGGCAGAAAGCCAAGGCTGAATCACATAGTGAGATTTGGGGCTAGGTGCTGGGTGCACATTCCCAAAAGTAAAAGATGAGGGAAGTTGGCTCCAAATGCTCAAAAGGGGAATGTGATTGGATTTCAGGATGCCTATTATAGAGTATGGGTTCCCAGTCAAAGACAGGTAGTCTTAAGTCGAAGCATAAAGGTATCAGAAATGGATTGGGATACATATGTTGCTTTGAATGGTTCATCAAATGCACCCACAGTACATGACAAAGAAACAGGGGTAAAAGAAGAAGACACTGAAAAACCTGGTAAAAGTGACAATCAAATGTTGAGACGTTCTGAAAGGGCAAATTTGGGTGTGCCGCCTGACAAATTTAGGATTGCCACAGTTAAGGGAAATGAAGCAGCACACACAGGGAAATGGATCCTGACACATTGTACTTAGAGTGTGTAAAACCCAAAGTGATAAACTGATGATGTTTGTAAAACCTCTGTGAAATAAAGGAAATGTAAATGTACACTGAACTGAAACATGTAACTGAAATTGTATTGATGCAGTGTTGAAATGTATTTACTGAATGTTAATGAATGTAAAAAGGGGATGGATGTGTGCACTTTATAGCCTTTGTGGAAAAAGGTGGGGGCTGTTGACCATTGAGCATTGAGTCTGGAGTTTTTCCACAAGACTATGGCAGAGCTAAGCAGAGCAGGGGTTAAGCTGCTTACTGAAGCTTGCCAGGCAGCCAAGGCCAACACCTGGCGTTGGCAAGGGCAACCATCCTGATAAAGGCTGGAAAGCGAAACCACCAGAGTGTGGGGGGAAAGTCTATGGAGAGGAACGTGGAGCTGGATTGTATGTGTCTGAGGCTTGTGTCTAACTCAAGTAAAGGACTCTTAACACTTTCAGAAGTCTGCACTTGTCTCTGTTCTCTGGTTCACTCACCACCGGGTAACACCGGAACTGGGTACTCGCTTATTCACACGACGACAGTATTTAGCTTTTTTAGCATTTAGGCACAACTTGCAAATCAACTTAGTTTACTGGGCCCATAACCCTTGTTGTTGTGTAAATTTGTATATTTGCTAAGCAAAGAACAACAGAGGTCTGAAATGCGTGTGTGCCGGTGTGTGGGTTTACCTAAGAAAGTAGATCACTGAGACTTAACACTTAGTAAAATAAAAAAAGCTACTTTATTTATAGAAATACATAGTGGATAGAAAGGCATACCTAGTTCTAACTAACTAACTGAGAGGCACAACGCCCAGGCTTGGGAGTTGCCCTTGTGGCTAGGAGAGAGAGAGCCAAGACAAAGGTGTCTCCTCTCTCTTGGACAGTCGAAGAAGAGAAGAAAGGGCAGAAGGAGGAGGGGCAGATAAGCTTCCTTAAGATGTATCAGTCTAACAACGGAAGGAAGTCAGTCAGAGCATCACAGGTAAAGGTAATCAAGCCTATCCATCTGGAGGACTCTATCTCCCTTCTAGAACATAAATAAAAGAACAAAACAGGAGTTGCTCTTGCCCCACTTCCAACAGAATTAAATTTGGTGCACATGGCACGTCATACAGAATGGGAGATATCTGTCCATCCTCCATGATCCATCCATGTTCAACAGGAGATGGAAATGTTGGGCATGCTTGGTCATCTTGGTTCCAAATCATAACTTGGTTGTTAACCCTCTTCACTGCAGGGTATAAAAGCACCTCATATAGGTGGTAATTTTCCCCAATTTGTCTGTTTTCTAGGAAACATGGACCAATGTAACTCCGTGATAGTAGTTATCCTGGTCCTTGGCCGTTGTTGTTGTTGTTATGTGCCTCCAAGTCGACTACGACTTATGGCGACCCTATGAATCAGCGACCTCCAAGAGCATCTGTCATGAACCACCCTGCTCATATCTTGTAAGTTCATCTTGGCTGATAGACATGACAAATGAATGCTTCCAGTTTATCAAATACCATGTCTGGGATTGTGTCTTGAGTTCCTAGTGAGTTTATGCATTGGTCTGGTGACAACTTGAGACAGCCCCATGGTTGTCATGGAGGCCATGAAATCCCGAGCTGGAACACTAGAGGCAGTCTCCACATGGACATTGAAATCACCCAGCACTATCATTCTGGGCTCCTCCAACACCACAGTTGAGACAGCCTCCACCAGCTCAGTCACAGAAGCTGCTGGGCAGCAGGGTGGATGGTACACTAGCGGAAATCCTAGTTTACTGTCTCCTCAGCCCAACACTAGGTGCAGGCCCTCACAGCCCGCTCCAAAACAGAGTGGTTTCCTGGTGGCAGAGATGGAAGTTCTGTAGACCACAGTAACTCCTCCCCCCTCCATCCCTACAGCCTGTGCTGGTGTTGCACTGAGTATCCAGGTGGGCAAAGCTGGGTCAGATCAACTTCTCCCAGCTCACCCACCCAGGTCTTGGTAATGCACACCAAATCGGCACCTTCATCTACGATCACATAATGGATGAGAGCGGTCTTATTGTGTAGCAATCTGGTACCGAAATTCTCACCCATCCCTAGCTGCAGCCAGCATGGCCAATGGTTGGGGATGGTGAGAGTCCTAAACATCTGGAGGCCACCAGACTGGACCTTGGGGCTGCAGTCCAGCACCCCACAGCCCTGGGGCCCCCACATGACCACCCAGAGAGCAGCGGATGATAAGGGCAGTGACAAACAACCTGGCACCAGCACCTAGCCTGGCATGGGGCTGCTGCAGGTGACAGTGGCCACTGCAACAGCCCCTCTTTTGGCTTAATCTAGTTGACTGGCAGACATGTATCTCGCTACAGATGGCCATATATATATATATTTTTAAAAAACGAGAAAAAAAACTTGGGCATAAGCACCATTAAGCTATACAACACAATGGTGCTCTTTCCCAAGCAAATGTGCCGAGATCATCAGGGCCAACAGCAGCAAACTCCCATTTTATTCTTGTAGTCGTTATGATGGCATCCCTTGAGTGTAAAATGTGAAACTGCACCTGCTTAGCGAATGTCTTCTTTCTTAGTTTCTAAATCAGCGTTGGCCAACTGTTTATTGTTTGCTTGTGGCTCCAGCATGTCAGGAGTGTAGAAGCATAGGATGGCTGGGGGGGGGGGAGGTGTATGGGTGCTTCCCAATGAAGTTGCGCAGGCCCCCTCTCACATGCCCTCCCTCGCTGGATGACAAAATGGCCCCACGGCGCCATCACAGAGATTTGGCCCTGAAAAAGCAGGCCTGGCTGTGTGTGCCGCATTGTGCCCAGGGCTGAGGGCGGGTGCATCCTCTCTGGCAGCTGTTTGCCTTTCCGCCTTGGGAGGGATTTCACGGTTTTGCAGTGCAGCTTCGCCGCAGCCTTAACCAGGGCGAGGGTGGGGTCGGGAGGCTCTTGCTCCTTCGTGGCGAGGCGGGTTTTGACCCTTCCTGTCCTGGATGGTGCCTTGCAGGAAACCTTGGGACCAGGCTGCTCTCAGGGAGCAGGCATGCCTCATCAGGAACCAGAGCACCTGTGAGTACCCCACCAGCTGGCTCTACCTGTGATACTCCCACCAGGGTCACCACCTGTCAGGATCTCAGTTTTTATTTGTTCTCTCACACGCTCTAGCACAGATCTCACAAGATCCCACTGCTAGGCAGCACCACCTGTCACTCCCTGTAAACATTACTGCTAGAGACTTCACCTTAGTCTCCCTATGGCTTGTTAGTTTGTTTCTGGGTGCCCTTGCTGTCCACAGTCCCCTTGTATCTTTGTCTATAAAGCATACAATCCTGGGTTGCTCTGGATACTTGACGATGTCACAATATCTCCCTTCACCGCTGCCACCATTTATTTGTTACAGTTTCCCTTCAGCCTTGGTAATTACCCTGCCCTCCCTTCTGGTCTGTGTATCCCCAGCCAAGGATCAGGCTTTTGGTAAACCAATAAAAGTATTTATTTGATAACACCAGGAAAAAACAAGATTACTTTAGGAATGTTCAACAAGCGTATGGTTTCATATGGTATAGCAAGAGTTTTTGCAACAGTGTCACTCTTTATGTTTCCAGTCATATATATTCTGCCTAAATACCAGCCAAATATAATCCAACCCACAACCAACTCCAATCCACACTCCACAACCAATCGCCAACAACTCCCCCCCCAACTCAACTGTCATCCTCTCATTTATACCTTCAGCCATTCAAACACTCAGCCAATCATAATCCAACATTCTCCAGCATTCTAGCCCATGTACTCCCCCCTCTTACTCAGTCACTTACCATATATCACTTAATAATTCAACCGGGATTCAACCGGTGCTGGATGGGGTTGCACTCACCCTGAAGTCTCAGGTTCGCAGTTTGGGTGTAGTCCTGGACTCAGCTTTGAATTTGGAGGCCCAGATTACTGCTGTATCCAGGAGCGCCTTTGCCCAATTAAAACTGGTGCGCCAGCTGCGCCCGTTCCTGGAGCTGCCTGATCTGACTAGGGTGATGCATGCCTTGGTTACATCCCGCTTAGACTACTGTAACGCACTCTACATGGGGCTGCCTTTGAAGACTGTTTGGAAACTTAAATTGGTACAAAGAGCTGCAGCCAGAGTGCTAACCGGGGCTGGTTACAGGGACCATACAACTCCCCTGTTACAACAGTTCCACTGGCTGCCAATTTGTTTCCGGTCACAATTCAAAGTGCTGGTTTTGACCTACAAAGCCCTATACGGCTCAGGTCCAGACTATTTGACAGATCGTATCTCCCTACATGAACCTGTCCGGGATTTGAGATCTTCAGGTGAGGCCCTTCTTGTCTTCCCCACACCTTCGGAAGCACATATGACGTGGACACGAGATAGGGCCTTTTCGGTGGCCGCCCCAAAGCTGTGGAACTCCCTTCCGAGTGAGGTGCGATCAGCTCCCTCCTTGCCATCTTTCCGGCGACAAGTAAAGACTGTTTTATTTCAATGGGCATTTGGGATAGAGAACGACCAGGATTAAGTGTCATAGGTTTGGTGATTACATTATATGATTTTATTATTTTAAATTGTCCGCTGTTTTTAACCTATATTTTATGGTTTTAATTTTTCTCATAGTTTAATTCTTTTTTAATAATATACTCTGTATGTTTTAATGGTGTTGTTTTTAGTCGTAAGCTGCTCTGAGTCCTATTGGAAAAAGGGCAGGGTAGAAATAAAGTTTATTATTATTATTATTAATAAACCTGCACTTACCATATTTACAGATATTAAAATACAGGGACATCACAGCACCCCCCCACCCCAAAGAGGACAACGCCGCGGAAGATCGAGGCGTCCTTACTTGGGAGCAGTTCAGTGAGAGTTGCCAACTGTCTCTTTTCGGGCTGGCAGAGGTGCCTTGCTTTAAACCAGGAGTTTCCCAACTGTGGCCCGTGGGCCACTCACTCAGCGGTCTGTGACGTGCCTGTAAGAATCCAGTCAGGCTTGCAGCCAGTCCAAAAGGGCACAAAAATAGTGGGGGGGCCTAAAACATTCTGTAATAAATTTATTGATTTTTGTAAAAAAAAAAGTTTAGGGGGTCAGACAATTTTAGGGGGGTGCCTCCCCAGATATGGGTCTGAACCCAATTAAAACCAATACAGTATCTAATGCAATACGGAACAATGTCTGTAATAGCCAGAAAAACCAGCGATTTTTAAGTGGTTTTGGGAAAGTTTGGGAGCCACTTCCTTAAGCAGCTGCAACAGCAGGCTGGAATCTGGCCGGTGGAGCTTTTCATTGCAGTTGTCTAAGTGCCCCTGCAGGAAGGCTGTTCTTTATTCGTCTGGACACCAGCAGTTGGCAACCTTCATGTGTGAATGGAAGTTCCGGGCAAGCAGGTCGCACGTGCGCATGCGGTTGGGGCTAGAAACAGCCCATGACTAAAACAACCCTCCCCCCCGTTGCGTGATCCAGTTGATGGGTCTCCCAATGAAAGGGAGGGCCAACTAGATTCAGGCCAGCTGCAGGGCCCCTTTTTCACACAACACAGACTGCTGTGTGTCCGGGGTCTTTGGGGCTCTGGCTCTACGTTAGACCCTGAGCCCTCAGTCGCTCGTTGTGACATGTTTGCAAGGCACTTTGCAGATAAAATTGCTCGCATTCGGACTGACTTGGACTCCTCATTAACTACAGTTGTGCCAGATGTCCCCGAAGCTTCCTCTGGTCATTTTTCTATGGATACTTTTCAGCTTGTAAAGCCTGAGGATGTGGACAGAACTCTGGGAGAAATAAGGGCCACTACTTGTTCCCTTGACCCTTGCCCATCCTGTTTAATCAAATCTTCCAGAGGGGGAGTGGCTGACTGGTTGGCATATTTAATTAACACCTCCTTAAGGGAAGGTTCTATGCCAACATTGTTGAAAGAGGCTGTGATAAGACCTTTGTTAAAAAAAGCCTTCTTTAGATCCTGCAGATCCTAACAAATTCCACCCAGTCTCTAATCTCCCCTTTCTGGGTAAGGTGACTGAGAGGGTAGTGGCTGCTCAGCTCCAAGTTTTCCTGGATGAATCAGACTATCTAGACCCTTTTCAATCAGACTTCAGGCCTGGCCATGGGACAGAGACTGCCCTGGTCACCCTGCTTGATGACCGGGCATCTGACAGGGGGAGTGCATCCCTGTCGGTGCTGCTGGACCTCTCAGTGGCCTTCAATACGATCAACCATGGTATCCTTCTGGGCTGTCTAGCTCATTTGGAGATTTGGAATACAATGTCATCAATATGCTGATGACACACAACTCTATCTCTCCCTACCACCTGACTGCAGGGAGGGAGTGCTCATCCTAAACCGGTGCCTGGAGGCTGTGAAGGGCTGGATGTGGGCTAACAAACTGAAACTTAATCCAGACAAGACAGAAGTACTGCTGGTCAAGGGAAAAACTGCACCAGGGATGGGAGAGAAATCGGAGCAAAATAAATCAAGAAATAATGAATAAAAGCCAAGATCAATTAAATCAGACAAAAACACTTTGTCCATCCTTATAAAATGATGATGAAGCGCTCCGAGCGCGTGCAGTTTGGCATTTCAAAAAGGCACGTGGAGCACCGCCGTGATTGTGGGGAGGAATAGATGGGGGTTGCTTCTCTTACCCTGAAGCGAAACCCACCGACGAGTTTCTTCGCAGAAGGCGGCGTGGGGGGCTTGTGGGGGCGCCGCTGATGCCCTTCCTCGCCAAGCGAGAGGCTCGAGGAAGGCGGCCAAGGGAGCGCGCCGCCCCCGGCCTGCTGCTTCCCTGCGTCTTTAAGGCGCAGGGCGGGCGAGGCGAAGGAGCGAACAAAGCCGGCCTGGCCCGGCCGTGGGAGGGGACTCGGGGTGCGGCACTGCGGGCGGAGCTCTGGCGGCCGTGGCCGCCGCCCCCTCAGTCCATTCAGAGCCGGGGCCAGAGCGCCCTTCGCAGCTGCTCGCTGGCTCTCTCGCTCGCTGGCTGCACGGAGGGGCGAGGAGGAGCCGGCTGCCGTCGGATGCGGCGTCCCTTGCTTCCAGGTCCCCCTCCCCCCGCGCGGTCGCCTGTCTGTGGGCGGGGGCGGGCCAAGCCCAGGCCCCTCTCCCCCCGGTCCCGTGCGCGCAGCTGAGGCGGCGGGAGGCTTCGCTTTTCTGAAGGAAGGCTCTCCTCCCCCTTGTCTCCCCCCGCAGAGCCATGGGGCACCCCCCGCTGGAGTTCCGCGACTGCTACCTGGACAGCCCCGACTTCCGAGAGCGGCTGAAGTGCTACGAGCAGGAGCTGGAGAGGACCAACCGCTTCATCAAGGACGTCATCAAGGACGGGAACGCGCTCATCGGCGCCATCCGCAGTAAGTGCGGGCCGCTTCACCTCACCTGCGCCGGCCGGGCAGAGGCGGCCGCGGCCTCCCTCTTCCCCTCCGTCTCCTTGCAGCGTTGTGCGCCGGCGGAGCTGGGTTTTCGCGGCCCCCAGAGGAAAGGCGTCGCTGCTGCCTGGAGCTTGTCGAAGCGCGCGAGTGCGGGTGGCCCGGGGTTTGGAGAGGCGAGGTGCCGCCGGCTGCTCAGGTGCCCCTCGGAGCGGCGAGGGGGCAGAGCTGGGGGCCGGAAGGGGGCTGCCCGCAGGCTGCAGAGATCGACCGGGCCGGTCTGGGCGCTCTGGAGGAACGGCCGGCGAAGCCTCCCTCGCCTCCTTGGCCAGGGCGTGTGTCAGAGGCCCGGGAGCAGCAGCTGGGCGAAGGCCACCCAGGGGGACCCGTCAGATGGGCTTTGCTTCCAGGGTTGCCTCTCCTTAAACGCGCAGGCGGGTGGTGAAGCAAACCGCTCGCCGCCCTGAGCCAGCCCTGCGTTCCCTTCCCTGGCCTCGTCGTGGGCCAAACCCAGCAAGGGCTCGCTAGGGTTGCTGTGGGGATGAGTAGGGCTGTGAGATGGTGCCTCCTCCTGCCTAAACGTTTAACGGCCCCAGCCACACGGGCACTGGGATGTTTGTTGGGCCCTTCCTGCAGCAGGCTGAGTGGCGCCTGTAGAGACCTTGTGGCCCTGGCGTCGGAAGACATGGGCTTCTCTGCCTTCGTGGAAGGGTGGTCTCTTGCAAGGAACATTCTTTTGTAGAAAGAGGCCGGCGTAGCTGTGATGCCACATGGGTGCTACCTGAAAGGCCTCCGACAGGCAGGCATTCCTTTGTGAATTGAGCCTTGGTTTTCCCAGCAACGTTTGAGTGAGTAAGATGGAGTCGAAAGGGGAATTTCTTGTTTGGGGTAAACAGAATCCGAGAAGTGCCAGATTTGTATGATCTTCAATGGTGGCTCCAGACATCAGTTTCTTAACAGGCGCTGGTGATCTCGGGGAAAAGGAGTGTTTATATTTCACACGTGGGGTGCAGAGGTTGTCTCTTCTGCAAACCCGCATGCAGAGCTTGGGTTATCCGTGTGCTTACTGGATGGATAGAAATAAATGGTCATCCTTCTGCCTCCCCTTGTAGTTACTGAGGCTCTCAAAGCGGTTGATGACACAAAAGTGATTCAAATAAACCAGGAATACTTTCCAAACCCACCCAGTCCCATCTGTAAAATCATTGCATGCTGACTCAGTCCCATCTTCACACTAAACAGTGAAACTTGATTTAAAGGCTGCTTTTTGTCTAGCTTCCCAGTGTTCTCTCAAGTTGTGGAAGGTCCTTCTAAGGCACCAGAATGTCCAAGAAGCCCGTATTCTTGGTGGCTCCAGATGTGAGCAGGGCTGCCTCTGGTGATTATAAGGTGCAGGCCTTAAGGCTTGTACTGTATAAACGTGCACTGACCTCTGCACGTAATGATAAACTCTGTGCAGGAAGGTGCATGTGTCTTTTAGTGCAGGGAGAAGAGATGTGTGAAATGATCGTTTTATGTAGAAGTCGCTCACCTTATGTTGAATTGAATTAACTAGAAAGTTGTGTTATCCACAGTTACCTGGATGTTGGCAAAATGAGCTGCGATTGCCTCAAAATGAGGGGATTGCCTCAGAACTCAGGATGTGATGAATTCCTAGAAAGCAGGCATGGGTAATTCAAAGCAGCGGGGAAGTTATGGGGCCTGCTTTTCACTCCCACCAACTGCTTTGCGCTGTGTTCCAGTTAGAGATGTGAAGGCCCAGGGGGAAATACGGGAAAATTTGGAAACAACCCACTTTTCTCCCCAAAAAATTGGGTGAAAAAGGGACCCCCAAGTATCTCCCTGGTTTCCTTCTGGCCTTCACATCTCTGGGGTTATTGGCAAGGTGACCAGTGGGTTGTCTCTATTCGGGATTTCTTACTCAGAGAGGGTTTAGGAGTTGGGTAGCATAGCTGGGGTGACTAGACATCCCGAGGCTCTCGCATCAGCAGAGCTTTCAAGTTAGGCTGACACAGAACTAGGTCAGCCTTCCCCAACCTGGTACCCTCTAGATGCTTTTGACAGCAACTTCCCTTGGTCCCAGCCAGCACCTCTGTGCATTGCACCGTTCTGTTTTGTCCACTTTGGAGACAAAAGGATATTTTACATTGCATTTATATGCAACTGAGCACAACCCCATTGACTTTGTGCAGGAGTGAGTGGGGCTTCTACAGTTGTTTATAATGGAGGCATTTTGTGTGTGCTGAGGTGGATGTCCAATGTTAAGCTATATGTAGATGAGGTATGGGGCCCAGTTATTCGGAAACATAGGCTGCTGTCCTACACACCTTTGTTTGGGAATAAGCCCCACTGGACAGGGAAGATTTGCTTTTGAGCAAACAGGATGTACAGGATGTGACCGCTAAGCAGTGTAGCTTTACACACAATGTATCTCCGCTCAACTATAAAATAATTACATTAACACCCAGTTTCCCTTCATGATGTGGCATATAGTGCATTTGAAAAAGGACAAATATAACTATCTTATAGTTCAGTGGGGCAGTGTATGCTTTGCATGCAGAAAGGCTCAGGTTCATTCACCAGCATTTTCAGGAAATATTTCCATCTGAAGTCCTGGGCAGCTGCTACCAATTAAATCCAGGCTGAGGGATGTGGGTTTGTTAGGGGTTTGTTTTGCAATCTGTCAACCAGGCATGAATGGCAGTACAGAGTTCCAAGCAAGCACCCTGAACTCCCATGCAAAGCTGGACCTATTGTAATCAAAGCTGGACCTATATGCTCATTTTTTTTTGCAAAGGATTAGCTTGCAGTTTTTTGGAAAGGCCTCTTGCAATGAGCTCATCTCTCTTGTGTGTATCTTGGAACAGTATATCAAGCAATACAATTGGAGCCATCCCATCAGTTTACAGCCTTAAACTCATAGGTGCAGCGGGAAGGAGTGCATGTGCCATCTGAGCACCCCCATGGAAACTTAGACCAAATTAGCATAAATGCAGAGGAGCTACAGCACTCGGTGGCCTCTGCAACTTGCATTTACATTTAAGTACTTTTAAAATCAGTTTGGTTGGGGAAATCTGTTTGCAGAACTGTTATTTAGCAGATATTTGTGGATTGTGCCCTTTGATTGCATTTGCTGATAGTCACTTTCCCCCCCAGTGACCTGAATATTTTAGCCATAGATGCTTGACTAGTTGAGAGCCAGTGTGGCGTAGTGGTTAGAGTGTTGGGCTACGACCTGGGAGACCAAGGTTCGAATCGCCACACAGCCACGAAGCGCACTGGGTGACCTTGGGCCAGTCACTGCCTCTCAGCCTCAGAGGGAGGCAATGGTAAACCCCCTCTGAATACCTCTTACCAGGAAAACGGCTTACCTGTTCATAGGGTTGTAGTAAGTTGGAATCGACTTGAAGGCAGTCCATTTACATTTTTTTGCTTGACTAGTTAGTGAGGCCAGAGTGGAGCATTAGGACACTTAAGCTGCAAAGTAAAAACTAAAAAAGAGCTATTTCTGCCACTACTGCTTCCTGCAAGTAATTTTGGGAAATACAACATTGAGAGACAAAGTTATCTTCTGGGCAAGCAACCTTCCCGAACAGAGTTGGCTGGAAAAGCTGGGGTTAAGCTAGTTTTTACAGACATGCCATTTCATCTCAGTTGCCTGTATATTTAAAATATTGGCAGGTTTTTGCATGTTCCATACAATAAAACCAGCAACTTTTAAAGTGTGCAATTTTTTTTTGCTGCCTCAGTTCTGTGCTGTGTTTTGTTTTTCTGTTTGTGCTGCTGGACTTTGTTAAATGTAGAGATGTGAAGGCCCAGTAAAAAAAACCACCAGATTTTTTTTTTTTAAGAAAAGTGGTTCCCCCCCCATCTTTTCCATTTTTCAGGAAAAAGCCTTTGGGGGGAGGGGATGGGAAAAACAGTTTCTTCTTTTGTTTTGCCAGTTTATGAGGAGCAGGCAAAAAACAATTTTAAAAAAACAGAAGAAATCATCAACATTAACAACAAAGAAAATTATTTATGTCTCCGCTAATCCTCCACAGTGTCAAGCAGACATAAAGCATCCATTCCTATAAAAAGAACTGGAAAAAAAGGTGGGGGGGGGGGAACCAAGATACAACGAAACATTTTAGTCATCATGCTAAAATGAAACATTCCATAATCCATTTTTTCTTCATTTTTTTTCAATTTTTTGAAAAAACAAAACAAAAAATGCTTTGGAAGAAAATGTTTTTTTCAGAATTTTTCCAGTTTTTTTCCGGGCCTTCACATCTCTAAAGAAGAGTAAAGATACCAGAACTGCCCTTGCATTCAGTTTGACCTTCAGCCTGGGATGCTTAAAACGCAAACGCACACAGCCTAAAAATGTGCAGCCTCAACACTCCTGCGTGAAAAATAACAAGTGAAACCTAGAACTGTTTACCTCCATTACGGAGGGGAAAACCTACCAGGGCATAGAAGGAGAGATTTCTAGGGCTGAATGGCCACTCTGTAATTCTTCAAGGCATCCAGCTGTAATTAAGACACAAGCGTGAAGTCCTTGCCAGCCGTCTGTTTCTTGGCTCATGATAGTCTGAGATAAGGCTTTGCCTTTAAATTCTTTGCTTCTGCTCTCAGGAACAAAGTACGTTGGTGTTTCCTTCTGCATCCTCGGACTGTCAAGAGTAGACCACTTGTCTCAAAAATTATTTTGTGTAAGGAAAAAAAGATGACCTGAACTGCCAAGTGCTATGTGGATACAATTACTTACTTTCTGGTTTTGCAGCAGCAAATGGAAGCTTCAAAGTTTTCCTGGCCACGCAAAAGCAAATCCTCAGCAGGCTTTTCACAAAACTCCAGTTAGAGCCTGTTGGACATGAAAGAAAGCCATAATATTTAATTTCCCGTTGGAGATGAACTTTTTTTGAGCAGTGTAAATCAAGAAGCATCTCCCAATGTTGAGAGATGAAGGCTGCTGGTAAACCTGTTCTGAACATGGGCAGTGACTTTTCTTTTTCAGTTGAGCTGTGTGTTTCACTGACCCTAGGGCGAAAAACATACAAATATTTTTAGGACATCTTTTTACAAGACAAATTCAAATTTATTCTGGGGCAATTAAATGATCCCAAACAAAACCATGTGTGTGGTTCCAGAAGGGTACTTAATCCCTGCCTCTTTGGATTAGCTTTTATTTGAAATGCCCCATTAGGTAATTCCCCCCTCCCCCTCCAATACCTTCAGTTGGCTGGGACTATAAAGCACCCCATTCCAATACGTAATTTTGTCCTCACTCTTTTTGGTCTTCAAAAAGTGTAATGCACTGAAGTCTGCTTCCCTGGATCACTTCTTGGAGAGAGAGAAATTGGCCCTGTCAGCCTCCCAACAGCAGATCACAAGAATTCTTTTTGTCTTTTTTGCCTGCGTAACTTTTAGTTACAGAAAGAAACTAAACTGTGAGGAGTGAAATCTGGGGGTGCTCTCAGCTGTCCAGTTGTAAACAATGGCCCAGAAGGAGTATGTTAGACATCTGCTTCTTTGTAAAGTCTGTAATGTAAGTGTGCTCGGGGTAGATCGTGTCCCACCCCAGTTCGTAACAGTTAAAGTTGGCATTTGTACTGAAGTCTGATTCAGGCCTTCATGGAGGAGGAGGGCCGGGTTGGTGTTGTCTCCGCTCGGTTGATCTCTGTGTGCCCAGTATACTGTCTGCAAAGGGGCTCCTGCTGGTGCATAGCTATGTGGAGTGGTGTCTGGGGCCCATTGGCATTGGTGGAGCAGAAGGCGAGGGGCCCAATCAATAGGTGAAGCCAGCATCAATGACACGTAGAGCCAACGACATAGCATGTTTGGACTTTCAAAAAGCTTTTGACACAGTACCTCATCCAAGACTCCTGAGTAAGCTTAGCAGTCATTGAGTAAGAGGAGAGGTCTCCTTGTGGATCAGAAACTGGCTTGGAAACAGAAAGCAGAGAGTAGGGATAAATGGGTAGTTCTCCCAATGGAGGGAGGTAGAAAGTGGAGTCCCCCCAAGGATTGGTACTGGGACCTGTGCTTGTGAACTTACTATTATTGTTGTTGTTGTTGTTGTTGTTGTCATTTCTATACTGCTTAATATATATAAAAATCTCTAAGCGCTGTACAGAAGATAAAACAGCAGCAAATATAAAAATATACAATAAAACCACAATACAAATGCATACATAATACAAATTAACAAGTAAATATTAAAACAATTGCCTTGCACTTCTCCACTCAACATAACGTTCAAACCTCCTGGCTTTCACCCAAGGTCCAATACACACAAATCGCCCCCAAAGTTCATAAATGATCTAGACTTAAGGGTGAGCACTGAGGTCTGCTGCTGACACTAAATTGGTCGTTAAAACAAAAAGGATCACGGAATGCTCCAAAGGGGCCTTTCAAAACTGAGTGAATGTGGGGCAAAATGGCAAATGCAGTGTAACGTGAACAAGTGTAAAGTTACGCATGTTGGGGTAAAAAATCTTATGCTCATGAGGTCTGATCTGGCAATGAGTGACTAGGAATGAGACGTTGGGGTCGTAGTGGACAGCTTGATGAAGATGCAGCCAGTGTGCGGCAGCTGTGGAAAAAGGCAAATTCCATGCTAGGGATCATTAGGAAAGGTATGGAAAAGAAAACTGCTAATATAATGCCGTTGTATAAGTCTATGGTGCGCATGCATTTGGAATATTGCGTACAGTTCTGGTCGCCTCACCTCAAAAAGGATATTGTAGAGTTGGACAAGCTTCAAAAAAGAGGATCAAGGGGATGGAGTGACTCCCCTAAGAGGAAAGGTTGCAGCGTTTGGGACTTCTTAGTGTAGAGAAAAAGCGAGTCAGAGGTGACCTGAAAGAAGTGTATAAAATCATGCATGGCGTGGAGCGAGTGGATGCAGGTAGGGTCTTCTCCCTCTCTAACAGCAGAACTCGTCCAGTGAAGCTGAATGCTGTGAGATTCAGGAGAGATAAAAGAAATTACTTCTGCACACGGTGTATAGTTAAGCTATGGAAGCTCCCAGAGGAGACGGTGAAGAGAGGATTGGCCAAATTCATGGAGGATAATGGTATCAAAGATCACTATCCACAACGGCTATGTTCTGCCTCCCCAGCATGCTTCTGAGCACCACTTGCTAGAAACTGCAGGGGGTGGTTGGGGGGAACTCTCAGGTCCTGCATGTGGGCTTCCCACTGGGGCATCTGGTTGGCCACTGTGACAACAGGACGCTGGCCTTGGTGGGCCACTGGCCTGATCCAGCAGATAGCCTCTTCTTATGCTCAACTCATTCTAGTTCTACCCCTGTCCTCCTCCTCAGGCAGGTGGGGGCTGGCTGAGGGCAGATGGAAGTTTGTGGGGCAGTGCCCCTCCCACTTGCTCTGATGGAGCAGCCTCCACCGGCTCTAGGTACATAGGTCCTCCATGCACTGCCCCCACCCCTGACCCAGTCACATTGAGCTCGTAGGCACCCCTTTGCAGACGCCATGCTGAATGTGTGTGCATTAAAGGAGTGGGGACTGTGGCTTGTTTCCTCCTTCATGTGCTTGTCCTACATGTGGAGCAGGTCTTGAGGAGTTCTTGTTGAGGAATTTTGGAATAAATAATGAAAACGGGGGGAAACTGTATAAAGCCTAAAATAAAATAAAATAAATATTTCAAGGAATATCCCTCGTCCCTTCACTAGAATAACTTGTAATAGAGTAGCTTTGTATGCATAGAATAATTTGCAAGTTTTGGAAGCTTAGAGTTTTCCTCATGGCTTTTTATTGCTTGAGCTTGTCCAGGATCTTTATGAAATCAGAAAGTGGAAACAAGTGAGTTATGTTAGAGGAGCAGTCCTAGAAATACCACCTTTGTGTGAGATTTCAGAATCTTGTTAGCAAAATCATTACGTGCTGAATCTAGGCCAGGTGTTGGCTGATATTTAACTGAGTGTGGGGATTCCTGCTCACAGTGCAATCCTCTGCATGTCTACTTGAAAACAAACCACTGCTGTGACCCCCTGTTTGTAGCTGAAGGGCAGGCAAAGTCAGTTTGCTTTGCCCGAAAGGGCTTCTTCATTCTGTTCAGTGCTGTAGGAATGATGGTTGCTTACTGGAACAGTATAATTTTTACCTGTTACCTCCAGCAGGGATGAGCAACCTATAGCCCTCCAGATGTTGCTCAACTTCCAACACCCATCATCCCTGACCACTGGGCCTGCTGGCTTATGGGAGTCCAGCATCATCTGGAGGGCCACAGTTTAGCCACCTCTGACCTATAGTTGGCTAACCTGTGGCCCTCCAGATCTGACCTATAGTTTGGGAACGACACTAAGAGAAAGAAGAGCACATATTAAGCGTTCAGTGTGTTTCATCAGCATTGCCTCAGTAATCCTTCCATCAGCCTGGTAATGTAGGCTAGTATTCTCCCGTGGCTGAGATAAAAGGGGCTTTTCAGAGACCCCTTAATGCAAGTGTTTAGATTAGATCTGACCTTGGCTTTTCCTAGCTGCATGTTTTAATCATTACAACATCTGTATTCTGATCCTTAGTCCAAAGATCTTTACAGTGCATTTGCAATTATAAGCAAAAGCAACAATCAAATAAAACTAACCAGCAATAAAACTAATATAAAGCAATTGGTATTAAAAGACATTTTAAAAAGTCTTTGCCTGATAATGAAAAGGCTTCAGACTTGGCACTGGGGGAAGATTCCACAAGGAAGGTGCCACCACTGAAGTCCCTTTCCCCCTGCCTTCCTTCAGAAGGCAGAGAACTTGGTGGAGAGTGACCTTTAAACTTGGGGCAGCTTTGTGCATGACAAGGTACCACTCAGGTACCAAGCTGCCTAGGACTAGCACCTTGAACTGTGCCCAGAAAAAGACCAAAGCTGGATGGAGATGTTGCATTCGAATGATTCTGGTTAGTAGTCTAAGTGCCATGTATTGAACCAGCAGGAATGTCTGCAGGCTTCACTCTTGCGCTTCAAGAAATGCTTTGAACCAGGTATCTTTATTATTCATTTATTTATTACCCATCTGGCTGGCTGTTCAGCCACTCTGGGCGACGTACAAAATAAAAACATACAAATACATTAAAACATTAAAAATCTCAACAATAGTAATAAAACCTAACCCACCCCAAAAGCCTGCCTGAAGAGCCAGGTCTTCAAGGCCTGGCGGAAGCGCATCATAGAGGGGGCATGGCGGAGATCATTTGGGAGGGAATTCCACAAAGTGGGGGCCACAATTGAGAAAGCCCTCTCCCTAGTTCTCACCAGTCTAGCTGTTTTAACTGGTGGGATAGGGAGAAGGCCTTTTGAGGCTGATCTTGTTGAGCGGCATCCCTGATGATGTTGGAGGTGCTCCTTCAGGTAGACTGAACTCTGGTCTTGTCAGCTGTCTTTGCTGTTGATAACTTCTGGAAATATATTCAGTCAAGGTGAAGGAGGCAATAAATCAGATGTTGAGAAAAGGGCCCTGTATATCTAGAGTACCAAAACTGGCTCCTTCCTCCCGCAGTTGTCTTGTTGGGACCACAACTTCTTATTTAGAAAGATTTTTTCAAACTGCTTAATTACAACTATCTCTAACATAATACTATCAATAAAACACAGCTAAGATCTGAAAATTTATAATATATATGCATTTATTTTCAGCCTCATTTATATCTGTGTTTTAGTAACAATTGTTTTATTTGTGTGTGTATCAGAGCTTGGAAGATTACTTTTAAAAAGTAATAAATTACAGTTACAATTACTTGGCCCAAAAAGTAGTAATTACCGTTACAATTGCTCTGAAAGTAACTGATTACTTTACTTTTTCTCAAAAGTAATCACTACAATTACATTTCAGTTACCTTTTTTAAAAAACTCCTACAAGGTGCTGGCCTTGGCTGCTGCACATCTAAGAAGCCTAAAACAATATTAAAAATAAACACACACACACAGGGGGTAGTAGAATAAAAAAATTTATCCATAAGATTAACATAATGGCATAACAGAATCTCACATCCCCCCAAGCAATGAAGATACCCCAACTCTTGAAATCAAATTTTACACTTGAAATGCTTTTATAATATGTTTCTGTTATGTCTCAAAAGAACAAGATGCTCAAAGAGCATGTCAGACAAGGAATGTCTTTTTACAGTCATTACGTTGCCACCAGTACTGAACAGGCGTTCTGCTGCGGCGCTTGAAGGCATGCCTGTGTTGTGCTGCAAAAAACACCGCAGCACACGTGGAAAGCCATGGAGTGATGACACTTCCCTGCTGGGAGACCTCAGGTACCTCACCAGTTCCTCCTCAGCAGTGTCCACTGCTGACTTCTTGCCCTGGGGCAGAAAGTTAAAGAAGTCATCTGCTAAGTCATCGCCTTCCTGGTCTTTATCTGAAGACTGATCACTGTCCTCATTAAGTACACCCATCTTTATTTCGGCTTTCAACAAGGCTTCCATTGTGTATCTAAGAAAGAGAGAGGATATGTTAACACATATATGTTAGGAAACCATCATCTGCTCTTCATTTCCTGATGCTTGTCATGTCCCCTGGTTCAGGGTCCAGCCTGAGCCTGTGGATGATGACATGGAAGGTAGGAAGGTGACCAAGTCACCACACTCATGGGGCAGCACAGCAGACCCTTAAGGATTACCTGCAGCAACCCAAGGTTGTGATGAGGAGCCCCAGGAAGAAAAGGCCCAGCCCCTGCCTACCACCTTAAGCCCTCTGATGCCTCCCTTGAGACAACATTTCCCTTGGAGTAATCCACCCAAAGGGCTTCCCTAATGTCCTTACTTGTTGGTATGGGTGGTGGCCTGACACGATTCCAGCCGATCTAGTTTGAAGCGAGGGTGTACGCAGGCTGCCAGAAGAAGCAGATCCCTGCCAGATCCCCACCTCTCAAGGGTTGTCTGCTGCTGCTTCAGCATTTTGGGAGGAGGGGTGTCATGCATTGGTTCAGGAAGGCCACGTCTCCTTGCCTTTATTGCTTCTTCAATTGCTCTCAGCTTCTCAGGGTGTGCCCTCTGAGGAAGAAGAACAAAGCAATGAATCCAAGAAAAAATGGAAGAGGAACTTCACAATTTAAACATAAATAGACAATGGACACTCTTTGAGGACCAGCATGACAAAGGCTTACCTCAAAATGTTTCTTCACATTGGATGAGGAGGAAACAGCTGATCTCAGATTTTTGATCCTTGGAAGGCAGTAATTGCATCGTACAACAACATTTTTCCCACTCTGGCTCACAAACGTACAAGCTTTCTCAAAGCCAAACCATGGTACTTGCTGTTCTGCAGATGTGGCTGTGGGCAACTGGCACTGCTTCATGCCCTCCTCCTCCTCGTGCACAGGGCCTCCTTTCTGAACCTTACTTTCTAGTTTTGCCTCCTCAGGATCAACAAGCTGTGACTCAAGTGGCCGCACTAACTGACTGCTGCTCTCAGCAGCAAAACCTGCAACAGGCGTCTCTGTAATAAGCAAGAGATAATGCTCCTATATGGGTGAACTTCAGCTGTGATGTGCCCCCATCTCTTCCCCATGCTGCAAGATCCCCAGTCAGAGTGGAAGTAAGCAGGTCGATAGCACAATTAAAAGAGATCCTATTTGCTCACTGAATAACCCTGCCTGGGCCAGTCTAACCTACTATCTCACAGGGTTGTTGTGAGAACAAAATGAGACTAGGGTTCAAATCCCCACATAGCCATGAAGCTCACTGAGTGACCTTGGGCCAGTCACTGCCTCTCAGCCTCATGAAAACCCTACTCATAGGGTCACCATAAGTTGGAATCAACTTGAAGGCGGTACATATATTTTTTATTTTGAATATGATGATTATGATAATAAATATGCAGCATTTCAAATTAATTCTGTATGAGAAGCATTCCATGCCAAGCTTGGAAAACCAAGGATGAGGTATAAAATGTAGACAAAAATACTTTTGACAAAATGCCGTTTATCTTTTATATATATATGAGCCTGGGTAGGGAACATTTAATCTAGCCTACTTGCTTTCAGCAAGAAGGGTTAAGTGCCTTCAGGCTAGGGCAGTCACCAGAAGGCCACAGCAGAGACAAAGGAGCCTAGTGTTGTGGAGATGTTAGATGGGAGCGTTGGGGAGTAAAGATGGAGGCTCCTGAAGGCTGCAATTCTAAACACACTTACTAAGGGATTAAGCCCCATAGAACTCAACAGGACTGACTTCTAAGTAGATATAGTTTGGACTGTGCTGTTGGTAAACCTTGACTAGGGTTCTTCTGCAAAGACATCCATATCCAAGCAGGGTTGGCAACCCCCTGCCTGGAATACCCTGCCCTTATCTTTTAATGTGGCTGTTCCAAATGTTTTTACAGATTTGACCCTTTACTTCAGAAAGAGGTCTGAAAAATGAGTAAGAGTAAGAAGTATCTTTTAAAATTGTTCTTTTCAATTCACTCTTGAATGAACATCACACCTAGGGCAGATCCACACCATTCCTTTAAAGCACATTCAACACCCATTTGAAGCACATGAATCCCACCACAGAATCATGGGAACTGCAGTTTGTTAAGAGTGGTGAGAACTATAACTGTGAGGGGGAAATGATACTTCCCAGAATTCTTTAGGGGAAGTCATGCGCTTTAAATGCGAGTTGGATGTGCTTTACACATATTGTGTGAATCCGCTTAATAAATTTTGCCTGCATGTAAATTGTTTTAATTAATTTTTCAAAATGAAAATAAGCTATAAAGTGTAGTGGGTGACCATGGGCTACTCACCATTTCTCAGCCTATCTGCCCCTCAGGATGAAAACAATGGAGAACCATGACTACCCCAAGTCATACTTAAAATGTAAAGGAAGTATTGTACAACCATAGTATGCAATTGGATACTTATAGGGACACAGCATGACAAAACTGGGCGGAAGTAAAAGTTCTACACTTAGGAAAAAGAAACCAAATGCACAGTTATAAGATGGGGGATACTTGGCTCAGCAGTACGACATGCAAGAAGGATCTTGGAATTGTTGTTGATCACAAGCTGAATATGAGCCAACAGTGTGATGTGGCTGCAAAAAAGGCAAATGCTATATCAGGCTGCATTAACAGAAGTATAGTTTCCAAATCATGTGAAGTATTAGTTCCCCTCTATTCAGCACTGGTTAGGCCTCATCTTGAGTGCTGTGTCCAGTTCTGGTCTCTGCACTTCAAGAAGGATGCAGACAAACTGGAACAGGTTCAAAAGAGGGCAACAAGGATGATCAGGGGACTGGAAACAACGCCCTATGAGGAGAGACTGAAGGAACTGGGCATATTTAACCTGGAGAAGAGAAGACTGAGGGGAGATATGATAGCACTCTTCAAGTATTTGAAAGGTTGCCACACAGAGGAGGGCCGGGATCTCTTCTCAATGATCCCAGAGTGCAGGACACAGAATAATGGGCTCAAGTTGCAAGAAGCCAGATTTCGACTGGACATCAGGAAAAGCTTCCTAACTGTTAGAGCCATACAACAATGGAACTAATTACTAGAGAGGTAGTGGGATCTCCGACACTGGAGGCATTCAAGAGGCAGCTGGACAGCCATTTGTCGGGAATGCTTTGATTTGGATTCCTGCATTGAGCAGGGGGTTGGACTTGATGGCCTTATAGGCCCCTTCCAACTCTACTATTCTATGATTCTATGAAAATATTTATATAAGCATGACTATCAAATATGTTTTATATAACCTGTAAAGACATTTATAGTGCAATCCTATGTTTGTTTACTCAGAAGCAAGTCCTAATGTATTCAATGGGGCTTACTCAACCAGGGAAAACTGCAGCCTCAAGTGATAAGGAACTTGTTCTTTTAACAAGTCCTTTAAGTTGAGAGCTTATCCCAGTCTGCGTCTGTGTTGGAATTGCTTTTTAATATGTTTTTAATTTTTTTCTTAAAAAAATGTTTTTAAAGCTTTTAAAAATGTTTTTAAAGATGTTTTGTTTTAATATATTTTAAAGTCTGTTTTTATGATTTTTAAAGTGTTTTTAGTGCTTTTGTTTGCTGCCCTGGGCTCCTACTGGGAGGAAGGGTGGGATATAAATAAAATAATAAAAGTAAATAAATAAATAAACTTCATTCATTTTTTTAAAAAATGAGTATTAGTTTCCTACATAATAAAAACTGTGATAAACCCTGCCTAATTTCTTTAAAAATAGGGTTTGAGGGGGAGAGATTTACAACACAAACACAAGTCTGCACTTTACTCACAATCATGAAAGGGCGGGGTTGCAGCCAGAGCTTTGAAAAGTTACTTTAAACTACAACTCCCATCAGCCCCAGCCAGCATGGCCACTGGATTGGGCTGATGGGAGTTGTAGCTAGAGCATGATCTGTTTAAAAAAAAGTTGTGCAGGGGGGGTTTACGTTTTGGTGTATATCTCGGGAATTAGACCACCTAGAAACTTTTTTTTTTTTAAATTGAAGCGGAGAGTCCAGAGAGTAAGGGGTGGTAGCCAGAGAGCCGGAGCCCCCCCCCCAAACCCAGAGACTCCAGCCGAAAACACACACACCGGGGCACACACACACAAAAATCATCGTCTCTCACCTCCACAGCTCTTCGCCATTCTGCCTTCCTTGCCCTGGCTTTTTCCTCCAGCGTCCATTTTTTCCTCTCAGAGTCAGAAGCTAGTAGGCTCCCCCTGCCTATTCATCTCTTCTGTCGTGCCTCCTAACACAGATCACGAGGGAAGAGACAGTCTGCGCAGAGGTGCAATCAGTGTGAGGCACATGTCTTGTGTTAACCAATCACAGCCAGGAGCTGACTTCCCCTTGTTCCCTCCCCCAAGTAACGTCCAACCTAACATGGAAACGTTAAAGTTGAAGCTGAAAAGTAGGGAAATTACTATTCGTTCCATTACTTGCCAAATGTAATGGAATTACCCACTCATTATTTAAAATTGTAACGAATTAAAAGTAACTCGTTAAAAATAACAAGTTACTTCCAAGCTCTGGTGTGTATATATATACACACACAAACAATTAGTAAAACACAGATAAAATGAGGCTGAAAATAAATGCATATATAAGGCACAAAATGAAGTGCAACAAAATTTAGGACACGTGTATTGTAAAACCAGCATAAAACCATTCATAAAATTCTGCCTTCTTCATCATAAAAGATGCCTTCTTCATCAATCCCCTTACTTGATGAAACACAAAGTTCAGCCAAATGCGTTTGACAAGAGTCCCTTTTATCTTCTGCCCTTTGTAGTCCATGCCCATTAAATCACAAGGCCACTGAAGAAGACTCTTGGCTGTACTTCATTTCAGCATGTATGGGCATTGATTTAATACTGTAGGCAGTGATTTTTGCTGGTTTTACAATACATGTGTATTAAATTTTTGTTCCCCCTCATTTTGTGCCTTATATGTGTCCCTTAACTCTTTCCTGAGCATTGCGTTTTTGTTACGGTCGATTCAAACTTTTCAGTTTCTGTCAAAACAACCGCCTTTGTGCCTCTTGTAAAAGAGAGCAGCTTCTTTGCCGTCATCTTCTGTGCCGTCATCTTCTGTGCCTCCGCTCATTTGCCTCTTGCAGAGTCCAGGCTGTCCAGACTTAAGTAGAAGTTGTTTAGGACAGGACTTCTAGAGGTATCCCGTATTGTTTTACTGTTTGATTACATTATTCTTAAATTGGTTTTAGGTATTTTTAGGTGATGTTTAATTGTTTTAATGTTGTAATGAGTTTAATTCTATTTTAAATGTAGATTTTTATATGTCCAAATTATATGTACCTATTTTTAGTTGTAAGCTGCCCTGAGTTCCAGTTTTGGAAAAAGGGTGGGGTATAAATAAAGATGATGGTGGTGATGATGATGATAATGAGATCCAGTATTGTTGATGAATTGATGCTCTTGGTCAATGTGGGATGCTCAGAAACTGGTTTGTACGTTAAGGGGCAAGTGCCTGGACTTCCCCACTCTGAAGCTGCACGTGTTGCAGCCTAGGATGGAAACAGTTTTTCAGCACTGCTTGGCAGTGACCATGCAACCCATTGCTATGAGTGCTGTGGAGCAAGCGTTTGATCTTGGAGGCAAATGTGTGAAATCGGTCAAGGGAGAGGCCCAAATAAAGTCCAAGAGTATGAGAGTGCTCCCCTCCCCGATTCATTGTGGGTTTTACCTCTAGCTGAGCTAGGACTGGCATGCCAGCCAATTGGCAGGTCAAATATTGACTGCCTATTATGTGACGGCAGTGAAATATTCCAAGAATGCCACTGGGTAGATGGCAGCTTAACGTGTCGTTTTTAACTAGTGAGCTTCTCGGGCACGAGTGAGATCTGCTCTTGCTCTGCAAGCGTTTGGGGCCAAATCTGCAGCATGGTAAAGTGTCTTGGTTGTGCTGCTTGACTGCTATAATGCGGGCACAAGCAGCCACTGGTGGGGGAGAGTAGCCACTGTCTTAGACTGCCCATGACTCCCCCTTTCAATCCCTGCAGGGCTGGCGGTGTTTGAAGAATGGGCTCTGTTGCCTCCTTAGCACAACTGCCTTTAAGCACTTCTTGGTTTTGTGTTTAAGCAGTAAGCTCTTTGTTTTAATTTCATTTCTTTTTTAATTTAGGCAGTGGCTTTTATCCTGGAATATCATTTGGCTTAAAGAGAAGGACTGTTCAGTTATAGAAACCTTTCCCAATGTTGTTAAGTTAAAAATAATCATGACAGTTAAACAAAGAGGTTGTGTCATAATAGAATGGACTGCCTTCAAGTTGATCCCGACTTATGGCGACCCTATGAATAGGGTTTTCATGGTAAGCGGTATTCAGAGATGGTTTACCATCTCCTTCCTCTGAGGCTGAGAGGTAGTGACTGGCCCAAGGTCATCCAATGACCTTGATGGCTGTGGGGATTCGAACCCTGGTCTCCCAGGTCATAGTCCAACACTCTAACCACTACACCACACTGGCTCTCTGTGTCACAATAACTTCACCTGTCGACAAAAGGACAGTAAAGAGGGGGCCATTCTTGCCTCCCTCGGAAGGGAGTTTCAAACCCTAGGGGCAGCTGCCGAAAAGGCCCTATCTCGCATTCCCACCAGTCGCACTTGTGACGGTGGTGGGACTGAGAGGAGGGACTCTCCTGAAGATCTCAGGGCCTGGCTAGGCTCATATAGGGAGATATGGTCTGACAAATAGCCTGGGCCTAAGCCGTGTAGGGCTTTATAGGTCAAAACCAGCACTTTGAACTGTGCCCAGAAACAAACTGGCAGCCAGTGGAGCTTTTGCAACAAAGGAGTTGTATGATCCCTGTAGCCAGCCCCAGTTAGTATCCTAGCTACCGCTTGTTGTACTAATTGAAGTTTCCAAACAGTCTTCAAAGGCAGCCCCATGTAGAGTGTGTTACAGTAATCTAAATGAGATGAGATTGGCACCAGCCTGGAGTAGGGGTCCACAACCTCTTTGGGCTTAGGGACATATTTGGAAATGTAAAGTTTTCATGACCACCACAAAAAACCCATTTCGCAGAAGAAAAGGTAGTGATGCTCAGAACACCCCCAAAACAGACAGACAAAAAGCAGGCAGTGCCCCCAAAACAGGCACTCCAGTCAAACAATCAGAACCCCCAAACCTTGACCTTTTAATAAAAATTGGCAAGTGCGGGGGGGGGGACACCTCTGGGCACAGCTGATCCCAGGAAACCTGAAGGCTGAGCAAGCATGTCTTTGTTCTGAAAGTTTAGGTAGGCCCTTGGAGCTAAAAATAAGTGTGTGCTAGATTGCCCACCTGTCGTCTGCTTGGAGGACGGCAAGTGCATTTTTGGCACATTTGGCCATTGCTGTGGCAGTGTGGTAGCCACTGGGGACTGGGGGGGGGGGCTTCCTTGTGGTTTGGCTCCAAGTCCAAGTTAGTCGGCTGCTGTCAAGTCTGAATGAAAATAATCTCCTCTGAAGGAAGCATAGTGGTGTGCTCCCAGGAGATACGGAAAGGGTGAAGCCACGAAAGCAGGCTTGTGAGAGGAGAACCACATGCATGTGCTCAGCCGAAGATGAGGGGAATGTTGGAAGCAGCTGTTTGGTATGTTTTCCTAGCAATGCACATAAC
This sequence comes from Rhineura floridana, assembly GCF_030035675.1. Lineage (NCBI taxonomy): Eukaryota > Metazoa > Chordata > Lepidosauria > Squamata > Rhineuridae > Rhineura > Rhineura floridana. The sequence goes on from NC_084495.1 coordinate 999,547, forward strand.
TTGTGTTGGTTTTAGAATCCAGCCCATGTGCTGTTGGCTAGATCTGCACTGGGTGTAATATCTCACTGACTCAACTGCTTCTCATGGAGTATCGCTCCAAGCGCTTTGCAAGGGGAAGGTCCCAGGGTCCGTGCCAGCTAGGGCTGAGAGAGACCCTGTCTGAAACCCTGGAGAGCTGTCAGAGCACAAGTGACGGCCCTCCATTTCTCATGTGCCAGAGCCTCTAATGCCACCTTCTGTACGGGCAGAGTCTGTCCAGAGGAGGAGGAGGAGGAATCTTCTTGATCATCCAAGATGCAGTCTGCTGTTGCTCTGTGTGCCAAATATATACCGAGTATTGGATCAGCTTTTCCCAACTTGGTGCTCCCAAGATGCTCTCCCGAGGGTGCTCTTCCTTCATGCTCCCTCGCTGTGTCTTGGGCTACCTTCCCATCCAGCTCCCTGCGATGCCTCCCACTACTTCCCCCCCTTCTTCTTTTATGCCAGCAGCGTGAGGCTGTTCCTGCCCCTGAGATACTGCCTGGAGCTTGCTCACCCCAGCTGGCTTTTCACTTCCCTCCAATGCTGTTTTGTCTTGTCACTGACCCTTTTCTGTGGAGCAGTTGGGCATACATGTCTCAAAGGATTCTTTCTGGGGGCACAGCCATGCCTGGGAAGGTCTCCACATGTGGCTGATCATAAAAGGCTTGGGAACTCGAGTCTGGAGAACATGGAAATTGTGTGGTTGCTTGTGTATTTCCACCCATCCACTGTGTAAAGAGTACAGATCCCCCCCCCCCAAATATTAGCCCAGTCTGCACCAGGGATCTGTCTCTTGGCTTTTTACCTGTAATGCATCCTGAGCTGCAAAAACAGCCGTAGTTCAGGGCCAGCCTGTGGTGCATAGTGAAGGTGTTTGTGGAATCCTCCCGCTGGATGCTCAGACAAGCCTTCTGTCTTGTGGAAAGCAGAAACAATTCAGTATGTTCGAAGTCATTTAGGCTCCCAGTAAGAGCAAGTATAAATGGGCACCTCTGAATTCTGCCAGCCAGTGAGTGTGAAGAGAGTGATTTTGCACCCAGTCATTGGCAGCTTCTCCAAGAGATCAGGCACTTTCTCTCCCCCCTCCCAATCTTTCAACAGCTCCAGGCAGGGGCTGACTTGACTGCAGTTGATAAGCGGGCACGGAAGCCTTGACTGTACTCTGCTGATTTTGTTTTAGGATAAGACCCTTAGTCCACAAGGCAAAGCAGTTGCTAAGATAAAATGACTGCATGTGTTATGTGTTCTGTTTCTTGGTATGGAAAGCCTGGTGTTCTTAGACGCTGACTGTTCCAGTCTCTCTCTCTCTGTACGAGGGCACTCACCAGATAACTTTGCGCTTGTCCTACTTCCTAGGCAGGGGTGAGAGGTGTTAGAAGTTTTGAGTCTGGCATATTCCATCCTACATCGTTATTTGGGAAGTGGAGCAAACCCCTTCTTTCCTGAGTTCAATGATGCCCCTTGTCAGGCATTGTTTCGGGGTGGGGGAGAAGACTGGTATACTGGGAGACCGGTGGCACCTTTGTTGTAACTAAAGCAGGAGATCCTGTGTCAGATTCTCCAAAAACAGTATGAGCCTCTGCAGCCTGCAAGACTGACTCTCCGAATGTCCATTTTGGGCTTTGCCATTTAGGAAAAGTGGGGTTGGCTCCTGTTATTAGCTCATGATCGCTCTTAACAAGGTATCTTGGTGATGTGCAGCATGTGGGGCCTAGCGACACTTGCTCAATGCAGCTGCATTGGAATGTAGAAGGGATTGATTCAGAAGTCATTCACGTGGCTGTAACTGGAACAACCTCTCTCATGAGTAGTGACTTCCAGAACCACTGGACATTGAGAATGCAATGGGATTAGGTTGTCTGAATTGTGGGAAACAAGCTGGGCTTCCTTTGCAAGGCAGAGAATGAGGTATATGCTAACAGGCTGCCTGTTGCTTTGCTGAAATTTGTGCAAGCCTTCCAGGCTGTGTTTGTCTGCAGAGAACAGACATTTGTGGCTTGGACATGCTGTGCTGTGGGTGGCCTTAAAAGGCCTGAGATCCCCAGCGGGGAAGGGAGATGTATCCAGCCGGGGCAAGCGCATTTTAAGCCAAAGCCAGAGAAAATGGCCTGGCCCTTTTGAAGCACCTTGTGTATCTGCAGCCTAGTTCCACCCTTAAGCAGGGAGGCTTCAAGGCAAGGCTGAGAGCCCATGGACTCCTGGGTAAATTGCACCCTCAGAAAGTCTCCTGGTTTAGAAAAAGTTGAGTCGGTGCTTCTCTGTGATGTGCAGAAACATGGAGAGTGCCATGTCATGTTCCTCCTGAACTCTTTTGGCCGTCCTCTATCAATAATGTGAAAAGAAATTGCACCTGTATGTTATGCAAAGCGGGCGGGAGAGCAGCATTCTCAAGGGTGGTGCTTTGTTGGGTGTCCCTTTACCGTTGTGGAGGCCAAGGGGTCTCTCTGCGTGCTCTCCCTTGGATTCTGGTGGCCATCTCCTGTGGTCTGCCCTCTGCAGGGGGGCTTCCTAGGCAACTGCTTTTCCTGCCCCCCCTCCTGCCCCCATGGCTGCCCCAAATGGGGAAGCTCCTTCTCTGTAAGTGAAGTCTTTTTCCTTTTGAAGAGAAAAGCATGGAAATATGTTCTTAAAGGCAAAAGAAACAAAGTGAGCAAGTGCATGGGTCTTGGCGTTCCATAGCCAGCCTCCCCAGCTTTCAGTTAAAGCTCCGGGGAAGATGTCATGAGGCAACTCCTCCCGTGGAGGTTTTTTCAGCGCAGACAGCCAGGGAGTTTATAGAATCCTGGAGAAATTATTTTTTTTTATTTTATTTATTATTGCATTTATAGCCCACTTTTCCTCCAGGGAGCTCAAAGTGGCATACATGGTTCTCCCCCTCCTAATTTAATCCCCGCAACAACCCTGTAAAGTAGATTGGGTGAGAGATTGAGACTAGCCCAAGGTCACCCAGTGAACTTCATGGCTGAGTGGGGATTTGAACCTTGCTTGTTATAAAGAGATACCTCCCCACTGGCCACCGCACAATGATAAAACTTACTTTAAAGCTCACCCTCCCCCCCCCCCAAAAAAAAACTGAAGAAATTTTGAAGAGATTCTCAAATCCTTTGAGAATGAGGCAAAAACCACTTGAGAATGAGGTAGAAGCCACTTTCACAGGGAATTTATTTATTTATTATTTATTTATTTATTTTCATTTCTAGACCGCCCATAGCTAATAGCTCTCTGGGCGGTGTACAAAATGAGATTAAAATACAATATAGAATAAAATCAGTAACAAAGGAACACATTAAACTAAAAACATAAACATAAAGCATTAAACATTAAAATGCCTGGGAGTATAGCCAGGTCTTAACCTGGCGCCTAAAAGAAAGAACCGTAGGCGCCAGGCGTATTTCCTCCGGTAAGCTGTTCCATAATTTGGGGGCCACCACAGAAAAGGCCCTAGATCTAGTAACAGTCCTCCGGGCATCCTGGTGAGTTGGTACCCGGAGGAGGGCCTTAGATACTGAACGAAGTGAACGGGTAGGTTCATAGCGGGAGAGGCGTTCCACAAGGTATTGCGGTCCCACACCGTGTAAGGCTTTATAGGTCAACACCAGCACCTTGAATCTAGCTCGGAAGCAAATAGGTAGCCAGTGCAAGCGAGCCAGGACAGGTGTTATATGTGCAGACCGATTGGTCCTCGTCAACAGCCTGGCTGCCGCATTTTGCACTAGCTGAAGTTTCCGAACAGTCTTCAAGGGCAGCCCTACGTAGAGCGCGTTACAGTAATCCAGTCTAGAAGTTACCAGAGCGTGAACAACCGAGGCGAGATCATCACTGTCCAGATAGGGGCGTAGTTGGGCGACTAAGCGAAGGTGGTAAAACGCATTCCGTGCCACCGAGGCCACTTGAGCCTCGAGCGACAAGGAAGGGTCAAAAAGGACCCCCAAACTACGAACCTGTTCCTTCAAGGGGAGTGTAACCCCATCTTGAACAGGATAAGCATCCACCATCTGAGCAGGGAAAGAGCTCACCAACAGTGTCTCAGTCTTGTCTGGATTGAGTTTCAGTTTATTAGCTCTCATCCAGTCCATTATCGCGGTCAGGCAACGGTTCAGCACATCAACAGTCTCACCTGTGGAAGATGAAAAGGAGAAGTAGAGCTGCGTGTCATCAGCGTACTGATGGCAACGCACTCCAAAACTCCTGATGACTGCACCCAGAGGCTGCATGTAGATGTTGAAAAGCATGGGGGACAAAACCGACCCCTGAGGGACTCCACAATGGAGAGTCCAAGGTGTTGAGCAATGTTCCCCAAGCACTACCTTCTGGCGACGATCCGCTAAGTAGGAGCAGAGCCACTGCCAAGCAGTGCCCCCAACTCCCAACTTCGCGAGCCTCCCCAGAAGGATACCATGGTCGATGGTATCAAACGCCGCTGAGAGATCAAGGAGAATCAACAGAGTCACACTCCCCCTGTCCCTCTCCCGACAAAGGTCATCATACAGGGCGACCAAGGCTGTTTCAGTGCCAAAACCAGACCTAAAACCGGATTGAAACGGATCCAGATAATCGGTTTCATCCAAGAGCGCCTGGAGCTGGCCGGCAACCACCCGCTCCAGAACCTTGCCCCAAAAAGGGACATTCGCCACCGGTCTGTAGTTGTTCAAAACATCTGGGTCCAGAGAAGGTTTCTTTAAAAGAGGTCTTATTATTGCCTCCTTGAGACTACCAGGGACTACTCCCTCTCTCAAGGAGGCATTTATTACCTCCCTGGCCCAGCCGGTGGTTACAGCCCTGCTAGTCTTCACTAGCCAAGATGGGCAAGGGTCCAGAGCAGACGTGGTTGCCCGCACCATTCCAAGCACCTTGTCCACTTCCTCGAGCTGCACCAACTGAAATTCATCCAATAATAAAGGACAAGGCCGCGCTCTGGACACTTCAATGGATTCATCTGTCATAACATCAGAGTCTGAGTCCTGACGGATGCATGCAATCTTATCCTGGAAGTGCTCCGCAAGTTTGTTGCAGCGGAATAAACCCTCTGAGAAACTGGCAGGCAGGGTTAAGCACAGCACCGCTTGGGAGCAGGTTGTTTATTTACTGGGGATTCCCAGGCTGCTGTGCAGAACTTCAGGAAATGTGCCTTGAGTCCAGGAAATATTCTGCGGTGAAGTCCGATCCCTCCACTCCATTGCTTCAGGCTCAGAAGCAGCCCGACTCCTCCCAAGACTGTTCTGCAAACCTTGTCATCTTTTCTTGTTCGAGAAGCATATTGAGGAGAAGGGCCCCTGTGGCGTTCTGGCTGGGCTCCAGCTGCCATCATCCCTGACCACTGACGCGAGGTGTGGAATCCGACATCTGGAGGGTCACAAGTACTAGATTCCTACGGTAGAGAGACACTCCCTGCTCTGCCGGTTCCAATGTATCTCCACGTCTCTCTTCTGAAAATGGGGGCACATGATGCTAGTCATAACCTTTCCCCTTTTTACTGGTGGGAAAAGCTGGACTGCATTTTTTAAAAATTCTGCTTTGAAGAGATTTCACCGTTGATTGGCAGATCAACCCATTCTCCCTCCAGGTGTGGCTAATGGAACTGCTTTGGGGTAGGCCACTAGTGTGTTCACAGACTTAACTTGTTTCTGTGCAGGGGGGAAGAGGAGGGCTAGTAATATCAAAGCCCTTGCCCCCTCCGCCTCATCTCCTGTGTTTCAGAATTTGGGGATGTTGGTCGGCCAACCCCCTGGCCTCGTGGTGGTGGTGTTAAATGCCAGTCTGCCCAAAATAAACATCCACAATTTGCTTGTGGATGAGGGGGCAGGCTTGGTATGAATAACTGAGGCCTGGGAGGATGAACTCGGTGGTCCAGCACTAGCCCAGCTGTGTCCGCCTTGGTACTCGGTGCAGCACCATTCCAGATGAGGGGGAAGGGGAGTTTACCCTGGCCTTTGACACCTGAGAAGTATATTTTTAGGACCCATCCTATTTTCTGTGATAGTGTTTTTAATTATGTATTTTAAAATTGTTGTAATCCACCTTTGGATGGTCAGGTAAATAATAATAATAACAATAAACAATAATAATAATAACAACAACAATAATAAACGGTAGTCTCCACATTTTGTCTTCCTTTTTGGTCAAAAAGTTATTTGGAAGCAAAAATTTGTTTATTAGGAAAAGAATGTTCATTTAGCAAGAGCCTTGGTGGATCCAAGGAAAACAGTGAAATCAATATTTCAAGCTCAGTGGCAGGAAATTTAAAACCAAGCCAAGTTTTTATCTGCAGTGTGCAGACCCTCTCAGGTGTTGAGATCAACAGACAGGGCCCTTTGGGTAGTTCTAAGTTTGGGGTATATGTGGCCTGGGAGAGGGCACTCTCTGTGGTGGCCCCTAAGCTGTGGAACTCCCTCCCCCACCGAAGTGCGCTTGGCAACTTCACTGTACAGTTTTCAGTGAATGCCTTTACTATGGCCTTTGACGTCTGAGATGTATATTTTAGGACCCACCCTATTTTGTGATTTTAGCCTGTTTTTAATTGCTTTTAATGGCATATTTCAAAACTCTTGTAACCTAGGTAACCTGTAAATGTTGTTCTTCTTCATCATCATCATCTTGGAAATCTGAAATTGATACTTCCTCTTTTTTCCTCCTGCACATGCAGATCTGGATGTGATGAAATTGGTTATATATTATGCCACAACAACAGAAATGGGTGACATGACAAAGTCTGGCAGTTGTGCTGGACCTAATGGGAACCTTTGGCAGGCAGAAGCAGACCTTGCACCTGAGTAGCAAGAGCCTGCTTTAATTTTCGTGGCCTCTCCTTTCAGTATCCAACCGTCTCCTTTACAAACTTCTCATTTATTTCCTCCTCAAAATAAACTTTGCTACCTGCTGAAAAACACATTTTCTACTATATCTGCTCTTGCTTCTACAAGTCTCTCTGTTAGCCTTTTTGTGTCAGTATCCAGGTTGTTCTAAATTAATTGATTTTTAGATGCTCATGAAGCTTTCAAAATTTTGGGGAATTGGAAAGTTTATTTGATTTCTGGTTTTGTTTTGTACCATCTGAAACTAAAACAATATTTTTTGTCAAAAATTATTCTTTGAAATGGCTTATTAACCTCTCCTGTATTTGTCTTTATGAACTAGTAATGCTCTTTATTCATTTTGAGAAGCTTCAAAAGTAGCTTGCAAATGGATATAACAACATGAAAATAAATAAATAAATAAATAAATAAATAAACATTGCTTGGGGTTGGCAGTGCACAAGAATCAACAACTGATTAAAAAGCAATTATCTGCTAACACATTCTGAAAGCCACACAAGCTGCGTTGAAGTAAGTGAAGACCTTTCTGCTCTTTTGTGCCCCAACTGAGAGCTGATTTTAAAATCTTGGTATCCTCAGCCGTGTCCCCACCCACACGGCTTGTTCTGTAGTATCTGGTGTAAATGGTGGTGGTGTTACCCGCCCTCCTAAAGCCCTTCTCTGGGATAACCGTAAGTGTGGCAGACATAAGTTTGGCAAGCCGTGTATGGCATTTGACACACAAAGCACCAAGGTCTCTGCACGTGCACACCCAGATGGTGCCCATTCCTGTGCTGAGGGGAGATACCTGCAGTAAGTCAAAATGATCCATTGGTATCCCTTCCAAGTGGATCATTGCTGTAGGGAAACTAACGTTTATGTCAGCTTCCTAGAAGAGGAGAGATGGCTCGTCTCTTGTTCAAAACATCTCTGACGTGAGTGCTCTCTTTCAGGCTGAGCGTGGCCTCATAGTACCTGGTGAACTGCTTCCAGAACCCCCCCCCCCAATCCCTTCCCTGGCAATATCTAGCAAAAGATGTTGATGTTGTCAATGCTTGACGTTTCTGCCACCCCCTTGAATTGGCAGCCAGTAAAGTGTGGCCTGGAAAGTCTTCACAGTTACACCACGTTGAGCCTTGTTTAAGGAGACCTGTGGGGAGGACGGAGGAGGAAGGCACCCGGGGGGCTGCCACTCTCTGTGCCTCCCGTAATATTTAATTCTGGCCTCTTATGTTCTCTGGTTGGGAAAGTTATAGATCTCTCTGTTTGCAGAATTTTCTGCAAGAATTCGTTTGTTGCTTTCAGCTACCTTTAGCAACTATTGTAGGAAGGCATTTGAACATTGTTCTGTATCTGAATGAAAGCATGTTTGAGCCCACCTCTTCTATGAGCAGCACATTGAGCTCTTCCAAGAAAGGGTGGGGGAGGAGCAGTGACCCAAATATGGTGATTCCAGTGAATCTGGCACAGCACCAGCTTTTCTGTCTGCAAACGCATAAACAAAATAGGGTTAAGCCACAGTGTTATATGAAGGCTGTCTGTGGGCTCAGATGCGGTGGGGTTCTCTGAAGGCAAAGCCAAATCCTCCATCTTATTTTTAACATAGGATGTGGTGGACCCCGTGGGCTCTGATGCCAGCAGCTGTGTGATGACCTCATGTCCTTTGCAAGCTGCATCTTGGTCCTCTGGAGTCAAGGCTGCTGTCAGCAGGTTTTGAGCATGAATTCCAGATGAATTCCAGCTGTTCCTGGCTTTGGGACAGTGCATCTCTGTGTCGTGTGCATGAACTGAACTCGAGCATTTTGTGGGATGGTTTGAAATGCTCACTCACTTGGTACTTTTAGGTGTGTGCTTTGTTTTGCATATTATAGCACAGTATTGAGTATGGGAGAGCTGTGCCTTTAATGCCCCAGCCCAGCCGCCACCAGCAAAGGTGCAGCTGGGTGTTCCTTTAACACTTGCTCAAGATAGCTTTGTAGAGAGACTGGCGGAGGTTGCAGTTCCTTTAGGCCAGCAATTCTGCAAATTTTGAAAATGTGGCTTCTGCTTGGGTGTGTGTATATGTGTGTGTTTTTCCTCCTTGCAAGCAAAGAAATAAGGACTCTGCCCTGGGAAGAACATAGCTGAGTTTACTTGGATAGCTCTTAAAACTGCTTGTAAGATTTCCCACTTGGTCTGTATGACTCATTTGGTTTCCTGCCTAGGTTTATCCTGCGGAGCTCTCTAGCAGGAAATTCTGAAATCACCAGCCTTCTGCAGTCTCGCCTCTTGCTCTGTGTGTTGCAGAAGCAATGGAGCGGGGGGGGGGCTTGCACAGCACCCATCAGTTTTGCTTGTTGCTCAACAGAATTCAATAGAAGATCCACATTATTGGCTGAGCAAAGTGAAGCTTTTGGTTCAGCTCAGCTGTTCTGGCATTCCACTCTTTTGTAATGTGATAATGTTCTTGGACATGCGAGACATTGGAATGAAACATTGGTGCAGATTCTGTGGGACACAATTCTGTGGGTGCAGATTCTGTGGGATACACTGGGACATGATTCTGTGTTTCAAGTTTGCATGCCAGCTCAGCTAGCATTTTTTGTTGACAAAAATGGCCAAACATAAAAAGATGGAGAGAGCAAAACAGATTGCAAGGTTAATCTAAAGCAAAGCTTTTTGGAACTTGTTAAATATCGAATGGAGTTGTGTGGTTGATCGGCCCTTGCTTACTTGGGATCCAAGCAGGGACATGTAGAGACAGTGCGGTTAGTGTGGGACTTGGTTCCTGAAGACATGCTCAGATTATTGGTAGTGGGGTCCATATATTGAAATCTGCAAGCACCAGCCCATTTTAGCTAATTGTGTCTTGCCTGTATGCTTCTCAGAATGGTAGTTAGCTAAGGGGGCTGGTCTTGCTTTGCCCCCTCTGTGACTTGAGCCCAAAGAGACTGAGTGCAGCCTGCCTCTTTGAAGTTCTTCATGGCAGATTCCCCTATGCCCTGGCCTGCTGTATTTGCTGATGCCATGTTGATGTAATGCATATTTGTTGGCTCTGCTCGAATATTCAGAAACTATTGGAAGGACACTTTCACCAAAATTCATTAAATTACAGGGTGTTATACTTTCTGATCCTCCCTGCTGCCACCCCCCCCCAAAGTCTACTGGGCTATTTAAAGGAATATATGGAAACAGAAGATTAACAATTAATGCTTGATTTGCTGGTAGCCCCAAGAATTTGCGTAGCTGTTTACTGGAAAAGACTGCAAATGCTACACATGTCTGCATGGTGTAAAACAACAACTGGGTATTGCTTTGTTTACCTGCATTGCCTTGCAAAAGTACTGAGACCCCTGGCCAATGCTGTCATATTGCTGAATTACAAATGGTACATTGTAACTTTGTTGTGTATAGTATTTTATTTTGAAACACTGATGATCAAAATCAATTATTGTAAAGTGACATTGGTTTTATGTTGGGAAATGTTTGTAAGAAACATAAAAATTGAAACATGTTACTTGCATAAGTATTCAACCCCCATACATTAATATTGGTAGAGCCACCATTTGCTGCACTAACACTTTAAGTCTTTTGGGGTAGGCAAATTTGCTCCAGGTCTTTCAGGTTGGTCGGATGTTGTTTGTGGACCGCAATTTTCAAAGAGCACTACAGATTCTCAATGGGATTGAGATGAGAACTTTGACTGGGCCACTGTAGGACATTCACCTTTTTGTTCTTAAGCCACTTGAGTCCAGTGTTTCTTTGGCTTTGTGCTTGGGATCGTTGTCCTGCTGAAAAGTGAATTTCCTCCCAAGCTTCAGTTTTTTAGTGTACTGAAGCAGGTTCTCTTGCAGTATTTCCCTGTATTTTGCTCCATCGATTCTTCCTTCGATTTTAACAAGATGCCCAGTTCCTCCTGATGACAAGCATCCCCACAACATGATGCTGCGACCACCATACTTCACCATAGGGATGGTGTGTCTTGAGGCGTGGGCAGTGTTAGGTTTGTGCCACACATAACACTTTGAGGTTTGGCCAAAAGGTCTATCTTGGTCTCACCTGACCACAAAACCTTTTCCCACATCGCAGCTGGGGCACTCTCATGCTTTCTGGCAAACTCCAGATGTGCTTTGAGGTGGTACTTTTTGAGTAATGGCTTCTTTCTTGCCACCCTCCCATACAGGCCAGTGTTATGCAGAGCTCTTGATATGGCTGACTGGTGCACCATTACTCCACTCCCAGCCACTGAACTCAAAGTGATTGTTGGCCTCCCTGTGGCTTCTCTCACAAGTCTCCTCCTTGTTCGAGCACTGAGTTTTGATGGACAGCCTTTTCTTGGCAGTGCCTGGGTGGTGTGATGCAGCTTCCACTTCCTGATTATTGATCCAGCTGTACTCACTGGGATATCCAAACACTTGAATATTATTTTGTACCCTTTTCCTAATCTATGCTTTTGTATTGCATTATCTCTCACTTCTGTAGAATGCTCTTTGGTCTTCATTTTCCTTCAGACCCACAGCCTGACCAATGATCCTTCAGCAGTGGGGTTTTATCCTGACAATGTGAAAGCAACTTGAATGGTTCACAGGTGGAGGCCAATGGTAAGGTCATTGTGTCCTCGACAGGCACTTTCTTTCATCTGTGTAAACTGGGAGCTTCCACAGCGCAGGGGTTGAATACTTAACGCAAGTAACATGTTTCCATTTTTTATGTTTCTTACAAACATTTCCCAACATAAAACCAATGTCTCCTTACAGTAATTGATTTTGAGTTTCAGCGTTTCAAATAAAATATCCTACAGAACGAAATTACCATGTGCCATTTGTAATTCAGCAATATGAGAGCAATGGTCAGGGGTCGGAGCACTTTTGCAAGGCTCTGTATTTCCTATTTTAGGTTTGTCAGTTCATAGAGAAATGGCTCCCTTTTTCTGGAACAGTAAACTTAAGAATAACGTATATCTCTCCCCCTCCACCCCATTAAGAGCCATTTAAAAAGTTTTATTGCCACCTCTTTTTTTTTTGCCTAAATAGTTTCTTGTATTCTGGTTGTCACTTTTTCTTTTATTTTACCATTTTTATCTAACTTTAATAATGTCACTGGAACACATTATTGCTATTTTTAAAAATCTGCAGAGCTTGGAGAGGCAGGCTTCTTTGTGGAGTCTGACATTGACTCAGGTGTAAGGAAAGGGTTGTATCCTGTGGGGTGCTCAGCTGAAGGAAAGGCTTCCATCAGCGTAACAGGAGTCAGAGGAGCAGCTTTTAGTGGTTCCCTCCTGCAGCCCCACCCACTCCTCAATCTGCTTGGGGGGGGGAGAACCAATCCACCTGGTCCAGCTGACGGAAGCCGTACCCTCAGGTGAGCAGCACTGTTGGATACAACCGTGTGTGTATGTTTTAAAAGTGCTTGCGAGGCTGTTCCGTCTGGTTTGAAAAAGTTCCTTCCTGCTTTTCCCTTTTGAAAAAGTGTAGGCAGCTGGGACCCTTGGCTGTGGCAGAAACTGTGACAGGAGAGAGTATTTGACCAAACCAAGTGCATTTTTGTGGGGGGGGGAGAGAGAAGAGTGGTCTGACAACTAGCCATCCAGATCCTTTGGGGGGACTTCAGTGGGGAACTCATTCCACAGATGCAGAGCCACCACTGGAAAGGCTCTTTACAGCCCCCTGTGTTATGTGCTTAATGTAACGCAGGGACCCCCAGAACCTCATGCACTGATCTTAATGCATGGGCAGGTTACTGGAATTCACTCAGATGTTTGATCCCTAGGTTTGTCATCCTGGGCTCCTGCTGGGAGGAAGGGTGGAATATAAATCAAATAATAAAAAAATAATATAGGTTGTTCAGGGCTCTAAATGTCGATGTAAACACCTTGAGTTGGGCCTGGAAGGTAGCTGGCTGTTGGATAATGAGCCCGGCCCATTCTTACTATCAACACCCTGCATTAGTTGAAATTTTGAACTGTCTTCAAGAGCAGCCCACAGCTGCCAAGAGCAGCACACCACAGTAATCCACCATAGAGGTTACCAGAGCATGGATAACTGTAGCCAAGCTACAGAAAAAGCCTTAGTTGATGCACCAGCAGGACGTAGGCTGCGTAGCCACTGAAGTCACCTGGGCCTCAAGTGACAATGATGACCTGAGGAGCACCCCCAGGCTGCAAACCTGCTCATTCAAGGGGATGCACCTCCACCCAGAACAGGCTGCACCACCCTGTCTGGGGCCTGGGACCTCCCACTGGGCCTACATCTTCTCTGGATTCAGTTTCAGTTTATTGGTCCATATTCATCTATTCGTTTTAGCCAGGCAGGCGGGGGGAGTGGGGAGTGCATGCATAGAAGTAAGGGAGGCAGATGTCATCCCCGTAGCCTTCTAAAACAGTAGCTCCCCCCTCTGGGAAATCCTGCCTGAGAGGATGATGCTCAGATCACCAAAGTGGAGTGACCCTCCCCTTGGGGGGTAGCATCAAGCGGCCACTTGGTTGGCCGCCCGTCTCCAGACTGCTGCAGTTTTCTTTGGCTGAATGGCTAGCCAGGGCACCCCATCTTTTCCAGCCTTCTCCTCACTTGCACACTGGCTGACGCCACCTGTCTGGCGTTTTAGGCAGGGAGTCTGGGGATTGAACCCTTGTGCATGCAAAGCAAATGCTCTGCCTTCTACCTGCTCCCCCTGTGGATCTGCTCTCAGGCCCCAGTGAGACAGAATGAGCTGAGGCAGGGGCAGTGTTCTGTGTCAGCTTTTTTGGGGGGGGGGAGTAGCAGAGGGTGGGGGAAAGAGGGCTTTCAGTGTCTTGGTGTGTTTATCACCAGGACGTAGAGTTCTGGACCCTGCTCTGTGTTGGAGGCCCCAAATTAAAAGAGAGAATGGCCCAAGGAGTGCCCTTGACCTCCTTCCATGAGAGCAAGTAGCCTGAAGGTACTCAACACAGTTCTGTTTTTGAACCCCTGTGGAAGGAACACTGGTGTATAAGTGATGTGGGTGTTCTTGAAATAAATGGTCCTATTCGCATGGAGTAATTTCACTCTGGACAGGAAAACTGTCTGATGCTCTGGAGAGTGAGCTAATTTCACATGTGCTCATGATATGCCAGCTCATACAGTGCCGTGAAAAAGTATTTGCCCCCTGCCTGATTTTCTGCATGGTTGCATATTTTTGGCACTGAATGTTATCAGATCTTGAACCAAACCTAATATTAGGGAAAAGGGAACCTGAGTGAACAAACAACACAAAAGTTTGATATTTACTTCATTTATTATGAAAGAAAGTTAAGCAACACCCAATGCCCCCGTGTGAAAAAGTGATTGCCCCCTTAGACTCAAAACCTGATTATGCCACCTTTAGCAGCAATGACTGCAACCAAACACTTCCTGTAGTTCTTGATCAATCTCCCACAGCTCTGTGGTGGAATTTCGGCCCGCTCTTCCATGCAGAACTGCTTTAACTCAGTGACATTTGTGGGGTTTTGAGCATGAACTGCCCCTTTCAGGTCCTGCCACAACATCTCAATGGGGTTTAGGTCTGGACTCTGACTAGGCCATTCCAAAACTTTTAATTTCTTGGTCCTCAGCCATTCTGATGTAACTTGCTTGTGTGTTTCGGTTCATTGTCTTGCTGCGTGACCCAGCCACGCTTAAGCTTCAGCTGACATTCTCCTGTAGAATTCTCTGCTACAAAGCGGAATTCATGGTTCCTTCAATGATGGCAAGTTGTCCAGGTCCTGATGCAGCAAAGCATCCCCAAACCATGGCACTGCCACCACTATGCTTGACCAGCGTTGGTTTGAGGTTCTTCATGTGGAATGCAGTGTTTGGTTTTCGCCAGACATAACAGGGCCTGTGTTGCCCGAAAAGTTCCATCCATTGTTCCAGAACTCTTTGACGATCGTCCAGGTGCTTTTTGGCAAACAATGTTCTATGGACAGATGAGACAAATATGAAACTGGAGGCATTCAAGATGCAGCCGGACAGCCGCCTGTCAGGTGTGCTTTAATTTGGATTACTGCATTGAACAGGGGGTTGGACTCAATGGCCTTACAGGGCCTTCCAACTCCATGATTCTATAATTCCTTCTCCATGGTGGCTCTGGACTATTTTTTTTTTTTTTCAATAATTTTTATTCAGATTTTCATAAAACATACAAGACGAAATCATAAAACATTCAAAGACAAAAAACAAAATCAAAAATAGTTAAACAAAAAAAAAGAAAAGAAAAAAAAAATAAAAAATAAAGAGTAAAATATTGACTTCCCATTTGTCAAAGATCAAATCAGTTATAAGTCTATAATATATAACAATCCTGTCTCTTAAGTCATATTATAAAATCACTTTCCTCCAGTAGTTATCTTACTTTATCATCAAATCTCATAAACATTACTTTATTCTTTCCACAAAAAGTCAAAGAGAGGTTTCAATTCTTTAAGAAATATATCTATCAATTTTTTTTTCCAGATAAGCATATCGATTAATCCATCTCATTACTAATTATGATAATCTTATTGTCATAACCATAGTCAAAATAAACATTTCAATTAATCCATCACATCAGAATCTGTTAGGTTCAGTAATTTCAGTAGCCATTGTTCTATTATCCCTATTAGTTCCATTTTCCATCTTCCATCTTCAGTAGTCTTGTTAAGTCCAGTAATTTCAGTATCCAATCTTCCATTATCAGTATTCCATAATAATCTTGCTGTCAAAGCCATAGTCATATAGTAAGAGTCTGATGGGAATTACCTCTATCCCAAATATTTTCTTGCCATCCATTCTGAATAGGTTGCTGAAATACTGCTGTAAAATCATATCTCTGTTCTTTTTTTCAAAATACACTGGGTCATCTCTTGAAAGTTTTTCCATTGTCACATGGCTGCAGTTAATTCCATAGATTTTCTCTATATTGGGCTCCATCACATCATTCCAGTCCAGAAGATTATCCATGCCCTTGATGACTTTATCTCTAGAATCTTCATTAATTTCTTCAGAGATAACATTGAGTTCCAAACAATAGATTTTATTTCTAAAGTCCATAGACTCCAAATCTTGTTCCTGTTCTACGTTTGTTCCAATCTCCGGGATCTCCTCTCTCACAGGGACCCCTGTTCCAGTCTCCAGGGTCTCCTCTCTCACAGGGACCCCTGTTCCAGTCTCCAGGGTCTCCTCTCTCACAAGGACCCCTATGTCTTTAATCTCCTGTGTCTCCAAACAATAGATTTTGTTTCTAAAGTCCATAGACTCCAAATCTTTTTCCTGTTCCACGTTTGTTCCAATCTCCGGGGTCTCCTCTCTCACAGGGACCCCTTCCAGGGTCACCTCTCTCACAGGGACCCCTATATCTTTAATCTCCTGCTTCATTTTACTCAATTCAATTTTCAGCTCCTTGCAACCCTGTCGCAGGTTTTGTTTCGTTATCTCAATCTCGTCCATTATTTTCTGAAACATAGTTATTTCCAGATTCTCAGCCACTTTCTTAATTGCCATTTTAAAAGAAAAATATAGGAAAACCACTTCTTATTTCAGCAACAATTGGGTTAATACTCCAAACTTGGTGACATCACAGTATAAACAGAGCAGACAGCCTTATCTCTCCATGCTTAAGTAAACAAAATGCAGTTCCCAGGATCGAAACAATTAATGGCGGTCGTCAGGAAACAGATTCGTCAAAATAAAATAGACCAAAAAGAGAGTAGTCTCAGACAATATAATATTCTTCAAAATAAAAATCTGGGAACTTCCGGGAAGGGTGACTTAGCCTGTGCCTGCTTTTGAGACGGGCTCCTGCCTCAAAAGAAGCTTATTCAGATATATCAGTCAGTTTTTTCTTTTTTTTTTGACTGATTAAACTTCTCCCGGGTAGGGAGAAACGAAGAGATTAACCTCAAAGCCTATTTTTGTTGGGACGACCAGATCTCATTAATTTATGGGACGAGGTCCAGCCGACGAAGGTGGGACGGATTTTCAACAGCAAGCTCTATCTGATAAAGCGAACGTTCACCTTATCTTCTAAGAGAGAACGCACTAACAGGCAAGCACCCTTCTTTCTATATTTTTCTTTTACTTGACTTAAATTGTTGCTGTTTAAAAGAGATTTGCCAGATTGATCGGTTTTTGACATCTCACTGGGGAGCCGTAACTTCTCTCTGCTACGCACTAATTAATAGCTTATCTCTGTTTTTGTTGCAAAAAGCTGTCCTGGATTTGCATTCTAAAGATATACACAGAAGAGGGATTTCTATTCCAGATTT
Organism: Rhineura floridana; assembly: GCF_030035675.1. Taxonomy (NCBI): domain Eukaryota; kingdom Metazoa; phylum Chordata; class Lepidosauria; order Squamata; family Rhineuridae; genus Rhineura; species Rhineura floridana. The sequence goes on from NC_084495.1 coordinate 1,016,575, forward strand.
TTATTTTGAAAAATATTATACTGTTTTGAGACTACTCTCTTTTTGGTCTATTTTATTTTGACGAATCTGTTTCTTGACGATTGCCATTAATTGTTTCGATCCTGGGAACTGCATTTTGTTTACTTAACTATTGGAGAGATAAGGCTGTCTGCTCTGTTTATACTGTGATGTCACCAAGTTTGGAGTATTAACCCAATTGTTGCTGAAATAAGAAGTGGTTTTCCTATATTTTTCTTTTAAAATGGCAATTAAGAAAGTGGCTGAGAATCTGGAAATAACTATGTTTCAGAAAATAATGGATGAGATTGAGATAATGAAAATTGAATTGAGTAAAATGAAGCAGGAGATTAAAGATATAAGGGTCCCTGTGAGAGAGGTGACCCTGGAAGGGGTCCCTGTGAGAGAGGAGACCCCGGAGATTGGAACAGGGGTCCCTGTGAGAGAGGAGACCCTGGAGACTGGAATAGGGGTCCCTGTGAGAGAGGAGATCCCGGAGATTGGAACAAACGTGGAACAGGAACAAGATTTGGAGTCTATGGACTTTAGAAATAAAATCTATTGTTTGGAACTCAATGTTATCTCTGAAGAAATTAATGAAGATTCTAGAGATAAAGTTATCAATGGCATGGACTATCTTCTGGACTGGAATGATGTGATGGAGCCCAATATAGAGAAAATCTATGGACTTAACTGCAGCCATGTGACAATGGAAAAACTTTTAAGAGATGACCCAGTGTATTTTGAAAAAAAGAACAGAGATATGATTTTACAGCAGTATTTCAGCAACCTATTCAGAATGGATGGCAAGAAAATATTTGGGATAGAGGTAATTCCCATCAGACTCTTACTATATGACTATGGCTTTGACAGCAAGATTATTATGGAATACTGATAATGGAAGATTGGATATTGAAATTACTGGACTTAACAAGACTACTGAAGATGGAAGATGGAAAATGGAATTACTAGAGATAATAGAACAATGGCTACTGAAATTACTGAACCTAACAGATTCTGATGTGATGGATTAATTGAAATGTTTATTTTGACTATGGTTATGACAATAAGATTATCATAATTAGTAATGAGATGGATTAATCGATATGCTTATCTGGAAAAAAAAATTGATAGATATATTTCTTAAAGAATTGAAACCTCTCTTTGACTTTTTGTGGAAAGAATAAAGTAATGTTTATGAGATTTGATGATTAAGTAAGATAACTACTGGAGGAAAGTGATTTTATAATATGACTTAAGAGACAGGATTGTTATATATTATAGACTTATAACTGATTTGATCTTTGACAAATGGGAAGTCAATATTTTACTCTTTATTTTTTATTTTTGTTTTTTTTTTTTTTTCTTTTTGTTTAACTATTTTTGATTTTGTTTTTTGTCTTTGAATGTTTTATGATTTTGTCTTGTATGTTTTATGAAAATCTGAATAAAAATTATTGAAAAAAAAAAAAAAATAAAAATCTGGAATAGAAATCCCTCTTCTGTGTATATCTTTAGAATGCAAATCCAGGACAGCTTTTTGCAACAAAAACAGAGATAAGCTATTAATTAGTGAGTAGCAGAGAGAAGTTATGGCTCCCCAGTGAGATGTCAAAAACCGATCAATCTGGCAAATCTCTTTTAAACAGCAACAATTTAAGTCAAGTAAAAGAAAAATATAGAAAGAAGGGTGCTTGCCTGTTAGTGCGTTCTCTCTTAGAAGATAAGATGAACGTTCGCTTTATCAGATAGAGCTTGTTGTTGAAAATCCGTCCCACCTTCGTCGGCTGGACCTCGTCCCATAAATTAATGAGATCTGGTCGTCCCAACAAAAATAGGCTTTGAGGTTAATCTCTTCGTTTCTCCCTACCCGGGAGAAGTTTAATCAGTCAAAAAAAAAAAAAATCTGACTGATATATCTGAATAAGCTTCTTTTGAGGCAGGAGCCCGTCTCAAAAGCAGGCACAGGCTAAGCCACATGGTGGCTCTGGACTATTCATCATACGGTCTTTCTGACCCTAAGCAGAATCCTTTCACGTTTATACTTACAGTTTTTGTACCGTATTTGACATTGCTGTTTTTTAGTCTGTCTGTTGTAGTAATGTGTCTTTTTGATATATATATATTGTTTTTTATTTTTGATGTTGTGAAGCTCTATGGGCAGAACAGCAGGGCATAAATGACTTGACTTACTTACACTGGGAGGGCTTTCTTTCATTTTGAGGTTTTGCCTAATTTTGGGGCACTCTAATTGAAATGGATAGGGAGCCAGCACCAACATCTTCATGTTGGAGGGGAGTGGGCTTAATGCTTTCCCTCAGTTTTTAAAAGCATTTTACTTTTAAAATTTTCTAAATTTCACTAAAAAAAATAATAATAAAGGTGGGAAGGTAAGAAACCCCTGCTGCTATGACAAGCCTTTTCCCCAAAACTGTTCCGTAGCTGAATCTCAGACACCATCTGACTATACATTTAAAGCAGTATTATGCCACTTTAAACAGTCATGACTTCCTCCAAAGAATCTTGGGAACTGTACTTTGTTTAGGGTGCTGAGAGTTGTTCAGATACCCTATTCCCCTCCCAGAACTACACTCTCCAGACTTTCCGGGGAAGAGGGTTTGATTGTTAAACCACTCTAGGAACTGTAGCTCTGTGCGGGGAATGGGCTGTTGGAACAGCTCTTGGCACAAACAAACTACAGTTCCCAGGATTCTTTGGGGAAATCCATGACTATTTAAAGTGGTATGATATGGCTTTAAATAGATGGGGCAGCAGTCCCTGCAATGGCCCAAAACGGCTGCCACAGTTCACCAACTGTGAATGGGATGTCTGTTTAGTACACCCCACCCTTTGCACAGATGCCCTCCATTTACCAAATGGGACATCCTTTCCAGATATAGCTGGGGTGGAGACAGTTTTTATCGGACCCGTGTAAGTGGGGGCTCTCTCTCGCCACCTCCTGCGGCCCCAGTGTTGCTTAAACTCCCCCATGTGTGCTATTTCCACCACAGATGTCACATTAATTGCATGCATACCATTAGTGTCGTGCCTAGTTGGTCTTGGTTATGTGTGGAAATCATTGGGGGGGCAAGGAAGAGAAGATAAGCACTTCAAATTCAGGCAAACAGTTGTTTTAAAATGTGTTTTCACCGAACATTACATTAGTTTTTCCCAATCCCTCTAAATAGTTTCAGTTTTTCCAAAGGACAACTTGTATGTTTAAAGAGAGAAGTTTATTCTGCTTGATTGATGCTTGTCCAGTTCCTTTCCATTGTGTGTGTCCTTTGGGGAAGGACGGAAGAGATGGCTGCCGTTAAAAAGGCAATCCAACTTCCAGCAAATGTGGTATTACTTCCGTCTTCAGATGAATGACTTATACATCCTGTTCAGGACAAGAAAGCCAAAGCTAGATGTTGGTGTCAACAGTGATTGCTGCCTAAATTATCCTCCTAGTGGCCTGGTTGCCAGGAGGTTAAGGCTGACTAAATATGCCTGAGGCCAAGACCATTTCCAGAAATACCTTTTCTGTACATTCTTTGATGGAGCAGTGATCTTGAAAGTGAATCCTGTAGCCCCTTTTTAAGGGCTACCAAATGCATTGGGACCTGAGCATTGATGGGCAAGAACATACTTCATTGGATGTTTGAACTGGCCAGGACCTCTACAAGGAACTTTAATAAACTTGCAGCAGAGCGGCACTCCTCTTTCGTAGACTCAATTTGGTGCTTAATATAGCTTGACCTCCTTACTCATTTCTGTGTTGTAATCTCTTCTGGAAAAAAAAATCATGTGGTGGAATATAGAGCATGGGAAATACAGTTTCTATTCCATATGAGCCTTAAAGGAAGGAATAATGGGCCTTTTGTTGGTGGGTCGTACTCTAGAGATGTTACAAGGAGCGTCTTTGTGAACGGGATTGAGTCACAGATGTTGCTGTTGATGGGAGGCCGGCCTATTTTCACCCACTGCCTGCTGCAGAGATAGCCATGTTAGCTGCTGGGTGGGTAGCAGCGCTTTGCTGCGGGCCTGGCTTTGGCCTTGCAGCGGGGAGGCAACACTGGTGGGCTTCTCGGCTGATCTGCACTGGCACGTCTGTCTCCCACAAGAGTTCGGTGTGTGAAACAGAATGGGTCAGATATTCATGGGAAAGCATTCTGGCTGTACCAGCGGGTCCCCTGTCAGTTGTCCCGTGCTAAGGTCTTTGCTTAATAGTGGTCAGTGTCATCTCTTAGATACCTTGTCTGAGCAGAATCCTCCAGATTTGCCTATACTAAATCTGCCAGCAGCCATGGGGTAGGAAAAATCTCTCCACCAGGAAAAATAAGTGTCATTACTCTTCTCCTTCCCTGTCCACATTTTTTCTTTGATACTGTTCCAGTGACCTCCCTAAGCAGACACCCCCAAATTCACCTTGCATTTTACTTTAGACAAAGCAGCCCCTGCAGCAGGTGATGATCCTGAACAGTTTTTTAAACCTGGCAGGTCATTGTAGACTTCTCCAGTAGAGTGCCTGAGGCTGCTGACTCTTCCTTTGTTGTCCTTTGGAGGGTCCTGGCTGTCCTCCAGGCCTCTGGTGTGGGAGGGACGGTGGCAAATGGTAGAGCATATAGTTTGCCTACAGAAGGTCCTCAGCAGCTCCGGTTAAAAGGATTCTGGATTCCAGAAAAAGACCCCTTCTTGTGCTAAGGACCGAGGCAGAACAGGCAAGAAGACAAGAGTGGCTAACCTATGGCCTTCCAGATGTGTTTTCCTTAAAAAGAAAATAGTTGCCTTTTGGCCCAAAAAGGTCTCCCAAGGTGACTTAATTTTTTTTTATTAAAGTGAGGACAAGTCTGGTGTTAGACTCAGACTTGCATCCACCGTAGCCAACGTGGCCAGTGCTTGGGGAGGGCTGTGGATTAGTCACCCCTGCAGTCGCGCATTGGGAGATGGGCTGCTTGTCTGGCAGCTGCATAGGGTGTGATTGGAAATGACGGATCGAGCAACATAGGCAAACCAACAAGGGCACAGTGGAGGTTTCATTGTGTCCTGCAGCACAGACTTTTCTTGAGAAGATCTGTATCCTGCCATCTGATACTTTCCACTGTCATTTTTTAACTGTTCTAACTCTTCAGGAGCAATCCCTAAAATGCTACATCAGAGTTAGTTCCCTTGAACTGGGCCTCTTCCTTTACCTGCGCTCAGTTTGCCTCCTGTTTTCTCTCTTTCCTTCCCCACTTCTGTTAAAAGAAGAAACAAAGTGTATGATTTTTAAGTGGTGTTGGTATGACTATCTTACTTACATTTAAACTAAAAGTGGTATCCCACCTTTCTAAGCAAAATAGTAACTGAAAGTGACTTAAAACAAAAACTGCACAACAATCCAGCAGTAAAATCAGAAGTACAGAAGGAAATCATGATGATTAATAGGCGGAGGGACGTCCCATGTTTGAATCTGGCTTCTGCTGTGGACTGTAGGTTACCTTAAGCAAACTATACGGCCTCTACCTGCAATATGTGGGCTGGGAATACTGACTTCTCTTGCAGGGTTGGTTGTAAGGATTACAACTGGATAATGCATGGGAAGCCCTGAACACTTGAAAATCTAATACAAAAAATATTTTGAAAAAGGTGCCCCATTGGTCCTTGGCAAGCAAGTGCTCTAGATGCTTCAGTGATTTGTGCAATTCTGACTATCAAAAGACTGACTTTTTTCTGATCAGTTTGCCTTTTAAAATAACTTTTCTATATTCTGCTTCCTAGCAGATCTGCTTTTTTAGACTTTAGCATCCTGGGTTGCATTGCTTTCACTTTTCATTCTAAATTTATCTCTCAGTAGGCAATTACACCCTGGTTCTGAAGCTTAAATATTTCTCTGCAGCAGCATCATTGTGACAAGTGCCCCACCTTGCTGGGATGGTTTTCTTTAGTAGTGTAAGCTCATTGTTCCTTAAAAAGGAGGGCTGTTCCATCCAGCAGCTGCTCTTGGATATGACACAGCTCCTTAGCTTGTCATGCCTTTTGAAATAATAACTGGATGCACACGCTGCAGCTTTTTTGCTGGAAATCAACTCTGTCTGGGAAGCAATGAGAGGTGTGTTGCCTTTGGGTTAGAGAGAGGGGTAATGTGGGCGGCTGTGACAACTTGCACAGTTGAGGAGTGCCTTTGATGTATAAGTGTGCAGAAAACCTGACCCATTTGCAGCTCCCTGCAGTGTGTGCCTTTTGGGGGGCAGGGGAGTCTATGCCCTTCACAGAATGCAACACTAATTCCCTGAGTCAGTGCCATGAGTCCCCCTGTGGTCCCCTTACACCTACAGGGGAGGCTCTGTGGCTTTCTGGTCTGGCCTTCCTTCCTTCTCGCCAGTCTCCCTTCAGGGATAGCTATTTCTGTCACCTCCTCCATCAGGCTCCCAGTGCAGAAAGAAGGGAGAATTTATTGTCCTCAGAGAAGGTTCTGTGAGGAGGTGAGCCCAGAGCAGTGAGCTGGGCAAACCAGATCAGGGACAGGCATTAAAAACTTGAATTGGGCTCTTCCGAGGGCAGTTAATTTTTTTACGCTGTGTGCCCCTCTCAAAAGTTTAGGAGTTAACTGTGGATGCCCAGCATTGTAGACAACGGCTCTGGGGGTGGTGGCGTTTCCAGGACAGCTCTTGGGATGGTGAGGCTGGCTTTTATTGCCACTGAATGGGACCAAGTGTGGACTTGGCCTCCTGATTCTCTCCAAATTCCTTGATTAGGAGTTGGCTCAAGCTGCCAGCATCCTGGCTGTTGCAATACTGGTATAACAAGTCTTGCGGCTCTGCACTGCTGTAGCTATCACCGCACCCGAAGCCTTTGTGCTTTAACATAATGTTTTGGTGGGGCTGGCAGTAGCCTTTAAAAAAGGTTAAAGTAGCCTTATGTTATGGGAAGGTGAGGCAGGAAGAGGGATCCTACATACACCTGCTGGAATGAAACTTCTTGCTCATGTGGGAGGGTCCTCAAAATAGCAGCCATACCCTCTTGCCCAGCCCTTAGCTACCTTGGGAATGCAAAGTCCTTTCCAGAGCTTTGTATGCTTTTCCACCATTGGCTAGAATCCTCTATTTTCCCAAGTGATTAGATGCGTCTGGAGCTCTGCCCCTTGCTAATTTGGCTTTGATTACCTAAAATTGTGCTAATTTGGCTTTGATTACCTAAAATTGAAGCTTTCCTATTTTCAGTGTCCATAGTAATACCATTGGTGTGTGTTTGTGTGTTTTGGGAGTTAAACTTGCTGGATCCCTGACCTTCCCTTTTCCCAACAGCTGGTGTGTACTACAGCAGCCACCGGCCCCTCTATCTTCGATGAATCAATTTATGAATGCATAGTTTCCTTATACTGGCGGGGGGGAGGTCCACTGGTTCTTCTAGCCCAATATTGTCTACAGATTCTAGCTCTCTGGTGTCCTGGGCACAGGTCTTATTTGCAATTTCGTCCTTCTGGCAGCTAACTGGAGACTGCAGGGGACCATGTGCCTGTGTCCTTCTGTTGAACTATGGCCTCTTCACACACACCCCTCAACCTCCAACAGAGGTGGGTTTTTCAGTATATGTATGCTACAAATGTACAGCAGATATAAACGGATATAAGCTGTGGCGTCTTTTAAGGAGTTCTGTGATTTAAGGAAACTGCTAATTCTGTTAGGGATCTAGTTCTAAAAAGATCTAGGAATCTGTTCAGTGACTGATGAATACAGATGCTTATAGTGGAATTCCTTGTGTGCATTGGAGCCCTGCAGACCATTGGCATAGGTTGATGGTAGATACAGGTCTCCAGAAAATGTCATACTTAATGATAATGTTATTGGCACATGCTGTGACATGTGACCAGTGAAATATAAGATGTACATACTTGCTTGTACAGTGAGGCAGTAATTGTGAATTAATGGATAAAAAGTTTTGTGTGATTCTGAAGTTGACTACTGGATATTGTGGTGTTGCTTTAAGCCTCCAGGTATTAATTACACTGGAGGACCAAATCTAAAATTGGCAGCTGTTGTGCCTTGAACATTATTTTAGAGGATCTTGTTAAGGTGTCCTAAATGAGGCTGGGAATGTTGAACGCTGAAGTGGACATGATAGTTATCACTTTGCTTCTTCTCTGGATATAAGAAGAAATTTCATTTTGAAATTTTGGTGCCTGCCAGGGTTTCTTAAGGTGGTGCTTTGTCAAGTGACAAATTAAGCTGAAACTGCTGCTTCTTTAAAAATGTAAATGTTCTCCCTTCAAGTCGATTCCAATCGGTGCATAATAAGATCTCCCTCATTCACGATTTAATTGTGGATGAGGCAGCCGATCTGGCATGTATAACCGAGACCTGGGTGGGTGAGCAGGGAGGAGTCAGTCTCTCCCAGCTGTGTCCATCAGGGTACTTGGTTCAGCATCAGGGTAGACCTGAGGGTCAGGGAGGGGGGTTTGCTGTGGTCTATAGGAGCTCAATCTCCCTCTGTAAGCACCCTGTCCATGTGGCTACTGGTCTGGAGTGTTTGTACCTTATGTGGGGTCAGCGGGACAGACTGGGGATTCTGTTGGTGTACCGCCCCCCCCCCCGCTGCCCAACAGACTCCCTAGCTGAGCTGATGGAGGTGGTCTCGGGTGTACTGTTGAGATCCCCCAGACTGTTGCCTCTGGGGGATGTCAACATCCATGCCGAGGCCACCTTATCCGGGGCGGCTCAGGATTTCATGGTCTCCATGACAACCATGGGACTGTCCCAATATGCCATTGGCCCAACACATGTAGCAGGGCATACTCTAGATTTGGTTTTTGCATCTGGACATGGAGTTGGTGATCTGAATGTGGGGAGCCTTACATCAGTCCCTCTGTCATGGACAGATCACTGCTTGCTGAAGCTTAGACTTACAGCGGCTTTTCCCCTCTGCAAGGGTGGGGGACCTATTAAGTTGGTCTGCCCCCAGAGACTAATGGATCCGGATGGTTTCCAAAGGGCTCTGGGGAGTTTTCTGGCTGATAGGGCTGGCGTTCCTGTCGATACCCTGGTTGAACTGTGGGATACAGAAATGACCCGGGCGGTTCACATGATTGCTCCTTCAGTACCCTCTCCTGTGTAGAGCTCGTACGGCTCCATGGTATACCCCAGAGCTGAGAGCGATGAAACAATATAGGAGACGGCTTGAGTGCAGATGGAGGCGAACTCCTAGTGGATGCAATTATACACTGGTAAGTGCCTATGGTAAGCTGTATTTAGAGGCAGTAAGGGCAGCAAAAAAACAATATTTTGCTGCCACTATCGAATCATCAATCTGCCGGCCAGTGGAGCTCTTCAGAATTATCAGGGGGCTATTACACTCTGGCCCCAGGGACATGGTAGAACCATCTGAGGCCTGCTGTAACGAATTTGCTAGGCAGTTCCAGGATAAAATCTTTAGCATCCGCCAGGACTTAGACTCCAGTGTTATAGCAGGTGAATCAAGCGAGGTATCCAGAGCACAGCCTTGTCCCGACTTCTTGGATGAGTTTCAGTTAACGCAGCTTGAGGACGTTGACAAGGTACTTGGACAGGTTTGTGCAACCACTTCTGTGCTGGATCCTTGCCCTTCTTGGCTAATAAAAGCTAGCAGGAATGGAACAGCCGGCTGGGCCAGGGAAGTGATTAATGCCTCTCTGCGAGAGGGGGTGGTCCCAGGCTGCCTGAAAGAGGCAGTAGTGAGACCACTCCTGAAGAGGCCCTCCCTGGACCCAGAAAATCTTAATAACTATAGGCCGGTAGCAAATGTTCCATTCCTGGGCAAGGTCCTTGAACGAGTGGTTGCAGGCCAGCTCCAGACACTCTTGGATGAGACCGATTATCAGGATCCATTTCAGTCGGGTTTCAGGCCTGGTTTTGGCACGAAAACAGCCTTGGTGTCCCTGTATGATGACCTTTGTCGGGAGAGAGACAGGGGGAGTGTGACTCTGTTGATTCTCCTTGATCTCTCAGCGGCTTTCGATACCATCGACCATGGTATCCTTCTGGGGAGACTGGCTGAGTTGGGAGTGGGAGGTACTGCATGGTGGTGGTTCCACTCCTACTTGGCAGGTCGCCTCCAGAAGGTGGTGCTTGGGGAACATTACTCGGCTCCCTGGACTCTCCAGTATGGGGTTCCGCAGGGGTCAGTTCTGTCCCCCCATGCTGTTCAACATCTACATGAAACCGTTGGGTGCGGTCATCTGGAGCTTTGGAGTACATTGCCATCAGTATGCTGATGACACACAGCTCTATTTCTCCTTTTCATCCTCTTCAGGTGAGGCTGTCAATGTGCTGAACCGGTGCCTGGCTGCGACAATGGACTGGATGAGGGCTAATAAAGTGAGGCTCAATCCAGACAAGACTGAGATGCTGCTAGTGGGTGGTTCTTCTGACCAGATGGTGGATGTCCAACCTGTCCTGGATGGGGTTGCACTCCCCCTGAAGGAGCAGGTTCGTAGCTTGGGGGTTCTCCTACAATCATCTCTGTCACTTGAGGCTCAGGTAGCCTCAGTGGCACGGAGTGCCTTCTACCAACTTCAGTTGGTGGCCCAACTACGTCCCTATCTGGGCAGGGATAACCTGGCTTCAGTTGTCCATGCTCTGGTAACCTCCAAATTAGATTACTGCAATGCACTGTATGTGGGGCTGCCTTTGAAGACGGTTCAGAAACTGCAGGTTGTGCAAAATGCAGCGGCCAGATTGGTAACAGGGACCAGACGGTCCAAACATATAAAACCGATTCTGGCCCGCTTGCATTGGCTGCCTTTATGTTTCCGAGCTCGATTCAAGGTGCTGGTTTTGACCTATAAAGCCTTACCCAACTTGGGACCATAATACCTGATGGAACGCCTCTCCCAATACGAACCCACCCATACACTATGTTCAAGATCAAAGGCCCTCCTCTGGGTACCTACTCCAAGGGAAGCTGGGAGGGTGGCAACAAGGCAGAGGGCCTTCTCAGTGGTGGCCTCCAAATTATGGAATGATGTCCCTGATGAGGTGCGCCTGTCACCAACACTGTTATCTTTTCGACACCAGGTCAAGACTTTCCTCTTCTCCCAGGCATTTTAGCATGTGTTTTAAATTGTTTTTATATTGTTTTAAATTTTAAAATTGTGTTTTAAATTGTTTTTAAAATATGTGTTTTAAATTGTATATTTGTTTTAATGTTCTTGATTGCTGTAAACCGCCCAGAGAGCTTCAGCTATGGGGCGGTATACAAGTGCAATAAATAAATAAATAAATGGCAACCCTATGAATAGGGTTTTCATGAGTCTGAGAGGCAGTGTCTGGCCCAAGGTCACCCAGTGAGCTTCATGGCTATGTGGGGATTCAAACCCTGGTCTCCGAGGTCGTAGTCCACACCTTAACCGCTACACCACACTGGCTCTCGCTGCTTCTTTAGAATAAGATTACATGGTCCTCTTTCTTACACATCAACAAGCAATTTGCTTTTGACTTGTAAACCAGTTCTTCAAGTTCTCTATTTCCAGAGAAGTTTCTTTTTTTGGCATTGTCTGGTCTATCTGTGTCTAGCATAGGATTGTGAAGCTTGTCTGGGGACATTCACAGCACACACATAAGAACAGAGATGAGGGAGAAAATAGGTCACTTTGGATTTAAATGCTTTTGGAAACAAAATGTGTATGAGTGAAAATAAGATCTAACAGTGCATTATGTATTAGGCAAAATTGCATACGAAATGCCGACAAGTTAAACAAAATTTATTTATTACATTTATACCCAGTCTTTCTTTTCATGATAGAAACCCAAGGCGGCTTCCATGTGGCTCCCAGGCGATCTCCCATCCAGGCACTGACCAGACCTGACCCTGCTTCTCTTCAGCAGGGTGCTGGCCTTATGTGCCTTCAGACCACACCCTCATGCAAACTGATGCAGAAATTTGGAGAGCTGAACTTAAAACTGGAGAAATGAGAAACAGAAGCTGACAGATTCATCCATTCCTGCCTGTGAGTCTAGGATGCTGCCTTGCACTGTGTCAGCCCATTGGTGGCCTGCCTCCGTAGGTGCCGGGGAAGGGTTGCCAGGTCAGAAGCATCCCAAAACCTGAGATTTGAGGGGTGGGCCCGAGTGATGTCACAGGGCGGGCCCGAATGATGTCACGGGGCGGGCCCGAGTGTTGTCACGGAGCGGGCCCGAGTGATGTCATTAAGCATGATACATTAAGCATCAATCACAGTTGCTTGGCGCATACAAATAAAAAAAAATCTGATTGGAAATTAAGATAGAAATCTTAGCTAAAAGATGGAGCCTGGGTAGGGAACATTTAATCTAGCCTACTTGCTTTCAGCAAGAAGGGTTAAGTGCCTTCAGGCCAGGGCAGTCACCAGAAGGCCACTGCAGGGACAAAGGAGCCTAGTGTTGTGGAGATGTTAGATGGGAGCTTTGGGGAGTAAAGATGGATAATTACCACAGGCCAAACTACAAGTGCCACAGACACTTGAAGAGAGACACTGCTTACAAGTGCCTGTACGCTAATGCTAGGAGCCTCCGAACCAAGATGGGAGAACTGGAGTGCTTGGTCTTAGAGATGAGCATTGATATAGTGAGCATAACGGAGACCTGGTGGAATGGAGAAAACCAGTGGGATACGGTTATCCCTGGATGTAAGCTATATCGGAAGGACAGGGAAGGACGTATTGGTGGCGGAGTCGCTCTATACGTGAAAGAAGGCATTGAATCCAGCTAGCTCGAAACCCCAAAAGAGGCAGACTCCTCCACAGAATCGTTGTGGGTGGTGATACCATGCCCCAGGAGGGTTTTAATACTGGGAACGATCTATCATCCCCCTGGTCAAAATGCTCAGGGAGACCTTGAGATGAGATATGAAATTGAGGAAGCATCCAAACTAGAAAATGTGGTAGTAATGGGTGACTTCAATTACCCAGACATAGACTGGCTGCATATGTGTTCCAGTCATGACAAAGAAGCAAAGTTTCTAGATACTATAAATGGGACCTGGACCTGGTGCGAGATGTAAGTGTTGTTGAACTGATTGGGAGCAGTGACCATAGTGCTATTAAATTAAACGTACATGTAAATGGCCAATTGCCAAGAAAATCCAACACGGTCACATTTGACTTCAAAAGATCCAGTGCCTGCAAGGGAGGGGGACCATCGCCGCCCAGGGAGGGAGAGCCATCTGCCTGCTTTGCTGCTGCTGCTGCTTGGCCAACATTTCTGCTCTCTCCTTCTTGGGCTCCTGCTCTGCACGTGGGCACCTTGCAGGACCAGGCCCCGGGTACTCAGCCAGCTGTGCCTGGTACTGTTCCACCTGTCCCTTCTCTGGAGGGGATATATAAGCCGGCTGGCTGAGGGGGCTTGGGAGATCCAGTGCCTGCAAGGGGAAGAGGACCATCACCGCCCAGGGAGGGAGAGCCATCTGCCTGCTTGTGCTGCTGCTGCTTGGCCGACATCTCTGCTCTCTCCTTCTTGGGCTCCTGCTTTGCACATGGGCACCTTGCAGGACCAGGCCCCAGCTGTCTGGATCTCTGTTGCGGTCGTTGGCCTGGATAGGGTTGCGGTCGCTCGGGAGAGGACGCTAATACCATCACTGTGCTGCTGCTATCATCTGCTGCTGCCATCTGCTGCCTGCTTCTATCAGCTGCTGCGGTCGATTGCTGTGTGCTATTGCCACCTGCTATTGTCATCTGTCGCTTGCCTAGAACCGTTGTGGACGCTGTTGCTGCGGCTGCTATTGCCTTGACCTGAGTGTGGACGTTGCCATCACTACTGGCACTTTATTATTTTAATGTTGTTGTGGTGTGTGTGTATATGTGAGTTTTATTTGTTTTAATATGTGCCTGGGAGAGAGCATTATACATTGACCGGGGAGACTTTCGGGGGCCCCAATTAGCGTAGTGACGGGTAATGGGAGGTACGGTGTTGTGAGGAGAACGTGCCCGGTAAGGGGAACTCATCCCAGACAAGTAGTGTCTGTGACTTGTTCCGGTTCTCCTCACATCCCCAGGACTGATGGTTGTTCTATCAGTCAGCCTTCGGATCTCCATGTGCTGTTGTTAAACGCCAGGTCGGTTCACCATAAGATCTCCCTTGTCCATGATTTAATTGTGGATGAGGCTGCCGACCTGGCGTGTATAACTGAGACCTGGGTGGGCGATCAGGGAGGCGTTGCTCTTTCTCAGCTCTGCCCACCTGGGTATGCGGTTCAGCATCATGGTAGAACCGAAGGACGGGGAGGTGGGGTTGCTGTGGTCTATAGGAGTTCTTTCTCACTCACCAAGCACCCTGTCCAGGTGACGACTGGTTTAGAGTGTCTCCACCTTGTGTTGGGCCAGAGAGACAGACTGGGAATTTTGTTGGTGTACCGCCCGCCCTGCTGCCCAACAAATTCCCTAACTGAGCTGACAGAGGTAGTCTCGGAGGTACTGTTGCAGTCCCCTAGACTTTTGGTACTCGGGGACTTCAACGTCCATGCCGAGACTGCTTTATCTGGGGCGGCTCAGGACTTCATGGCCTCCATGACAACCATGGGGCTGTCTCAGGTTGTTACCGGCCCAACGCATGTGTCGGGACATACTCTTGATTTGATCTTCGCCACTGGGCATGGAGATGGTGATCTGGCGGTTGGGGATTTGTCATCTACCCCATTGTCATGGACAGATCACCGCTTGTTGAAGTTTAGGCTCACAGCGACCCTTTCCCTCTGCAAGGGTGGGGGACCTATTAAATTGGTCCGCCCCCGGAGACTAATGGATCCTGAGGGTTTCCAAAGGGCTCTGGGGGATTTTCCGACTGAGAAGACTGGCGCTCCTGTCGAAGCCCTGGTTGGATTGTGGAATACGGAGCTGACCCGGGCGGTTGACACGATCGCTCCCATGCGCCCCCTCCTATGTAGAGCTCATACAGCCCCATGGTATACCCCGGAGCTGAGAGTGATGAAGCAAGAGAGGAGGAGGCTTGAGTGCAGATGGAGGCGAACTCCTGACGAATGCAATTATGCTTTGGTAAGTGCTTCTTCTAAGCGGTATATAGTAGCGGTGAGGGCAGCAAAAAAGAGATATTTTGCTGCCACAATTAAGGCATCTCTCTCCTGCCCGGCGGAGCTCTTTAAAATTGTACGAGGGCTTTTACATTCTGGCCCTCGGGATATTATATCTGTAGCCCGCTGTGATGAGTTCGCGAGGCACTTCCAGGATAAGATCGCATGCATTCGCCGGGACTTAGACTCCAGTGTTATGACAGTGAGTTCCAACGAAGCATCCAGAACGCGGTCTTGTCCTTATTTATTGGATGAGTTTCAGTCTGTACAGCTTGAGGATGTTGACAAGATCCTTGGACTGGTGCGGGCGACCACATTTGTTCTGGACCCTTGCCCCACTTGGCTGGTGAAAGCTGGCAGGACCGGAACCGCCGGCTGGGCCAAGGAGATAATAAACGCCTCTTTGAGAGAGGGAGTGGTCCCTGACTGCCTAAAAGAGGCGGTAGTGAGACCGCTCCTGAAGAAATCCTCTTTGGACCCAGATAACCTGAACAACTATAGACCTGTGGCGAATGTTCCGTTCTTGGGCAAGGTACTGGAACGGGTGGTTGCCGGCCAGCTCCAGGGGCTCTTGGATGACACTGATTATCTTGATCCATTTCAATCCGGTTTTAGGCCCGGTTTTGGCACCGAAACAGCCTTGGTCGCCCTGTACGATGACCTTTGTCGGGAGAGGGACAGGGGGAGTGTGACTCTGTTGATTCTCCTTGATCTCTCAGCTGCTTTTGATACCATCGACCATGGTATCCTTCTGGGAAGACTCACGGAGTTGGGAGTTGGGGGTACTGCTTGGCAGTGGCTCCGCTCCTGCTTGGTGGGTCGACACCAGAAGGTAGTGCTTGGGGAACATTGCTCAATACCCTGGACTGTCCATTGTGGAATCCCGCAGGGATTGGTACTGTCCCCCATGCTTTTCAGCATCTACATGAAGCCGCTGGGTGCGGTCATCAGGAGTTTTGGGGTGCGTTGCCATCAGTACGCTGATGACACGCAGCTCTATTTCTCCTTTTCATCCTCCTCAGGTGAGGCTGTTAACGTGCTAAACCGTTGCCTGGCCGCGATAATGGACTGGATGGGAGCTAACAGACTGAAGCTCAATCCAGACAAGACTGAGACGCTGTTGGTGAGTGCCTTCTCTGCTCAGATGGACGATGTTCATCCTGTTCTTGATGGGGTTACACTCCCCTTGAAGGAACAGGTTCGTAGCTTGGGAGTTCTTTTTGATCCTTCCCTGTCTCTTGAGGCCCAGGTGGCCTCGGTGGCACGGAATGCTTTTTACCATCTTCGATTGGTAGCCCAGCTACGTCCCTATCTGGACAGTGACGACCTCGCTTCAGTTGTTCATGCTATGGTAACTTCTAGATTGGACTACTGCAACGCGCTCTACGTGGGGCTGTCCTTGAAGACTGTTCGGAAACGACAGCTAGTCCAGAATGCAGCGGCCAGATTGTTGACACGGACCAGAAGGTCCGCTCATATAACACCTGTTCTGGCCCGTCTGCACTGGCTTCCTATTTGTTTCCGGGCTAGATTCAAAGTGCTGGTTTTGACCTATAAAGCCCTACACGGCATGGGACCGCAATACCTGGTGGAACGCCTCTCCCAATATGAACCTACCCGTACACTACGCTCAACATCTAAGGCCCTCCTCCGAGTACCATCCCATCGAGAGACTCGGAGGGTGATGACTAGAACCAGGGCCTTTTCAGTAGTGGCCCCCGAACTGTGGAACAGTCTCTCTGATGAGGTGCGCCTGGCGCCGACGCTACTATCTTTTCGGCGCCAGGTGAAAACCTTTTTATACTCCCAGGCATTTTAAAGTGTATTTTAAACAGCATTTCCGTATTTTGGATGTTGTTTGGTTTGTTATTGTTTGTTTGTTTTGTTTTTTGATTTATTGTATTTATATATTGTTCTTGTTTTTATCTTTTTGTACACCGCCCAGAGAGCCTTCGGGCTTAGGGCGGTATATAAATTAAACTAAATAAAATAAACTAAATGAAAAGAGGAAACTTCACAAAAATGAGGGGATTGGTAAAAATAAAGCTGAAAAACAAAGTCCAGAGGGTCACACCACTCGAAAATGTTTGGAAGTTGTCTAAAAACACTATATTAGAAGCTCAACTGGAGTGCATACCGCAGATCAGAAAAGGTACCACCAGGGCCAAGAAGATGCCAGCATGGTTAATGAGTGAATTGAAGGAAGCTCTTAGAGGCAAAAAGTCTTCCTTCAGAAAATGGAAGTCTTGTCTGAATGAAGAAAATAAAAAGGAACATAAACTCTGGCAAAAGAAATGCAAGAAGACAATAAGGGATGCTAAAAAAGAATTTGAGGAGCACATTGCTAAGAACATAAAAACCAACAACAAAAAATTCTATAAATACATTCAAAGCAGGAGACCATCTAGGGAGGCGATTGGACCCTTGGATGATAAGGGAGTCAAAGGTGTACTAAAGAACAATAAGGAGATTGCAGAGAAGCTAAATGAATTCTTTGCATCTGTCTTCACAGTGGAAGATATAGGACAGAGCCCTGAACCTGAACTAAAATTTGCAGGAAGGGATTCTGAGGAACTGAGACAAATAGTGGTAACGAGAGAGGAAGTTCTAGGCCTAATGGACAATATAAAAACTGACAAATCACCGGGCCCGGATGGCATCCACCCTAGAGTTCTCAAAGAACTCAAATGTGAAATTGCTGATCTGCTAACTAAAATATGTAACTTGTCCCTCGGGTACTCCTCTGTGCCTGAAGACTGGAAAGTGGCGAATGTAACGCCAATCTTCAAAAAGGGATCCAGAGGGGATCCCGGAAATTACAGGCCAGTTAGCTTAACTTCTGTCCCTGGAAAACTGGTAGAAAGTATTATTAAAGCTAGATTAACTCAGCACATAGAAGAACAAGCCTTGCTGAAGCAGAGCCAGCATGGCTTCTGCAAGGGAAAGTCCTGTCTCAGTAACCTATTAGAATTCTTTGAGAGTGTCAACAAGCATATAGATAGGGGTGATCCAGTGGACATAGTGTACTTAGACTTTCAAAAAGCATTTGACAAGGTACCTCACCAAAGACTTCTGAGGAAGCTTAGCAGTCATGGAATAAGAGGAGAGGACTTCTTGTGGATAAGGAATTGGTTAAGAAGCAGAAAGCAGAGAGTAGGAATCAACGGACAGTTCTCCCAATGGAGGGCTGTAGAAAGTGGAGTCTCTCAAGGATCGGTATTGGGACCTGTACTTTTCAACTTGTTCATTAATGACCTAGAATTAGGAGTGAGCAGTGAAGTGGCCAAGTTTGCTGACGACACTAAATTGTTCAGGGTTGTTAAAACAAAAAGGGATTGCGAAGAGCTCCAAAAAGACCTCTCCAAACTGAGTGAATGGGCTGAAAAATGGCAAATGCAATTCAATATAAACAAGTGTAAAATTATGCAAATTGGAGCAAAAAATCTGAATTTCACATATACGCTCATGGGGTCTGAACTGGCGGTGACCGACCAGGAGAGAGACCTCGGGGTTGTAGCAGACAGCACGATGAAAATGTCGACCCAGTGTGCGGCAGCTGTGAAAAAGGCAAATTCCATACTAGGGATAATTAGGAAAGGTATTGAAAATAAAACAGCTGATATCATAATGCCGTTGTATAAATCTTTTTTTTTTCAATTAATTTTTATTCCAGTTTTCAAAACCAAAACAATACAAAAGAAAACAACACAAATCAATAACTAGTACAATACAAAAAGAAAGAAAAAAATATATATATATAAAAAAGAAAGAATATTGACTTCCGATTTGTCATAGTTCAGCTATAAATCTATAATATATAACAAACCTATCTCTTAATAGATTATAAAATCACCTTCCTCCAACGGTTATCTTAGTTGGTTTCAAATCTCATTAACATCATATCATTTTAATCTTCCACAAAAAGTCAAAGAGAAGTTTCCAATCCTTGAGATATATGTCAATCAATTTTTTTTCTAAATAAACATGCCAATTAATCCAACTCATCAAATCTACTAAGTCCAGTAATTTTAAATCGCTCTTCTGTCATTATCCATATTGGGTCCATCTTCCATCTTCCATCTTTACGCACCCAAAAATCTTGCTGTCATAGTCATATAATAAAAGTCTGATAGGAATTTCCTCCATCACAGATGTTTTCTTACCATCAAATCCAAACGTATCACTGAAGTGTTGTTGCAAAGCCGCATCTCTGTTCCTCTTTTCCACATGATACACTAGTACATCTCTTGAAGGTTTTTCCATTGACACAAAACAGGGATTAATTCTGTTAACTTTCTCCATTTCAAGTTCCATCAAATCCTTCCAGTCCAAGAATTTTCTTGAACCGATAATATCTTTATCTCCAATCTCTTCAATTCCTTCAAGGACAGCGCTGAATTCCAAACTATAATATTTGTCTCCAGGATCCATCACAGCCAGAAAATCCAAATCTTTTTTCATGTCCATAATTAAGCCAATCTCCATAGTTTGAACCTTGCCTTTAATTTCTCTTCCATCCTTTTTTTGTTTTCCAGATCTATCTTTATTCTCCTTTCTCATAGAGTCCTGAGTTTCTTTCAGCTCCTGTCCCATTTCGTGAAATTCAATTCTCCACGCTTGTCTATTATTTCTCAGTTCTTGTTTTATTGAGTTAATCCCATTCATTATTTTCTGAAACATGTCTAAAGATAAAGTCCCTTCTTGTACATCCATGATCTTCTTAATTGTCATTCTTAAAACCAAAGGAACAAAACTCCTTCAATTTTCAATGTCCCAAACAGAGAGCAGCTTATTTCTTTAACCAGTTACAAAGGAGTTAATCTTTCCAGCAAACTAACGTCACACGCTAGACAGCCCTTATCTCTTATCTGCCCAGAAGTGTAAGAACGGCTTTAGTTCACAGCGTCGAAATAGCTAGTAGCAGAGAGAATGAGCAGATTCGTCAAAAAGAAAAAAAAAGTAGATCAAGAAAAATAGTCCCAGTCTTATCTCTTTCAATCAGAAATCTCTCATCCGTTTAATCTTTAGAATGCTATTTTCCATGTCAGCTTTTTGCAATAAAAAAAAAGATACGCTATTTATATTTTCTTCCCCCTTAGTTCCGTGAATAAAAAAAGGAAAGTCTTACCTCACCTAGGTTATCTCAATCGCTGTTACTTTGACAAATCTCTTTAGCTGTATAGATAAGAAAATGATGAATGTAGACAGGAGGATGTTTGCCTGTTAATCCGTATAAAAGAACGGGTCACTTATCCAGCTGAGCTAGCATAAAAATCCTCGCTCTGTCTGAGCTGCTGGAAGACAGACAATTCTGACGAATTCCAGACTCCAACAATCAAAACAAAGCTATGTAGGAAATCTCACGTTTCTTCTTTAACCGGAAGAAATTATTCCCAGTCAGAAAAGAGCCTTCTGACTGAATTTAAACTGGAAAAGTTTCACCCAAGACGAGAGCTCGTCTCAGAGGCTGCACAGGCGTAGGGATCCTCCTGGGAAGTCCGCCGTTGTATAAATCTATGGTGCGGCCGCATTTGGAATACTGTGTACAGTTCTGGTCGCCTCATCTGAAAAAGGATATTATAGAGTTGGAAAAGGTTCAGAAGAGGGCACCCAGAATGATCAAGGGGATGGAGCAACTCCCTTATGAGGAAAGGTTGCAGCATTTGGGGCTTTTTAGTTTAGAGAAAAGGCGGGTCAGAGGAGTCATGATAGAGGTGTATAAAATTATGCATGGCATTGAGAAAGTGGATAGAAAAATGTTTTTCTCCCTCTCTCATAATACTAGAACTCGTGGACATTCAAAGAAGCTGAATGTTGGAAGATTCAGGACAGACAAAAGGAAGTACTTCTTTACTCAGCGCGTAGTTAAACTATGGAATCTGCTCCCACAAGGTGCAGTAATGGCCACCAGCTTGGATGGCTTTAAAAGAAGATTAGACAAATTCATGGAGGACAGGGCTATCAATGGCAACTAGCCGTGATGGCTGTGCTCTGCCACCCTAGTCAGAGGCAGCATGCTTCTGAAAACCAGTTGCCAGAAACCTCAGGAGGGGAGAGTGTTCTTGCATTTGGGTCCTGCTTGCGGGCTTCCCCCAGGCACCTGGTTGGCCACCGTGAGAACAGGATGCTGGACTAGATGGGCCACTGGCCTGATCCAGCAGGCTCTTCTTAAGTTCTTATGCTTCTGAAGGCTGCAGTTCTAAACACACTTACTAAGGGATTAAGCCCCATAGAACTCAACAGGACTGACCTCTAAGTAGATATAGTTTGGGTTGTGCTGTTGGTAAACCTTAACTAGGGTTCTTCTGCGAAGACATCCATATCCAAGCAGGGTTGGCAACCCCCTGCCTGGAATACCCTGCCCTTATCTTTTAACGTGGCTGTTCCAAACTTTTTTTTACAGATTTGACCCTTCAGAAAGAGGTCTTAGAAATGAGTAAGAGTAAGAAGTATCTTTTAAAATTGTTCTTTTCAATTCACTCTTGAATGAACATCGTACCTAGGGCAGATCCACACCATTCCTTTAAAGCACATTCAACACCCATTTGAAGCACATGAATCCCACCACAGAATCATGGGAACTGCAGTTGGTTAAGAGTGTTGAGAACTATAACTGTGAGGGGGAAATGACACTTCCCAGAATTCTTTAGGGGAAGTCATGCGCTTTAAATGCGAGTTGGATATGCTTTACACGTATTGTGTGAATCCACTTAATAAATTTTGCCTGCATGTAAATTGTTTTAATTAATTTTTCAAAATGGAAATGAGCTATAAACTGTAATGGGTGACCATGGGCTACTCACCATCTCTCAGCCTATCTGCCCCTCAGGATGAAAACAATGGAGAACCATGACTACCCCAAGGCATACTTAAAATGTAAAGGAAGTATTGTACAACCATAGTATGAAATCCGATACTTATAGGGACACAGCATGACAAAACTGGGCGGAAGTAACAAGTGGGGTACCACAGGGCTCAGTCCTGGACCCAGTGCTCTTCAGCATTTTTATTAACTACGTGGATGAAGAGGTACAGAGCATGCTTATCAAATTTTCAGATGATACAAAATTGGGGGGCATAGCTAATACTGTGGAAGACAGAAAGAAAATTCAAAGGGACCTTGATAGGCTGGAGCATTGGGCTGAAAACAACAGAATGAAATTCAACCGGGATAAATGCAAAGTTCTACACTTAGGAAAAAGAAACCAAATGCACAGTTATGAGATGGGGGATACTTGGCTCAGCAGTACGACATGTGAGAAGGATCTTGGAATTGTCGTTGATCACAAGCTGAATATGAGCCAACAAACAGTATGATGTGGCTGGAAAAAAGGCAAATGCTATATTAGGCTGCATTAACAGAAGTATAGTTTCCAAATCACGTGAAGTACTAGTTCCCCTCTATTCAGCACTGGTTAGGCCTCATCTTGAGTGCTGCGTCCAGTTCTGGTCTCTGCACTTCAAGAAGGATGCAGACAAACTGGAACAGGTTCAGAGGAGGGCAACGAGGATGATTAGGGGATTGGAAACAAAGCCCTATGAGAGACTGAAAGAACTGGGCATGTTTAGCCTGAAGAAGAGAAGACTTGAGGGGAGATATGATAGCACTGTTCAAGTACTTGAAAGGTTGCCACACAGAGGAGGGCCGGGATCTCTTCTCGGTTGTCCCAGGGTGCAGGACACAGAATAATAGGCTCAAGTTGCAAGAAGCCAGATTTCGACTGGACATCAGGAAAAGCTTGCTAACTGTTAGAGCCATGCGACAATGGAACTAATTACTAGAGAGGTAGTGGGCTGTCCAACACTGGAGGCATTCAAGAGGCAGCTGGACAGCCATCTGTCGGGAATGCTTTGATTTGGATTCCTGCATTGAGCAGGGGATTGGACTTGATGGCCTTATAGGCCCCTTCCAACTCTACTATTCTATGATTCTATGAAAATATTTTTATAAGCATGACTATCAACCTGTAAAGATATTTATAGTGCAATCCTATGTTTGTTTACTCAGAAGCAAGTCCCAATGTATTCAATGGGGCTTACTCAACCAGGGAAACCTGTACTCTGAAGTGATAAGGAACTTGTTCTTTTAACAAGTCTTTTAAGTTGAGAGCTTATCCCAGTCTGTGTCTGTTTTGGAATTGCTTTTTAATATGTTTTTAAACCTTTTCTTTAAAAAAAAAGTTTTTAAATATGTTTTTAAATATGCTTTGTTTTAATGTATTCTAAAGTCTGTTTTTATGATTTTTAAAGTGTTTTTAGTGCTTTTGTTTGCCGCCCTGGGCTCCTACTGGGAGGAACGGCGGGATATAAATCAAATAATAAATAAATAAAAATAAATAAACTTCATTCATTTTTTTAAAAAAACACAAGTCTGCGCTATGTTTACTCATCCCATTAATTTACAGCACAATCCTAAACATGTCTACTCAAAAGTAAGTCCTAATGGAGTTCAATGGGGTTTCCTCCAGGTACATGGGATTATTAGAATTGCTTTACTCCCAGAAAAGCAGATATTGGATTGAATACTTTTATATTTCATAGCCCAGGGTCTGACTCTTGGACAGGAAAAAAACCGTTAAGCCATATTACTTACGCAGACTGCAAAAATCTTAAAGCCACCATTTTCTTACGTTGAAATTAAGCCTAGGCATGCCTGGATCAACAAATCACAACCCTGGCTTCATTGGCTACATTCCTGAAAGGGCGGGGCTACAGTCAGAGCTTTGAAAAGTTACTTTTTAAAACTACAACTCCCATCAGCCCCAGCCAGCATGGCCACTGGATTGGGCTGATGGGAGTTGTAGCCAGAGCAAGGAATTGTTCTAAAGATCTGTAAAAAACAGTCACGTGTGTGTGTGTGACATTTTGGTGTATATCTCGGGAACCAGGCCACCTAGAAACTTTTTTTTTAAAATTGAAGCTGAGAGTCTGGAGATTAAAGGGGTGCTAGCTGGAGAGCCGGAGGGCCCCCCAAAAAACCAGAGACTGCAGCCAAAAACCGGAGATTAAACAACATGGGGGCAATTCTGGCTGGAGGTGAGAAAAGCAAGGGTGGGACCGGAGTCTCCGTCCATTTGCTGGAGACCTGGCATCGCTATGCCGGGGTCAAACTTGGGACTGTCTTCATGCAAAGCACTACCCGAGTGTTGGCCCTTAGCATGCCAGGTGCTTGCCAAGCCTGTTGGTCTCCATGTGAACTGCAAGTGTGTGCTAGAACTCATCGAAAACTCCCCTGTGCCTTTGTGGCTTGGCCTGGACAGGGGAAGAGTGGCAGTGGCAAATGCAAGAGGGAACAGCGGTTCTGACTCGGGTGATTGCTTGGCCGTTACTCTAGATTGGCGGTTGTGAGAATCCTAACTCAGGTGTTGGGACTGTTGCCAATTGGTAAAGATACTTCAGAACCAGACATTCTAGTGATACCTCTTTGGCCGTCTCTTGAGAGGGAGTTGAAAAGGAAACATTGGGTGTCAATTTTATTGTGGGTTACATCTTCTAGTATTATTGGTCGTGTTGGCAGGGGATCCTATAGTCCAAAACTACAAGTTCTTTAAAAAGAATGGATCCTTAAATTTAAAGCAGTTTTAGGCTACATACATTGAGTAATACCAGCCTATGAATGCCTGGGCAAACATGTTGGTTTTTACTTGGCTCCAAAACGAAGAAGAGTCACGCCATGCATTCCTTTGAAGTGGAGGAGGCTCCCCAAGCAAGGTGCCACCACAGAGAAGATCCTTTCCCATATTGCTGCATATTGGACATTTCCCAGCAGGGCATTGCCAAGCAAGGTCTCTTCTGAAGCTCTTGGGAGGATGATACATGGAAAGGTGCTCCTTTAGGTATTTCATTGCCAATTTGAACTGTGGCAGAAAAGTGGTGTTATGGCCCCATAGTGGGCACAATAATATGCTCCTTCTTGGATTTCCTAGTAGTTGCTATGAGTCTCAACGCTCCTAGCATTGTTTCATCCCCCACAGCTCCCCAGACAAGCAGGGAGCTGTTGGGATAAGCAGGCTTGTGTGCCTTTAATAGGGAGATGTCCCTTCTAGCCAGAATTGGGGGTCACCTCTGTGCTTGTTTACTGTGATGTAACTTCCTATTGATAGGTGTTATTTTCCCTTCTTCTCTTTCTCAAGAGATGTTGTTCTCTTATTAGCATAATTCTCCATTAAGCTACTGGAGAGAAAAGCTTCCACAGGCTTCTCTACCAGATGATCCCAATCATGGACTAAATCTGTCACCTTTTCTCTGCAAGCTAGAGCCTGTGTTTCCTGGGCATGTGAAAAGTTGTGAGTAAACGTTCTTAATGCTTTTTACCAAAGAAGACTGTCTCTGTTGTTCTTTTATTTAGCTAGTCTGTATGAGGGGAAGGTGGGCTGGTTAATTCTCATTCCGCTTTGCAAAATATATATTCTGCTAAGAAAAAGAACTACTGGACTGTGTCTATTTCACTTGGGGTAGAAGGAAAGAGGAAATGTTGATGCTCCTGCCAGTTTCCTTCTTCTCCTTGTATCCAGCTTCAGCCCTTGTGTTGTGCCAACACCGCTCTGCCCCCATGGTGGCCATTCTGGCTGCTGCCCTAAGCCTTTAATTTAAGATGTTGGCAGCATAAATGTCCACCTGGCTTTTGTGCTGGCTTTCCTCAGAGTTGAGGAGGAGGAGTGAGTCTAGACAAGGACAACATTTATAGTTCCCCCTCTTCTTAGAGAGCGAGGCTGAACATTTTGGCATCATGTGGAAAGGATTGACAGTGCACTGAGGAGGCCTGAAACTTGGCAGCAATGCTTTGTATGGAAAACCAATTGGGGACCTGTTTCCAAAGTTAAACGGGTATTATTATTATTAGGGTGTCTAATAACATTCCCTGACATAACTTCATTGTTCTGTGTTTGTGTGTGTTTTTAACTTGGTTGTAATATATTTTCTGAAAATGCCAGAACCTTCCCTGGTTCTTGTTTTTGTTCAGAAGATAACTTTTTTGTACTACAGTAGTTGACAAGAGATAAATGCAGGTCTTGCTGAGCAACGAGAGGAACAGATTCCGTGTCCAGTGAAAGGTCAGAAAAGTGGTTTGCCAAATGGGAAAGGCAGCTGGAAACAGGAAGGTAGGGAGGTTGACCACGGAAATCCACTTAATTAATTATTGGGGAAGACTCTCCCAGATGGGGCCTCTGGAAGGAGGATAATAGATCTAAACCAGCCTTCCCCACCCTGCTGCCCTTCAGATGCTTTGGATGGAAACACCCGACCGCCCCAGCAAGCACATCCAAAAGTTGGGGATGAGGGCAGTCATGGTCCAAAACATCTGGAGGGCACCAGGTTGGGGAAGGCTGATTTAAGCACCAAATGAAAGGAATCTAAACAATTTGCAGGGGGATAAAACAAAATGAATTGAACTTCATTGTGTTGCGATGGAGATCAGGTCTGTGTTGACCCCAAACCTGGCAAACTTGACTTCTGGTCCTTTGATAGCAATGCAACTGTTAATGATGACTTCATTCATGATGACTTAATTCATCCAGCAGTGTTGGATGATTATCAGTGGTAACAAGGTAAAGGTAAGGTAAAAACTTTATTGCTCAAGGCCAAAGGCCACCGCAAAGACGTACCGTCACAAAACATACACCAATACACAATACATAATACAGACCATAAAATTTTATAAAATACAATTGTGAAATTTAAAATTGCTAAAAATAAACATACCATCCAGCATGTTTCCTGGGTACCAAGTACAAGGGGCAGCTCAGAGTATATGTAGAGGGTAATTCAGATCTATTGGAGAAATTGCTTGCCCTCTTAGGGCCATAGCCCAAGTCAGTTTAAGAGACTGATAAACCTGTAGGCTGGGGCTGTTTTCGAAATTTACATCTGATTTTCGCCGCAGCAAGGGCAAACTTGGCCACTTGCTGAGTGACAAAAATATCATTACCTGCTAGTAGCATGCAGACTTGTTCCAGGGTGGACCTATTCTCAAGAAGATAACTAATAGGAGCTAGGAACTTAGACCGCGGGTCGTTGTAAAGAGAGCAGCTCAACAAATAATGATATATGTCCTCAACATCACCTGACCCACGACTTCCCAGGAGGATCGCTCCGCCTGTGCTGCCTCTGGGACGGGCTCCCGTCTTGGTGGAAACTTTTTCAGTTTTAAAACCAGTCAGAAGGGCTTTTTGACTGGGGAAAATTTCTTCCGGATAAGCAAGAAACATAGAGATTTTCCACAGAGCTTTGTTGTGTTTGCTGGAGGCTGGAATTCTGTGAAAGAAGGTCTTCCAGCAGCTCGGACGGAGCTAGAATTTCCAACCAGCTCAACTGATTATGTGAGCCGGTTTTTTTTCTTCAAAGAAAAACGGATTAACAGGCAAGCATTCTCCTGTCTTTTCTCATTATTTTGTTATCAATACAGCTAAAGAGATTTGTCAAAGAACCAGCAATTAAGAAACCCTGGGTGAGTCATACTTTCTCTTTTATTCACGGAGCTAAGGGGGAGAAAATAGAAATAATTTATATTTATTTTTATTGCAAAAAGCTGGCATGGAATTCAGCATTATAAAGATTACAAACGGCTGAGGGGTTTCTAATTTAAAGAGAATTTTTTTTATTTATTTATAA
Source organism: Rhineura floridana (assembly GCF_030035675.1). NCBI lineage: Eukaryota > Metazoa > Chordata > Lepidosauria > Squamata > Rhineuridae > Rhineura > Rhineura floridana. The sequence goes on from NC_084495.1 coordinate 1,044,181, forward strand.
GATTTTTGAGTAATATATGTCTGGGACTATTTTTCCGGTTTACTTTTTTTTTTTTGACGAATCTGCTCATTCTTCCTGTTACTAATTATTTGGATGCTGTGAATTAAAGTTGTTTTGGCACATTTGGACATACAAGAGATAAGGCAGTGCGTCTTGTCTAGAGGGTGACGTCAGCTGGCTTGAAAGATTAACTCCTTTGTAACTGGATAAAGAAATAAACTGTTCTTTGCTTGGGACATTGGAAATTGAAGGGATTGTGTTTTTTTTTGGTTTTAAGAATGACAATCAAGAAGGTGGTTGAGATCATGGATGTACAAGAAGGGACTTTCTCTTTAGATATGTTTCAGAAAATAATGAATGAGATTAAGCTAACAAAACAAGAACTCAGACATAACAGACAAGTGATGATAAGTGAATTTGGCAAAATGAGACAGGAGCTGAAAGAAATTCAGGATACTATGAGAAAGGAGAACAAAGATAAATTTGGAAAATTAAAAAAGGATGAAAGAAAAATTAAAGGGAAGGTTCAAGCCCTGGAGATTGGATTAAATATGGTCTTGGAAAAAGATTTGGATTTCCTGGCTGTGATGGATCCTGGAGACAAATATTACTGTTTGGAATTCAGCGCTGTCCCTGAAGGAATTGGTGAAGAGATTGGAGATAAAGATATCATCGGCTTGAAAAAATTCATGGACTGGAAGGATTTGATGGAACTTGAAATGGAGAAAGTCTACAGAATTAATTCCTGTTTTGTGACAATGAAAAACCCTTCAAGAGATGTGCTAGTGCATTCTGTAAAAAAGAGGAACAGAGATGCGGTTCTGCAACAATACTTCAGTGATACGTTCGGAAATGATGGCAAGAAAATATTTGTGATGAAGGAAATCCCTATCAGACTCTTATTATATGACTATGACAGCAAGATTATTGGGTGCGTAAAGATGGAAGATGGAAGATGGAATCAGCACAGATAAAGGAAGAAGAGCGATTTGAAATTACTGGATTTAATAGACTTGAAGAGTTGGATTAATTGACATGTATATCTAGAAAAAAATTGATGGACATATATCTCAAGGATTGGAAACTTCTCTTTGACTTTTTGTAGAAGAATAAAATGATATGATGTTAATGAGATTTGATACCAACTAAGATAACTGCTGGAGGAAGGTGATTTTATAATTTATCAAGAGACAGGTTTGTTATATATTATAGACCTATAGCTGAACTACGACAAATCGGAAGTCAATAGTTTTTTTCTTTTTTTTTCTTTTTATTGTATTAGTTTTAATTTGTGTTTTTCTTTTTGTATTGTCTTGATTTTGAAAATTTGAATAAAAATTAATTGAAAAAAAAAAACATCACCTGACCCACATATACAGCAACGCAGATGTATTGGAATATGTCCGTATCGCCCCTCAAGAAGCGCAGAGGGCATTGTTTGAAAGCGAACAGCCGTAAATGCAGTTCTCAGCCAAGGCGCTTCTAGAAAGGTGAAGTAAGGTTCCAGGTTAGAAGAAGTTTTGTACATAGGAAACCAATGCGAAAAGGGTGACTGGATGGAGGCATAGAGATCCCATCTTTGGCGTAGAAAAATATTCTGTCCCTCAGCAATGATGTTGCTCGTGAAGATACGTATGAGGGAGGAGATTCAATACTTATCCCATAATAATCCAGAATTGATTTGGTTCTGCTTAGCCAATTGTTCTGCCGGGGGTTTTGTAGTTGCTCAAGGAAACATTTCCTGGGCAACCTTGAGTCATCCATGGCCACTAATCTCAACCAAAAAGAGGCAAGGGCAACAAGCCCTAGCTTCTAAAGAATAAAGGCCAGTTTCTAACCTCAAATGGGGGATTGGTGTGCCTTGTGATAGTGCCAAAATCCTCCGAATGAAGGCATTTTGTACTTTCTCTAAGCAGGGTATCTTCACATGGCCCAAAATCTCGGCACCATATAGTAACATAGGGATAAGCTTCCTTTGAAACACCTCCACAGCTGATGGGACCAGACTGCCTCCCTTAAATTTAAAAAAACGTAAAAGCGATTGTATGGGGTGAGAGGCCTTTAGGTTAGTTGCTGTGGCATGTAAATTCCATGAAAGGGTAGCAGCAAAAGTGAGGCCCAAGTATCTGAAATGACGTTGTTGCTGAATAGTCCTATCATTTAGTCTCCAAATATGGTGTTTGGGTTTCCTTCCGAAAACTACAACCACCGTTTTGGAGTAGTTGATTGAAAGGTGTTCCGTCCGACAATAGGAGCCCAGCCTGGTTAAAAGTCTCCTCATGCCGACCTGCATAATGGAGATTATAGCTAGGTCATCGGCATATAGCAGAACCGAAAGCTTAGAGTCCAGTATCGAAGGTGGGAAACAGTAAGGTCCTGATAATGCATCAACAGTGTTGTTGACATATAAATTGAAAAGCAGCAGGGCCAAAAGGCATCCCTGTCGGACTCCTCTCCTTATAGGGACTGTCTCTGACAAAAAACCATTAGCACCCACTCTGACCTTGAGAGACGTATTGAAATGGAGTATTTGTAACAGACAGAGCAAACGGCGATCAATGTTTGTAATCGCCAATTTTTGCCATAGCCTCTTTCTGTCAGATCAGAGGCAGAGGAGAAATCGACAAAAGTTACAAATAATTCTCTTCTCTTATAAAAAGAGTATTTCTGGATTAGATGGGAAAGAGTAAAACAATGGTCTAAGGTTGACTTGCCCTTGACAAATCCCGCTTGCTCTTCTGCAATGACCTTATTCTCATGAGCCCATAGTTGTAATTTCCCCAACAGATATTTAGTGTATAGTTTTGCTGCAACATCAATAAGACTGAGTGGTCTGAAGTTTTTCGGATCAGACTTGGAGCCCCTGTTGTGAACTGGGATCACAATACTGTCCACCCAGCCCTTAGGTAAAGAGCCAAACTGGTTGATAAAAGTAAAGAGCTTGGCGAACACGGGGGCCCACCAGTCTGGGGTGGCTTTAAAGAATTTGCCGGGATCATATCCTGGCCCGGGACTTTCTTCGAAGGTAGAGAGTTAATCAATGGGGCCAATTCTTGTGGTTTCACAGGATCCCATTCCTTGCATGCCTGTAAGGCCATGGTGACTGTACTAAAATGGATATCAAGTGTAGGTGACTGCAAGCCCCCGGCAAAAAGATCCATAAAATGAGAACACCAGTGGGCCGGAGTAATTTGGTTATCTGTGAACAAATAATCCCCTTTAAATCCTCTCGAGATTATAGCCCCAAAACAAGCCGAGTTGTGATCGGCCAGCACAAGGGCCAAATCCATCCATTGTTGACGCTCAAATTTTGCTTTGTTTTTGCGCAGTAAGTTTTTATAGGCCCTGCGCAGAAAAATATATCGACAGAGATTTTCATTGGAATCAGCCCTTCTTAAATATCTAATAGCGCCAGCTAGAGTCTTTTTAAATTGTGCACACTGACTGTCAAACCACCCATACCGCCTCCTTGGTGGGGGGCGAGAGGTAGACAGCAGTGGCCTCAAAGCCTCAGTGAGGGACCCGTAGAGACCATGAGGATCTATAGAACCCAGCAGTTGATCTCGGCAAATAAGTAGGGCCGGAGAATAGAGAAGGGCAATCAGATCATCTTGTAACCTCCCATCCCAGCGTATCCTCCTCGACCCATGTAAGGTGAGATTTTCTGCAGGGATGCCGCTGGGAGTTAAAGGGGATATTGGGATAGCTAGGAGGGAACGAATGGGCATATGGTCGCTCTCTGGCCTAGCTAAAACAGTATAAAATCCACAAGGTGTTTCCTTAAGGCCGGTGAAAGAAACATAAAGTCGATAACGCTCAACCCTTTGGGCCCGTAGAATGTAAATGAATCCGCAAACGGATTATTCGTAGATCCATTGCAAATGGATAGGTGGTATTTGACAAGGAGAGCAAAAAGCGAACAGCCCACTGTTGTTATTACTGGGTCTCGTGATGACCTGGGGGGACAAAAGGACAGATCCTCTGGAGATAAACCCATTTTCTCCCCTATAGCCGAATTATTCACACCCAGCCTTGCATTAAAGTCCCCGGTCAAAACAATAAGGGGATCGCAGACTGCCTGAAATATGTGGCTAAGGACCAAATCCAGATCTGACCAAAATGCCATTGCCTTTTGCCTGTTCTTAGCAGGAGGGGCATAAATATTTAAAAGAAATAGTTCGACGGCCAAACAACCTGGATTACCAAAATGTTATTGGTAGCCGGGGTCGGGAATTGGGTGGCAGATAAATTTAGATCTAAAGAGATCAAAGTGGCCAAGCCCCCCTGCGGCCTTCCGCCCTTAGTCGAAGGGACCGCTGGGAGAGAAAAGGACTCGTATCCAGGTAAGGAAGAGCAGAGTGAGGAGGTGGCCCAGATTTCCTGAATACATAGTATTTGATGGTGAGCGCAAAATTCTCTAAAAGAGCTATCTGACAACTTATTAAGCCAGCCACCCAATGTTCCATGAAATGATATTAAGGGGAGGCTGGTTTAACATCGGCCGTTGAGTGGGCCATCACGAAGAAGGCAAAGTCTGCAGACCATTCCGGGAGGAAGACGGTTTTTGAGTGTCTTCAAGACAGATGAGTGTGTCATCTTTACATTCTGGTCTGTTAACATTAGAAATGGTAAATGCAGAGTAAGATATCGGTGGCATGGGGAGGCATTTCAATGGCGAAGCTAGTTCTGGCTTGTCCAGAAATCTTAAATCCGTCCAAGAGGGGTTAGTATGCGTATTCAAATACTCCCTCCTGGACATTGAAAACTTAACTTGTGGAGGCTGGTGGAGAGTTACAGTAGGAGGATTGTTAAGTGCCGTCGAGCTGCAAATGGGAGGAACCTCCCGCCCCCGTCACTACCTGAGGTTCCGAGGTCGTATGCAAGGGAACCTCCATTTGCAGCATCTTAGATTGTAGACGGTGATTAAGTGACTGTAGCCTAGAGACAATGTCCCATTGCGCAGGAGCAGGTAAAGACCCAAAATTCATAAACAGCTCCCTTCCTCTATAAAAAAGGACTTGTCTTCGGCCAACTGTCTATCCTCCTGGCCAGTAAAAGAACTGAAATGGATGGGTGACTTAGGGGGAATAAGTGGTGGAGATGGCAGTCCTGTTTCCGAAGAGCTCATTGAGGGGCTGGGAAGATATCCTGGAGAGAGTTGAAGGGAGATGGGGGAACCAGCTTGAGAACACATCAATCGAGAACTGTGAGTAACGGCGAGAGAGTCCTTAGACGGAGATGGGGTCAGTTTGAGAACCGCTTCCTCAGCAGCACAAAAGCATGAAGGGACCTTCCAGGCAGGAATAAGAGGGTACGGGGCAACGTTGTTTTGAAAATGTCTTTGAAGGTAGATACCCTTGGCGGACATTACATGCTTGTTCAAGTGTAGTAAACGAACTGCGTCCAGGTCTCTGAAAGTAAGCAAGACCCTTGGTTGCTCATAGGTGTCAATCAAATATTCAACATTACAGATGTCGGCCTCCTTTATCAGCCTCAAAGGGATCGCATGGAGGAGGGCAAGGATCGAGCGCTTCCAATAAAGTAGAGAGACTCTGATGTTAATCCTAGGACAGTTCAATAAGACAATTTTATTCCGGCTATATATTAAATTCCAGTTCTTCTTTTGACTTTGAGCAATAGCGGGAACAGGAGCCCACGGTGGATGTATCGAGGTCCTCTGGCATGATGTTGTGTGAGGCTCCTTCGATTGGCTTAAAGTTGTAGAGGGGCCTACAGGTGAAGAATCTCCCTCATGTCAGTTCAATTGAATAGAGGGGTGTCCCAGGGGCAAGGCGTCGGCTCTTTGAGGGCATCTTGATTTTAAAAGCGAGTCCAGTATTTTGAACAGTTTGGTAAAGTTCATCTTCTGAGGCTTTGGCCGTTTGTAGTTCTTAGCATTTTTAGTTTTCCTTCCTGGCGCTGTTCTCAGCTTAGGTTGACGTTTACATGGTCCCTGGGCAGCCTGATTAACTTTAGAGTGCGAAGTCAGAGGGTTGTTTCGGACATCTGTCAATGGGATATACAGTTTTTTAAATTCCTCTGTCAAAGTAGTAAGAAGGTTGTTGGCCTCCATTATGAAATTTTTAATACATGAAATTTCCCGCAAGGTTGATGACAGAACGGAGTCCAGCTGGTAGAAATTCTGGCAACAAGGCTCAATCTGAGGGCTGTCCAACAAATATTGATCAGAAGGCCTATGCAATGGCTTGGGAGGCAACAAAGGCGGGGGCCCAATGTTATTAGATGTTGGTAAAACGCTGGTTAAGGGCTCACTGGACAAAGAAAGGGCTTGAGTGGTAACAAGATTCTATAGATAATGTGGTCCAGGAATGTAAGCTCTACTTTGAGGGTGGCCAACCGAGAGGACTCCCAGCTCCCATGAGCCCCAGCCAACAGGGCCAACACTCGGGGATGGTGGGAGCTCAAGTCCAGCAACATCGGTCTCCATCCCAGCTCTGCAGGGGCAACAGAGTTGAGTTGAACGTCCTAGTGCGTTCTCTCAACTCCTGTAGCTGGTCAGTCAGTTGTCTGGTTCGTTGGTTTAGAAATAAATTGATCATTTCTTCCTGTTTGCTAGGCAATTGTAGTTTATCTCTGGATAAATAAATTGGCGAAATGTCTTTTTTAAACAGGGTGTTTGTTCGCTCAGGCTTTTTGTAGAATTAAGGATCTTATTCTAAGCGTGGGTTCAAGTGTGTGTGACTGATAAATATTTCAAAGCTTTCCCGAGAAGCTGGTGACTGTAAAGCAATTCTTCAGAAGATTGGCCTTGCCAGCAGCACATTCTGAACCCTTCTTTCAGCTGAGAGGGAGATAGTAGATACAGCTCCTTTACTTCTGTCATTCCCATGTCTGGGGGTGTGTTTCTTTTTTCTTTTTCTTGAAGTGTGGAGAAAATCCTGCTTCTCACGGTTGGGCCCAGACAGCAGCTGTTCTCATGAAAGGGCGTAGGATGCTTGTAGGGTTTAATGCTGGCGTGCAGTGCCAGAATTTGTGGCCTTCCTAGAAGCTGTTGGACTGCAACTGCCACCATCCCTGTCCACTGACTGCTCCAGCTGTTGCTGATGGGAGATGGAGCTGAGCAGCATCTGGAGGGCCACTGGTCCCCACCCCCATGATACAGGTTCTGCTGCAGTTCGTTTTGCATGCACGTCAGGCTCGAAGCCTCTTCTCCAACTGCAGCGTTGGCGTACACAAAGAACCCTGTGCTGCCTGAACAGCACACACACCCTCCTGGCTAGGATTCATGAGCATGCTGGCCTCCCAGGGTGGGAGCTCATCACTCAGTATGCTTTTTCATCCTGTTTTATAAGAACTTTTATTTTGCAAGTCCTCCTTAGTGTACAAACTGTGTTTACAAATTCTTAGTCCATTTATCTCCACAGTGAGCCTGGGAAGGAGGCAAGACTCAGATATGGTAACCCCCCCTGCCCGAAGGGCAACTCAAAGAGCTTCTTGACTGAGCAGGGAATTTTGAATTGTATATCTCCCACTGCAGACAGAAACTTTAGATAGGTGTGTTTGGTCCATTAGAGGGAACGTGCCCTTTGACAAACTGCAAGGCCACAATAAGAAGGATGCAGACAAACTGGAACCGGTTCAGAGGAGGGCAACAAGGATGATCAGGGGACTGGAAGCAAAGCCCTGTGAGGAGAGACTAAAAGAACTGGGCATGCTGAGCCTGGAGAAAAGGGAGATATGATAGCACTCTTCAAGTCCTTGAAAGGTTGCCACCCAGAGGAGGGCCAGGATCTCTCCTCGATCATCCTAGAGTGCAGGACACGGAATAATGGGTTCAAGTTGCAGGAAGCCAGATTTCGACAGAACATCAGGAAAAACCTCCTGACTATTAGAGTGGTATGACAATGGAACCAATAATCTAGAGAGGTGGTGAGCTCTCCAGCACTGGAGGCCTTCAAAAGGCAGCTGGGCAGGCACCTGTCAGGTGTGCTTTAATTTGGATTCCTGCATTGAGCAGGGGGTTAGACTAGATGACCTTATAGGCCCCTTCCAACTCTGCTATTCTGTGATTCTATGATAAGATTCCCCACTCCTGATCTAAAAGGTATCAGAACTAATCTTGCCTTTAGCTTGATTGTTTTCAAACGGTTTTGTGTGGAAACCTGTGGCTCCTTGGAAGATTATTGGTGTTTCTCCGTAGGAGGCTGGCGAGTGGTACGTGTGAAATATGCCTGTCAGAAGTACTATTTGGCCACCCCTGCTGATCTCCCCATGTATTGTTTATGGTGGTGTGCCTTCTAGAGCAGCCTTTCCCAACCTTTGGGTCCTCAGATGTTGTTGGACTACAGCTCCCGTCAGCACCAGCCAACATGGCCAACGGTGAGGAATTATGGGAACGGTAGCCCAGCAACGTATGGGGACACAAAGGTTGGGGAAGGCTGCTCTGGAGTGCAGTTTCATTTGCACACGGCAATAGCAAGTCTGAGAAGTTTCCCATGTGCCTTAAATGTGTGTCCTTGGAATCCTTAGCCATGCGCGGGGGCGTTCTGTGACAAGTATGAAGTGTTTCATGGCTGGGAAGTGAGGCCTGAAAGTGACAGTTTGAAGACCGCCCTCCTCCCTTGCAAGCAGTGGGCCCTCCATCTGCCCAGGCAAACTAACTACTTCTTCAGTCTTTCAAAATGCCATTAATGTGGGCCACTGAGATGTCCTGGTTTGCATGGTGGATGTCACTTCTGAACCATGAGATCCAAGCTTCCCATCCCTTTCCTGGGTCGATCCATCTGCTGTAGTAGCTCCTGAGAGTGATCCAAATACCTCGTGTCCAGTTTTGAGTTGGGTACTGCTAACTAACGTTGTTACGGCTTGACAGTGTTGCAACTGTACACTGCGTGGTAAGCTATTAGTAATGGTAAGCAAAGTGGGTGTGGGTGGTTTGTTTGCCGTGATCAGTGTTGCAGAACCCTTGAAGAGCTTATGTGGAACATGGTCTCATAATCGTCAGAGCAGAATGCAGGGCTGCTTTGAAAGAACTTTATGTTTGTGATGTCTAGGACAGCCATAGCTCAGTGGTGGAGCAGATGGTTTGCATGCAGAGGGTCCCAGGCTCAGTTCATTGGGTCTCCAGACAAAGCGGGACAAGCCTGCTGCCTGAAACCCTGGAGAGTCCTGCCAGCCAGTGTGGGCAATACTGAGCTAGAGGGACGAATAATCTGACTGGCAACTTACGTTCCCATGTACACATTACTCTCCTGGAGTTTTTATTCCTGTAAAAACCAAAGACTGAGCCCTTGTGACTCGGTGACAAAGCAAAGTCTCTTCAGGATGCCCCCCCTGGAAACGGGCTGCCCTGAGGGGGGAATGTAGCAGATGCAGGGCTACTACGCCTACGCCCTAGTGGTGGGTGTGTCTCCCAGCCCAGCTGCCTGTCAAGCTTGTGGGACTTCCTTGAGGGTGACAAGGGGGCCTTCCTAGTGCGTAACACAACACACAAGTTGCTGTTTCTCGTGAGCTGATGGGATTCTAATGTCTTTGCGGACTCTGGCTGCCTGCCACTCGGTCAAGACAGTGGACATAGGAAGCGGCCTGATCCTGGGCCAGGCCGTTGGCCATCTAGCTCAGCACTGGCCACGCTGGCCACAGAGGCTCCTCAGGGTTTCAGGCAGGACTTACTCCCACCTGAGGAAGGGCGCAGCTCGGTGACAGCGCCTGCTCAACCTGCAGAGGGCCCCGAGTTCAGTGCCGGCGTCTCCAGGTGGGGCTGGGAACGTCCCCTCGGAACCCCTGGAGAGTCACTGCAAGTTGGTGTGGACAATAATCTGGATCTGGGAAGGCACCTTCTCCCCGGGTTGCTGCTTGGGTTGAACTTTGGGGTTCTGCATGTGAAGGAGGCTGGGAAGCGGAACTCAGTTGTGAAAAGGAGACCTGGAGAGAAACCAAACTGGACAGATGTGCCCGTCCCTGTTGAGGGGAAGCTGCTGTAGTACCTCTCCCTGCGCCCTTGGGGGCCGAGCCAGGAGCCATTTGGGGGCTGGCCCTGGAGGGTTTCCCAGAGTGTCCCGGGACACAAGAGAGGTGGCAGTCTCTGGGGGGAAGGTGCCCCCCAAGCGGCTTGTGCTTCAGAGAAGCCTTTGGTGGTGGGAGGTCCTGCCTACTTTCTCCATTGCCATCAGATGCTTGAAGGGCTTCCTGGCAAAGGAAGCACCATAATTTGTCAGTCTGCTTCTCTTTGCGAGCATTTTGAGTGCTGCAGGGCCTCCTCCATGCTAGTTATTTGGGAAAGGGGTCGATGTGGGGGAAGAGGACAGTTGGGCCAGCCTCCCCTGGTCCTCAGAAGGCAGGGGGGAAATGTTCCAGGGTGGAGTGGAGGGATGTCTGCTGAAGTTGCCGTTTCCCAGAGCCATTTGCTTAATCAGATGAACGGCCTGCTGGGAAACCCCAAGCGGCTAGACAGATGGAGTCTGGTGCTGTCCCTTTTCCTTTTCCACAGGTACTGCCAGCAACTCTATTCTCTCCTCACCTTGCCTCCAGCCCCCCACAACTATCTGAGTACAGATGGAAAGCAGGCAGGGCTTGTGCAAGTGTGTGTGTAAAATGTCCACATGTGCCTGGAACAATCCAACTGTGCAGAAACAAAGTGGGAACAACATGTGGTCGGAATATGTCCCCCCTCCCCTCAATCTGGTGAGTGAAAAGGTTTTCCAAGCCAGTGATGTCGTGCTGGAGTAAAGCACAAGTTTGTAAGTGAGTCTCTGTGATCACGGAAGACCAAATGGCCTTTTCTGTCTCCCCTTCCTTGTGTTTGGAGAAGTTTCTTTTTTAATTTTTTTTTTTTACATTCCCAGTTCATGCCAAGACAAATCCAGCTGGGCTAAGTGTTGGTCTGCTGCAAGTGTAATCCAAGACAGTGATAGCCTCTGTTGTGTTGGTTCACTGAATGTTTGTGGCCTTCACATTGAGTTGCTGCTGGAGCCGCCTCGGAGAGCTGCCTTCTCATGAGGGCTCCGGTGCATGGGGTGCTTTTGCTCCTGGTCTGCTCTGCCAGGAACTGGGACCTGCATGGTGCTGAGCAAGGAAGGCCGTGGAGTTGGCTGAATACTTTTGCCTTCTCGGTGGCTGCCCCTAGGGTTTGGAATTCCCTTCCTAGGGAGGTAAGAATGACCCCTCCTTGCAGTCCTTCCACCGACAAGCAAAGACATTCTTATTCCAACAAGCCTTTGGAATTGAAGGCTAAGGATAGGGCGTGAAGGGTGCTGCGTTGCTAATGTCTATTATATCATTTTTAAACTAGTTTGAACTCTTTTAGCTATATGTGTGTATGGTTTTAATACTGGAAATAGTTTAATCTTATTTTAATGTAGATTTTGTATGTTGTTTTTAATTATATGTATTTTTTATCTGGAAGCCGCCGTGAGTTCCAGTTTTGGAAAAAGGGCGGGGTATAAATAAAGACAATAAGAATAGTATATAGCAGGGCTGGGTCACTAGCCCTTTGAACTGGGTTCACCAGTCACAAAATTGACTGCCATGGGGATGTGGCATAACAAAAAATGGCTGCCATGGGAGGAGTTAACAAAAGTAGAGACTATTCATGGTGCAGCTTTTCCCATACAGTAGGGCCCCACTCATACGGCAGCTTCCGTTCCACGCCCCCCGCTGAAAAGCAAAAACCACCAGCAAGTTGGTCCCTACTCTGCTGTAGCGCGTGACCTTCCCGCCCTACAGCTGATCGTGTGATCAGCTGTAGTGTGGGGAGCTCCAGCCACCACGCTCCAGATGACAGGGATCAGCTGGAGCGTGCGAGCTCCCTGCGCTCCAGCTGATCAGCTGTAGCACGGGGGGGCTCGCGTGCTCCAGCTGATCCCTGTCAGCTGGAGCGTGGGATCAGCTGGAGCTTGGGAAGCTTGCACGCTCCAGCTGATAGCTGTCAGCTGGAGTGCGGTGGCTGGAGCTTCCTGTGCTACAGCTGATCGCCCCGCTGGTGCTGCTGTATTAGAGGAAAGCCGAAAAGCGGGGCACCGACAAGTTTGGCCCTACTGTAGTTGTATTTCCCTACTAAAAAGATTGGACCTGCTGAATCTAACAGACAGCGATTCAAAGGCACAAGAACTGTGTTTTTCCTCAGTGCCAGCCCTAAACCAGAGCCTAGGCTGCCATCCTGTACTAATTTACCTGGAAGCAAGCCACATTAAGCACAAAGAGACTTACTTCTGGGTAGACCTGTTTACCATTTTACTGTAAGCTAACAAATACAGTGAATTCTTAATGGGCCCCTGATCTTTCGCAGGAGATATGCCTAAGCATCTTTGCAAAGTTTTCACATTTGCCTTTTTAGGGGAGGGTGGATTCTTTAACATTCACCCACACTTACTGTGTAGCAGAAAATTGCAGAAAATAATTTCTACTTGATTTCAGGTGAACCCATCAGAGGAAAGATGCATCTTGGTTGCTAGGGGGAAAGGAAGGGCAAACTATGGCGATTCCAAGGACAAGAATAGTCAGAAGCAGGAAAAGTGCACCAAAGGGAAAACAGCAACTCTTTAGGACCTCAGGGGTTCGCATTTCCTGGTGTTCAAACAACTCACTTATCTATCACAGCTCTGATGTCGCTCATTGGCTAATAGCACTGACAGGTGGCAGCAGCCGGGCTGGTTTATTTCACAAAAGAGTGAAATGAGGGTTTGCTCTATTACTTTCTTTCTAGGAGGGTTAGAGACTTGCCTTTTGTTAAAATTGAAAGGTCATATGCCGGGATCCCTGCTGGGGATGCCTCTGAAGGCCTTCACAGGTGCTCTGGTACCAGCTCCTGTAGCAGGAGGGAGTCGAGCCATTGGGGTTCAGCTCCTGGTGGCCAATGTTTTAGTTTTAGTTCAGTTTGGGAAGGGGGAGGAGTTTGTTTGGCCTGCTTTTTGCAGTGGATCCACCTTGTCCGATGCTCTTGAGCTTGCTTGCAGATTGGAACACAATTCTTAGACAGATTGTACACCTCTGCAGATTTTGCGGTGCAGTTTTTGTGAGGGAAGTGCACACACATTTTAACATACATTTTGTATGTGAAAAGTGTGTACGTAATGCATACAATTTTTCAGTATGGATGTTTTGTGCATTCTTTCAAAAACTCTGCATGAAAGAGAATGAACAAACCTGTGAAGTGGCACCAGAAAGACTAGAATTGGACTGAAGTACTGGCTCATCCCACACCTCACCCAGCTTCAGTGACTTTAAATGGACTTGAGATACTTTTTTGTGGTCACAGTGCAAGTTCTAGAAACATACCATACTAAGTATTTTAACTTGAGAAAAATATTAGATTTTTAAGAATGCTTTTTAAATGCATGAATATACCACATCCTCCATGACTTGGGTCAGTCATTTTTTTTTCAGTTGAGGAAACAGAATGAGAATTTCAGTCCCAAGATATTCTTTCTTCTTTGACTTGCAAAATGGAAACAGGAAGTGCAATTTTAGCTCATTTCTACTATGTATTTCTTTCTCTCCCCAGCAAACAATTTTATTTATTTGTTATTTATTTATTTATTAGATTTATATCCTGCCGTTCCTCCCAGTAGCAAGTAACCAACCAACAATCCTTTAAAGCGCAGCCTCCTTGCTGCCCCTGTGTTTGGGGCTGTGTGTGTTGCTTTGCTAAACCAAGAAACCCTCAACGGTTTCCTTTCTTTCTACAGAGTTTTGTTCATTTTAGTTGTCCTTCAGTACCTTTACCAACTCTGGAGCATCGCCCCATCTTTGAAAAAACATGGCAGTACTCAGAATTATAATACATTTAAAGTACTGTGGCTACAGTAAGGAAGAATGTTTTTCCTTCCTCTTGCCCATATAATGTTAAGCCAAACCTAGGCTTAGTGTGAATGTGTTCCAAGGGAGAAGATTGCAGCCGCTGGGCCCCTCCCTGGCCCTCTTAGCTCAGCAGCTGCATCGTGCTATGCCAAGGTTTGGTTCAGCATGACGTTGTGGTTAAGGAGGAGAGCGCCTAACCATGAGTTGCACTCATGGTTGTTCTTGGCTAACGGTCATGGTTAAGGAAGAGTGCTTTACTCTGAGTCTGGGTTGGATGACACGTTAAGCCAAACCTTGGCAGTTGGATGAAAAGTGGATGAGAGTTGGCCAGTTGCATACCGGTAAGTTGGGATCGGTTTCAGCTTCTCCCTTCTGAGGATGTGGACAAGGTGCTTTCGACTGTGAAGCCTACCACTTGCCTAACTGATCCTTGCCCATCGTGGCTCCTTGTGAGCTGCAGAGAGAAAATGGGCATGGGGATTAAAGCGGTGGTAAACGCATCCTTGCAAGAGGATGTGATGCCATTAGCTTTCAAGGAGGCAATTGTAAAGCCCATCCTAAAGAAGCCCTCCTTGGATCCCCAAGTTTTTAATAACTTTCGCCCAATTTCGAACCTACCATTCTTGGGCAAGGTCATTGAGCGAGTGGTGGCCAACCAGTTGACAGCACACTTGGATGAAATGGATTACTTGGATCCATACCAGTCAGGTTTCAGGACTGGTCACGGAACTGAAACAGCCTTGGTCGCTCTGGTAGATGATATGAGGAGGGCATTAGATAGGGGAGAATTCACCTTTCTTGTCCTCCTCGATCTCTCAGCGGCTTTTGATACTGTCGACCACAGTATCCTTTTACATCGCCTGGAGGGATTGGGAATTGGAGGCACTGTATTACGGTGGTTCCGTTCCTTTCTCTCCGATAGGTACCAACAGGTAGCACTGGGGGAGGAGGTTTCAGACCCTTGGCATCTCAGTTGTGGTGTGCCACAGGGCTCTATCCTCTCTCCCATGCTATTTAATATTTACATGAAGCCGCTGGGGACAATCATTAGGAGATTTGGGCTGCAGTGTCACCAATATGCGGATGACACTCAGCTCTATCCTAATCAAAATATACCAAATACTAGCTCAAATGAAGGAGCTGAGAAAGCAAAAGCTCTAGTTCCTTTAAAACGCTCTACGAGAGCAAACATTGACAAACCGCCTGAAAAATTTACTATGAGAGTAATTACCAGCCCAAATATGCATAAACAAATTAAAATAAATCCAGAAACACTATATTTAACATATGTTCAGCCGAAATTTAATTAAATAAAGTTTTAAAATATACTAAGATATTATAAAATATACTAAAATATAAACTAAATCTGTATAATATAATATATTAAAATATATTACCTTTATATTATAGAAATATATTATTATCATTGTTATAATAAATTACAAACATGATAAAAAAAGGGAAAAATGTTGACCCATTAGGCCTAGTTGTTTTCCATCAAGTCTAAAAGTCTGAAAAGTTACAAGCAGTGTCTTATCTGCTGTGCCTGGCCTGAGAGTGAGAGCAGACATTCAAGGTCAGACAGTAGTTGTCATGGTAACGGGAGATAACAGCTGGGAAAGTTGTGACAGCCTGCTATTAGTTCTTCCTTCTTCTGTGTCTTGTCTCTGAACTGAGAGCTTCTCTCCTTAAAGGGGGGGGGGAAACTCTACATGTAATCTACTTCCAAAGCTTTAAGCCATAATGTCTAATAAAAACTCTTAACCTAATCAAATACCTCTGAGGAGTTTCTTGCTCAACTTAACTCCAGCGTAACGTATACTGTTCACGCAACAACGCTCGCACATCAACAAGTATCCTTTTACATCGCCTGGAGGGATTGGGAATTGGAGGCACTGTATTACAGTGGTTCCGTTCCTTTCTCTCCGATAGGTACCAACAGGTAGCACTGGGGGAGGAGGTTTCAGACCCTTGGCATCTCAGTTGTGGTGTGCCACAGGGCTCTATCCTCTCTCCCATGCTATTTAATATTTACATGAAGCCGCTGGGGACAATCATTAGGAGGTTTGGGCTGCAGTGTCACCAATATGCAGATGACACTCAGCTCTACCTCTCGTTTAAATCTTCACCAGAGTCGGCTGTGGAGACCTTGTCCAAGTGCCTGGAATCCGTGAGTGGATGGATGGGAAGGAACAAGCTGAAGCTGAACCCTGATAAGACCAAGGTGCTGCTTGTGGGGGACAAAAGAAGGCTGGGAGAAGTTGACTTGAAGTTCAATGGGGTGAGTTTACCCCTGAAGGACCAGGTCCGCAGCCTTGGGGTTGTACTTGATTCCAGGATGTCCATGGAGGCTCAAATTTCAGCAGTGAGCCGGGCAGCCTGGTATCAACTACACCTCATACGAAGACTGCAACCCTACCTTCCTGTTCATCAGCTCCCACTGGTAGTACACGCCCTGGTCACCTCTCGATTGGATTACTGTAATGTGCTCTATGTGGGGTTACCCTTGAAAACGGTCTAGAAATGACAATTTATACAAAACGCGGCGGCTCGACTACTTACGAATAGTCGCCGCCGGGATCACATCACACCAGTGTTGTTCAATCTACACTGGCTTCCAGTTGCTTTCCGGGCCCGATTCAAGGTGTTGGTATTAACCTTTAAATCCCTATACGGTCTTGGCCCAGTTTATCTAAAGGAGCGCCTTCAACGCCACCAATTATGCCGCCCGACACGATCAGCCACTCAGGGCCTTCTCTCAATCCCGCCGACAAAAACAGCTAGATTGGCGGGAACTAGAGAGAGGGCATTCTCAGTGGCGGCCCCCACTTTATGGAACTCCCTCCCACAAGACCTACGGCATGCCTCTTCCCTAAATGTATTTCGTAAAGCCATAAAGATCTGGCTCTTTCAACAGGCCTTTGGGATTTCCGGGGAGGGTTAACCGTTATGACTGAAATGCCTCTAACGCTGTATTAATATTGTTCTCGCTGCTGTATTGTTTTTATATTGCATTATTGTACTTTATTGTATTCTGTTTTAATTGTTACATGTACGTCGCCTAGAGTGGCCAATGGCCAGATAGGCGACACATAAATTAAATTTTATTATTTTATTATTATTATTATTATGAAGAGAGCCAGATGTTGGGTTGTACTGGGAACTCTGTGGGAGGGGGAAAAGGGGTGGTGGTGGAGAAGAGGGAGGGCAGTCTTGTGCCAGATGAGTCTGAGGATCAACCCTGTGTGTGACAGCTGTGAAAAATGTAAATTCCATGCTAGGGATCATTGGGAATGGAATTGGAAATAAAACTCCCAATATCAAAATGCTGTTGCACAAATCTATGGTGCCACCACATTTGGAGTACTATGTACAGTTCTGGCCATCTCCCCTCAAAAAGGATGTTGTGGAGCTGGAAAAGGGTAACCAAAATGATCAACGGAATAGAATGACTCCTCTGCGGAAAAAGGTTGCATATTTTGGTATGTTTTTTGAGTTTGGAGAAAAGGTGGGTTAGAGGAGACATTGATCACGGTTGTGCATAACATAGATAGAGCGGATAGAGAAGTTTTTCTTGCTGATAACACTAGAACTCATGATCATCCAGTGAAGCTGAATGCTGGAAGATCCAGGGAAGACAAAAGAATGGACTTCTTCACACAGTGCATAGTTAAAGTGGGACTTGCTCTCACAAGGAGCAGTGATGGCTGCCAATCTGGATGGCTTTAAAAGAGGATCAGGCAAATCATGGAGGATAAGGCTGCGTTCTGCCTCCACGGTCAGAGTCAGTATCCCTTCTGAATGCCATTTTCTGGAAATGGCAGGAGGGGAGAGTGCTGTTGCGCTCAGGTCCTGCTTGCGAGTTTCCCACAGACATGTGGCTGGCCAGTATGAGAATGGGATGCTGGACTAGAGGGACCACTGGCCTGATCCAGCAGGCTCTCCTGATGTTCTTAGAAAAAGGTCTTTCACACGACCATAACACAGGCACCATATGAACCTCCCTCGGGCAGGCCTTCACAGTTGGAATGCCCCTGCCGAAAGGCCTTTTCTCTGGCAAGCTGCCCACTGTACTGGTCAACACTAATTTTATTGCCAATGATGTTTGATCAATTTTAGGGTAACTTTGTATCGCTGATTCCGAATATGGCATCAGTTTTGCTAGATTGGCTCTAATTTTTGAGATAATGGATGCCCCCATTGAAAAACATATCAGATTCAAAAAATTTAATGGTCAGGCATAGCCTACCCACAAATGACATGGAAACTGTCTCAAATCATACAAAAGTAAACACATGAGATACCTAATGGCATTGTATTCAGTACAATAACATTAAAACAAAGTAAGCTGATTCAGATAATCACAATTAATGCATAGAAAAACGCTGTGTGTACGATTTTCTTTTTTGTGGGGCATCAGGACAATCACATTGGAGGCTGCAGCAGTAGTCTGCCATCATGTGTCTGTCCCATCTGCCTTGATACCTTTCCTCCATCACCTTTATATCCTGATGGAACCTCTCCCCTTGTTCTTCACTAAAATCACCAAGATTATCCGTCTAAGTGGCTATGGAGATAGTTTACCTTTATGCTCATATTAGTACCCAAATGTTTAAAGTTAGCGAGCATGTTTTGCACAGGGATGAGACTGTGCTGGGACCATCAAGGGGCAAGCATTTCCACCTGTCTTGCCCCACCCCTCTGCCTGGGCCTTATCAGGAGGAGCTGCAGGCTGAGTCGTGCTGCTGCAGGGATGAGACTGTGCTGGGACCTCAAGGGGCAAGCATTTCCACCTGTCTTGCCCCACCCCTCTGCCTGGGCCTTATCAGGAGGAGCTGCAGGCTGAGTCATGTTGCTGCAGGGATGAGACTGTGCTGGGACCATCAAGGGGCAAGCATTTCCACCTGCCTTGCCCCCCACCCCTGCTCTTAGTGACATTTTTCTGGGGACTGCCCTTTACCAGGAAGATGAATGCTTTTGGTTTGCTGTTCCTGTTTTTTTAGAGATGTTAGGACTTCGTTAGTTTGATTTTTTTTTTTTGTAAATTGTATTGTTTTTATTTGTATTTTGTATTTGTATTTTTTTGTGTGTGTAAGCCGCCTTGGGGGCCTATTTGGCCGAAAGGCGGCCTAGAAATAAAACATTACATTACACCAATTCTTCATAATTGTTTGCTTTGTGGTTACCCAAGAAGTTCTTGACAACTGAGACAACTGCACCAGCAGAAGCTTCAACATCATTCATAAATTTAGTGAAATTCAAATCATTGATGAGTTTACGAATTTTAGGACCATCAAAGATCCCTGCTTTTAGTTTTTCCATAGTCAGTCCAAGGAACGATCTATAAAATGTATTTGAAGCAATCACCATCTTTGTCCAAGGCCTTAACATTGAATTAAATTGCTTCATCAGTCCAAGCTTGATATGGAGTGGTGGGAGAATGATTTTTTTCTCTGTCAACCAATGGCTTGTTAATGATGGTCGCTGCACCTACAGTCATGTGTTCCCTTGAAGGCCATGTCACTTTTTCCCAATGATCTCGCTTTGCCCTACTATCCCACAAGCAGATGAAACAAGGGTACTTCGTGTATCCACTTTGCTGCCCAAGCAAGAAGTTCACTGTCTTTAGATCAACTCAAATAGACCTCTGGTGTTCATGATAGCAGAGCTTCTGCAAGACCATTTTGATATTTTCATATTCTTCTTTAAGTTTTGTTGAGTGAGCAATTGGAAGAGATGCATAGCGGTTACCATTGTGCAATAAAACACATTTCAAGCTTCTGGTGGAGCTGTCTATAAAAAGCCGCCAATCTTCTGGTCGATATTCCGGTAGTCCCATTTGGAGAAGAAGTCCAGGAATGTTATTGCAGTATACAAGTTCTTCATCTTGGCTGAAGTATGGAAGAAGTCCCTCCTCTCTTGTCCGATAAGCTGTTATGTTTATTTATTTATTTATTTAATTAATTTCTATACCGCCCAAAGCCAAAAGGCTCTCTGGGCGGTGTACATAAGACTAAAACAGCAACATAAAATACAAAAACATAGAAATAAATAGCAAACTCAACAGAACAAATAATTAAATAGCATTAAAATACAATAAAATACAATTAAAGTGTAGTTAAAACAAGCAAAGACTCACATACATACACACACCAATCTCATTCACACCACACAGCGTACATCCGGCGACAATGTCCCACGCCGAAGACTCTCCTCGCGCAGATGAAATAGGCTGGGACCTGGTCCTGTAGGGCGTGGCAGCTGTTAATAGCTTCCGGCTGTAGACAGTGCTTTTCCATTAGCCTGGATGCTAAAAGTTCAGATGCTTGCTTTGACAGACTGAGGTCTCGTATCAGATCATTGAGTTCCTTTTGGGAGAACTGCTCAGGTGTTGAAAAGCTTTCTTCATATCCACTTCCAGGGCTACCACCTGTGCTACACTCCACGTCCAGCATTTCTTCAACATCTGACAATGGAAGGTCAGGCAGTGAGGTAAACACTGGTATGGGAACGTCTTCGCCGTGTGGTACAGGTCGCCTTGCTGAGTCCAAATCAGGATACTCCCACTTACGTTTCTTGTAGCGATTGAAGCTTTTCACATTCACAACACAAAAATAACAATCGTGATGGTTTTGCGGCTCTCTCCACACCATAGGCACACCAAAGTTTAAACGTTTCCTTTCTCCATTTTTCCACTGTCGTAGGCACTCTACACAGGTTTTGCAAACCTTATGGGGAACCTAAGACTTATCTTAATCTCCAAGCTTAACTCCAAAATAAGCAAGATATGCTTGTTTTACAAAGTCAGTAATGTTTTTTCTTGTTTAAGCAGCCTCTTCATGACAAACTCATATTCCTCTTAAAAAAAAAAAAAAATCAATATGATATGATATGCGATGGATAAACTTGCAAAACAATGTTCAAGAGTAAAAAGACAGACCAAACCCTGCTGCATATGTCAGCAGCTACAGGTTGTATTGGGGTACAATCGTCATTTGAGGGGTATCCATTATCTCAAAAACTAGAGCCAATTCAGCAAAACTAATGTCATTTTTGGATTTAGCACCCCCAAAATACCCTAAAGTCATTCAAACATCCATGGTAACTAAAAAAAATTTTTTTTTGGTTGGGCTATGAGGGGGCACACCCCTTTTGTTCCTTAAGGGAGACCCACCCTGACTCTCAGTTTAGCTTCTGTGCCCGACATTTGATCCCAGACTGTTAAATGGCCATAAAGACAGGGAGACAAAATTACACTGGACTGATCTGGATTATAATTGGTTACTGATTCATAGGGTCGCCATAAGTTGTAATCGACTTGAAGGCACATAACAACAACAACAAAAACCCATTTGTCTTTTGGGAAGAATCCTTCCTGTCTGGAAATACGTCTTTCAGAACAAGCTGTTATTTTCAATTTCTGGAAAACTTTGGATCCTAATCTACTTGTTTTATTTTTTAATGTCTTTGCTGTGGAGCCAGGGGAAATTTCTTAGATCATTCGCCATGTTCGTAAAAAGGATCCAAATGAAAATTGGTGCATTCTGTGATAGGGGCCCTAGACTGGCTCATTACAGCTCTTTGTTCTTTAATGAGAGACCAAAGAACATATTATTATTTTATTATTATTATTATTTCGATTATATACCGCCCTTAGCAAAAATAGCTCTCAGGGCGGTGAACAAACAAAGTAAAATACAATATATCATAATAAGCTGCTCTTCCTAGGGATACACTTCATAAAACTGACTTGGCAAGCAAATAATTGTGGAGATTTGGCTCCTCAGAGTTGTGCTGTATAATGCTTCTGAGTCTGAATTCATATATCACCCGAGGAGAGTGGTTGTCACATCCCTTTGGCTGGACATCATGCCATGCTGCTCGCATGGGACGTTGCGACACCAGCACTGCTGCTGCTGGCCCTGACAATGGCAACTTTCCATGCAATTATGTGGTTTCCATCATTATCGCAGCAGCACAGAAGTGGCTGCATGACTGCCAATGTATGAGTCAGTCTTCCCTCGTCCTCATTTGCAGCATTGGTTTGTAAGAAGGCCAAGTGCAATATCTACCAGTAGCGTGGCTGGAGCACATGTCCAGAGCAACATGGCTTCCCAATGTGTGTGGCGCACGGTCCCACACTGCCTCTGTTGCAGCATGTTGTGGTTGGATTTTATAGGCTATGCTGCCATATTGTGCCTGCACTTCAGGTTACCTTGTGAGGTTTGTCTTGCTGCTTTGGGCCAGGGTCACTGGCCATAATGTCCTTTTTTTAGAAAAGAGGAGACAAAAATTGTGTGGCTTGTGTGAACTGGATGCAGTGATTTATACCAGAAGTGTTTGTGTTTCTCTTTCTCTTTCTCACCATGGAGTTGATGAGGGGGGCAGATGTGAAAAGTAAAATGAAACCCTATCACAGTTAATGCCAGCCTGTGTGAGTTTGATTACTGGGCACTTCCATAGTGAGGGGCAAACACTTCTCCAGCTCAGTGGTTGTAAATTTGCCCCCCTGCAGAACATGGACCCTCATTTATCGTAACCCTTATCTGAGCATATGAACCTGAACACTGCATAACATGTTAAGCAGCTGGCCATCAGCGTGAAGATTTATGTATAGAAAAAGAAAAGGGGCATGAGGGCAAAGGGAGAGGGGAACGAGGGACTGCCCTGCTTTATTGTATTGCATAATGCTAGAACTCTAACAAAAGAAAAGAAAATCCCATCACAAATGCACACGTTGAGGGCGGATTTCACATTATTCTGGGTGTGTGCAATCCTGTTTGATTAACCCCCCTCCCCCAGAGCTTGGAAAAGTTACTTTTTTGAACTACAACTCCCATCAGCCCCAGCCAGCATGGCCACTGGATTGGGCTGATGGGAGTTGTAGTTCAAAAAAGTAACTTTTCCAAGCTCTGCGCCCCCCCTCCAACTTAGTTTGGGTTGACTTGAATTGGTTATGTAAACATTTCCACAGTCTCAAATTCCAGAATGCACAAAATGAAGACAGAATCCATCCATCGGCAAATGGCTCTTTGGCATCCTGGTGCTTGCAGTTACAAGTGAATAAAATTCACAAACAGTTGTCATGTGCAGATTGATGGGCCTGCCAAGTTTGAGTCCCCCCCACCAGCAAGATGCTATTTAGCCCCTCCCACTACCATGCCACTTTTGTTCTCCCCCCCCCCCTTTGCTCTTCTTTTTATACATCGTTGGGTGGAGGGAGGAGAGGGAGAGAACGAAGTATCTTTTTCTTTTCTGACTGGAGAAAGAAAACAAAGACTGACAATTGTACCTTTTTGCCCCATGTTAAGTGTGGAGCAAAGTTATTTCCCTCCCCTTCACCCCCCCCCCACCCCCCGTAATCCAATGCAATATCTCGTACAAAGGCCTGTGGCTACATGGATTATCCCTGGTGGTCAATAACTGGTGCACATGCGCCCTGAATGAAATTTAATTTTGGAGACAGAACTTTATCTGCAGCTGGTTCTGCAATTATGATTTGAGTTGTTCAAATTGGGGGGGGGGATGAGGCACTCATACAAGGCAGTCATCTCCAGGTGAGGTACTCAGAAGCAAGGCTGGAAAAGCCTCTCGCTGCACCTGAGACCTTGACACATTTGCTCAGTTGGAGTGGATGATTCTGGGCTGGATCATTACCAGACAGCCCCATGTTATGGTCATTTGAATATTCAGCAAAGAACCATTTTTCATCAAGAAAGATGGAAAGCCTCCAAGGTGACCCCTGTGAGGCAGCGGACACAGGTATTTTTCTAGCCTTAACATTAAAGCTTATGAGTTCTCTGATGTGTTACGTGAACACATGTGTTAGCTTCCTACTTCAGGGGGAGGTGTGAGATCCAAAAAGCGCTGCGCTCTCTTTCAAGGGTGAAATTCCTACAGATTTAGCTGCTATTCTTGCACACTGACTTCTGCAACCTTTTAATCTTTTCTAGATTATTCATTGGCTGTACAGAAGTTCTCTCAGACTCTTCAGTCATTTCAGTTTGACTTTATTGGAGACACTTTGACAGATGATGAGATTAATATTGGTAAGTGCTTTCTCTCTCTCTGTATACGTGTGTGTGTTTGTTGCTGCTTGCAAATGTTGACCCCCTCCCCCTACCAATTATGAAGTTTTTTTGGAAGTCCCTTACTAAGGGCCTGCATGGCTGATTTTCCTTTAAATTAAAACTAGCTGCCTTAAGCGTACTTTAAACAAAACATGTTTAATGTAACAGGGTTGGCCCTTTCTTAATGGTACCTGATTTCCTTTGTTCCAGAGATTACCTTAGATGCTAATATTGGATATAGAATCTGACCCCCCTCATTGAATTCCACTGCTTTGTAATGTGAGCAGACCATGTGTAGTGCTGCAAGGATCCCCCCCCCTATTTTTCAGGATGAGCTGCAATTCTTCCACCATTGCAGGGCTTGCACATGTAAACCACTTGGGTAGTCCATTTATTTCCAAGAGTATTTTGACTGGAGCGCTGTCTGAACAGGCACTCTAGTATCGCATTCTGCTTGTTGAGTTGATTCCCATTTTGAAAAGTGATCCCATTAGTACTGATAGGTAAAGAAGAGGAATCTGCCCCAGGTGTTGCATTGGTAAAGTTACATGCATAGCCAGTTGATTCTGAATTGCCTTTTCACAAAGGTACCAGATGAGTAAGAATGCAAGAAGAGTCCTCCTGGGTCCAATATTCTGTTTCCCAGATACCTTTGGGGAAGTTGAGAAGCAGGGAGTGTGGGCAGCCGCCGCCGTCTTTTGCTGCTTCACAGCAGCTGGTATCCAGTGACATACTGTATCTGGACCTGGACGTTCCCTGTGACCATCCTGACTAGCAGTTGTTGACAGACTTGAATTCTCTTTTAATAGCCATCTAAGCTAGTACGCATCAGCACATACTGTAGTGGTGAATTCTGCAAATTAAGCATTGTAGGAGGCATTGTCTTGACATCTTCTCTCCCCACAGCACTTTTATAGCTTTTTTGTGTGTATGAGTGTCCTAGAACATGTGTCACGCTGGCGTGGCTTGCAGAAGGTGGATAGGTGGACAGGCACTCCTGAAAAGTCATGATTATTCCCCTGTTTTATGTTTGCTTCAACCTTGTGATGTATGACAGACTGAGGAGATAAGTCATGGTCAAGGCCTCCTACCTGTCTCTTTATTTAGAGACAGTGTGGTGTAGTGGTTAGAGGATTGGACTAGGACTCGGGAGAGCAGGGTTCAAATCTTCACTCACCCATGAAGCTTGCTGGATGACCTTGGGCCAGCCATTGTCTCTCAGCATAGCCTACCTCACACGGCTGTTGAGAGGATAAAACGGGGAGGGGGAAAACCATGCTTTTATGCCACGGAAGGTGAGATATAAATGTAATAATAATAAATTGTTGAGGTGGAAGGCAGCAGGGCGCTCAGATGCTTCTGTTTATTGCTGTAGCACAGAAGTCCCCCCCCCCCGGACCACTTGAAAATTCCTCGGGGTCTTGGTGGACCACTTAATTATTTTTTCTGCCTCTTGTAGCAACTGTGCTGTGTGTGATTTCTAATTTTTTATTGCTTGCTGGTTATCTATTGTATTTTATTGTATTACAGTTTGAATTCCATAGATATTTCTGTACGTAATATATTCTAACGTAAGATTAGACATAGTTAGATACAATAATATCTAAAATAAGAAATAAATGAAGCAATAAAATACAATTAAAAATCAGTATGAACATTGCCATGGATGTGCCCTCTCCTGTCTTCAACCACAAATCCACAGACATGCCATGGACCACCTAAACCTCATTGTCTACTGGTGGCCCACAGACCACAGTTGGGGGGTCTGTCATTCCTGATTTTGTTAAGTTTCTCTATTTTCCAGGAGTTAAGTTCACCGCATTCCTGTTTCAGTTTGCAAAAATGTATTGAAGCTGCCATGAAATCTGTACATGCTTTGGTGTACATTTCTCCTAACATGCACATTTTTGTCTGCCACTTTTCTCAGTCTATGCAGCTCTGTATCGAGCATTTGTGTATGTTATTTTTACTAATATGTGCACTCAGCCCTGATATATGCATTATTGAATACATTTTTGGGGGTGAATTCTCAAAAGCAGTTTGCATAGTAGAAGGTGACTTACAAACGCATCTGAATAAAGTTGTTTGCATTCTCAGCTGGGACAGGCATCTATCCTAGAACAAAAGGAGATTCCCTCAACCTCTACCTGATCACTGGTTCACAATGGACTCTGTGGTCGCAAATGCCCCCTTTTTAGGGAAGGTTATTGAGAGGGTTGTGGCGCAGCAACTGCAAGTACTCTTGGATGAAACAGATTATCTTGACCCATCCCAGTCTGGGACTAGGCCTGGTTATGGGACTGAATCAGCCTTGGTCACTCTGATGAATGCCCTTTATCAGGAGAAGGATAGTGGGAGTGCAACCCTGTTATTCTTACTTGATCTCTCAGCGGCTTTTGATACCATTGACCATGGTATCCTTCTGGGCCAACTTGGTGAGATGGGTATTGGAAGCACTGTTTTACAGTGGTTCCGATCCTATCTCCAAGGTCGCTCTCAGAGAATAGCATTGGGTGACTGTCTTTCGGCTCCCTGGCAGTTATGCTGTGGGGTGTTGCAGTGTACCATCTTGTCCCCCATGCTGTTTAACATCTATATGAAGCCCTTGGGAGCAGTCATCAGGAGATTTGGGGCAAGGTGTTAGCAGTATGCTGACGATACCAAGCTCTATTTCTCCATAACATCTGAATCGGGAGAGGCTGTGCAAGCCTGGGCCGCTGCCTGGACTCAGTGGTGGGCTGGATGAGGGCCAATAAACTGAGCCTGAATCCTAGCAAGATGGAGGCACTGTGGGTTGGTGGTTCCTGAGTTTGGATAATTGGTCAGTTGCCTGCTTTGGATGGGGTCGTACTCCCTCTAAAAGAGCAGGTCCATAGTCTGGGGGTGCTCCTGGATCCATCTTTGTTGCTAGAGGCCCAGGTGACCTCCGTGGCTAGGAGTGCCTTTTACCAGCTTCGGCCAGTACGACAGCTGTGACTGTTTCTGGACCATGATGGCCTGACCACTGTTGTCCATGTACTAGTAACCTCCAGCTTGGACTACTGTAGTGCATTCTATGTGGGGCTGCCCTTGAGTTTGGTCCAGAAGCTGCAGCTGGTGCAAAATGTGGTAGATCAGCTGTTCACTTGAGCAGGATATCACCAACATGCTGAAAGAATTGCACTGGCTGCCCATTTGCTACTGGGCCAAGTTCAAGGTTCTAGTCTTGGTGTACAAAGCCCTATACTGCTTGGAACCAGGATACCTGAAAGACTGTCTTATCCCTTATATACCCAGTTGATCACTGCGCTCTGCAGGTGAGGGCCGCCTGCAGATGCCATCTTATCAGGAGGTCCATTCTGCACAATTTAGGAAATGGACCTTTAGTGTGGTGGCACCTACCCTGGGGAATTCCCTCCCCTTAAATATCCGACAGGCGCCATCTCTGTTATATTTTCGGCCTTTACTGAAGACGTCCCTCATTCAACAAGCCTTTTAAGTAGATACCTTACTCCAGTCTGCTTCTGTGTTGGAATTGGTTTTTAAGATGCTGTTAAAGATTTATTTATTTATTTATTGGTTTTTAAAAAGGTTTTTAAGGCATTTTGTTTTAATGTTTTAAAATCATTTGTTTTTAAGATGTTTTTAAATGCTTTTAGTGTTTTTGTTTGCTGCCCCTGGGGTCCTTCTGAGAGGAAGGGTGGGATATAAATTTAATAAATAAATAAATAAAGTGGTCTGAATCAACTGGTGGTCTCACTTGATAGAAGGCAGCAACTTGCGTTTAAAGTGGGCTGGTTCACATGACCCAGTAAGCCCAACCTATTGCTTAGAGACACCCATGCTCTTATGTTCTTGACTGCAGCTTGTGGTTAGTGGTTTAGATGGCATGCAAAGTCAAACAGGAGTGAAAAGGACCAGGAAGACTAAAGCAGTGGCCTGCTTCTCTCCCGGAGCCTTAGGGTGGTCTCGCTAAGACAGGGTAGCATGGTGCAGTATTCATCACTGATCCTTGCCAAAATCCTAGTTGGAGACAGTGGACAATTGGCAATAAAATATCTTGCTTAAGACTATCTACTGGGCTTCATTGTGAATGTTGCCCTATGTTCTGCCCTGTAGAGTCGGTTTGTTTCTTTCTCTTCGGGGGATGGTCCATTTGTGGGGCAGATGGGGTGTTTTTGCCCAGACCTGAAAGGCCCACTGACCAACTGGCTTCTGGCTAGTCAACTCATTGCCAGTTTTATAAGCCTGTGTTAACCCAAGCCACAGTCTGCTCAGACCACTGATCAGACCACTGTCAAAATTCCGTTAACAAACCCTCTGCCTAAGATGATTCCTGTCAACTGTGTGTCTGCTGACAAAGGATGACAGCCTTTGCCAGCCAGGCATTTTCCAGATGTTTTGGGTTACAACTTTCTTTAGCTGCAGCCAGCATGGTTGTGCAGACTGGGGCTGATGGGACTTGTAGTCCGAAAGATCTGGAGGGTGCCAGGCTGGTGAAGACCACCTTGGAAGAATCCTTAAAAAAAAAAAAAACCCACTAAGTGTTCAACACACTCCACATACATTCTTACAACAGCTCTGTACAGGCAAGTATTAGCTGAGACAGAGAGGCAGTGACTTGTCTGAAGGCCATCTGCTGTGTTTGGTTGAGGTGGCTTTTCAACCGGAGACTTTGTGACCCACAGCAAAATCTCTTAACCACTATGTTACAGAGTGAACATGGCTGAGAGATCATTCGCACTATGTGAAGCTCTGGTTTTGCAACTTATAATGTACAGTTTTTCCTGGGTTGAAATGTTCCGCTTACCTGGTGCTTGTGCCAGACTAGGAAAATTAACAGCAGCCTGATTAGTGATAAATTAACCTGCACAGATGCCTCATGTAGTAAATGTGGTCTGGTGGGCAATGATTTGGATTTGATCAACCTGGGATTCAACACTCCTTAGAATCATAGAATTGTAGAGTTGGAAGGGGCCGATAAGACTATCCAGTCCAACCCCCTGCTCAATGCAGGAATCCAAATGAAAGCATACCCGACAGGTGGCTGTCCAGTTCCCTCTTGAATGCCTCCAGTGTTGGAGAGCCTACCACCTCTCCAGGTCATTGGTTCCATGGTTGTACAGTTAGGAAATTTCCTGATACTTAGTTGAAATCTGGCATCCTGTACCTTGAGCCCATTATTCCATGTCCTGCACTCAGGGATGATGGAGAAGAGATTGTGGCCCTCCTCTGTGTGCCACCCTTTTAAGGACTTGAGGAGTGCTATCATATCTTCCCTCAGTCTTATGTTCTCCAGGCTAAACATGCCCAGTTCTTTCAGTCTTTCCTCAGAGGGCTTTGTTTCTAATACCCTGATCATCCTTGTTGCCCTCCTCTGAACCCGTTCCAGTTTGTCTGCATCCTTCTTAAAGTGCGGTGTCCACAACTGGATGCAGTACTCAAGATGAGGCCTAACCAGTGCTGAATAGAGGGGAACTAATTCTTCACTGTTGGCTCATATTCAGCTTGTGATCAACAATAATCCCAAGAACCTTTGCACATGTAGTATTGCTGAGCCAAGTATCCCCAGTCTTATAACTGTGCATTTGTTTTCTTTTTCCTAGGTGTAGAGCTTTGCACTTAACCCTGTTAAATTTCATTCTGTTGTTTTCAGCCCAATACTTGAGCCTATGAAGATCCCTTTGAATTTTGTTTCTGTCCTCCAAGGTATCCCAATTTTGTATCATCTGCAAATTTGATAAGCATTCCCTGCACCTACTCATCCAAATCATTAATAAAAATGTTGAAGAGCATTGGGCCCAGGACCGAGCCCTGCGGTACCCCACTTGTTACCTCCCCCCAGTTTGAGAAGGAACCATTGATAAGCACTCTTTTGAGTAAAATTCTGTAGCCAACTGTGGATCCACCTGAGAATTGTTCCATCCAGCCCACATTTAGCTAGTTTACTAATCAGAATATCACAGAGCACTTTGCCAAAAGCTTTGCTGAAGTCAAGATATATTATGTCCACCGCATTCCCACAGTCTACTAGAGAGGTTACCCAATCAAAAAATGATAAGATTAGTCTGGCAGGATTTGTTCTTGTTATATCCATGTTGGCATCTAGTAATCACAGCATTGTTTTCAAGGAGTTTACAGATTGACCACTTTATAATCTGCTCCAGAATTTTTTCCAGGGGTCGATGCCAGGCTGACTGGTCTGTAGTTCCCAGGTTCCTCCTTTTTGCCCTTTTTGAAGGGAGGGATAACATTAGCCCTCCTCTGGTCATCTGACACTTCACCCATCCTCCACGATTTTGCAAAGATAATAGACAGTGATTGTGAGAGTGCTTCAACCAGTTCCTTCAGTACTCTAGGATGCAGTTCATCGGGCCCTGCGGATTTGAACTAATTCAAAGTGATTAGGCATTCCTTTACCATTTGTCAATCAACCTCAAACTGCAATCCTGCCCCTTCAACTTCACATTTCCCAGGAGGGTCATAGACCCCCTTTTGGGAGAAGACTGAGCCAAAGTAGGAACTGAGCACTTCTGTCTTTCCTTTGTCATCTGTTATCATTTTGCCATCCTCACAGAGTAGCTGTACCACCATTTCTTTTCTGTCTTTTACTACAGATGTACCTGAAGTAAGCTTTTTTGTTGCTTTTAGCATCTCTCTCTCGCCTCAGTTTATTCTCAGCTTTAGTCTTCCTGATGCCTTCTCTGTAATTCCATGCTACCTATCTGTACTCTTCCTTTGTGGTCTGGCTTTCCTTCCACTTCCTGTACATGTCCTTTTTTTTTTCCAGGCCATCTCTTAAGCTTTCTGTGGAGCCACATTGGTTTCTTCTGCTATCTTCCACCTTTTTTCCTTCTTGGAATTGTTTGCCATTGTGCCTTTAGAATTTCCTTTTTTAGAAACTCCCACCCATCTTGGACTCCTTTTCTCATTAGGGTCACTTGCCACGAAACTTTACTTACCATTGTTCTGAGTTTATTATAATCGGCTTTCCTGAACGGTACAAGTATGGCTACTCTCAGCTTTTGCTTCCTTTAAAATCAAGTATAGCATAGTCACTTTCCCCCAGAGTTCCCATAATTGCCACTTCATCCACCAAGTCATCTCTGCTAGTTAGAATCAAGTCCAGGATAGCTGATCCTCTAGTTTCTTCTCCACTTTCTGTAGGAAAAGTTATCTCCAATGTAAGTCAGGAATTTCTTGGAGTGACTCCCAACAGATATCAGGGTAATTGAAGTCCCTCGTTACTACTACATCATGCCTCCTTGAAACATTGGCAATTTGCTATGCAGAAGTTTCATCCTCGTCTTCTCCTTGATTGGGTAGTCATTCGTAGACTCCAACCACCATGTTCCTTTTATTCCTTGTCTCATTAATTTTAATCCAGGTACTTTCGGTGGAGCTACCAAGCTCACACTCTAATTCTGTGCAGGGATATATCTTTTTAACATATAGTGTGACTCCGCCTCCCTTTCTATTCCTTCTGTTCTTTTTGAACAAGTTATATCCTTCAAACACTGTGTTCCACTCATGGGAGTCATCCCACCAAGTGTCAGTTATACCTATCAAGTTGTATTTATTCTCCTGTATTAAGAGTTCCCGTTCATCCTCTTTTTCCCATACTCTGAGTATTACTATCCAGACATCTAAGATCATGTGATTCTCAGCCTGGTTTCTTTTCTACACTTTTATGAAGAGTATTACTGGGCCCAATTAGAGCCGTTCCCTCAGTTCCTCTTACGGTGCACAAGCCTTTGTTAGTCATTACCGCCAAGTTTACATCTCTCACCCCTTTCAGATTTACTGAGTGCAGTAGCTAGTTCTAAATCTTGTTTTTTCAGCCTCGCCAGTCTCTCTTTTTCCTTTCTCTCATTTCCCCTCTATGCCAATCCAATCATATCTCCTTCAGTAAGATAAGCACTGAAATTAGCAAAATTCAGTTTAAAGGAATCCGAAGACTCCAGTTTGTTGATCTCCTTTTTCCAGGTGGGAGAGGACAAGATTTGGTAGGTGTTCCAGTTTTAGGATGTAAAGCAGGAAGAACAGCTTTGTCTTTGGATGGAGATTCCTCAAACCCATTTTTAGTTATTACCACATTGTTGACAGAGCCTGTTGTCGATGAATTGCAGGGTTGCATCATAATAATAGGTCCCATTTGTAGTGGTGTCAATCCTAAGTAACTGTTTTTCATTCTGTTCTCTTCTTTGCAGCTGAATCCTTTAAGGAGTTTTCAGAGCTTCTCCAAGAGGTGGAACTTGAGAGATCAATGATGGTAAGTGAGGGCACCTCTCATCTCTCCATTGGAATAGTTCTGTTCAGGACTGTAGTTGAAGTAAATTGGCTGTGTTAATATGTGATGCTAAACTGTGGAGCCATACCTATTTATAGCATTTATACCTCACCCTTTAGCCAAAAAGGCTCTTAGAGTGGTGGCTTGTCAGTTCTAAGGGGTCTCCTGCCCCCAGGCTCACAATCTAAACAGGCATAGCACACAAGGAAAAAGGAGTGAGAGGGAAGAGGGGAAAGCAAGCGCAAAGTCTTTGAGTTGCAGTCGATGTCACTGGTGGTTATGGCCCTCTTGCCCTTGCTAAAGAGCAGCCCCTCCCCTAAAGAATTCCTCC
Source organism: Rhineura floridana (assembly GCF_030035675.1). Classification (NCBI taxonomy): domain Eukaryota; kingdom Metazoa; phylum Chordata; class Lepidosauria; order Squamata; family Rhineuridae; genus Rhineura; species Rhineura floridana. Next base: position 1,076,609 of record NC_084495.1, read on the forward strand.
CCCCACAGATCAGAGCTGGTGACCGCATCCAGGCCAGATGGACAGGGCAGCTTCTGCCACATCATTCCTTCCTCAGACAGCTGACTTGATGGCAGTTAGACTCCTCCTCACAGGTGTGGGCTTAATGGAGTTGCCCTCCTCCCTTGTCAGTGTTGGTGGCTGTGGCGGTTCTGGCTGCTTCATCCTTCCCAGAAGCACTCTTCTCTCCCACTCCCAATCAGATCTGAAAAATCTGCTAAATTGGCTGCGTTAACATGTAATGCTAAACTATGGTGGCTGAGATTTAATGCTAAAACATGGAGCAAGATTGGCTAAACTGTGGCCCTCTAGATGTTGCCAGACTACAGTAGCTCCCATAATCTCTGATCATTGGCCATGCTGGCTGGGGCTGATGGGAGTTGGAGTCAAGCAATAGATGGAGGGCCATGGGTCCCCTCTCCCTGGTTAGGGCTACCTGCATAAGCCTCCTTGTGGCCATGTGCTTCTCTGCTGCCCCCTCTGGCATGGCTGCAAGGAGGAGACTGGAAGCTTTTGCATCCATTTTGCAAGGTCTGGGTACCTGGATTTCAACATCTCAAAACTGTTTGCAGGAAACTTTGCTGAAAGCACTTTCCCCACAACATGCGGTGCTGCTGACTTGGATGCCTGACTTCTAGATGCAGGCTAACGTTTAAGAACATAAGAAGAGCCTGCTGGATCAGGCCAGTGGCCCATCTAGTCCAGCATCCTGTTCTCACAGTGGCCAACCAGGTGCCTGGGGGAAGCCCGCGAGCAGGACCCGAGTGCAAGAACACTCTCCCCTCCTAAGGCTTCCGGCAACTGGTTTTCAAAAGCATGCTACCTCTGACTAGGGTGGCAGAGCACAGCCATCATGGCTAGTAGCCATTGATAGCCCTGTCCTCCATGAATTTGTCTAATCTTCTTTTAAAGCCATCCAAGCTGGTGGCCATTACTGCGTCTTGTGGGAGCAAATTCCATAGTTTAACTATGCGCTGAGTAAAGAAGTACTTCCTTTTGTCTGTCCTGAATCTTCCAACATTCAGCTTCATTGCACGTCCACGAGTTCTAGTATTCTGAGAGAGGGAGAAAAAGTTTTCTCTATCCACTTTCTCAATGCCATGCATCATTTTATACACTTCTATCATGTCTCCTCTGACCTGCCTTTTCTCTAAACTAAAAAGAAGTTTTAAGGGAGTTGCTCCATCCCCTTGATCATTCTGGGTGCCCTCTTCTGAACCTTTTCCAACTCTATGATATCCTTTTTGAGATGAGGCAACCAGAACTGTACACAGTATTCCAAATGCGGCCGCACCATAGATTTATACAACGGCATTATGATATCGGCTGTTTTATTTTCAATACCTTTCCTAATTATCCCTAGCATGGAATTTGCCTTTTTCACAGCTGCCACACACTGGGTCGACATTTTCATCATGCTGTCTGCTACAACCCCGAGGTCTCCCTCCTGGTCGGTCACCGCCAGTTCAGACCCCATGAGTGTATATGTGAAATTAAGATTTTTTGCTCCAATATGCATAATTTTACACTTGTTTATATTGAATTGCATTTGCCATTTTCCCGCCCATTCACTCAGTTTGGAGAGGTCTTTTTGGAGCTCTTCACAATCCCTTTTTGTTTTAACAACCCTGAACAATTTAGTGTCGTCAGCAAACTTGGCCACTTCACTGCTCACTCCTAATTCTAGGTCATCAATGAACAAGTTGAAAAGTACAGGTCCCAATACCGATCCTTGAGGGACTCCACTTTCTACAGCCCTCCATTGGGAGAACTGTCCGTTTATTCCTAATCTCTGCTTTCTGCTTCTTAACCAATTCCTTATCCACAAGAGGACTTCTCCTCTTATTCCATGACTGCTAAGCTTCCTCAGAAGTCTTTGGTGAGGTACCTTGTCAAATGCTTTTTGAAAGTCTAAGTACACTATGTTCACTGGATCACCTCTATCTATATGCTTGTTGACACTCCCAAAGAATTCTAATAGGTTACTGAGACAGGACTTTCCCTTGCAGAAGCCATGCTGGCTCTGCTTCAGCAAGGCTTGTTCTTCTATGTGCTTAGTTAATCTAGCTTTAATAATACTTTCTACCATTTTTCCAGGGACAGAAGTTAAGCTAACTGGCCTTAGACCCATTCCTTGAGTTCTTCTGACATCCCAGAAGTCCATTGACAGTTGATTTGTTCGGAATTAAACTGGAGCATAGCTGAAGACCTTGTAGGATTCTTGGATGAAACAGATTATCTGGATCCATTTCAGTCTGGTTTCAGGCCCGGTTATGGGATCGAGACAGCTTTGGTCACCTTGGTGGATGACCTACGCAGAGAACTGGACAGGGGGAGTGTGTCCCTGTTGGTTCTGCTGGACCTGTCAGCAGCTTTTGATACCATCGACCATGGTATTCTTCTGGGCCGCCTTGCTGGGATGGGACTTGGGGGCACTGTTTTGCAGTGGCTCTGTTCCTTGCTGGAGGGACGAACCCAGAAAGTGGTGCTGGGGGATTCCTGTTTGACCCCTTGGCCGTTGGCCTGTGGGGTCCCTCAGGGCTCAGTTTTGTCCCCTATGCTATTTAACATCTACATGAAACCGCTGGGAGAGGTTGTCCGGGGGTTTGGGGTTCGGTGCCATCAGCATCCTTTCCACCTAATTCCAAGGAAGCTGTCTTGTTTTTAAACCGGTGTCTGTCATCAGTGGTGGACTGGATGAGGGTGAACAAATTGAAGCTTAATCCAGACAAGACAGAGGTGCTCCTGGTCAGTCGTAAGGCGAATCAGGGAATAGGGATTCAGCCTGTGCTAGATGGGGTTATACTCCCCCTGAAGACACAGGTTCGCAGTTTGGGTGTACTCCTGGACTCAGCGTTAAATTTGGAGGCCCAGGTTTCTGCGGTGGCCAGGAGTGCTTTTGCAGTTAAGATCATTGTGCCAGCTGCACCCGTTCCTTGAGCTGTCTGATCTGGCCACGGTGACACATGCCTTAGTTACATCCCGTTTAGATTACTGTAACACGCTCTACGTGGGGCTGCCTCTGAAGACAGTTGGTAGAACATGCTGGGGCTGGTTACAGGGACCATACTTTGTTGTTATGTGCCCCCAAGTCAACTACAACTTATGGCGACCCTATGAATCAGCAACCTCCAAGAACATCTGTCATGAACCACCCTGTTCATATCTTGTAAGTTCAGGTCTGTGGCTTCCTTGATGGAATCAATCCATCTCTTGTTTGGCCTTCCTCTTTTTCTATTTCCTTCTGTTTTTCCAAGCATTATTATCTTTTCTAATGAATCATGTCTTCTCATTATGTGTCCAAAGTATGATAACCTCACTTTCATCATTTTAGCTTCTAGAGATAGTTCTGATTTAATTTGTTCTAACACCCAATTATTTGTCTTTTTTGCAGTCCATGGTATACGCAAAGCTCTTCTCCAACACCACATTTCAAATGCGTTGATTTTTCTTATCAGCTTTTTTCACTGTCCAACTTTCACATCCATACATAGAGATCGGGAATACCATGGTCTGAATGATCCTGACTTTAGTGTTCAGTGATACATCTCTGCCTTTGAGGACCTTTTCTAGTTCTCTCGCAGCTGCCCTCCCCAGTCCTAGTCTTCTTCTGATTTCTTGACTATTGTCTCCATTTTGGTTTATGATTGTGCCAAGATATTGATAATCCTTGACAAGTTCAATTTCCTCATTGTCAACTGTAAAGTTGCATAAATCTTCTGTTGCCATTACTTTAGTCTTTTTGATGTTCAGCTGTAGTCCTGCTTTTGTGCTTTCCTCTTTAACTGTCAGCTCTACACTGCGTGAGCAGTGCCGGTGGGGGGCTGGAAATTCCTGGGTTGTTGGCAGGGAAGCAAAGTCCTTAGCCGGCAGTCTGGTCATAAATCTGCCAGGTCTAGGAGGAGGGGAGCTGATAAGGGCCAGGCTTGTCCGAAGCGTACTTGCCGAGTCAGGAGTCCAGAAGTGAGGTCAGTAGAGGTCCGGGATCAAGTGCCAAGGGGTCAGTCCGAAAGAGGGTGCCAGGAAACTAGGAACACACAAGCCACGCCTGACGTTGCAGTCAGCAACAAGCTGCAGCCAAGGTGTGCCTTATAAAGAGCAGGATGGACAGCAGGTGTGAGCCCTCAGCGTTTGGGCCTTAAGGAGACAGGCCTGCCTCTCTTCTGCCTGACCTTCTGCTGTCTACGTTCTGCAGGTGAGGGGGGAGTATCCTGTTCACTGTCTGTGTCTGGCTGCAGGGCCTCTGCTGTCCCTGGGGTGCTCTGCAGCTGAGGGTCAGAAGGAGCTGGATTCTCAGGAGGCTCCTCCATGTCTCCTGCTGCTCCTGGGTCTGCTGCTGTTACTCCCGAGTCATCCTCATCTGAGGAGTCCTCTGACGGGGCCATGACATTAACTTTCATCAGCATTCGTTTCAAATCATTACTGGTTTCTGCTAGCAGTATGGTATCGTCTGTATGTCTTAAATTATTGATATTTCTCCCTCCAATTTTCACACCTTCTTCATCTTGGTCCAATCCTGCTTTCTGCATGATATGTTCTGCGTATAGATTAAATAAATAGGGTGATAAAATACACCCGTCTTACACCCTTTCCGATGGGGAACAAATCAGTTTCTCCATATTCTGTCCTTACAGTAGCCTCTTGTGCACAGTATAGGTTGCGCATCAGGACAATCAGATGCTGTGGCACCCCCATTTCTTTTAAAGCATTCCATAATTTTTCATGATCTGCACAGTCAAAGGCTTTGCTGTAATCTATAAAGCACAGGGTGATTTTCTTCTGCAATTCCTTGGTCCGTTCCATTATCCAACGTATGTTTGTGATATGATCGCTGGGGCCTCTTCCCTTTCTAAATCCAGCTTGGACATCTGGCATTTCTCGCTCCATATATGGCAAGAGCCTTTGTTGTAGAATCTTGAGCATTACTTTACTTGCATGGGATATTAAGGCAATAGTTCAATAATTACTGCATTCCGATCCCCTTTCTTTGGAATTGGGTTGTATATGGAACGCTTCCAGTCTATGGGCCATTGTTTAGTTTTCCATATTTCTTGACAGATTTTAGTCAAAATTTGAACTGATTCAGTCTCAGTAGCTTGTAGCAACTCTATTGGTATGCCATCTATTCCTGGTGATTTGTTTCTTCCAAGAATTTTAAGAGCAGCTTTCACCTCACATTCTAAAATTTCTGGTTCTTCATCATATGGTTCCTCCGTGAATGAATCTGCCATCCTGGCATCTCTTTTATAGAGTTCTTCAGTGTATTGCTTTCATCTTTTATTTCATCTCGGTCAGTCAGTGTGTTCCCCTGTTGATTATTCAACATCCCTACTCTTGGTTTAAATTTCCCTTTCATTTCTCTAATCTTTTGGAATAGGGCTCTTGTTCTACCCTTTTTGTTGTCCTCTTCTATTTCTATACAGTGACTATTGTAATAGTTCTCTTTGTCCCTACGTACTAGTCGCTGTATTGTTGCATTTAGGGTTCTGACTGTGTTTCTGTCTCCTTTTGCTTTTGCTGTTCTTCTCTCTTTAACCATTTTAAGAGTTTCTTCAGTCATCCATTGGGGTCTTTCTCTCTTTTTAACTAGACGTATTGTCTTTTTGTATTCTTCTCTGATAATGTCTCTGACTTCATTCCATAGTTCTTCTGGTTCTCTGTCAACTAAGTTTAAAGCCTCAAACTGGTTCCTTTTTTGATCTTTATATGCTTCTGGGATGTTATTTAAATTGTATTTTGGCGTTATGATTGCTTTGTTGGTTTTCTTTAGCTTTACTCTGATTTTCGATACAACCAGTTCATGATCTGTACCGCAGTCTGCTCCTGGTCTTGTTTTTGCAGAAAGTATGGAACTTCTCCACCTTCTGCTACCAATTATATAATCAATTTGATTCCTATATTGACCATTTGGTGATGTCCACGTGTATAGTCGTCTTTTCGGTTGTTCAAAAAATGTGTTCGCAAGAAACAAATTATTGGCTTCACAGAATTCAGTAAGTCTTTCTCCTGCTTCATTTCTGTCTCCTAGGCCCCATTTCCCCACAATTCCTAGTTCTTCTCTGTTCCCTACTTTTGCATTCCAATCCTCCATGATTATCAGCACATCTTGTTTTGGTGTGTGAACAATATCTTCCTGTATTTCTGCATAATATCTCTCCAATTCCTCTTCTTCTGCGTTTGCTGTCAGAGCATAGACTTGGATGATGGTTATGTTGATAGGTTTCCCATTTAATCTCATTGATATCACTCTCTCAGACCTTGCGTTGTAGCTCCTAATTGCTGTTGCTACATAACTTCTCACTATTAAAGGAACGCCATTTCTTCTTAATTTCTCATTTCCTGCATAAAATATTTGGTAGTTGCCTGATTGGAAATGTCCCATTCCTGTCCATTTTAGTTCGCTCACACCAAGTATTGTAATGTTGATGTGTTCTATTTCTTGCTTGACGATTTCTAACTTTCCCTGGTTCATGCTTCTTACATTCCATGTTCCTATTGTGTGCGTCTGTGCGCATCAGCCTCTGGGCTTCCTTTTGGCTTTGACCCAGCTGTGTCATTAGTCACAGCGCTACTCGTCCTTTGTTCTTCCCCAGTAGCTCAGTGAGTGCCTTCTGACCTGGGGGGTCTCATCTTCCAGCACTATCTCGTGTTGCATTTTGGATACTCTGTTCATAGGGTTTTTGTGGTAAGAGATATTCAGGGGTGGTTTACCATTGCCTTCCTTTGAGTTTGGATGCATCTTAGTCTGGTGTCTCAGCTTGACCATTCCGCCTGGGGTGCCCCTGCTAGGAGTCTAGCCTCTTGGTCTAGACTCCTGACGGCATTGCTCTCAGCTTCTTCAACACACTCAAACCCCATCACCACGTTAAGGTGTGCATCCGAAGAGGAGGAGGGACCATACTACCCCCCTGTTAAAAAAGCTCCACTGGTTGCCAGTCTGTTTCCGGACACAATTCAAAGTGCTGGTGCTGACCTATAAAGCCCTATACGGCTTAGGTCCAGGCTATTTATCAGACCGTATCTCCCTGTATGAGCCTGCCCGGGCCCTGAGATCCTCAGGAGAGGCCCTTCGCTCAATACCCACATCTTCTCAAGTACGACTAGTGGGGACGCATGAGAGGGCCTTCTCGGTGGCTGCCCCTAGGCTTTGGAATTCCCTTCCTAGGGAGGTAAGAATGACCCCCTCTTTGCAGTCCTTCCGCCGACAAGCAAAGACCTTCCTATTCCAACAAGCCTTTGGAATTGAAGGCTAAGGATAGGGCATGAAGGGTGCTGCATTGCTAATGTCTATTATATCATTTTTAAACTAGTTTGAACTCTTTTAGCTATATGTGTGTATGGTTTTAATATTGGAAATAGTTTAATCTTATTTTAATGTAGATTTTGTATGTTGTTTTTAATTATATGCATTTTTATCTGGAAGCCGCCGTGAGTTCCAGTTTTGGAAAAATGGCGGGGTAAAGACAACAACAACAACAACAATAATAGTTCAAATTTGAAATAACTTATGCAGATTTTACTGGTAAATTCTTGTATTACAGCTGAAATATGCATTATTATTATTTGCCTGCAGGTGCAAAACGCTAGTGATTTGTTGATCAAACCACTGGAAAACTTCCGCAAGGAGCAAATTGGATTCACCAAAGTAAGTTTACTTTTTTCTTTTTCAGTTTGTCCTTGTATATGTATCTGTTTATTTATTTTAACAGTTTATAGGCTGCTTAATTAAAAAAGAGAACCAAGTAGTTTCTGTAAAGCAGTGTAAAATATTTATTGTAAAATTCAGTTAAAATCAATAGAATTTAAAAATAAGTATACACAATAAAATTGCATGTTTGCGTAATTTGTCAAAACAAAACATTTTCAGCAGTTCATCGAGGGCACCTGTCTGATGTTCATAGGGGGTCATAGATAGGTGGTACTGGTAGTTTTTAGTAAACCTAACACTCTGCTGATAGCTATTTCCAACATGTCTACCGCATTTGTTCAAAAAGGCTTCCCAGGTATTAAAAACAGGAACTCTTTTAAAGTGCAGTCGTAACCTCCCTGTGACTTCAGATCTGCAGGGCAGGCCTTGCCAGTAACTCCAGCTTTTGGGGGCAGTCCTGGAATCTGTGGACTACGGGAGGGTTTTCTCCGTGGTGTCACCCCACATGTGGAACTCGTTCCCCAGATGCTCAGTGATGCTAATGTTAATCAGCTTGACCACTAGCTGAAGATCAGTCTTCTGGCAGAACTGGCTACATGCTTTCTTGTTCTTCTTTCTTCACATCCTTTCTGACTTTTAAACAGAAGAGTGCAGGCTTAAATAAACCTCAGAAAGCTCATCATGTGATAAAACTGTTGCTGGACTGTACCACTTCAGGGATGGGATTTGCATGATTGAATGTACCCCACCCCACATGAGAAAATGGAGTCCACCATATGGAAAACTAGCATATTTGGTAGAAGGCGAGGCTTGGACTCTTTTCCCTTCTAGATGCAAGGATTGTGCCCCCCCCTTTTTAAGTAGAGGATGGGTTCAGTTGCAAGACCCTCCACCCCTGCAGTTTGAGGTGGTACAGTCTAGGGACAGTGTTGCAATGTGATCTGCTGCTCGTGGTAGGCTGGCCCTCTCAGTGTAAAGTGGCCCCTCCCATCAAGATGAAAAGCCATATTAAAGTAATGATTAAAAGTTTATTACAAAAAACACAAATAGGGCCAAGTTATTGTTTGTTTTAAAACCGTTCCTCATGGAGATGGGAAAGTCCAGTATCAAAAAGTCAAGGTTCCACATTAGTCAGCAGGCTAAAGCAACTGGCTCTGTCTGGACAGCTTTGAAAAGGGGATCTTTTGGATTCAGCCCAGCCCAACTAGAGTCCTTGACATTTAAGCAATGGTGAGCGGTGGACGATAATGCTTGGCATCCCCCTCCGCAGCTCTGTTTGGGGCGTTGCAAACAGGGAGGGGACCATCGTCACTCGCCCCTCTGCCATGCGGGCCCCCTCCCCATTGCTGTCCAGGTGGCCCACTAAGCATGCACAGACCATCCCCCGAGATGGAGTTCTTCGAGGTCCCAGCCCATGGAGAGGTTCTCGTCTGTGGTCAGCCCGCTGCCAGCATGCCCTCTGTCCGTGGTCCCTGCTGGGGAAGGGCTGGTTTGGGGCATGTCAGTGGGGGCAGAATAAGCCCACTTCTGCTCCCCCTCCTTTGCACGGTTGTCGTTGCAAGTTTTTGAGTACTTATTTCTCATTGTAGGTTCTGAGGACGTTTTCAGCCCCCTTAAAAGTGCAGTGGTCAGTGGCCTCCAGTTGGTCTTCCTGTCTTGACTCATACTAAACTGCCCTCCTTGTGGGTGGGTGATCTGGGGAAGGTCCATGTGCAGCCATTGGGCCGGACTACAGATTCCCACCATTCCTGATCACTGGCCATGCTGGCTGCAGGGGCTGATGGGAGTTGTGGGCCAGCAACATCTGGGGCCCCAGTGGCTAGGAGAGGCTAATGCCATGAATGGGCCCCATGCAGAGTGTGAAGCCAGTCAGCTGACTTTGGTCACTGATACTTCATGCTCATCATGGCCTGGGCCGCAGCTGCCGGTCAGGTGACTTCACCTTTGTTATGCCTCCTGTGCCCTGTATGTGTTGGGGGGGGGGTTCATGCTGGCCACTGGGTGGTGGGACCCTGCTGGATTTCTGCCCTCAAGAGAAAACATTCCTCCTCCTCCTCCCAGGCATTTGGGGGTGAATCAGGGAGGCTACCTCCTGTTCTCAAGTGATTTAAGGATGTTCTCTTTTTTTAAAAAAAGTTTTAACTATTGTTTAAACTGATGTATATTTTGGCAATTGTTTTTATGATATTCCAGAAGCTACCCCGGGAACACTATAAGTAATGAAGGGACAATCTACAAGTCTGGATAATATGTTAAATAACAGGTCTCTGTGCAAAGACATGGCATCCGTCCCACAGGATCACTCTCAAGTGGGGGACCTGGCACTTGCATGTCTACGTGCAGAGGATTTGTTCCACTGCAGTGGTCCATCTGTGTCTACGTAGGACTACTTGCTCTCCACTGACAGGAGAATGGGGGAAGGCATCCTCAAGACAGCGGCAGGTGTGTGTGTGCTGAGTTCACAGGAAGCGGCCTCATCCTGGGTCAGAACACGAGTCCGTCTAGCTCAGTGTTGTCTACACCGAGTGACAGAGGCTTTACAGGATTTCAGTTGGGGGGGGGATTTCTAGCTCTACCTCGAGATGCCAGGGGTTGAACTCCTTCTCCACAGCTCAGTAGCAGAACAAAATGCTGTTGCAAGCATGGAGTCCCCAGACCGAATCCACATCCCTTTGAAAGATCTCTGGTAGCAGAGTTCAGGAAAATCAGCCTGAAACCCTGGAAAGTTGCTCCCAGTCAGAGCAGTCTGATGTGAGGTAGAGACAAATCACAGAAGCCAGGTGTGACTGCTTTGCTTTAGGCGAATTGCAAAGCGATTGTCTGGACATTGAAATGGCCTGGCTGCACAACCCTTGTTGCCTCCCCTGCCCATCTTTTCACTGTCCAATGGCGCAGAGAGAGAGAGAGAATATCTACTGCCTAGCAAGTGAGATTTGAGGCTCAAGTAGGGAGGAAACAGTGAGCCGCAGGGCTCTCTGGTGCGATGTGCCAGGACCTTTTGTTTTGCTCCCATGCCAGCTCTCTCATGCTGGGACTTTTATCAAGGTATGAATACCAGCACCTCATTTTAACCAAAAAAGTGCTGGTGAGACCTGAACAATAAGACCCTTGATGGAGTTTCCAGAGCTTTGAAATAGTTTGATGAGACCTCTCTCCAGTCCCTTAGACCGGGTCCTTCCATTCACTTTCTAGGGAGGCCATTTTCAGTGCTAGAGTTTATCAGAAGCACATGATATGTGAGGGGATTAATACCACGGGGATTGTTTTATCCCAAGCTGCTGCTGGTGTTACAACATTGAGTCCAGGCAACTCCTGCTACGTCTGAGACTTGCCTTCGTATAGCGATGTAAAAGGAAGCTAAGGGTGACTGTCCAGACCAGCCCCCTTGTTACCCCATGTGGGCTGCATGTGAAGGGTTCTTCCAACAGCCCATCCCCCATTTCAGTGAGTGAGTAGCCCTGTTTTGTAAGCAAGCAGTGGAAGGTTGTGGCAGTTATTGCTGGGCAGGCAGGGCTGCTTGCAGTTGAACATATTTGAACATTTGGTTTGGGCTTCTGTCTGCAGATTGCAATCCAAATTTGTTTACTGCTGTCAGTTGCTGCATGTGACATTTGATAGAACAGCATAGGCCAGCAATGGGAGACCTGTCGCCCTCAGTATTCCCAGACTACAATGCCCATTAGCCTATTTTGGCATTAGGTAGTTTATAAATTAATTTAGAGTGCTATGCATATAGAGAATGATAATTCCTGTTTTTCTGACAAACTTACATACATGTGTAAGGGCCAGCCCAGATATTGGCTTGAAATATACATAAAGTGTGCTGAGATCATTTACATCTGCTTATGTAGATCAGAATATGCTGAAATAGCTTATAAAGTCTGCTTCATGCATAAGAGCTAAATAGTAAAAAAAAAAGTAGTTTAAAACTACCCTTTTTAGCTGTAATTTTCCTATGAAAGCAGCTGGAACATACATAGAGATAAGATGTCTGGGCAGTCAGCCAACACTTTCTGGCTCTTTTAAGAGGAAGCTCCTTATGTAGTGTGGCTGCTAACAGCTACTTGTTGATACTTGTCATAGAATGGAATCATAGAATCACTGAGTTGGAAGGGGCCTATAAGGCCATTGAGTCCATCTCCCTGCTCAATGCAGGAATCTAGAAGAAGGCAGCAGACTTGTAAGGCCATGGGAACGCGCCTTCCCTTTGATAAGAAAGTATATAAAAAGCCAGGCTTTATAGCACTCAGGACACCTCAACCCTGCTGGAGAGGGTGTGGTCAAAGAAAGCAGGAGAGCCATCCATCTATTCCATCCATGACATCTGATGGGTGATGTACCATGACACGTATTTCCACGTACTTTGTAACTTTGCTCTGGAATATGACTTGGAGTGTAACTCAGTCCTTCATCTATTGTAATTTGTTTTAACTAAGATGTGCCTTTAGAGTCTTTTACTTTGAAGTTAAATGGATATCCAGCAGCTTATTTCATGCTGGTATATATTTCTATTTTTCTGTTTCTGCAATGTTGCCTAAGGCCACCGAGAATGCATTTTATTAGTTGTAGTGTGCAAGATATGAATAAAAAGCATATATTACAAAGATTTTTCTGAAGTCTGACTTCCAAATAGAAAATTTCTGGTACCTCCCAAGACTCAAGAATTCTTGAGTGGGGTCTGTGATGTTCCTGCTTATAGTGTAAATATGGTAAGTGCTGTTTATATAGAAGACATATGGTAAGTGGAGTGAAAGAGGAGGGGGGAGTACATGAGCAGTAGAATGCTGGATGATTGGCTGAGCGTTTGAATGGCTGGGAGTATAAATGGAAGAATGACAGCTGAATCTGGGTGGATGTTGGGAGTGTGGAGAAAGAGGTGTTTGAGGGTGAAGGTCAGGAGTGTGGAGAAAGGGAGTTGGAGTTCTGATTAATAATAAGTCAAGTACAAAACAGGAATAGATGAAACCATACGCTTGTGAAACATTCTAAAACTAATCTTGTTATTTCTGATATTTAATAAATACTTATTTGGTTTACCAAAGGCCTGATCCTTGGCTGGGGGATATACATACCAGAAGGGAGGGCAAGGTAATTACCAAGGCTGAACAGAAACAGTATCTAATGGTGGCAGCGGTGAAGGGAGGAATAATAACAATTCAAGTATCCAGAGCAACCCAGAGTTGTATGCGTTATCTATAAAGATACAAGGGGGTTGGGAACAGCATAAGCACGCAGTCACAAAAGTAACCAGCTAGAGAGAGACTCAGGCAAAGTCTCTGGGAGTATTGGTTATAGGACGTGACTGGTGGTGCTGCCTAGCAGGGGGATCTAGTGAGATCTGTGCTAGAGCGGAGTGAGAAACCATATAAAGGACGGTCCGGACTGGTGGTATCCCTGGTGGTGCCTAGTGAAAGGCAGTAGCCACAAGCAGGTGGGAACCTGACAGGGAGAACCAGGGAAGGACGTCACAGGGTCTCCTCTATCTTCCTCCTGCACTAGATGACTGCTGTTGGTTGATAACCTGTGAACTTAGGTGAACTAACATTGGACATACAAGGACTCTATGTAGACACGAAGGAAGGGAGAAAGCAAGAACCCTTGACCCTGTGCATTCACTGGCAAGGGGGCTCCCCTTGCCGATATCACATGCAACACTCAATCCATTATGCATTTCTGCACATAGAGAGATAGCGAGTGCTACCCTCTTCATGAAGAGGATGTACAGGATGGGTGGTTCCGGTTTTCATCTTTAATCTCCCCACCCCACCCTCGGCTACTTCTCAGATAGTGAAAACTGTGGTGCATGTGCTTTGCCACTCTCTTCCTAGTACTGAGTATGTTTGCAACTATGATTGCACAGAACTAAAGTGTGTCTGTTGTTTAGACTTCAGGCCTGTCTGTTTTCTGAATAAACATGCAAGGAAGGATTGCTCTGTAAATTTCACACGTACACCACATAGTACAATTTTATATGATAAATTATAAATGATTCATTTTTGTTAAAATAGTAACAAGTTTAGGTTTGATAAAATATTGAATATATTGGTAACTTTTTAGTTTTGCTAAACCTCATGTTCTTATCCCAACCATGCGAAAAATCTCACAAATTACTGATGACAGCAGGTGCAGTGCCAACTCTGGGCACTTAATGCTGAAATATCCAGTGGCTGATTCCCCATGGGAGGAAATGTGTTCTCTAAGAAAGGGTGGCAAAGCAATCCCTTCTCCTCTCTTGCACACCCCTCGATATAAGGCAGCTTAGTCCAGGGGTTGTCAGTGGGTCTCAGGTGACTTAGATCCAAGTGCTGGCACTGCATTGGTCTGTGGATCGGGCTGAATAAAATCCATCTGGCACATTTCAAGTAGCCAGCGTGTATTAGCTGCAGCTGTTCCAAAAGCTGCCTTGAGTCTAGGATGGGAGATGAATCTGGTAACAAATGCCTCAGTTCTCTTTCCTAGCAAGCTGTTTTTTATTTCTTAGAAAGGCATCTGCTGCCTGAAAACGTAATGGAGCAGATGGCCTCCTAGGCTCCACACACAGACACACACACAGACACACACACAGACACACACACACACACACACACACACACACGGCTTCGCAGTTATGTTTATTGAAAGGCATTTGTTACCAGAGTCCTAGTTTGCACAAACAGCATATGAGGGAATAACTGTTCCAGAATGGTAGCCCTTCATACTTAACATGAAGTAAATACATAGTTAATATATTGTTGAATGCTTCCCCGTGGAAGAACAAAATCTGTGCATATACAAAGCTAGCTTATCATGGTGAATGTAGTAGACGCCTTCTTCTTGCATGTAATTTCTTATATGCAGGTAGCTTTCAATCATGTAGTCCCCACCTCACCCTGTCAGCTGTTAGTCCTCTTCAAAAATACAATGTAGAATACTGAATACAATATAAAATAATTCAGTTACATATTTAATGTTGTTGTTATGTGCCTTCAAATTGACGACGACTTACGGTGACCCTATGAATCAGCGACCTCCAAGAGCATCTGTCATGAACCACCCTGTTCAGATCTTGTAAGTTCAGGTCTGTGGCTTCCTTTATGGAATCAATCCATCTTTTGTTTGGTCTTCCTCTTTTTCTACTCCCTTCTGTGTTTCCCAGCATTATGGTCTTTCCTAGTGAATCAGGTCTTCTCATTACGTGTCCAAAGCGTGATAACCTCAGTTTCATCATTTTACCTTCTAGTGATAGTTCTGGTTTAATTTGTTCTGACATCCAACTATTTGTCTTTTTCGCAGTCCATGGTATCCGCAAAGCTCTCCTCCAACACCTCATTTCAAATGAGTTGATTTTTCTCTTATCCACTCTTTTCACTGTCCAACTTTCACATCCATACATAGAGATCGGGAATATCATGGTCTCAATGATCCTGACTTTAGTGTTCAGTGATACATCTTTGCATTTGTGAGAACCTTTTCTAGTTCTCTCACAGCTGCCCTCCCCGGTCCTAGCCTACAGTAATATAAAGAATAATTATATTCTGGCTGCTGTTCCTCCTGCTATCCTCAGCAGAACAGAAGCTCTAGGACCCTGACACAGACACCCCGATCACCACAAAGTGCTGTCCTCATCTTGAAATCCTCTCAAAGGCAGCCATCCAAGGCACCCCGGGCTCCTTCTGGGGGGGAGGGCAGGACAGACATTTTAGTAATAACATCTGTGGTCTCTCTTGGGCAGCTCTGGCTTTGCAATCAGTGGGTCCCCGGTTCAATCTGCAATGTTTTTCAGATAGAGGCTGTGCAGAACTCCTTTCTGAATCACTAGAAAGCCTCTGCGAGTGAATGGCCTGGTTAATGGCCTAGCTAAAAACAAAGGATGGCTCAATGGGCATGTGCAGCATGTTGCTACATTTCGCTCAGAAGTTCTTGCTCCGCTCCTTCTCGGCTCCTGTGCCACCAGGAAACTAGTCACAGTCTAGCTTGTTGAGACATCCAAACTCCTGGGCTTATGGTTTGTTTCTCTCCAAGCAAACCAGAAATGGTGACCAAGGTTTCTTCTTGTCTTTAAAGATGACAAGAGAACTAGACCAGTATAGACTAGACGGTGGACTAATGGTCCTGGTGACAGGAGCGATGTGGCATGGGAAGCACGGGCGGACTGGGCAAGACCCTGAAGCAGCAGCCCCCAAAGGGCTGGAAGGTCTGATTCAGCCCCTCTGGCTTGTGTGGCTTCACCAAATACATACGGTTACAGCGTTTCTCCCCAGCCATTTGGATTGCACACTAAAGGTGGCATTACAACAGGAGTTGTGATAATAAAAAACAGGAAACTAGTGTACCTTGGTTTACACCTTGTGTGAGTGTGCGCACGTGCGCGCTTAAATGAATTACCCCAGGGTGATGGCCGACAGTCATGTGAACAGAATACAATAAAACATCATGCACTGTGTTTGTGTGAAGGTGTTTTTGTAGCAAATCCATTTTATTTACATGTATGGTGGCTGGATAATGTGCAACAAAACATCGATGCCCAAAAATAAAATGTTTGCAATTTTATTTATTTATTTATTACATTTATATACCACCCCATAGCTGAAGCTCTCTGTGCGGTTTACAGCATAGGTTCATTGGCATATGAAACCTAACAATGGCGATAATAAAAATGAGAATAATTTTATTATCGACATTGTTGGGTTTCAGGCACCAATTCTAAACATGTTATTAAGTTTTAGACACCTGTATATTGTTGCACATTTTCCCGTCCCTGGGCATGGGTCCTCCATCTTCTGTCCTCCTTCGCCCAGCTCCCATTGCACATAGAAGGTGCAAGCATCCAAACCATCCGTGACAGTGCGTACCCCATGCATGCACACACACTTTTCCCTGTATGTGTCTTTCTCTTTTGTGGTCTGGTTTGCCGCTTGGCAATGGACTCAGTTACTGAGACTTTGTTTTGTTTTGTTGAGGGGGGGAACTACCCTTCAGTGCCAGTGTCTCAGCACTGTGTGGCCACTTCTGCTTCTTCCCCATTTAGTTTGGGGAGTGAGCCAGTTCCTGTTCTTGGCTGACTGATACTTGCTGACTCGGAGCATTTGTAAGGGTTGGTGGAATGTTGTTTTGCAATATCTATAGCTCATGTAAACTCTTCTCTCTTGTGGCACAGGACTTTGAATGCACCTCTGTGTTTTGTGTATCTCTGAATAACCTTATCGAAGCATTCAGGGCCAGGTAGTGGAGAGGCACAGTGTGAGGGCACTGCAGTGGCGCAGAGCTTAGAATCCTGGGCTGGATTAGGGGAGACTCTCCTTCAAATCCTGACTTGGCTGTGAAGCCTACTGGGCAAGTGTAAGAATGCCACACTCTCTCGGTCTTTCTTCCATCCATGCAGGGTTGTTGTGGAGTTTTTTACTGTATTGTATTTTATTCCTTGCTGTGAACTGCCCAGAGAGCCATAGGCTAGGGGCGGTATAGAAATGGAATGAAATAAAATAAATAAATAAAACATTCTGAGCTGTTCAGAGGAATGGTGGTATACAAACACAAAATGTAAAAGTATAACTAGGACTTGACTCCGGGAATTGTTTTGAAAATCCGGCTTGGAATCATGTGGAATAATGTCAGTAATAAGGACTCTTCTGTGCAAATGCAGAGTGCCTTTCCATCCCCACTTAAATTTTGCAGGCCTGTTGGAGAGTGCTGAAGAACCCAACACCTGTTCCTTAAAAATAATGCCAACAGTTGCTCACATCAGAATTCTGTTGCATCCTCTCCAACTCTAGGAACGGAAAAAGAAATTTGAGAAGGATGGTGAGAAGTTTTACTCCATGTTGGATCGCCATGTAAACTTATCTTCAAAGAAAAAAGAATCCCAGTTGCAAGAAGTAAGTATCAAGGTGGTCAGCAGTAGACAGAGAACCCCACTTCTGAGGATGCTTCCTGGATTAAGTGAAGCCATTCTAGCCTAACTGCAGGGATGCAGATGGTCCCAGCTCAATAGCAGCATTAGCGCATAACACCAAGCCATAATTTGTTTTAAGCATGTTTGCTTACTGATGAGAAAACAAACCATTGTTTCTCCAAGGTGTAGTCTGTGTTCTGACTGCTTTCACCTCGTGCCTTTGTAGTTTGGTGTATATCTAAAGTGGTCAAACAAACCACAGTTAAGGAAGGGTGCTGGATTCACTCATAACTCCAAGCCATGTTTTGCAAGCCAGCAACAAACATTGGTTCACATTGTGGTTTGTATTGACAGAAAACTTAGTCTGATGGGTTGGGTTTGCATGTTCAGACAAACCATTGTTAAGCTGAACAAACCATGGTTGCTCACAGGAGGCTCCAGGTTCATACCCGGCATCGCTATCTCCCGAAAATCACTGGTAGTAGATACTTCTCTGGGATATGGAGGACACGCTGCTGATTTTGATGGATGCATGCTGGTTCTTTTCTAAAGATGATTGTTTCAATTTGCATGCCATAATGGATATTTTGAAATCAAATAAGGTTTTAAAAAAAAGTCTGGCTAATGTAGCTGATACATTTTGTTATTGGGAAAGAATGCAAAACACGGGCAGTGGTGATTCTACTGCAGAAGGACAGTGAGAGCGAGTGCGCTAGCTCTCCACTGACTGCAGGGATATAGATTTCCATAAGTGTGGCATTAGCGTGTTGCCTAAAAGGGGCCTCCCTGTCTCCCACAGGCTGACTTGCAGGTGGATAAAGAGCGGCACGTGTTCTTTGAGTCTTCCTTGGAATATGTGTATCAGATCCAAGAAGTGCAAGAGAGCAAGAAGTTCAGTATTGTGGAGCCCGTAAGTGTGGCATTATCATCTTTCTTCCCTCTGCCCCCCCCCGCTCCTTCACCGGCAACGGTTGTGTGTGTGTCCCACAACCCAGAATGTATTTGGCACTGCAGGGCCACTTTGTACACTCCCACGTTTCTTGTATAGGCGTTTAATCTCCCTAGAAGAGGGGAGGAGACCTGTTGCTGGACTGCAGCTCCCATCATCTCTGACGGTCAGCCGTGCTGGGTCCTGGGGCTTGTAGGAGCTGGAAGCCACCCCAGCTGTGGAAGGAAGGGCAGGGATGTCTGCTAGAAGATAAGACAGTTCCCTTGTTCTGAGTGCACAGATCAGGTGGTAGGCTTGGGTTGCGCTTCGTACGTTAGAATATTCACACCTTTTCCTACAATTTGTTTTCTGTTATTTGTTTCAGGCATTTATATTCCGCTTTTCAGGTGGACTTCACAAAGCGGTTTACATTTATCTATTTGTAAAAAATACGTATATACCCCTGTTCCTTAACAAAAATCACCAAAGTGGTATACAACATACATAAACACAGCATAAAACCATATAAAAATTAAAATCAGAACTCAGTTAACAGCTATTGTAAAAAGATATTGTCTCAGGCACAGAGAAGTTTTCAGCAGGTATTTAAAAATCAGAATAGAAAGTGCGTGCTGAATCGCTAGTGGCAGAGCATTCCACAGGACTTGGCTGATGATACTAAAGGCTCGATTTCTTGTGGTCAACTTGGGAGATGACCAGTGATGTTCTGGCAGAGGATCTCAGTGGTTGAGCTGGGACACAAGGGCTCAGGCGGTCCCTAAGTTTCCTGGGACCTAAGTTGTCCAGGGCTTTGTAAATTAATACAAGAACCTTGAACACCATCCAGTGGCATGCCATTCTTCCCTTTGTGTATAAATTTAAGAGTTTTGAGGAATTTTTGCCAGTGCCCCAATTCCAAACCAAACCTGTTCTACGTAGTTGACTTATCTTGATGCTGTGATTAAGAAATCTTTCCCCCCGTTTTCAAATAGAAATAATAAATGGTTGTGATCTAGGGAGCTTGTCTGTCTGTGCACGTGGACCAAATTGTGAAAGCAGGTGACAAAATACCAACATACGACTGGCTCTCTTTCTCTAGGACGGGTGCTTTTAATGAAGAAAAAGCACAAAATGTTTTTTCTGGGCAGAGTTCACCTTCCCGAAAGTTTCAGCTTTCTTTTCTACAGAGCTCTTCAGGCTGTGAAGAAGTGCTTCAACATATGTGGGCCAGAGGGGTGGTGGGATGTCTAGGGTTTCTGTGACCAGGGGTGAAGCATCATCCCTCCATAGTGTCTTCCTATGACTAGTATGTTTGTCTGTCTGTGGCTTCCAAGACCTTAATACATGAGGCAACATAACGTTCACCTATGCTCATCTCTTGTATATACAAGTTGCAGAATTCAGCATCTACTGGCTACCTTTTTGACACAGAGTATGCGCAAGCCCAGACCACAAAACGTTAAGACTGAAGGTGGCTCAGGTGGACATGACTCTCTTCGCCCTTCCTCCTTGCATTTGACGCCTGCAGATACTCCATCTTCCGTGGATGACGGGAAGAACCGCATTTCCAGGCGTGGAAGCACAGTTAGAAGAAGCACGAGTCGCTCCTGATTCCATACTATGTTAAAGCCCATTACACGAGCTGTGCTTGTCCAGTACGGGAGATGTATTCACTTTGGCAATCCGACCAAATATCAGGATGAGTTTTGATTACTTACTGAGTGATTTGGCAGATTGGGAGAAGTTGGTGCGCAATCGTTCTGGATGCCCAGATCTCCACTAACGTAGCAGATGCTACCTCTTCTTTGTTCCCTGCACAGGTGTTGGCTTTTCTTCACAGCCTCTGCACCTACAACAACCTGACCGTGGAGCTGACGCAGGACTTTCTGCCCTACAAACAGCAGCTTCAGCTCAGCTTGCAGAATGTGAGTTGGCTTCCAACCTCCCAGTCCTTCTTTCTCCTTTGTTCCTACTGCAGAAATGCCTCTTGAGTGGGTGGGGTTATAATTCTCACCACCAGTTTACAGGCCCTTGGCTTGCATAGCTTTTTCCTGGGGCTGCTTTGACAGGGAATCTGCCACATTGCACAATCATATTTGCTCTTCCAGTCTTCCTGCAGGGCAGCTGGTTCCTCGTGTAGCTTTTCTGTCCCAAACACAGCCCCATCATCTGACTAGTTGCCTCCCAATCTCTTTTTCAGGGAGTGCTAATCTGTCCACGCCTATTTCTGACAACCAGGAGGTTTGCATGTTCCTGCTGTTCAGCAACTGTTGGGATAACCTGGGCATCCCTGATGTGGTACCCTAGAGAACCTGAACTTCTCTCTTCAGAAGTACCTCTGAATACTGCTGTCATTCATTTTTTGTTGGCTGCTGTTGGAAGCAGAGGGCTAGATGAGTGGATATTTTCCCTGGATGCCAGTCCATCACATGGGTAGTAGTCTGTTGTCTGGTCCAAGGACAGGAAATGCGCTGATGTTTGCAGTCTGAGGGGACATCGCTGGCCTGCAGAACCCAGTTCATTTCCTATCTTGGTCCAAGGCAGACGCATCAGACCTACTCTCCACGTGAGTTCTTACCTAGGGGCTAAATTCCCTTTTATTTAGGGTCAAGGGGGATGGAGATTCTTCCCCCCTTCTTTTCTGCCCCCTTTTTTAGCCCCTTTAAGCCTTAACGGTTTTGTTTCTTTTAAAGTTATTTAAAGTTTTGGCACGAAGAGGCGCCATTTTGTCGGGCTCCGCTGAGGCCGCGTGTGTGGAAGCCCGACCCAGCTCTTTCCGTCTAGCAAGGGGGGTTACCCAATTTCTTAACTGTGGAGGCCCCCTTCTTTCCCGCCTTTTCTCCGCGGCCTTACCAGCCTTCGCTGCCTCACTTCTCTGTTGCCCTACCGGGACAGAGCAGCAGCAGCAGCCCCTTTCTCCTGCGGCGGTGCTCCTTGTTGCGGCTGCAGCTACTGCTGGGGACCCGCCAGCAGGCAGGTATCCGGAGCACAGTCTTGTCATGTTTTGTTGGATGAGTTTCAGTTGGTTCAGTTCGAGGACGTGGACAAGGTGCTTGGACAGGTTCGTGCGACCACTTCGGTACTGGATCCTTGCCCCTCTTGGCTAATTAAAACTAGCAAGGAAGGAACAGTTGGCTGGGCCAAGGAAGTGATTAATGCCTCTTTACGAGAGGGAGTGGTCCCTGGCTGTCTGAAAGAGGCGGCAGTGAGACTACTCCTGAAAAAACCTTCCTTGGACCCAGAGGATGTCAGCAGCTACAGACCAGTAGCCAATGTTCTGTTCCTGGGCAAGATCCTGGAACGTGTGGTTGCTGACCAGCTCCAGGCGCTATTGGATGAAACCGATTATCTAGATCCATTTCAATCGGGGTTCAGGCCTGGTTTTGGCACTGAGACTGCCTTGGTCGCCCTGTATGATGACCTCTGTCGGGAGAGGGACAGAGGGAGTGTGACTCTGTTGATTCTCCTTGATCTCTCAGCGGCGTTTGATACCATCGACCATGGTATCCTTCTGGGGAGACTCGTGGAGTTGGGAGTTGGAGGCACTGCTTGGCAGTGGTTCCGCTCCTACTTAGCAGGTCGTCTCCAGAAGATAGTGCTTGGGGAGCATTGCTCGACACCGTGGGTTCTCCAATGTGGGGTCCCGCAGGGTTCGGTTCTGTCTCCCATGCTTTTTAACATTTATATGAAGCCACTGGGGGCGGTCATCAGGAGTTTTGGAGTGCGTTGTCATCAGTATGCTGATGACACGCAGCTCTACTTCTCCTTTACATCTTCTTCAGGTGAGGCAGTCGATGTGCTGAACCGTTGCCTGGCTGCGACAATGGACTGGATGAGAACTAACAAACTGAGACTCAATCCTGACAAGACTGAGATGCTGTTGGTGGATGGTTTCTCTGATCGGATGGTGGATATATACCCTGTCCTGGATGGGGTTACACTCCCCCTAAAGGAACAGGAGCGTAGTCTGGGAGTCATCTTAGACTCTTCCCTCACACTTGAGGCTCATGTAGCCTCGGTGGCCCGGAATGCGTTCTACCAACTTTGGTTGGTAGCCCAGCTACGTCCCTATTTGAGTAAGGAGGATCTCACATCAGTGGTACATGCTCTGGTAACCTCGCGTCTGGACTACTGCAATGCGCTTTACGTAGGGCTACCTTTGAAGACGATTCGGAAGCTACAGCTAGTGCAAAATGCGGCGGCCAGACTGCTAACAAGAACTAAGCGGTCTGAGCATATAACACCTGAGCTAGCCCGTTTGCACTGGCTTCCAATATGCTTCTGGGCCAGATTCAAAGTGTTGGTACTTACCTATAAAGCCTTATACGGCGCGGGACCACGATATCTGTCGGAACGCCTCTCCCGATATGAACCGGCCCGTACACTACGGTCTACTACGAAGGCCCTCCTCTGGGTTCCGACTCATAGGGAAGCCCGGAGAGTGGTGACAAGATCTAGGGCCTTCTCAGTGGTGGCCCCCGAACTATGGAATGGTCTTCCCGAGGAGGTGCGCCTGGCGCCGACACTATCATCTTTTCGGCGCCAGGTTAAAACCTTTCTCTTCTCTGAGGCATTTTAATTCCTGTTAATTGTAAATTATTATATTTTGATTTTAGACTGTACAGTTTTGTGTACAGTTTTGTATTGTGATATATTGTATTGTGTTATTTTTATTGTATTTTTAATGTTCACCGCCCAGAGAGCTGTTGCTAGTCGGGCGGTATATCAGCTTAATTAAATAAATAAATAATCTGCTCTTCTCTGCGGCTGCAGCCATCGCCTGGGACCCGCTGGCCGGGGGATTGACTTCCCTCTTGCGGCTTCAGCCGCTCAGTAGCAACCCGACGATCAGCTGGCCAGTTGTCCCCAAGTCTTTTTGACACGTCGAGAGGCAGGTTCCGCGAGGACCAACCACAAGACCATGACCTCCCATCGGATGAGGAGCTCTCAGAGGCAGGTTGGAGCACCAATTCTGAGGACAAGGAGCCTGAGCCTCTTCCGCAGCGCCTCTTCAAGTCTTCTGACTACCCCCTGCTCTTGAGGACTACCTTGGGCGTGGAAAACCTGGGGGTTGATAAGGCTGCTGCTACGGGCATAGATCCGGAACGGGCTTCACCCTGTCTCGCAGCCCCCATTCCAGCTCCGGTCCGCAGGTCTGCCCTGGCAGAATGGAACAATCCCTTGCAGTCCTGTAGAAGGAGGACCCTGGCTGACAAGTTATA
Organism: Rhineura floridana; assembly: GCF_030035675.1. NCBI lineage: Eukaryota > Metazoa > Chordata > Lepidosauria > Squamata > Rhineuridae > Rhineura > Rhineura floridana. Next base: position 1,100,296 of record NC_084495.1, read on the forward strand.
TGTCATTGAAGCTGATGTCATGGAGTTTCTTCAGATCCCGACAGTGGACATGCCAGTGCTGGGCCTTGTCTCTAGATCCATTCTCCCTAAAGGGGAGACACAGCTAAAGGACCCTATGGAGTGCCGGCTGGACTATGCCTTGAAGCGGGCTCACGAGGCCATCGCCATTGCCTTCAGAGCCTCTAGCACTGCATCAGCCTTCGCTAGGGCCTCCTTGGTCTGTCTGGATGAGCTACTGGACAACCCTGAGCAGGACCCAGAGCTCACTAAGAAGATGCTGTTAAAGCTTCATAGAGCAGCGTCCTTCATCGCAGATGCCACAATGGACTCCTCTCAACTCACGGCCAGATCCATGGCAGCCAACATCGTGGCATGGCGCAGTGTCTGGCTCAAGCATTGGGAGGCTGACAACACAGCCAGGGCCAATCTCGCTACCATACATGGCGAACGCGAGATGCGAGAGCAGGCGTTTCCCGAGAAAATACGCCCCCTACAACTCTTTTCCAGCCCTTTCGAGCCTCTAGACTAGTGATTCTCAAATGGTGCGTCCAGGCACACTGGTGCACCCTAAGAGGTGGCTAGGTGTGCCTCAAATATTATGAAAGTATATTTTAAAAATGAGAAGAAACCCATTTGTATAGGGTCAGTAATAGTTTTCTATAGTTTATTTTTATTCATAGTTTAAAATATATTAATATATTTTTAATTTTGTACACGAAGTGCACCAGAAAATTTTTATGTTTTACAGTGCGCCGCGAACCAGAAAAGTTTGAGAACCACTGCTCTAGACAATCCCCAGGAGGTAGAGACTACAAACCCTCCTCCTGCTACTCATGGGCTAGACCCCACTACAACACCAAGCAGCGTCCAGCTCAGGGAGGCCACTCAGACTACACAGCTGCTGTCCCCAAGCATCGTGGTTGGGCCCGTCATTAATGATTCCTTACACATCGGGGGCCGTCTGCTACTCTTTGCCCCCACATGGGAAGACATCAGGGCGGACGCCTGGGTCCTCAACACAGTCACCAGAGGTTATTCATTAGAATTCTCCCACCCACCACGTCCCAGATACATTTCCTCCAGGCTTCCAAGGGATCAACCAAGAAAGCTCAATCTGTCAGCGGCTGTACAACACCTGGTGGACATCCAGGCCATAGAGGAAATTGAGCAGTCTCAGCATGGTTCAGGATTCTACTCTGTCTTATTTCTTGTGCCCAAACGGGACCTCTCATGGAGGGCAATCCTAGACCTCAAGCACCTAAACAGGTTGGTGAGGTACCACAGATTCAAGCTGGAATCCCTAGCTTCCATCAGGGAAGCCCTGCAGGAAGGCGATTACCTGGCGTTCATAGACTTGAAGGAGGCATATGTCCACATACCAATCCTTCCTGGGCGCAGGAGGTTTCTGAGGTTCTTGCTTGGGCACCGTCACTTTCAGTACAGAGCCCTGCCTTTCGGCCTCTCGTCAGCCCTGAGGGTGTTCACAAAGATCATGGCAGCTGCAGTGGCCCATCTTCGGCTCCAGGGAGTACACACCTATCTGTACCTCGATGACCTGCTCTTGAGGGCGAGCACTTTACAGCGCTCCTGGGACCATGTCCACCGTACTTTAACTCTCCTCAACAGACTGGGCTTCCTAGTCAACCATGAGAAGAGCCACCTAGCCCCCTCGAAACAGCTGCAGCATCTGGGGGCCCTGATAGACACAGATCGCAGCCTCATTTGTCTCTCCCCTCAAAGGGTACAAGCAATCACGGAGACAGCTTCTTCCCTCCGACAAAGCAGATCGGCGGACATCATGAGCCTGGCCAGGGCCTTGGGGCTCTTTGTTTCAACCATTCAGATAGTTCCGTGGGCGCACCACCATACACGTTGCCTGCAGTGTGCCCTGCTCCCCCATCAGGCAAGCATTGCAAAATGCCGGCACAAACGGATTCCTCTGTTCAGGGAGCTCCGAAGGTCCTTCCAATGGTGGACGAGGCAGGACAACCTGCTATGGGGTACCCCCTTGAGGGAGCCCCCCAGGACCATAATTCCAATGGAAGCCAGCCTGCTGGGTTGGGGAGCGCACTGCAACACAGCATACACACAAGGCACCTGGTCAGAGGAAGAGACGAATCACAGCATCAACTGGCTAGAACTCTGAGCAGCCCGTCTCGCCCTCCTTCACTTCACCCAGCTGTTCGTCTCGACAATGTCATGGTTTACACCGACAATTCAACGATGAAGGCTCACATCATCAGACAAGGGGGAACCTGATCAAGGAGCCTACAGGTGGAGTTCTCCCTTCTCATGCAGTGTGCAGAGCAAAACCTCACCTCCCTGTCAGCAGAGCACCTCAGCGGGGAACAAAACACCACGGCAGACTGGCTCAGCCACCAGAGGGTTCTGCCATGGGAGTGGTCTTTACACCCGCAGGTGTTTGCCAGAATTCAGCTGAAGTATGGCCGGCTAGAGATAGACCTCTTCGCAACAAATCTCAGCCACCAGCTGCCTCGCTTCTTCGTGTGGCACCGGTCCCTGAGAGTGGAGGGCCCACCTAGTGCTGATTGCTCCTTGGTGGCAACGGAGACCATGGTTCTCGGAGCTCCTCAACCTCTCAGTCGCAGATCCATGGAGGCTACCATGGAGGTAGGATCTGCTGTGCCAGGGGCCGCTTCATCACCTGGACCCGGATTGGCTGAGCCTGATGGCGTGGCTCTTGAGCAGAGAATCTTGAGATGCTCTGGCCTTAAGTCAGGAGTCATCGACGTCATTTTGTGGGCACGGCGACCATCCATGACTAGAATCTACCAGGCTACATGGAGGGCTTTTGCGGAAATTCTCCCATCAAAGGCCAGCGCCCCGCAGATACTGGAATTCTTGCACAGGGGGCTCTGTCTTGGCCTGAAGGCCACCTCGTTAAGGAGGCAGGCATCAGCCATATCTGCCTTCCTTTCGCCCACTTTCGGTCAGCCAGTTGGCAGCAATCCGCTGCTCCAGCGTTTTCCTCAAGGGAGCGGCGGCTTTACAGCCTCCGACCAGCCACTGCTTCCCCTCTTGGGATTTGCAGAAGGTTCTATTTGCACTGCAGAGATCACCCTTCGAGCTGCTAGAGACCATTCCTCTTCAGCTCTTGACCTATACGGTCCTATTCCTTATCGCCATCATGTCAGCCAGGCGCGTCTCGGAGCTGGGCGCCCTGTCGGTTGCACACCAGCTCTGCACCTTTCATGAGGAGTCCGTGGTCCTTAGAACGGACCCATGCTTCATCCCTAAGCTCAATTCCATCTTCCACAGGGAACAGGAACTGATCCTACTGTCCTTTTGTCCCAGACCAGTACACCCAGGGGAAAAGGAGCTGCATTGCCTAGATGTCACTAGGGCGCTTAGGGTGTACATAGACAGAACAAGAAAGCTGAGGTCCACGCAGGCAATGTTCATATCGCTCCACCCCAGATCTCTGGGCAAAGAGGCCTCCACTCCAACCTTACCGAGATGGCTAAGATCTTGCATCAGGCTGGCCTACGAGTCCAGCAACTTGGCACCACCACAGGGCATTACAGCCCACTCAACAAGGGCAGCCACCACCTTGGTAGCCTTCTCCACTGACGCCTCTCTGAGAGAAAACTGCAGAGCGGCAAATTGGTCTTCTCCTTCCACCTTCATTAGATACTATAAGATAGAGCGTTACCCCTCAGCCGAGGCCTCCTTCGGGACACGGTTCCTGCAGCAAGCAATCTCTACAGATTAGTGGACTCGCCCGACCAACCCAGATGAGACGGCTTTGGTATGTCCCACATGATGGACTGGCATCCAGGGAAAATGAACCATTGGTTCTCACCTGAAAGGTGATTTTACTGGATGCCAGTCCATCACGGCCCGCCTGGTTCGGTACATCGGGGCTTGACCACTATTTCTAGCCTAGAGTCAAGCTGCTGCCGGTGCAGGTGAAGGCTGTCATAGAAGGAGAGAGAGAGAGAAAATCAACCTTCTGGGCCAATCATTTTTCCTTGTAAATATATGGAACTCTTTTGCCTACGTTATCACCGTAGCCCTTTTTCTCCATTAGCTATGCTAGGCCATCGCTGGGCGCAGTATTTTTAACCTCTCTGGATTCGTGCCAGGACTGCACATAAGCTATTCCAGTATTACGCCTTGGGGGACGGCATCCGAAAATGAACTGGGGTCTGCAGGCCAGCGACACCCCCTCAGACTGCAAACGTCAGCAAATTTCCTGTCCTTGGACTAGACGACAGACTACTATCCACGTGATGGACTGGCGTCCAGTAAAATCACCTTTCAGGTGAGAACCAACGGTTCATTTTGTTCTGATCTTGCAAGGTGGTCTTTAAGGTTGAGGCGCATAGAACAGTCTTTGGTAACTTGGTGCCCTCCAGATGTTTTAGACTAACTCCCACCAGCCCCAGCCAACATAGTTGTGGGGCTGACTAGAATATTAGTCTGAAACATCTGGAGGGCACCAGGTTGGCAAAGCCCTGCATATGGAGAACAAGTCTTATGAGGAAAGGTTGAAGGAACTTGGCATGTTCAGTCTGGTGAAGAGAAGGCTGAGGGGTGACATGATTGCACTCTTTAAGTACCTGAAGGGCTGTCACATAGAGGAGGGTACAGATTTGTTCTCTGCTGCCCCAGAGGGTAGGACTAGGTCTAATGGTTTTAAGTTGCAGGAGCGTAGATTCAGATTGGACATTAGAAGGAACTTCTTGACAGTAAGGGCGGTTCGGCAATGGAACCGACTGCCTAGGGAGGTGGTGGGATCCCCTTCGCTGGATGTCTTCAAGCAGAGGCTGGACAGCTATCTGCGGGAGATGCTCTGGCTGTGGATTTCCTGCTGTGAGCAGGGAGTTGGACTCGATGGCCTACAAGGCCCCTTCCAGCTCTATGATTCTATGATTCTATAGACGCTTCCTCTGAATGTTTGATCATAAAGCTTTTGCTTTCATGCTTTGTCCAAATGCAGATTCAGCCATCTTATTATGTTCATTGCTCTGCAGACAAGGAACCACTTCACTAGTACACGTGAGGAGTTGGAAGACCTCAAGAAAAGGATGAAAGAAGCTCCGCTCGCATGCAAGCTGCCTGGGAAGCCGACCATAGAGGGTTATCTATATTCACAAGAGAAATGTAAGTGGCTGGCGTGGGAACCCTGTGAGGGAGGTGTCCAGAATCGACTTCGGATGGACTTTGAGGTCCTGCTGTACCCAAATGTTTTCCAGGCCATTTCTCCTCTGTTCCAGCCTGCAACATTTTGGACAGAGTCTCAGAGCTCCTTTTCCTCTCTTCGTGCTGCTGCTAGGCTTGTAGCACTGCAGAGGCTGAAAGAGAGCGGCGAGTCAGGTGGACGCCTGTTTCATCAGCCCTGCAAGCTCACCGGGGCCTCTAAAGTGGAAGTCAGCCAGTTTTTACAGGGAGAAAAATACTTTATTTTTATAAAAATGAGCAGCTGCATGGTTGTTAACTTTTAATAAGAAGCTTTTTAAAAAGGTTTCAGCATATAATTCTGTTATTTCACCAACATTTGGAATTCCAGATCTTTAATCGGAGATCTGCCAGAATTGAGTCAAAGTCCTCTCGCACTCATGGAACAATTATGGAATGAAGTGGACAGGATCCGCTCGTTGTTTCTATAGTTTGGGGGAGGGATGCAGCTGCCTTAACAGCTCAGAAGAGCAGAATTCCCCTCCTCCCCCCTCCTGGTCTTCATAGGACTATGTATCAAAGGGCAATGGAGGAGAATACCAGGGATGGGGGGGTGCGCAAGAGCTTTCGGGGGGGGGTTACTTTCAGTAAGGCCAGCACATGGGGCTGATGTGACCTGGAGCCCAGCAACCTGGGTCACCAATGTTCTGATTTAGATTAAAAGAGCTATGGGAAAAGGATGGGTCTTATGATATCCCACAAAGTGACAGGTATGTTGATGGGCACTGAACAAGAAGTAAGAAGAGGAATTAATATAGATGATTATTATTACATATTTTATCTCAGGAGTTTAGGATGCTGATTTAGATAGATTATGCTTTGATCCTTTAACAGAGAGCTCCTATCCTACAGGGCTGTTATGCAGGTAATTATGTCACAGCCAAGACATAAACCTTCTCGAAATTTTGAAGCCATGGGAAAAAAACCTGAGTTTTTTTTCGGTGGTGGTGGGGTTTGGAAAAAACCAGACATTTGGGGGGAAATGAAAAAAAATGCAATACTTTTGATCTCTAAAGGGTGCAAAAGATCACTTTACAAGCATAAAATGTATTATGTATAACTTGGTTTGCCAGTAGAATTATCACAGATGGTGTTTTAAAAGTTCAGTTTATTCAGACAGTAATTACAAATAGAATCTAGTTTTTTTTTTAAATTGTTACCAGTTGAGCTACAAGCCGCTGAAGTGTAAGGTACCTCACAGTATCTAGTGGGTTTTGCCAGTTTGAGAAGACAAAAATAAACAAATAAAAGCAGAAGAAACCATCAACATTATATTCTTTTCTTTACTTATTTCTTAAATGTGTCTCCCGCCCTTCCTCCCAGAGGAGCCCAAGGTGGCAAACATGCATGCGGTAAACCATCTAAAAGCGTCTTTAAAAGAGCAAAACGAAGCAAATTATTCTGCAATCTGAAAGGCATTATGCTGCACGGTATCAAGCAGGTATAAAACCCTAATTCTGCAGGGAGAGCTGAGAGGAGGAGGCGGGCGGGGGAACGAAGGTCCGGCAGACGCAGCGTGGGACAGGATCTGCCTCGTCCCCTTCCCTCTCTGCTTCTCGGTGTCCCCGTGCACTTTCTCCCACTCCTGGGCCCTTTGAGGCCTAGTCAGGAGGACAGAAACATTCCCTAGCTATGCCAGCAAGAGGAAGCCCTCTTGCGCCCCCTTGTTGCAGCTTTTGCACTTACTTTGACAGAAACCCTGTTATAAGAAGGGCCATAAGGATCATTGCGCCCTTTGGTAGCCACCTGTTAGTCCCAGATTGTCTGGTAAGGCACAATTACCATTCCTGGTCTCATAATTATCAGAGGGTTCATACAGCGTCCCTCTGAGGTCCCTTGCAATCCTGTAGCTTGCTTTAACCACACTGACATGTTGTGCCTGCCTGGTCACTAATTATGGTTTAACTCCATCCAGAGTTGCTTTTGTAACCAGAACGTGAAGCTAAGGAACAGAACCCTAACCCTTCATGCAGCTTATATCTGGTAGACTTAGAGCGGTTCTGTATGTGAACAAGTGCAGGATCTCCAGTACTTGCTTTCTTCTGTCCCCAGACAGAATGACCATTTCATGGTCCTGTTGGAACAAGCCCTGTTAAAGGCTCTTCACCCCTGATGTGTCTCAGATAGCTTGTATTAAATCTGTCCCACTATTGGCTTGTCATAGGGGCACTGGGCATCTCGTGGGTCAAATACTACTGCCAGTACGAGAAGGAGACAAAGATGTTAAGGATGACCCCCATGGAGCAGAAGCCCGGCTCAAAGCAAGTAAGTGGCTTTGGCAGGGATTCCTCCAAGTCTGGAGCCATTTCCTTGTGGTGGGGCATGCAAAACACAGTAATATTTTACGTTACTCTCTGCTGGGAAATGTAGTTCATGGCTTCTGGATGTTGCTGCAAATTTCCCCACTCCTAGTCCAGGAGCAGTAAAGCTTTGGGTGAGCCCCCTGACATCCATGCCCTTGGAAGAGCAGCCTCTCTGTTGGCCTGTAGGCAACCAGTCACTCACCTGGGGCATGCCATCGATGTGCAGGTCTGCACTGTCGCTCACATGTCTTCTGCTCTGGTTCTGTTCTGTCCTTTGGCAAGTAGAGCTCAGACCCCTTGTGGGCCTTATCAGTTTTATTTATTTTTTGCAATATATAGCAGCCCATAGAAGAGTTTTCTGGCTGGCTCACAAAGCTAAGGGTGAAGGGAAGGGTCTTAATCTCAAGCTGAAAAGACTGTAAAGATGGTGCCGTGACTGCAGCCTCATCACTGGGAGCATAGGTTTGCATTCAACTAACTCCTATTCAGAGTAGGCGCATTGAAATGAATGCACCTAACTTAGTCTCGTCTACTAACTTCAGTGGGTCTGCTCAGAGTAAGACTAATGTAGAATGGAACCCGCAGGGAGCTGACTTGTACAGAGTCAGATGGCTGGTCCATTCACTTTTGTATTGTTCACGCCTGGGGTAGCCACTGCGATGCCATACAGATGTTGTTGGACTAAGCCACCCCTTTTCTGTGTTTATGCTTTTTGGGGTGGGGTGGGAGGAAGCGTAGTTGCTTGCCTGCAATTACAGATTTTTATGGCAGTTCCAACTTGGCTCTTTCTTTCAAAGAAGGGAGATGGTGAATGGGGGGTTCTGTTGTTTGCTACTTCCATATAAACAGGTACGAAAGACCACCACTTTTCTTTGTCATCTGACTTAGCAAGGCTGGCATTAAGACTAAAATACCACTCTTGAGACTTTTCCTCGCTTGCATTGGTTGGTCTGATTTTCCTCTGAGTTCAGGAGGTTAAAAATCCTACACCAACTGTTCTTTTTTTGTTGTTGTTTCCTATGTTTAAATTCTCTACTCTGTGAATTCTCTACTCAGGGTACCTTACACTTGATGTTGAAGTCGTGTGTGAGGAGGAAGACAGACTCCATAGACAAAAGGTTTTGTTTTGATGTTGAGACGGTGGAAAGGTGAGCTAAACACTTGCCAGTTTTACTAGGAACAGCACTGAAAATAACTTGGTACCTTTTCAGCTCTTAAGTTTTACATTTCTTTTAGAAACTGCACAAGCGGGATTTTTATTTATTTATTTAAAATATTTTATCACTGCCTTTAAAAAAACTAATAAAATGAATTCACACAACATATAAATGCAATTTTAAAACTAACAAGTAAGCACAGTAAAGTACAAGAAAAAATAAAAAGCCCCAAAGCTAGAAAACAAAATAAATCATAATCCCAAAAGTCGTCTACAATTGCTGAAGCATGAATGGGGGCCCCTGATTCCTCATGTGATCCTGATGATTGGAAGTTAGAGTTTCCACCAATGTTCAGCCCAGCTGAACTTTCCAGGCAAATTAAGAGATCTGTGGTTGGGCAAAACATCCAAGGAAAGGGAAGCCAGTTGTGTTTCAATAAGAAGAGCAACATTTCCGGGGGATGTTCCCATACAGCTCTGTCCATAGCAAGCATGGAATGTGGGCTGCTAACCAGGTTTTGCTGTGGAGGACACCTGCCTCTTCACAGAATTATGCGCCCTCTTGGGTGTCAAGAACGGCTTGAACAAATTTGACTTGAGATGCAAGTTGCCACTGAATAATTTTTGCCTAAATAGAAATGGGAGGTTCCTGCTCAAGAGAAATTATGTTTGATTGATTGATAAAACTTCTCTTGAGACATGGGACACATTCTGCATGCATTGCTAACTTGCCTTCAGTATGGTTGGCCTCGCTTTTTTGAGGGTGTGTGTGTGACTATCTTTTAGAGATAAACTTTTGCCACTTTACTTAATTCTCTCAGTCAAGATTTGGACCGCATGGCACCATTCAAGCTACTTCCCCTAGTAGAACCAGAAGTCACTTTGCAGTTTGTGCATCCTGTGCAATCAGTGTGTGCATTTATTTTCTGTTTCTAAAATTGTTCAGTGTTTAAGTACAGATGAACTAATCTTACAAAAAAGCATACATAAAATCCTCAGTGTGGGTTGTTCTGAGAAAGATTAAAAGCTATAATCTTCGATTCTTCAGGGGAAAGAAGGTCTCTCTTGTTTTTACTCTTATTGAATCTCATGCAGACCTGGGCCCATCACCTTGCAGGCTCCTTCAGAGGCAAATCGACGGCTCTGGATGGAGGCCATGGATGGGAAGGAGCCAGTAAGTATTAAAAGCACAGCCCTCGAGTGTGTGGCCATCACAGGAGCTCATGGAGAAGAGATGGGGAACTACTGGCCACATCTGGAGGGGACCAGGTTCCCCTTCCCTGTTGCAAGCTGCTTCATGATGTTTGCAATTAATAAAGCCTCTGTGAGAAGCATTTTAACTGTTTTTGAAAAGGAAAGTGTGCTCAAAAAGGTAAATGTGTTTGACTGTTCCAAGTGGCATTCTTTGTACAACTGCTGCCTTGTTTTGTACAGTTATTACGAATAATCTCTTTAGGCATTTGCTTCTCTGTGCGATTAACGTCTCGTGAAGGAGGATGGAGGGCCGAGCGTGGCCGCTCTCTCTGTCACCCTCCACCTCCTTCTCTACTTGAGGAGGGCCCTACGAGTTCTGGAAACCCCCCACAGGGAGCCTGCTTGAGCAGAGCAGCCCCCTGCTGCAGACAGCCCCCTGCTGCAGACAGCCCCCTCCGGCTCATGGGGGCCACACAGGGTGCAGACCACCTCATCCCCACTTCTGCCTCCACACAACGTTAATCGTGGGAAGACAACCTCAGAAGAGGAAGGCCTAATCTTACTCAGATTGGTGCAACTTGTCTCCAAGCAAGCAGGACCAGTTCAAGTACTAAACCTGTACAAAACCTGCGAAGAACCCTGCTGGGTCTGGAGGGTCCATCTCATCACTTCTGTTATGCTTCCGATAGCCAACCAGGTGCCTCTGCTGTTGCTTTCAGCAACTGGCGTTCAGCAGCCTCTGACCTTGGAAGCAGCGTACAGCCAGTGACACCTTCAGAAACTGCATCATAGCAGCCGGCTCCCCCCCCCTCTGTGTCCTCTCCCTGACCCTCTTGATGTATCTGCTCTTTGTGCAGCCTGTCTGTTCTTTGACTGCATACTTTCCATGGTTCTCTCTATTTAATTGATTTCCTTCCTTAAGATCTGATCCTGGCACTTATCACAGCCTCCTTCACATAATTCCCTGTGTGTAGATTGCATTCAAGTTTGGGAAAAGGTTTATTAAGGGCCTCTGCATAGAGTTCAGACATCTATGAAATACGACGTTTGGTCTTCTGCCCAGAGCTTCAGATTCTATAACAACGTTGGACAGGAAGGGTGTAGCATCTTGGGCAGGAGGCCAGGTTAAGACTTCATAGAAAAATAATAAACATGTTGAGCGTTGAATGATTAAGAACAGGAAAGGAAGAGAGAACTGCTGCCTGGCCCTTAAGTCTTTGAAGACAGTTGCTTTGCTCTACACAGGATTTGTCTCACATTTTAATTCTGTGAGGGTGAGGAAGACTGGCAAGGTAAAACACAGCTGGCAATTTTCGACATTTTGCTCATTGACAATTTTACATTTGTTCACTTGCAAAATGGTGAATGTGTACTTTCATAAGCTTGTCATTTGTTAAGTTCTTAGTCTGAATTATTTGCAGCATGTTTTTAAATAGATTTATTGCATTTTAAAGGATTTTTAAAATAAAATGTTGTGATTTTTGATTGACCACCTCTGTGCAATATGAGCTCCTACGTCAGGGAGGGCTAACATTTGGCCTCCCATCAGTCCCATTGATAGCCAGTAGCATGGCTGACAGCAAGGGATGATGGGAGTTGCAGTCCACCAACATCTGGATGGCCACATGTTAGCTACCCCTCCCCTAATTCCTAAATGCAGAATATAAAATTGTGTTAGCATTTTGTTTCCTTGCAATCTGGAAAAGTAACTTCCTTATATGCTTCCTCCTGAGAGGATCATTCCTGGATTTGTTTGGTGTCCCTAGAATAGTCTGCATGTGATCTGATACCAAACCCTGAACCCAAGGAAATGAAATCAGCTGGGAGGCAGAGGTGTATCTGTGTGGCTTTTATGGAGTGTCCATGTCAGCAGCTAATGTGAGAACCTTGGAAACATGGTGTGCACATTATTTTACATCCTGCTTTTCAGCCCGATTGATTCTTAGAGGACCAAAGTACGCATTAGGGTAAACACATTTTTTAAAAAGAATGCTTTAAACTAGCCATGTTCCTTTTGATAATAATCAAAAGAGGAAGGGTGGATTATAATTTAATAAATAATAATAAATTAATAATAATAATAATGCCAATTGGAATGTGTGGTCAGTTCGATGAGGGCTTCCCCCCCCCCCACCAGTGCCAGTGTCCGGCTTCAAAGTGTCCGCTTCTGCTCTCTGTCCCCAAAGGTGATGATTGCAGCAGCTAGGGAAGGTGGATTTTTTGCTTTTGAGGGCATCCAACTCACACACCCTTGTTTTTCAAAGTCAAGTGGTCACCTTAAGCCCCTTTTTTAAAAAGGATGCTTATTTATAGTTTGGCCCTAAAGCACAGTTTACAGAAATTGACACAGGCATAACAGTTTAAAGTGCGCATTTTGTTATCACTCACTTTCTAGTTTTTCCTGGTTCTTTCTTTCTGTTGTCTTTTTTATTTACCACTTGGTGTTGCTTTGTCACCCACCCCACACACCTTCTCTCTCTCTCTCTAGATCTACCGCAGTCCTATCACAAAGCAGGAAGAAAGTGAGTAACTCTTATTTCTGTTATGACTCAGGTGGACCAAAAGTGCCCCCCATCTCAAACACACACTCCTGTGGCCCATTTGTGCTCCACCAAAATGTGTGCATGTAGCTTTTGTGCTGCTTTGTGGGAGCAGGAGGACTTTGCTACAATTTCCAGGGGTGTGGGTGGGGGAACATTGGTGCTTTGCTTCCTTTACTTTTCACTGAAGAATCTTCCTGGAGACTCTTTTCCCGGCCACGTTTCCCAGAGGGCCCTTGAATGACACCATGTGTCATTTAAACTGCAGCCAGGCTGGGAGACTGTGAAAAGTATTTATTTATTGTGCTGTTGCAAGTGGCCAGAGGGCTTTTAAACGAGATATTTAAACTGCAAGAAATCCCTTTGGACACCTTGTGAAGGTTTAGTAAGATTAAAGTCACCCCCCCTCCCAAAAAATCCTGCAAAGTTATTTGCCCCACCCCTTCATCAGGGACACCTTTGTCTCTCCTCTCCCCCAATAGCCAAAAAGTTTGATCCTGCTGAACTGATGCCATATTTTACCTATTGAACCAGTGTTGTAACTTGTTTCAAATAGATGCCCACTGCTGCCCTCTGCTGGATATGGCATATTCCAACATCTCATGCCCTTCGTAGAATCAGAGCAGTAGGGAGCCTGACAAAGGCAATGTAGAGGTAGAGTGTCCCGATGGATGGCTATCCACTATCAGGTATATGAAGAAGGCCCTTAGACCAGATCTTGTGTGTTCTTCTTTCACCTCCTGGTAGGTGATAGCTTGTCTGAGAAATGACCTTCAAGCTTTAAGGCTTCAGATTCTTACTTGGCAGCTGTGCAGCCCAACAGTGGCTCAGCTGGCCCTGTGGTACTCTTTTTTGCACATGTACGGTTGAGTCTGTTTTCTGTGACCCACAGAGTTTCTCTTTATGCCTTGGCAACCTTGAAAATGGGGCGGGGGGGGAAACTAATTCAGACCTGCTGGTAGTTGTAATGATTTTATTGAGTTCTTTCATTGCCCTTCATCCAGCCCTTACTCACATTAAGAAACTAGTGAAAATAGTACTTCCAACAATTAGTACGCTGTACATTTAGTGCAGTAAACAGATGACTTTACTTTCAGCTGGTCCCATTCAAACATTTTCCGTTTTTCCCAAAGGGTTTGGGTGAATAGATGTGTTTTCAAACAGCAGCAAAACTCTGGTAGTGAAGGCACTGTATCTTCATGCAACACAGGGAATTCCATAACTGGGGTGCTGCGACAGAGAAGACCCCTTGTGCATCTCCACCATTGTTGGGAGGGTGAGAAGGGCCCCCTCTGGGGTTCTCAGGACCTGCATAGGCTGAAATCGGAAGAAGTGCTCTGTCTAGAATTTTGGTCTCAAGTCATTTAGGCCTTTGTAACACCTTGAATTGAGCCTAGTATCATACAGGCAATCAGTGCAAATTTGATGAAACTCTTGGCAAGTCTGGTGATTCTGCTATTAAGTGTTAGTTAGACACTTTGAGGTTTATTGTTCTGAAATTCATCTTGTGGGTATCTCCATAATGTATATCTTTCCCGGTGATTGAAACATTGCAGTGACTGTTGGCCAAAAGTTTTCTGAAAGGATTCCCAGCCCAAGAAGCCTCTTTGCAAGACATTTTCTCCCCTTAGGGGCCACCACAGAGAATTCCCTCTGCCTTCTCTCTCTGAGCTTCTGAGGGTGGTGGAACTACCAATAGGGTGCCTGGTGTCCTTTACGCAGCCCACACATGGCCTTGTAGGTCTGCTGACCGGGTCCCATGAGATTATATGTAGATGGGGGAGGGCAGGGGGAGATCACTATCTACTATAGATCTATCTATCTATGTAATAAATAGATAAAAATTTTAAAGCACAAGGTGGAGAATATTTACACTGGAAATAATTAGAAGCTGCTGCAGCCTTTTTGTTTTAAAAGACTGGCCCTGCACAGTGTTTTGTTGTTTTTATATGTTTTTTGTTCCGCCTTTCCTCCAAGCAGTTCAGGGTGGCATACATGGGCCTCCCCCTCCCCATTTTATCCTCAGAATAACCCTGTGAGGCAGTTCAGGCTAGGAGACCATGACTGGCCCAAGGTCACCCAGCGAGCTTCATGGCTGAGTGGGGATTTGAACCCTGGTCTCCCAGGTCCCCATCCGACCCTCTAACCACCGCACTGGCTTTCTGTATCTAAGATGCACATGTTTCATGTTGCATGTAAAGAGCACTCAGCATGTCCCAGGGCTGGCCCTGTACCTATGAACAGATAAATAGAGTGGCAGAAGCAATTTCTTCCTTACCTCTATTGCGACCCTTCTATGGCAACGTAACCATTGAGCCTTTTTCCTTAATGCAATTTCTGCCCAAAGTGCTTGGGTGGGGCTCCAAAGTTATGTACAATGCTGGCAGCACCTGTCTTGTTAGGCAGCACTGTGCTAGTAGGGTACATTGAAACGACTGACTCATATGAATGGACGTTACCGATACTACTGGGAGTGACCCAGAATGGCAGCAGTTTTCCTGTGCCAGGTAACATGCAGGAGGGCTCTCCGTGGCATGAATGGCTGGACGGTCAATTGCTGCCAGGAAAGTGGGCAGAAAGATTGCAGCGTTCAGTTGGAAGGTGCAGTCTCTTGCTTCCACTTCCAGAAGGCACTAGTTGTGTGGATTTATTAACCAGTGCTCTTCCAGAATGCATTAAAAAGCCTCCTATAGGGTCATTTTTAAATGCATTTGGTAATAACGTTCTATAGAAGATTACAAAAAGACATAGAACTTGAATTATATATCTTATGAATGAACTATAACATAAACACATATCATTGTAGCTAAAAAGTATTCTAACTTCAAAGACTGACTAAATAGTTCATAACTATAACTGAGAGAAAACCCCCACTTAGTTTAATAATACCTCCATAGGAATACTCTGGTTAAAAAGGCTATTCCAGTATGTAATATTCTGATTCCAATATTCATAATTATTAATCTTTAAATACCTGCTCATGTCCTTCCCTAACAGTGCCACCCTAGGCACGTCTACTTAGAAGTAAGGCCCATTGAGCTCAGTACGACTTACTGCCAGGAAAGTGGGCAGAGGATTGTAGCCCCAATATTATCAAATGAGTCAACCAGTCATTTTCGAGTTTGTTGCCCACCTGTGCCAGGGACCAAAAGGAGGCCTGTCTGTCTGATCTGTGGGGCTCCCTTCTCCACATCACACACCCTCCCCCCTTGCTTTGCATCCTCCATGACTGTGTCTGCCTGGGTGGGACGAGTTCTTGCACTCTGCTGATGCCTCTTCTGTGCCCAGGGTGAGGAGGGGGGGATGTAGAGACTTGGCTTCCCATGAAAAGGTAATATCAGTGGCACTTGGCCCCCAGAAGGTGGCCCAGAAGGGAAGGTGGCCCTTGGGCTGAAAAAGCCCCCCCCATCTCTGTAGTTCTTTTTAGATGAGTGCACTTGCTAGTCCTTCCCTCAGGAGCCCAGAGGGAGCAGCTGCATGCGCATGCCAAATTCTGGGATGTGAGGCAGGGTGAAACCAGCCCATTTTCAAAAGCAGCCGTTGTACCTCCCAGAAATGTTAACGCCTCTTTTGTCAGAGGTGGACAAGCCCAGCTCACGAGGTGGAAGGGCACATAGTCCTCTGTGAGTAGCAGCCCCATTCAGACCCCTGCCCCAGAAGCCCAGCTTCCAGGGAGACACAGCCAAGCCCCCCAAGCAGCCAGAGAGACTCCCACTGCCTGGCCGTCCCTTCTCCATCCCTCCCCTGCCCCTCTCCCAAGCCACGGGGAGGGGGCTGTTGGCTGCCACAACTAGTGGCTGGCGAGTTAGCCCAGCCAATATCAGCGGACCCCAGATTTTGTCGTAGGTGTATCTGGCTGCGGGTATTACTGACGCATCTGCTTGGATGGTAGAACCACCAATGGGATCTTACTCATTTGCCTTAACCTGTTGAAGTGGAGAACTTTCTGAAGTCTACACTGTACAGCAGGCGTGGAGAATCTTGAATCCTGGGGGCAGAATGTGGCTCTCTAGGCCTCTCTGCAGGGTCCTCATGATTCTCTCTGCACTCTCCCGAGTGTTTTTGCTGGAAAATGTCCTTGAGCTCTGGGGAGGGGGGAGGGAGGGAGGGTGTGTGTGTAGAAACCTCTGGCATTTGAGTGGCTGGAATGCAGCCTGCTGTACAAAGGGAAGAGTCACATCCATTGCTCCACCCACATTTCACCTCTGGCTGTTCCCATAAGTTGCCTCTGGCCCCACCTGCCACTAGGACATGGCTCCCTGGAAGGTTGCCCCTGAGGGCCCTAGGGCTGAAAATGTTTAGGGAGTATTCCACTGCGCTGTTTTGGGCCTCCTGAATCCATAGGTCAGATCCCTGTTGCTATTAACAGTTGAAGGAGCTGGAGGTGGCTGTTGAATCCTATGAGAGACTTTCAGAATGATCCAAAGCCCCTTGTCTTCTTGTATGAACAACAGCATCATGGTTTGCTGTTGGAGACAGATCTATGCATGCATAAAAAGGGTGTCTGCAACTAGGGACCCATCCCTGACTTTGGAGGCCGTGGTGAAGTTATTACACAAAGAGCTACTTATACAGCCACAAGAGTGGCTGTATACTATGGCCAGCATGGATAGCCCACAGATATTTCTATCAAACTCTAAAAAGCAGGGAAATTGGGCAACTATAGTGAATGCACCAGGGGAGCAGGAGACCTGACCTCCTCTCTGAGATATTGTACTGCCCTACAAATTTGTCAAAAAGCAAACACCATTTGGGTTGGTCTTTCACAGTCCAATCCACTTCCTGTGTAGCTTGGAAGAATTTGGTAACATGCCTCTGAGCATATGGGGAGTGGTGGCAACACCTGCAATCAGCCCAAATAATAGAAAGAAGATATGTGCTGTGCTGATCTTGTTTCAGCAGGGAAGAAGTTCAGATAGTCACTTTAAATATGTCTGATTTACTTTGCAATTTTAGTGACGTTTCCTATAGGAAATCATTTTCTTTTGTTTCTCTTTCTGTGAATATGTGAAGTACAGCAACACTTTGCAAAATTTACACTAAAAAAACCCTCCAAACATAATTTTGGAATAAAGGCACTGACTTCTGCAGAATTGTCAACAGTGGACCTCAGGAGTGTCTCAGTTTGTACAAGATAAAACAGTGGGAGGTGAAATATATTCTAGCAAAATTCTAGGTGTGCTCTATGTTTTTACTTGACTGTGCCCACCTTGCCTTAAATTAAGTGGTTTAAACATAGCAGGCTAAAAACATGCATCCTCTTTTTTCCAACAGCTAGAGTCATGGCTGAAGCAGCAACATATTGTAATCAGTCTGAATTTACATCAATCTGCAGTTTCAGATTCAACTGTTAATGCACCCAAAATAGAAATAGGACATAACCTCCAATTTGAAACACAAAAGGCTCTCTTCACCATCATATGACATTGAGCAATAAAAAGGCTTTGAAATTAATAAAAATAAACTTGACATAGATTTCTAGGATAAATAATGAGAGAAATATAATTTTCTAGATTGGATTCTCTGTAGAAACACAGGAAAGAAGCAAAGTAAGAAGAACACCAACAAATATACAAAAATATAATTCTCCATCTTTGGAGATGGCAGGTGTTGCCACCACTCACTATAAGCTCAGAGGCACTTGTTACCAAATTCTTCCAAGCTACACAGGAAGTGGATTGAACTGTGAAAGACCAACCCCAATTGTGTTTGCATTTTGACCAATTTGTAGGGCAGTCCAATATCTCAGAGAGGAGGTCAGGTCTCCTGCTCCCCTGGTGCATTCACTCTAGCTGCCCAGTTTCCCTGCTTTTTAAAGTTCGGTAGAAATAGCTGTGGGCTATAGGTACATTCTTAAACCGCAAGGGTTTTTGCCTATTAGTGAATATAATAGTATGTCCGTTGTAAAGCCATCAGCCTTCACAAAGTGATAAAACCCAACAAGAATCCAGATGGCATTCAATGACAGATAAGCATCAAAAGCAAATAAAGAAAAGGGCAGCGGGCAGAGAGAGGAGAGTGCTGGATGCATTCTGACAATCATCCCTCCGCTATGCCACAAAATTACGTTGCTGAAACAGCAGACTGTTTTAAAATTGCCCTTTTATCTGCACCATTTAACAAATATGTCGGCTTCTAGAGCAGTTGCTGTCCTACTATGCTGGGCACAAAATCCTTTACAGGGAATTGTTGGTCCCATTAAAAAGAGCATGTAATAGAAAGAACCTTAACCGTGCTCATCCGCTGTAACTACCTGAACCTGAATGCAGATAATTGTTGCTTTTTTCTTTTGTAGTGGAGCTGAACGAGGTTGGCTTCAGATTTGTCAGGAAATGCATCAATGCAGTAGAGACAAAAGGTCAGTGCTCCATATTACATCTGAAAGCTGTTTCCATTGCAGCATTTAATTACGCTGCGGTTTCCACAGGCAATAACTCTTGTTTGTAAAACTCATGCAGGCTGCAATCCTAAACCTACTTACTTGGGAGTAAGCTCAACTGAACACAGTTGGACTTTTTTCTGAGTAAACATGTCCAAGATTCCACTGTTGGTAGTCTAAAAGCTCTTGTAGAAAGACAATAGCGAAGCACATCTTGCAGACATATTTGCATAGCAATGAACAACAAAGGCTGAATTTTTTATATCCATTGTAAAGAGAAATTGGAACTTTGCTAGGAAATATGACATTTTTAATATGCAATTTTAGATTTGGGGAGGGAGGGAAATGGACACATTTTTAATTGCTCAGAGAAAATTCAAGAAGGCTTAATGATGCAAAGTAACACAATCAAAAGTAAGGGGTGGTATGGGTTTGTTTCTTTGGTTTTAGAGATCTTTGTCATAAAAGTGCCACTAAAACAAATGGGGTCTGTTTAGCTCACTCCTCAAGGCAACATTCAAAATCCCAGACAATGTAGTATTGCTGCTGGAATCTTTAAAGAGCTGGCAGACAACAGCTGAGCAAATGTAATGTGAGCAGTCCTGAAATATTGGTCTGCTTCAAATTTTGTCATTTTTTCTTTAAACATCTTAGTGAGTTCTGTCTGAAGTATTTCTGAGGGAAGCCCAATTGGAAGCCAACAAAATAGTGTGTGTAAGCACTTGCAAGGGTCTGTTCCCACGTTACGTGATGCTGCATACTTTTCCTGGTTGAGCATGACTCTGTGTGCACGTGTGTATGCCTTTGAATGCATTTCACTGTCCACAAGGCTTGCAAAAAAGGAGAAGTATGCTCACTGCATATGAGAGCTAGAAGGAGAGGACCACATGAGCAAGGTAGTTTCTGAAGAATGGTTTGACTGGCTGTGGCTATTTTAAACACATTGGAGGCCGCTTTCTCTCCTTTGGACATCACCGCTATAAAGATGGAGAGATCCGCTTTTAGATGTTGTTGCCTCCAAGCCACGTTCACACAGCAAGGACATGGAATAAGATAGTCTTGAAGCTTCCCCACAACTGCAGAACCTCCTCCCGCAACCGTGGGTGCCAGATGATGTTGGACTACATCATCCCCAGTTAGCATCATCAGTGATCAGGGATGATGGGAGTTGTAGTCCAGTGATACCTGTGTACTCTGGGGGGGGGAGGGAAAGCTGTCCTAGAGGTGCACCTCAAAGTCCAAGACTGCATGCTTCCCACATATGGCTGCTAGGATTATGGGGGTAATTTTTAACTGCTATTCCTCACCTGCTTATGTGTTTTTCCATTATAACTGCTGTTTTTCAACTTGAGCATCTTGGGAGATGCAGGAGAGATTTCTTTCTCAGCATTCATGCGGTATCGAGGAGAGATCCTGGCCCTCTATGTGACAACCTTTCAAGTGCTGGAAGAAGGCTACCATGTCTACCCTCAATCTTCTCTTCTTAGGGATTAATGGAGAAGAGTTGATGGGAGGGACCCTGCTCCCTATCTCTCCCACAGTTGCAGCCTGCTGAAATGGCAGCCACAAAGTGACGGTTAAAATATTTGTCTTTATGTTTCTTGGTACACTTCAAGCTGCTGAGGACTGCATCATGATGCTTGGAAAACTGTTAGATAATCAAGTTCTGAATTATACATTAGCCTAAGTTGCAGATGTGGACATTTTGTTTAAGAATCTGCAAAAATTAAATTCCTGAAACATCCCTGCTCCAATTTCAGGGTAGCTCCTCCCCCTCCCCGGGTTGTGCTAACGTAGAATTTCTATACATGCATGTACATAAATGTATAGTGCCACATACTGATTCCTGGATTACTCTGGATCCTTCCAGAAATACCTGGAGAGCAAAATTTGTGGCTCCTCCTTGGGAATGAATGCTGCGGCCTCTGGGCTCTCTTCCATCCTAACCTCTGCTTCTATTGTGCCGTGCAAAGACTCTTGGTATGTTGCAGCTGCATAGGACGATTTGAGAAATGGTTTCTTCAGTGCATTTGATCGTTTTAAAAAGTGGCTGCACTAGATGGTGCTGCTGAGCTTTCTGAATGAACTCCAGGAGTAACAATTGTTACATTTTCCTATCAGGGATTGCAACTGAAGGCGTGTATCGAACTGTTGGCAGCAACATCCAAGTCCAGAAGCTCTTGAATGCCTTCTTTGGTAAGAAATAGTCATTCATTGGTAACTGGGTTTTATTTCTCTGAAGTCATTGAGAAGTTTTATTTAGTCTACATCTTGTTTGTTGTTGAAGATGGCCGTTCTAAATTCTCCTCCAACATTTTACCTTTTGTCACTCTTGCTCGCTGCTTAAAGTGGTACCAACTCTATTAGAATTGCCTATTCCCAATAAAATGATATGGAAATACTATCAATGTGGATATTTGGTTTCTTGTTGAAGGACTGAGTAAGTACGATGGGAAGGATGGGGTAGCCTGTTTATCTGCATGTTGTTCTCTGAACTTCGCTCCCTGGTGTGGTATAAGAATAGCTCTATACTCAAGTCATTTTCTGTTGCATACGCAGTAAGAAGAGGCTTTGATATATGAGATAATCAGGTCCAATCGGAAAAGGTGTGAGACGGGTGTATTTTATCACCCAATTTGTTTAATCTGTATGCAGAACGTATCATGGAAAGCGGGATTGGACCAAGATGAAGGAGGTGTGAAAATTGGAGGGAGAAATATCAATAATTTAAGATATACAGACGATACCATACTCTTAGCAGAAACCAGTAATGATTTGAAACGAATGCTGATGAAAATTAAAGAGGAAAGCACAAAAACAGGACTACAGCTGAATGTCAAGAAGACTAAAGTAATGACAACAGAAGATTTATGTAACTTTAAGGTTGACAATGAGGACGTTGAACTTGTCAAGGTTATAAATACCTTGGCACAATCATTAACCAAAATTGAGACAATAGTCAAGAAATCAGAAGGTGGCTAGGACTGCGGAGGGCAGCTATGAGAGAACTAGAAAAAGGTCCTCAAATGCAAAGATGTATCACTGAACACCAAAGTCAGGATCATTCAGACCATGGTATTCCTGATCTCTATG
The DNA here is from genome assembly GCF_030035675.1 of Rhineura floridana. NCBI lineage: Eukaryota > Metazoa > Chordata > Lepidosauria > Squamata > Rhineuridae > Rhineura > Rhineura floridana. The sequence goes on from NC_084495.1 coordinate 1,122,163, forward strand.
TATGGATGTGAAAGTTGGACTGTGAAAAAAGCAGATAAGAGAAAAATCAACTTGTTTGAAATGTGGTGTTGGAGGAGAGTTTTGTGCATACCATGGACCAGTAAAAAGACCAATAATTGGGTGTTAGAACAAATTAAACCAGAACTATCACTAGAAGCTGAAATAATGAAACTCAGGTTATCGTACTTTGGATACATCAAGAGAAGACATGATTCACTAGAAAAGACAATCATGCTGGGAAAAACAGAAGAGAGTAGAAAAAGAGGAAGGCCAAACAAGAGATGGATTGATACCATAAAGGAAGCCACAAACCTGAACTTACAAGATCTGAACAGGGTGGTTCATGACAGATGCTCTTGGAGGTCACTGATTCATAGGGTCGCCATAAGTCGTAGTCGACTTGGAGGCACATAACAACAACAACAACAGAATCCTCTCCCTGTTGATCTGATAATCACTGTTGGAACAGGCCTCATATGTTTCACTGGCATTCCCATAGATACAACAAACTTGTAGTTGCTACATATCCACAGTAGTCCAGCAGTGCTGTGATGTTCTGCAAAAGAGCAAAGAAGGGGGGGGGCTCTGTAGGGGACCAATCCCAAGAACATTTCACTTACATTCTGCTCAGCCGAGCTCTGGAAGTCCAGTCGATGCAAGCCATACTGTTACTTGATGATACAGCCTGATGAGTTTGTAGATTTAGAAAGCGAAGAGGGAAGATAACTTTGAAGCATACATGTCCTTATTTTCAGTCTGAATCTCTACAGAAGGAACAGAGAACAGAAGCCAGGAAGCAAGAAAAATGCAAAAAGTGAAGTTTGGTAAAGTGTAGAATGCTAGAAAAGTGATGGTTGGTTGCACAAGTGTATACTTTTGAAAAACACAGCTAAATAGTTCACAACTGCTATACATTTTGGGAGAAAGGCAGGTATGGACTGAATCTTTTGTACACCGCCCAGAGAGCTATTCGCTATGGGCAGTTTAAAAATGAAATTAAATAAATAAATAAATAAAATCGGAGTCAGATTTCTTGAAACTGAGGGGAGAAATAAAATTAGCAGAATGATGCAAGGCCTCAGACTGTTGGGAAGAAAGTAAAACCATAGAAACTGAAAAAAGGAGGCTTTTCCTTCAATATATGAGCAAAAACTAAATGGAAGAAGATAAGGCCTTTAGAGAACCATAGTTAACATTAACATTACTGAATTCAGAGAGCAGCAATTGTTCAAACGTCAGAAAATAAAATGGAGGAGCTTTAAATAAGGAAAATTGAAGGTTTTGAATGCAAGGTCATAGAATCCTAAGTTGGAAGGGGCCTATAAGGCCATTGAGTCCAACCCCCTGCTCAACGTAGGAATCCAAGTTAAAGCATACCTGAAAAGTGACTCTCCAGCTGCCTCTTGAAGGCCTCCAGTGTTGGAGAGCCCACCACCTCCCTAGGTCACTGGTTCCATTGTTGTGCAGCTCTAACACTCGGAGGGCTTTGTTTCCAGTCCTCTGATCATCCTTGTTGCCCTCCTCTGAACCCAGTTTCCTTCTTAAAGTGCAGTGTCCAGAACTGGATGCAGTACTCAAGATGAATCGAGGAGAACTGATACTTCATGCGATCTTGGAAATTACACTTTTTGTTAATAGCATTTGCCTTTTTTGCAGCCACATCACACTGTTCATTCATATTCAGCTTGTGATAAACAACAATCTCAAGATCCTTCTCGCATGTAGTACTGCTGAGCCAAGTATCCCCCATCTTATAACTCTGCATTTAATTTCTTTTTCCTAGGTGTAGAACTTTCCACTTACCCCTGTTAAATTTCATTTTTTTGTTTTCAGCCCAATGCTCCAGCCTATCAAAATCCCTTTGAATTTTGTTTCTGTCTTCCAGGGTATTAGCTATCTCTCCCAATTTTGTATCGTCTGCAAATCTGATAAGCATTCCCTGCACCTCTTCATCCAAGTCATTAATAAACATGTTGAAGAGCACTGGGCCCAGGACTTAACCCTGCGGTACCTCGGTCATTACCTCCCCCCACCATGAGAAGGAACCATTCTCTTTGAGAATGCCTCTATAGCCAACTGTGGATCCACCTGAGAGTTGTTCCATCCAGCCCACATTTAGCTAGCTTGCTAATCAGATTTTCATGGGTCACTCCACTGCACACAGACTGACTCCTAAGTAAACATTCATAGGATTGTGCTATAAAATAAGTAGCAAGTAAAAACAGAATTCAAGTAACAAAAAGCCTTCTGGTTTAACATGTTGTACAAAGGGCTTTTTGCATTCACTCAAGTGCCAAAGTACCAGGAAACTGCAGCTGTTAAGGGCCACTCCCTGAACAGATGCATTATTCAGGCAATATGGATACCAGTCTGGTGCCCTTCTCTGGGGCTAGTTTTAGCTTCACTGCTACCTTGGAGCAGGATGGCTGTCAGTGGTGGGGCAGGGGCTTCTGAGAGAGCAGTGGCCACACCCACCACTGGTATGCCACCCATAATGGGTTGGCCAAGGGTGAATGCAGTCTTTGGCCAAAGAAGATTAACCACCGCTTTTTAAAATAAGACAAAAGCAGGCAGTAAAAACTCCAGCAGTAAAGCAGAAAATCATGACTCCGCTGCCCCCGACAGTCTCCGCTTATTGACAGGGAGGGAGGGAAGGAAAGGGGGTCCTGGGCTTAAAATGATGGAGAGAATGTTTGGGTTACTTTTCAGCATCGTTTTCCTTGATTTTAAAGCTATCAGATCCATGTTCTGGCAGAATTTAAGAACAGTTTAGATGGAACTGGATTTCTCGGTATTTATTTTATTATTTGATTTATATCTTGCCCTTCCTCCAGCAGGAGCCCAGGGCAGCAATCAAAAGCACTAAAAACACTTTAAAACATTATAAAAACAGACTTTAAAATACATTAAAACAAAACATCTTTAAAAACATTTTTAAAAAAGCTTTGAAGACATATTAAAAAAAGGTTAAAAACATATTAAAAAAGGTTTAAAAACATATTAAAAAGCAATTCCAACACAGACGCAGACTGGGATAAGGTCTCAACTTAAAAGGCTTGTTGAAAGAGGAAGGTAGCATAGTGAAGCAATTCAATAGAACACTGAGATTGCTTCTTTTTTGTGAATTGTCATAAGCCCAAAGCACTGGGAATCCATTCAGAAGCTGAACTTCCTGCCTCCCATTCTTAGATGGGCATCTGGTTCAAATTTAAAAGGGGAGGATATACCTTTTCTCTTTGTTACTTAAAATAATAAAAAAAGGAAATCAAACTTTAGAAACTTACTAAGTAGAGTCCCTGGGCCCCTGCAGATGCTTGAATTGTGTGCTGGGGATGGTAACAGGCCAGTGATGTGCCAGCCGGTTTTCAATACTCTTTGGTGCCTGCAAAGGTTTCAGGTTGAGCACCTCACTTCATTTCCAATCATTACATTTTGGGTTCCTGCTGAAATCCTGTAACTTCCCATACCACAAATGCTCTTTGTGGGTCTTCCTCTGTCCTTTTGTGCGCTGTAGTACAAGAGTGCCCCTCATGACAGCTATAATGTGTTAATGTTGTGGAAGTATTGCAGAACAATGAATAAAGGGGAATGTTGTGTGGATGGCCCAGTATAAATCCGCCATGAATTGTGCTATCATTGTGCCAATGAGGTGTTGCAGAATATACCCACAAACAGCACCGGTCCGGAGAGGCCCTCTGAGCGCACACATATGTCACGCAGGCCTCATGCTTGCTGGCTTGCTGGCGCCTTTTGCTGCTTTTCCCTCCTATCAACAAGCAATCTTCATGGACCCAAGGATGGAGCCCATTCAGAGTCAAGCACCTGGCCAGTGGAAGTGAATCCCCTGGCACCAGCCCTTTAGGGACGTATTTACGGACTTTTCATCACGCCTGGAAGGGGTCAGTTTTGCCAGCTCTTTTCCACTGCGTCATTGTGGATTTCACTCAGATGGAAGGGGCTGATGCCATGCGTCTGCCCTGTCTAAGAAATAAATCCAGTGCCTCCCTGTTGGTGTTGGAGCAGGTACCTTTTATTGCCAATCACTGAAGGGCCTGCTGCTTCTTGTAACAGCACCACTTGTCACAGGATTTTTGTTTTAAAACACTTGGCTATCGCCCTCCTTTGCAATTGTGATATTAGATTCCTGCAGAGTCTTGAGTTGTACAAGGGAAAGTCATGCTTTCCTGAGGATTAATTATATGAGACAAAGTGTGTTTGATGGCTGTTAATAGTTTTTTCCTCCACTGGGGAAATAGCCGTGAACGTTTTCTGTCTGAAGTCCCTGATGTTGTTTGTTAAATGTGCATTGCTTTCATTGACCACAGCTGGTATAGAACAGTGGGGAGGAGAGCCTGGCTGGGAGTCCAGAGTCTGTGAGTTCAAATCCCCGCTTGCATCTCCTGGGCATCAAGGGCCAGCTAAAGATCACCCCCACAGGGAGTGGCTCAGGGGTTACGTGCCCTGCCACCTGTGCAGCCGTGGGCAAGCTGCATAGTCCCAATGAGCCCAGTTGCCCCCAGCTGGCAGTTGCAGAGAAGGAAGGGGCTGGCAAACTGAGCAGGCCCTAGCCAGCTGGGGAGGACTAGCCTCAGAGGGAGGTAAGCCCACTCTGAATACCGCTTACCATGAAATCCCTATAAGTAAATCCCATTGACCAGTTGGTCACTGATGCTGGCACCACCAATCCTGCTTAGTGGTAATAGAGCACTGAGCAGCAATTGGTTAGAAATTCTGGATGCAAATAGCCCTGCTGGTGGGGAGGGCACCTCTCCTTTACAGAGTTTCCAGCAGCACAGCTACTCACACTTGTGAGCCCTCCTTTTCCACCTCCCTTTCCTGGTGGAAATTTGAGGAAGCTGCTGGGATCTTTTGCCTCATTCTCTACACAGTAGGGCCCCGCTTACCGGCGCTTCGCTTACCTGCGTTCCGCTAATGTGGCGGCTTTCATTCCCCATTTCAAAGCCGATTTTGCGGCATTTTCGTGTCATTTTTTGCAAAGCGCCCCATTATAGTCAATGGGGTTCTGCTTTATGGCGATTTCTGCTTTACGGCAGGGGTCCGGAATGGAACCTGCTGTATAAGCGGGGCCCGCCTGTACCCGGTATATCTTAAGGCTTATATTGCCACAATCCTGGAGAAATCCAGTCACAAAGGCCGTGTGCTCTTCCCGTGGCCTGCTTTCTGAGCTTATAAAGGAGTCCTTTGGGGTGTAGTTGGGAACCACAGTATGAAAGTTAGAAGAGGCAATTTCAAGAGGAACACGCAGGGAAGATGTTGCAATGCTGTGGCTTAGAATGTTGAGTCCAAGATGGTTTGAGCAGAGGCGTTGTCATTTGCTTCCTCTCACAGAGCAGTTATAAAACCCTCAGGCAAGAATGTTGTGAGGGATGATCTCCCAGTGCTTGGAATGATGGGGGCTTTTCTGTGGCCTGGTGTCTGCAGCCATAAAACCCTTTATGAGTCTTGTACAGTAGCAGTCAATATTGGTCCATGCAGTACCCTAAATTTATGTGGTGGGTTACAGTTTTTCCCTCAGTCTCCAAAAGCTCCAATCCAGAACTTTATTTTATTTATTTATTTATTTTATTAGATTTATATACCGCCCGACTAGCATTAGCTCTCTGGACGGTGAACAACAGAATATAAAAATACAAAACATCTCAGATCTCATAATAAATACAGCATAAACATATATAAAACAAGAAATCAAAAACAATTAAAACAAAATTTAAAACTAAAACGAGTTACATATTAAAACGCCATAGCAAAGTCTTAACCTGGCGCCGAAAGGAGAGCAATGTCGGCGCCATATGCACCTCTTCGGGGAGACTGTTCCACAGTTCGGGGGCCACCACTGAGAAGGCCCTAGATCTTGTCACCGTCCTCCGAGCCTCCCTATGAGACGGAACTCGGAGGAGAGCCTTCGATGTTGAGCGTAGTGTACGAGCAGGTTCATATCGGGAGAGGCGTTCCGATAGGTATCGTGGTCCCGTGCCGTATAGGGCTTTATAGGTCAAAACCAACACTTTGAATCTAGCCCGGAAGCATATTGGCAGCCAGTGCAAGCAAGCCAGAACAGGTGTTATGTGTTCCGACCGCCTGGTCCCCGTTATTAATCTGGCCGCTGCATTTTGGACAAGCTGTAGTTTCCGAACTGTCTTCAAAGGCAGCCCTACGTAGAGCGCATTGCAGTAGTCCAGTCGTGAGGTTACCAGAGCATGTACGACTGATGTTAGGTCGTCTCTGCTCAGATAGGGACGTAGCTGGGCTACCAGCCGAAGGTGGTAGAAAGCATTCCGTGCCACCGATGCCACTTGGGCCTCAAGTGACAGGGAAGGATCTAAAAGAACCCCCAGACTACGAACCTGGTCCTTTAGGGGGAGTGTAACCCCATCCAGGACAGGGTGTATATCCACCATCCGATCCGGGAAAACGTTCACCAGCAGCATCTCAGTCTTGTCTGGATTGAGCCTCAGTTTGTTAGCTCTCATCCAGTCCATTATCGCAGTCAGGCAACGGTTCAGCACATCGACAGCCTCACCTGAGGAAGATGAAAAGGAGAAATAGAGCTGCGTGTGATCAGTGTACTGGTGGCAATGCACTCCATAGCTCCTGATGACCGCACTCAACGGCTTCATATAGATGTTGAAAAGCATGGGAGACAGAACCGAACCCTGCGGGACTCCACATTGCAGAGCCCACGATGTCGAGCAATGTTCCCCAAGCACAACCCTCTGGAGACGACCTGCTAAGTAGGAGCAGAACCACTGCCAGACAGTACCCCCGACTCCCAACTCCGCAAGCCTCTCCAGAAGGATACCATGGTCGATGGTATCAAAAGCCGCCGAGAGATCAAGGAGGATCAACAGAGTTACACTCCCTCCGTCCCTCTCCCGACAAAGGTCATCATACAGGGCGACCAAGGCTGTCTCAGTGCCGAAACCGGGCCTAAACCCCGATTGAAACGGATCTAGATAATCAGTTTCATCCAATAGCGCCTGGAGCTGGCCAGCAACCACTCGTTCCAAGATCTTGCCCAGGAATGGAACATTTGCTACTGGTCTGTAGCTGTTGAAATTTTCCGGGTCCAAGGAAGGTTTTTTCAGGAGTGGTCTTACTGCTGCCTCCTTCAGACAGCCCGGGACCACTCCCTCTCGTAAAGAGGCATTTATCACTTCCCTGGCCCAACCAGATGTTCCATCCCTGCTAGCTTTTATTAGCCAAGAGGGGCAAGGATCTAGTACCGATGTGGTTGCACGTACCTGTCCAAGCACCTTGTCCACGTCCTCGAGCTGAACCAACTGAAACTCATCCAGTAAAACATGACAAGACTGCGCTCCGGATGCCTCACTCGAATCATCTGCTATAAACTGGGAGTCTAAGTCCCGGCGGATGCATAAGATCTTATTCTGGAAGTGTCCAGCAAACTCATTGCAGCGGACCATCGATGACCCTACCGTGTCCTGAGGGCAAGTATAGAGTAACCCTCGGACAACTCTGAAAAGCTCCACTGGGCGGGAAAGAGATGCCTTAATAGTGGCAGCGAAATATTGTTTTTTCGCCACCCTCACCGCTTCCAAATACTGCTTAGTGGAAACACTTACCAGCACATGATTGCATCCATCGGGAGTTCGTCTCCACTTCCGCTCAAGCCGTCTCCTATCCTGTTTCATTGCTCTCAGCTCAGGGGTATACCACGGAGCTGTATGAGCTCTACACAGGAGAGGGCGCACAGGAGCAGCCTGAGTCATCTCCGCATTCCACAGTTCAACCAGGGCTTCGCCCAGAGCCCTTTGAAAACCTTCAGGATTCATTAGTCTCCGGGGACGGACCATTTTAATAGGTCCCCCACCCTTGCAGAGGGGAAAAGCCACTGTAAGTCTAAAACTATAACACTGCAAATCTTTGTTTCCATTAGGGGTGGGGAACTGGAAGACACCTCCCCCGAGGTTGCTGAGGTCCAACTCCCATCAGCTCCTGCCAACGTAGCCCATGGTCAGAGATGAGAAGAGTTGGAGTCCGGCAGCTGCGGGGGGGAGGCAAAGGTTTCCCCTCCCCGATCTAGCTTGTTCCCTTCCTCATTTTAGAAGCCATTTGTATTTTCAGGTTTATATGTAATATAAAAACTTGCCTGCATAATGGTGCTTTTAGTAATTTATTTCCCCCCCCTCTCTGTCTCCCCACCCATCCCTTACGCTTATAAGTGTTTTTCTTACAAATGCCCATGGGGGATGGCGGATTGCATCTTCACTAAGAGATACCAAAAGGGTTTCAGCCAGGAGCCTGCAAGCCAAGACTAGCATCGCTAGCTCAAATGTTATTGTGGGTTACTTAGTGAACATTCTGGGTTTGATTGTGTTTACCTGTGTTAACTTTTTCTCATCATTTCAGTTGCTACTACTGTAGAGATTAGGGATGGCTGAGAATTCAGCTGAATTCAGATGTAGCACTAATTTTTCAATGATCCGCATACTCTCTTTTGTGGAGTGATCCTGCTTGCTGCAGACTTCATCGGCTTTCTCCTGATACCTGATTTTTTCTCCTTTGAATATTCCTTCTAATATATTGTTCTTTTATTATTTTACTCGCACAGTACAGCACTCTGTCTCAGCCACCCCCTCCACTTGAACGATCCAAGCTCCAAGCGGAGGGGATGCAAGTCAAATTTTTATCTGGAAGCCGCCTTGAGTTCCAGTTTGGAAAAAGGGCGGGGTATAAATAAAGATAACAAGAATAATAATAATATAATGGGGGGGAGGAGGATGCAAAGTCACTTTCCTTTCAAAATATCAATAGTTTATTTCAAAATATTGATATTAATGTTTTACCTGAAAGATTGTCTTACCCATTACACAGTATACCCAGTCGATCAGTGCGCTCTGCAGGTGAGGGCCTCCTGCAGATACCCTCTTATCAGGAGGTCGATTCCGTACAACATAGGAAACAGACCTTTAGTGTAGTGGCACCACCATTTTAGAATTCCCTCTCCTTAAACATTAAACAAGGACCATCTCTGTTATCTTTTTGGCGCCTACTGACGACCTTCCTCTTTCAACAAGCCTTTTAAGTAGAGACCTTATCTCAGTCTGTGCTGGAATTGCTTTTTAAGATGTTTTGTCTTAATATGTTTTTTAAGATGTTTTTGTTTTAATGTGTTTTAAAGTCTTCTTTTGGGATGTTTTAAAGTGCTTTTAGTGTTTTTGTTTTCTGGGGGAAACAGAGAGACATAAATTTAATAAATAAATGAGATTGAAAGCATTCCTCCCCAAAATATCAGACACTGGCCAATGGTTCCTATACCTTGTAGTGATGCACCTAAAGCCCTAGAAATAAGTTAATAAATGGTGAATTGTTTTTAAATTATTTGTCAATTCTCTCTCCCTCTCTCTCTCCCCCCCCTCTCTCTCAAGACCTCAAATGCCCAGGGGATGTGGACTTCCAAAACAGTGACTGGGACATCAAGACAGTTACCAGCTCCTTGAAGTTCTACCTCAGGTAATGTTTTCTGTTGTAGTTTCCACTTTCTAAATCTCTTTTACTAGTTAATGGGGAGGGGAGGTTCAAAACAGCTTTCCTGTGTTTCTTTAGTAATCTGGTGTTCTCTTCTTACGCCATGAGCGCTGCCTTAGGCTCTCAGATCCCTGGTCTGTATAGCTCAATTCGGTCTGCTCAGGGTGGCTGTGGAAACCTTTCCCAGCTGTGCTGTCTGATGCCGTTGGGTGGAGGTGCCAGGGAATGAACTGGGTCCTTCTGTGTGCCAACCAGGAGGCTCTGCCAGAGCTATGGCCCCTTCCACAAAATGATGTGCTGCAAAGAATTGAACTTAGGTCATCAGGTTTGAAGACCAGACTAATAATCACTGTACTGTGAAACCAGCTGGCTAGTCTGCAGATGGATTCTATTGCCCCAAAGCTGATAAATATTTCCTTTTCAGAGGAGCTACTGCTTATGCCCATGACAGGCTGGACTTTTAAAAACATATAGTCATACCTCCATGCAAGGATAATCTGAATTCTGCATTCAAACCATGTGGCCTGTATTCATTATTCCAAACCCTTTCCATGGTTTATTCTGCCATGATTTAGTATTTATTTATTTCTTACATTTGTTCCACCTTTCCTCCAAGGAGCTCAAAGTGGTGTACACGTTTCTTTTTTGTAACTATTCCACTTCTGTTTGTTATGGGGAGAGGTAGACCCCTTTTGGCTTCTGAGATGCCATCAGGATCTGCCCAAATGCTTCCCAGCATATCTTCATAACAATACAGGCTAGAAACTCTCATTTACAAACAAAAAAAGGCCTAAAAATTCTCAGGTAGCATGTAGTGACATGACATGACAACCTGCTTCTTTGATGTTAAATGTCACCATATTTATAGGAGCTGAAACTAAAGGCACAACAGAAGATTATTGTTTTTCTTACATGCTTCCACTCTTGCAAAATTGTTGCTTTTCACAAACAAAATTAGCTGCTCCTGGCAAGCTGAATCAGCTGGTACTTTTAGCTGTGGGAAGCAAAGGGCTCATATTTACTATCCTTGCAATCTCAGAAGGAGGTATAGTCAGAGTCTTTGATAAGGTTGCCAGCTCTGGATACGAGGACATTCTGTGAGTTTTGTAGCAATGTGGCCAGGAGGTGTGTTCAACAAGTACCTTGTAATCTCCTGGTGACAATACAGTGATGAGAGTCTCAGTATTAATAACAATAAAACACTTGGTCTAAAAAAAGGAAGACATCTGTGAGCACAACAATCAGGCTGCAGCATTTGTCCGCAGGTGTTTGCTGCAAGGTGGTCTGTGAGGCTACCCTACTTTGGGCAAGCCAGATTTGCCCCTTGTCAAAAGCTTGGTGGTGCTGGAGTCCCTGACCTTCAAAGCAGCACACTCCCTCCTGGGTGCAGAGGCAAAAGGCGCAGTGTGGTTGAGAAGTGCAGCTCTGCTCATGAGCGGCTACCCAAGCCCTGCAACTTGAGCTGCCGTGGCTGTGCTGTTAATGGGGTGGAGCAGTGGCTGTCTGCATCTGTAGTGAGATGAGCAAATTCTTTTCCTCCAGCGATACTTTGTAGAAGCAGTGAGGGAAGCTCTTTGAACTGGGAGGAGGTTCACCCTAAAAATATAATAAGCCTGTACTAGTTGTCATAGGAAACTGGCATTGCACACAGGTACTGGAAACAGAGTACCGGATGTGTGGTTTTGATGGAATTAATTGAGGCATAAAGTGAGATTTTTTTAACCTCCAGATTATTACAGATTCAGTATAACATAGCTGTGTCTCATGGTTTCCCATGGAACTTATGCATTGTGCTCTCTCGCTCTCTCTCCCCCACCCACCGCCCATTTTCTTTTTCTAGGAACCTCTCTGAACCTGTCATGACATACAAACTTCACAAAGAATTGGTCTTGGCTGCCAGTAAGTGCCTGGGAGCTGCTCTTTGAGTGATTTTCTGAAGGGAGGGTGTTCTTCTGTCTGGAATGTTGGATCTCTGCTGGAGATCCTCTGACTGGTGCAGATGAGACATGAGCTCCTCTCTTAAATTCTGTGGGAAGGTGATATCACATAGAAAACACACACATGTGCCTCACCCACTTCCCCACGCCCGGGCTTCCCTGTTAACCGCAGTTAATGAATCAGGACCTACCCTCCAAAATGGTTGCTTCATTCTCCTCACCCCCGACCCCCACTCCCAATATCCCCAATTGCTTTTGCAGGTTGTTTCCACTGGGGTCAAAGCTTAACAGATTTCCACTCAGTCCAGGATCTGAACTGGTGATTCTATGTAGATTTGAGATCTGGAGTAAGGGGCGGAGACCTGGTTAACGTTAACCATAGTAAGACTGCCTGGATCACCATGATGAATGGTGGAGACAGGGGAGCTTTCAGTTGCAAGGCTGTTTTCTGGCTTTTTAATGTTGGCTATTGATAGTTTTCTATTCAGTATTAGGGCTGTCTCTAGGATAGCCATTTCCAAACTGCTTGCCAGCTCTCACTGTTGTGTTCAGCCATGAGAGACTGCTGTGTACTTTGCACAAACCAGTTCACCAAGCTGGATGCGTCCAGCTCTTCTGGGGTGGGGAGAAGGTGGACCAGGATCTACTAGTGGATCTTAGGGTGGTTTGCAGCAGATTGACAAGGGTCTTGCACTCCGAGTTTTTTTTGCAACAGCAGCAACAGAATGCCCCCCTCTCCCTGAAAACCCACCCTAAATTACACTGCTGAAATGAAGAATGCTTGCAGGAGTAACCAGGAATGTTTTTTTAAAAACATGTGGAAGGATTGTGAGCGCCATTCCGTTCTGGTACTCAAAAGAAATTCCTGGGCTCCAATGTTTGTTAACTTTGGCTAGCTAGTGGCCCTTCAGATTCTAGTAAAAAAACAATGGAAGCCACTTTCTGAAGAACCTCTCTTAAAAAGCAGGTCATATGTCTGTTAAATAGATCCCCACAGTCTGACGTCTGTCCACCCTTGTGCCTCTCTGTGCCCTTTGCAGCACCAATCCCAGTTTGGCCTAGAGAGAGGGGTAAGCTAGCCTAGTTGTCTCTGCTCTAGTAACCTGTAGGCCATAATACCGCAATGTGTTTATGTGGTTCTGCCTTTGGAGACAGTTCCAGAAGCTGCAGCTAGTGCAGAATTCAGCAGCCAGTTTATGGACTGGGACCAGAAGGTCTGAACACATTATACCAATTCTGGCCTGACCACACTGGCTGCCAGTTAGTGTCCAGGCTCAATTCAAGGTGCTGATCTTGACCTATAAACCCTTATATGGCTGAGAACCCCAATGCCTCAAGAGCCGCCTCTCCCCATATGAATCAGCCCAGACCTGTAGTCTTCATCGGAGGCCCTTCTGTGAGGGAAGTGTGGAGGGCAGCTAGCCTTTTCAGTGGTGCCCCCCCCATCTGTGGAATGCAGAGAAACACTCTTTGTGCCATCATCATCAGACCGTTTTATCTACTCAGGCCTTTACTAGCTAAGCTGACCTTTATGGTGGGGCTCATCTTCTTCTAGTGGGTTGGGCAGGATTTGTCATTATTATGTTATTGGATGAGCGTTTCAGATACAGTGTTTTGTATTGTACTTTAGTTTAAATTTAAAAACTGTTGTATTTTTAGTCTCTGAGGCTTTTTTTGTAACAAATGTAATCAATAATAATATTGCCTGGGTGCTGGTAATGTGCCTGGTTTTTGTTCTGTAAGCAGCGGCCCTGGGGGAACCTGAATAGCGTCAGAATAGTTCTCCTGTGGTAGTCCTGACTAAACGTGTTCCTGCCCCTGCCCTCAGCTGCTGGTGTGGTGGCATCCTCAGTGTCTTGTCTCTTCTTCCTTCGCAGAGTCTGAGAACCTGGATTATAGGCTGGGTGCCATTCATTCTCTGATCTATAAACTCCCTGACAAGAACCGGGAAATGCTGGAAATGCTCATCAGGCATCTGGTTCAGTAAGTTGATGGCACTGATTTGCAGCTTGGCTCCCTTAACGGAAGGGTGAGCATCTTGCAGCCCTTGGTCCTGTTTCATCATGTGGCCCTTGGCCTAATTTTCAAAGGCCCTCTGCAGGCCATCAGTTCAGACTCCTGGCCTAGGGGAGAGAAGTGGGTGGCCACTGCCACTTTTGGCTTTCCACTGCTGGCTTGTGGTTTCTGTCAGATTTCCCTTCAGGGAATGTGGCCTTCCATAGAGAACGAGTTGCCCGTATTTCCATGCCAAGATTTAGTCTCCATGGTGGTTTGTGTCCGTGTCTGTGTGTGTTGTAGCAAACTGTCGGTTGAAATGTTGAACTATAGAAGCTATTCCTGCCTTGAGTAGGGGCGGGACTTGGTGGCCTTATAGGCCCCTTCCAACTCTATTGTTCTGTGATTCTGTGACTGTTGGTGATGGTCTTACACATCCTCTCTCTGCTTCTGGGCTGTCTGCGATGGGCATCTCTGAAGGCAGAAGTCTCGCAGTCCTGATGCTGCAAGGAAAATCTGTGAGAACAGTGCCTGGATCCTACAGTAGTAGGATGGGCCTCTTTCCAGACTGGAGAAATATCACTTTTAGAAACATGATATTTTTCTACTCCAATAAAACACTACTCTTAAGTGCTTGGCAGAGGAAAACACGCCTGGTTTTGGCCAGTTGAGATTTCATTGTGCAGTCGCTGGGTGTTGTTTGGATGATGATCTCCAAGCCTGTCTTGCTTGCATCCCCGTGGCATGTAACTTTCTTTAGAAATCCTCCTTCAGCAGCAATGCAGTGAGGTTATCTGACTTCAGAAATGTCTGCTTGCAGTTTACGCTAATGTATCCTGGTACATTACTCTTGAACCTTGTTGGACTTTCACAGAGATGAGACTGGTGCAACGTGTGTGTGCATGACCAAGCTCAAGTCTGCTTTGCTTCCCAGATGGACCCATAATGAATGCTCTTCAGAACACTGTGCAGTGCTCTCTTGTGGGAAGTTGCCAGCCACTGTCCACCGCGGTTTGCTGGCTGCATTCATACATCATGGAAAGCCCTAAACCACAGCTTGCCATGCATGAGCTGATTACACCTACTTCACATCTCCGTGCTAGCACTGGGGAGAAGGAAACCACCATCCCTGTCCTGGCACCCAACCAGAGAAGCAGACTTAGGACTCAAGCGACCGGGTTTTTCTGCATAAAGCTTTATTCCAGAAATCAGAACAGGGATCTAGCATCTCATGCTAGGCCTGAGCCTGGATTCAATATGTATACTAGACGTTGGAAGCAACAGCAGAAGAGTTGTCACAATAGCAAATGCAAGCAGTACTACTTCTTATATACAGAAAAGAGGAGGGCACTTAACACTATTGATTCAGGCTCTTTTCAGCACATGCTGCATGGTGGGGGCTACAACAAGGGGAGTGGTCAAATGTGTACTTGTAACTGTCTCTTCTCTGTCCCCCATGACCTTGGAGTCATGCCGGTTCCTGCTGAGTCGCTTTCATTTTCCTCTGCCTGAGAAGTTCCAGTGTTTCTGTTAGCACTTATCTCTTCTGCCGTTACTCTTGGCCTTGGTGCCTGCAGCGTGCCCTTGCTACCTGGTGAGACAAAGAGGGGCTGTCTGAGCCTTCCTCAGTAACTCCAGCAGCCAGCTTTGAGGCTGCTGGAGATGCACCCTCACTTCCTCAGCAGTGCTGGCCCTGCCCTCCCCAATGTCGGGAACCCCTTCCCATTCTCCCAGCCTTGCCAGAGGTTCTCCTTGGGGCGCATGACAATCCCTCCCTTGGGGCCACATTGCATGTGATGCTAAACACAACTTTAAGCTGTGTGAATTTTTATCAGTAGTAGCTGATGGACAGGGAGGGCGACTGATCAGGTTCCAGACTGCAAGGGGATGGGGAACTGGGGTGAATTTTCCTCTCTCTCTCTCCTGACAAATCCCCCCATCTGCTTTTTGCATTGGGAGAGAAGCATTGGCACCAGTGGCTCAAATAGCAGGGGGAGGGGGCTGTAAATTCCCACCCCCACCCCCACAGCTGCTGTGTGTATTTAGAGTAAACTAAATGCAAGAGTATTATTTATTATTATTTTATTATTATTATTATTATTATTTATTAAATTTATATACCGCCCGACTAGCAATAGCTCTCTGGGCGGTGAACATAAAATAGTATAAAAATACAATGAATAACAAAATAATATTAAAATACAATCAACAATACAATAAACATTATTAAAATTAGATCAATGTAACTTAAAATGCTTCAGAGAATAGGAAGGTTTTGACCTGGCGCCGGAAGGAAAGCAGAGTCGGCGCCAGGCGTACTTCCTCAGGGAGACTGTTCCATAGTTCGGGGGCCACCACTGAGAAGGCCCTAGATCTTGTCATCACCCTCCGGGCCTCCCTGTGAGTTGGAACCCGGAGGAGGGCCTTCGTAGCAGAACGTAGTGCACGGGCCGGTTCATATCGGAAGAGGCGTTCCGCAGGGTATCGTGGTCCCGCACCGTATAAGGCTTTATAGGTTAATACCAACACTTTGAATCTAGCCCGGAAACATATTGGCAACCAGTGCAAGCTGGCCAGAACAGGTGTTATATGCTCGGACCGCTTGGTCCTTGTCAGCAATCTGGACGCCGCATTTTGCACTAGTTGTAGCTTCCGAACTGTCTTCAAAGGTAGCCCTACGTAAAGCGCATTACAGTAATCCAAACGTGAGGTTACCAGAGCATGTACCACTGATGTAAGGTCCTCTTTACTCAAATAGGGACGTAGCTGGGCTACCAACCGAAGTTGGTAAAACGCATTCCTAACCACCGAGGCTACTTGAGCCTCAAGTGAGAGGGAAGAGTCTAAAAAGACTCCCAGACTACGAACCCGGTCCTTTAGGGGGAGTGTAACCCCGTCCAGGACAGGGTATATATCCACCATCCGATCAGAGAAACCATCCACCAACAGCATCTCAGTCTTGTCTGGATTGAGCTTCAGTTTGTTAACTCTCATCCAGTCCATTGTCGAGGCCAGGCAACGGTTCAGCAAATCGACAGCCTCACCTGAAGAAGATGAAAAGGAGAAGTAGAGCTGCGTGTCATCAGCATACTGATGACAACGCACTCCAAAACTCCTGATGACCTCTCCCAACGGCTTCATGTAGATATTAAAAAGCAGGGGGGACAAAACTGACCCCTGCGGGACCCCATATTGGAGAGCCCGCGGTGTCGAGCAATGTTCCCCAAGCACTACCTTCTGGAGACGACCCGCCAAGTAGGAGCGGAACCACTGCCAAGCAGTACCTCCAACTCCCAACTCCGCGAGCCTCTCCAGAAGGATACCATGGTCGATGGTATCAAAAGCCGCTGAGAGATCAAGGAGAATCAACAGAGTTACACTCCCTCTGTCTCTTTCCCGACATAGGTCATCGTACAGGGCGACCAAGGCTGTCTCAGTGCCAAAACCGGGCCTAAAACCCGATTGAAATGGATCTAGATAATCAGTTTCATCCAATAGCGCCTGGAGCTGGCCAGCAACCACCCGTTCCAAGACCTTGCCCAGGAATGGAACATTCGCCACTGGCCTGTAGCTGTTAAAATTGTCTGGGTCCAAGGAAGGCTTTTTCAGGAGTGGTCTCACCACTGCCTCTTTCAGACAGCCCGGGACCACTCCCTCTCGTAAAGAGGCATTTATCACTTCCTTGGCCCAGCTACCTGTTCCATTCCTGCTAGTTTTTATCAGCCAGGAGGGGCAAGGATCCAGTACCGAAGTGGTTGCACGTACCTGTCCAAGCACCTTGTCCACGTCCTCGAGTTGAACCAACTGAAGCTCATCCAACAAAACAGGACAAGACTGTGCTCCGGACACCTCACTAGGATCTACTGCTATAACTTGAGAGTCTAGGTCCCGGCGGATACATGAGATCTTATTCTGGAAGTGATCGGCAAACTGATTACAGCGGGCCTCCGATGATTCCACCCTGTCCGGAGGATTTGAATGGAAAAGCCCCCGGACAACTCGAAAGAGCTCCGCTGGGCGGCAAAGAGATGATTTAATAGTGGCAGCAAAATGATGTTTTTTAGCTGCCTTCACTGCTCCTACATAGAGCTTAGTCGAAGCACTAACCAGCGCATAATTGTATCCGTCGGGAGTTCGTCTCCATTTCCGCTCAAGCCTCCTCCTATCTTGCTTCATCGCTCTCAGCTCCGGAGTATACCATGGAGCTGTATGAGCTCTACACAGGAGAGGGCGTGCAGGAGCGATCGTGTTTACAGCCCGGGTCATCTCCGTATTCCACAGAGCGACCAGGGCTTCAGCAGGAGCGCCAGTCCTATCAGCCGGAAAATCCCCCAGAGCCCTTTGAAAACCTTCAGGATCCATTAGTCTCCGGGGGCGGACCATTTTAATAAGTCCCCCACCCTTGCAGAGGGAAGAGGTTACTGAAAGTCTAAACTTCAGCAAGCAGTGGTCTGTCCATGACAAAGGGAGTGTTGTAAAACTCCCCACATCCAGATCACTTTCCCCATGCTCAGTAGCAAAAACAAGGTCTAGAGTGTGCCCCGATACATGTGTTGGACCACTAACATATTGAGACAGCCCCATGGCTGTCATGGAAGCCATGAAGTCCTGAGCCGCGCCAGACAAAGTGGTCTCGGCATGAATGTTGAAATCCCCCAGTACTATTAGTCTGGGGGACCTCAACAATATATCCGAGACCACTTCCGCCAGCTCAGTTAGGGAAGCCATTGGGCAGCAAGGTGGGCGGTACACCAAAAGGATTCCCAGCCTGTCCCTCTGGCCCAACACAAGGTGTAAACACTCCAGGCCAGTAACTGAATGAACATGGTGCTTGGTGAGTGAGATGGAACTCTTATAGACGACAGCAACCCCACCTCCCCGACCCTCAGATCTACCATGATGCTGGACCAGGTACCCCGGTGGGCAGAGCTGAGAGAGACCAACTCCTCCCTGCTCACCCACCCAGGTCTCGGTTATACATGCCAGATCGGCTGCCTCATCCACAATCAAATCGTGGACGAGGGAGGTTTTATTATATACCGATCTGGCATTTAATAACAGCAACTGGAGATCTGAGAGTTGGCTGATAGGACTACCAACGACCTTGCGGGTGTGGGAAGGACCGGAACAAGGCACAGCCACAACATGTCTGGACCGCGTTCCCCTTACCTGGCACGTCCTTCTCACAGCGCCATACCTTCCTTTGCCCGTCACTACGGCAATTGGGGCCCCCTCAAGTCTCCCCGCCTGATGGATAAAACTCTCTCTGAAGCACATAATACAACTAAAATATACAACAATTAAACGTATAAAAACAACTATATATACAGCCATATATACAGCATATAAACAAACATACATTCATATAATCAGGCACCCATTCATCTCAAATTGCATCAACACACCAACAAAAAGTAAAAAAAAGAAAAAGAAAGGAGCAGCACAGCAGCAGCAGCAGCCTCTCCTTCCCTTGGGGCGATGCTTTCTTTCTCCTGCAGGGCCTGGGTCTCCCAGGCCACCTCAGCCAGCCGGCTTATGTATCCCTCCAAAGAGGGACAGGGGGTAAGAATCAGTCCTGGCTGGCTGGGTACCTGGGGCCTGGTCCTGCCAGGCAGAAGTCCCTCTGGGAAGGGTGGTGGAGGTGGTGGTCCCGCAGCAGCAGCAGCACAGCAGCAGCAGCCTCTCCTTCCCTTGGGGCGATGCTTTCTTTCTCCTGCAGGGCCTGGGTAACACATTTAGCCCTTGGTAGGGAGATGTCTCCAAAATAAGGTGGGTGTCTTTGGATGTGGGGTGTATGTGTTGAACATGTGTGTCACACAGGTGGTTGTTGGATGGCCAGGACTAAAAGAGGAGGTTGGCATGCAAGGGAAGACAACAGTGTCAGCATCTTCAAAACTCCTCCCCCCCCCAATCATCTCTCCAGCTGATGTGCTTCCACGTTGGGTTCTTCTTTAAACAGCAGAAGATGCATTTACAGTTGGCTTCAGTTGCATCCAGTGTGGTTCACTCTTGCATGGAAGAAATCAAAGTGGCTTTGAATCCCTTGCCTTTTAGCAGACCAAGTGGCCATATAAGGTTCAGCTTTGAGCCGTCGGCAATTCTGCCCAAATGCATACTGGAGCATGTGCCTCCATCGCAGGGTTCCTCAGATTGATAGGCAGAAGGAACTCCTTCCAGCCCTGACCAATCCAGATGTTTCATATCTGGACTGGTCATACGCCAAGTAAAGAGGCCTGCTAAAGTGGCCCACTCCTGTTCCTTTCTACATCCAGTGAGGGTCCTGAGGCTCACCAGTCTGACTTGGCCACAGGTGAGCATCTCACAGTCCTTGGGGCTGAAAAGGTTCCCTGTGAGGCCATGAGGTTCATGGATTCAGGCCAGGCGTCCCTGATGAGATGCTCCTATGACCTCCATGTGTGATCTCTCCTGATTTTCTGCTTTTTCTCTCCTCCTCTTGATAGCGTGTGTGAACACAGCAGGGAGAACCTGATGTCTCCATCTAACATGGGGGTGATATTTGGTCCCACCCTCATGCGAGCTCAGGAGGACACAGTCGCAGCAATGATGAACATTAAGTTCCAGAACATAGTGGTGGAGATCCTCATAGAGCACTTTGATAAGGTATGGCAGATAGAGCAGTGTACCTTCTCCTGACTCTTTTTCCAGCAAAGACTTGCCAAGGTTGGCAAGACCATAAGCAGGCTTAGGGGGAAGGCAAGATAATGTTCTAGCTGTGGTGGGATCCACCACTGCACCCTCCTGATGTTTAGAGCCCAACTCCCATCATCCGTGACGAATGGCCCTGAAGAAGGAGCTGATGCAAGTTGGTGTCCACAGCATCACCACGTTGGCAACCCTGTTCTACTGAAATTGGTTCCGAAGCCAGTGGCAAAATGGGCTTAAGTCAGGGAAGACCAGAGCAGGAGAGAACCAGTCCAGCCCAAACTGTCTGGCTATGCAGTGGGTGGAAGAGGGGCATGTGGCGTTGGTGCAGTGCAACCCGAAGCTCAGATTCAGCAGAAACTGGCAGGTTCACGGAATCCGTGTGCAACAAGAGCCCCTGGCTTTGGGCAAAATCGTTGCTTCATCTGCTAGATGCAGCTGGCTGCCTTTTTTTGGTTGTTTTTGCAGTTGGGGTGTGGGGTGTGTGTTACGGGTGCTCGAGGGATTTGTTCTCCATGAATTCCTTTACAAACTGATTTAATCCATGTTTCCCAGGCTAATGTGTGACTACAAAGTGTAGCTTTATCTTTTGAATGTTGCAATTCTCTGAACTTTTAGATGCAGTCCTCTGCTCAAGAATGAACTACCATGTGTGTTACAATGCATATTTTAGGTTAAAATACATTTAGGAATGTGTATTTTCTGTGAGCTTATATTTCCATTTGATTTTTAAAAAGAATAGCAGTTTAATGTGTAAATGGGATGGATGAGCAGATGGGAAAATGACACAGAGTGGAAACAGACTGATCTGCTCACCCAAAGTGTGAATATGCATATATTTAGCATATGATGCTGCTTCCAACTGAGCCAGGCCATTGGGTCTGTTTAAACCAGTAATGTCTCCTCTGACTGGCAAGAACTCCCAGGTTTGGGCCAGAGGGAGATGTTTCCCAATCCTGCTTCCTCATATTTTTTAACTGGAGATCCTGGGTTCGCTTCTAGCGACTGAGTGATGCCTCCTCATTTGGGCAGCCAAATTATTCCTAACTGCATCAGAGTCGGGACTGGTGAGTTATTCTTTGCCAAGCATTTTTGCAGGAGTTGGATTGCTTTACAGTAAGTCAGTTTAAGACTGTAATCCTATCCTACCGATTTCATTGGACTTGCTTCTGAGTAGATATGCTACATATCTCCATTGGAGGAAGGAGGTGTCCGGAGAGCCAGTTTAAATTGATATTGCAATATACAGACATATTATGCACACCATGCAAACATGTTCATTTACAGCTAAGTAGAGCATTAGCTCTATTGTATGTTACATGATACCTGTTCACTTAGTGGAAACTGTGTGTGTGTGTGTGTCAGCCTTTGCCAGCTGCACAGTGGTGATTTATGGCTGTAGTAAAAGAATTAGCTGATAGCCAGCCAGCGAGGCTGGGAGTTAATCGGGGGAAGAGACAAAGCTGAAGTCATTACTGCTTGAAGTGCCAAACAGTGTAGCAAGAGCAGAGCCAAGTGCAGTCCAGAGTCAGCAACATGCAAGAGGGTCCAAGTCACAGGCAAGGCTGGTGAAGGTCCAGCGCTGGCCCTGACGTTGCTTCCAACAGAGGGCAAGAGGCCTCTTGCGGCCTTTGGAACTCCTCTCCTTGGTGCAGGGGACTGCAGTCAGCCCTTTGGCCCCAGGAGCTTGCAGCGTTAGATGGCCAGAATGCCTTGGCTGCTCTGCCATTCGCTGGCATCTCCACTCTGGGAGGGTCGGAGGGGCCTCCTGTTTACTCCCCGAGTCCGCCTGAGGGGCTGCAGCTCTGTCCTGCTCATTTTCCACTGGTGGGGGGCTTGTGCTGCGTCTCTTGTGGATCTGCTGTTTCTCCCATTGCGTCTGCTGCGGCATGCCGACCCCCTTGGAGGAAAGCAAGGAAGAGAGCGATCAAGCAAAAAGCCCTGAGTTTTCCAGAAGAAGTCAGGACTTAATAGTTGACTGAGTGGAGCAATTTATTTTTCATAAGACCTAAAAGAAGTATCCTTGCTTGTTCATAGAGAATAAATATTCATCATTTGAGAACTGAGCAAATAGCAGAGATCAGGTGGTAAAATTGTATAAAAATAGAGTATACAAGATGTCCCAGATGATTCCACTGGATGATCTGCCTAGTGATATTCAGGAGGGGGTTTTGTGGATTCTAGCACCCATGATGCTTTGCCAGTCCCTGACCCTCATTAGAAAACAATAAAAGAGTAAGATATCTGACCTGTTAAGCCTTATTTACAATGCTTAATGTCAAGAAGATGGCTTTTCACTGACAGAAAATCAGCCCTTAATTCAAAGCAATTAAAAATACAGTTTAAACCACCCAACTCTCCCCCCAAGGTAAATGTTTAAAAATAGCCCCACTTGAAATTAACTGTTCAAGCAGGCATCTTATATTTAAACTCTCTGCAAGCATGTTGCAAGCCAGGAGACCTGCAGCCAATGTGCGGAGGCTGCAAGTTGCTATCCCATTGGCCTTTGTGCTACGACTCGTCCATGAAGGAAATTGGGAGCAGGAAGGCTGGAGATAAATTGGGGGACAAACTATGATTTGGAGAGAGTTTGTGATGCATTTTCAATTTGAGTTTTACTTGCTTTTAGAGAGTTCCAGTCAGTGATCTCAGAGTCCTTTGTGTTGAATCATAAGCTAGAGAGCATCTTCCAGGTGAGCGAGGCCGATTGCTCTCCTGGTCTGGATTCAGGAGATGCAGAACTAAAGCTTCACCTTCCTCTCCGAGTCGTGGGTTTCACTCTCAAACTGCTCTTCCAATAAAGCAGTTTCTCCCCATGCTTAACCAAGTTGTACCCTCCTGTAACTTAAACCCATTGTATCCAATAGTGTAGTGGTGAATACAGAAGTGCAGGGTTCCTTCGCGATAGTCCTGCCACGCCCCCTTATTCACTTGCTTGCTCTCCGTCATCATCTCCACACGCCTCACTCCTTCCATGTGCACTTTCTTCCAGAACAACAGATGTCCATGGGAGCCAATCAGCATGCAAGAGTAGTGTGTTAGCTACTTAAAAGAGTCTTCTCAATGGCTGTCTCACCTCCTTTCACTCTGATGGGCTCCAATCATCAGGAAAAGACAAAGAACCATGTAAGAAGATTCTTCTCAGCGGCTAATACACTCTCATTTCAGTGTGTGAAAATTGGAGGGAGAAATTTCAATAATTTAAGATATGGACGATACCATACTACTAGCAGAAACCAGTAATCATCTGAAACTAATGCTGATGGAAGTTAAAGAGGAAATCACAAAAGCAGGACTACAGGTGAATGTCAAGAAGACTAAAGGAATGACAACAGAAGATTTATGCAACTTTAAAGTTGACAATGAGGACATTGAACTTGTCAAGGATTATCAATACCTCGGCATAGTCATTAATCAAAATGGAGACCATAGTCGCGAAATCAGAAGGCAGCTAGGACTGGGAAAGGCAGCTATGAGAGAACTAGAAAAAGTCCTCAAATGCAAAGATGTATCACTGAACACCAAAGTCAGGAACATTCAGACCATGGTATTCCCGATCTCTATGTATGGATGTGAAAGTTGGACAGTGAGAAAAGCGAATAAAAGAAAAATCAACTCATTTGAAATGTGGTGTTAGAGGAAAGCTTTGCGCATACCATGGACTGCAAAAAAGACCAATAATTGGATGTTAGAACAAAGTAAACCAGAACTATCACTAGAAGCTAAAATGATGAAACTGAAGTTATAATACTTTGGACACATCATGAGAAGACATGATTCACTAGAAAAGACAATCATGCTGGGAAAAACAGAAGGGAGTAGAAAAAGAGGAAGGCCAAACGAGATGGAAGCCACAGACCTGAACTTACAAGATCTGAACAGGGTGGTTTATAACAGGATCTGAAAAGAAGTAGAGGGAAGGGAAAAGATGGCCGCTTAGCTGGTTGCTCCTGCAGAAGCTTCCCAACTTAACAGTAAGGAACTCCTATTCCCTCCTTGCTTTCCCACTGTCGATGTATTGGACTACGTGGTTTGCTGTATACTGAATACTAAAGATTTCAATTGAAATTATTTAGAGCTTCTGACTACAGGTTTTCTCTTCAAACAATTCCTACTATCACGTCAGAGCATATTCTTTTATCGGGCCGACTCACTGTTTGCATTCCTTTCCCTTCACCTCGGTAATAGTCGGAGCAGCAAATTGTTTTGGAATCCTGTGGTTTGTGAAGTCCTTGGACTGGTAGTGGTATTATGCTGTGTTTGTAGAAGCCAAACATTGAATGTTGAACAGCACACTGAGCAACATTGAAGATTATTGGGTCTCACTTAAAGCCACACTTAAAGAGATAGGGCAACATTTTAATTAACAACTGCCTGGTGTCCAATATAATCATTGGAAGAACTGGAACTTGGAATCCAGTAGAGATGGTCCTTACCAGGGAGGGATACAAACAACGTGGTTTGGTCCCTCTTGTTGAGGATTTCAAGCCAAACCGCGTAAAGTGTGACCAACATAAAATCACAGTTTTTTTTTACTTCTCCTTTAAATCCCTCTTCTGCCATTGGCCCCACAGACCTGACGGTCATAGAAGTTGATGATGTCCCTTTCGATTGGTCTTTGGGACCCTTGCCTCTAATGAAATCGCTGAATGGAATCATAGACAAGTTAGAAATACGTGCCTTGGCACAGGAACTGGAGCGGGCATATCCCACCATCGAAATTGCAGCTTCGTCCCATAGCCCAGTCCAGTGTAAAGTGTTAGGGGGAACATCGAACAAAACCCCACCCGGCATAAAGAGGGGTACGACGACACAGGAGTTGAATACTTCCTCTCCGTTTCCATCACAGCCGCATACTTCATTCTGCTGGCAATCGTCAACTCACAAAGAACTTAGCCATATCGAACCAGCCTCAGACTCAGTAATAAATCTTTTTAACTCCCAGTTAGAGCTAATCAAGAGATTATTCACTATATGGTCAGAGGATTTATTACAAATTAAGACCCTTCTTTCCAGTTGTGCAGAACAGTTGGCCAAGAAAACTCCTTTGATTATGGCAGACTTAAAGGAAGCAACTTATACAGCCCAGTCTGTTCCAACCGCCACGATGAGGAGTAACCAGAAGTCTCCGTTTAGAACTAGACGGGATATTAACATAAAACAAGATCTTATCCTGCCAGCGGAAATGGCAGTACGAGAAATTCAACACTCGGACACAGATGTTTCCAACATTGCGAACTTAAACCCAAACTCAACATATTTTACCTGTAACAACACCGCCGCGGCCTCTTTAAAACAGAACATTAAGCATAACAACATCAAGGCCCACCCAAATTTGGGGAAAAGGAAATCGGAAAAGAAACCGAAAAACATCAAAACTTCCGGTACTCACAGAAAGGGTTCCAAAATGAACTTTAATAAACTTTTTAAGGTCCTAGACCCCGTAGAGCCCGGTCACAAAGGCAAGGGCAAATTCCGGCAACATCATCTAAACAACAGCCATATAAAAGTTACCGGGGCAGACCCTAATTTGACATCCGGGCCACTAGGCACAGTAGTCAAACCTATCAGTGCTGACATAGACGAACAGAAAACCGCCCTTCATGAGGCCCCAAAGTTAACATCTCTGGAGGGAAAGACTTAGACGTGAAGACAAGGTTCTGGTATTCCTCAATTACCCCAAACCATTTGGATGGCTTTCCCAGCGGGACCGCAAAATCCACCTTTTGAATATTTTACCGGCTACAAATAAGTCCCTCTGGGCCCTGGACTCGATTCAGAAGGTAGAATATCTCTTTTACAACACAACAACAGCTCGAGCCCAGGTTACATTTGTTTCATCTACCATCGCGGACCTAATTTACCTATACAAGGAGGAACTATTAGTTAGAGGCATTGGGACTCAGAGATATTTCAGAGATTATTCTCCCCCATTACCATTATTTGCCCGCAACCCGAGAAAGACTATTATAGGCATAAATCCAACGACAGAAGATATACATGCTGAAATCCCAACTTCCCGTCTTTGCTCTCCTTTGAATTCTGTAATAGATAACAAGGAATCAGACAAACAAAGGATGCCGCCCACTCCAGATGTTATGGGAGAGAATAGTCTTTCACACGACGAGCCGGATGTGATTGCCGGTAATTTTTTGCCAGAGGAACGTTCTCTCATTAACAGCTTTGGGGCGTTACCAGAGCAGGAGCAGCGTGAGATCTTATCTTGCCTCTTGTCACTAAAAATTACTCTTTTAAAGCAGATAAATCTGGCCGGAGAGACAAAACAGACTTTCCCTGTTCGACCAACGTCTGAGAAAACGATCAGTCCGAATCTTGGGTCTAGTCTACGGGGAATCACTCAACTCAATCATATAGCCCAGGAGAATCATCTTCCTCATAACCATTCTTCTAGAAATCTTTTGGGCCAGCGAGTTCTAAGCCCACGAATAACAGTGCTAAAGCCGTCCAAGTGTGACAACTCTCTTATACTCCAACAACACGGTACATTGAAGGAAAGTGAGGATCCTTATGCTCCCCCTTTAAACTATGATTGTTCAAATCTTGTTCCGAAATCCTTTGATTGGCTGGCAGTACAATATCTAGAACCACACGAACGTGGTTCTTCGGAGTACAAATCAAAGCCTCAACCCCACGCGACCCTACTTCCGACCTGCTGTACTTACCCCGCTAACTTTTGTGTTTTGGAGGCTCCCCTGGACGGACCAGAGAAAGCAGAGGAGACCGATTGACTTTGTTTGCCGTATGCCAGGAAGCCCCTCCCGCCTGTCAGCGGGACTGTCCCTGACTTTATAAACTTGCTCTCCTGGAACATCGCCAGCTGGTCTAACAAACTGGCCGGCCTGGACTATATTTCATACTTACAGGCTTTTGATGTAATATGCCTTCAGGAAACTTGGCTCCTAACTCCCTGCTATTGCAGGGTTTTAGGGTCTGGGATCAGCCGGCAGTGAAACTTGCTAGTCATGGCCGCGGCAGTGGGGGTTAAGATGTTTTCATTTCAACGAGTATGGACATGCGGGTTTCGAGGGTGCATATTCCATCACCTAGTATATGTCAAGCTTTGACCTTTAGGGCATCAAAGATATATCCCCTGATTTGCATAAATGTATATTTTCCCCCTTGCTCGAACAAAGAAGCCACAGGGCTTTGGACTGAGCTAGAAACCTTTGTGGAGAACCTTCTAGTTGACTATCCTGATTATTTTCTCCTCATATGTGGAGATTTTAATGCAAGGATGGGAACCAGTAATCCTTTGGAGAAAGAATTATGGCTAGAGTCTGGTGCATTTACCAGCCCTTTTCGCCTTTCTAGTGACCAAAAAACTAATAAGTCTGGGAAAGCTCTCGGCCTGTTCATTTTCAAACTTCATCTAATATGTCTTAATGGATCCCATCTGGATCTATCTAAGGGAGATTTCATGTACATCACAGAGAGAGGTGCAAGCGTGATCGACTACCTTATAGGGTCGCCTGCCCTTATACCTTTCATTGAGAGTATGTCTATTGAAAACAGAGTAGAGAGTGACCACCGGCCTTTAAGACTCCAATTCCGTCCTACAAATCTCTGTCCCATGGTTCTGTCCGACTCTAGGATGTTAGGTCACTTGCAAGGGGTAAGGTGACTTAAATGGTCCCAAGACGTTGGTTTAGAGATAGGCCAGACCTTGAGTTCCACTAAGCTTTTGGCCTTTCGATCCCTAGCAGTTGAATCCCACGATGCCATCCTGGGGACATACCAGGATATAATAGATGAAATACGACCGTTGGTCATTTTGTCTTTGTCTGGTAAAAAATCGAACAACTTTCGATCTTGGTACGATAAGGACTTCAGGGATAAGAAAAAGGAACTCCGCCAACTTACCAGAGCCCTTTCTTGTAAGGGCTCGAACGAGGCTATACTCCTTTTTCAACAATGCTGAAGAGACTATAAAACCATCATAAGACAAAAAAAAAGGCCTTTTACGAGGATAGCTGGAAAGCTCTATATAGGGCCGTAAACAAGAATAATATGCCCCAGTTTTGGGAACTGGTACAAAATGGGTTAAGAAGCTCTCTTTATCAGGTAGATCCGCCAATCTCCCCTGAAGCCTGGGTCTCCCACTTTGCCAACATATTTGGAACCGGTGTTAGTATCCCCCAAACACCAAAGGGGAATATTTCCATTTTTCCACCTTGGCATCTGGTATCCCCAGTGGAAATTTTGGACCTGATCTCCCAACTAAAAGCCGGCTTCTCTCTAGGGAATATTTAGCATCTCAATCCCCGAGGGACGCCTTAGCCTTAATCCGCTCGCGTTTTAAGGATATTGATTTTCAGACTTCAATTTCCTCGGCCTCTAAAACACGCTCTCCATTGTATTTGAAATTATACTTTCAACCTGGGAAGCTAAATTCTTATTTAGAGCTGCTTACAATCCCTAAATTACGCTTAGCCTTCTCTAAAGCCAGGTTTAATTCCCTACATTCCGTGGTACTGGAAGGAAGGTTTAGGGGGGTCCCTTATGAACAGAGTGTTTGTCCCTGTGGTGCTGGTATGATTGAAACTCTTCATCATATTTTTCTTTCCTGTCCCTTGTATTCTTAGATTCGTAATAAGTTTCTCAATAACGTTTTGTTGAAAGTTCCCATAAATCGTCTGAAGCTATCATTGTTCATTTGCTTTCTGGATCAGATAAAGAAATTACCATCCAAGTAGCTAAATATGTTCATGCGGCTCAGCAGAAACGCATTTCTCTTTTTTGTACTTAGTTGTTGACTATGTAGTTTGTTTATATTGCCTTTTGTATTATACATTTTCCTTTTTTTTTTTTTTAATAATTTTTATTCAAATTTTTCCAAAAACAAACAAAACAAAGTCAAAAAGACATAACAATACATCAACAAAAAAATGAAAATAAAATAGTTGACTTCCGATTTGTCGCAGATCAGCTATAAGTATATAATATACATCAAACCTGTCCCTTAATGTATACATAAGAGTCCCTTTTCTCCATAGGCTGTCTTAATTAATCGTCAAATCCCAGTATCATCATTTTATTTTGATCTTTCAACAAAAAGTCTAAGAGAGGTTTCCATTCCTTAAGAAATGTATCTGTCGATTTTTCTCTAAGTAAACATGTCAATTTATCCATTTCTACTAAGTCCATTAATTTCAATAACCATTCTTCCATTGTTGGTGTTGATTCCATTTTCCACTTTTGTGCATATAATAATCTTGCTGCCGTAATCATATATAATATTATTCTTCCATATTTCTTTTCTATTTGTTTATCCATAAAACCCAATAAGAAAAATTCTGGTTTTGACCGAATATTTATCTTTAGAATTTTTTGCATCTTCCTACCTATCTGTGCCCAAAATAATTTCGCCTTTTTACATGACCACCACATATGATAAAAAGATCCTTCTTGTTGTTTACATTTCCAACAAACATTAGAGACATTACTATACATTTTTGACAGCTTTTCTGGAGTCATGTACCAACGGTACATCATTTTATAAAAATTTTCTTTAAGATTATAACATAATGTAAATTTCAAGCCTTTTTTCCACATATTTTCCCATTGATCCATTTGTATGTTATGACCAAAATTTTTTGCCCACTTTACCATGCACTCTTTTACTTGTTCTTCCTCCATATCCATTTTCAATAAAAGTTTATACATTTTTGCAATTATGTTTTCATCATTTGTACACAAACCTATTTCAAAATCAGATTTATTTATTTCAAACCCATACATTTTCTTGTCCATTTTATATCTTTCTAACAATTGTAAATAGGCAAACCAATGAAAACTATATCCTTCCTTTATCAATTGTTCTCTCTCTTTCATTATGTATTCTCCATGTACATTTTCTAATAGTTCTTGATAAGTTAACCATTTCTCTTTTCCAGACATTTCTCTTCTATAAAAAGCTTCTTGACTTGAGACACATAATGGTATTTTCGAATAAAACCTTGGTTTGTATCTATTCCATATTTTCAACAGAGGACGTCTTATAAAATGATTATTAAAGTCTACATTTACTTTTACTTTGTCATACCATAGATATCCATGCCATCCCCACTTCAGATTGTGGCCCTCCAAATCCAATAGTCTTTTATTCCTCAATAAGATCCATTCCTTTATCCAGACTAAACAGCAGGCAGCAAAATAAAGTCTCAAATTTGGTAATCCCAGTCCTCCTCTTTCTTTAGCGTCTTGAAGTAATTTAAATTTAACTCTTGGTTTTTTTCCTTGCCATACAAATTTAGAAATATCTTTTTGCCATTGTTTAAAAGGTAAATCAGAGGATATTACAGGTATTGTTTGAAACAAAAACATCATTCTCGGTAATACATTCATTTTTATCACAGATATTCTACCCATTAATGACAGTTGTAGTTTATCCCATCTTAGCAAGTCTTTCTTAATCTCTGTCCATAATTTTTCGTAATTATTGTGAAACAACTTTGAGTTTTTATTTGTCATGATGATGCCTAGATATTTCAACTTTTTTTCTATTGTAAAATCTGTCTTGTCCATTAACTCTTTCTGTTCCCTTAAAGTTAAATTTTTCACCAACATCTTTGTTTTTTGATTGTTGATCTTAAATCCTGCTAAAGGTCCAAATTCTTTTAATTTGTCCATCAGTATATGAATTCCTTCCAAAGGGTTTTCTAGTACAATTATCAAATCATCAGCAAATGCTCTCAATTTATATTCTTCTTTTTTTATTTTTAATCCCGAAATCCTTTTATCTTGCCTTATATCTCTAAGCAACACTTCTAAAACCAAAATAAATAAAAGGGGAGATAATGGACATCCCTGTCTTGTACCCTTTTGTATTTCACATGAGTCCGTTAAGTCTCCATTAACAATTATCTGGGCCTTCTGTGATGTATAAATCGATCTAATCCATTTTATAAAGTTGTCTCCAAAGCCCATTTGCTCCAAAACCTGGAACATAAATTTCCAATTCAAATTATCAAATGCTTTTTCAGCATCTAAAAAAATCAGAGCTGCTTGTTTATCATTTCGTTGTTCTAAATATTCCAACACATTCAAAACATTCCTGACGTTGTCACGTAATTGTCTTTTAGGTAAAAACCCTGATTGATCTTCCTGAATAAATTGTTGCAATATTATTTTCAATCTTTCAGCCAAAATCATTGTAAAAATTTTATAGTCATTGTTCAGTAGAGATATTGGCCGATAATTTTTTGTTTTAGTTAAATCTTGGTCCTCTTTAGGTATTAATGTTATATTAGCATTTTTCCAACTATCCGGTATCTTTCCCTCTTGCAAAATAGAATTCATTGTAGACTGTAAAGGTAGCAGGAGTTCTTCCTCCAAACATTTATAATACATTGCAGATAGCCCATCTGGTCCTGGTGCCTTTCCTAATTTAATTTTATTTATAGCTTCAGATATCTCTCTTGACGTAATAGGGCCATTAATAACTTGTCTCTGAAAATCTGTAATTTTAGGCAAATTCTGAATTTGCCTAAAATGTATTATACATTTTCCAATGATATGTACTCGGTTTTACTTTTTTGTTTAATTATGGGTCTATGACTGTAAATAAAGATTACCTTACCTAAAAGCCGGCAAAGCCCTGGGCGAGGACATGATCCCCCCTGAAGTTTTCCTTTCTGACCCAAACTGGTGGGCGCCGGTTCTCGCTTCCCTTTTCACACATATTAACAATACCGGTGAAATCCCTTCAGGATGGCGATCTAGTATAGTGGTTCCAATATTCAAGAAAGGCGACGTGGCAGACCCACGTAACTATAGACCAATAAGTCTTCTTGATATCATTTCTAAACTGTATGGGAAATACCTTCTTAACAAACTTCTCCTCTGGGAAGCCAGTTCCAACATCCTGCATGAGGAGCAAGCAGGTTTTAGAAAAGGTAGGAGCACAATTGACCAAGTATTTGTGTTACACCATCTTATAAAGAAGATCACAAAAGGCCCAAACAAATTTCTGTATGTGGCCTTCATTGACTTCACAGCTGCCTTTGATCTTATAGATAGGGATCTACTCTGGCAAAAAATGGCCCGGTCCGATATTGACAAAAGACTGCTTTACTTAATTCGTGTTCTCCACCAGGACAACACATTGCAAGTGCGTCTAGGGTTGCAGGGTCTTCTCACCCACGATATTCGGGTGGGAAAAGGAGTGAAGCAAGGTTGTATACTGGCCCCTTTTCTATTTAGCCTTTTTATAAATGATATTATCCCTGCGTTGTCTTCCCCGGCCTTTTTTCCCCCCTCAGTTGGTTCTTGTAAGGTTTCTCTCTTGCTTTACGCCAGTGACCTGGCCCTATTATCTTTAAATAAAACCAGACTCAAAAGGATGTTAAACCATTTGAGCTCCTATTGCAAGGAGCAGCATTTATCCATCAACCACTCAAAAACCAAGATAGTGGTTTTTGGCAGAAAAAGGGCAATATCGAGTTTGTCGATTGACGGATGTCCGTTAGAACAAGTTCGTATGTTTAAGTACCTGGGCATCTGCCTCAGTGAGAACCTCTCCTGGAAATCACATGTGAGGTCCACCAAATTGATTGGCATCAAAACTCTAGTCCAACTTAAAAGGTTCTTTTATACCAAGGGAGGCCAGCTGATTTCTCCGCTGCTCAAAGTTTTTGTAGTCAAACTAGTTGCCTCAATACCTTATGGGGCAGAATTATGGGGGGTACCCGCCACCCAGGAACTAGAACCACTGCAAAATAAGTTCATGAGGCAGATCCTGGGGTTCCCTCCCGGTACACCCGCAGCACACCTCAGAGCTGAGCTCCGCCTCCCCACCCTCGCGGCCAGAATAGACCTAGCCTATTTTAAATACTGGCGTAGATTATATTGAAAACCAGATAGCTCTGTTGTTAAACTTTGCTGGTTAGAGCAACTAGCCAAGGACGGATGGGCTACCTTTAATCAGGACCTGTTGGCCCAGTATAACATCTCACAGAACAAGCTCTCGAATATCAGTTTGCGTGCTCTTAGCCGCAGGGTCTTTGACCGTGCGGCGGGTCGTGACCAAGTGTCAATACTAGTAGCTCCCTTTTCAATATGGTTCCCCCATCTCAACATCTCCCATACAAGACCAAGATATTTTGAGAGCCTTACTCATCCTTCCCTCCGCAGAGCATTTTCTGAGCTCAGATTCCAACTGATGCCTTCGGCCTATTTGGAAGGGAGATATCAGGGGATATCCCCCAAGGATCGGAAATGCGTTGCCGGTTGCAATGTCATAGAGGATATTGTCCACTACTTGCTATTCTGTCCTTTATATGATGACCCCAGGTGAAACTTTCTGGCCCAATTTATCCATCCGAATTATGCCCAATGCCCACAGGAGTCCGTCCTGGAGCTACTAAAGGACAATTGCACGCAGGTAACTGTAGCAACAGCCAAGTATGCGTTGGCAACCAAAAAATTACGTGCGGCCTACCAAAAAAGTGTCCCATTTTAAAACAACTGCTTATATAGTTCAATTGCATAACTTTTAAATTGTATTTTGTCATATTTTAATCCTGTTTTGTTTTAATTGAGACAGCCTTTGGTTAAAAGCAATAAACATTTGATTTGATTTGATTTGATAACAGGAGCTGTTGGAGGTCGCTGATTCATAGGGTCGCCATAAGTCGTAATCAACTTGCAGGCATATTCACTAATAGGCAAAAAACCTTGCGGTTTAAGAACATACCTATAGCCCACAGCTATTCTATCAAACTTTAAAAAGCAGGGAAATTGCGCAGCTATAGTGAATGCACCAGGGGAGCAGGAGACCTGAACTCCTCTCTGAGATATTGTACTGCCCTACAAATTTGTCAAAATGCAAACACCATTTGGGTTGGTCTTTCACAGTCCAATCCACTTCCTGTGTAGCTTGGAACAATTTGGTAACATGTGCCTCTGAGCATATGGTGAGTGGTGGCAACACCTGCCATCTCCAAAGATAGAGAATTATATTTTTGTATGTTTGTTGGTGTTCTTCTTACTTTGCTTCTTTTCTGTGTTATTAATGTTTCTACAGAGAATGTGAACTAGAAAGTTTTATTTCCCTCACTGTTCATCCCAGAAATCTGTGTCAAATTTATTTTTATTAATTCCAAAGCCTTTTTATTGGTCAGTGTCATATGATGGTGAAGACAGCCTTTTGTGTTTCAAATTGGAAGTTATGTTCTATTTCTATTTTCGGTGCATTAACAGTGGAATTTGGACCTGCAGTTTGATGAAAAATCAGACTGATTCCAATATGTTGCTACTTCAGCAATGACTCTAGCTGTTGGAAAAAAGAGGATGCATATTTTCAGCCTGCTATGTTTAAACCACTTCATTTAAGGCATGGTGGGCACAGTCAATTAAAAACATAGAGCACACCTAGAATTTTGCTAGAATATATTAGCCCTCCCACTGTTTTATCTTGTGCAAATTGAGACACTCCTGAGGTCCGCTGGAGACTATTTTGCAGAAGTCAGTGCCATTATTCCACAATTGTTTGGAGTTTTTTTGGTATAAATTTTGCAAAGAGTTCCTGTACTTCACATATTCACAGAAACAGAAACAAAAAAAAATGATTTCCTATAGGAAACTTCACTAAAATTGCAAAGGAAATCAGACATATTCAAAATGACCGTCTGAACTATATCAACTGTCTTAATAATGTTGCTTCCTCCCTGCTAAAACAAGATCAGGACAGCACATGTCTTCTTTCTATTATTTGGGCTGATTGCAGGTGTTGCCACCACTCACCATATGCTCAGAGCCACATGTTACCAAATTCTTCCAAGCTACACTGGAAGTGGATTGGACTGTGAAAGACCAACCCCAATGGTGTTTGCATTTTGACCAATTTGTAGGGCAGTACAATATCTCAGAGAGGAGTTCAGGTCTCCTGCTCCCCCGGTGCATTCACTATAGCTGCCCAATTTCCCTGCTTTTTAAAGTTTGATAGAATAGATGTGGGCTATAGGTATGTTCTTAAACTGCAAGGTTTTTTTCCTCTTAGTGAATTTCCCTGCTTTTTAATCCGGGAGGTAAGAAATGGGATCCTGTCCAAGTTTGCTGAGAATGGATGGATCATTTGCATGCTTATTGAGTTCAATGGGATTTACTCCCCTGCAATCATGCTTAGGATAGGTGAAACTGACCACAGAGGATGGGGAGGGGAGGAGGAGGAGGGGGGGAGGAAATGCAGAGGGGAGGACTGGGAGGGGAGGAGGCAGGATGGGGAGGGGAGGAGAAGGACAGGTTTGATCATTTGCATGTTTATTAAATTCAGTGCGATTTACTCCCCTGCAATCATGCTTAGGATAGGTAAAACTGACCGGGGGGGTGAGGGAGGGAGAGCTGGAGTGGGCAGGGGAGGAGGAAGGGAGAGGAGAGGAGAGGGGAAAAGCAGGTCTGATCATTTGCATGCTTATTTTCAATGGGATTTACTCCTATGCAATCTTGGTTAGGATAGGAAACACTGAACATGGGGGAGGAGGAGTGGGAGTAGGAAGGAGCGTATTGGAGGGGGGCAAAGGAAGGTGGAGGGGAGGGCAGGTTTGATCATTTGCATGCTTATAGAGTTCAATGGTATTTACTTCCATGCAATCTTGTTTAAGATAGGTAAAACTGACCATGGGGAGGAGGAAGGGGAGGAGGGGGAAGGGGAAGGAGAAAGAGGGGATTGGAAGGGGATGAGGAGTGAGGGGCAAAGGAAGGGGGAGGGAAGGGGCAAGAGGAGGGGATAGGAGGAAGGAGAAGAGAGGGTGGGTTTGATCATTTGCATATTTATTAAATTCAGTGGGATTTATTTCTATGCAATCATGTTTGAAAATGAAAATGGACTGCCTTCAAGTCAATCCCCACCTATTGCGACCCTTTGAATAGGGTTTTCATGGTAAATCAGGTGATTTCACCATTGCCTTCCTCTGAGGCTAAGAGGCAGTGACTGGCCCAAGGTCACCCAGTCAGCTTCATGGCTGTGTGGGGATTCGAACCCTGGTCTCCCAGGTCGTAGTCCAACACTGACCCAGGGAAGGGGCAGCGAGTGGGAGGGGAGAAGATTGGATGGGTGGGCACTGGGCAGAAGGGAAGCCCCTTTCCTTTCCAAAAGGAAAACATTGTGAACCATATCATTCTTTTTCAGCCTTTCCCCCACCTTTTTATTCTACAGCAGACACATGTAGCCTCCCACCCAAATTTAAACCAAAGCTGTCCCTGGCCACATCCACACCAGGCCTTTATTTCACTTTGGACAGTCATGGTTTCTCTCAAAGAATCCTGGGAAGTGTAGTTAGTGAAGGGTGCTGAGAGTTGCTAGGAGATGCCCTGTTCCCCTCACAGACCTTCAATCAGAGTGGCTGACTGTTAAACCATTCTCTTGGGAATAGGAGTCTCTTAGCACCCTTTACAAACTACACTTCCCAGGATTCTTTGAGGGAAGCCATGACTGTCTCACATGAAATCAAAGTCTGGTGTGGGTGTGGCCCCTTGATTAGGCAAGCCCAGCAGCTGTGAGGCTTTTAGAACTCTGACAGTTGGTTCTTACTGAGCATGCTCCACGCTATCATTGGGTCCCAGCCAAAATTTATTAAATTAATTAAAAATCAGCCAGGCATTTTTTAAACTTTTAAACTGCAGCAGATGAAGGTCAGAGTATGGGGCAACGTCAGTATTAGGATTACAGGTACTCTGTGAACATGGCTGATTTTTAATGAATTTCAACAGATTATGAGAACTCTCAGAGAAAAAAGTCCAAAAGGGCTCTGAGGTTTTTCTCTCTTTTTTTACACTTTGAACTGTCTATTCTCTCTGACTGTTTTGTGTATCTCCATGAAAATTGACAGGGTTGTTAAGCAAGCGTTTCTGAGTTCAGGACTATAAGTTATGGAAGGTTTTGTTTTAAAATGAGCTTATGGGAAGTATCAGAATGGCATGGGGGGTATTTTCAATTTAACATTGCGGAATGTGAAAAATCCCTGCTGGCTATAGTATACAGCCACTCTTGTGGCTGTATAATAAGTTTTTAGGAAAAATTAGTGAATGTTGGGTGTTGATATAAACTGCTTAGATTTTTATTAAGCAGTATGAAAATGTTACAAACAACTAACATCTCAGAAGACAATAATAAATTTATCTCTCCCAGTTTTGAGTCATCTGCAAATTTGCAAAGTATTCCTTGCACATTTGTCTAAATAAATAATAATAAAATAGTGAATAATACTGGACTCGGGACAAATCCCTGCAGTCCTCCTCTTAAAACCTCCTTTCAGTTTATTTATTTAATAATAAATAATAATTTAATTTATGTGTCGCCTATCTGGCCAATGGCCACTCTAGGCGACGTACATATAAGCAATTAAAATACAATACAATAAATACGATAATACAATATAAATACCATGATACAATATAAAACAATACAGCAGCAATAACAATCTTAATGCAGGGTAAGAGGCCATTCAGTCATAAAAGTTAACCCTCCCCGGAAATCCCAAAGGCCTGTTGAAAGAGCCAGGTCTTTAAGGCTTTACGGAATACATTTAGGGAAGAGGCGTGCCGTAGATCTTGTGGGAGGGAGTTCCAAAGGGTGGGGGCCACCACTGCAAATGCCCTCTCTCTAGTTCCCGCCAATCTAGCTGTTTTTGTTGGCGGGATTGAGAGAAGGCCCTGTGTGGCTGATCTTGTCGGGCGGCTTAATTGGTGACGTTGAATTTATTTTATTTATTTTAGCCATTGCTATACTTCTTAATGTATATAAAAATCTCTAAGCAGTGTGCAGAAGATAAAACAGCAAATATTATAAAAATATACGATAAAGCCACAATACAAATGCATATGTAATACAAATTAACAAATAAATATTAAAACAATTGCCTTGCACTTCTCCACTCAACATCTCTCAACCTCCTGGATTCACCCAGGACTCCACCCATCCACCCTGGCTCCCACCCAGGGTCCAACACACACAAATCGCCCCCAAAGTCTCACAAGCTTCTCAAGGGATTCCAAAACTTGCAGACAGATGGGTGTGGAGGCAGCTGGAGGCGCTTTCGACAAGGATGCCATTCTTGCCAAGGCAGTGCTGCGGAGGCAGCTTGCCAAGGCGAGCTCCAGGTGGCGGCGCAAGGTGAAGCTGGCCCATGTTGAAGTCCACAGAGTCCTGCAAGGAGCCACGGCCCATCGTCACCGATGCCCGCTGCATCACGAACTCCAGGTCACAGCCCTGAAGATGCACAGTCAGCGCCAACGCTGGGTCCGAAGAGGAGCAGGAGGAGGCCGCCAACACAGACATATTCTACATTTCCTAACTCTCCTGTCTCCCCAAGTTGTGCTACTGCTGCAGCAGCAGTTTGGTGAAGAGCCATTTCCAAACACTTGTTTGAGTGTTCAAACCAGCTGTGACCTCCACCTTTTTGAAGGTTGATCTAAACTGCATCTATCCAGTTTGTTAACCAGAATGACATGGGGAACCTTGTTAAGTGCTTAAACTGAAATCAAGATAAATTACATCTGCAGCACTCCCACAACCTTC
Source organism: Rhineura floridana (assembly GCF_030035675.1). NCBI lineage: Eukaryota > Metazoa > Chordata > Lepidosauria > Squamata > Rhineuridae > Rhineura > Rhineura floridana. The sequence continues at coordinate 1,160,803 of NC_084495.1, forward strand.
TAAAAAAAGATTAGTCTGACAGAATTTATTCTTGATAAATCCATGCTGGCTTCTACTAATTACAGCATTGCTATTGAAATTCTTATTGACTGTTTTCTTTCTCATCTGTTCTCGTATGTTCCCTGGTATCGAAGTCAGAGTGACTGGTCTGTAGCTCACTGGAGCCCCTTTTTTCCCCTTGTTAAAAATTGGGGCATTTGTCTTTCTCCAGGCCTGTGGCACCTCACCTGTTCTCCAGATTTCTTCAGAGATAATAGAGATTCTGATAGTATATTAGCAAGCTCCTTTAGAAACTGAAAATGTTAAATCACCTAGCCCTGAAGGCTTGAACTCATGGATTTCCTGACCAGCTTCATATCTGTCTTGAACTGTAATCTTGCCCTGAGCTCCTACTGGGAGGAAGGGCAGAATATAATGATGATGATGATGATGATAAAACCTTCACCTGCCCACCAGTCATGCTGCTAATCTGAGCTTGCTCACCACCGCCTTCTGGGAGAAGACGGAAGCAAGGTAGGAGCTGAGCTGTTCCACCGTCTTTCTCGCCCCTTAGGATTTCACCATCCTCACTGAGTAGCAGGCCCACCACTTTGTTTCTCTTCCTTTGGACATACCTGGAAGAGCCCTTCTGGCTGTTCTGAACGTCTGTCACTAGCCTCAGCGTATTCTGAGCTTTCGTTTTACTGACCCTGGCCCTACAAGCCTGGCCCACAGAGCTTTGATCATCAGCTTGAGGGAGCTCAAGGCGTCTCCTCAGATCCTTCTCTGTAGAGAGATTGTGGCCAGCAGAGGGAGATGAGGAGTGCAGTATAGCAACAAGCTCTTTTTCTAATCTTTGGAATGAGGGCTTTTAATTAAAAGTAAGACTGCTTCTTCCTGGCCTTTAATTTCTGCAGTGATAAGGTTAAGCTAGTAACATTTTATTAGGCTTGGCGCTTGTAACTGTGGGTTCAGAGCGGAAAATGTTTCCGCTCACACATAAGCAAATACTTCAAATGAGTTTCAAGCAGGCATGATATATTATTTATGCGGTGAATTATGAGGACTCAAAGGACAGGGAAATTGTTCACTGAGTTGGTGTGTGTGATTATTGCCTTGACAGCTTTAAACTTGAGCACTACAGCTAAATTAAAAACTTGATCCCTCTGGAAACAACTCTGGGCATTACACAAACCCTGCTCTGCAAAGTTGAGATTAGGTCAATATTTGCTGCACTTATGAATAATTTAAATGTGACTTTTATACCACCATTATATGGTGTAAACCCAGAAGAGGTAGCTTCTTGGAGAGGTGTGGATTGTGGCATCTCTTCAATTTGGCTTTCACAATGAAAGTGGGGGGGGGGTCACCCCAACCATTTGAATCTATGATCTAGGTCTTAAGGGACTACATATTCTCTGTACAAAACAATATAGTTTGGAGTCTAGGGTCTAGGCAGTCCAAATTCTGTGCCAAGAAAGGCTATAATCTGTGATGTGATGTATTGCACAAACTGAGCAAACTTGGCATTTCGTGTTTTGTTTTGTTTTTCTCAGAAAAAAAATTGCAGAAGAAGCTGTTTTGTATAACATATTCTGGGTTGGCTACTCATTCTGTGGGAATGGAGATTGAAGCCCTGTGCCCAGTCACTTCCAAATGTGTTGTTCAGTTTTGTACATGTGGCTCTGCATATTTTCAGTGTTATTTACCCAGCCATAAGGGCTAGAAACTTAATTGTTTGAAAAGTGAAAGCTGAAGATTGTCAGGAAACTGAACACTGTGACCACTGCTGAATTATTTATTTCTTCCATTCCCAGAATACACTAATACGTGCGAGTGCCTGGGGGCCAACACATTTTGACTGGCCTTGGTGACCAGGCAAATATTTATTGCACTGAGGGCAAGGTCTTTTAGATACCCAAGACTTCAAAGGAAGTGCAGCAGGTGACTGAATTGTCTCCCAGACCCAGGAACTGCTCACTCCCCAGGCCGCTGCCTTGCCAGGGTTCACACTATGTTTCTGGGGCCCCTCATTCCACTCACATTGTGCCCAGACCCTGGTCCAGAGCCTGCACGGCCACTTGCAGTTCAGATGTCGCAGAGAAATAGAGCTGTGTGTCATTGGCATACGAAAGACACTGCTCCTAATGATGGCTCTCAACAGCTTCATATAGGGCTCTGGAGACAAAATAGTGCCCTGAGGTACCCCATAACACAAATGCCAGGGGAGCTGAAGGGCATTCTCCTAACACTGCTTTTCGGACTTGCAACTAGGACTTGAACCACCGTAAAGCAATGCCTCCAACACCCATCCCTCAGAGCTGGCCCAGGAGGATGCCGTAGTCAGTGGTATCAAAAGCTGCAGAGAAGCCAGACAGAAGATGCAAGGTCTCACTCCCCTGGTCCCTGTCCCAATAAAGGTCATCCATCTGGACCAAGGCTAAGTTGGCCCTGAAACCATGTCTGAACCCAGACTGAAATGGGTATAGACAATCATTTTCATCCAAGAATGCCTGCAGCTGTTCCACCACAACCCTCTCAATTACCTTCCCAAGGAAAGGTGTATTAGCAACCGTTGGATCACTGTCACAGGCTAAGTGGATCCAGGGTGGGCTTTTTAAGGAAAGGATGCACCACAGCCTTTGTCAACACAGCAGGCACTACCCCAGTGCATAATGATGCATTCACCACATCTTGAACGAATCCAGCCATGCCCTGTGAGCTATATTTTATTAACCACAAGGGTCAAGAGAGCCTGTGGCTGGACATGCAGCTCAAGCACCTTGTCAACATCCTCGGTCTAGGCCTCTGACATGGAGCAGAGACTCTGATGCTGGCATCAGTGTTTCATTTAGTTCATACAGGAGGAAACAGTCCTTTAGGTATGCTGGTTCCAAGGATGACATTGAATTGAAGGGTTGTAGCTGGGAGGAAAGGCAATCCTGAGTGAGTCCCCCCCTTTCATCCCCTGGCAAGTTGTGAGGCAAAACCCATGTTTCTTGATCATGCATAGCAAGTAAATGTGTGCTCTTTCATAAAAGAGTTTGAAAATCCTAACCAGTAGTTTTCAAACTGTGTTTGGGAGAGCTCTCAATTTCCTTGGAAGCTGGAGTTTCTCGATAAGAAGATGGCCCTAATGGCAGGCAACTGCCTCTCAGACATCTGCAGCCAGTTTGCACACAATGTTTCTGGCTTAATAAACTATGGACTATTTTAGCCAGAAAGAAGTATAGGGCCTACACACTCTCCCGTTGTACAGTGGCTTTGGAATGCCAATCGTGGTCTTTAAAAAAGTTTTTTTTAGCAGGGAGCTGTGGTTTTAATACTGGTTTAGTACCAGCCATGGTTTGATCCTGGATTCAGATCCTGCTTAATAAACTGGCATTAAGCCAGAGCAACCTGCTTTGGGCATTATTTGTTTATTTATTATTAAATTTATATCCCACCCTTCCTCTCAGAAGGAGCCCAGGGTGGCAATTATGGTTGAAGAGATCAGTTGGCATATGAGAGAGAAGGAAGGAGTGTGTGGGCCCTGCACTGATTCCCAGCTCAATGAGTTAGCCAAGATTTATTCAGCCATTGCCTCTGAACTGATCCTTTTGTCTGCTACTCACAATCTTCTCGTGATGGGCCACAATAAAGGAGTGTTTGAGACTTCCCAGAAGGATTGCTCCGCCTGTGGCTGCCTCTGAGATGACCTCTGTCTCAGAGGAAGCTTTTTTCAGTTTAAAATCAGTCAAAAGGGAACTTTGACTGGTATAAATGTTCTCCCAGGCAAGGGTGAACCGAAGAGATTATCCACAGAAATTTCGTTGGGCTGTCGGTGGCTGGAATTGATCAGGAATTCCCTGGGAAAAGAAGGCATACCTAGCAGCCGAGGACGGAGTTAGGACTTCCAGCAAGCTGGGCTGAAAAAAAGCGAGACGTTTTTTCTTTTAAACGATCTACAACGGGCGAGCTTTCTTCTGTCTAATCTTATCATTTGTCTTAAATTACTACAGTAAAAGAGATTTCTTTAAGAATCAGAAATCAAGATACCTGGGTGAGTTACACTTCTCTCTTTTATACAAGGAATTAAGGAGGAGGAAAGAAAATCTAAAAAGCTTATCTTATTTTTTATGGCAAAAAGCTGGCCTGAATTTGGAAACTATAAAGATTAAAACGGATGAGGGGCAACTTACCCGAAGAGAAAATCTGATTTAGATGATTATTTGATTGATATATGTCTGGGACTACTTTTTCTTGGACTACTTTCTTTAGACGAATCTGCTGTTCGTGTATGTTACTAATTGTTCGGCGCTGTGAACCAAATTTGTTTTGCATTCTTGGACGTGCAGGAGATAAGAACTGTGCTGGCCAGATGATGTCAACAGGCCTGGAATATTAACTCCCTTATTGCTGGAAAAAGAAGCAAATTACTCTTTGCTTGGGAATTGTGGCTATATTGGAAATTTGAAGGGTTTTTTCTTCGGCTTTAAGAATGACAATCAAAGAAGTGGCAGAGACCCTGGATGTACCCCTGGAAGGGTTTTCCCCTCTGGATATGTTTCAGAAGATAATGGATGAGATTCAGATAACGAAACAAGAACTGGGACAGAGTAGACAAGAGATGGCAACTGAATTTGGTAAAGTGAAACAGGAGCTGAAATAAATAAAGGATTATATGAGAAAAGAAGCAGATGGACAAGCAATAGAAGATGAAAAAGAAATTGAAGGGAAGGAGCAAATTTTGGAGATTGGATCAGATATATCAAATGTGGAATTGGAAAAAGATTTGGACTTTATGGCAAAAATTAAAGGGAGGATGCAAGTCCTGGAGATTGGAACAGATATATCAAGTGTGGAACTGGAAAAATATTTGGAGTTTGTGGATCCTGGAGATAAAGCTTACTGTTTGGAATTCGGCGTTGTCCCTGGAGAAATTGATGAAGATATCAGAGATAAAGCTATCAATGTTTCGATGGAATTTCTGGACTGGAATGATTTGATGGAACTTGAAATAGAGAAAATTTATAGAATTAATTCCAGATATGTGACAATGGAAGAACTCTCAAGAGATGTGCTAGTGCATTTCGTAAAAAAGAGGAACAGAGATATGACTTTACAACAATATTTCAGCAATACATTCAGAATTGATGGCAAGGAAATATTTGTGATGAAGGAAATTCCCATCAGACTCTTACTATATGACTATGACTATGACAGCAAGATTATTATGGGTGCAAGGATGGAAGTTGGAAGATGGAATTAACACTGATAATGGAAAAATGGCTATTGAAATTACTGGACCTAGCAGACTTGATGAGATGGATTAATTGACATGTTTATTTGGAGAAAAATCGATGGATATATTTCTCAAGGAGTGGAAACCTCTCTTTGGCTTTTTGCGGAAAGTATAAAGTGATGTTAATGAGATTTGATGATTAATTAAGATAACTACTGGAGGAAAGTGATTTTGTAATATATTAAGAGACAGGTTTGTTATATATCATAGACCTATAACTGATCTGCGACAAATCGGAAGTCAACATTTTATTTTATTGTTTAATTTGTTTCTTTTTTGTTTTGTTTTGTGTTTGAAAATTTGAATAAAATTAATGATAAAAAAAAATAAAGGAGTGTTTGATTGCATCGTAAGAGGCACTCGCCATCCATGCCCGACAAAGCTAGGTCCAACAGGCTTGCCAGTGGACCAGTTCATGCAACACCGTTGTCTGTCACGTGCAGGCATTCTGCAGCCAACTGTACAGCATTATTGGGAGACTGCTCAGTGCATAAGAAGCTACGGTAGGAAGTTTCAGAGCCCTACTCTGCTAGCTTCATTCCTGTAATTGCAGCAGCTTTTCAGTCTCTCTCTTTTTATTTCTACCAATGTCCAAATGCTGATCCACTGCTGAATCCCAGCAATTTTCACCTGCCCAAAAGGACCCTCCTCCTCTGTCTGTGGCCATGTTCATTGGCTGCTTTCTTACCCTCCTGTTGGCACAAGCAGTCAGGCTGTCAATTACTGTGTATGAAGAAGAGGAAGATTCCTGTCCGTGACTGACCAGTGTATTTGAAAGGGGCTGCCTGTCAACTGGCAGGCATCAAGAACTTTAGCCGAACAGGCAAGTGGTCTAGAGTCACAAGGACTGTGGTATGCTTCTGTTGCCAGACCATGCCCCTCTCTCTCTTTACTGCTTTCCAAGGCCCAGGCCCAGCCACTGAGGACTTGGATAGTTTTTCACAAGAAGAAAGAAAAGATGTGAAGCAGGGCTGTGGAGTCGGAGTCGGAAGCAATTTTGGGTGGAGTTTGGGTCAATAGAAATGTACTGACTCCGACTTCAAAATAAAATCAATATTTTAATATTAATATTAATTCACATTTGCCATTTATGAAGGAGTTGGAGTCGGACAGTAGAAAAATAGAGGAGTCGGAGTCGAAGGTTTGACATACCGACTCCACAACCCTGATGTGAGGGTGTGGGGGGGGCATAGGAAGACTTTTGCCGCAGCCCTGTCCTGTTAAATATCTTCAAAATCTAGGGCAGGGATAGTCAACGTAGGGTCCTTGGGCCTCCAACTCCTGTCAGCCCCAGCCAGCATGCCCCGTGGTCAGGGATTATGAGAACAGCAGCCCACAACATCTGGAAGGCCCCACGCCAAGTAGCCCTGCTTGGGGTGGGGGCCAACGCACAAGGCAAAACACGGCCTCCATTCAGTCAGGAGTCAATCCAGTAAAGCTGACCAAGAGACGCATGTTCAAACATGAGCCAGCTCATCTCAAACTTCTTCTTTAGGAGAAGACATAGCTCAGAGAAGCATAGCTTCTTGGAGGCAGGAGGGAAGAAACACAAGCCTGTTTCAGACGGCGGGTGATTATTTCTCAGGACCTTACGAGGTGACAACATAAATCCCTGGAAGGAGGTGAAATGAAGGCAGGTGCTCCTCAATGCTTTTTTCCCTCTCCCTCCTCCTCCAGATATATTCCGGCCCCCCTGAGGACAACGCAGTGCCACCAATGCCTCCTCCACGGGTGGCCCCTCGGAGGCACAAGCCCATCACCATCTCAAAGCGCCCTCTGAGGGAGAGACCAGTCTTCTTCGGAGGCTCCGTGGAAGAACATGAAGGTTAGTGGAGCTTGTCATGCCCTCCGGCCCCCACAGGCCACGAAGTGCATGCTTCAGACCCAATTCCCACCCTTAGGGCAATTGATCTGGAACCCAATCACCAAATTCCCCTTGCCAAGACTGTGCAACCAACACCAACTCTGCAAGGTAGAAGATAGGCTGCTACCACCCCTTCACTGGTTCAACTCTGAGCTAGGGGAACTCAGAGCCCAGAAATAGGTAAACCAAGGTTCAGTGAGACAAGAGCCAATCTTGCACTCCTTGTCCAGAAACCTCTGATAAAACCCCAAAATATACTCAGGCTTAACTTCTTTGGTGGACCTGTGGTCAAATGATCAAGGTGCTGGATTCAGAACCACCCTTCCCCCTCAATGAACACACCAGGTTAATAAGAAGTAGCTTTATTAAAAATATAAGTGCACATTAATATATAGCAGCAAAACAATTCCTCAAAACCACACACCCAACCAGGGGTTCAGGTATAACATAAGAGAATTCAACACACAACAGAAAAATAACCTCATCTACTCATTTAGAGGTAGTTGTTGGTCAGTCTCATCTCTCCTCTGAGAGAATGGTATCAGGAAACAAGAAGCAATGGAACCCCACATAGGTAACCACCAGCAAGATGGACACCCAAGGGAACAAAGGCTATGGGGCTCAGACCCTATACTTAAGGAAAAAGAACCCTGTCCAGAATTAATTAACCAATCAGGGGCTTTCTGATGTAATCTTCTTCCTGAAGCTTCTTCACCTTTTTGCGCCTTGCAGGCCCCCCTCTCCTCTCTGATCTCAACCTTCTCAAGCCTGCATGGCCTTGAGTACCAGGCTCCTACTGATTAGCAGAGAGAAACAGGTGTTTCTTGTCAGGCCTCCCCAACTGCTTGCAGCTGGAAACGAATCTTAAAATTTTCCTCTCACAGAGGCCTGTCTCCTTCCAAGATGTAACTCCCATAGTTCCTTGTAACTGAGCCATGATACACAAACCCAGGTTAACAAATGCACACAGGTTAACAAATACACAGAAATTTACAATTTCATGACAGCTGATCTTGGCAGGCGCCTCATTGATGTGGTCTCCAGCCTTTCGCGTCAGCTGCACTGCAGCTGCGTGTTTGCAGTCAACTGACTTCTGACTAAATCTAATAAACAAATAAATCACTTCTCCAGTACTTGAGAGAGGGGCACATGTGGGGGCACAGCCACTGTCTCTTCACTAGGGCAAAGGCACTCCTTGTGCCAGGCATGCCCAGGGCAGGGGGGAAAGGCGAAGAAGCTCGAGTGAGCTCAGTTCACACGTTCACGTACACGGTACGGAAGCACCACTGGGGCTGAAGCTGCTGTCCAGATGCCTCATCTCCAGGCTGCCGTGCAGAAAGACTTTCCTCTGAGCAGCTGCAGATGTGCTGGGAGTGGGGTCAGCTTGGGGGTGGGATGCCGTGTCTGGCAGTGCAGCCCTGCTTGACCGCCTGGAAGCCCTCAATGCACAAATGCTTGGGTAAGGCAATGGTGTCTCACACAGTGGCCAGGAGCCACAGGTCCTGTCGGATGGGGATGGGGATGGGGGTGGGTAGGTTTGTTCTCAAATGGGGCCCACCCTATGGCACATGACAAACAGCTTTTGGAACTTTTTGGAAAGCAGTTTCTGAGCTGATATGATGAGTCAGCTATTCAAAGAAAGAAAAGTTAGACATTTATTTGGGCTAGCCTTGATCCCCTTGAATCAGTCATAGCAACTCTTGAGATCCCGGCTGAAAAACTCAGGCTGCCTCTTCCTCACATCTTGCTAATTCTGAGCTCTCAATGAAATATGTGTGCCCAAGGAGCGGGGGCTTTGCAGATTCAGAGATGCAAAGTAATTTTAGTCAGTAAATTCAGGACTGAGGTGCCAAATGGCTTTTTAAGCTCTGCAACCGAGTTTCTGAGCTAACAAGTCCGACGGCTGTGGGCCACGACCTGCATCACAAATAAATGATTGGCTGCTGCTGTTTCTGCTAAGCTTGCTATGCAGAGGACATACCTGCTTCCTGTGAGAGCCTAAGTCAGCCTGTCCCAACCAGTGTGCCTCCAGTTGTTGTTGGACCACAACTCCCATCAGCCTCAGCCAGCATTGACAATGGTCAGGAAAGATGGGAGTTGTGGTCCAATAACATCTGGAGGCACACTGGTTGGGAAAGGCTGGCCTAAGTGGTTGGCAACTCAGGGAGATTTGAGCGAGACAGCTCTGGAAAAATATTCAGAGCAATCAGATGAATCATGGCAATCCTCTCTCAACCAAGCAAACAGGTGTGCAATATGTTTTGTTCACAGCAGAGGAAAACTCTGGAGGATCTTGGCATGAGGTTGGCTATTTCTTATCTCCCTGTCACTCCCATTTCCTGCTAATATTGTCAAGATTATTGATAGGGTGGAAGAGACAAACTCATTCTCATTGCCCCCCCCCATCTCTACATTTGTTTTCAACTTGTCTTTTAATATATACTCTTGCCTGTTTGGAGCATCAGGTAATTCTTCTTTAGTTACTCAATTTATATCCCGCCCTTTCTCCCAGAGGAGCCCAGAACAGCAAACACATTCTAAAAACAGTTAAAAACAATCGGTCTCTCTGCCAGCGATTTCAGGGTTGCCAGGACACTGGTGCAGCCTGTTGACCTGTTGTCTTACCCATGAGTGAGTGCTGCTTATTTCAAGGGTGTGTTGAAATATTGTTTGCAGATTCAATGAACATTTTCGAACAAGAGTCCCAATAACCTGCTGTAACTAAGCTTAGGTGGATGCAAGTGGTGTAACTGCTGGTTCTCCACCCTCTTTGCCTCCATTTTCCTCCCCCGCTGCAGTTGTCTCCTTCATCCCCGTTTGCAAACTCTACGCTACTCTGGGCAGGCGTCTATCCCCTCACATTCTACAAAGTGTTTTGTATGTAGCTGGTGCAATGCATATAACTGCTCTTCTTCTCCCCCGCCCCCTTGCCGCAACTGCCAAAATCCCCAGACAGGCTATGCTCCTCCATCCTCCTTTGATCGGCTGCTCCTGGAATACTTTTCTTCCTGTCGTGTCAGGTCCCCTCCTGCATGGAAACTGAGGCTGGGATGGCTTAACCATGATGCCCCTGACAGTTTTCTTGATTGAACAAAAAGAAATAAATCCCAACAAACTGAAAATGTGATTAAAAAAAGATTAGGGTGGAAAACTTGTACAAGCTGACATAAATATATTTAATACATGAATTAATTGTATATGAAATCTAATGACAAAAGCAAACAATATGTACCTACTGATTTCAAAAACACAAAAACCCAAATGAAAAAAGTATATACTGAAAAAATACCAACAGAACCCAAATGTGTTTCAACCTCGGTCTTCCTCAGTGATCTCAGTACTATTAGTGTAAACACTGTTTGGCATGAAAACACATATGAATTTACAAACATTCTAACACATTTTATATATACAAGTCAAAAGTAACACCACCAATTGGAGCTGCTGATAATGCTCTCCAGCCTTCCTGTGTCACACACAGATATGTGACTGTATTCTACAGTCAAGTGGGTTCTCAAAGAATGCAAAGTGCCCTTCTAATTGGAACATGTCTCTTAAATTAGTTCTGCCAGTGAGCCATCAAGCATCACTGTACGCCCTTGGAATCTTATCTCATTATCTTGGCTTCATATTAATTTAGCCAATGGCTTGGTGCAGACTATAATGTTCCTCCCCTGGCACCCCCTGTCAGGCTCCCACCCGTGGCTTCCACCAGGGAGAAACGTAGTTTTTATTTTTCTTTAGCTCACCCTGGCGCAGATCTCACAAGATCCCACTGCTAGGCAGCACCACCAGCCACTCCCTGTAAACAATACTGCTAGAGACTTCGCCTTGTCTCCCTATGGCTTATTGTTACTTTGTGTCTGGGTGCCCTTGCCATCCACAACACCCCTGTATCTTTGTCTATACAGTAGGGGCCCTCTTATACGGCGGGTTAGGGACCAGGCCCCTGCCGTAAAGCGGAAATCGCCATAAAGCGGAACCCATTGGCTATAATGGGTCACGTCGCACGAAAATGCCGCCAAAATGCCGCAAAATGCCAAAAAAGCGCAAAATCAGCTTTAAAACGGGGAATTTCTCCTAATTGAAAGCCGCTGCATCAGCGGAATGCCGTAAAACGGAACACCGTAAAGCGGGGCCCTACCGTATAGCATACAGCCCTGGGTTGCCCTGGATACTTGATGATACACTATCTCTTCACCGCTGCCACCATTTGATACTGTTTCTCCGCCTTGGTAAATACAGTAGGGCCCGGATTTATGGTGTTCTGCTTTCCGGAATTGCCCCCCAGCTGGCAGTTGCGGATTGGCTTGTGCAGCTGGAAGGGGCTGGCTTGTGCAGCTGTGGCAAGCTGAGCAGGCCCAAGCCAGCTAGGGAGGACTAGTCTCAGAGGGAGGCAACGGTAAACCCCCTCTGAATACTGCTTACCGTGAAATCCCTATGCAGAGGGTAGCCATAAGTCAGGATCGACTTAAAGGCAGTCGATTTCCATTTTGACATTTCGAGACTAATTTTTGTAATAAGTCCTAGTTGTAATGTTTATGATGTCGATATTTTTATGTTAACTAGATTTTATACTGATGTTTTCTATGGATTTACTTTTGAAATTTGTAAGCCACAGCACTGAATGCATTCTTAATTTATTTACATTCTTAATTTATATAATTTATTTTATTATTATATAATTATAATAATTATAATATAATTTCTCTAAATTGTATCTTAGGTGAAATCACATAATATTCATTTATTCATTGTTCAATTGAAGAAAAGATACAACTATTGTAATCACAAAATTTTTGAGATGTCAAAAGGTTTAATGCTGGCATGCTATGTTTGCTTAGGTCATGCCCTCAAAGTGACTTGTTTATGCTGAGAAATTTCGAATATAATAAGAGACTATGCTGGTAGTGATAGTCCAGAGAAATAAAAAACACTGCTGTTAAGGTATCTAACAAGAATTAGCTAACGAATCAGATTTTGAACTCTTGATGTCTTTAATAGTGGCAGCTAGACAAATCATTGCTAGCAATTAGAAATCTTCAGTGTCTATTGATACAATGCAATGATATAACACAGCCTGGAACATTGCATTCCTAACAAAAGTTATGTATGATACAAAAAATAAGGAAGAAAGGGGCCCAAATGGATTTATTGAACACTGGGGTTTGTTTATACATTATTGGAACACAACGTTCAAAGACAATATGCTCCCTTACACTTTGTTCTCACTTATATGAGTTTCTGATTAAGGCAATTAACTGTGTATAGTGTTATAATTAAGATATGTCACAAATATTTGTCTTTTGTCTCTTTGAAACTTTTTATCATTCTTGTATTGTAATCCTAAAACACCTGAATACGATGCAGTCACACTTGAGAAATTTTATATTGCTTTCCTGTGGTAAAACAAATTAAAATAAATTCCTAAAATAAGTAAACCAAATGATTCTTTGGGTTCCGTTTGGCAGAAGACGACCGTGGCCACACCCCCAATGGCACAGTCACCCCTGGTGAAGCTCCCAAACCCCTCCTGCGGAGCAGGCTGCCTTTGCAAAGGGCAGGAGAGGTTGACCCTGGAAAGCCCAGCCTGGAAAGCCGGCCAGAGCACTGTCCAGAGGTGGATGTGGGGAAACTGGTGTCCAGGCTCCAGGACAGCGGGCCAAAGCCCTCCAGTAAAGCTGCAAATGGCCTCATGCCTGGGGCTAGCTCTCTGAAGGCCTCCACTCTGCATGCCAAGAGGCCTGCTCCAAGACCAGGGGCCTGTGGCAAGGAAGGTGAGCTATTTGTCGTTTGTGTCCCGCTTTGCCAAATTATTTCACACCCAAGTGCATTGGAGTTGGATGGTCCATCTCTTTTTTGTCCTAGCAGTTTGTGAACTGCATGTACAGTCGGCTGCTCACCTGCGGAGTCTGTACACCTGGAAGGAAAAGCAGGTGCCAACATGCTGGGTCTCAAATGGGGGGAAGGGGGCTGGTGCCTTTTTCCATGCCATTTTGCCCCAGCCCGTTTTCTCTGAATGTGCCGCTGCCACCACAACCTCTTTTGCATGCAGCCGCCGCCTTCCTTTCCTCTGCATGTCTCCTATGCAGCTTTGCTTTCCTGTCTGTCTCTGCCCTTCTTTCTCCTGTCTGTTTTTGCCAGTGACTTTTGCTCCATCAGCTCGACATCCCCCCCAACTCCCAATAAAACTTCCCGCTTCCTTCTCTGCCCTGCCCCCCATGCCTGGGGCTCCCCCACAACCTCTGTGCCGGGTGCCGCATCAGTCGCCTTCCACAGCACTGTTTTCTCTAACTTGGCGGGGGTGGAGAGTGGGGGTTGCATGTTGCACTTCAGGGAAACCTCACGATCCTCAGCAGTGGGTAGCACGGCAGGGAGGTCTGTGCTTTGTTTTAAGGAGAGGTGGGGACTGTTGCCCTTTAACACGGTGCAGCTGCTGGGGTGGCATGTGAAGGGGGGGAGTCAGACAGTGGGGAGAAGGGCTCCTTAATCCTTCCCCACTCAGGCTGTGCTCCTGCCAAAATCACCCCTACCAAGCTGTTCTTATCCCTCCTGGGAAAAGAAGAATGAGAAGAACTTGGAACACTTCATTTCCCTCCCCCCAACTCTAATGCATCTGCACTGGTCTTATTATTTTTGCTGCCCCATTTTCAGACTTGCACACTAATAAGAGCTAGAAACATAGCTTTTAAAACAAAACAAACAAAAATCCATCAACAGGTGAAGTTGGTGCACAAAATCAGTTTTCCACAACTCCATTCTCCCAGGTGGTCCTCACCAGTGACTGGGGTGAACTGGCCTGTGGTGTTTCAAGGACCGCCCCCCACAGACGCTCCATAATTTAGGGGGGGAAATCTGTGTCATTTCTCCCCCTATTGGAATGATTGCTTAAGGAGCTGCTGTTCACGTTTATTATTTGCCATGTCTGCAGACCATGCTCTTTTCATATCTCATGGCAAAAGATGTGTAGAGGGTAAAAAATCTCCCTAGTATTTTATATATTTTCATAATAGGCAAATTACTCACTTTAACATCTCGACAGACAATATTAAAGATCAGTAGTACAAATCTGAATTAAACAGCAAACACATTTCCCCCCAGTTGAAACCTTACTTGAGTCCCAGCTGTGATGTGAGGGGGGGCAGCCTTGCTGTCCTTTTGTGCACAACTTACTAATTCAGCTGTTGAAGTCACTGTGACCGCAGCTGCAGCTGCAAATGTTTGCAAGCAACCTGCAGATGGCTGGACATAATGGCAACTGTCGATTAAGGACCTTTAGATGACTTTTTTTCTTTGTTCACTGAAAGGTATTGCAAATTGTGGTGTTGAGGGGCACAGTGTCAGTGACAAACTTTAAAAAAAAGCCCTCAGATTTGATGATTGGCTTCCATGCCACACTACCAGTGTGAGAGGCAACTTGCCCCTGTGCACAACGTGTGGGATGTTCCCAATAATGGTTCATGCCACATGAGAATGTTACAACTGATGAACAGTTAATGCCATCCAAAGGATTACATCCAGTGCCAAAATTCAGTACACTGGTTTGCATTTCTCTCTATGCAGTGGAATGACCTAGCATTTTAGTCTCTTCTAACAAACTAATGAATAAATTTGCCCATTGCAGGAACCACAGAATGGGTGCCCTTTTGAAATCTTGTCGATTGTATTTTATCTATATTGTTGCTCTAGGGAAATAAATTTATGTTGAAGGTGTACAATATGTACAATATAAATACATAAAGAAAAGCTACCAGTCATTGCTTAAAAATATTATTATGCTATAGAAGTAAAGCCAAAATGAGCAGATGTGATGATAGCTCAGCTTTTCTAAAGTTTGCCCTTCTGTAAAAATTGGCGAAAGAGCTAAAGCTTCCGTTAGTTTGTTTTGTTCATTTTTTAAAAAGAGATGATGCTTCTCCCAATTTAAAAACATCCCACTTTGATCCTGCAAAGCCAAAGGCTTTCCATGGTTGCATGGCATTATGTGATATGGTGTCAGAAAATCAGATCCATTTCAGTGAAATCTAAAAAACCAAACTTCAGCCCTGAAAAGTCTTTGAGACTTCCAGATCAGGATGTGAGTTATTCAACGTCTGCTTTTCCTTTATTCTGTCAGAGACAATTAGATTATATACTTCAGCCAATTTTAAAAATTCAAAATACTCTCCCCACGTTGTGTATATATTTTTATTTCTCCATGTGCAGATCTAGGTTCTACTATTATTGCTTCAGATTTTTAATGTTTAATGTATATGTATGTTTTATTTTGTACGTCGCCCAGTGTGGCTGGATAACCAGCCAGATGGGTGACTAATAAATTTCATCATCATCATCATCATCTAATGCCTCCACCTTCAGAATGGTAGGGAGGAGTGTCTCAAGCGGGGGGAGTCTTTTTGGCCCACATGCCAGATCCTTTTCAGGATTGGCCTTGTAGGCCAAATGTGCCAGGCAGGCATGACCAGCCACCGGTCAAACTCCCTTGCAGGTTCCCAAGTGCCCACTGCTGCTGGGCGAGAGAGCAGCGCCTCCTTCTGGCACTGTGCACAGCCTCCTCCTTCTCTTGGGAACCCGCTGGCTTCCTTCTCTCCCTTCTGCTGCTGTCACCACCAGCAGTAGGGAGGGGCACGGAGGAGTGAAAGAAACCAACCTCGTGTTGGTCCCCACACCCCTGCCCCTTGCCATTGCTGCCACCGGAAGGGGAAGAAGGACCCAGCACTTGCTGCTGTTGTGGGAAGCGCCAGAAAAAATCTTGCAGAAAAGGTTTTGCGAGTCATCCCCACTTCCTGCTTTCAGTTCCCAATGTTGGAGATTTGAAGGAAGAGGGGAGGAGACCCACAAAGGCGAATGAATGAATGGTTTTATTACGGTCACAGACCAGATATTAAAAAAGAAAAACAGCAAGAAAGATTAAAACATTTAGCAAGCAATACTACTGAAATTCCTACAATCCATGAATAATTCTTTAAAAAGTGGACTGACAGCATTTTTTCCTAATTTGCATAGTAGTAAGGAGAAACTTTGCAACATTAGTGGTGACATGAGATGACACATCAATTAAACAAAATGACACCAAATTGGCAGGAGACTTTTCCAAGTCTCACCCCCTTTGTCCCCAATGATGGAAAATTCATGGGGAAATGGGGAAGACTTGGAAAAGGCTTTAAGACAGCCCCTACTTGCCTGTTAGAGCAAACAGGAGTACAGGAACTGCCTTCAAGCCTTTGCTAAAGCTTCTTTCAAGTAGCTCACATGCAAGAGCTACTTCAAACAGCGTTTGTACGCAGGACTTTAATCCGCTCTCAGATGGTGAACAGGGATTCAGTCCTGCTTCTTGGCTGCACAGTTTTGTTCCAGTTGGGAGTTGTGCTGCCAAGGCAGGATTAAACCCTGTCCTCCCACGCATCAGCTGATGTTGCTACTGTTGTCAGCTGCTAGCTGTGGTTTGGGGAATGGGCCTCACAAGCCATTCAGTCGACAAGCAGGGGTTAAGTTCTGCTCAGTTTGGCTATGGGCATCTGTTTCCAGTACGGAACAGGCACACACAGCGAAAGAGACCCTGCAAAATGCTTTTCAGAGGGTAGAAAGAAGTGCTTTGTCCCATCCTATGATCAGCACTTCCCAAAACACTGAGTTTAGGGCTAGCAACACCCTTGTGCTGCAGTTTACCTGGTGGCTGGGTGCTCGGGAACTTTGACCAAGGGATTTTGGCAGGTGGGTAGGATAGTCATGTGATGTCATAATGATGTAATGTCACTGGCAGCCCCATATGGAGTCAAAAAGGTTGTCCACCCCAGCCTAATCCATGGGCACCTGTAGTATATGTGGGGTACTGCCTCATGGTCACCTTGCATGAAAAAAGAGGGCTCTCATCAACACCCACCACTCCCCTGCAGCTCTGCACGATGCGGGAAGATCAGCCCTGCTCGTTCAGAGATTGCCCACCATTCATCTTCACTGGGTGCACATCTTCTTCTGGCAGTTTTTAATGCGTTGTATGTGTGTTTCTGTGTATAATGGAGGCATATGGGATATCAGTGTTCTAATGGTGGGTTTTCAATTTCCTGTTTTGTATGTTGTAAGACTCTAAGGAGCTTTGGTGAAGGTGACATACACATTTAATAAATAATAGTGATAATAATTCTCACAGTAAAACCCCTGGTCAGCTGAGGAGGCGCAGGATCCAAAGTGAGAAACCACTGACTTGGGCTTTCAGGATGCTGTTGCTCAAGGAAAGCTTTTTTTTTTTTTAAGTTTTAATAAACATTTTATTATTACTATGACAATATTTGGCACATACCATTTTAAAGTCAAAGTGTGCAGTGATGCCAAACAATTCATTTGCCATATGATACATACAGTGCCTTGCAAAAGTAATCAGACCCTGACCAATGCTCTCAATTACTGAATTACAAATGGCACATTGTAATTTTGTTCCGTATATTTTATTTTGAAACACTGAAACTCAAAAGCAATCATTGTAAGGTGACATTGGTTTTATAATAATAATTTGTTTTATTTGCTTAAAGCTATATAGCCACCGCAAAAAAGGTTAAAAAACATAAAATAAAAGGAGTTAAAATACACAGTACAAAAAACATGATACATGATTTACATGAAATATATACAAAAATACCTTGTTAGGTAAAACACATCTGCCATCCAGTCTTAGGAAATTATATACATAAAAGATATACATCTGTAGAATGTGTCCGTGAAGAGGGTAACTCTTTGCATCCTTTTAAAAAATAATTAACTCAGATCGCCTCCGCATTATTTGTAACTTTAGCTCTGATCTTCCTAGCCGCCAATGCAAAGTTAGCTACCCGAGTAGTCACATATTTATCCGTGCCAACTAATAGGGGGGCAATTTGTTCTAAAACCAGTCTATCCAGCAGGTTAGAAATAATGGGGGCAAGAAATTTATCTCTAGGATCCTTATATAACGGACATCTTAAGAGATAATGACCAATATCCTCTACTTCTCCCATATGGCAAATACACACCCGAGAATTAAAGGGGATCTTATTATAACAGCCCTCTAGAATGGCTGTGGGCATCGTTTGAAAGCAGAGCGCCTTAAATGATATTCTCAACCAAGGGGAGGGGAGGAAAGAAAGATAGGATTCCATATGGAATGTTGTCTTAAACCAAGAATACCAAAGGGACAAGGGTGATAGAAAGGCCAAGTAGAGTGTCCACCTTTGGGCATATAGAAGAATCCTTTCTTTGAGCAGTCTTCTGGCCTTTGGGGAGTAACGGGAAGGTAAGGAGACAATAGAGATCCCATAGACAGCCAGTTTAGATTTGGCTCGATCAATCCAAGAGGAGTGATGGGATGACTGCAACTGTTCCAAAAGACACTTTTTGGGTAAACAGGAGTCATGCATCCCAGCTAGGTGCAACCAATAGGACACCAAGGCTATGTGGGCGTAAGCCTCCAATGGGTGGGATCCCGTCTCCAACCTTAAGGGGGCAGGGGTACCAGGAGGGGTAGCCAAAATAGACCTAAGAAAGCCATTCTGGACTTTCTCTAGCTGGGGGGTAAAGCTGTAACCCCAGATCTCTGCCCCATAGAGAAGTTGGGGGATGATTTTCTTATTAAAAATTTCCAGAGCAGGAGGGACCAGTCTGCCACCTTTACTATGGAAGAAGCAGCATAATTGGTGGACAGAGCGGGTAGCCTTCAGCCTAGCTGCATTACAGTGGAGATTCCAAGATAGATTTGAGGAAAAATTCATGCCCAGGTAGCAATAACTCTGTTGTTGTTGGATTATTTTATCATTTAGTCTCTATATGTGTTTGGAACTTTTGTTTCCAAACACAACTACTTTTGTCTTTGTATAATTAATATGAAGACGCTCTTTTGAGCAGAAGAGGCCTAAACTGTGCAACAACCTCCTCATTCCAATTTGGGTCATTGAGATGAGGGCCAGATCATCCGCATATAACAAAACAGATAGTTTGGTTGATAAAATAGACGGAGGAAAGAATATTGGGCCCGATAATTCCTTAACAATGCTATTCACATAAAAATTGAAAAGAAAAGGTGCTAATAAACATCCCTGTCTAACTCCCTGGGAGGTGTGAATTATCTCAGAGAGAAGACCATTTGCTCCCAATCTTAGGGAAGTTTCACGGTGCAGAATTTGTAATAGCATAAATAGTCTTTTATCTATGTTAGTTTCGCCGAGTTTCTGCCAAAGGCGCCCCCTATCAACCCGATCAAAGGTGGCGGAAAAGTCTACAAATGCCACAAACAATTCTTTTCTTTTGTGGAATGCGTATTTTTGAATGAGGTGAAAAAGAACATAGCATTGATCCACTGTGGATTTACCTTTGGAGAATCCTGCTTGTTCTGGGGCAATGATGTCATTCTCAGAAGCCTATCTGTTAAGTTTCATCAAAATATACCTAGAATAGAGTTTGGAAGCAACATCCAATAAACTGATCGGTCTAAAGTTGCTAGGATCTGATTTGGCACCATTTTTATAAATTGGCACCACCGTGCTAGTTCGCCAGCCATTGGGGATAGCTCCATGGGCGTTAATAAAGGTAAATAATTTAGCAAGTATAGGAGCCCACCATTCGGGGTTAGACTTAAAAAGCTCTGCCAGAATCCTCACCTGGAGCCTTACTGGTTTTCCACATAGAAATTAAAGAGACAACCTATCAGACGAGACCGGGTCTCACTCTGGGTAACCATTTAGGGCACTAACAAACGGTATTGACGTTAATTGAGGATAAGATGAGGGGTCATTATATAACCTGGAAAAAAAGACTTTCCACTGTTCCGATGTTATCTGGTTGTCAATATCATGACGCTCCAGCCTCAGGCCCTTGGAGACCAGGTCCCAAAATTTAGAGGCATTATTCTCTGAAGCGGCGAGACCAAGTTCCCTCCAGTGCTGTTGCACATAGCTGGCTTTTTTTGTTGTTAAGAAGCTTTTTATAGGACCGTCTATAAAACAAATAAGCCTTAAATTTCGCTGGTGACTCATCCCGCCTGAGAGCTCTGATGGCCATACTTAGACTACGTTTTGCTAATATACAATGGTTATCAAACCACCCGGGCTTCTTCTGTGTGACAGGTTTGGTGGTAACCAACAGGGGCCTTAACGTTAGAACAAGGGAATCATATAATTGGAGAGAAACATTGGTAGTTAAGAAACGATCTCTCAAGTCCAGCATCTGAGGGGAATTTAAAAAGAGAGTAAGGGACTCATTCAATTTCCCACTCCAGCGGATCCTTCTTTCTCTCTGTGATACAAGGGGACCAGGCCGAAAATAAGTACTAGGTGGGAGGTAAAGTGAGATAGAAAAAAGAGCATATATGGGCATATGGTCACTCTCCGGTCTTGAAATGACCTCAGCAGATTTTATTAGGGGGATAAGAGAATTGGAGAGGACCATATAATCAATTACACTCCTTCCCCGAGGACCGAGGAAGGTATGTGCAGTTGATTCGGGAAATAAATCAGAACCGTTGCAAATCAGAAACTGAAATTTATATATTAATGTAAAGAAAGAAAGCCCAGCAGAATTTATAACTCTGTCCGAGGAATTCCTGTAAGGGAGGACTGATAAATCGTCCGAAGACAGTCCCAATTTACTACCGACATTGGTTTTATGTTGGGAAATGTTTGCTCAGAGGCTCATGTTGTCAAATTCTTCCAAGCTACACAGGAAGTGGATTGGACTGTGAAAGATCAACCCAAATTGTGTTTGCATATTTACAAATTTGTAGGGCAGTCCAATATCTCGGAGAGGAGGTCCGGGCTCCTGTTCCCCTGGTGCATTCACCGTAGCTGCCCACTTTCCCTGCTTTTGAAAGTTGGATAGAAATATCTGTTGGCTATCGGTACGTTCTTAAACTGCAAGGGTTTTTTGCCTATTAGTGAATATATTTTAAAGTCTTTTTTAGTGATGTTTTAGAGTGCTTTTAGTGCCTTTGATTGCCACCCTTGGCTCCTGCTAGAAGGAAGAGCAGGATATAAATAAAATAAATAAATATTTTAAGACTATTGAGCTAGTAGCCTGGGCTACGATTTTTGAAGATATTTGAATTATGCCATGTCTTTCAGCCAGTAAGCCTACAGGCAGGAGGTGTCTTGTTAATTATGTACACAGTGCTTAGTAAATTTTGGAAGATTTAGAAATTATTCATAGTATTAGTCTTTTGTTTTATCAATTTATTAGTGCTGTTCAAAATACATGGCAGTTTCAAACCATATAAAATATAAAACATAATCACAATAATAAGTAAAAACTCTTCAGATCAGTATGTCACACTTAGCCATTCCTGCATAAGACTAGCAACTGAGGCTACTCCCTATTAGATGCTAAAAAGCAATAAAAGCAGTCCTGAACATAAACTTTTTCAGGTTTTCTAAAGGAAAGGAGTTCCGTAGGTGTGAGGCCATTCCCCTCACAGAGCTATATTTCCCAGAGTTCCCTGGGAAAAGGGACTGATTGTTAAGCCACTCTGAGAATTGTAGCTCGGGGGGGGGGAGGTCTCCCATCAGCTCTCAGCAGCCTTCACAAACTGGCTTTCTCAGCATCATTTCGGGGAAGAGATGACTGTTTAAAGTGGAATAACAGTGGAATAAATGTATGGTGTGGATGTGGTCTGGCTCTCAAGCTGGCAAATCATCTAGGATAGTAAAAGGCACTCCTAGACACAACTGTCTTCTAGAAATTCTAGAAAACTGCTTCTAGAAATAGTGTTGCATTCAGGAGGGCCCCCAAGCTGCAAATCTGGTCTTTCAATCCCCTATACAGTGCCTTGCCGAATAATGGGAAAATGTATGCTTTCCATATTTTCAGCACTTCCCACTCTTCCTTCCTGTACCACAAGACATGAGTTAATTTCAAATTTCACAATGTAGACAGTGTTTCATAGAATCATAGAGTTGGAAGGGGCCTTGTAGGCCATCGAGTCCAACCCCCTGCTCACAGCAGGAAATCCACAGCTAGAGCATCTCCCGCAGATAGCTGTCCAGCCTCTGCTTGAAGACATCCAGCGAAGGGGATCCCACCGCCTCCATAGGCAGTCGGTTCCATTGCCGAACTGCCCTTACTGTCAAGAAGTTCCTTCTAATGTCCAATCTGAATCTACGCTCCTGCAACTTAAAACCATTAGACCTAGTCCTACCCTCTGGGGCAGCAGTGAACAAATCTGTACCCTCTATGTGACAGCCCTTCAGGTACTTAAAGAGTGCAATCATGTCACCCCTCAGCCTTCTCTTCACCAGACTGAACATGCCAAGTTCCTTCAACCTTTCCTCATAAGACTTGTTCTCCATACCGGCTATCATCCTCGTCGCCCTCTTCTGAATCCGCTCCAACTTATCTATATCTTTCTTAAAATGAGGCGCCCAGAACTGAACGCAGTATTCCAGATGAGGCCTGACCAATGCAGAATATAGTGGGACTATTACTTCCCTCGACCTGGAAACTATAGCTCTGTTTATGCAGCCCAAAACCGCGTTTGCCTTTTCTGCCACAGCATCACACTGCTGGGTCATGTTCAACATGCAATCCACTACAATTCCTTCTCACACGCACTACTGCTAAGCCGGGTATTTCCCATCCTGTACCCGTGCATTTTGTTTTTGTGGCCTAAATGCAGAATCTTGCATTTGTCTTTATTGAATGTCATTTTATTAATTTCAGCCCAATTTTCTAGTCTATCCCGGTCCCTTTGGATTTTATTCCTGTCTTCCATTGTGTTAGCTATCCCTCCCAGTTTCGTATCATCCGCAAACTTCATAAGGCTTCCCTCCACCCTGTCATCTAAGTCGTTGATAAAAATGTTGAAGAGTATCGGCCCCAGGACAGAACCCTGTGGCACTCCACTCGAAACCTCCTTCCAGTCCGAAGCAGAGCCACCGACGACCACTCTTTGAGTATGGTTTTACAACCAGTTGTGAATCCACCTGACAGTATTTCCATCTAGTCTGCATTTGACCAGTTTGCTAATCAACAGGTCGTGGGGGACTTTGTCAAACGCTTTGCTGAAATCTAGATAGATGACATCTACAGCATTTCCACCATCTACTAAGCTAGTGACCCGATCAAAAAAAGAGATGAGATTAGTTTGACAGGATTTTTTCTTGACAAACCCATGCTGGCTCCTACTAATCACAGCATTGTCATCTAGATAGTTGCCAACGGACTCTTTTATTATCCGTTCTAATATCTTTCCCGGTATTGAAGTCAGACTGACCGGCCTGTAATTCCCCGGATCTTCTTTTTTACCCTTTTTAAAGAGTGGGACGACGTTTCCCCGTCTCCAATCCTACGGCACCTCTCCCGTTCTCCAGGATTTCTCAGAGATTATGGCAAGAGGTTCCGAGAGTACATCCGCAAGTTCCTTCAATACTCTGGGATGCAGTTCATCAGGCCCTGGAGATTTGAACTCATTTAGGTTAACTAGGTATTTCCTGACTATCTCCTTATCAATCTTGAACTGCAATCTCGACCCCTTACTGAGATTGCTACCGATGCAAGGTTGCACATTGTTCCCTTTTTGGGAGAAAATGGAGGCAAAATAGGTGTTGAGCAGTTCTGCCTTTTCCTTGTTATCTGTCAACATTTTGCCATCCTCATTGAGCAGCAGTCCCACCGTTTCCTTGGTCTTTCTCTTGCTTCGGACATATCTGAAAAACCCCTTTTTGTTGTTCCTCGCTTCCCTCGCCAGCCTCAGCTCATTCTGGGTTTTAGCTTTCCTTACACTATTCCTGCAAGCCCGAGCCGCTCATCGGTACTCTTCCTTGGTGATGCGTCCTTCCTTCCATTCTTTATACATGCTCTTTTTTATTTTTACCTCCTCCACCAGTCTTCCGTGTAGCCACATTGGCTTTTTCCAATGTCTTCCATTTTTCTTCCTCTTTGGAATTGTTTGCGATTGCGCTTTTTGTAATACATTCTTCATGAACTCCCACGCTTCTTGGGCTCCTTTTTTCTTTAGTCTATCTAGCCACGGGATCCTACCCATCCTTTCCCTGAGCTTGCTAAAATCGGCTTTCCTGAAATCCAAGGTCCATATTTGACTATATTCTTCTTTGGCTTTCCCCAGAATCCCGAATTCCAGCATTACGTGGTCACTTTCCCCCAAGGTACCGACCGCTTTAATTCCCGTGACCAATTCGTCCGTGTTAGTTAAGATCAGGTCCAGGATACACTCTGCTGCAAGACTGTTGCCATCTCTGGTAGGCTCCTTTTCTGAGCTTTAAGAATTCCTGCAGCCATCAACTGTGTGTGTGTGCATGGCTGGTGACTCTCCTATGTAGCTTAACCATTGAAAGGCTGTGATGTGAGGTTTCCCCAAAGGCCTCTCCCTTTACCTTGGTCTGCTTCTTTTTGTGGTTATCATTCCATTTCACGATTAACCATGTTGTGTAACTTTTCTGCTCAGGCGACTGCGAAGGCTTCACAAAAGCACGATCATCTGGAGAGAAAGCGGTGATAACACGTCCTCCGGTGAGACCCCCAGATCCTCCCTGCAAAACTCCCACCCCTCAAACGGCTGAGCCAAAGCCAGAGCTGATGACAGGCGGAATGGGGAACGCTCACGCCTCTGTGTGAGTAGCAAAGCAGGCCAAGCTGAAGCAGCTAAATGATCTGCAGGAATCGGAACAGTAGAGCTGGAAGGGGCCTCTATCCCCCTGCAGAAAACATGAGGGGAGACTAGGATAGGATGGATTAAGCTGGGGGGGTACTTTTAGGGTAATGTAATAGCAAAAGACCTGAACAGCCTCAGAAACCTTTCTAGTGTAAACCTCAGTCTTCCCTAGAGTTTTTTAGTTTTTAGTACACATTTTATTATTCATATGACAATCTTTGGCACATACTCTTTTAAAGTCAAATCATGCAGTGATGCCAAAGAATTTGCTTGTCAAGGCCTGCCTGTGTGAGACATATGCATGTAGATACACAAGTATTTGCTGGGTTCTAAATTATGCAAGAAAACTAAAACCAAACCTTTCTAAGGAATGGCTCTGAAATATGCATGCATACATGCACCACTCAAGAAAGCCATTGTGGGTTTGGCAGCCCAAAGCTTACCCTGTGTAACATAGCGGGGAGGTTTAAATGTTTCAGAGAGGGTGTATCTTCTCAATAGCCATTCCTCATGGGAGGTCAAGAGTGATGGTGACCGCTGTCTGCTTCTCACATCACCCTCTATTTCTGCATTGATGTGTCCTCTCTGAACATCCAAGTGGCAGCATTTAAGTGGAGGACGGTAGTACTACAAAACAAGACAGAAATGTTATCCAAATTATTAGGGCTGTGCATGGACCCCCTGATCCAATTTGTGGCTCTGATTTGTAAACACAGATCAGGCCCGATCCATTTCTGTTACACGCTGTCTGGATTTATTAGAAATTGTTTTGAGCTGCAGATCTGTACAAATTAATTCAGGACAAGCTGATCCACTCTGTAATTTGCGGCTCCTTCAGCCCAATCCAGAAAGGATTGAAATCAGTCCTAATCAGCCCGATTTGTTTTGTGATGTGGCTGAATCTGATGCACAGCCCTACGAATTATTATCAGATTTTCCTGTTTCAGTCAATCTGCTTGCCAGTGGCAGACTCCTGAATCCCTTGTGGTCCTTGATGTTTGCATTCTGTGTGTAAAATCTGGGGGCAAGCACTTTGCACATATGTCACATATCAATAAAGCTAGAGGTAGGGCAGCTTGTTCTTTGCACCCGAGACATGAGGAGTGTCGTGTGTGTGTGTGTGTGCACAATCACACATAAAACCTATGCCTTGGCAATCCACATTCTGCACCAAGGAAAATAATTCTGTATAAATTTATCAGCATTAAATTGTTTTGCTAGTTATGGGGAGGGGCTTGAGAGGCTTCCTGCAATGCCCCCCCCGACTGTTGTGAACCTTGTTCAACCACCTCACACAAGCTTCTGAGACTTTGGCAGGCATTACCCACCACCTCTTCAAGCAGATCTTTGCAGGCATGAAGCAGGAAAATTGTTCTTATTCAGAAATAAAAACTGAGGCATACAAGAAGTTCATGTCTGTAAACTCCACACCGTGTTGGGTGATGTAATCGGACAGTTTAGATCTGCCTCTCTTCACCTCAGGACACTTTTAGCTGGTTTGCAGGTGAATTTTCTCGACCTAATGGCCTTCCTTTCCCAGGATAGGTGAAAGTGGCATCTTTTTTTGGAGGGATGTGCAGTTGTTAATTTCATGTTCCTGTCTTTTTAAGCATGAGTGCCATGTGGCATCACTTCCGCCTGTCTGTCTGCATACGTGCTTCACCAACAGGGCTCTTTCTGAGTTATTCTTTTGAATTGCACCCCAAAGATGGTGGGCTTTTTAGACTCTCAACAACATTGTGAGGTAGTTTAGGCCAGCCTTTCCCAACCTGGTATCCTCCAGATCATATGGCCATACTGGCTGGGGATGATGGGGGATGTAGTCTAAAATCTCTGGAGGGCATCATTTTTGGAAGGAAGACTTAGACTGGCCTACCTGATCCTCAGGTCAAGCAAGACAACACTTCCCTTCCCACTCCCACGACTAGCTTGGTAGCACTCTGCCAGCGACTATATGTCCATGCCAGACATTTTTAGTGTGTTTTTACATTCTTTTTAACTTACAAACTTATATTCTTCTGTCTGCTTGGTTAGCCTCCTGGGTATGCAGAAGCCATGACCTTATTTTGGGTGGCTCTATTTTGCTTCCAAACAATAGTCCAGGCTACTGATTGCATCATAGTATTAATGGGAACAGTGTGGCCAACTGTGGTTTGTTCTCTCCCTCCCTCTCCCTCCCTCCCTCCCTCCCTCCCTTCCTCCCTCTCTCCCTCCCTCTCCCTCCCTCTCCCTCCCTCCCTCCCTCTCCCTCCCTCTCCCTCCCTCTCTCCCTCCCTCCCCCTCCCTCCCTCTCCCTCCCTCTCTCCCTCCCTCTCCCTCCCTCTCTCCCTCCCTCTCTCCCTCCCTCTCCCTCCCTCTCTCTCTCCCTCCCTCTGGCTCCCTCCCTCTCTCTCTCTCTCTCTCTCTCTCTCACACACACACACACACACACACCTGCTTCCCTGACTTGATGTGAGTGTCTTTGCCCAGAGAGCCACTGATTCATCATACAAAAAGTGAATGTTCTGTGCTGGTTACTTTTGCAGTGTGGCCTCCAGAACAAAGTTCTTTGAGACGGCTTCCTTCAGGAGAGGAAGGTAAGGAAGACTGCCTGTGTGTCTGCATGCAGATGTACAATGGAAATGCCTCATCACAGAGGCTTGCATTAATATGACTGTTACCTTCAATGGGTCTACTCTGAATAGGACTAGCACTGAATACCACCCAGAGTATATTTTTGGAAGGGGGGCATTGGGGATTGGGATTCCAAGGAAAGCCCATTCAGACGCAGTCCTGCCCTTTGCAGAACCTGCTTGTGTGGTTTCACAGTGTTGTCCATAAGTCAAGGATAGCATTACACTGTGAGTTCATTAATTGTGTTTATCTCCTTCCATACTTCCTTTGCAGCTCTTCATCACCTCAAGCTAGACTCTCAAGTGATGAGACCTGAAGGGCCAACGGTATGCTTTTGGCTAAGTTCAGTGGAATCCTGGCTGCTGGGGGTGTTTGTAGGGATGGTGGGGATCTTCCAGTGTGGGATTTCCCCTCAGCTGTGTTGTGAAGTGGTACAGTCCCAGCTACCATCTGTATGACATGGGTCGCCAAGCTTTGGGGGTTCACGGGCACCACATACACACCGCAACCTCTTCTATTGGCTCCAGGAAAATGCTTCTTTCCTAGCCTAATTTCAGGGGGGTAGAGGCAGGGAAGGTGCACCCACAGGCACCATGTTGTATCACATGACATTTGGTTACAGCCCCTGTTGGACAGAGATGACTTGGCCCCACAGTACTCCATGCTCTGGTAACTTCCAGATTATTGCAATGCACTCTACGTGGGGCTGCCCTTGAAGATGACTTGGAAATGCCAACTGGTATAAAATGCAGCAAAACAGCTGCATTGGTTGCCAGTTCATTCCAGACCCAGTTCAAGATGCTCATTCTGGGGTTTAAAGCCCTAAATGACTTGGGTCCCAAATATCTGAAAGGCCACCACCTTCCCTCTTGGGTGGTGAGATCAGGAGAGGGGACCCTTTTGGTAGTTCTGCCACCCTCAGAAGTTGGAGCGGTGGTGGCTGCTCCTAAATAGGTGGAACTCCCTCCCCACAGAGATGCATCATTATATAGGTTTCACCATCTGCTGAAGATGCACCTTGTGTCTATACTTTGGCCTTTGACACCTGAGATGTGTTTTCAGGATCTAGTGAGTGCAATTGGTTTTATCTGTCTGTAATAATTGAATTTTAAATTGCCGTAACCTGCCCTGGTGAAGAGCAAGTGATGAATTTCCTCCTCCTCCTCATTAGACTCATTGGGCTGTGATTGAGAGGGTTTGTGTTCTTTTTTCCAGACTTTACCACGGCTGGTCCTGGCTGGTTCCAGGGAAATCCCTCCTCGCTCCCCACACCGATTCTCCTGCCTCTGGTACAGGAGGCATGCTACATAGACCAGCTGTCCTCAGGATCCTGTCTTTCAAGCATGCCATTGCAAACAGTTGACGTTGCTGCAAGCAACGGATGTTTCTGGGGGAAGAGGGTATATTTATGTTGCCATTAATTCCAAAAAGTAGCCCACCTGTTTGTTCCTTCTCCCTCTGCGTTTCTACCATTGCTTGTGTCCAAAGAGCACTTCTTCTTGTTCTTCTCCTGTGGAATGCCCAGTAGAGGCTGGCATGTTGTGGCACTGCTGGCCTGGGAGGAGAGTTGAAGGTGGTGCAGAACAATTGAAACTGCACTTGTTTCACAGCCCATTACTTGGCAAGAACCTGCCATCTAAGGATTTGTGTGCTGGGCTGTTGATGCACTGACAGTGTTAAGACAAATCATTTTAAGTTCTTTTCTTTTTTAAGGACTAAGGTTATGTACACTTGAGGTCTGCAACAACAAGGTTGCAGCGGATAAAATGCTGAAAACTCCCTTGCCAAGATAAATGGCTTGGAGCTCTGCCTCCTACAACAAGCTAATTTGCATTGAGGGTATGGGGTGGGACTGTTGGTTTTTCTCTAAATCCTTTGTAAGAATGTGAACACTTATACAACTGGGGTTCTCCCCCACAGCAAGAATGGCATTGGACACTGAAGAAGGAATTGCTGGCACATCCCTCTGATGGCACTTTCTGTAATGGCCAAAGCAGCTGTCAGCAATTTGGAACTTCTGCTGTCTCACTTGCTTTGGCTCTGCGTCTTCTGTTGGGCCTTGTTCCACTTCCATCTTGTGCTGGCATGTGGCAGGACTATCCTTCAATGTTTTTATTTCAGTGCTAACTGTCCTGCAACAGATGCAAGCAAGACTGTTTGGATGCCAAGGCCTTTTACTTGGTGCCTCCCTGTCCCTGTTGCACATGGCCACTTAGCCATTGACATGGCAAGGGGCCTCAGCATAGATGTTCGTTCTCCTACTTCCAGCCCATGTGTAGTGCACCTTCTCCTTTAGATTCTATTGCTATGAAGAACTCTGTTCCCATTGCAACATATACTGTTCCTGTGGACCAAAGCACAAAATATCAAGGTAATCCTTCACAGATAAGGCTTTGGCACTGACATTTGTGTGCCTTGTGAATCCTGCTTCCTTTCTGCGTGTAAGGCTGGCTTCTGCAGAATGCTATGCTAGAGACGTGACACATTTGCTTGTTTCAGCGTGTGCTATGTTCACTTGCACGCAGGCTTAGCAGCAGCATAGAATAAAAGTTGTGCCGCATGGCCATGTTGGTGTTTATGCTGTTCCCGCCCACTTGGACTCTCAGAAGTTGCTATCCAAACCAGAGTGATGTCTGTTTGAGGTCCAGCTTTTTAACAGCAAGTCCATTGATGTAATTGTAGATAGATCTAGTGAAGATCTAATGAAGTTTAAAAATCATCATGTCCCCAGTTGAGCATGGTCAGGCACATCTAAAACCTTGGAAGAAAGTCCTTGGGTCTCACATGGTTGGTTGTGTAAGTTCTTGAGGTTGTAGTGACAAGATGTTCTTGGTCCATGATTCCAAGTAATCAGTCAATGGATTCCACAGACATCTCCCATCAGAAGCAACTAGGGCAGATGTGGAGAACCTTTGGCCCTCCAGATGTTGCAGCTCCCATAATCCCTAGCTATTGCCCATGCTTTCAAAGGCTGATGGGAGTTGTAGTTCAGCAGCATCTGGAGGGCCAAAGGTTCCCCTCACCAGAACTAGGGAAAACACCAAAGATGCAATTGACACCAGATAGCAGTAGTTGATATACAAAATAGCATTCTTCATTGCAGCCCTTGAAATCTAATTTTGTGGGCATTCTCTCCATAGAAGTAGCAAGGCGGATGGAGTTGAGTACTCTCAAGATCACATGTGTGTGATATTGGTACATCTTTCCTCAGGTCTGCTTTCATCATAGGCTAAAAGATGCCCAGCAATGCCACTCTCTTGTTTTGTGAATTTCAAGGCACTTAAGATATCATCCACCTGTTGTGTTTTGTCTAGTAAAATGATTAGATTAGCTGTAGTAATGTTTTTTCGTGGATTAAAAAAATCCAGCATATTAGCTTTGTCTGCGTTTTCTTGTGTTGCATTTGTTTTATTTTTAAAACTTTAAGGTCATTGAGCAAAACAGCTTTCCCCAGCCTGTGCCCTCCACATGTTTGTACTACAACTCTCATCACCTCTGACTGTTGGCCATGCTGGCTGGGGCTAACAGGACCACAGCCCTTACGTTTTGCATTGCCTCCTAAAAGCTTTACTTGACATGAGCTTCTTTGATCAACAGCATCCAACAGTTGATGGTTCCAGATCCTTGGAATGGATCCAGTTCTAAGATGTGATGCACATTTTCAAGCAATTATTTGCTTTTCCTATTTACTTAATGCTGCTAATGTGTTCTTATTCCCCTTGATCATCTTTCAGTTTATTTTTTATTAAATTTATTAGCTGCTTTTCTTCACAATAG
The DNA here is from genome assembly GCF_030035675.1 of Rhineura floridana. Taxonomy (NCBI): domain Eukaryota; kingdom Metazoa; phylum Chordata; class Lepidosauria; order Squamata; family Rhineuridae; genus Rhineura; species Rhineura floridana. The sequence continues at coordinate 1,191,946 of NC_084495.1, forward strand.
TGAATCCAAAGCGGCTTACAATCAATAAAAAAAATTGAAAACCAATTTAAAAAGTTATATAAAACTAAACAGGTAAAGTTAAAAAAAAACACAGTAGATAAATGTAAACGGCAGTGGGGTGGCTCACCCCCTAAAAGAGGTGACAACATCAAAAACCCTCCAAAAAATCTCCAAAATTAGGAGCCAAATGCCTGGGAGAAGAGAAATGTTTTTGCCTGACCTGTAAAGATAGATAATGAAGACTCCAGGTGTGCCTCCCTGAGGAGAGCGTTCCACAAGCAGAGTGCCACCCCTGAGAAGGCTCAGAGTCTGGGTTGGTTCATATGAGGAGAGGTATGAGGTCCTAAACTATGTAAGGATTTATAGGTCAAAAGTAGCACTTTGAATTAAGCCCAGAAACCAATTTGGTAGTCAGTGCAGTTGTGCCAGAGCTGGTGTCCTATGCTCAGACCATCTTACCCCAGTGAGCAATCTGGCTGCTGAATTCTGCACCAGCTGCTGTTTCCAAACTGTCTTCAAAGGCAGCCCCACATGTAACATTGCAGTAAACTAGCTTAGAGGTTACGAGAGCATCATCAACAGAAGTCAGGCTATTCCTGTCCAGATAGGGTCATAACTGGGCCACCAGTTGATGGAAGACACTCCTTACCTATGAGGCCACTTGAACCTCAAGCAACAGTAATGGACCCCCAAGCAGATAAAATTGAACCCTGTGGAACACTGAAGGCTCCACAGGCTGAATAATACTCCCCAAGCATCACCCTCTCAGAGCAACATCACCCTCTCAGAGCAACCATCCAACAGTGCCATCCACCCCCAACTCGGACAGGCACTCCAGGAGAATATCATGGTTGATGGTATCAAAAGCCACTAAGGGATCAAGGAGAATTAACATACTCCCCCTATCTCTCTCCCGACATAGGTCATCATACAGGGTGACTGAGGTAGTTTCTGTGCCAAAACTGGGTCTTAAACCCTGATTGAAATGGATCTAGAAAACAGTGGTGTCACTAGGGGGGTGTGGGAGGTGCGGATCGCACCAGGTGACACCATCAGAGGAGGGTGATTCTCAGCTTTAATTTTTTTTAAAATTAAGTTTCTAGGTGGTCCGGTTCTCGAGATATACATAAAAACATCAGCTGCCCCCCAGGGGCGTCACTAGGGGGGTACGGGGGGTGCGGACCACACCAGGTGACACCATCAGAGAGGGGTGATTCTCAGCTTTAATTTAAAAAAAAAAGTTTCTAGGTGGTCCGGTTCTCGAGATATACATAAAAACGTCAGCCGCCCCGTTAAATCTTTTTTTAAACTACTGTATAGCACTTTGTAGCTTTAACCCCACCCGTTCAGGATTGCAGCCAATCAGTGAAGTGTTTGTTTGACCTGTCGCAGTGTCTAGTAAACCTCATTGCAAGGCCAGAAAATGGTGGTTCCCCCCCCCATTTATCTGAAAATCTCATAAATTGGGTAAGTATATATATTTCAGTTTTTTCCCCTCTTGTGTGTAGGAGTCAGATCCTGGGCAGTGTTTTCAAAACCTTCCCAATACTTGCTTTTGTGGGGGTAAAAGCATTGCTTATCCCATATCTCCAGAGTAAATCCCATTGAATTCAATAGGATTTACTTTTGAGTAGACATGGTTATGAATGTGCTGAAAATCAATGGGACTTCGGAGTGAATGTGAAAAAAAATGTGTTTGTGTTGTCTTTCTGTCCCCCCCCCCAAGTCCTATTTTAAAGCAAGTAGGCAGGGCTTACTTAGGTATTACAATTTTTATTCTGTAGGAAACGAATACTGATTTTTTTTAAACTAATACTGATTTTTCTGCAATGACCAACTGGTTTGACAATAAACTATTATATGGGCTGTATGTATTTATACATCTGCAGTGTGTGTGTGTAGTCTTTCCAACAACCCTGTGAGGTAGGGTTGGAAACCAAGGCAGCTCACAACAAGAAATAAAGCCATTTAAAATCCAATAACCATAAAGCAAGAATAAACAGTTGGAAAACAGCCTAAAGAGGCATGATTCTGAATTTTGGGTTGGGTGAATGAAGTTTATTTATTTATTATTTGATTTATATCCCGCCCTTCCTCCCAGTAGGAGCCCAGGGCGGCAACCAAAAGCACTAAAAGCACTTTAAAACATCATAAAAACAGACTTTAAAATATTTTAAAACATCTTTGAAAATATTTTTTAAAAGCTTTAAAAAGACATTTTTTAAAAAACAAGAAAAGGCTTAAAACATATTAAAAAGCAATTCCAACACACTCAGACTTGGATATGGTCTCAACTTAAAAGAACAAGTTGAAAGAACAAGTTCCTTATCACTTGAGGCTGTAGTTCTCTGCACACTTCCCAGTTTGAGTAAGCCCCATTTAATACATTGGGACTTGCTTCTGAGTAAACAAACATTGGATTGCACTATAAATATATTTAAAGATTGTGTAATTCATAAACATATTTGATAGTTGTGTTTATATAAATATTTCTTCATACTGTGTCCCAATAAGTATTTGATTTCACACTATGGTTGTAGATGATTTTTTCCTCTACATTTTAAGTGTGCCCTTCTTCCTGGGGGTGGTCATGGTTCTCCGTTGTTTTCATCCTGAGGGGAGGATAGGCTGAGAGATGGTGAGTAGCACATTTAAGGTCTTTTCACCTCCCCCCCCCTTTTTTTATTTGTATTTATTTTATATTTCTCCAATATCTTCCCCTGGCTGTTTTTATGTATTTTAAATATTTTTAGATTAAATAAATAGGAAATCATAATTGTGAACCTCCCTAAAAGCAATTTACCTATCCTTATGTTTTGGCAAAGTGATGGTGTGAAGGCATGCTGGTAGAACAAGAGACCATGTTTGAGGCATGTTATAAGGTGTTTGATGACTTTGTCACACAACTTTTTGAGACCTGTAGATTCATGTTGGAAAGAACAGGTGCACGTATTGAATGGTGGCTTGGGTGCTGTTTTTTCAGTCTACGCTGCATATGTAGCGAAGGTGATAACGTGAGAATGAAAAACATTTGGATCACCATTCACTTGTTTACTTTTCTCACTATTGAGACCACTTCATATATTACTTTTTCATACACAGAAATTTAATATTTGTATAAGAAAAAGTATTTTGTGAAATGAGAAGGACAGTGGCTGCCCAGTCAGTATAACCACTGTACAAGATCTACTCAGCCACTGTAATTACCTTTTTGTTTTGAGTGCCCTTTTGTCTGGGTCTTGGTTCAGGTGTGTATCCAACTTTGATGTGCTTATGGAAGGGGTGTGCAAGTAGTGCCCCCCCCCAGTGTGGAGGCTTGGACAAACATTGTGTTATGGAAAACCAAAGTCTGTTTGAAGGTACATATTTGGGAATGCCATCAGTGTAATCCTAAACACACTTAATAAATAATGTCGAACTTGCACGTCACAAAATATATTACAGTCATGTCCATAAGCACCAGGAGGGTAGTTGTCCAGGGGATCTTAGTCCCTCTGCTTTTTTGGGAGCAGGGTCCCTATGTCTCCAAGCATCCTACAGTCAGCATGAAAAGGGAGTGTGTTAGTCACTGAGAAGAGTCTTCTAATATGCTTCCTTTTCTGCAGATTGGAGCCAATCAGAGTGAAAGGAGGTGAGTCAGCCACTGAGAAGACTCTTCTCAGTTGCTAACGCTCTCCACTTTCATGCTGATTGGCTCCTAATGTTTGTTGTTGTGAGAGAATGCATTAACAAAGATGTCATTCTTAATCCAGGAGCAAAAAAGGGTGTACTATCATGTAACTATCATGAAGGGACCCTGCAGCTCTGATTTTTCTACTAAACAAATGATAAATACCTATGTAACTTTGTGTCTGGAGACTTATTATTAAGAATCACGTTCCATAATTGTAAGGAGGTGTGACCACACGCATGCATCCCTTCTCACACGCACTACTGCTAAGCCGGGTATTTCCCATCCTGTACCTGTGCATTTTGTTTTTGTGGCCTAAATGCAGAATCTTGCATTTGTCTTTATTGAATTTCATTTTATTAATTTCAGCCCAATTTCCTAGTCTATCCAGGTCCCTTTGGATTTTATTCCTGTCTTCCATTGTGTTAGCTATCCCTCCCAGTTTCGTATCATCCGCAAACTTCATAAGGCTTCCCTCTACCCCGTCATCTAAGTCATTGATAAAAATGTTGAAGAGTATCGGCCCCAGGACAGAACCCTGTGGCACTCCACTGAAAACCTTCTTCCGGTCCAAAACAGAGCCACCAACGACCACTCTTTGAGTACGGTTTTCCAACCAGTTGTGAATCCACCTGACAGTATTTCCATCTAGTCCGCATTTGACCAGTTTGCTAATCAACAGGTCATGGGGGACTTTGTCAAATGCTTTGCTGAAATCTAGATAGATGACATCTACAGCATTTCCACCATCTACTAAGCTAGTGACCCGATCAAAAAAAGAGATGAGATTAGTTTGACAGGATTTTTTCTTGACAAACCCATGCTGGCTCCTTCTAATCACAGCATTGTCATCTAGATAGTTGCCAACGGACTCTTTTATTATCCGTTCTAATATCTTTCCCGGTATTGAAGTCAGACTGACCGGCCTGTAATTCCCCGGATCTTCTTTTTTACCCTTTTTAAAGAGTGGGACGACGTTTCCCCGTCTCCAATCCTACGGCACCTCTCCCGTTCTCCAGGATTTCTCAGAGATTATGGCAAGAGGTTCCGAGAGTACATCCGCAAGTTCCTTCAATACTCTGGGATGCAGTTCATCAGGCCCTGGAGATTTGAACTCATTTAGGTTAACTAGGTATTTCCTGACTATCTCCTTATCAATCTCGAACTGCAGTCCCGACCCCTTACTGAGATTGCTACTGATGCAAGGTTGCACACTGTTCCCTTTTTGGGAGAAAACGGAGGCAAAATAGGTGTTGAGCAGTTCTGCTTTTTCCTCGTTCTCTGTCAACATTTTGCCATCCTCATTGAGCAGCAGTCCCACCGTTTCCTTGGTCTTTCTCTTGCTTCGGACATATCTGAAAACCCCCTTTTTGTTGTTCCTCGCTTCCCTCGCCAGCCTCAGCTCATTCTGGGTTTTAGCTTTCCTTACGCTATTCCTGCAAGCCCGAGCCACTCGTCGGTACTCTTCCTTGGTGATGCGTCCTTCCTTCCATTCTTTATACATGCTCTTTTTTACTTTTACCTCCTCCACCAGTCTTCCGTGTAGCCACATTGGCTTTTTCCGATGTCTTCCATTTTTCTTCCTCTTTGGAATTGTTTGCGATTGTGCTTTTTGTAATACGTTCTTCATGAACTCCCACGCTTCTTGGGCTCCTTTTTTCTTTAGTCTATCTAGCCACGGGATCCTACCCATCCTTTCCCTGAGCTTGCTAAAATCGGCTTTCCTGAAATCCAAGGTCCATGTTTGACTATATTCTTCTTTGGCTTTCCCCAGAATCCCGAATTCCAGCATTACGTGGTCACTTTCCCCAAAGGTACCGACCGCTTTAATTCCCGTGACCAATTTGTCCCTGTTAGTTAAGATCAGGTCCAGGATTGCCGATCCCCTTGTTCCTTCTACTTTTTGAAAGAGGAAATTATCAGCAAGGCCCGTCAGGAATTTGTTGGAGGCTTTGTGCTTCACAGAGTTTGTCTCCCAGCAGATATCTGGGTAGTTGAAGTCCCCCATCACTACTACTTCTTGCCTCCTTGAGATTTCAGAGATTTGTTTGAGAAAGGCCTCGTCTACCACCTCTTCTTGGCCAAGGGGTCTGTAGTAGACACCTACTACCATGTCGGTTTTATTTGTTTCTCCATTTATTTTTACCCAAATGGTCTCTATCAGACCACTTTGTTCGCTCTCTTGGATTTCCATAGAGGTGTATTTGTCTTTGACGTATAACGCTACTCCCCCTCCTTTTCTGTTGCTTCTATTCTTTCTGTAGAGTTTATATCCTTGAATGGCTATATTCCAATCATGGGAGTCATCCCACCAAGTTTCTGTTATCCCTATGAAGTCATATTTGCCTTGATGCACTAAGACTTCAAGCTCCCCTTGCTTGTTTCCCAAGCTCTGCACGTTGGTATATAGACACCAGAAGTCTCTTTTGTCCCGATTGGATTCCTCCGTTAACATACCGTGAGCTTTGCCGTGCATCCCTTTCTCTCTCCCAGTGTCTCATGTACCCTTCAAATCCTTGCATTTACAACCCGCTGTCTTTGGATCTGTCTTTAAGCTATCATCTCCATTCCCCAGAGGCTTTAGTTTAAAGCCCTCTTGATGAGTTTTGCCATACTTCTGCCAAAGAGATTCTTCCCAGTCCTCGTGAGGTGCAGCCCATCTCTTGCCAACAGTCCCCCCTCCAAGAAGCTTAGACCATGGTCCCAGAATCCAAACCTCTCCCGTCGACACCATCTGCGTAACCAGCCGTTGACCTGCAGTATCTTCCTTTCCCTTTGTAGTCCTCTATCCTTCAAGGGAAGAATTGACGAGAAGACCACCTGCGCCCCGAAATGCTTGACCTTCCTACCCAGAGCCTCATAGTCCGAGGTGATCTGTTCCAAGGTGTTTCTGGCCGTGTCATTTGTGCCCACATGGATGAGGAGAAAGGGGTACCTATCTTGTTTCCCAATGAGCCTCGGCAGGTTGTCAGCGATGTCCCGGATGTGTGCCCCAGGGAGACAACAGACTTCCCGATTCATTTTGTCTGGCTGGCATACCGGTGCCTCTACCCCCCTGAGCAATGAGTCTCCAACCACCAGCACCCTCCTCTTTTTGCCGCGAGCGGTGGTTGCATCAGCTTCCTTCTTGTGGGGTGTGGAGTCTTCCTTTGCAGTTAGTGTCTCTTGATGCAGGTGAGTTTGTTGAGGCTCTTCAGAGGTGCTGTCTGCCGAGAGACACTGAAAGCGATTTGTTAGTTGCATCAGTTCTGAATCCCTCCTGTTTTTCCTTGCCCTTACAGTGACAGTCCTCCACGGGGATTTGTTGCTGTTGCAGTTCTGTTCTTCGTTGTCACTTTCTTCCTGTACTTTGTGTCACTCCCTTGATTCCTCTTGTGTTCTACCGAGGAAGTCCTCATCTTCTCTGATAAGTCGAATGGGAGATCAAGATGGCTTACTAGACGGGTGTTATGTTTGGAGCTCCGTAAACAACCTAATTAAAGACTATTATTCTAAGGTCAAAATCTGGCATTCACCTCATTATACAACAATTATATCTCTCTGTGGTGTTTGCTGAACTAATAGGTTGGATTACTCCTGTTTCTGTATGATACAGCTTCAAATTCTAGTGAACCTCAGAATTGACAGAGACGACGAATCTCAGCTGTATATTAATCTTCCAATTGTAAGTAGGACGGGATGCTAATCCACTGAATTCCACCATCCTATTTCAAAAGGACTTTAAGTCAAACAAAAGATAAATAAAACCCTCCCCCAGAAGAACTTTAAGATAAGCACAAATGGTTCTCACTAGAAGTGCTTGCAACAGGCTGGGAATTTCCCCTGCACTTGAATTAACGACACCTTCATCCAGAAGGCCCCGTTTCAGGCATAGACAAACAGAAATTACCCAATACTATCAAGGAAAAGGAAAAGAAAGAGGGAAAAGTAATGAAACAGCAACATTAGACTTACATTCCATCCCTCCACTGGAGCTAGAAAGTGATGTCTTTGATGTTTCTTTAAGCACCACAGAAATGCTGGCTCAGTAGTGGGAGGAATTCCATTGTCCAAATTTAGCTGAAGAATTAAAGCGAGCAGAGCAGTGTATTGCTCCCACTGGCCCTGCCGCTTCACACACAAAAGAACCAGCAGTTAATTTATCTATATCCAGCTCTATGCCTTCCTTAGAATCCTCCCACAGAGAGATAACATCGGAGCCATTGACCCCAAGAAGCACCGAAACCTTAATATCATCTCTGCCGCAGTCATTAAGAAGGAATATTTTGGAAGATGCTGATCTTAGTATCTGCGACTTTAAAGACTTTATTGACACCATATATAATGAGGAGCGGAAAGCAGACAATAACGAGTCACACAATTTGCCCGAAAGAAATACTATCTAAATGACTCAGAGCAAAATGGAAGACATAGGATTAAACGCAGAATGGATTTTAACAGTTACACAATACTTCTCACAAATTGCTGCATATGTTGCTGAATCAAATTCCTTATTAACAACACTAATGGAGCTTACGACAAAAATAGACTCACAAACCAACTTTCTCAAAGGCAAATCAACGCAAAGATCACAAGCTTCCCAAACTATGATTAAGGAACTGATTCCTGCCATAAAGAATAAACCTAGCTCGAAATCACAAGCACTGCAACAACCCAAAAAAAGCAAAAATATAAAAAATCCCAAATTTTCCGGAAGTCAAATATGAACTTTGGAAATTTATATAAGTTATTACATCCCCCTCGGTGTGCTACAAAAATAAAGAAAAAAAGGAAAAGGAGAGCTAAGGAAAAGAAGGAACTTAAGAACCCCCAAGAGATTGAATCTCCACGCGATGATGACATTGACACACTGACACAACATATATCTCAAGGGACTATAGTTCAGGGGACAGAAAAGCGAAATTATACTATGTCAAATCAGATCCAATTGGAATGCAAAAACAATAATGAGACGACAGTAAACCAACCGAGGAGTCCACATTGGGAATTGATTTTAAACCAAAAGAAACTGGTAATTCTAAATTTTCCCACACCTAAGGGCTGGCTTACATTTACTGATAGAAAACATCATCTATGGGAACTACTTGAGAGAATAACCCCAGGCCTCATCAACATAAACTCAATTACAGCGGTGCAATACCTTTTCTATAATTACACCTCGGCCAGAGCAGTTGTTACATTTCAAGATATCAGATCCACCAATTTGTTATATAAGAACAAAGACAAATTTTCGTACCATCAATTATGGGTAACAAGACATTTTGAAGATCATGCTTCGCCACAAAGTTTGTTAAACTCTCCACCATCAAATTTGAACCTACTTACGCAATTAAAATCAATAAAGAACACTAAAAGGGAAGTGAGGGATAACGAATCACCCATAATGCTAGAAGAACAACAACTACTGATGGAAATTACCAATCCAGATTTTAAATCTAAGACACTGGATTTTTCACCTGAAGAATTGCTGCTTCTGGATTCATACCCAACTTCAACTCCACAGAACAGTGGGAGACTATTAGCAGACTAAAAAATCTAATACAGACCTTGGAAAATGTAAGGAAGGTATCCAACTTACCAGATATGCACGAAACTCTAATTGCCCCTAATCCTTGGGACGATATAAATCCAATACAAGATTCCACTATGATACATTCAATACGCCCCAGCTGCTCAAATTCACCTTTAAGAGCTACTCCTTTTATTCCTGTTGGCCTTACCTCAGATGATAACATGCTTGAAAGTCATCAATGTCATAGAACTATGGGAAGTGAACACAGAGAAATGGTTTTACGACACACAACTACGCATCACTCACCTAACTGACTAAACCCCAATCCAAAAATGAAAGAACTTAACATAACATAAGAAGAGCCTGCTGGATCAGGCCAGTGGCCCATCTAGTCCAGCATCCTGTTCTCACAGTGGCCAACCAGGTGGCTTGGATTGAGCAGGGCATTCTTTCCAGTTCTACAGTTCTATGATTCTATGAAACCGCACAAACTGGCTGCTTTCTATTGTTTATGGGACTGGAAAATAATAACAATAACAATAATAGATATAATTCTTGGCAATGAGAATTGAATAAAATTTAAACAGACAAACCTTTAAAAAAAAAAGAAATGAGGATGCAACTGGGATTGATTTGGAAAGAACAGAAAACATACACAAGCTGAAAAAATGCCACCCAAACCTCACCCAACATTTCCAAGAGACAGAACGTACAAAAGATTTCTACAATTTAAGGCTTCACCCTTTCCAAACATTGTAATGGGAGAGTGTAGGGTAGGGTGATAGCATTCTAGCCTTCCTCCCTCTCTTGCCACCATAGTGTTTTCTTTTTATGGTGTAATTGCTCTATTTCAGAGACACCCTGTCTGAGTTCATTAGAGACTATTTTGAGCTACAGATTTCTACAAATTGATTCAGGATTAGCTGATCGACTCTGTAGAGATTTGTAGCTGCTTCAGCCCAATTTGGGACAGGACACAAATAGGCCTGAATTGGTCCTGTTTGGTTTGTGATTTGTACAAATTTGTGATTTGTACAAATACAGTGCACAGCCCTACTGTTCACCACATTGGGTACTGTAGCCACCATCTTGTCACTACATCTACATGAAACTGCTGGGAGCGATTATCCATTACACAGGATGACACCCAACTTTATCCCTCCTTTCTGTCAGATGCTAGGGCAGCAGTTGAAATCCTGATTGAAATTCAGATGTTTCAAACCAAAATCTTGAACTCATCAAATTACAATACTTGCACAGGAACCGCTCTAAAGCAATGTTGACACTCATATATACCAAAGCAGAATTCAGCTATAAGTATATCAAACATATGATCATTCTTGTCCTCTTTTTTTTTATATCATTACTGTTTGGGAATGCTTTTCATAAAAATGTCTGTTTACTTTTCTCAGGAGGAGAGGGAGCTTAATTAGCTCACCTCTACAGTCTTCATACCTATGTGAAGGGCTTGTTGCCAACTTCATTCCAGACCCCTCCCTTGAACGGGCGGTGGTGGTATGAGATAAAGGGTCAGTGTTGGTTTGTTTTTTCTTGGGTTGGGATCATTGGAAAATGGGGGTTTGTTATTTTTAAGAGAGAACAAGCTATGGATGGTGCAATGATTCAGGATGTGATTGTTTTTGCAGCACTTTATTATTTGGAATGTTTGATTTAAAGGTTCTGTCATGGAATGTCAGTGGACCTGGGACTGTCATAAAATGAAAAAGAGTTGATACATTTTTGTTTTAAAAAAAGGCAGTGGTTATATGTCTTCGAGAGACACAGATAAAATGGTGGCAAATATGCAGTGCTCTCTCCTAGGGTGGGGGAATAGTACTCCTCTCCATGCTCCTCCAAAACAAGAGGAGTTGCTTTATGGGCGGCACACAGAACTGGGTTTGTTTTTGAACATGGTCATTTTATTTTTGTTAAAGGTACCACAAAGGGAAAAAACACTCTAGGTTCAGTTTATGGTCCAAATTCATCCAAATTTTAACTGACTTTTTTGCTCAATTGTCCATTTTTCATGAAGGCAAGTTTCATGAAGGCAGCATGTACGACTATCTGCCTGTTGGACAGAAGTCGTGGGTGTGCTCTCGGTGCAATGAGCTCCTGGCTCTCCGGGAACGACTTCATTTCCTTGAGGCCAAGGTGGCGGACCTGGAAAAGCTGAGAGAGGCAGAGAGGTGTGTGGAGGAGGCCTTCAGGGACGTTATAGCTGTGTCCCACTCCAACGATGATAGCTCTCCTGCTATCATGGAGAACGATGGTCTCGGGGAAGGAGAGCATCCAGCTGAGGAAGAGGGAAACGATCACTTAGAAGGGACCCATTCCTTGGGGGATGAGCACCTATCCTCTCGTGCCGAGGATATATCTCCAAGGGGTGGAGGGATCCTTGTAGTGGGTGATTCGATCATTAGGAACATAGACAGTGGGGTGTGTGATGGGCGTGTAGACCGCAAGGTGTTTTGCCTGCCTGGTGCGAAGGTTGTGGATATCGCCCATCATTTAGATAGTTTGGTAGACAGTGCTGGGGAGGAGTCAGTGGTCGTGGTGCACATTGGCACAAATGACATGGGGAAATGCACCCATGAGGTCCTGGAAGCAAAATTTAGGTTGCTAGGTAGGATGCTGAAAGCCAGGACCTCCAAGGTGGCTTTCTCTGAAATGCTACCGGTTCCACGTGCAGGACCAGCCAGACAGGCCCAGCTTTGCAGTCTCAATGCGTGGATGAGACGATGGTGTCGGGTGGAAGGATTTGGATTTGTTAGGCACTGGGGAACATTTTGGGACAAGCCGGGCCTGTACAAAAGGGACGGGCTCCACTTGAACCAGAATGGAACCAGACTGCTGGCGCTTAACATTAAAAAGGTAGCAGAGCAGCTTTTAAACTGACTGAGGGGGGAAACCCGACAGGAGCTGAGGAAGGTCCGGTTCGGAATAAACCTCCCCCCTGGGATAAAAACGAAAGAAATGATGAAATTTTAAAAGGGGTAGGCCTAGAAATAGGCATTGTGAGAGCAGGGGCACAGGATATAAATTCAGAAGAGCAAAATTACCACAGGCCAAACCACAAGTGCCAAAGACACTTGAAGAGAGACACTGCTTACAAGTGCCTGTACGCTAATCCTAGGAGCCTCCGAACCAAGATGGGAGAACTGGAGTGCTTGGTCTTAGAGGAGAGCATTGATATAGTGAGCATAACGGAGACCTGGTGGAATGGAGAAAACCAGTGGGATACGGTTATCCCTGGATATAAACTATATCGGAAGGACAGGGAAGGACGTATTGGTGGCGGAGTCGCTCTATATGTGAAAGAAGGCATTGAATCCAGCAAGCTCGAAACCCCAAAAGAGGCAGACTCCTCCACAGAATCGTTGTGGGTGGTGATACCATGCCCCAGGAGGGACTTAATACTGGGAACGATCTATCGTCCCCCTGATCAAAATGCTCAGGGAGACCTTGAGATGAGATATGAAATTGAGGAAGCATCCAAACTAGGAAATGTGGTAGTAATGGGTGACTTCAATTACCCAGACATAGACTGGCCGCATATGTGTTCCACTCATGACAAAGAAGCAAAGTTTCTAGATATTCTAAATGACTATTCCTTAGACCAGTTGGTCATGGAACCGACCAGAGGGACGGCAACCCTGGACTTAATCCTCAGTGGGGACCGGGATCTGGTGCGAGATGTAAGTGTTGTTGAACCGATTGGGAGCAGTGACCACAGTGCTATTAAATTAAACATACGTGTAAATGGCCAATTGCCAAGAAAATCCAACACGGTTACATTTGACTTCAAAAGAGGAAACTTCACAAAAATGAGGGCATTGGTAAAAAGAAAGCTGAAAAACAAAGTCCAGAGGGCCACATCACTCGAAAATGCTTGGAAGTTGTTTAAAAACACTATATTAGAAGCTCAACTGGAGTGCATACCGCAGATCAGAAAAGGTACCGCCAGGGCCAAGAAGATGCCAGCATGGTTAACGAGCAAAGTCAAGGAAGCTCTTAGAGGCAAAAAGTCTTCCTTCAGAAAATGGAAGTCTTATCCGAATTAAGAAAATAAAAAAGAACACAAACTCTGGCAAAAGAAATGCAAGAAGACAATAAGGGATGCTAAAAAAGAATTTGAGGAGCACATTGCTAAGAACATAAAAACCAACAACAAAATATTCTATAAATACATTCAAAGCAGGAGACCATCTAGGGAGGCGATTGGACCCTTGGATGATAAGGGAGTCAAAGGTGTACGAAAGAACGATAAGGAGATTGCAGAGAAGCTAAATGAATTCTTTGCATCTGTCTTCACAGTGGAAGATATAGGGCAGATCCCTGAACCTGAACTAACATTTGCAGGAAGGGATTCTGAGGAACTGAGACAAATAGTGGTAACGAGAGAGGAAGTTCTAGGCTTAATGGACAATATAAAAACTGACAAATCACCGGGCCTGGATGGCATCCACCCGAGAGTTCTCAAAGAAATCAAATGTGAAATTGCTGATCTGCTAACTAAAATATGTAACTTGTCCCTCGGGTCCTCCTCCGTGCCTGAGGACTGGAAAGTGGCAAATGTAACGCCAATCTTCAAAAAGGGATCCAGAGGGGATGCCGGAAATTACAGGCCAATTAGCTTAACTTCTGTCCCTGGAAAACTGGTAGAAAGTATTATTAAAGCTAGATTAACTAAGCACATAGAAGAACAAGCCTTGCTGAGGCAGAGCCAGCATGGCTTCTGCAGGGGAAAGTCCTGTCTCAGTAACCTATTAGAATTCTTTGAGAGTGTCAACAAGCATATAGATAGAGGTGATCCAGTGGACATAGTGTACTTAGACTTTCAAAAAGCGTTTGACAAGGTACCTCACCAAAGACTTCTGAGGAAGCTTAGCAGTCATGGAATAAGAGGAGAGGTCCTCTTGTGGATAAGGAATTGGTTAAGAAGCAGAGAGTAGGAATCAACGGACAGTTCTCCCAATGGAGGGCTGTAGAAAGTGGAAAAAAATGCGCAAAAATGTGCAGCATCATATGGACAACCAAAAAATAATGAAAACACAAAGTGATCATGTCACACATTTTACAGTCGTCTGGATGAGCCCTAAGGCACCCCTGCCCAAGCAAACATTTTTCCCTGGGGTGCAAAAAGGTTTAAACACTGCAAATGCAGCAAAGTAGCTAAGGAGGGCAGCAGAGGTCCCCTTCGTGCACCTTGTGCAAACTCAGTAATAACACACACACACACACACACATCATTGTCTCTCATCTCCACAGAGCTTTATCTCCATTCCACTGCTGCCTCCTCCTCCTCCTCCTTCATCCATGTCCTTGCCCTCTGGCTCCTCCTTCCACTCCATTCTTCCACCACCATGCATATTTTTAACAATTGCTTCCTCCACTCCACCCCCATCTCACTCTCTATCTCCTCCCACGTTGCCTCCTAAACTCCCACAGAGCACAAGGGAATAGTGATGCTGCACAGAAGCCCAGTTTGAGGCACATGATTTTCATCCATAAATCAGAGGAGCAGAAGACTTCCCCTGCTCCCCGCCAAGTAATGCCCAAAAGTAATTCTGGCAACATTACAATTACTCCTCAAAAGTAATAAAATTACTCCTCGTTCTATTACAATCAAAATGTAAAGAATTTACCTGCTCATTCCTCAAAAAAAAATTCCCTAATGAATTACTCCCAAGCTCTGAGAAGTATATATGGGAGAAGGAGGCGGTTTACTTTACAGGCACAGAGTGCATTAGGGAACGTTTCACTATGGCCAAGTCTAGTTTCCCCAGAAATGGATGTTGTTGGCACACTGCCCTAAGCTGAACAAAAGCACTTGTGGCTGCAGCTGCCACCTGAACATATAGATGGGACCCCAAACTACAAACTAGGATGTTCCTCTCTCATTCAAGAGAGGCAGATTTCCTATTTCCAGGTTAGCAGTTCTACTGACTAGGAGTCCCTCTGTCTGGATTCAGCTTTAATATAGCTGTTGTGTCTTTAATGTCCTGTGGCACCCTTTTCCAACCTGGTGCTCTCTGTCCAAGCACTACAACAGCTGTGCTGGCTGGGGCTGATGGCAGCTGTCCAAAACTGCTGCAGGGCACCAGGTTGGCAAAGGCTGCTCTGTGAAGTTTGAATCTGAGCTCTCGGAAGAGCCACAGGCTCCTGCAGAATTATGCCTCCTTGTTGAGGTCTTCTGGAGTGCTTCTGCTTTGCATTGTTTGGTACACTTGGCAAATACACAGGGTGGGGCTGCCTTGGTGGTGGAACTTGGGCTCTGGCTCACTTAAGAACATAAGAAGAGCCTGCTGGATCAGGCCAGTGGCCCATCTAGTCCAGCATCCTGTTCTCACAGTGGCCAACCAGGTGCCTGGCAGAAGCCCGCAAGCAGGACCCGAGTGCAAGAACACTCTCCCCTCCTGAGGCTTCCGGCAACTGGTTTTCAGAAGCATGCTGCCTCTGACTAGGGTGGCAGAGCACAGCCATCACAGCTAGTAGCCATTGATAGCCCTGTCCTCCATGAATTTGTCTAATCTTCTTTTAAAGCTGTCCAAGCTGGCGGCCATTACTGCATCTTGTGGGAGCAAATTCCATAGTTTAACTATGCGCTGAGTAAAGAAGTACTTCCTTTTGTCTGTCCTGAATCTTCCAACATTCAGCTTCTTTGAATGTCCACGAGTTCTAGTATTATGAGAGAGGGAGAAGAACTTTTCTCTATCCACTTTCTCAATGCCATGCATAATTTTATACACTTCTATCATGTCTCCTCTGACCCGCCTTTTCTCTAAACTAAAAAGCCCCAAATGCTGCAACCTTTCCTCGTAAGGGAGTCGCTCCATCCCCTTGATCATTCTGGTTGCCCTCTTCTGAACCTTTTCCAACTCTATAATATCCTTTTTGAGATGAGGCAACCAGAACTGTACACAGTATTCCAAATGCGGCCGCACCATAGATTTATACAACGGCATTATGATATCGGCTGTTTTATTTTCAATACCTTTCCTAATTATCGCTAGCATGGAATTTGCCTTTTTCACAGCTGCCGCACACTGGGTCGACATTTTCATTGTGCTGTCCACTACAACCCTGAGGTCTCTCTCCTGGTCGGTCACCGCCAGCTCAGACCCCATGAGCGTATATGTGAAATTCAGATTTTTTTGCTCCAATATGCATAATTTTACACTTGTTTATATTGAATTGCATTTGCCATTTTTCAGCCCATTCACTCAGTTTGGAGAGGTCTTTTTGGAGCTCTTCGCAATCCCTTTTTGTTTTAACAACCCTGAACAATTTAGTGTCGTCAGCAAACTTGGCCACTTCACTGCTCACTCCTAATTCTAGGTCATTAATGAACAAGTTGAAAAGTACAGGTCCCAATACCGATCCTTGAGGGACTCCACTTTCTACAGCCCTCCATTGGGAGAACTGTCCGTTGATTCCTACTCTCTGCTTCTTAACCAATTCCTTATCCACAATAGGACCTCTCCTCTTATTCCATGACTGCCAACCTTCAGAAAGATCTTTAAAACTTTGTTTGAATGGGTGGTGTTCAATGCTTCTCAGAGTAGACCCATTGAAGTTAATTAACCTGACTAACCTAGGTTCATTCATCTCAGTGGGTCTGCTCTGAGTAGGACTTAGCCGAATATAACCCATTGAGTTTAATTTTGATGGTGCTGTAATTGGTATGCTGGTTTCAAACTGATTTTGGTTCTCTTTCATTGTGTTTGGGGGCTGAATATGAGTTTATAAAATAAATTTGAATAGTGGGGAGGACAGCCTGGCTGGGAGTCCAGAGTCTGTGAGTTCAAATCCCCGCTCGTGTCTCCTGGGTGTCAAGGGCCAGCTAAAGATCACCCCCACCGTGAGTGGCTCAGGGGTTATGTGCCCTGCCACCTGTACAGCCGTGGGCAAGCTGCATAGTCCCAAGGAGCCCAGTTGCCCCCCAGCTGGCAGTTGCGGACAAGGAAGGGGCTGGCTTGTGCAGCTGTGGCAAGCTGAGCAGGCCCTAGCCAGCTGGGGAGGACTAGCCTCAGAGGGAGGCAATGGTGAACCCCCTCTGAATACCACTTACCATGAAAACCCTATTCATAGGGTAGCTATAAGTCGGGGTCGACTTGAAGGCAGTCCATTTCCAGTCCATGGGTTTATAAAAATAAATCTTAGAAGAAACATTCTCTCCTGTGTGAGAATAGAAAGTGGTGCCTCTTTTTTGATGGGGCCTGCCATCTGCCATATTTCTCAAAAATTATATTGAAAAGAACATTTTTAAAATGTTGTCTCCAATTAACTGGGAATGCTTTTTAGTTTAAAGATTTCTAAATTTATTTTCATGTTAGTGAATTCCTAGTAGGAGCAGCGTTGCTCTCATTGACTGCAAAAAGCCCCAGTGTCTTCACTAGCATGATGCTCTTGAGTAGCCAACATGATGCAATCCAGATGTTGGGCTCCAACTCCCATCAGCTCAAGCCAGCATGGCTAATGGTCAGGGATGGTAGCAGCTGTAGTCCAACCACATCAGGAGGGCACCATGTTGGTTGCCCCTCATCTTGAGGCTCTCTGGCTACTGCCTTGGGAGTATCAAAAGCCAACATGCTAATCAGGAGCCCCGAATGAGACAGATGAGCTTAGGCTACTGTAAGTGGAAAGTGGGTAGCTAAGTTTGGCCAGAAGTGTTCCAGCTCATGCTGTCCACTCTTTGGTCCTTAATTTGGAAGCTGCTTTGTTATTATTAGTAGACCATCGAGCCAAAGCATGTCTATTGGTTGAGGAGCTCTGAGCCCCATCCATCCATCCATCCATCCATCCATCCATCCATCCATCCATCCATCCATCCATCCATCCATCCATCCATCCATCCATCCATCCATCAATTCTGATAGCGACTGACTTTCATCTAAAAAAGAACCCATAAATAACACCCCTTCTCTTTTTTCACTTCTTTCTCTTTCATCAGCATTTACATAAAGCACACTACCAGACAAGTGAGAGTGAACGTTCAAACAGCAGCAAGAAGCAAAGTTTGCCAATTTCTTCAGGGGAGTAAACCGACAAAATTAAAAACTAGCTCAGTCAAAAAATCAAAGCATTTTGCAACAAGCCTCCCTTGAGTGATTTTCTTTTAAAACACACACGCGCACACATTTGCATGGCAATTCTCATTCTTCAAAGAGCTCCTGTGTTTCATGTAGGCACAAACATAAACCTGCCTCTTGAGAGCTGGTGCAGCAGAACATTTCTTGTGCTTAAAATAGTTAAAGACAAATCCTTATAGACTCTTGACAAACGTTGCTTTCTTTGCCACCATATTTACCTTCACTGACTCTGCATAATTTTAACTCAAATTTGGACTGTGAAAGACCAACCCAAATTGTGTTTGCATTTTGACAAATTTGTTGGGCTGTACAATACAGGCATACCCTGCTTTAACATACGCAATGGGACTGGAGCGTGTATGTAAAGTGAAAATGTACTTAAAGTGAAGCAATTATCTATGCATGTACTGCATTGCAATCACCACTAGATGGCAGTGGCGTCATGCCATTAAGTGTCCGTAATTGCAAAGCACACGTATGTTAAGCGGCGTATGGTGGTGTATGGAGCATGTACGTTATAGCGAGGCGACGTTAAGTGAAGCGACGTTAAGCGGCGTATGCCTGTATCTCGGAGAGGAGGTCAGGTCTCCTGCTCCCCTGATGCATTCACTATAGCTGCCCAATTTCCCTGCTCTTTAAAGTTGGATAGAAATATCTGTGGGCTATAGGTATGTTCTTAAACCGCAAGGGTTTTTTTTTGCCCATTAGTGAATAATAGTTAGATGTAATATAGCTAGGTACAGTATTTCAGTAAGGATTGGATTGTTCTAGTGGCTGAATGTTGAAAATTTTCAAATTTGTGACTTCCATCAATGCCAGGACCTGATGCAAGTTGTGTTCTGGGGCATCTGAAGAGCACCAGGTTGGGGAAGGCTGATGTAATACAAACTTAAGGCTTTCCTTCACCCCCCCATTATAAATATTATTTTAGCTTTAGGTCTATCTTTGTTGTTGTTGTTGTTATTCCAAACTTACTTTAACATAAATGGCTACCACTTAGTGATTTGGGGCACCTAGGGATGCCAGGTCTCCGGTTTTTGCCCAGACTCCAGATTTTTGGGGTCCTCTCTGGGTCTCTGGGTGAGTTACCTTAGTCTCCAGACTCTCAGCTTCCATTTAAGGAGAAAAAGTTTCTAGGTAGTCTGCTTCAAATATACACCAAAACATCAGTCAACTCCCCTCAACTTTTGTTAAATGAGCTGTAGCTGGCTGCTCAAACCCTGCCCTTTCAGGTTTGTAGCCAGTAAGTGATGTCAGGGTTGTGATTGACAAGGGATTTGTTGACTTTCTGGCAGTAGCTAGACCACACTGCAAAGCCTAAAAGGGTTATTTTTTCCTGCTTATCTGAAAATCTCATAAATTGAGTAAGTATGTAGCTTTCTGTCTTTTTCTCTCTTGTGTGCAGGAGTCAAACAACTTTAAACTTTACTGGGCTGTTGAAGAGGGCAACGTTTTGAAAACTTTCCCAAGATGAAGCTTTAATCCAATACTCACTTTTCTGGGAGTAAAACTGCAATGCTAATCCCACGTACCCGGAGTAAACCCCATTGATTTCAATAGGACTTATTTTTGAATAGACATGGTTAGGGCAAGAAGGGTTGAAGTGCTCTCAGGCCACACCAGTCACCAGAAGGCCATTGTAGGAAGAAAGGAGCCTAGTGTTGTGGAGATGTTAGATGGGAGCACTCAAGAAGAAAGATGGATGCCCCCAATGGCTGCAATTCTAAACACACTTACTAAGGGACTAAGCGCCATGTAACCCAGTAGGACTTCTCAGTAGATATGGTTTGGATTGTGTTGTTGGTAAAGCTTGACTAGGGATCCTCTGCAAAGATATCCATATCCAAGTAGGGTTGGCAACCCCCCACCTGGAATGCCCTGCTCCTACCTTTTAACATCCAAATTTCTTTACAGATTTGACCCTTCACTTCAGAAAGAGGTCTGAGAAATGAGTAAGAAGATTCTCTACCCTTTTCTGTCTCCCTTGTGGGCTGCTATAAATTCACGTCGTCAACCAACCCGATTCCAGTGAATATAATTGACAGAGATAAAGCACACATGGTTTGGTCTACCTTTATAGGCAGCAGCTTGGGAACAACAATTGCAGCCATGCTGCACAGTATGTGGATTCTCTTTTACCACTATTGGGCAAGAAAAAAACAACAAGGTGCATCATCAGTGGGTTTAAGAAGGTTGAGCGGACCACATGGAACCACTGTTGTTGCTTTTATAGATGAACGGGAGTGAGGATAAAGGTAAATGAAATGCAAATAGAAAAAGAAAAACAAGACAGTGATGATTTCTTAAATGCAATACCATACCAACCACAACAAGATTCCTATGAGTAAGGCAGACAACTCAGCATCCCACAACCAGTCAGGATTCATAACTGAAAACCAAAACTAAAAAAATCCTGGCAGCCAGTCAGTTAATGCAGAATGCTGTGGCACAATTGCTGACATGAGTGAGACCCTGTCAGCACATAATACCTCTGCTCTGAAATCTGCATTGGTTGCTGATTTGCTACCAGGCCAAGTTCAAGCTGTGCTTTCCATGTTATGGGTGCCACATAGTACTTGTTCTGCTCTTGTACGAAATCAGTCCTGTAATGTGGCAACACCTACGCTCTGGAACTCCCTGCCTACTGACATTAGCAGATGCCTTCATTGTACTCTTTTTGACACCTTCTAAAAATATTTTTGTTTAGGTAAGCCGACCCAGACATGTAGAAGCTATTATTTTTTCTCTATTTTTAACTCGGTTTTATTATTTTGAATGTTTTTAAATACCTGCCTTTAACTGTTTTTGCCAATAATTTTATTGTTTTAATTTCTGCTATAAACCACTTTGAGTTTTTTTTACAATAAAGTGGTATATAGATATTGTAAATAAAATAAATAAAGTTTGGAGTAACTATGGCCCTTGGGTCTCTTTCCTCTTTTGTACCCACTCAGGCCATTTGGTGCCACCTAGCTCAGTACTGATGACATGGACTTGCATTGGCTCTCCAGGATTCCAGGCAATGGTCTTTTCCAGAAATTGAATTCTGGGCCTTTGCATGCAAAGCATATGCCCTGCCAGTGAGCTACAGCCCTTCCCCTGCTTAAAAATCATCTTTTAAGATTGTTCTTTTCAATTCACTAATGAATGCATATCATACCTAGGGCAGAACCACACCATTCATCTTGCTGAGAGAAGGCCAAGAGGCCTTGGGTGTCTGTGGATTGTACATATATATGCATCACATATATAGGCGTCTTCCAAGCAAAACAAAACAAAACAAAAGCCCCATGGTGATTAGCGAATGGTGACAGGGGCAGGACTGTGAAATCTGGAAGCACCTAGTCATGGACTGGCACATGGGCGGTGGATACAGACTCAGTCATCCTGGCTCAAGGACTGAGGCAGTTGAGTAGTTCAGCAGCTGTATCCACGACTGAGCAGTCCTATTCAGGATCCACTCTGCTCACCCCATATGGGGAGGGGGCTCGAAAAGGTGCCCTAAACATAGTCTGCCTCATCTCTCTCTCTGATTGGATCACCGCGTCCAGTGGGGTCACCACTTAGCGGTCGCAAAAGACAAATGAACTTTGGAACGTGGAATATACAGACATTGCTGGACCATACAGACAGTGAACGTCCTGAACGCAGGACCGCCATCATCGCGAGGGAGTTGAGACGTTTTAATATTGACATAGCAGCACTCCAAGAAACTCAAAGAGCAGGAGAGGGACAACTGAAGGAAGAAAAAGGAGGTTACACCTTCTTCTGGGAAGGACTTCCTGAACAAGAACAACAAATACATGGAGTAGGCTTTGCTATTAAAAACGATCTTGTGAAGCTCTTGTCAGAAGTTCCTACAGGCATTAATGAATGACTCTCAACTCTCCAATTAAAACTCACCAAAAACCAGCAGGCAACTATTCTAAGTGCTTATGCACCAACATTAGATGCTGATGAAGACATCAAGGAAAATTTTTATACCCAGCTGGACACCATCTTATCAGAGATACGTAAGGAGGATAAAATTATCCTCCTGGGCGATTTCAATGCAAGAGTTGGGCATGATTTTGATTTATGGCCAGAAACCATTGGGAAAGAAGGAGTTGGCAATAGCAACCTGAATGGAATTCTACTTCTGACTAAATGTGCAGAGCATAATCTAGTTATTACAAACACACTCTTTCGCCAGAAAGATAAATTTAAAACATCATGGAACACCCTCGGTCAAAGCACTGGCATCTCCTGGATTATGTAATTGTCTGTGCCAGAGATCGTTGTGATGTACTCCTCACTAGGCCATGACAAGTGCCGATGACTGCTGGACAGATCACCATAGGCTTCATGGAAGAAAACCAAGGTGTAAAATGAACATCCACACCCTTCAAGATCCTATTAAGCAAGCCTGCTTTCAAACAACTCTCAAGAAACATCTACCTACAGAACTCCCTGAAAACACTGAGGAACACTGGAGTAAACTGAAGACTTCCATTATTGCAGCATGTGAACAAACTATTGGATACCAAACTAAGAAACATCAGGACTGGTTTGATGAGAATGATAGTGAGATTGAACATATCATTGACAAGAAAAGGAAAGCCTTCCAGATATGGCAAAAAGACATTAACTGTGCTGCTAAGAAAAAAATCTATGCCAGTGCAAAGGCTGAGGTCCAAACAAGAACTAGAGAACTTAAGAACACCTGGTGGATAACGAAAGCTCAAGAAATCCAGCATTTTGCAGATGCTCACGATGCATGGGGCTTTTTTAATGCCACAAAGGCCATCTATGGACCAACAAATTATGGTACAAATCCCTTACGTTCAATAGATGGTACCAAACTTCTAAAGGACAAAGAGTCTATTGCACTGTGTTGGAAAGAGCATTACCAAGACCTCATTAATCGTAACTTTATTGTGGCTGGTGAGGTTTTCTCGCAAATCCCACAACAACAAATTAGAGATGAGCTTGCAGTATCCCCTAATTTGGATGAAGTCAGTAAAGCCACTAATCAAACCAAGAATAACAAAGCTAGTGGACCTGATGGGATTCTTGCTGAAGTCTTTAAAGAAGGTGGGCCTGAACTTACACAACAACTTCATAAGCTCATCAAAAAACTCTGGATGTGGGAGGAGATCCCGGAAGACTTTAGGGATGCCATAATTATCACTCTTTTCAAGAAGGGTGATAGAACAGATTGTGGGAACTACCAAGGCATTTCTCTTCTTGCTACCGCAGGTAAAATCCTTGCAAGGATCCTCGCAAATCGCCTCCTACCTATCTCAGAAGACATCCTCCCTGAATCCCAAAATGGTTTCCACCCTTCCAGGGGGACAGTGGAGATGATCTTCACTGCACAACAGCTTCAAGAAAAATGCCGGGAGCAAAACTGACCTCTGCATATGGTGTTTATTGATCTGACTAAGGCCTTTGATACTGTAAATCGAACTGCTCTCTGGACCATCCTTCTGAAAATTGGATGCCCTCATAAATTTGTGAATATTTTGCGACTCCTCCATGACAACATGACGGTGACAATTTTGGATAACAATGGCTCTCAAAGTGATCCATTCAAAGTGGGATCAGGCATCAAACAGGGATGCATCATTGCTCCGACCTTATTTGCTATCTTCATCACCATGATTCTACACCTTTTTGAGGGGAAACTTCCCACTGGTGTGGAAATCACATATCAAACAGATGGAAAGCTTTTTAATCTCAGTAGGCTAAAAGCAAAAACTAAGGTAATTACAATCTCTGTCATAGAACTTCAATATGCTGATGATAATGTAGTCTCCACACATTCAGAGAAATATCTTCAAACTATCCTAAATGTCTTTGCAGAAGCGTATGAAAAGCTTGGCCTCTCGCTTAACATCAGAAAAACCAAAGTGTTTCATCAGCAAGTGCAAACCAATCCCTCTGTAGCACCATCAATCCAGCTTAATGGTGCGACACTGGAGAATGTCGATCACTTTTCTTATCTTGGCAGCCATCTCTCTGTAAAAGCTGACATCAACGCTGAAATTCAGCATCATCTGAGCTCTGCAAGTGCTGCATTCTCCCGAATGAAGTGTTGAGTGTTCAAGGATGAGGATATTCGCAGGGAGACCAAAATGCTTATTTACAAAGCCATTGTACTACCGACTTTACTGTACGCCTGTGAAACATGGACCATCTATAAACGCCACTCCCAGCTTCTTGAAAGATTCCATCAATGCTGCCTCCGGAAAATTCTGCAAATTACTTGGGAAGACAGATGGACTAATGTTAGCGTATTGGAAGAAGCAAAGACCACCAGTGTTGAAACAATGATCCTCCAACATCAACTTCGCTGGACTGGCCATGTTGTTCAAATGCCTGATCACCCAAAGCAGCTACTTTACTCCCAACTTAAGGATGGAAAACGGAATATCAGTGGACAGCAAAAGAGGTTTAAAGATGTTCTCAAAGCTAATCTAAAAAAATGTAACATAAGCATCGAGAACTGGGAAGCCTTGGCCCATGAGCGTCCCAATTGGAGGTTGGACATTACCAAAGGTGCTATGGACTTTGAAGAAGCACAAGTACAGGGCAAAATGGACAAATGAGCTAAGCGGAAGGCATGTCAAGCAAATCCTCATTGTGACCATCTTCCATCTGGAAATCTATGTCCTCACTGTGGGAGGCTGTATGGATCCAAAATTGGCCTCCACAGTCACTTACAGACCCACTGTTAAAGACCTTACCCTGGAAGACAATCTTACTTGGCCATGAGTGATTGCCAATGAATGAGAGCAGCCAGCAAAGAGATAATTTCATGGAAGTTGCAGGGGGTGGCAGCTGACGTTTTGGTGTATATCTCGAGAAGCAGACCACCTAGAAACTTATTTTTTAAAAATCAAAGCTGAGAGTCCAGAGAGTAAGCTGACTCACCTGGAGAACCAGGGAGGACCTGGAGAGCCACTGCTAATCAGAGGAGACCCTACTGAGGAAGGTGGCCCAATAGTTTTAAGGCAGCTTCCCATGTTTCTACAAGCTGCACAAATTCATACTGTGACATCATTTCACTGAGAACTATTAATGGCGTCACTAATTCCACTTGCACCATGCTCCATCTGAGCCCTGTTGAGCTGACAGCTGCGGTGGTAGAGCTGATGTGTAGGTGCTGCAGTGATGGAGAAGGTAAAGGGCTCCCCCCCCCGAGAGGCCTTGACTTGCACACACTGGTGCTTGATCAAGAAAATCCAGTGCAATGAGAAGATTATTAGCAATAAAAAAAATAAACATCCATGGTATGACAGCCCGGTTTTAAAGATATGATGCACACATCTGTGTTTGGGTATGTGATGCATATATATGTACAATCCACAGACACACAAGGCCTCTTGGACTTCTCTCAGCAAGTGCCAAGGATGGAACAAAAGGCTGGTGATAGACATGAACATGTGATTTTTTTTGGCCCAAAGGCAAGACTGTTCAAATTGGAGTGGTTGAGCAACGGCAGTTTGCAGAACGCAAAATGCTTCAGCCTTGAATAATTTCCCCCCTTTTAACAAACTGGATGTGAGGCTTTCCTGCTTTCCAAGGGTGGCTTGGTTTATCAGGGTTTCATTTTTTAAACAGCAAAATAAAAACTCCACAACCTTTTTCCTATCAACAAGCGTTGCCTTCAGCTGAAGATTTTGACTACTGCTGGAGAAAAAACAAAAGCATTGCCAGAAGCAATCCGTTGGAAGACCCTCTCAGAGGGTCATGAAGACCAAAGAGCTCCCTGAAGGACGTAGGAGGGAAAGGAGAGAATGCCTGGAAAGAAATGGGACCCGATTCCACTGGTTCCGCCTGGTTGCTCAGCTGCGAAGTCCACTGTCATCCAGTGCAATTGTTGCCTCTGGAGTGGGAGGATGAAGGATCTGTTGGCTTTTCTTACTGCCCCACTTAGCCTGAGAGAGGAGGGGCCTATGTTTTTATTCATGCACAGCACCTCACATACCTTATACATGTTTATAAGGAGCTGCTGAAAGAGCGCAGATTTTGGAATGGATGAATCTATCAGTTTTGGTTTCTGCCAGTTTCTCATTCAGTTTTCCCTCTTCAGTTCCTCACATTTCCACATCAGTTTATGATTTTTTAAAGTCCTCCCCAAAATCCCCAAGCATTTTAGTATGCATTTCTTCTAATGCACACATTTTACAAGCCAATTCCCCTAACAAAATATATTTCCTCTCATATTTGCAGTTTTATACCCAGTGTCCCTTAACGGACACACATGTTGCTGTTGGAGACACACTTTACAAAATTCAGAGATGTGTGGATGTGGAAGGATGGCTGTGTCTCAGTTTGTGTATCATTGTGGGACGTGCGCAGGAGAAAGATTCGCCTTCCAAATGTGAACCGACCTCCATTTCTCCCCCAGACCCCTCCTGCAGAGAGAGATCAGGCCCAGACTGCCTGTCACAGAAGAGTTCTCTGCCTACTATTTGGGCGCCCTGCTTGAGATTTATAGTGGCAGCTAAAGCCAACAGTGTCATCCTCCAAGCCTGCAGCATCTGAGGCCATTATTCTGTAAAGAGAGCCATCTGACTTGTCTTTTCCAACCGGGGGCAAATATCACCCTGTCTGCCGTTATCCTGATAGTCGGAGAGTCTGGCTACAAGAAGCAAATGGTTATGCAAATGCAAACTACAAGGAGGCTTTGATCTACTTTTTCTAGCCAACCAACTAATGTACAAATGCTGTATTTTAAAAATGTCCATGAGGTCTTGAGTCCAGCTCTTTTTATACTACATGAAACGTTTCCCCAGTACCCTAGAGCATGTTTACAATTGAATTGCTTCCTCCAGCCCCTTGTCCTCTTAGCAGTATGAGAAAAATAATTTTATCTAAGGGTGACCATAAACAGCCTCCCAAAATTCTCCACTTTATTTGCACGTAATGGAGGAGGGCATTTTGCTGAATCATCTCCAGGGGAAAGGCACAATTCTCCAATAGCTGGAGTGAGGGAGCAAATCCTCCAAAGTTTCAGCTTCGTTACCAAAACTCTAGTGTCGGTTCATGCAGGTAGATGAAGGAAGTAATGAGCCAAGCGAGGGTGATGAGAAGGAGTAGAACCCAAGATTGTTGCTTCTTTTGGCAGCATTAAAATAATATTAAACAACATCAGCAGCACTATAACATTGCTCTAAGTCACAAATTGTGGCATGTCATGTGTGGAGTACTCTCGCATGGGCAGTTGCAGAGCATATCCACATGTGTGCTCAAGATCATGTTGAGCAGCTTAGCTCTCATAAACGTTAACCGGCCCATCATCTTTACAACTTGCACAAAAGGTGTGTGGGGTGGGTGGGTGTCTCTGTATGTGACAGCCATAGCTTTGTATTTAGCTACAGGCAAATGGGACAAAAACAAATCCACCAAGCTGTCAAAAAGGCAGCCCTCCAAATGCCCCTCCAAATGCCTCTCTAAACAGGAGCACCTTCATTCCACTGAACTTGTCAAAGAAGAACAAACAGGGATGTTATTGTAATACCCCAATAATTTCCATGCCAAAGGCCACGGCTTGAACTGCACCCAGGTGCTGAAGGTCCTTCTCTGTTTGCAACACTCACTTACTCTGAAGTAGGCCCAGTCCTGCATGGATCCAAAGCAATGTGTGTTCTTTGAGTTAGACTAGGAAAATTATTTTGCAGTATAATTTATATAAGACATTATAACTTGTTCAAGATCAACCTCACCAGCTACAGTATGTGAAATGGGAGGCAGTCAATGTCAAAATGACCCTGCATGTATGCACAGCTCCCTTTCCAATGACGGCCTTTCTCCCATGAAACTAGCAGGTGTGGGACCCTGCATCCACCCACCCACACTGTTGGATCACAACTCCCATCATCCCGGGCCATTGGCCAGCCACACCCAGAACACTCCACATTGGCTACCCTCTGGTGTAGCGTGTAATGTGGCCCTCAGGGAAGGCAGCTGGGACCAGAAGAATGCCAACAATTTTTCTAACAGTCTTCCAAGAAGACTGCCAAATAGGCAGTGTTTAATCTAAAACAAGTACTCAGAGCATGCTTAATTAAAAGTCCATTCTACCAAAATCATTAGGATGGGCAGGTTAATGTGAGACCTACCATGTGGTCCAAACTCAGAAATGATGCACGCTCCTGCTTCTGTGCTTCGCCCCAGAATTTCTTCTAGAGCCACCAAGTCTCCTTCATTGACAGGTGGGATTTTGAACAGGGTTCCCTCTGCAGGCCAAGGTGGTGTGTGTGTGGGGGGATTACAGGTCACCTTTTGTAAAGAAAGGAAACAAAACTGGTAACCAAGACTGTGCCAGTAGTAGCATCCACAGGGCATCTCCACAGGCAGAGTTCACGCAGGGCCATGGCTCATTGTTTCAGCATCTGCTTTGCATGCAGAGGGTCCCGGCATCTTCAGGTAGGGTAAAGAAAGACCCCTGCCCAAAGTCTTGAAGAGGTGCTGCCAGCCAGTGTGGACAATACTGAGCTAGGTGGGCCAATGGGTCTGATTCAGTATAAGACGACTTCCAACATTCCTAACTGGGATGGGATGGGAGGAGATAGTATAGGTCATGTCAGGAGTAAGGCATGTGGGCAAGAACATGGGGGCAAGTGGAGGCAGCGTTCAAAGCTGGGGTGCAGCCACAGATCTGCACACAGCAGAAGTTGTTGCAATTAAATAAAACAGTCGCTTGGCAAGAAAGTGAGATGTTTTTTTCCTTTAACCCTCCATGTTGTCTTTTTTAAAAAACAACCACCCACCTCTCCCCCAGTCTTCCCTTAGCTGCCAAGGATGAACATTAAAGGTTGGGAGCCATCTGGCCTGGGATTCCCCTAGAGGGTGCAGACTGGCAACTGCTGGAGTTTGAAAAGGCAAAGAATTAATTGAAAATGAAATGAAGAACAATTATAATTGGAAAAGGTGAAGAATAGCCTACCCAACCAAGAAAACACAATCCTGTTGGAGCAAGTTGGGTGTTGTAGTAGAGCCTCCAAACCAGGCAGGCAGCAAGAACCTCAGAATTGACATGGAATGGACACTTTGTTTCTGATTGTTTTTCCAGAAACATGCTTCAAACGGATAGCAGCAGCCTAATATTTTCACTCTTAATAAATCTCTTGAGCATCCTAAAAACTATTGTGGTTTTCATTCAATCGCCCTAATCTGCGTACTCTACAAGTGCATCCAGGTGGACATCACCAAGGCAAACAACCATCATCGTTATGGTGCCTGGGCACGCTGCCCACCCGCTCATTCTTGTCTTCTTTTGAGGACATTTTGAAACTAGAGAGGCAATGACACTCTACAGAAGGCTTCTGTTCCATGTCTTAGAAAACAAATATCTGTCCACCAAACACACACAAAAGCAAAGAAACAAAAATGATTACGAGTCACGTGTAAACTACATGCCATGGGGCAACTTGGCTCCAGGGCCACTGTGAATCAGAAGCTGCTTTCCTGCTCTTTGCCCCATGCCTAGGCCAGCTAGAAAACTGACCTGAGAGCCCAGAATCCTCCTGGCCTAGGGAGTGTGTTTGTGGGTGGCACTTGGGCCATGGAACTCCTTGCCCCGTCAGATCTGACTCAGACCATTTTCCAGATTAAGTATGTTAGAGCAGCTAAAATATATTTTCAGGCTTCCTGCTGGTGATGACAGTAAATAATGATGATGATGATGATGATGATGATAATGATAATAATCTGAGGAGCTGACTGTTGCTGGCCTCTCAGCAGAGTGGATGGAGAAGCCACCACCAGTAATGTCTTGCTCCCTTCCCTGATGGACAGTTGAGGGAAGAGCCACTCACTTTTTCATGGAGGAAACCATCTCTGGGCTGTTTTATGGAAGCTTCTTTTCTTCAGACTAAGTAGGGAGATGGCAGTTATGTGTGGAATTTCAAGGCAGGCAAGTTGGAGCCAAGTCGTATGGTATTGATTGCAAGGGTAATAACAATAATAATAATAATAATAATAATAATAATAATAATAATAATAATAATAATAATAATAATAATAATAATAAAGTCAGGTGGTATTGATTGCAAGGGTGTGTGACAACCACCTCCCACCCACCCTGGGTCCTGTGCCACTTGAGAAAGGGACATCTGGCCACAACAGCATGTACTCCTTTGCCTGCCCACCCTTTGCCTGGGGGGGGGATTTGGCTGTAAGGCGGCTGCTTGCCAATCAGCCAAACAAGCAAGCAAAGCCCAACAACCCATCCCCAGGTCTCCCTGGAGCCTCTCAAGGTTGTGTATTTTTTTAGCTTCAAGTTGTGGGGGTGTTAAAATAGGAAGAGACCACCAGAGGTTTATAAAACAAGGTCTAAAGTTAACTAAAACAGGAAAATACAGAGTTTTGCAAAAAAGATATTACATGCAAAAGTTTTCCAATGGAACAAAAGAACAGATAAATTTAGGGTTAAATGCAATCTTCTTCCTAATTACATCCTAATTACAATCTTCTTCCTAATTACATCTATCTAGAGTTTAGCAAATCCCATAAGGGATTGGACTGTATCTGAAAGATGTCGCTATGTTATGGGACAGATTAATGGGTGGCAGGGAGGGAATGTCTGTCCCACTGAGCTGGGACCAAGTCCAAGGAAATCATGTGGATGGGTACTGTGAACTGAAGCTGAATCCTGATAAGACTGTGGGTTGGTGGCTCTCATGTCCAGAAATTAGGGATTATGTACTCTGGGTGGGGTTGCTCCAGAACCAGCTTGCAGATATGTGGCTTAGGGTACTCTATGATTCCTAACTGTCACTGGAGGGGCCATTGTTAGCTACAGCTGGTTCACCAGCTAAGGCCATTCCTGGGCTGTGGTGACCTGGCTATGGGAGTCCATGCTCTAGTAACCTCACAATTGGACAACTGCAATATGGTCTACACAGGGCAGTCCAGACACTGTGACTGGTGCGGAATGCAGTTGCCAAGGCTAAGTGGGGCAGCAAGATAGAGCCATATGCCACTAGCCCCAAGAGCATTTCACTGCCTGTCTGAACTACTGGACCCACTTCAAGGTTCTGGAACTGGTATACAGAGTCCTAAACAGATCAGGGGCCAAGTCCTTGCAGGAAGGGCTACTTGAGGTTTGTAGGGAATGCCGAGCATTATGTCAGTGTGGCAGCTACTCATAGCAGGGCCTTCTCTGTGGTGGTGGTCCCTTTCTGGAATTCTCTCCCTGGGGAGATGCATCTGTCCCCTGTACTGATGGTGTTCAGACACAAATTAAGATGTATCTGCTTGCCTGGACGTTTGAGGCATGAATGCCAGGTGGAAGTTCAGGAGCTGATAATGTTGTTCCCCATGCCCATGCACACCTAGTTTTAGAGATTTATTCTTACAGGTTTTTAATTATTGCCTGGATTTTGTAAGATATGTTCTTCATCACCCTGGGAGGAAAGGTGATACAGAAATAAAATGACTAAAGGATAATAATACTGTTAGAGAGAACAGTATATTCAGTCATGAGAGTAGCTCATTCTGCAGACACTTTAGAGTTTTGCAAGGTTCATGAAAGCACAAGATGCCACAGTAAGAATGCTTAAGCAAGCATGCAGGGATAAAAAGAAATTTAAAATTGAAAATTTTTAATTATGTTTTATTGTGTTTTTGTATTTTAACCTGTTTTATTATGCTGTGCACCGCCCTGGGAGCTTATTGCTATAGGGCGGTCTAAAAATGTAATAAAATAATAAATAAATAAATAAATAAAAGTGAAAAGAACAAAGGTGAAGCGGAGTCCATATTTCCTCTAGTATCCATGACACATGAAGTAAGGAAACAGCAGCATAATCGTCAGTTGATTGTACGCATCCGCTCCAAGCACTCTCCAATGCTGAAGTGGGAAGACATGCATGGCCAAAAACGTTAGCCAACTCTTTAGGGCATTGTTATGACCCTTTAGGTCAGCCTTCCCCAACCCGGTGCCCTCAAACTGTTTTGGACTACAGCTTCCACCATCTGCAGCCAGCACAGCTCATCCTGCCTGAGGCTGATGGGAGTTGTCCAAAAGAGCTGGAGGGCGCCATTTTGAAAATCTAGATCAGCTGGTTTCCCACAAACTAAAGTTATACAGACTTCTGCTGTTTAGTATTCATTTGATGAAATTCCCTTTGACTCCTTGTGTTTCATCTAGGATATAAAGGTAATAAATAAATAAATAAATAATAAAATCTAGGACAGCAAAAATTAAAGCATTTATAAACTTTTTGGGGGGGAAGATTGGGGAACTTTTTCTTGTACAAAGAAAAGCAAGCAAAAATGTGCAGCTGTTTGTCTGAAACAATTTGGCATATATTTTATTTTTAAGAGTGCTTGGTTATCATGGGAGAGGGATTTTAACACACATTAATCTTTAGGGAAGGAACCATTGCAAGTAACAGTTTGTGCCAATCGATCCTGCTGGGCTGCTTTGAGAATGCAAGGCAGGAAGAGAAGTTTACAAGCTTATTTCATATTTATTAGCAGCTGCACAGCTATGTTGTAAGTTGTGATGGGATGTTCTGGCCACTTGTAAAACAGTGGCTGGGCAAAAATTTGGAACATAGCAGCTACTTCAAAAGATACGTTTAACTGAATTT
Source organism: Rhineura floridana (assembly GCF_030035675.1). Classification (NCBI taxonomy): domain Eukaryota; kingdom Metazoa; phylum Chordata; class Lepidosauria; order Squamata; family Rhineuridae; genus Rhineura; species Rhineura floridana. Next base: position 1,224,808 of record NC_084495.1, read on the forward strand.
CAGAGAAGAATTTGCTGGTTAGAAAAGCTTACAGTTGAGAATCAATTATTGGTGTGAAAAGAATTATGGAGAATACCAGGCAGTGTCTGCTATTAAAAAGAGGAATGACGTATAGATAATGCTGTTTATTGTGTACACTTATTGCAATCAAGTGTAATCAGTGCTTGGTTAAGGAATTTCACTGAATTAGTTCAGAAATCTCTGAACTACACCTGAAAGTAATTGCCATAATTGCCAGGTGAACTGAATTAAGTTCATTTTGGGGTAGAATTCTGAACAATTTCTAGTTCATCTTCAAGTTCATTCTGTTGCATATGTTTTTGACTCTGTGACTCCCTTGGGCTTTAAGCTTTAACTTAATTGTTGGGGAAAATACACTAAGAATTCACATTCCTTTGTGTGCTTTCTTGGTCCTGTTAAGTATATTTTATACTTTAGCATGGTATTCCCAATCTCTATGTATGGATGTGAAAGTTGGACAGTGAAAAAAGTGGTAAGAGAAAAATCAACTCATTTGAAATGTGGTGTTGGAGGAGAGTTTTGTGCATGCCATGGACTGCGAAAAAGACAAATATTTGGGTGTTAGAACAAATTAAACCAGAACTACCACTAGAAGCTAACATGATGAAACTGAGGTTATCATACTTTGGACACATCATGAGAAGACATGATTCACTAGAAAAGACAATCATGCTGGGAAAAACAGAAGGAAATAGAAAAAGAGGAAGGCCAAACAAGAGATGGATTGATTCCATAAAGGAAGCCACAGACCTGGATGACCTTGGGCTAGTCATTGTCTCTCAGCCTAACCTACTTTGCAGGGTTATTGTAGGGATAAAATTGGGAGGAGGGAAACCATGTTTGTACGCCACCATGAACTCCTTGGAGGAAAGGTGGGATGTGAATGTAACTAACTAATTAATTATCCCTGAATATTGGCCATGGTGGCTGGGGTTGATGAGAAGTGTAGTCCAACAGCACCTGGGAGGCACCACATTGGGACCTGCTCCATAGACTCTATTAAATGGAATTGCACAAAGTAGCCAGAGATCAGACAGAGAATGGACCAGCAGCAACTGTGAGATGAAGACTTATCCAAGCTAGGCTGGCCATACTTGCAAGCTCCAGGCCTCCACACCAAAAACAGGAAACATCCAATGACTGATGATCCAAAAAGAGAAATAATTCTCAAAGATGCAAAAAAAAAATCTTTTATTTTGACAAATTGCCCAATGAATTTTGGCCAAATGGCCTTTGTCAAGAGCTTATATAAAAAACAAAAACACCCCACACAATTAAACATCAGTTATGATACGTGCCACCACAGTCTCCAAGTGGAGTGAGACTTCCAGAGGTTCCTGTGCTCACCCAGGGTTTGGTTTCCTTGGAAAGAAGGTCAGGGGAAACTATGGTGTCTTATAGGATATATGGTTTACACATATTCGCAACCTGAGCTTAAGATGGAGGGAACAGTCCAATAGATCTTGTCTTTCCCTCAGGCTTATAGGGAGGCACCCAAAGCCATGGGGCAGAAAGCAGCCCTCTCTCTGTGTCTCTCTAGTTCCCAGGTTCTTCAGACTAGACGAAAAACATAAGCCTCTCTTTGGCTCCAGGATGGGAGGGGAAGGGCTCCTCTCCTGAAAAGAGTTCTAATAGCCACAGGATCTCTCTTGGCCACATCCCTTTGGATATGCAGATTCTCCATTCCATAACTCCATTAACTCACAGGCTAGCTTAACAAAGGAAACTCACCTAGCCAGTACAGCAGGTTTCTTGCTTGCATATAATAATAATAATAAACTTTATTTCGACCCCGCCCTTTTTTCCAATAGGACTCAGAGCGGCTTACGACTAAAAAACAAACACCATTTAAACATACAAAAGTATACAATTAAAAATAGAATTAAAGTATGAGAAAAATTAAAACCATAAAACATACGTTAAAAACAGCAGACAATTTAAAATAATAAGATCATATAATGTAGTCACCAAACCTATGACACTTAATCCTGGTCGTTCTCTATCCCAAATGGCCATTGAAATAAAACAGTCTTTACTTGTTGCCGGAAAGACGGCAAGGAGGGAGCTAATCGCACCTCACTCGGAAGGGAGTTCCACAGCCTAGGGGTGGTCACCAAAAAGGCCCTATCTCGTGTCCGCATCATATGTACTTCCGAAGGTGTGGGGAGCACAAGAAGGGCCTCACCTGAAGATCTCAAACCCAGACAGATTCATGTAGGGAGATACGATCTGTCAAATAGCCTGGACCTGAGCCGTATAGGGCTTTGTAGGTCAAAACCAGCACTTTGAATTGTGACCGGAAACAAATTGGCAGCCAGTGGAGCTGCTGTAACAGGGGAGTTGTATGGTCCCTGTAACCAGCCCCGGTTAGCAGTCTGGCTTCAGCTCTTTGTACCAATTTAAGTTTCCGAACAGTCTTCAAAGGCAGCCCCACGTAGAGCGCGTTACAGTAGTCTAAGCGGGATGTAACCAAGGCATGCATCACCCTAGTCAGATCAGGGAGCTCCAGGAATGGGCGCAGCTGGCACACCAGTTTTAATTGGGCAAATGCGCTCCTGGACACAGCAGTAATCTGGGCCTCCAAATTCAAAGCTGTGTCCAGTAGTACACCTAAACTGCGAGCCTGAGACTTCAGGGGGAGTGCAACCCCATCCGGCACTCGTTGAATCCCTGTTCCCTGATCTGCCCTCCGACCAGGAGTACCTCTGTTTTATCAGGATTTAATCTCAACTTGTTTGCCCTCATCCAGTCCATCACTGATGTCAGGCACTTGTTTAGGACCTGTACGGCTTCCTTGGCTTCAGGTGGAAAAGAGAAATAGAGTTGAGTGTCATCAGCATATTGATGGCACCGAACCCCAAAACCCCGGACAACCTCTCCCAGCAGTTTATGTAGATGTTGAATAACATGGGGGACAAAATGGAACCCTGAGGGACCCCATAGGTCAATGGCCAAGGGGTCGAGCAGGAGTCTCCCAGTACCACCTTCTGGGTTCGGTCCTCCAGGAAGGATTGCAGCCACTGTAACACAGTGCTCCCAAGTCCCATCTCGGCAAGGCGGCCCAAAAGGATACCATGATCGATGGTATCGAAAGCCGCTGAGGGGTCCAGTAGAACCAGCAGAGACTCACTCCCCCTGTCCAGTTCTCTGCGTACGTCATCCACCAAGGTGACCAAAGCCATCTCTGTCTCATAGCCAGGCCTGAAACCAGATTGAAATGGATCCAGATAATCCGTATCATCCAAGAATCTCTGGAGTTGGGCGACCACCACACGCTCTATTATCTTGCTTAGAAATGGAATATTGGAGACTGGCCGGTAGTTACCCAGTAAAAAGGGATCCAGGGAGGGCTTTTTCAGCAGTGGTCTTATAACTGCCTCCTTTAAGCATGATGGAATTCTGCCTTGTTGTAAAGAGGCATTAACTACTCCCCTGACCAGTCCCCCTCTGGTACTTCTAATGAGCTAGGAAGGGCAAGGGTCCAGTACACAAGTGGTGGCACATGCTGCTCCAAGGATCTTGTCCACATCCTCGGGCAGAACAAGTTGAAAAGAATCCATTTTAATTGGACAAACAGGCGCCAAAGTTACATCCTCGGAGACTGTATCAATTTTAGCGTCCAGGTCGGAGCGAAACTGAGCGACTTTGTCTGCAGAGTGCCGTGCAAATTCTTGACAGCAGTCTGCTGAGTGGTCAGAATTACCCTCATGGGGGCCAGAACTTAAAAGCCCCCTAACCACTCGAAACAGTTCCGCTGGAGGGCTCCCAGCAGACGCAATGGAGGCCGAGAAGAAAGATTTCTTCTTAGCCTGGACTGCCTCGGAGTAGGCCTTCAAATAGGCTCTAGCCCGAGATCGATCAGCTTCGCTCTGAGTCTTCCGCCAACATCGCTCCAGTCCCTGTCTGACACATTTCATCACCACCAGCTCCTTGGAAAACCATGGGGCCGGTTTGGCTCCACTCCGAAAGAGGGGACGCTCGGGAGCGATCGTGTCCACCGCCCTGGCCATTTCTCTATTCCAGAGGTCAACCAGGGCTTCGACAGGATGGCCTGCCAAGGTGACAGGAAAATCTCCAAGAGCTGTTAGGAAACCATCCGGATCCATCAGCCTCCTGGGACAGACCATTCTAATCGGTCCCCCACCCCTGCAGAGGTTCTGAGTCCCAGTGAGTCTAAACCTGACCAGGTAGTGATCTGTCCATGACAACGGAACCACCGCGAGTTCTTCCACACCAAGATCACTGTCATCCCGACCAACACAGAAAACAAGGTTGAGGGTGTGACCAGCACATGAGTGGGGCCAGATACTACTTGGGACAGACCCATGGTTGTCATGGAGGCCATGAAGTCCTGAGCCACTCCCGACAGAGCAGTCTCAGCGTGGATGTTGAAGTCTTCCAGTACCACAAGCTGACGGGACTCCAACACCAACCCCGAGACTATCCCAGCTAGCTCAGGTAGGGAGACTTCAGATACAAAATCACAGGCTGGAAGGGGACTCATAGAAATCATCTAGCTCAACCCTCAATCCCATAGATTCTCTCCCAGACCTGCAAACAAACAACAGAATTAACAGCTTTCTGTGTAGAGGAACAACAGTACAGGTTAATAAAGACATCGAAACATACATCATCAAAAGCATAGTCATAGCACAGTCACATTCACACACAACACAAGTACAAAAATAGTCCATCCCTTTACAGCAAGTTTTCAGTTAATTGCTCTCTCTTTAGGCTTCCTCTTCTTTCTTGGAGCTCCTAGTCGCAGTTCTGCATCCAAACCGCTTACCCAGTCCTCGTACTTGGTAGTGCCCAAGAGAGTGAGTTCCCGCCATGTTTAAGCCAGATTACAATCTACGCACCAGAGCTCCCTTGTCTTGCCTTGTGCAACTGCAGTACAGCAGTCCTCAAAAACACACACATTTTTCCTTTGCTCTCCTAAACAGTTGCACATACAAAAGATCTAACAGGCATGCTACAGTAAATCTTAAACATCAAAACCTTATGGCATATAGCTAGCAAAATAATTCCTAAAAAATCATTAAACAGTTTCCATAAACACTAACAACCAAAAAGCACGTCAAAAGCATTTCAAAGGCAATACCAACACTATCAGGAAGACTCCTACAGCAAATCAGTACACAGTCCCATAAGTAGAATGCCCACCCCAAACTGTGGAGTTGGCCACATGGCCCTTTGTCCTGGGGCTTCATGGAATTCCTAATCCAAGCTGATTCCTGTTGCTTCATGAAGGACCTTGGGACACCTCTCCAGGAGCACATCTGTTTTTTCATCAGCATTCAGCAGACTGTAGCCATTTCCCTCCCACTCTGTGCCTTGCAAAAGTCTTTAAACCAGTCTGCTTCATCTCCTGCTCCAAACTGCAAATCATGGTCCTGGATTAGTTCTTCAGGATTAACTGGCCTAGCCCAGCCAGACTGGTAGAAAGAGATCTTCTTCACCCTGACATCTCCAGAATGAACCATGGGCCCAAACTAAGGCAAGTTAAGCCAAGTGCCTCTTGCCCTCTAAACTCCCAGGATCCTGAATGCCTCACACTGCTGCAGCGTGCTTAGGGAATGCACTTACCATGGGAAATAGATCCCACCCTGTTAGGCCATCCCTGGGCACCCAAGGGGCAAAGTCTCTTGGGGATTTTATCTCGCCCATCTCTCCAGGTGCCACTTCAGACTTCTCCTGCACTTTCCTTGCACAGCCATTTCTCCAGGTGATGGCACAAGTGGAGTGGAGGAATGTATCAGCATCATGTCTTCTCCAACCTGTACTCCACTTTTCTCAGAGGTACTTTCTTCTTCCTTTCCCATCCTGCCCTCTTTCAATTCTTGGGACTTTATTTCCAGCTTTCTGGTGTCTTCCCTGCTGGACAATCCTAAACAATCAAGGCTTCTTCTTCCCCGCCACTGACTGCAACTCCTCACAGTCCAAACCCTCCAACTGCCCATCTCCTTCCTGGATCTCTCCAGTCTGGGTGCTCTGCAGCTGGGCTCCCAGATCACTCTCAACTCCTTGCAGCAGGGTTGATCAAGCAGGTCATTCACCTCTTTGCATGAAGGCTCATTTCCCCCTTCCAAGATGCTTTCTATTTGCTCACTTTGCTGCTGAACCTCTTCGTGCCCCTGTTGCCTTTGCTGCTCAAATATGAATTCAATCCGTTCCAGGAGTGTTCCATTTTGACTCAGGCACACCTTGCTCCCAACACTTCCTCCAAGAAACTCAATCCCCGGCTACCACCAGAGCTGCACCCCACTCCATTCTCCAAGAGGTGCAAGATGTCCAGGGTTCCTGCACTTACCCTGGGTTTGGTTTCCTTGGAAAGAAGGTCGGTGAAGTTTAGAGAGATAATCCTGTATTCTCTTGAAGGCAGGAACTCCTGGGTTTGAGAGGAAATATCTAATGGGATTCTGGGAGGTGATCCTCTGATGAGATGTTGTCCTTCTAGCTTGGACAGAAGCTGTCCAGACCAGTTTGCTTCTTTAAAAAATCAAAAAGTAAGTAAGGCTTTATATTGTTGTAACAAATGTATGTTTGTAATATAGGCTGGGGCTGTAAGGTTTGGAGAAAGTCATATTGCTTGTGATCTTCTTGTAGGTTTGCCATCTTTGCAGCAGACCATTGTCATGAACTAGTAACAGTAATTTGATGTGCAGACTGTCACAGGTGGTAAGCTTCACCTGCTGGTTTTGCCACATCAAGACAACTTTAAGGGTCAGACAGTCAGCAGGTCACACTGCAGTTCTGTTGAGCTAGCATCACTATTGACTTGACTTTTTCATCATACAGCCACAAGAATGGCTGTATACTATAGCCAGCGTGGATTTTTCACATTCCGCAATGTTTATTTATTTATTTATTTATTTATTATTTCAATTTATATACTGCCCTTAGCGAAATAGCTCTCAGGGCGGTGAACAAACAAAATAAAATACAATATATCATAATAAAAATACAAAAACATATACAAACAAACAACGAAAAGCACAGCAAAAACAAAATAAATACTACAAAAGTTAAAATACAGATTAAAAGATTAAAAAAGTTAAGAAGATTAAAATGCCTGGGAGCATAAAAAGGTCTTTACCTGGCGCCGAAAAGATGGAAGTGTAGGCGCCAGGCGTACCTCTTCGGGGAGGCTGTTCCACAACTCAGGGGCCACCACAGAAAAGGCCCTAGATCTCATAACCACCCTCCGGGCTTCCCAATGGGTTGGTACCCGGAGAAGGGCCTTAGATTCTGAACGAAGTGAACGGGTAGGTTCATAGCGAGAGAGGCGTTCCACAAGGTATTGAGGTCCCACGCCGTGTAAGGCTTTATAGGTCAAAACCAGCACCTTGAATCTCGCCCGGAAGCAAATAGGAAGCCAGTGCAGACGCGCCAGGACAGGTGTTATATGCGAAGACCGACTGGTCCTCGTCAATAATCTGGCAGCTGCGTTCTGCACCAGCTGAAGCTTCCGAACTGTCTTCAAGGGCAGCCCTACGTAGAGCGCATTACAGTAATCCAATCTTGAAGTTACCAGAGTGTGGACAATGTTAAATTGAAAATACCCCCCTTCCCATTCTGATGCTTCCTATAAGCTCATTTGAAAACAAAACCTTACAAAACTTATAGTCCTGAACTCAGAAACGCTTGCTTAACAACCCTCTAAATTTTCATGGTGATACACAAAACAGTCAGAAAGAATTGACAGTTCAAAGTCTAAAAAGAGAGGGAAAAAACCAGATCTCTTTTGGACTTTTTTGTCAGAGTTCTCAAAATTTGTTGAAATTAATTAAAAATCAGCCATGTTCACAGAGTATCTGTAATCCTATTACTGACCTTGCCCTGTACTCTGACTTTTCTCTTCTGCAGTTTAAAAGTTTAAAAAATGCCTGGCTGATTTTCAATTAATTTAAGAAATTTAGCATTGAACTGAATGATCATGTCAGCCATGCTCAGTAAGAACCAACTATCAGTGTTCTAAAAGCCAGACTCCCAGCTGCTGGGCTTGGCTAATCAGGAGGCCACACCCATGCCCGACTTTGATTTCAGTGAGACAGTGATGGCTTCCCCCAAAGAATCCTGGGAAGTGTAGTTTGTGAAGGGTGCTGAGAGGAGACTCCTATTCCCCTGAGAGAGCTCCAGAGGCCAAAGTGGTTTAACAGTCAGCTGCTCTGACTGAAGCTCTGTGAGGGGAACAGAGTGTCTCCTAGCAACCCTCAGCACCCTTCACTAACAACACTTGCCAGGATTCTTTGGGGGAAGCTATGACTGTCCAAAGCAAAATAAAGGACTGGTGTAGACATGGCCAGGGACAGCTTTGGTTTAAATTTGGGTGGGAGGCTACATGTGCCTGCTGTAGAATAAAAAGGTGGGGAAAGGCTGAAAAGCAATGATACTGTTCCCAATGTTTTCCTTTTGGAAAGGAAAGGGGCTTCCCCTCTGCCCAGTGCCCACCCACCCAATCTCCTCCCCTCCCCCTCCCCACGGTCAGTTTTGCCTATCTTAAGCATGATTGCATGGGAGTAAATACCACTGAACTCAATAAACATGCAAATGATCAAAGCTGCCCTCCTGTCTCCCTTCCTTTGCCCCTCCCCCTCCTTCTACTCCCCTCCCCCTCCCTTTCTCCTTCCCTCTCCTCTCCCCTCCTCCTCCTGCACTCCCATGGTCAATTTTACCTATCCTAACCATGATTGCATAAGCATGCAGATGATCAGACCTGCCTTTCTCCTCCTTCGCCTCATCTCTCCCTTCCTCCTCTTCTGCCCTCTTCCTTCTTCCTCCTCCCCTGCCCACTCCAGTCCTCCTTTCCTCCCCCCCAGTCAGTTTTACCTATCCTAAGCATAGGGTTGCCAGGTCGGAACCATTCAAAAACCTGAGAAAATGGGGGCGGGCCCTGGTGACGTCACGGGGCGGGCCCTGGTGACATCACGGGGCTGGCCCTGGTGACGTCACGGGGCGGGCCCTGGTGACATCACGGGGCGGGCCCTGGTGATGTCATTAAACATGATACATTGTATCAACCACAGTTGCTTGGAGCATACCATTCAAAAAAAAATTCTCTGATTGGAGATTAAAATAGAAATCTTACCTAAAATAGGGTGTTCCTAAGTCCATCTGAAGTGACAAGGTCATTCTTTCTCACAAGCTTAGGGTGATGCAAAATGGAAATGGACTGCCTTCAAGTTGATCCCAGATAGGGTCTTCATGGTAAGCAGTATTCAGACAGAGGTGGTTTACTATTGCCTTCCTCTGAGTCTGAGAGGCAGTGACTGGCCCAAGGTCACCCAGGGAGCTTCATGGCTGTGTGGGGATTCGAACCCTGGTCTCCCAGGTTTTAGTCCAATACTCTAACCACTACACCATACTGGCTCTCAACCCATAATACAAAGTTCTAATATTTAATCCCTCAATGGCCATGTTACTATATAAGCTTTTTTTCAGGATCCCTTAATTATAGGGTGATTGTGATAATGAAAAATCCACCCTCAGTCAGGGAAAAGTCTTGAATGAGCATAGTTTGGGGGGCTTTTCTAGATGAAGCTTTTGTTGTGCACTCGCTCTACCTTAGTCACTGAATTTTTCAGAGGGTCCTATTCTTAAATTGCTCCTGTTCTTAAAACAAGCTGTCATTATTTAAATGGAGACTGTCATGTCACAAATTAAAAACACATTTTTTAAAAAAAAAATGGAGTGGGGGTGGGGAGAAAAACACAGCTCTAGGGGAGGGCAGTGCACCCATTTGCCCCACGCTAGCTACAGGGCAAGACCAAGTGGGCAGAAAGTAGATTGGGATAAATCTCATGGGTGCTTTGCTGAAGTTTCTGGCTCTGTAGTTGGATGCAAGGAGGCAATCTCTGCCACACTGTAAATTGCCAGGTGACATTCACCGGCTCCAATGAGTTCAAGGACCAGTGGCAAAAGATCAGCTAAGAATCAGGTTTCCATAATAAACTCAGTTTTGCAAAAGCTGTTGTGTATCCTTAGCAGTTCTCTACAGTTCAGTAACTTGACATGGCCTTTATTAGGGAAGGACAGACAAATGAGAGGTGATAAAGAAAAGAGGGTGAGAGAAAGAGAGAAAAGAAGAGTGTCCAGCTTGCTTTTGGCTTTATGTTCACCTACTGCCAGAAGTGACAGTAGGAAGAAAGAAGAGTGCATGTGTGTGCCCACATCACAGCAAGCGAAATCTCTCTCTCAAGCCACCTCCTGTTTTAAAAAGGACTGTTTATGTTCAAGCACAGTGGGTTTTATTTCTATAATGAGAGGTGCCAAGGTTTTGAGCATGTTGGAAAGCTTATACCCTCTGACCAGGATGCCCTTTGGCCTAGTTCTTAATGTATGGCTGAGGGTGGCTATAATCACTTAGCAGCAAAAGAAATGCACTCTGCACACTCTCAGAGGTACTTTGCTTCACTACTGCCATAGCTGAGCACTGTCATGGAAAAGTGGTTTAGGGGTTGAGCACTGACTCAGATTAAGCCCCGGTCACAGAGACTGTCCCTCTGTAGCATGTTAGGGAGGGCTAATGTCTCTGGACAAGAACACACCCACCCCGCGCACTAACCAGTTAACCACTCTATATGAGATTCAGTGAGGTTGGAACACTCCAGGATCAAATCCCTGCTGGGCCATGAAGCTCTCAGCCTAGCCTACCTCACAGGGTTGGTATGAAGATGTGTGGAGGTCTTTTCTTTTTAAAGAATATGTTTATTCAAGATTTTCTTCTGTCTGTCCTGAAGTTCTGCTAGTTAATTTCATTGAATGTCTGAAGTTCTAGCGCTGTGAGAGAGGGAGATGAACTTCCCCACATCATGCATAATCTTTATTATGCCCCCCTCCCTTGCACACACACACTTAGTTGACTTTTTTGTACACTAAAAAGATCCAAACACTTTATCCCTTTATGAAGGATGGCTAGATCAGTCTATTTCTGGCCTAAGCCAGTTTCACATACCTTCATTCCTAAATATTTTCTGTCCTGTTTCCATATAAATTTGTGATTTTTTTAATGCACAGAATGCAATTCATTTTTGTATTTTTTTAAATAGGCATGTTGTGGGCATTTTGCCTTATTTATTACCTTATTGTGGGCATTGTTCATTTAATGACATTTGTGTACTGCTTAATCATAAGAAACTTCTAAATGCTTTACATCAAATACTAATTGGTGTATGCATGCATTTTTAGCCTAAAATATGCCATTTTTTCCCGACACACTTTCAGTAAAATACAGATTTTATATGCTTTTTGGTACATTCTTGGGATGGGCCCCCCCAGCCAGAGGGAGGAGGGGTGAAGCCGCCGGCCGTCCTTTCCGGAGCAGGAGCCGGCCCGGCCTGCCCTCCACGGCTCCTGCTGAGGCTGCCAGGCCGCGTGGGCCCTGTCTCGGCAGTGGTTGCTAGGAGACGGGTCCCACATGGCCTGTCAGCCTCAGCAGGAGCCGTGGAGGGCAGGCCGGGCCGGCTCCTTCTTAGCCCTGGAGCCGGTTCCCCTGCTCAGGAAAGGCCGGCCGGCCGCTTCACCCCTCCTGCTGTGGGCGCCACTGGGTGGCAGCGGCCGCGATGGGCCCCCCCAGCCAGAGACTGCTGAGCCCCATCGTGGCCGCTGCCGCCCAGTGGCACCCACAGCAGGAGGGGTGAAGCGGCCGGCCGTCCTTTCCCCCAGCCAGAGACTGCTGAGCCCCAGGGGAACTGGCTTCGGAAAGGGGCTAAGAAGGAGCCGGCCCAGCCTGGCCTCCACTGCCACCGCTCGCCTCCACCCATCACCCTCACCCTCACTTCTGTGGGTGGCGGGAGCGGGCAGGGGCTGCTGCTGGAGGGGTCCCTGCTGCAGGGGCGGCGGCTGCTCAGTCCTCGTCTCTAGTCCCTGCCTGCGGCTGCCTGTCTGAGAAAGGGCGGGAAGGCGGCCAGCCACAGCCCAACATATGCGTGTGTCATGCATGGCTGAGGGGGCCAATGAAAAGCCGGAGATCCTCCAGTTTAAACAAAGTATTGCTGGAGGCCGGAGACGGCCCCCTTTTGCCGGCAGAAAACCGGAGACCTGGCAACCCTACCTAAGCATGATTGCAAGGGAGTAAATCTGACTGAATGATCAATCCATTCTCAGCAAATTTGCACAATTTCCCATTGCAATACCTGCAATCAGCCCAAATAATAGAAACAAGACATGTGCTGTGCTGATCTTGTTTTAGCAGGGAAGAAGCCACAATATTAAAACAGTTGATATAGTTCAGATAGTCACTTTAAATATGTCTGATTTACTTTGCAATTTTAGTAACGTTTCCTATAGGAAATCATTTTCTTTTGTTTATATTTCTGTGAATATGTGAAGTACAGCAGCACTTTGCAAAATTTAGACTAAAAAACCTCCAAAAATAATTGTGGAATAATGGCACTGAAGTGGATTCAACATAGCAGGCTGAAAACATGCATTTTGGGCAGTCCAAGTTTGTTTTTTCCAACAGCTAGAGTCATGGCTGAAGTAGCAATATATTGTAATCAGTCTGAATTTACATCAATCTGCAGTTTCAGATTCAACTGTTAATGCACCGAAAATAGAAATAGGACATAACCTCCAATTTGAAACACAAAAGGCTCTCTTCACCATCATATGACACTGATCACTAAAAAGGCTTTGAAATTAATAAAGATAAACTTGACATAGATTTCTAGGATAAATAATGAGAGAAATATAATTTTCTAGATTGGATTCTCTGTAGAAACACAGGAAAGAAGCAAAGTAAGAAGAACACCAACAAATATACAAAAAAGACCCAGTGCCTGCAGGAGAAAGGGGACCGCCACCGTCCAAGGGAAGGAGAGCCGTTGCTGCCTGCCTGCCTGCTTGCCTGCCTGCCTGCCTGCTGCTCAGCTACCACCACCACCAGCACCACCACCACCCTCTCCCTGTTGGACTCCTGTGCTGCAGGTTGCCATGCCTTGCAGGACCAGGCCCCAGGTACCCAGCCAGCTGTGGCTGATTCCTCCCACCTGTCCCTCCTTTGGAGGGGATACATAAGCCGGCTGGCTGAGGCGGCTCCTGCTTTTTCTGCCTTTTTGTGGGTCTTGAGTCATGTGCCTGGGAGAGAGGACTCAGAGCCAAGTGAGGAGATTTGAGGGGCCCCAAATTAGCATAGTGACGGGTAGAGGGAGATATGGTGTTGTGAGGAGGACTTGCCAGTAAGGGGAACGCGGCCCAGGCAGCTAATGACTGTGCCTTGTTCCGGTCCTCCCCACACCCGCAGGTTTGTTTGTTGGCCTATCAGCCAGCCTCCGGATGCTGCTCCTAAACGCCAGATCGGTGCATAATAAGATCTCCCTCATTCATGATTTAATTGTGGATGAGGCAGCCGATCTGGCATGTATAACCGAGACCTGGGTGGGTAAGCAGGGAGGAGTCAGTCTCTCCCAGCTATGCCCACCAGGGTACCTGGTTCAGCATCAGGGTAGACCTGAGGGTCGGGGAGGGGGATTGCTGTGGTCTATAGGAGCTCAATCTCCCTCTGTAAGCACCCTGTCCATGTGGCTACTGGTCTGGAGTGTTTGCCCCTTATGTGGGGTCAGTGGGACAGACTGGGGATTCTGTTGGTGTACCGCCCATCCAGCTGCCCAACATACTTCCTAGCTAAGCTGATGGAGGTGGTCTCAGGTGTACTGTTGAGATCCCCCAGACTGTTGGTTCTGGGGGATGTCAACATCCATGCCGAGGCCACCTTATCCGGGGCGGCTCAGGATTTCATGGTCTCCATGACAACCATGGGACTGTCCCAATATGCCATTGGCCCAACACATGTAGCAGGGCATACTCTAGATTTGGTTTTTGCAACTGGACATGGAGTTGGTGATCTGAATGTGGGGGGCCTTACATCGGTCCCTCTGTCATGGACAGATCACTGCTTGCTGAAGTTTAGACTTACAGTGGCTTTCCCCCTCTGCAAGGGTGGGGGACCTATTAAGTTGGTCCGCCCCCAGAGACTAATGGATCCGGATGGTTTCCAAAGGGCTCAGGGGAGTTTTCCAGCTGATAGGGCTGGCGCTCCTGTTGAAACCCTGGTCGAGCTGTGGAATACAGAAATGACCCGGGCGGTTGACATGATTGCTCCTTCAGTACCCTCTCCTGTGTAGAGCTCGTACGGCTCCATGGTATACCCCAGAGCTGAGAGCGATGAAACAATATAGGAGACGGCTTGAGTGCAGATGGAGACGAACTCCTAGTGGATGCAATTATACACTGGTAAGTGCCTATGCTAAGCTGTATTTAGGGGCAGTGAGGGCAGAAAAAAAACAAAATTTTGCTGCCTCTATCGAATCATCAGCCAGCGGAGCTCTTCAGAATTGTCCGGGGGCTATTACACTCTGGCCCCAGGGACATGGTAGAACCATCTGAGGCCCATTGTAATGAATTTGCTAGGCACTTCCAGGATAAAATCTTTAGCATCCGCCAGGACTTAGACTCCAGTGTTATAGCAGGTGAATCAAGCAAGGGATCCAGAGCACAGCCTTGTCCCGATTTCTTGGATGAGTTTCAGTTGGTGCAGCTTGAGGACGTTGACAAGGTGCTTGGACAGGTTTGTGCAACCACTTCTGTGCTGGATCCCTGCCCTTCTTGGCTAATAAAAGCTAGCAGGGATGGAACAGCCGGCTGGGCCAGGGAAGTGATTAATGCCTCTCTGCGAGAGGGGATGGTCCCTGGCTGCCTGAAAGAGGCAGTAGTGAGACCACTTCTGAAGAGGCCCTCCCTGGACCCAGAAAATCTTAATAACTATAGGCCGGTAGCAAATGTTCCATTCCTGGCCAAGGTCCTTGAACGAGTGGTTGCAGGCCAGCTCCAGACACTCTTGGATGAGACCGATTATCAGGATCCATTTCAGTTGGGTTTCAGGCCTGGTTTTGGCATGGAAACAGCCTTGGTCACCCTGTATGATGACCTTTGTCGGGAGAGAGACAGGGGGAGTGTGACTCTGTTGATTCTCCTTGATCTCTCAGCGGCTTTCGATACCATTGACCATGGTATCCTTCTGGGGAGACTGGCTGAGTTGGGAGTGGGAGGTACTGCATTGCAGTGGTTCCGCTCCTACTTGGCAAGTCGCCTCTTGAAGGTGGTGCTTGGGGAACATTGCTCAGCACCCTGGACTCTCCAATATGGGGTTCCGCAGGGGTCAGTTCTGTCCCCCATGCTGTTCAACATCTACATGAAACCGTTGGGTGCGGTCATCTGGAGCTTTGGAGTGTGTTGCCATCAGTATGCTGATGACACACAGCTCTATTTCTCCTTTTCATCCTCTTCAGGTGAGGCTGTCAATGTGCTGAACCGGTGCCTGGCTGCGACAGTGGACTGGATGAGGGTTAATAAACTGAGGCTCAATCCAGACAAGACTGAGATGCTGTTAGTGGGTGGTTCTTCTGACCAGATGGTGGATGTCGAACCTGTCCTGGATGGGGTTGCACTCCCCCTGACAGAGCAGGTTCGTAGCTTGGGGGTTCTCCTAGACACTTGGCCTCTCAATTGTGGAGTGCCACAGGGTTCTATCCTCTCTCCCATGCTATTTAACATCTATGTAAAGCTGCTGGGGGCCATCATCAGGAGATTTGGGCTGCAGTGTCACCAATATGGGGATGACACCCAGCTCTATCTCTCATTTAAGTCCTCACCAGAGTTGGCTGTGGATACCATTTCCAAGTGCCTGAAGTCTGTAGGTGAATGGATGGGAGGAAATAGGCTGAAGCTGAACCCAGACAAGACCGAGGTGCTGCTCGTGGGAGACAAGAGAAGGATAGGAGATATTGACC
Source organism: Rhineura floridana (assembly GCF_030035675.1). Taxonomy (NCBI): domain Eukaryota; kingdom Metazoa; phylum Chordata; class Lepidosauria; order Squamata; family Rhineuridae; genus Rhineura; species Rhineura floridana. The sequence goes on from NC_084495.1 coordinate 1,240,620, forward strand.
TGACGCTGAACGGGGTTAGATTGCCCCTGAAGGACCAGGTCCGCAGCCTCGGGGTCATTCTTGACTCCCAGCTGTCCATGGAGGCTCAGGTGTCAGCAGTGAGCCGGGCAGCTTGGTATCAATTACGTCTGATACAGAGGCTGCGACCCTACCTTCCGGTCCATCTGCTCCCATGGGTGGTGCATGCCCTGGTCTCCTCTCGCTTAGACTACTGTAATGCGCTCTACGTGGGGCTACCCTTGAAGACGGTCCAGAAATTACAACTGGTACAGAATGCAGCGGCACGGTTGATTAAAAACAGCCGCCGTCGGGATCATATCACCCCAATGCTGGAAGATCTGCACTGGCTACCAGTTGTGTACCGAGCCCAATTCAAGGTGTTGGTGTTAACCTTTAAAGCCCTATACGGTGTCGGTCCAGTTTATCTAAAGGAGCGCCTCCAGCATCACCAAATATGCCGCCTGATGAGATCTGCCTCACAAGACCTTCTCTCGGTCCCACCAGTTAAGACAGCTAGGCTGGTGCGGACCAGAGAGAGGGCATTCTCAGTTGTGGCCCCCACCCTCTGGAACTCTCTGCCATACGACCTTCGCCAGGCCCCCTCCCTGGGAAGTTTTCGTCAAGCGTTGAAGACCTGGCTATTCAGGCAGGCCTACAAGATTTTAGGGGTGGATTAGTTTTACTTGTTATAAATGTGGGTGGTTTTAGATTAATTATAGATTGGGCTTTTGACTTATATGTTGTATTTTTCTCTTTTATGTACGTCGCCTAGAGTGGCTGTTAACTCGGCCAGATAGGCAACTCAAAAATAAAATTTTATTATTATTATTATTATTATTATTTATCTCTGTCACTTGAGGCTCAGGTAGCCTCAGTGGCACGGAGTGCCTTCTACCAGCTTCGGTTAGTGGCCCAACTACGTCCCTATCTGGACAGGGATGACCTGGCTTCAGTTGTCCATGCTCTGGTAACCTCTCAATTAGATTACTGCAATGCACTGTATGTGGGGCTGCCTTTGAAGACGGTTCGGAAACTGCAGCTTGTGCAAAATGCAGCGGCCAGATTGGTAACAGGGACCAGATGGTCCGAACATATAAAACCGATTCTGGCTCGCTTGCACTGGCTGCCTGTATGTTTCCGAGCTCGATTCAAGGTGCTGGTTTTGACCTATAAAGCCTTACACAGCTTGGGACCACAATACCTGATGGAACGCCTCTCCCGATATGAACCCACCCGTACACTATGTTCAAGATCAAAGGACCTCCTCCGGGTGCCTACTCCAAGGGAAGCTCGGAGGGTGGCAACAAAGGAGAGGGCCTTCTCAGTGCTGGTCCCCAAATTATGAAATGATCTGGTTGATCTGGCGCCAACACTGTTATCTTTCCGGTGCCAGGTCAAGACTTTCCTCTACTCCCAGCCTATTTAGCATGCATTTTATATTGTTTTAAATTTTTAAATTGTGTTTTAAATTGTCTTTTAAAAGATGTATTTTAAATTGTATTTGTTTTTAGTTACTGTAAACTGCCCAGAGAGCTTCGGCTATGCAGCGGTATACAAGTATAATAAATAAATAAATAAATAAAATGTAATTCGCCATCTTTGGAGATGCAGTCCTGATTGCAGGTGTTGCCACCACTCACCATATGCTCAGAGGCACACGTAACCAAATTCTTCCAAGCTACACAGGAAGTGGATTGGCCTGTGAAAGACTAACTCAGATTGTGTTTGCATTTTGACAAATTTGTAGGGCAGTACAATATCTCAGAGAGGTCAGGTCTCCTGTTCCCCTGGTGCATTCACTATAGCTGCCCAATTTCCCTGCTTTTTAAAGTGTGACAGAAATATATGTGGGCTATAGGTGCATTCTTAAACCGCAAGGTTTTTTGCCTATTAGTGAATTAACAGTGGCCTTGGAAATGAAATGCCTAAGAGTAATTGCAGCCGTGGAGGAGCATATACAGCAATTGCATTTTCCAGAGCAGAGCAGAGCAGAGCAAACCTGGGCATGACATTTGTACACGGTTTTAAGACATTTATTTGTTTATTTACTGCATACCTGTTGTTGCCCCTTGCTGTACTTTAAAGAGTTGACTGACACCAGAGCACAGTCTTTCAGCTTCACAGAAAATATTAACAAACTCTGCCCATTATTTGTTACCTTAGGCATGTAGGCAGAGCTCTTTAAATAGGAACAGTCTGTTAAAGAAACAAAAATCACCCTTGGCAACCGTCCTACCAGTTGGGAGAGGTCCAGAGCATGGGCAATAAACTCAACAAGTACCCCAGCTCAAAGGGACCAGTGCACTGTGCTTGCCATGCCTGTCATGCAGGGCAGTGAGATTGGCCTTTTCCTGTGGTGGCCCACAGCTCTGGACCTCCTTACCAGCTAACATTCCAGTCTTTCCATCAGGCTTTGATGTCTTATTTATTTCAACGGGCCTTTATGAAAGCAGTGCGCTCTCGGGTTGGGAGACATTTTGTCTTTACCAGCTCTCCATAAATTGCTGGTTCTGTGGAACAACTGTTTCAGTTGGATGAATTGCATATGCTGGATATGAGTTTCATAGGGAGGTTTCAGACATTTTTACTGATGCTGTTTTGGATTTGTAAAATGTAAACCACCACATGAAAGTATTCCTTGGAAAGGCAATTTATTTTAAAATAAACACAGTGACTAGTTGCAGTTTATTTGTCTTTGACCTAAGGAGGACCCCTATATAGGACAGAGCTGAAACAGCCTTTTCCAATCTTAAGTGCGCTAGATTTCTGCATCAATATGCAATTCATGTTAAAGTTCTCAAGTTGTCAGCATTTTAGTCTGCATTTATCTGATTATCTGTACATCTTTAAGAGCAACATTCCTCAATATCATGCATTTTAATTTTCTTTCAACAAGCCTTTTAAGCAGAGACCTTATCCCTGTTTGTGTCTGTTTTAAGATTGTTTTAAATATGGTTTGAAGATGTTTTGGTTTTTAGATGTTTTATGATTTTTTAGAGTTTTTTCTTTATGTGCTATTTTGGGCTCCTTCTTGGAGGAAGGGTGGGACAGAAGTTGAAATAATATATACATAAGTATTTTTTTTTACTAATATATTATTTTTGTACATGCTTTCCCCTCTCACACAGACACTTCTGTACATACTTTTTGTTTGGTTGTAGAACTGCCTCACAATATCCAGTGAAGTGAGAATTTAGTAGAAGGATAGTTTCATTTCAGTTCACAGCTTGTTTTGGGAACAGCACATGAGGTAGATTCGCACTGTGAATTGAACTCTGTTTCTGTTCGATTTCTAGCTGGAGCCTCAATTCAGAGCACGGAGTGTCTAACAACACTTGCCTGAAATGTGCAGCTTTTCTCTCTCCACTCACTCTTCTTACCTCTATGCCAGTTTCTGTGTATTTATTTATTTATTTTAACAATTTACATACTGCTTAATTAGAAAAGTCTCTAAGTGGTGTGCAGTAAGCTTAACAAACACAATAGAGCTAAAATCAGTTAGAAACTAATTATATAGTTAGAAACAACTCCAAAAGCCTGCTGAAATGAAAAAGTCTTCTCTAGGTGCCAGAAATTCAGGGAGAGGGCTCTTGAAGGGAATTCCACAAAATTGGACCCCCAGTACTGAATCCTCAGCTGTGTACATACAAATCAAAGGAAACCACGACTAGAGAGAGACATAATTGCACGAAGCTGTGCTCAAGGATGTTGGTAGCCTGCTAGGAACTGGGGATGATTGGCACCAGTGCCTTATTTCAGGATTGTCTCTCTGGATTAGGCCACCCTGGTTTGTTGACCCAGGAAAGCAGATGTTTGGGGGAATAGCCGAGTGGAACTTTTCAAGAATTGGAGGCCATCTGTGGGAGATGCTCTCTGAGAGCCTTGGGAGCACAGCGCTTTCCTTCCCCCCCCCTTTAATTTTCTATCTTGCAAATCCTTTTTAATAAACTAAAGAGGTTCTGTGTCTATATGCTTTAGCCTTCATGAAATGCAATCTGGAAGCTGCTACTGTGTGGACATAGGCTGCAATAAGGCTGATAAATTGGAGCCCGTCACTCAGGAATCGCCATGGAAAGGTTATGCTGTACCTGAAAATGTGTACATTTGATTAAGTCAGCTGCTTTGCAAGTACATTCTGGCAAAAACACAGTTGTGGTTCTGGCGAGATCAAGGCTGGTGGGGGATTAAAGAGAGCTCATTGCAGAAACAGAATGCAGAGAAATAAAAATAGAGGGCTGGGCAGCGCTGGGCCTTGTGAAGTCCTATCTTTCAACATGTGTTAAGGGCCAGTTCACACAACCCGATATAGAGGGCAGCAGAATGAGAATGTGAGCTGCAAAGTCCCCAGTTCAAAGCCCCCTCAGCTTAGGGGCTCCCTAGCTGGCCTTAGGCGTGCCACCGTGCTCTGCAATGGAGGGATAATACAAGAGACCTACTTTAGATGATACAGCTATTCTTCTACTCTGGGAAATGTGTGCCACAGACAGGCGGATTTGTCTTTAGGGGAAGAACAAGCAGTGCTGTTTGACATAATGTGTCAGGAATGCACTGAAGTTGTTGTTTTTTAAGTACACAAGTACCCATGTAATGTGTGAACAAGACTTTGGAAACACCAAATCCCACAGGTTTACGCACTGGACAACTCAGACTGGCTACAGATCTGCCGAGGCTCTGGATTACTGGCATATCACCTTAAGACTCTGCAACGTTTTGAGCAGCTACCCCTGAACTCACATTTTCTTAGAATGCTGCACTTGTGGGCAGAAGTGACTCTCCTGCCAGTCCACATGAACCAATGTTCAACTTACATGCCATTCATTTCTCCTTATGCATTCAGTTTGTGCCAGCGAGGATGATGATGACGAGCCAGGGGAATATGGAGCCAGGGACTGCAGCAGAGGTGGGAAACCTTTTCCCAGGGCCAGAGGGAAAAGTGTGCAGAGCAATGGATTTGAACTGTAAGCTACATTCCATCCAGGCACAAGAAGCCTCTGCTCACACTTCTCTCCATCCAGGCAAGCAGTATCACGGTTCCAGAACACATCCCCACCAGGCAAAAACATTTAAAGAGGATGTGGAGCCTAGAACAGGGGGCGTGGAGAATCCTGAGGGCTGCAGGAGGTCCCTGGCCTGAGGCTCTCCTTCCCTGGGCTACAGGGTTGCATTTGACATCTGAACTGGACAATGTTTTGCCTCTTGCGCATGCAGTGGAAACTTCAGTGGTGGTATGTGTGTGGGAATCTTCAGAATCTTTGCTCTGTCCATGCTCTGAGAGCACTTTTACCTCTAATCTGCTCAACTGGGGAGTCAGCAATGGCAGCAATGGGTTGGAAGGAGGGTCCATGGGGTCTCTGCGGGCAAAACCCCACTGATGCAAAATAGTTTGGACACACACACACACGAGTAGAAAGGCTACCTGGATCATTGGCCTGACTCAGTTGTGGGCAGAAGGTAGATCAGGATCTATTGGCAGATCTGTGTGTGATTTGCAGTAGATCAGTAAGAGTTTCAGACTCCAAATTGTCTAAAAACAGGAACTAAAAGCTCCCTCTTCCCCAAATAGGTTGCTAAAAAGAATGTGGGGGGGGGGCAAGAATGGATTTTTGTGCAAAAGGGCTTCCGGGGTGAACCTGAATTCAGCACACACCTGCTTCTCTGAATAAAGGTCATGATGTATGAATTTATATAATGCTCAATGCAAAAAAAAAATTCTAAGTGTTTTTTGGTTTTTTAAAAATTACTCTTCATCTTGTGTTGATCTTTTGTGAGGAAGTGCAGGATATAAATTTAATAAATGATGATGATGATGATTACGATGAGATGATGTCAGGCCCTCCCAGAGGTCAGAGTGACCCAGGCTACTTCCTGATTTTGTGGCCACTAGTAGTGATTTCTCTATATAATCAGCTGAAATGAGTGGACACGGTCCTCACAGTCTAATCTTGTGCCATCAAAACCAATATACTTTTATTAACATTTATGAACATTTTAAACTTTCATATGACAAAAATCTGTATCAATTAACAAGAAAAATCATGTCTTACCAAATTACATCTCTTATTTGCTGAAATCTGAGCTGAGTGAGTCACATTTTGGTCCGAGGCACATAAAAACAAGCTGCGAAACTTATCTAATGCCAAAAAAATGAGCAAGTCTCTACACCTGAGCCCCCCTTTGAGGGTGATGTCCCTCTGTCATCACCATCTCTGCTCCAATGGCTCTGGACCCCCTCCTCCACATACCTGGGGATAACACAGGTCCTTCCATGCCGAGTCGCCACTTTGGAAGTGTTCCACCACTTAGGATAGAAGACCTGCTATTGCCCTCCCTAAGCACCTGTAAGTCAGCCTCCCCATCTTCAGATCCTCCCACACTCTAGCTCTTGAATTGCCAGCCCACAAACTGCGGCTTTGCTGACACTTCACAGAAATGCCTCTGAATGGTTCTGTCAAAGTTTGCCACTCCCACAGCTGCTGCCAGCCAGGCCCAGGTGATACCTGCTGTTTTCACTGAATAGTGTGGCAGTTCAGTGGCATTTACAAACACCAATTCCAGTTGTGACTGATGTGAAGGCTTGAAGCCGCTTTTCCTCCCACAAGTGACCATGTCATCAAGCTGCTCTCTGGAGCCAGGAGAACGCAAGGCTTTTCACTCCCTGCTTTCCTAATTGTAATGTAGTCACTGCAACCAGAAAGGTTGGTGGTCCTGCTGGTGGAGCTCCTATTGCTGCCTACTGGAATCTTGTTTGTCTAATTCAAGGCTGAACACTTTCCATCCTCCCTCAAAAGCACCTCCCGTGCTTTGCATTAGTCTGATAAACGTAATATCCTTTATTACGTGGAGATCAGACGGCAGTCTTACAATGAAGCCAGAATACAAATGCATTCATACATACCATGAAAAGGAAATGGAAAGGATTGAGGATTCAGCCAGGGAGCATGGTGTGTGTGTGTGTGTGTGTAGGGAAAAGGCTTGTATTTGTGCCTACATTCAGCAAATACACCAACAAAACCAAAATCCATTTGTAGAAAATCTACAAAAGCTTATCTGCATCAGTTAATCATTTTCTGCCCAAATTAGCACTCAAGAAAAAATGGGTTTCCAGACCAACTTTTGTAGTAGTAGTAATAATAGCAATTAATAATAGCCTAAAACTAGTTTCATTTCTGGAAAACGGCTCAGCTATTCAGTCAGTTTTTCCTCCCCCGTTATGCACCACAGCAAATGTTTCACCCCCACCCCCACCCTCACCAGTAGAAGTCCTTTCCCAAAGGCATGCCAGCAGGGAGGGAAAAAAAGCCACATACACAAATATATTCCAACAACCAAAGGTTTGCTTTTTAAAATTGTATTTGGAGCAACAATAGAATCCAAGATTACAAAAAAAGGGAGATCTGAATTACAGCATGAAATTTGCCCTGGTGAAACCAAGAAGTCAAGAAACAAGGGGTTTGATTTCTGTCTCTATTTGTCATTCTAATATACTTTGCTTAACTACCTTCTCCTTTCCCAACCCTGTGTGTGAGAAATCCCCACCGCTTTCTGATTTATAAGCCACAATGAATACCTGTGAGGTTGGCTGGCTCCAGCTCCCAAGGGTAGTCTTTGCAACTCTGCCTTTGCAGATGGAGGGCTTGGTTCTTGAAGGGGACTGTTCACCATGGGGCACGTCTAACCCAAGTCCCACCCCTTTCCACAGATCCTGGTGATCCTGGTAGGTGGCGCCCAGTGTCCCCATCAATGTGCATCATTCTGTGTTATGCTGTTTAATGCTGACTCTAATCAGTTCTCTCATCAGCTTCGGCAGAGAACCTTCCCTTGTTGCTGTTACTTGAACCATTAGTTAAAGGCAACTGGTTGAAGGAAACCCAGTTCCTTCTCTCTGGGCACTCAAAATCATGGCAAGCCTTGCTGAAGATCACTCACAGGGGCTGGTGAACGCTTGGCAGCCCCAGTTAGCACAAGAAAGAGAAAAACAGGCTGGCTTTTATTCCTTTATTGTTTCCAGCCAACCCATTTGGCATCCATCAGAGCTGAAGTCAACCCCCTCCCCACACACACGCACACGCACATACACAAAACGTTTACCAAATTGTTATATATTTCAGCTGTTCTGCTGGTTTTGATATTTTGTTAGCTTCACAAGCTTATTTGGCTGCAAAAAAGACAACTGAAAACCCCAATTCTATCTTCTTTCACAAATGCCCCTCCCCCCAAAACAGACAGCTCTGATGGGCTAGCAGCCCAACCACCCTAATTTTCCCACCTAACATTTTTTTTAAAAAAACACATATATATGGAAACCTTATTTTTTAAACAATACATAAACAGGTTAACAAGTAATATACCATCTTCTTTTTTTACTAAGTGCCATAATCTTTACAGAACATCTCCAAATCCACCAGCTATATTGCAAAATGCTCAGCAGGGCTGTTGGCTTCATGCAACTGCGGAGGCCAACAGCTGCAGGGCCACGACTCTCCCAAGAGGAACGGAGCAGCATTGTCAAAGGGAAGGAAGGGAGCAAAGAGCCCCTGGTGCTCTGGAGCAAGCAAGGAAAGCTTTGCACTCAGCAACAGTGCATCCCACTGGCCTCCTTTGCCCACCTTCTGGCCCTGGGCAACCTGGCCATAACCATGCGCACTGCCCTCCCTGCCTGGGTGTTGCTCCTTTCTGGGGGGGCTGTGGCATCCCCCTCTTACATGGTCTCCCCCTCAATCCATTCAAGGCACCTTTGTTTTGCTTTCAGGGTGCAATGGTCTCTCACTCAAATGTGAAGATCACAGAGTGAAGGGTGTTTGGGATGCTGGTTATTATAGTAGCATGGAATTTCCCCCCTCCCATTCCTTGTAGGCATCGCAGAACGAGAGCGCTGCAGAAGCCAACACACTCTCCAGTGACAAAACCTTTCCCCCTCACTCTGAACATGGCTATGCACGTGAGTGGAGACCCTTTCATGTCAGCCAAAGGGAGCAGGAGCCAAGCATTCATTCTGCAAAATGTGTTCCCTTTAAACCAAAGGTGCAACCCGTTCCATAGCAGTTATCATCTGCAGGTCAAAATGGGCGACTGAGTCCGCACATCTGTACAATCAAATTTCAATATGTACCAGGGGAGAAAAGAAGAAACATGAGCTCTCCCTCCAGACAGGCACGGTAAGCCCTTCCCACCTAAGGCTGATGAACAGCATTGCATAAAAACATCACAATAATCCCCCCCACTGTGTGATTTGCAAAACAAAACCCTAATGTTTTTTCCATTTTAAATAAATGTTCTTTGGTGATTATACTAACAACACATTATTTGGGTAAGAAAAGAAAAATAGAAGAAAACTTACAAGTGAGCAGCAGAAATAGCATAATTTTACAAGCTGCTCCTGCAAAATCCTGTAGTAACTCAGATTGGGGCACAGGCCATTCTCCCCCACCCCTTCCCCAAGAAAGGGAAGGAAGGGATGCTTTACGTGCAAATTCTTAAAACACACACAAGCCCCCCACCCCCCAAACTCCAGGATGGAGAGATACCATCATCAATGCCAAATACTCAAGAGCTTTCTTTGTTTCTAACTGAAGGGCAAACATTCTATGGGGATTTCAAGTAAGCTTGGGATGTTCAAATGCCTTCAAGTGATGGCCTCACTCTGCTTTCACAGAAGCTGGAGGACGGTTTGGCCAGGGACCTCAAGACTGTACAAAACAATTAGCACTTTACCATCTACTATGTACACACTGGTATATGCACCAGTGAAACATCAAGTGTGGTGTGATGTGCGCCTCTACAGGCATGGGGATGAGCCTAGTTAAGAGCCACATGAGACACTGTTTGGATGTGCCATGCAGGGGTGTGGTTCATACTCACCATTGCCATGGCCTGACAAACAGACTACATTCTGCAAAACATGGCAGGAAGTGCTGGGCACATTTCCCATCCCCAATTTTATCAGCAGGAGAGCAGAGAGGAGGGCTGTGAGTTTAAAGGGAGAAATCGGCTGGGCAAGTTAAATGACTGAACTACCACTGTTGAGTAAAGGGCAACTTTCACGTGGCAAAAGAGAAGGTACTCAAGCATAAGTTTTTTTTTAAAAAAAAGCATAATGCATAAAATTCATGATAAGAATAAGGGCTGATGGCTAAGCCATGGTCAATGCCTTTGGTATTTCTCAAGTTTTTTTTAAACTGTTGTAGCAGTAGTCCACTGTAAATAAACCAAAGAAAGTAAATACTTAATTTCCCACCACCATTATTTCTCCCCCCCCCCCGTATTTACATGGTATTCATTATAGGTGTTCTGAATCAATCATTCGGTAACTCTTCAAGACACAGTCATGACCCAAAGATCCTCAGGGGTTCCAATGCACATCTGCAGAGGATGCCCCCCAGTCTTAAATGTCAGCCAATGCATCAGAGGAGCATGGCATGGCCTGGTGCTAAGGAGCATGGGGACAGATTCCAAAAGGACGGCTATGAAAGTCTGTCATAGCAGCAGAATACAAAGAATCCTGGAGCACTTTGTAGGTTAGAAGCTACTTCATCAGGTGCATGAAGACGCTGCTATATAAACCAGGGATATCTGAGTTGCCACTTCCTGCTTTCTGTAGGTGTTTAAGATGCCGGAGGACTCCTGGTCATTTTTCAAGAAAATGGAGCACTTGAATGCCCAGATTACCTTTTCAGAAGATTTGGGCATGGGGAAGGGGAAAACCACCTTGAGGCTTAATATATATGTCTATATATCTGTATATATCTGTATGTATATGTGCTACAGAACCAAAAACATACCATTTCCCACAGCCATTTCTGTTACAGGCAACCCATGAGTGAAATTCAGTGGAGAGAACTTCAGTCAAGCTGACACTTGTATCCTTCCTAAACAATTCCCAGCAGTTTCAGCTACAGAACTGTTTTCAGTATTTGTGCATCATCTTTGCTCATGGGGGCCACAGAAGGGATTTGTTTCTCAGCTGCCGCATTTGCAAAGAAAACAGTAAATCTGCATTTGATGTAAAGTTGTGGATGTTTCAGAGCATAACAGATTTTTAACCAGTTCTGCTGAATGTGAGAGGTGCATCAAATATCCAAAATGTATATCTTCATGACATTTTTTTAAATTGCTGCACTTCCAAGTGTTCCATCATCTCTTGAAGTTGCCTGACCAAGATCAAGACCAGCCAACTCTTTCACAGCATCCTCAATCCTACAATATGAAAAGCTGTCAAATTGTAAAGCAAGCAGACTAAGACTTTTGAGCTACTTCATCCTCCCCCAAAGAAGCAAAGCTCCTAAGCAGTGTGACCATTCAGAAAAACCTTCCAAGTCTGTTTCAACAAAGCAGTGGATGGCATCAACTGAAAAGAATCAAGTCAAATCATTCTTTGCAGAGATGCATTCTTAAAATGACCCAGAATATTCCCATTGCTGCCTTTTTTTGGAGGGGGGATATTCTGGGCAGTGGTCATTTTAAGAATGCATCTCTGCAAAGCATAACTCTGCAGACTGGGCAAGGTATTCAAAACCCATCAAAGCCACAACTGTCAGGTTACCACTGAACAATACAAGCAGATTAAACTCCAGGGATGAGCAAGCCTTATGCTCACACCAAGCCACCTTGAAATCTAAAGAGTAGTAAAATATCACTACCTAAAGATTGTGGGATGGAGCAGCACAATTCCCATCCAATCTTCCAGAAATAAAATGGGCCAAACAGCTCATGATATTTTCTTGCTGCTCAAGAGCTGGCAGAACGGGCTTAGGAAAGAAAAGTGATGGTTGAAAACTATCTTGTGAGAACCAACGAACCTTTTAACACATTCAGTTGAGCTGTTCCAAGGCACAATCCATAGCATTTTTTTTTGTCAACAAAACAACCCAGAGATGTTTCCTGACCATTCACAGAAGACAGCTTAGAATCCTTTCGCGTCATCTCATGAGATTGTATGGCCAGTGATTTTACGAACTCTAGTGTAGCTTAATGAGAAAGAGGGGCTTGTTTTCACAGCAAAGGTGTTTACATTTTTAAGGTTTGTTGGGTTCCATCCATGTTCCTTATGATGAATGTCAATCTCTACTGCAGGAATCACAGGAAGGAAAGCCCCCCCCTTCTGTCCTCTTTCCAATGTACCATAATGTCATTTAGAAAACGTTCTTCCCCAATGGAGTAGGTGAGGAGGACCAATGGCCTGTGTGCTCCTCAGGAGGCCCAGGGGATGCAGAGTCCTTGTTTTGCGTTGCTTCTGAAGCCCTCATCTGCCACACGCTCCAAGAATAAGTCACATAAGGAGGTCTTCAGACGTCTCTCACTGGTGGCAGGCAGAGCTCAATGGAGAGATGACTTAGAGGTTAAGCAGCTGGCTGGGTGGAGGCCACTGAGAACCAAAGGGCTGCCTTCTCAGGAGCAGAGTCTCCTTCATGACAGGAAAATAAAAATGCTCAAAACTGGAATGTGTTCACATTCATTGGGCAACGTTTCAGTTTCGGCTCGTGGTCCACAGAAATAATAATAATAACAACAAAAAGCTTGTAAGAATTACCTCCAGCTTTTCTCAATGTTTTGTTTCATTTTTATGAACACAAGAACCACTGTATGGACTGGGCACTTTGTGTCAAGTAAATGTGGCTGTAAGGGCCTCACAGTAATTGGAGAAATGAATCTGCCATTGCAGGGTAAGGTTTTCAGACAGTGGTTCTGGTGGTGGGTCTGACGGTCTGCGCAGTGGGAACGTGATGCCTCTCTGTGCATAGGTCAGAGCAAGAATGGGGGTAGAGACTTCTTTACATGCACAGGGGCGCTCTGTGGAATCGGAGTCTGTGTGATGCCCACAGCTGTGACAACACACCCTTTTTGTTTGTTTGTTTGTTTTTGCACTACATTCATAATTCCACTACATTCTCTCTGCCTTGTTTTGAGTACAGGATTTACAGTTCTCACTTCCTGTTCTCAGATATACTATTCTCCTGCATTTTGGAGAGATTGGCGACCCATCCGAAAAAAACAGAAAGGCAAAACTGCTCAAAGGAGTAAGAAAAAAAATTACTCATTCACAGAACAAAGTTCTTCCCCACTCCCAGTATTTAATTTTAATAACCTGCTTGTCAGCTTAGATTTTTGTTTTTGTCTTTTTTTAAAAAAAAGAAACAATAAAATAAACAGCAACAGGGAGAACGACCAAAAGGTGATGTGGGTGTGTGTCCATGTGATTTCAGAATCTAAAGCTTCCCATGATGGCGCAGGGCTACAAAAGCCACTGTGGAAAATGCACAAGCACATGAATGTAAACAAGTGCCACAACACCAGAAAAGGAAGAAAAGGAGGAGAAGGAGGAGATGTTGAAGTGGGATCCACACACATAACTGAGCCATTCAAAAGAGGATAAAGCCAGGGCAAATAGCTCTACTTGAAGGGTAGCCCTCATCAAAACGGAAAGAAACCCAGCAGGTAGTTTCTTTGTTATGACTGTATATCTTCATGACATCCAGTGTTCCAAGGCACTGCAGTGCAGAAGTGCAGAAATAACAGGCAGGTGAAGGCTGAACAGGCGTTGGAGGTGGCAGCAGCGGGGAGGGGGGCTGACCTCAGCCACAAGGGCTCTGCTGTCTCTCCATCACTGTATGTGGAAGTAGATGGGCTTCACTTTTCCAGAGAGGATCTTGGGGACTTGTACCGAGATGATCTCAGCCATCATTTCTGGGTAGTCCACGCTCACCATGTGGGACTTAACTAAAAGGTCAAATGTAAACTGATGCAGCTCTCTGGCAATCTAGGAAAGAGAGAAGAGAGGTTACATTAGTTCCATTCTACGGTGGCACTATTCCTTGCCTAGCCAATTTTCCTGAGGGCTGTGGCAAAACTAGGCATGCCTTTGCCTTTTTTTGGGACCCAGCACTAGGGGCGGCACTGAGGCGCCCTGGGAACCACTTGGGGTTCTTGGCAGACTTCCCAGGTGATGTGCGTCGGTTTTGTCTGTTTGCTTCAAACGGAAGGAAATGATGATTCCTCCCTCCAGATGCATGCTGAGCTTCTGTGCTGGTGATGCCCTCATTTCCCAGCACCCAGAGCCCAGCATTTTGTTGCAGTGGAACAGGGTTGCCTAATGGATGGAGCCTCTTGGCTGCCGAGCAGGTGCATGACAAGCAGAGATCAGCAAGTGAATGTGCCCCTCCCCCCTGCTGATCTGGGCCACCCTCCTGAGTGGCATCACTAGCATGAAGGTTTCAAAAGGGCTGGTTTTGTACAATTGATGGCCCTTGGCAAATAAACAAAGACTTTGGCACTGCTGCAGGAAGGGGGGAGCGAATCTGGCACTCCTTCCTGTGCACCTGTGTGGCCTTCACCTCCTGCTGCCCTGCCTTGCCCCAGCCCAGGAAGTTCCAATGGTGCCCAAGTAGCTCCGCCCCACCGTGGGGACCACTACAGCTGGGGGGGTGGCCCTCTTCAAAACAAAGATTTCCTTGTGCTTGTGCAAATGCCTCCAACGCAGTTGGGGAAAGAGTTTGGGATGTCGGGCAAGGCAGGGGTTCTTCACCACTCCTCTTCCAGCTCTCCCCCAGCTGGGACTCCAGCACTAAGTGGCCCTCTCCTCCTGCCACCACTCCCTCTCCCAAAGGAGGCTTTGCAAGCAGGGAGGTCACTATCAGGCCAATGTGAGACAGAGTTGGGGCATAACATTTAGCACCATGCACAGAATGGAGTCTATCGGGATGACAAAGTCCCATTCCATTGATTTCCACAGAAAGGCCACCTGCCTGATCAAGCTGTTTCTGAACAAGAACAAGCCTGAATGGGCTACCATTTTGAATTTTTAATGATCCAAACTCCCTCCATGTAGAAAATGAGGTGTCAAGGAGAAAAAGGTCCCTATTAGCATAGCCTGCTATTGGAAGTGCTAGTTTTCTATGTTCAGGGTGATGGGGGGGGCGAGGAGCAATGAAATAGAATTTTGGGAAATGGTCATCCCAGTGTACATCCACACAATGTGTCCAATATTTGTTTGCCAAAGGCAGAATCAGAGCGGATGCCAAGAGCCATTGGGAGGAAGGGGTGGGGAGGGGGCCATTATACAAGGAACATTTTCCAGACTTCGCCCTCACCATTACACACAGGGCAAATGCAGCACAAGCGAAACCCACATTACACTTACAGCAGATAAAGGCATTCTCAGGATTCTACTGCAGGAACCTTCACATTCCCCCTTCTGAATTAAAACTGGAGCTACAATTTACTTGTAGACACAAAAAGCTTTAATTCTTTTAGAGTAAAGGAAATTACCTGAGATACTGGGGGACAATAATGCATAGCATACCCTTTTTAATGGGGGGGGGAAGGAGCAATTTGGATTGAGAATGTGGCACTGGGAGAGAGGCAATTCCCCCCCATCCTATTTTCTTGATTTAAATCCTCCTCCGGTGGCTGCAGGTATATCTATATGAACTGCAGGTATATCTATATGGAACTAGCGGATGTACTCTAGGAACCTCTTGCCATCATCTTTGAGAAATCCTGGAGAACGGGAGAGGTGCCGGAGGATTGGAGGATTGGAGACGGGCAAACGTTATCCCGCTCTTTAAAAAGGGTACAAGAGAAGATCTGGGGAATTACAGGCCGGTCAGTCTGACTTCAATACCGGGAAAGATATTAGAACGGAAAATAAAAGAGTCCATTGGCAACTATCTAGATGACAATGCTATGATTAGAAGGAGCCAGCATGGGTTTGTCAAGAAAAATCCTGTCAAACTAATCTCATCTCTTTTTTTGATCGGGTCACTAGCTTAGTAGATGGTGGAAATGCTGTAGATGTCATCTATCTAGATTTCAGCAAAGCGTTTCACAAAGTCCCCCACGACCTTTTGATTAGCAAACTCATCAAATGTGGACTAGATGGAAATACTGTCAGGTGGATTCACAACTGGTTGGAAAACCGTACTCAAAGAGTGGTCGTCGGTGGCTCTGCTTCAGACTGGAAGGAGGTTTCGAGTGGAGTGCCACAGGGTTCTGTCCTGGGGCCGATACTCTTCAACATTTTTATCAATGACTTAGACGATGGGGTGGAGGGAAGCCTTATGAAGTTTGCGGATGATTTGAAACTGGGAGGGATAGCTAACACAATAGAAGACAGGAATAAAATCCAAAGGGACCTGGATAGGCTAGAAAATTGGGCTGAAATTAATAAAATGACATTCAATAAAGACAAATGCAGGATTCTGCATTTAGGCCACAAAAACAAAATGCACAGGTACAGGATGGGAAATACCCAGCTTAGCAGTAGTGCGTGTGAGAAGGACCTTGGAATTGTAGTGGATCGCAAGTTGAACATGACCCAGCAGTGTGATGCTGTGGAAAAAAGGCAAATGGGGTTTTGGGCTGCATAAACAGAGCCATAGTTTCCAGGTCGAGGGAAGTAATAGTCCCACTATATTCTGCATTGGTCAGGCCTCATCTGGAATACTGCGTTCAGTTCTGGGCGCCTCATTTTAAGAAAGATATAGACAAGTTAGAGCGGGTTCAGAAGAGGGCGACGAGGATGATAGCTGGTATGGAGAACAAGTCTTATGAGGAAAGGTTGAAGGAACTTGGCATGTTCAGTCTGGTGAAGAGAAGGCTGAGGGGTGACATGATTGCACTCTTTAAGTACCTGAAGGGCTGTCACATAGAGGAGGGTACAGATTTGTTCTCTGCTGCCCCAGAGGGTAGGACTAGGTCTAATGGTTTTAAGTTGCAGGAGTGTAGATTCAGATTGGACATTAGAAGAAACTTCTTGACAGTAAGGGCAGTTCGGCAATGGAACCGACTGCCTAGGGAGGCGGTGGGATCCCCTTCGCTGGATGTCTTCAAGCAGAGGCTGGACAGCTATCTGCGGGAGATGCTCTAGCTGTGGATTTCCTGCTGTGAGCAGGGGGTTGGACTCGATGGCCTACAAGGCCCCTTCCAACTCTATGATTCTGTGATAGTTGTAGACATTCCACGGTGGTGCAAATAGCAGCCTGGGGGTGTGGGGAGGAAGGGAAGGCAGATCAGAAGAATGGAGCAACGGCTGCTCTGATGCCTTCTTGGGTCTATTTTGTTTTTTTACTAAGACCCCAAGATCCACCAACCAGTGCCAAGTACAAAAGAAATACTACTAGAACAAGGCTAGCCTTCTTCATTTCAGCAGCCCAAGTTAATTGGAGACAGTCAATTCGTTGTTCTGGTCTTAAAAATTAGGAGTTAGAAATCCTTTCCAATCCACTACAAATCACCCAGAAATCTACCAGTAGATCCCAAACTACTTCCTACCCACCCCTGAGCTAGTCCTACAATTGTGGATCTGCAGCCTAACCACAATTATTTTTTCTTTCTCAATCTAGATGTCAAAGACAGGTGGAAGAACTTTTAACCAGGTCTCAACAATGGATGACTTTTCAGTAATACACTCATTGCAAAGAACACTCATGCAAGCCATCTAGGAGTGTCCTAATGGGACACTCCTGGAAAACATTTGTTTCCCAGCTTATAAGCATCTCTGGCATGCTGAACATTTTTTAACCTCTGGCAGTCAACAAATGTATGAATAGTACAAACTGGTAGTTTGGAGGTATGGAGAATCTCCATGCAGGCAACTTGGTCCGGATAAAGCATGGAAACCTCCTACAAGGTTTCATTTCTTTGATGGTGCATTTTCATGTTTGAGGAAACAACTGTGACATCAGAGTGGCCTTCTCCAAATCCAACTCCAGCACGCTTTAGGAGTTTGTTGGTATATGTGTTTCTCTCTCTTTGTGCACCAAGGTCAACAGATTTCTAAATCAGAATCTGCCTAAGCAGATTCAGCGAGATTTTGACCAAGATTAATAGCCCTCTTTCCATGTGTGTGGTCACCCCCCTTTCCCCCATCTCTTACTTACAGGCTGCACAGAGTCCAGGAGCTTGGTGAGCTGGTAGAAACGTCGAGAGCAGGATGTGGGATTTTTCCTCTTGCAAGCAATAATACGATCGAGTTCCTTGATGTAGTTCATCCGAAGTTCATCAAAGAACTTCTGATTCTTCAGGCCATCCACTGGAACTGGTGCCCAGAGAGAGAAAGAGGAACAATGATAAATGTAGAGACAAAGAAGGGAGAGGGAAGGGGAACAGCAACAAGAGAACAAATGAATTGACAGACATGAATGCACACATGACTATATGGCCCTCTCCCTTCAGTGAAAGGCAGAGAATAATCTCTGGCTTCTACGTTAAGTTCAGGCACAATTCTCATGATTGCAAATCTCCTCCCTTTTGGGATGATGATAATAACCCATGCTTTTTTGGTAAAAATGTGGTGCTGGTACTCATATTTAAAAGTATCATGGGTCCCAGATCAAAATGGCTGGCATGGGCAGCAAATAAAGAGGCGCTGGTACTCTGTACCATTGAGTACTGTCGCAAAAATGCCATAACAACAACTACTACTACTACTGCTGCTACTTAATAAAACACTTTGTGCATGCGTAAGATGCAGCTTTTAGAGAAAAGGCTGCCAAGTCTGCTCTGCAGCAATCTTCTACTATGCAATCATCTACTATGCATCTCTTTTTCTGAAAGAAAGAGAAACAAGAAAGGAAGAGGCTCTTAAGAAAACACTGCTTACTAATACTGAAGAGGAGCAGAGCTTTCATGCAGAGAAATTCTTGGGGAGTAATTTGAAGCCATCCAAACTCTTGAGACAGATGCCGCATCCTGACACACTGGCTGTACATTCTGGATTTGTGCATCCGGTACCTAGGAGGAGGAGATTATAAGCAAATGCCAGCAGGACAGTTAAAACAGAAAGATCAAATAGGTAGACAATTCTTTCTTTCTTTAAAAGAAAGATTTTACATACACCCCAGAGCTGCAAACTGTCTGGAAATTTATCCATGTTGCAATCTTAATGGCACCCTGTCCTGGAAACAAGGAAGGAGAATGTTCCAAAATGGGAGGATCTTGTGAAATTCTAAGGTGCTTGTGACCTCCGTGATGTCTCTGGGAAAACCTCACTCCCAAGTATTTGCAATAATTAAGCAAGGCAAGGGAGCTATTTGGTGCAAGCCATCAGAAGAGGGCGCTGCAAGCACGTGGTGATGCAATCTCTCAATCCCCACATGGGTGAATCTCTGACTGTCCCAACCCTCCCCCCCTTCCATCCTATTCAAAGACCCCAGAAGCCCCACAAAGCCCCACAGGAAGGCCATCTGGTTGTGGTCACAGACACCAGTTGGCAAGGAGGTGTTGAGGCTGCTCTGCTAATACTCCACGCCAGTCAATTAATATCAAAGGCACTGTTTCACTGTCGTGCACCACACAGTGCCTCTTGTTCAAGCCACCATTTATCCCTGCTGGGCTTATTGTTCACTGAGCGGCATGCAGATTTTCTGCATAATTTATTCACCAGGTTAAGTGGAAAGCTGAGTGAGGAGGGAGGGCCCGAAAGATACAGAGATGCAGTTCTAGTCAGACAGAGGATTCAGAGGGTTAGGGGTGGGGATTAGGCATGACAGGCAAAAGTCTTGAAGTGCCCAAGGCCTGGGACTCTCTGCTCCTTTGTTGCTTCTGCCAGAACTCCCTATCTGACGAGCCTCTTCTATGTGAAACCTTTAGAAGGGCATCCAACACAGCACTTGTATGTTAGCATGTCTCCGGAGTGAGCTATTACATATTTTCCAACAAGGGTTCTGCATGGCAGCTGGACAGGGCAGGTAGGAGCTGCTTCAAGACCTGTAGGGCAGGGAAAGTCAAGCAGGGGGGGCATCTTATGCAGTTTCTTATTTCATGCCATTTTCAAAAGTAATTTTCTAGAGCTGTGCATGCCCAGTCCTAAAACAAACAAAGGACATCAAGGGGTTTCCACGACTAGCAGAAACAAATAATGTAAAGTCAGCAAGTATGTTTAATCCATATAAGTCAGATGAGTCGCAGAATTCCACATCTCAGGGACCTACCCCTCAGACCCCTCCCTTCCTCCCTGGGTTTTACACGCGTGGTACTCAGTGCCACGATTTCACTGAACATAGCATGATCACGAAACATATCTGGTCTTGGGGCTATGAGTCCCTTTGGCTGTAATCCAAGACAGCCAGGAAATGGGTAGGTAGGAAGCAACTGTACAGCCCAGAAGCATTTTTGCCCACATGCCCTCTTGACCTCTGACCCTCCTGGCATACAAATCTAGCAGAGGTTTGACTGGTTGGGTCATTGTGTGGCCTTGAAAGAGGCAGTGTGGTGGTCACTCCTACAGAAGCCTCCCCTGGGCCCCTTGGATTGGAATAACTATCAACTAGTCGTGAATACCCCCTTCTTGGAGAGAAGTGGCTGGGCAGCTGCAGGCATTTTTGGACGACACGGATTATCTAGAGATCCATTCCAATCTGTGTTCAGGCCTGGCCATGGGACTGAGCCAGCCTTGGTTGCCCTGAGGGATGACTTGTACAGAGAGTGCGACCTTCCTCCTGCTTCTTGATCTCTTGCCCACGTTACCCTCCTGGACCGGCTCTATGGGATGAGAACTGGGGGCACTGTATTACTGGGGTTCTGGTACTACCTAAGGGATTGACTCCAGAGAGTTGCGTTGGAACAGTACTTTTCAGCTCCCTGCTGGTTATGCTGTAGGGTACTGCAGGGCACTATTTTCTCCCCAATGCTATTTAATATCATATGAAGATGCTGGGAGGAGTCATTAGGAGTTTTGGGGCAAGGTGCCCTTAGTATGCTGATGGCGCTCCTCTCTATTTCTCCATAATATCTGAATCAGGAGAGGCTATGTGGGCCCTGGACCAGTGCCTGGATACAGCTGTGGGATGGATGAAGGAAAACACGTTGCCTTTGAATTTTCATAAGACTGAGGCCCAGTGGGTGAATGGTCTCTGTGTCTGAGAAATTGGTCAATTGCCTGCCCTGGATGGGGTTGCACTTCCCCTGGAGGAGTCGGCAGCGCTTCTGGGTCCAGCTCTGTCACTAGAGGCCCAGACAGCCTCAGTGACTAGAAGCACCTTTTCTCAGCTCTGCCTGGAAAGACAGCTACGACCATTCCTGGACTGGGATGGCATGGCCATGGGGACTTCAGGACTGGATTACTGTAATGAAACTGCAGCTCGTGCAGAATGCTGCAGCCAGATTGCTGACAGGGGGGAGATCTGCACTGGTTGCCGTTTTGTTACTGGGCCAAGTTCAAGGTGTTATTACTGGTATATAAAGTCCTTAACAGCTTGGGACCAGTTTACTTGTGGGACTGCCTTACTTCATAAGCACCCACTTGAGCACTTCACTCTGTGGAACTGTCACTCTCAGAGCACCACATAATACTTGCTCTGTACTTGTAAAAAAAAGTTTCTTTTCGAGTGGCAGCACCTACTCTTTGGAACTCCTTGCCTGTTGACATCAGGCAGGCACCCTCACTGTATTCTTTTTGGTACCTACTTAAAACAGTTTCTGTTTAGGCAAGCCTATCCAGACACATAGACGATGTGGTGGTTTAATCTCTTTTTCTATTAAATGTTTTAATTACCTGTTTTTAACTGTTTTTATTGATAATTGAAATGTTTATTGTAAACAGCTTAGAGGTTTTCTTACAATTAAGCAGTATATACATTTCTCCTATCCTATATTGGCCTAAGAATAGCATCATTTGCGGGAAGAGGTGACAATGCATACATCCAGCCCAGTCCAGCAACATCTGTAGGGGCATAAGTTGTAATTGTTGCTTTTTTAATAATGTTGTAATTGCTGTTTTTTTTAATAATGATATTTGTTATTTAAGTTTTGTAAATTGTATTGCCTTTATTGATGTGTTTTTATGCTTGCGCCTATTTTTTTGTAAGCCGCCTTCAGGGCTTTTGGCCAAAAGGTGGGGTAGAAATAAACTTTAATAAATAAATGAATGAATGAATGAATGAATAAATAAATAATAATAATAATGATGATGATGATGATGATGATGATGTCACTTGGCCACTGACAGATGACAGACTCTTCACTGTTTGGGCAGCAACAGATTAAAACACAGTGGAATTTAGGTCTATCAGTATATATTATGCATGAGAATGGAATTAAATCTCCATGCATAGTCAGTATACTTCTCAGGACCAAATGCTGGGGACAAACCGCATCAGGCAGCCATCACCCTCCTGTCCTCTTTGTGCGTCTGCAGAAGCATCTGGCTGGCCACTACTGGAGGCAAAACACTGGGCTAGACACACTGCTGGTAGTTCACATCTTCTTGTTGGTAAAATGCCTAATGCCGGTCGGTGGGAGATCTGTGCGGAAGGACGGGCCATAGCAGAGCATCATGGTTAGCATGTGGAAGGTCCTACGTTTAGTCCCCAGCACTGCTGGTACGGCTGAGATTCTTGCTGCCTGTCAGTATAGACAAGACTGATCTAGATGGACCAAAAGTCTGGCTTCATATAAGGCACAGAATCATAGAGTCGGAAGGGGTCTTTAAGGTCATCAAGTCTAGCCCCCTGCTCAATGCAGGAATCGAGCTTAAAGCATACCCGATAGGGGGCTCTCCAGCCGCCTCTGGAAGGCCTCCAGTGTTAGACAGCCCACCATCTCCCGAGGTCATTGGTTCCATTGTTCTACCGCTCTAACAGTTGGGAGGTTTTTCCTGATGTCCAGTCGAAATCTGGCTTCCTGCAGCTTGAGCCCATTATTCCGTGTCCTGCACTCTGGGACAATTGAGAAGAGATCCTGCCCTCTCCTCTGTGTGACAACCTTTCATGTACTTGAAGAGTGCTATCATATCTCCCTCCAGTCTTCTCTTCTCCATGTCTCTCCTCACAGGGCTTTGTTTCTACTCCCCTGATTATCCTTGTTGCCCTCCTCTGAACCTGTTCTAGTTCGTCTGCATCCTTCTTAAAGGGAGGTGTCCAGAATTGGACACAGTACTCAAGATGAGGCCTAACCAGTGCTGAATAGAGGGGAACCAATACTCCACGCAATTTGGAGACTATACTTCTCTTAATTTAGCCTAAGATAGCATTTGCCTTTTTTGCAGCCACAGTGGACTGTTGGCTCATATTCAGCTTGTGATCAACAACAATCCCAAGATCCTTCTTGCATGTAGTATTGCTAAGCCAAGCAGTTCCCCATATTTTCAAGGTTTGTCTATATAGTGCAGGGGTGGGGAATCACAGGTCCGGGACCAAAAGTGGCTCGGCAGGCTCTGTCTGGCCCTTGGAACTCTCTCCCCAGGTAACACCCCACACCAGCCCAACTTTGCACATCTGTTAATGCTGGCATTGCACCTTGCTTGCCTGGACAAGGACAGAGAGGCCGTGTGTGTGTGGACACTTGCTCCTGTACAAAGGTGACATTTAAGAGCACAAGAAGAAGAGTCTTGCTGCTGGATCCAGCCAAAGGGGCCCATGGAATCCAGCACCCTGTTCTCATGGTGGCCACCCCGTTGCACCAAGGGGAAGATGCCCACAAGCAGGACCTGAGCACAGGAGCACTCTCCCCTACTGCAGTTTCCGGCAAATGGTATTTAGAGGCAGTGGCCTCCAACTGTGGAGTCAGAACATATCCATCCTGGCTAGTAGCCCCTGACAGCCTTATCCTCTATGAATCTGTCTAATCTTATTTTAAGGCCATCCAGGTTGGAGGCCAGCACTACCACTTGAAGGAGCAAATTGTTTAGCTTAACTGTGCTGTCTGAAGAAGGACTTTCTTTCGTCTGTCTTCCAAAAATTTGCTTCATTCTAAGTTACTGGGTTCTAGCGTTATGAGGGAGAAAAAAGCCACACAGAATTTTATATGTCTCTATACTGCCACCGTATTCACCTTTTCCCCCACACTAAATAGCCCCAGACATTGTGGCCTTTCCTTGTGGGGGACTGCTTCACCCTCAACCATTTTGGCCTCCCTTGTCTGAACCTTTTCCAGTTCTGCAGTGGTCTTTCTGAGGTGAGGCGACATGTACTGCATGCACACAGTATTCCAAACAAGACTGCACCATAGATTTGCATAAATGCGTTATAGAAATCTTTGGTGTCGTGGTGATCAGGGCCCTTCCTCCCTTGACTTTACCCCCAATTATAGTGCTTTACTTTCCCCCATAGGGGTGAACAGCATCCATTCACTTGCACAGAAGAAAGTCACAGGGTCCACCCAGGGAAGAAGCAGCTGGTCCCTGCCGCTGGTGGAACACCCGATTGAAGCCTGAGGCCTGATCCTGTCTGCACAGCCTAGTCCTGGGTCACACAGGAGCATACTGGAATACCAGCAACTGGCCTTCTATATGCCGACGGATAATGCCTCAGTGTTTAGAAGTCTGCCAGCATCACTAACCCAAGTGGAGGGCAATCTGTTTCAGAGAAAGCAGCAGAGGCAGCCTTCTGGGAAGTAGCCGTCAATGTTTTTGGCGGGGTCAAGGCTGCCCAAAGTAGCTGCTGTGGCACCACAAGGGTGTTATTCATCCAGGGCTGATGCCACTGTTGGCGAACTCTCAGCTATGCGGCTGAGAAGGCCTGCTTTCATGAGTGGCTTTGCACAAGTCTCACTGTAGCTCTCACAGGGCTCCGTGTAGCACCCAAGCTGCTCAAGAGATGACAGGCTCATGCAACTTCTGTTTGGGCAGCTGCTGGAAGATTTCTAGACAGGCAGATCACAAAGATGTGCATGAAGGAGCCAGAGAGAGAGAAAAGGCCAAGACAGAGGCAGGTGAACAACAGAGATAAGGAATTATCAGAATTAACATCATGTTCCAAAACATGTCTCAGAAAAGCCCCTGGAGGCACAGCACAGGGCTGCTCCCCACCAAATTCATGCCATAAAGATGCTATCCTTAGTTTGGCTCATTAATACCTAACTAATTTAGTTTAATTTAATATACAGTAGGGTGGGGAACTGTATCTGCCTGGCAGGCCAGATTACCTCCCCCACTCCTTGCAGATGAGGTTTGGCAGGTGGGCGGAGCCATCCACCTGTCATCACAATGATTTTGGTCAGGTAAGAGCAGCTAAAAACGGCAGCTAGTTAAAAACAAAGATAAATTAGAAATGCAGATTAAACCACCAATATGGCCATCAATGGAGGGGGTAGATGAGCCTCCTCTGATAGGGAGTTTTAAAGTCTGGGTGCAGCCACTGAGAAGGCCCGTTCCCACGTTCTCATGAAATGCACATCAGCTGTTAGTGGGACAAAGAAAAGGGTCCCTCTGAAATATCTCAACACCTGGGCAGGCTCATATGGGTAGAAGGCAGTCCTTCAGATCGGCTGGCTCACAGGTCACCACCAGCACTTTGCATTGTGGCTAGAAATGGACTGGCAGTCAGTGTAGCTCTTGTAGCCTTGGTGTCCTTACAACTAGTCCTGGTCAATACATTTTTGTACAGTCTTCAGAGGCAGCCACACACACCATATTACAGTAGTCCAAATGAGATGTAACTACGGCATGTGTCACCATGGTCTGATCTGACACCTCTAGGAATGGGTGTCAGATAAGCTAAAGCACTCTTGGTCACTGTTGAAACCTGGGCATCCTGGTGTGGGAAAGAATCCAGAAGTAGTACACACACCCATCTTGCAAACCTAATTTTTCAAGTGGAGCATTACTCTATCCAAGGCCGGCTGAACTCCAGTTCCCTGATCTGCCTTTTTACTAGAGATGGATGGATCAAGCTGTTTCTGGTTTATGCCAATTTTGCATGTGTTTATTCATAAATCAATTCCATCCCATTTTCACATTAAACTGCATTTTTTTAAAAAAAAATTGGTATGAAAACCTGTATTTAAATTCTTATTGAAATACATACATAAATACTGTACATTTTATCACAAAATACATATTTAAATATTATTTTACACATTTCTAAAATATTTAATCCCAAAATACACATTTATAATGCATTTTGCTAAGATTTATGAGGTGGGAACTAGATTATAAGTGTAAAACCCAAAGAATAATTCGGTTCCAATCCATGAATTCTTCTGGGAGCTCCAAATTAGGTCAGTTCACTTAAAAATATAGACCAAATGGACATCTCCTACTTGCTGCTGATCAAGAGCAGCTCTGGGTAAGTTTCAGTTTATTTGCGCTCACACAAATAAAGCGAGAGAGATTGAAGATTGCCTGTGTGGGCCTGTTCTCTTATTCCAGTAACAGTATGTATTTATTAGCTGTGGGCAGTCAAGATCTAAGGGACAAATCTACCCCACCCCCAAAAACGACAACAAAAGCCTCCCATAGCTCTTCCGCCTCGGTTCTAGTTCTAATTTCCAGAACCCTTTTGAGTGTGGAAAAAGCCCTATGAGGTGAGCTTTCCAGCAGGTTTTTTTTTGTTCTCTCAGTTTCTCATTCTTCTTCAGTATTTTAGTGCAAATTTCTCCTAAAGATACATCTTTGTACACAGTTTTGACTAAGGTACATTTTTGCAAGCAATTTCTTCTAATATACTGCATTTCTGTATTTTACTTTCACGAATCTATTCATTTTTATGCACACTTTCCTCTAATATATGCACTTTTGTAAATATTGGGTGGTTGGAAAACTGCATTGCAAAATTTGGATAAATATAAATTTCAAAGGATGGCAGTGTTTCAGTTCTCATATCCATACCTGCGAGTCATCAGACTAAGTCAACATATGGTAGGATGTACATCAAAGGATGCACATGTATGCATGTGTAAACCAGGCCTTAGTCATGGTAGTGAAAGACCTTGCACCTTAGGATGAAAAACAGGACCAGCATTCCCATCTAAATGGAAAAGCTTGTGATATATACAGTAATACCTCGCATTAACGTACTCAATGGGACCAGAGCAAGTAAGTAAACCGAAAATGTCCTTATAGTGAAGCACTACCTTTTAAAACTTTTTTTTACCTTTCCTTCATGCGGAGCCTCAAAGCCCCGCGCTAAAGCCTCTGCTGCTGCACTGCCGCGCCTCTCAGCTGATTGTGATCAGGCCTCCCAGCTGATTTGCGGTGGCGCGATCGCGTCTATTTCCACCCCGCTCTCTAAAGCCTCTGCTGTTGCGCTGTCACACCTCTCAGCTGATTGCGATCGCGCCTCCCAGCTGATTTGCGGTGGCGTGATCGCGTCTATTTCCACCCCGCTCTCTAAAGCCTCTGCTGCTGCGCTGTCATGCCTCTCAGCTGATTGCGATCGCACCTCCCAGCTGATTTGCGGTGGCGCGATCCTGTCTATTTCCACCCCCACGCACTAAAGCCTCTGCTGTTGCGCTGTCACACCTCTCAGCTGATTGTGATCGCGCCTCCCAGCTGATTTGCGGTGGCGTGATCGCATCTATTTCCACCCCGCTCTCTAAAGCCTCTGCTGCTGCGCTGTCATGCCTCTCAGCTGATTGCGATCGCACCTCCCAGCTGATTCGCGGTGGCGCGATCGCGTCTATTTCCACCCCCGCTCTCTAAAGCCTCTGCTGCTGCGCTGCGTTTCTGGAGAAATACAGGCATATACGTTATAGTGAGGCTACGTTAAGTGAAGCAACGTTAAGCGGGGTATGCCTGTACAAGCTTTCGTTCAGGGTTAACTTAAAGCTGATACTGTGCAAAAAAATTATCCCACTTTTAAAAAACTTCATCATTCATCAATGAACGAAAAAGAAATTATCACGTGGAGAGAAACATTCTGTGTCATTCTCAAGGGTGAAGTGCAGGGTGTTTTTGTTGTTGTTGCACTTACTTTTCAAGAGGCCTGTGAGTGCCTGTGAGTGCCCCTTATTTCTTTCTACACATTCCTTCATCGGTGGCCTGCGCTTTGTAGCCTTCCCAGGTGCCTGCACTTCAGTCAAAGCCCAGGGGAAGACATCATGAGGTAACTCCTCCCATGGGATGCTTTCAGATAAGAAAGTGCAGGCAACCAGGGAGGCTGCAGAGTGCTGGAGAAATGTTTGCTGGAAAGAAACACACACACACATTGTCCACCTTGGAATGAGAAGGTAAGCTCAAAACCCGCACCTACAAACATTCTTAACTACTCTGAGAATGAGGCATAAAAATGGAGACCTCTTTTGCAGGGAAAGAAAATTTTCACGAAACTGGAGGGCAGATTTTGTCAAGGCACTACTTAAAATCAAATGAATAAGCTTTATGCAACCAATATTATTCAATTTCACATGTCATCTAACAAGAACCATGTGAAGAACAACAGGGAGCCGCAATGAAAACAGAACTTACTCGTTGAAAACCAAGTCTGGAGCAAAGTAAAGCATCCGAGAGTTCACATTGGTGAATGATCTCCATCCCATTGCAAAAATCATCAGGCCCATCCAGGAGTACTGAATTATTGCCATTTGGTCATCCACGTGCAAGTTACGGAACCCTGTGGGAGAAACGGGGCACAGGTGAGAGGTCAGGCTGGATGCAAAGCAGGCTGCCCTTCTTTCATATGACAGCGCCATTGACATCTCCAGATGGGAGAAACTGGTCAGTCAGGCTGACCATTTAAACCTCAGCAGCCCCATTATGTTCTGGGGTGTTAATTTTTTTTTAAAACTAGTAGGAGAGTGAGAGAGAGAATTCAGAAAAAAGGATAACAAGTTAAGCACAGTATGAAACACAGTTTTGTTAGTTATGTCTATTATTATTACATACATTTATTTTCTACTAATACTGCAGAACTCAACCAGAAGCATGATTCACATAATCTGCTATTCTGAGCTTCCTGTTTTCTCTAGGCTTCAACATATGTGTGAATCTTATTCAATGTGAGGAGGTGACAGTCTTATGTCAAGAACCCTTCAGTAGGTCCTGGCTATGCAGGTCGCAAATGTTGCTTCACTCAAGTAGAAAGATGGGTTGAGAGGCTTATGGGGCGTGACAGTACCTAGACTGAAATAAGTCACATATCCGTTGTACTCAAAAGCGCAGCCTACTATTCAACAATATATTGGTAATTTTGCTTGCTAGTCCTCCAGTAGTTGTAGCCTTCTTTCATTCTAGAATTTGTCTTTCATTTTGAACTCTTTAGCCAACTGTTGAAGTATTTAGTTCATAATTACAGCTGCTCAATTTAAGTTTCTGCTTCTTGTCATAGAAGCTGTCATTTTTTCACACTGAATGCAAATCATGCATCCTGCTGCCAGTTGCAAGTGTGTGTCACAGATCCCCCACAGATCATAGAATCATAGAGCTGGAAGGGGCCTTGTAGGCCATCGAGTCCAACCCCCTGCTCATAGCAGGAAATCCACAGCTAGAGCATCTCCCGCAGATAGCTGTCCAGCCTCTGCTCGAAGACATCCAGCGAAGGGGATCCCACCACCTCCCTAGGCAGTCGGTTCCATTGCCGAACTGCCCTTACTGTCAAGAAGTTCCTTCTAATGTCCAATCTGAATCTACGCTCCTGCAACTTAAAACCATTAGACCTAGTCCTACCCTCTGGGGCAGCAGAGAACAAATCTGTACCCTCCTCTATGTGACAGCCCTTCAGGTACTTAAAGAGTGCAATCATGTCACCCCTCAGCCTTCTCTTCACCAGACTGAACATGCCAAGTTCCTTTAACCTTTCCTCATAAGACTTGTTCTCCATACTGGCTATCATCCTCGTCGCCCTCTTCTGAACCCGCTCCAACTTGTCTATATGTTTCTTAAAATGAGGCACCCAGAACTGAACGCAGTATTCCAGATGAGGCCTGACAAATGCAGAATATACTGGGACTATTACTTCCCTCAACCTGGAAACTATAGCTCTGTTTATGGAGCCCAAAACCGTGTTTGCCTTTTTTGCCGCAGCATCACACTGCTGGGTCATGTTCAACTTGCGATTCACTACAATTCCAAGGTTCTTCTCACACGCACTACTGCTAAGCCGGGTATTTCCCATCCTGTACCTGTGCATTTTGTTTTTGTGGCCTAAATGCAGAATCCTGCATTTGTCTTTATTGAATTTCATTTTATTAATTTCAGCCCAATTTTCTAGTCTATCCCGGTCCCTTTGGATTTTATTCCTGTCTTCCATTGTGTTAGCTATCCCTCCCAGTTTTGTATCATCCGCAAACTTCATAAGGCTTCCCTCTACCCCGTCATCT
The DNA here is from genome assembly GCF_030035675.1 of Rhineura floridana. Taxonomy (NCBI): domain Eukaryota; kingdom Metazoa; phylum Chordata; class Lepidosauria; order Squamata; family Rhineuridae; genus Rhineura; species Rhineura floridana. Next base: position 1,270,587 of record NC_084495.1, read on the forward strand.
AAGTCATTGATAAAAATGTTGAAGAGTATCGGCCCCAGGACAGAACCCTGTGGCACTCCACTCGAAACCTCCTTCCAGTCTGAAGCAGAGCCACCGACGACCACTCTTTGAGTACGGTTTTCCAACCAGTTGTGAATCCACCTGACAGTATTTCCATCTAGTCTGCATTTGACCAGTTTGCTAATCAACAGGTCGTGGGGGACTTTGTCAAACGCTTTGCTGAAATCTAGATAGATGACATCTACAGCATTTCCACCATCTACTAAGCTAGTGACCCGATCAAAAAAAGAGATGAGACTAGTTTGACAGGATTTTTTCTTGACAAACCCATGCTGGCTCCTTCTAATCATAGCATTGTCATCTAGATAGTTGCCAATGGACTCTTTTGTTATCCGTTCTAATATCTTTCCCGGTATTGAAGTCAGACTGACTGGCCTGTAATTCCCCGGATCTTCTTTTTTACCCTTTTTAAAGAGCGGGACAATGCTAGCCCATCTCCAATCCTCCGGCACCTCTCCCGTTCTCCAGGATTTCTCAAAGATGATGGCCAGATATTTTGGTTTAGTGTTTGAGCCCTGTTGTATATGCTAAGTAGCGCTGAAATGATCAGTTGCAGAAAACTGACTATTGCCAACACCTGCAAATGTCAAATCTATGATCTTCAACAATCATGAATCATGTGACCCTCAGCTTTTGAAGACATGAAGACTGAGTTCTGAGGTAAAAATACAGAGAGGAGAAATGTATTTGTATGTTTTTATTTTGTACGTCGCCCAGAGTGGCTGGACAGCCAGCCAGATGGGCGACTAATAAATTTAATAAATAAAAATTAAATAAAAATAAATGTGTTGTCCTAAAGATGCAGGATCAAAGACACAAAGATCCTTCCATTCTTTAAAACATGCATATACAGTATTGTGGCAGGATTTTCAGGGTATGCACTCACAAATTCCAACATCAATTCCCTTCACCCCAGATCTAGCCTGAGCTGAAAGAGACTAAAGAATTCTCTCTCCTCAACCTCTGCTTGGTATTGCTTGATAGAGAAACACAAGGAGATATAAATACACTAAAAATATAGAAAACTTCATAATTTAAGCTGGGCACCATGAACAATATTTAAATTGGAAAAGCACCAAACTGCTATTTGGAGCAAAGAAAGAACGCACACAAAAGGCCTTTGTGATGTATCCAGTGAAGCTGACGTGTTGAAGAATTCTCTCTACCATAGTTTAATCTCTTGAAAAGGAAGAGGTCTTTTCGAAAGGACATGAAAAAGAGGTAGTAAATAAGTTTTGTGTGGAAAAGAATAAATGTGTAAGCCAGGGACCAATCTTTTTGGGCCCATTTGCAGCCCAGAGGAACTGTTATGGGCACACCACTACCCTGCAAACAAGCACACACAACCTATTCCATTGGCTACAACAGGAGGCTTCTTTCAAGTCCAGTCTCAGTGAGGTTCAGGTGGGGAGAGAGGACCCTGTGAGCCCCTGGGAAGGCCATGAGCACCATATTGGCAACCCCTGGTGTAAAGCAATGTCAGTAGAACATATCTGATAGAAAATCCAGCTGCTTTCCAAATGTGAGATATTCATATTCTATTTGCATGTCCAAGTAAGTTCACCTGGCAGGTCATTTATCCCCATCTGAACTGTAGAGCCTTTTTGCACATTTGGTAATATAATGCATCTTTACAATCAGAAGTTGGTTGAGAGAGATAACAGTAGAAGAAACCTCCTTAACAGAGCAATCATATGTACACCTAACTCAAATGTAAATTCCACTGAATTTCAATGGGGCTCTACTCTGAATTAAGAGTGTATAGGTCTGCAGCGATAGCTGCCCTTCTGTGAATCAGCATCCCTTCACCTCCGCCACATTTAGCTTTTAACAGTGATGTGGGGTGGAAAAGTGTAAATACAAGTAAAAAACATGCAAAATTAGATTACTCTCGAGGGTATCAGAAAATTTTCCGATGTAAGCTGAACTTTTTCTGTTTTTGGATAACCCACACCATTGTTTTTAAAGCTAATTACGTCATCTTCTCTGCACTCAGCATTGCCAAAAGAGATATGAAGGCGATATGCAACAGGCCTTCATACAGGTGTTGTAAAGATGAAGCTACATCAACTGCTGCTGGTAAAGCGCTAGGGAACAAATTTTCATATAACATAACATTCCAGAATTTCTTAGTGAAGGAAGTTCGGAGCAATCTCAGGGCACCTATTATTTTGGGGGGGCACCAATGTCTTTTTTTGGGAGAGGGGCAGAAAGACTGTTTAGGAAACAGTTTTATATGAAAGGACAGGTTGTTTCCCTCAACTGTAGTGTTTCTAGTGGTTATCTATGCAGTCACACATATGGCAAACCTTGCACCTGTCCAAAGCACACTCAGGACATTCTAGAGCAGGGGCAGGCAACGTGGTGCCCTCCAGATGTTGTTGTTGTTATTGTTATTGTTATTATTATAGTTTATTTATACCCCCCCTTATGGCCAAAAGGCCCTCAAGGGCGCTTACAAGAAAAACACAAATATAAAAATACATCAATAAAACAATACAATTTACAAAAATTAAATAACAAATAACATTATTAAACAATAAACTTAAACAATAAGCGATCAAACACTAAAGACGTATTTTAAAAAAAATCTTAAAAACAATTACACTACAGATGCAGACTGGGATAAAATAGTTGACCCAAGCAGGTCAACTTCCTTCAGCTCAGAACTGCTTCCATCATCATCATCACCACCACACTGTTTTTAATGTTGCTGGGCTTCAACTCTGATCAGCCCCAGCCAGGCAGGAGAACGGTCACGGATGGTGGGAGTTGGAGTCCAGCAAATATCTAGAAGGTCCCTGCCCCCAGGTCAAGTGGGCATGCTGAAAAGAATGGACTACACCTTCCCACACAGATAGCCACTAAAACAGCCTAGATTTTTATTTGAGAATGTTTTGAAGATGCTTTGTACAGGTGCAGGTTTCCCCATGTGAGTGGCCTACTTGCACACAGACCACAAAGAAGTATTTCATTTTTTGGAGACACACGGATATCATTCATCTGATGAGCTCTGCACTAATCTTCAAATAGCCCTTCTGTTAAAAGATCATGTATGTCAAGCCACATGTGACAGCACAAACTGTGCTTGTTGCATTCTACAGGCCAGTAAGCACATGGCATCTTCTTTGTTTGCCATGTCCGAAAGTGCATACCTTGTTCTCACACCCAACAGCCATAAATCTCCATGCACAAAATATCAGTCTGATTTTGATTGCCTGATGTAAGCTGTATGGAATGTCAAGGTTTTAAGCAATCATTGGTCACCAACCAGGAATATTCTTTTCTGTAATTTCTTCTTCGGTAGCAAATATGTCCACATATGAGGCAAACCATGCTGGGAACGGGTGACATTGTATGTGTTGTGTCATCTCAGTGTTTCTGTCTGTAAATGAATTCCTCTGATGATATAATAATACTTACCCTTTATATAGTGGCTTAATGCATTCAAAGTGCTTCACCTGTAATGTAAGTGAGCATTAATATCCCCAAAACACAGATGCTGAGAGAGTGAGAGCTACCTAAATGAGTTTACAGGAGAGGATTTTACATATTTGTTATGTCACAGCATGTGCATTTACACATCAATCCATGATGAGCAGCAGTAAGGTTTCCCCAGCAGTAAGTTTACTGAATTCAGAAGTACCCAGAATTAACAATGAACTTTGCATTTCTTGCTGCCCTGGGCTCCTGCTGGGAGGAAGGGCGGGATATAAATCAAATAATAAATAAATAAATAAATAAATAAAATTTCTGATCTTATAAATCCTGGCCTGGCTCAGTTCTGAAGAAGTACAGACCCCCAAAGTCCCTTTTTAGCTCAATTTGTTTCTAACAGCTTCAGCCTCCACCTCTTCAGTTATGAGGCTAAAAATGCTAAGGGTACATTCTCCAGAAGACCTACTTGGGAGTAAGCCACACTGTAACTTATTTCCCAGTAAACATGCAAAGGATCACAGTATAATTGTCACATTTAAGCTGCATATCACCCTAATGGTACACAGGTGGAAAAAGCAGTTAATAGATACTTGGCACCTAACACACTTTTTTACTCAGTTTTCCCACTTGAATTTCAAGACATAATTAAATGTTTCACCTGCTCCCTAATAACAAAACCTCTGTTAGTATCTTTGTAGTAGTTATTAAATAATGCTCATTAGCAATTGTTGGGTTTTTGGGAAGTATTCAAGTAGTACCATTTCTGTGATTAATATTTTCAGCATATTATATAAAGTCTTGTATATTTCAGCCTTAATCCTCACATATACTTCTTCAAAGATGCAACCCTGCACCTGCCTACTTGGACTAAGCCTCACTGAAATCAATTGGACTTACATGCACTGCTAACAAATTATACAGCCATGAGAGTGGCTGCGTACAATAGTCAGCGTGGTTTTCTCGCATTCCGCAATGTTAAATTTAAAATACCCCCATGCCATCCTGATGCTTCCCATAAGCTCATTTCAAAACAAAACCTTACAATGATGAAGGTTGTATAGTAAATTTAGTGGTTGTTGGTTTGGGTTATGATTTGAGTTGTGATTTGAGTTGAAATATTCGTGTTCGTTTAAAGTTTTTGTGTAAAATTATGTCTAATAAGCATTAATCTAATAATACCTAAACTCCAGGGATCCGTTGTGAGCCGCACCGTGGATACCGGTAGTAAACAATATGGGAAGACATCTCCACCAGGCTCAGTCTAGTAGACGTTTGACGTTGCACACGCCTGCGTGCAGGGGGGCCTGAGATCTCAGAGAAAAAAAAAGAGAACCAGCCGCCAGGACGTGCGGGGTAGCTATGAGTATGAGGAGACGGGTAATGAATCCAGTAACCAGAGGCCTCTTAAAAGGTGGGGAGTGGTGATTGAGGGTATTTATGTCCCTGACCTAACAACCAGAGGCCTCTTAAAAGGTGATATGGGTTGCAACGTATGTTTATGGACGTGACACTGGGGGTGGTATGCGTAACATTCAAGGATTGGTTATTTCTCTGGGTGTGCTAGATTATGACACAATACGCTATCTTTTATAGGTATTCAGACGTTCGAGATTAGAGACGCTTCGACTTTATGGGCTCAGACTAGAGGCGGGATGGGGTCCTGGCTAAGCGTGTTATGGTGATGTCCAGCCAAATGTTAATGAAGGATTGTTTAATATTTGAGAATATTCCTGCTGATGATCAGTAATGTACAATATACCATAATCGATCTTAAGTAAGGTTGGTGTTGATAGTACTGTTTATTATTCGTATGGTAAAGCCTTGTTAGTAAGATAGACTATTATGTTGTTACACGCACTTATGTCTTTCAAGAATATTCATGGTTTGAAGGTTGTTATGGTTATTATACATAGTATGTCTTAGAGAATTATGGTATATATTATAATAATATTAATGGTAGAAAACATATAATGGTTATTATACATAATATGTCCTGAACTCAGAAATGCTTGCTTAACAACCCTGTCAATTTTCATGGCGATACACAAAACAGTCGGAGAGAATCGAGAGTTCAAAGTCTAAAAAGAGAGAAAAAAACCTCAGAGCCCCTTTGGACTTTTTTCTCTGAGAGTTCTCATAATCTGTTGAAATTCATTAAAAATCAACCATGTTCACAGAGTACCTGTAATCCTAACCCTGCCCTTGCCCCATACTCTGCCCTTCATCGTCTGCACTTTAAAAGTTTAAAAAATGCCTAGCCGATTTTCAATTAATTTCACTTCACTTTCACTTTATTTGCAGAGCCATAGGCCATCTCACAAGTCCAACACACATTCCGTTTTAAAATAATCAAAAAACCAGTTAATATTAAAAGGCCAAAACAGTCCATTTGAAATTAAGAAAAAGTAATACAGTTCACAATAAGGGATCATTATAAACTAAAAACAGCTCTGAAGGGCCATATAGGGCTTGACCATGATCATATAAAAGGGCCTTATCGAGATTACTGTTACCACGTAGAGCCTCCAAAGGTGTCAGTTTGATATATAATTTGCTCGTAGTTTTTGAGCTGCCAGGGCAAATAAGGACACTCTATTCGTAATATAGGCTTCTACGTCAGACATCAGGTAACATATATCACAATCTGAGACCAGGTATTGACTTGCCAGCAAGCCCTTCAAATACTTTGCTCGAGGATTCAAGTAAATAGGACAAGACAACAGATAATGGGGAAGATCCTCCACCTCCAATGTTCCGCATATGGCATCCCATGGCATCCCAGAAAGATGACCTTCCCTTACCGCATTTGGCATGGTATAGAAGCAAAGCGCCGTAAATGCCAGCCTAAGAATTACAGGGATAGACAGAGTCAAATATGCTGCTCTGGCGTGATCAAGTTTAAAAAGCCAGTACCAGAGAGTAGCTCTAGAGTTAATCAAAGTCAGTCTGTCTAAATAGGCACAATGTCGGTAGATAGCATCACATAGCTTTGTTTTATTAGCTAGAAGGGAAGGATCCTGAGGCGATATATGATAAACTTGGAGTAGGTTGTCTGTTCTTATACTCCATAGCCTAACACCAGCAGCCTGATCAAAACAGAGATTTAAAAATATTTTGGCAGGTGATTCTTTTATGGATCTCCGAAAATTAACAAGAATATTATGTATATGGGCTCTAAGCGGGGGAAGCCCCACTTCTGCTCGAAGCGACGCAGCTGGAGTACCAGGGGGTAATGCCAGAAGTCTTCTCAAGAAGTTATTTTGAATAACCTCCAGGCTAGCAGTACAGATTTCATCCCAGTCCCATACTGCTGCTCTATATGTAATCTGGGGGATAACCTTACACTGGAAGATTTTTAAAGCGGGCTCAATTAGGTTACCACCCACCGTACGATAAAATTTAAGGATAGCCCCGCAAGTTCTTGCTGCTAATGCTTTGGTCATTTCTAAATGCTTTTTCCAAGAAAGTGTATCAGAAAAATGTACTCCCAGATATTTCAAGGATTGACATTGTTCAAGTTGGTGCTCAACTATTGCCCATTTGGACTTGACATACCTTTTACCAAATACCAGCACTTTTGTCTTCTCATAGTTAATCTGTAACTTTTCCTTAATACAATAGTCCTCAAGTTTTCATAAAATTCTCCGTAAACCGATACGAGTAATAGAAAGTAATATCATATCGTCTGCATATAAAAGAATAGAGATTTTCCTACTTCCAATGGAGGGCGAAAAAAATTCTGGGCCAGATAGTTCAGAAACAATGCCATTAAGGTAAAGGTTAAAAAGCAGGGGAGCCAAAAGGCAACCCTGCTTTACCGCTTTATCTACCGCAATAGGATCCATTAAGGAGCCAGAGGTTCCCACCCTCACACGCACGGTTGTATTGGCATGCAGTGCCTTTAACAGAGATAGGAGGCGCCTATCGATAGATATTAGAGCTGGCCAATTTATTCCACAGAAGATTCCTATCTATGGAATCAAAAGCAGCTGCCAAATCAACAAATGCGACATATAGATGTTTGGTAGGCCCAGCAATACGTTGTCTGGCCAAATAGTAAAGGGTCAAGCAATGGTCAATAGGGCTCAAGCCTTTTCTAAACCTTGCTTGCTCCGGAAAAATAATTTGGTTTTCAGCTTCCCAATCTTCCAACTTATGGAGGAGGTACTTACTATAAAGCTTAGAGGCTACATTTAGGAGGCTGATTGGGCGGTAATTATTGGGATCCTGCCTGTCACCTTTTTATAAATAGGGACGACTATGCTTTGCCACCAATCCTCAGGGATAATGCCCGAACCATTAATCTGTGAAAAAAGCTTAGCTAAAATAGGGGCCCACCAGTCCAGGAAATGTTTGTAGATTTCAGGAGGCAACATATTCTCACTGGGGGCCTTACCAATTCTGAGCGAGGTGATGAGAGACTTAATTTGAGTTGGCATAACTGAAGGCCAATGAGGCGTGGACATTACTTCGAGGTCAAAGGATGCTGCAAAAGAGACTAACAGTGGTGTGTAGAGCCTACTGAAATGAGAATGCCAGGCTAACGCTGATATCTGGCCTATAATTAGGTGCCTAGTTGCGCCCATATCGGCCGCAACAAGGTCCCAAAACTGGTGTTCTTTTCTTTCTACCACCGTCATGCCTAATCGTCGCCATTGGGATTCTGCAAAAGCAACCTTTTTTTGTTTCAAAAGGTGCTTGTATGAGGTTCTCAGATCCACGAAAAAACCGTGGGAATAATTCTCCACGTAGCTAGCTGTCAGATGAAGGTAGCGTGTCAGCTTTCTCTTGGCGGACTTACAATCTTGGTCAAACCAGGTATTACCAGAACACCTGTTGGCCATAAGATGTCTTTTCTGGACCAATCTAGGTTTTAAATAGGACAGAATGGTCTGGTAGGCTTTCAAAGGGTCCACCTCAGAGTTCAAAACCCCTTGTCGAAGGGTTTTGAGGGTATTACCCTCAAAAAGATTTACTATAGAGAGGGACAGATTAGTAGACCAACGTACTCTCTGTTCCGCAACTACTGATCCCTCCATAGGCAGCAAGAATTGAGAGAAAGTCGAAAACGGAAGGCTCAGATTTAACAGGAGAGGAAAGTGGTCACTTTCCATCCTGTTATCAACAGCAAATCCAAGGACATCTGATAACATAACTATGGAATGTCTATAAATAGATTTTTTGTCAATAATGCTCCTCCTAAACCGCTATGTACTATTCATCCACGCACTAAAACTACGTCTCATAACCATTTGATTTCTGTATTTTCTGATGCCCCGCTAATTGACTTGTCCGCTAATACAATTTGTCAGGGGCCGCCAGTCATAATAGACCCGCCATACGAATTAGCGATACAACCACAAGAACAACTTAATTCCTTTACTCCAGAAGAGTTGCAACTTATAGGTGATTTTAGCTCCTTGCCAGAGGCAAATCAGCTAGAGATCGTTGACAGATTAGAACGTTTGAAAACCTTCCTTACCTCTATTAAATCCAGAATGTTATTACAACCTTCTAAAGAAAGACCTAGTTCGCCTCAAACGTTAGAGTCAACATTACAGCCCTATGGGCTTGGGATGACATCCAATCAAGGGAGACACGTTGCAGCTCAATTGGCTGTAAGGAAGAGCCCTCCAGAGCACAAGAACAAGCACAGGAGAACTGATAAGATTTCTGCAGTCAATTCTTTTCCGTTGGATGTTAATAATCCTGTAAATATACCCATGTTTGATTCTGTAAAAAACGTACCAATTCTTTATCCACAATCAAATCATATAGTGATACAACCTACAGAAACAAATTCAGTTGGCCCCTCAGCTGGAACCCCTTTAAAAACTTCAGTTCATAATGGCTGTATTGTTCCCTCCCGTTTCTTCGACGAAATCAGTCCTGCTTGATCATTATCTATCCTTTCGTGGAATATAAATGGATGGGAAAACAAGTGACAGGAAACTGATTTTATTGATTATTTAAATTCCTTCTCGATCATTTGTTTGCAGGAAACGTGGGCGTCATCATTAACAACTATGAACTTATCAGATTATCTTTCCTTTTCTACCCTAGCGTTAAAACCTATGGGGAGGGGCCGCCCTAGTGGGGGCCTCACAACTTTTGTATTAAAGGCCCAAAATTTATTGATTGATTTAATTCCCACAATTCTCCCACTTAATGTTTTGGTGCTGAGGATAAAAGGCCTAGGGTCTGTCCATATAATCTGTATTAATGTCTACCTCCCTCCCAAGCTAAGTTTTGTTGATGATGTTCTTAATCTATGGGCCAAGCTGGAAGATGTTCTATCTTATTTAGAGACCAAATTCCCAAATGATAGAATAATCCTCTGTGGAGATTTGAACGCCAGAATCGGTAATTCTTGGCCCTATAATATTACCACTTCTAATCATGATCCTTCAACTCGTGATATTCTTCTTTATGATGATCTACAAAATCAAAAATCAAACTCTCAGGGCCCTCTGCTAATTGATCTGGCCTCAATCCACTCTTTGGTAATTCTAAATGGTACATCAAAAGGCTCCTTTACCTATTGGGCACCGCATGGAGCCAGTTTAATTGATTATATTTTGGTGCCTCACAAGCTTTTAGGGGATATCGTCGATTTCTCTGTAGTTCCCCGCGTTGAGAGTGACCATTTCCCACTCCTTCTGAGACTGAAGATTTTTAATAATAATAGTTCATCTCTCTCCGCCCTTTTGGGTACTCAAAACGCTGTAAAAAGAATCCCTTGGTCCGAACATCTCAATTCCACTTGTAATTCCCTTTTTAATAGTAGTCCGTTTCAAACATTGCGCAAGTCAGCCCTTGAAGACTCCCAAGATCTTTTCTCCGTCTTCCAAACTATTCTTTCTAACCTCAGACCCTATTTAACTCCACATAACAACGGTCTGACCCATAGCTCTAATCCCTCTACTTGGTTTGATCATGATTGCAGAGCAGCGAAAAGAAACCTTAAGTCAGCTCTTTCGCTCTTCTTGAAATTCAGGACCCAACAAACCTATCAGGTTTTTAAAACGACCAAGGCATCTTACAGATGCCTTTTAAGGGGAAAAAAAGCTAAGAATGCTGAATCCAACTGGCAGCGTTTAATCTTAGCAATTTCTGAACATCATGATCGTAAATTCTGGCAGTTAGTTAAATTTGGGACCTCTCCTGTCAATAACTCTAACGTTGCGCAGATCCCTCTGGCAGCCTGGCACTCTCACTTCTCTAAGCTTTACCATGTAACTACACCTGATAATATTACATCTCTTAGCTTAAACAATGGCATTATGCCACTATGGCCACCTGTAACAGCAAATGAAATAAAAAAATTACTAGACTCATTAAAAAACGGGAAAGCCCCAGGAGATTTCCTTCCCCCTGAGATTTTCAGACAATTCCCTGAGTGGTGGGCTCCCCTTCTGGTGCGCCTTTTTACTAGAATCAATGACTCTGGTATGATCCCTGAAGGTTGGAAGAATAGTATAATTATCCCTATCTATAAGAAAGGGGACCCCTTAGCTCCCTCTAACTATAGGCCCATCAGTTTATTGAATGTAGTTTCAAAACTATATAGAAAATTTCTACTCAATAAACTGAATGACTGGGTTCACTCTCATCAGATTATCCACCCAGAACAAATAGGTTTCCGAAAAGGGTCTTCACCTATTGACCACTGTTTGACCCTTTACTTTTTAGCAAGACAGAGCATCGCAGGCCCAATCAAACATCTATACGCGGCTTTTGTAGATCTTGCCGCAGCCTTCGATTCGATTGACAGAAATCTATTATAGTCCAAGCTATATGATTTAAACATCGATTCGCGTTTGCTCCATCTCATCAGAGCTCTTCATACCAACACTTTTGCTCTGGTGAGAGAGGGCAGGACAGGAGCCTTATCTGACCCAATAAAGGTGGAGAAGGGTGTTAAACAAGGTTGCTTGTTGGCTCCCCTTCTCTTTAATTTATTTTTGAACAACGTCATTCCTGCTCTATCCGGCCCGCAATTTTTCCCACCGTCTGTTGGCAATAGAAAAGTTTCTGTGTTACTCTATGCCGATGACATGGTTCTCCTTTCCTTAACATCCCTAGGTCTATGGAGGTTACTTAGTAGTTTGCAAACTTATTGCACTAATGAAAAATTAAAAGTAAACTACAATAAAACAAATATCCTAGTCTTTGGAAAGCGATATAAAGGCCATCGCTGGCAGATGGCAGATATCCAGCTTGTGCAATCCCGAACACACAAATACAAATACTTGGGAATTCTGTTTTCAGATACCCTGTCCTGGAAACCTCATATACAACATATAAAAATCACGTTGGCCAAAACAATAGGAGCTATATTAAAATTCTACCGCACTTCAGGAGGTAATATGATTTTACCAATTTTGAAAATCTTCAAAGCTAAAGTGGTCCCTCAAATACTTTATGGTGTATTGGTCTGGGGATAGGAAAATAACAACATAAAGATTTTAGAATCCACTCAAAATGACTTCTTGAGGCGTATTTTGTCATTACCAAAAGGAACATCAGCTGCTATGTTGCGCTCGGAGACCGGTCTTCCAGTGATCTCCGCTCGTATCCACCATGCACTTTTGAAGTTCCTTAGATCGTTTGATTCTTTTCCGGATGGAAATCTCCTAAAATTCTGCCTTGCCCACCCTTTGGCATCTAAACTGTGGTTTAGCAATCTAGGGGACCTGTTACATAATTACCATATTTCAACTCGGGAGTTTAATTCGATTTCTAACACAATCCGCCTTCAGGAAGCCATCTTTTACCATGCTCATTATGTAGACAGACTATCACTTATGAGCTCAAAGGCTGCTCCATGGTTCTGGAGATTTAAATCAGATACTGAATGTTCACTCTATCTTATATCTCCCCTTCCTCTAGCCCTAAGGCATGCCTTTACAGCCTTACGCTTTTTCTCGCTGCCTAATGCAGTTAGAGAAGGCTGGCTCTCTGATGTCCCCAATGTTCAGAGGACCTGCATATGCGGCTCCTCTGAGCCAGAAGATCTTCCCCATATTTTATTTTCTTGCCCAATATATATTAACCCTCGACTCAGATTTCTTAGGTTTGGGCTCTTTAATGACACATTGACCCCAACAGAGGATAAAATAAAAATACTATTGTCTGACTCTAACCCTGAGGTCACTTATAATGTATCGTTGTTTACTTTAGCTACTCGGAAGTTAAGGGCTAATTTTAAAAGATTACAGCTACTTGATGATGATAACAACTGTGTAACCATATAGTCAATTTTAATACTCTGTTTTTAAACGTTATGTCTAGTTTCAAGCTTTATTTTGATTGTACCCTACTAGTCAGCATTTTAACTCTGTATGTTGGTCAGCACTGTGTTTATACCAACATTTTATCTTGGTTTTTGTTATTTTTGTATAATGCTGTTGGCCTTTGGCCCTGGATTAAACTTACTACTACTACTACTACTACATCTGATAACAAAGAGTGGGAAACCAATGCAGAATCAATTGTGCTTGCGCCCTGGTTAGTTAAATAGGTAAAAGAACCTTTAGAAGTGTCAACATCAGAGCCATTCAGAATTTCGAGGTGGTGTACAAATGAAAGCTCCACCAAACGCTTACCCTGTCTGTTCGATTTTTTGTCCTGCAAAATTCTATAGGTCATGGGAGCCTGACAAGTAGGACCCCAATTTGTAGATGCTTCACCGCTCAGCCATAGGTCACCCAATCTGGTGTTAAAATCCCCACAAAGAAGCAGTCTAACATTAGGGAATTGCACCTCTACCTGCGATAAACTTTCTGTTAGCCGATCCCAAACGCTGTTATGACCCAGGGACCTGGCAAGAGAGGGGGGGAAATAGACATTTATACAGATGAGGGATCCTATGGATTTGCCCATTATCCTAAGGATCTGAACATATTGTGGAAGGGTATTAGGCAGTTGCTGAACCTCGACTGACAAATCAGCCGAGATGACGATAGTAAGCTCCCCACTACCATGACCTTTTAGTTTTTGCTTTACAGCTGGGCTAGAGAAGGCACGATAACCATGTAAGAACACTGAGTCTGAATTTACGACCCAAGTTTCTTGTAGACAGATGATCTTAAATTTGCAGAGGTAATCAACAAGATCTTCATCATACAGCTTACTCTGCCAACCCATAATATTCCACGATAAAGTGGATAGTTGTCAATCTGTACAGATTGAGTCAATATCCTTGAGAACACACGACACAACCGTTAGAATTAACAGCTGTTGTTAGAGCCTGTGTACTTTCCCCCTTAACTGCCAATTTAATAATAATAATAATAAAATTTTATTTTTAGACCGCCTATCTGGCCGAATGAACGGCCACTCTAGGCGGCGTACATAATTAAAAATACAACATATAACATATAAAACAATTATAATCCACCAACCTACATCTATACACTGTAAACTAAAATTATCTAGGAGACTTGTATGCCCACTGAAACAACCAAGTTTTCAATCCAGGGAGGGGGCCTGGCGAAGGTCGTATGGCAGAGAGTTCCAGAGGGTGGGGGCCACAACTGAGAATGCCCTCTCTCTGGTCCGCACCAGCCTAGCTGTCTTAACTGGTGGGACCGAGAGAAGGTCTTGTGAGGCAGATCTCGTCAGGCGGCATATTTGGTGATGCTGGAGGCGCTCCTTTAGATAAACTGGACCGACACCGTATAGGGCTTTAAAGGTTAACACCAACACCTTGAATTGGGCTCGGTACACAACTGGTAGCCAGTGCAGATCTTCCAGCACTGGGGTGATATGATCCCGGCAGCGGCTGTTTTTAATCAACCGTGCCGCCGCATTCTGTACCAGTTGTAATTTCCGGACTGTCTTCAAGGGTAGCCCCACGTAGAGCGCATTACAGTAGTCTAAGCGAGAGGAGACCAGGGCATGCACCACCCATGGGAGCAGATGGACCGGAAGGTAGGGTCGCAGCCTCTGTATCAGACGTAATTAATACCAAGCTGCCCGGCTCACTGCTGACACCTGAGCCTCCATGGACAGCTGGGAGTCAAAAATGACCCCAAGGCTGCGAACCTGGTCCTTCAGGGGCAATCTAACCCCGTTCAGCGTCAGGTCAATATCTCCTATCCTTCTCTTATCTCCCACAAGCAGTACCTCGGTCTTGTCAGGGTTCAGTTTCAGCCTGTTTCCTCCCATCCATTCACTTACAGACTCCAGGCACTTGGAAATAGTCTCCACAGCCAACTCCGGTGAGAACTTAAATGAGAGATAGAGCTGAGTGTCATCCGCATATTGGTGACACTGCAACCCAAATCTCCTGATGATAGCTCCCAGCGGCTTTACATAGATGTTAAACAGCATGGGAGAGAGGATAGAACCCTGTGGCACACCACAATTGAGAGGCCAAGGGTCTGAAACCTCCTCTCCCAATGCCACCCTCTGGTGCCTGTCAGAGAGATAGGAACAGAACCACCGTAAAACAGTGCCCCCAATTCCCATTCCCTCCAGGCGATCCAGGAGGATACCGTGGTCAACGGTATCAAAAGCCGCTGAGAGATCCAGGAGGACAAGGAAGGAGTGTTCTCCCCTATCCAACGCCCTCCTTAAATCATCCACCAGAGCGACCAAGGCTGTTTCAGTTCCATATCCAGTCCTGAAGCCCGATTGGAATGGATCTAAGTAATCTGTTTCCTCCAAGTGTGTCTGTAGCTGTTTGGCCACCACACGTTCGATCACCTTGCCCAAGAATGGTAAATTGGAGACTGGGCGAAAGTTGTTTAAATCTTGGGGATCCAAGGAGGGTTTTTTCAAGATGGGCTTTATTACCGCCTCCTTGAGGGCAGATGGCAATGCACCCTCTTCCAAGGAAGCATTTACCACCGCTATGATCCCTTCGCTCAGTCTCTCTTTGCAGCCCACAATGAGCCACGTGGGGCAAGGGTCAAACAAACAAGTGGTCGGTCTCACAGTAGAGAGCACCTTGTCCACTTCCTCAGAGGGAAGAGGCTGAAACCGATCCCACCGGACCGGATCGCAACTGATCGCCTCTGGCCCGCTTCCTGTGTCCACGGCGTGCGGAATTACGCTCTTCAGGCGATCGATTTTATCAGCAAAATGTTTTGCAAATGCGTCACAAGAGGCTTTAGAGTGCTCCATGGGTTCCTGGGCAGCTGGACTGACCAGGCTTCAGACCACTTGGAACAACCTCCTGGGACAAAATTCTGCGGATGCAATAGAGGCAGCAAAGAAGCCCTTCTTTGCTGCCTTTGTTGCCACTTGGTAGGCTGCTATTGCTGCTCTAACCAGTGTCCGATCATCCTTGGAGTGAGACTTCTGCCACCAGCATTCTAGCCATCTCACCTCCTGCCTCAAACCCCGCAACCGTGGTGTATACCATGGTGCGGTCTGAGTTCTATTAAGGGGGAGAGGATGTTTTGGAGCCACCCGGTCTATTGCCCTGGTGAGCTCCCTATTCCACTCTGTCACTAAGGTTTTGACCGGGCGGCCTTCAGACAGCTCCAAATCTCCCAGCGCATTCAGGAATCCAATTGGCTCCATCAGGCGCGGACCATCCGAATCGGTCCCTGTCCCCTGCAGAGGGTGTGTGGCAATAAGAGGTCCATTTTCACCAGACAGTGATCTGACCATGACACGGGGTTCGAAGAAATAGCCCCCATTTTCAGAGCACTACCATCCCCTCCAGAGACAAATACAAGGTCGAGAGCATGACCAGCTACATGGGTGGGCCCACAATTACTAAGGTGCAGTTCCCAGGAAGTCATGGTTTCCATGAAATCCCGAGGGGCTCCTATGAGATCCGTCTCGGCATGCAGGTTAAAATCCCCCAGAACCAAAAGGTTGGGAGAGAGAACCTGCACAGCCGAGATAACCTCCAGCACCTCGGTCAGGGAGTCAGCTGTGCAGCGGGGCGGGCGGTACACAAGAAGAATCCCTAAACTGCCCTTAGGGCCCAACCTCCAGTACATGCAATCAACAAACTTGGTCTCATGGAGAGGGGGTCTGGCAAAAATCAAGGACCCCTGATAGATAACTGCCACTCCCCCTCCCCGCCTACCAATCCTCGGCTGCTGCGCGTACTGGGAACCGGCTGGACACATGGCCCCAAGCACAGGAGCTGAGGCCTCGTCCAGCCATGTCTCCATAATGCATATCAGGTCTGCGTTCTCATCCATGATCATGTCATGGATGAGAGATGTTTTCTGTACCACAGACCTGGCATTACACAACAGCAGTCGAAGATTGGTTGGAGCTGTACATCCCCCAGTTATCTTCGGGTCATGAGCAGGCCTGGAACAGGGGATGGATATTATGCATCTATCTCTTGTTCCCCGAAACTGGCCTGGCCTGCCCCTAGCACCTTTCCGGCATCTGCCGCCTAGCCTCTGAATGTCGTGGCCTCCCACCCTCCCCACCGGAACTCTCTCTGCTATGCACATAGCCCCCTCCCGTCCAGGCCTCAACAGAATCACCCAGCCCTAACGGCCCACACAGAATTCTAAAACTGTTATTAACCCCTCCCCTCCCAACTCTGTTCCACCAGGTGCTCCAGTCGAGCGCACCGGCGGCTCTCCTTCCCTCAACTTCCCCTCACATAAGCCCCAGAGGGCCGGCAGGCAATAGCAATCCGGTGGAAGATCAACCACTGCTGCTGGGAGGCGCAGGTCCAGGCCCGCCAAGCCAAAATGCCTTCACAAGATCACCCTCAATGGCCCAGGGCCACGCCCACACCTCAACCTCATCCCACAGTGCCCCCACTATCACTGGGCCCACTGTCCTGCACCCGGGTGGGGAGGCAGGCCACACCCAAATGCCAGCCGCCCCCCCACAGCACCTCCTAACTGCCACCGGTCTGGCACTTCCCACGGCCTCTCTGGCCCCAGTCGTCATCCACGTTTTCCTGCCACTGCCGGGCCGATTCTCCGCGGCGCTCTCTTGTCGCCACCGGGCTGCTCCTCTTTGGCAATCTCTCGCCGTCACTGGGCCACTCCTCGGCGGCGTTCTCTCGTCGCTGCCACTGCCATCGCCACTGGGCTGCTCCTCCTCGGCGGCCCCACTGCTTGGGTCACTCCCTGGTGGCGCTTCCACAACTCCGCCGCCGCCGCCACTGCCGTCGGCTGTTTCTCGCGGCGCTCTCACCGCCGCTCCCCAACTGCCGTCGGCTTGATGTTCTCTCGGCTCGGTCGTCCCCCGCGGCTCTCTCACAGCCGCTGGACCGCTCCTCCATGGCACCCTTCCTACTGCCACCGGGCCGCTCCTCACCGCACTCTCCAACCACTCTCCAGCCACCACAGGGGGCCGGCCACACCAACTCCGGTCTGTCCCCACAGCGCCCACCTCCGCAGCACTCCTCCACTGCCTCGCCGTCACACCCGTCCCGACGCCACAGGTAGGGAAGGTACTTCAGCGATTTAAAAAAGGGGGGTGAGGGCTGCTCCACTTCACACATGTGGCCCTCAACAGATGTAAAAGATGCAAAAGGTGATGGAACAATTTAAAAGATGTTAAAACTGTTAAAAATCTTGGCTTACGGAGCTTGACTTACAGAGCTCCAGCTCTTGCGTCCTCTCAAGCCGCCATTTTAGATCTCTTTTTAGATCTCTGGGGGTTCATAGTACAGTGTACTTGAGACTTGACAGGGACAGAAAGTACCTCCAGAGGGACCAGGGTAGGGGGACTTAATGTGCCTCTATTCCAAGAAGGGCTATCAGGTGATCCCAGCTCCTCATCTTCCAGGAACCTCACCTTAGGCCAAAAGCCAGGGGACAATGGTTTCCTGTATCTGGCTATGTTATTATGTGTATACATAAAACCAGGGGGGGGGAATTATCATTTGGTCTAAGAGGAGATTCTTCTACCACCCTTCTATATAGACCTACATCTGAAGTTAATCCCCCCTACTCTGTTCCCCAGGACTGTTAAGTGGGGAAGGTGGGAGATCCATGCCATTAGCCACCCTCCTGGGGGAACCCGACCCCTCAATAGGGGGCCACACATTGGGCATGGATCCTACCAACACAGGGTCAGGAGATGGTTTCTCCTGAACAGATAGCCTTTCCAGATGGAGTTTTAGATATTCCAATCTGGTCAAAATCTCAGATTGGCCCGAGAGTGGGAGGGTGCCAAAAGTGTCTATCAACATCAGTTCTTCATTAGTAAAGAGATCCCTGATCTCTCCTGCCAAATGGTCAATATCTTGAGACCCGACAGCCGTGTTCCCCCAATGGCCCGGGCACAGAGCCTCAGATGTAAAGTCAATGAGCGCCGCATGATTCTCTGACACCTCTGCTGGCTGTTGACATGGCCTGCAGCAAGGAAATAGGGCTTCAGGAAGCACCCTGTTTTCGAAGAGTCTTGAGATGCTTATGCCAACTTTAGCCAGGTCGCCCTTGTTGGAGAAGACGTAATTTGCCGCAGACCGAGTGGAAAACAAGACAACAGCACGTGCCTTTATGCCATTATAAAACAGGTACTCCACCTGTTGGATATCAGTTGCCAAGAGGCAGATCGAAGGGATACCCACCAGGATTCCAAGGAGATGTTGGACGTGGTCATCTTGGGATAAAAATCTGCTGGGTTTAGGAAAATTCTCAAGAACCAGCTTAAAAGGGTTCAAAACTAAATTCCATTTTGGGTCTTTTAGCTGGTCCCCCGACCACCGGATTAGGGGCTCCTTCAGGACTGCATCCTGCCAAGGATCCTGAAAGGGTAAATAGAGGACCTGTGCACATAGAGGTAACAGCAAGGGGGAGCAGAGATAGATGTAACTGCCCTTACATTGATGGGGGCGTCACTAGGATTTAAAGCACTTCCTACACGGGGACTCTTACAAGTTATACTTCACAACATTTCCCCTCTCTGGGGAGGGGGCTCTAGGATCTTAGAAGATGAGTTCAACACCCGTGCCTCTCTCTGTGGTGGTAACTTCTCCAGCAGTGCAAATAATTTCCTAAAATTCATTTCCCCCCTACGGGGCAACTTGTAGTTTTTCAAATTCTTTGACTTTTTCTGTTGTTTACATTTTATTGATATAATAGATTTTCTCCTGGCCTTCCCACGTTCCCATGGGTTTGTCCCCACCTCCGTATGAGTATTTGGGGGGTCCTTTGGGAAGCAGGTACCACCTCAATCTCGGAAGGTGTTACCTCTTTTTGGTGCAGGTCAACTAGGGTCGATAGCAGGTGGTTACACTCTGACAAATAGGATTTCATATGGTCAAAGTCCATAGCGAGCATGAGCAACCACCCCATAATAGATGGGCTGACCCCATCGGTTTCCTGATCTTGTTGATATTGATGTTGTCCCAAAATGGCATTATTATCCTTTTTAGCCATGATCGATCCTTTATGGTGTGCAGTATCTATGTTTGGCAGAGTGTCCAACACCTCATTGGCTCCAGACCTGAGCAAATCTCTAGCCAATTCCGAAGAGGAATGGGTCAGTTGTTGCGCCTCAAGCACCGTCATATTATCCATAACTTCATTTGGGGCATTAGTCGTAACTAGCTCACTAGGAGAGGTTGATGTCTATTCGTAGTGGAGGAGCTTCCTCTTGAGAAGATTCTGCAAAGGCAATTTCAGCTGCCAAACTTAAAGCAGGATAATCCTTGGAAGTTACCTGAAGATTATCTTTAAAGGAAAAAGTCCAATCAGGGAGTAGGTGCGTATCTTCTCAGGAATTCTCATGAGGCCTTTCCTTTGTATATAAAGTAAAAAAGTCTGTAATTTTTAATTGGCCCTTTTGCACCTTATCCGTGATTTTGGAGGTATGCAAAACAGGTCGAGATTGTAGCTATGATTTTCCTTCCCCCCCCCCCGGGTCTTCTCTGTTGTAACATACTCTCAAACAGAAGGAGGGCTCCCAAGGCTTTTCTTGCACTTCTTGTTAAGACCATTAAAGTGTTGATGCCCCCCCCGGTTCAGAACTGTTGATGCCAGGACCCCTTATAGAGCCCCAAATGGACTTTGGTAAACTTTTAAGAGTCTGACTCAGCACTGAACTTTAAATCCGAGCAGCCAAATCAGCGTCCATACAAAAAGGTAAGGTTAAAACTTTTAAATAACAATCCAAAGGGAGAGAACTGAAATATATAGCAAATAGTCCCCACCCTCCCCATCCCCATCCCCTTCCAATCCCCTCCTTACCATTACCCTCCTCCTCCTCCCCTTCCTCCACCCCATGGTCAGTTTTACCTATCTTAGATATGATTGCACGGGAGTAAATACCATTGAACAATAAGAATGCAAATGATCAAACCTGCCCTCCCCTCCCCCTTCGCCCCTCCCCTCCCCTTCCAATCCCCTCCTTCACCCACCCCCTCCTTCCACTCCCCTCTCCCCTCCCTTTCTCCTTCCCTCCCCTCCCCTCCCCCTTGGTCAGTTTTACCTATCCTAACTATGAATGCAATGCAATAAATCACTTTGAGCTCAATAAGCATCAGTGGCATCCCAAGGGGGGGCGGGGGGGGCAGCCCACCCTGGGTGTAGTCAATAAGGGGGTGCAAGATGGAGTAGGGTTACCAGATGTCTGATTTTCAGCAGGAGTTTCTGGTTTTGGGGGGGTCCCTGTGATGTTCCTATATATTAGTGTATATATGGTAAGTGCTGGTTGTTTAGAGTATACATGGTAAGTAGTGAAAGAGGAGGGGGAGTGAATGGGCAATAGAATGCTTGATGATTGGCTGAATGTTTAAAATGGCTGACAGTATAAATGAAAGGATGACAGGTAAATCTGGGGAATGTGAGGTGGTGAATTGTGGAATCTGGGGGGAGAAGAGAAAGAGTGGATTGCTTGGTGGGGTTTAGAGAGTTGTTTACCAGGAGGGAGGTGGAGTTCGGATTAGTATTGAGTAAAACCATATGCTTATGTGTCTTAAGAAGAAATCTTGTTAATCTTGTTAGCTTTGTTATCTGTAATAAATACTTAATTTGGTTTACCAAAGGCCTGATCCTTGGCTGGGGTTTCACAGACCAGAAGGGAGGGTAAGGTAATGACCAAGGCTGAAGGGGAACTATAACAAATGGTGGCAGCGGTGAAGAGAGTAACAATACCAGTATTCAGAGTCTGTGGGAATACTAGTATTGGGAAGTTACTGGTGGTTGCCTAGCAGGGGGATCTGTTGAGATCTGTGCTAGAGCGGGGAGAGAAATCATAAGAGAGAGCGGTCCGGACTGGTGGAGTCCCTGGTGGTGCCTAGAGACAGGCAGTAACCACGAGCAGGTAGGAACCTGATAGGGAGAGCCAGGGAAGGACGCATCTCATGTGGTGTCAGTAGCGGTGGGATACAAACAACAGAGAATCCAGATATGAACCAAAGAGAGTCCCAAAGACACGTGGTGACAAAGGAGACTACATCACAGGTGTTGGCTGTAGCAGTGAGATACGAATACTAGACAATCCCTAATAGTTGTGTGGCAAACAGAAATAACAAAACAAGATTTCTTGTGAGAGTGACTGGCAAAGAGTGTGTGGTAAAGAGTGAGTGAACTCAAACACCATGGCTGAATACATAAAAATGAAAAGAGAGGAGCTGGTGGAGAAGTGCATAACATTCAATTTACCTCACGAGGGTAAAAGGGTAGATGAATTGAGGGTAGCACTTATAGGATTTGCAACTGCCCAGCAAAAACAACCTGTCAGAGAAGAGACCCCAGAAGGATATTTAAGCAATCCCGCTTATATAGAGTACTTGAGAGAGAAGTTGAGGATGGAAGGTGCAGAGAAGGAAAAACAGAGAGAGTTGGAAGCTGAGAGATTGAGGATGGAGGCTGAGGAAAAAGACAAGCAGAGAGAGTTGGAAGCTGAGAGATTGAGGATGGAGGCTGAGGAAAAAGATAAACAGCGGGAGTTGGAAGCTGAGAGATTGAGGATGGAAGGTGCAGAGAAGGAAAAACAGAGGGAGTTGGAAATTGAGAGAATGAGATTGGGGTTTGAGGAGAGGGAGAAGCAACGAGCATTGGATGCTGAATTACAAGTAGAAAAGTTAAAATTTGATAGAGAGAAATTTCACTCTGAGGAGACAAGGAAAGAGAGAGATGGAGCAAAAATAAAAATTACTCCAAAGGACTTTGCTGTCTATGAGCCTGGTCAAGATCCTCAAATTTACCTCAGCACCTTTGAAAAAGCAGCTCAGTTGTGGGGGCTACCTGAAGATAAATACATGCAGTATTTATCAAACCTGATTAAAGGGGAATTGGCTGAGGTATACCAATATTTCCCCTCAGACAAGCCCGTCACCTATGCTGAATTCAAAGAAGCAGTGTTTAAAAGATTCAGACTGGGGCCTGATTATTTTAGAAAGTTTTTCAGAAATTGCCAGATACAGACAGGGAGGTCTTTTGTGGAACTGGGAGCAAAGTTGATGGATATATTTGGAAAGTTGATGAGTAGTGCCAAAGCTCAGTCAGTGGAAGAGGTGAAAAGCCTCATGATACTGGATCAATTATACCATCAGTTACCACCAGAAATAAGGCTCCTGGTCAAAGACCGTTCCCCTACATCTGTGCAGGAGGCCGCAGAGATGGCGGATCACTTCACCTCCAATAGAACTGGCTGGGTGGGGAAAACATCAAGAGAGTTTAAACCCAGACCATATAGTGCTGGCAGAAGGGATGTGGTACCACAGCGAGTGAGTCCTCCAGTAAAATCTGAAGGGCACAGGACACCCCAGAGTGGATCTGTGTACCCTAAAAGTGAGGAGAAATTATGCTACAAATGTGGTAGACCAGGGCACCTACGTTTTCAATGTGAGGTTGCCAACCCCATTAGTAATCCTGCTCAGACAAGGGCAGTGAAAACAGAGCCCAAGGCTTTAGAAACAGCGAAAAAGGTTCAGTTTTGCAAGATAAACTGAACAGAAGTAACAGACCTTGATTCAAGTCTGAGAGAGGAAGTGAGAGTACAAGGGGCAAATTATTGGGCATTGCTTGATACTGGTGCCGCTCAGACACTACTGAAGCCAGATTTAATAAAATCTGAGGTAATATTACCTCAGGAAACTGTGACTATCCAAGGAGTGAGGGGTCAACCAGAAAGTTTGCCTGTGGCCCTGGTGGAAATGACTTGGAGAGGCCGAGAGGGCCGATATAAAGTAGGCATTAATGCCCAGCAACAAGAACCAGTAATACTGGGAAGGGATGTAATGGGCGCCCAAGGAAAGATCTATGTAGTGACCAGACAGCAAATTGGCAGAGTAAAAGAAGCCATATTAAGGGGGGCTGAAACAAACAGGGTGGAATCTGTTAACCAGCCTCAGGTCACCATAGCAACCACTAGCAGGCCTGCTGAAGAAGACAAACTGTATCAAGTTGTCTCTGGGGAAGAAGCAGAGCAATTCAGGGAAGAGCTGCATAAAGATATCAGTTTGAAGCAGGTAGCCCTGACCCAACAGATTCCTTTCACTGACAAACTGAGGAATCAAGTTGTGTGTGAGAATGGGATTTTATATAGACTGTGGATGCCTGCTGAGAGAAAGGATGAATGTGAACCAGTGAAACAAATGATGGAAGTAGTGAAAGAGAATTTGAGTCATGCACAGGAGAAGCAAAGTTACTGGTATGACAGAACAGCCAGAGAACGTGTGTATGATGTGGGAGATATGGTTATGGCGTTCATACCCAGGAAACATGACAAATTACAGGCTAACTGGGAAGGACCATATACCATTAGAGAAAGGATTGACACAGTGACATATGTAATCACCACAGACCAATTAAACAAAAGCAAAGTGGTTCATGTAAATATGTTGAAGTCTTACCATACCAGGGATGCACAGGTGTTGCAAGTTACCTTATTCCCTGAGGGAAGTAGGCCTGAACTTCCAGATTTGGTACAGGAAAGCAAAGACAAAGGAGGGGTAGATCAAGTGGAATGGTCAGAGGAGGTAGAGGAGGAAGTAAAAGAAGAGATTCTGAGAGTTTTGAAAACCTATAGGAATCTCTTTAGCAACAAATCTGGCCGAACCAGTATAGTTATACATTCCATTGATACTGGAGATCATGCCCCAATCAGATCTGTTCCGTACCGTGCGAATGGGAAAGTTTTGAATGAGATCAAAAAGGAGGTGGAAGATATGCTGGAATTAGGAGTGATCAGGGAATCCATCAGTCCCTGGGCCTCAAGTATTGTCCTGGTTCCGAAAAAAGATGGAACGACAAGGTTTTGCATTGATTATCGGCTAATCAATAAAATTACTGTCCCAGATGCGTATCCTATGCCTAGGGTAGACGCTATGTTAGAGTTATTGGGGGCAGCAACCATTATCTCTACACTAGATCTCTGTAAAGGATTTTGGCAAATGGAACTAGACGAGCAATCCAGAGCCAAAACTGCCTTCAGTACACCAGATGGGTTATATGAGTTTGTGACCTTACCCATGGGACTAAGGAACTCACCAAGTTCATTTCAGAGGCTAATCAATACTGTGTTGCGAGGCATCTCAGATTTTGCAGTGGCCTATATCGATGACGTGGCCATTTTTAGCAAGTCGGTGCCTGAGCATGTTCAACACCTGACAACAGTATTGGAGGCCTTAAGAAAAGCAGGCCTCACAATAAAAGCTAAGAAATGCCAGTTTGGACTAAAGGAAGTAATCTATTTAGGACATAAGGTGGGGAGTGGGAAAATCACCCCCTTATGGAGCAAGGTGGAGGCAATACAAGCGTGGCCGATCCCCTTAACCAAAAAACAAGTAAGGGCATTTCTGGGTGTGGCTGGTTTTTATAGGAAGTTTGTGAGAAATTTTGGGGAAATAGCAACCCCCTTGCATGAATTGACCAAGAAGAAGTGTTCTGAGCATGTGGTATGGACGGATGAATGTCAGAAGGCTTTTGATCTGCTGAAGCAAGCCTTGTGCCAAGGACCCATATTAATAGCACCAGACTATGAGCAACCATTCATCGTGGCTACAGATGCGTCAGACCTCGTGCTGGGAGTCGTCTTGCTGCAGGAGAGAGAAGGCACCAGACATCCAGTGGCGTATCTGAGTCGCAAGCTGACGCCGAGGGAGAAAAACTATTCGTCGGTCCAGAAGGAGTGCCTAGTGGTCGTGTGGGGACTGAACAAGTTGCGCCCATACGTGTGGGGACGAAGATTCACAGTGACTACGGATCATCGGGCCTTGTTATGGTTGCAGACTATGAAAAACCATAACACTATGCTGCAGAGGTGGTCCTGGGCCCTACAGGACTATCAAGTGGACTTCCAGTTCATCAAAGGCAAGGACAATGTACTGGCCGATGGACTTTCCAGGCAAGTGGCTGGGACTGCAGTGACGTGACCAGACAGAGGAACAAAGAAAGACATTTTCCCCATAGAGACTTTTATTTGTTAACGCGACGTATAAATCCTGGAACAGGAATAATACTCTGCAGTTGTTTAAGGGGGGGGGAAACGTGATGTTCCTATATATTAGTGTATATATGGTAAGTGCTGGTTGTTTAGAGTATACATGGTAAGTAGTGAAAGAGGAGGGGGAGTGAATGGGCAATAGAATGCTTGATGATTGGCTGAATATTTAAAATGGCTGACAGTATAAATGAAAGGATGACAGGTAAATCTGGGGGAATGTGAGGTGGTGAATTGTGGAATCTGGGGGGAGAAGAGAAAGAGTGGATTGCTTGGTGGGGTTGAGAGAGTGGTTTGCCAGGAGGGAGGTGGAGTTCGGATTAGTATTGAGTAAAACCATATGCTTATGTGCCTTAAGAAGAAATCTTGTTAATCTTGTTAGCTTTGTTATCTGTAATAAATACTTAATTTGGTTTACCAAAGGCCTGATCCTTGGCTGTGGTTTCACAGACCAGAAAGGAGGGTAAGGTAATGACCAAGGCTGAAGGGGAACTGTAACAAATGGTGGCAGCGGTGAAGAGAATAACAATACCAGTATTCAGAGTCTCTGGGAATACTAGTATTGGGACGTTACTGGTGGATGCCTAGCAGGGGGATCTGTTGAGATCTGTGCTAGAGCGGGGAGAGAAATCATAAGAGAGAGCGGTCCAGACTGGTGGAGTCCCTGGTGGTGCCTAGAGACAGGCAGTAACCACGAGCAGGTAGGAACCTGACAGGGAGAGCCAGGGAAGGACGCCTCACAGTCCCCTCTGGGTCTCCTGCTAACGTACCTTAATCTCCGGACTCTGCTTCAATTTTTAAAAAAATTAAGTTTCTAGGTGGTCTGGTTCCCGAGATATACACCAAAACATCAGCCACGCCCCGGGACTGTTTAATCTGTTTATTAATGGATCTGTATAGCAGCACTTAGCAGAGCTTGGAAAATTTACTTTTTTAAACTACAACTCCCATCAGCCCCAGCCAGCATGGCCACTGGATTGGGCTGATGGGAGTTGTAGTTCAAAAAAATAACTTTCCCAAGCTGGGACTCTAACCCCACCCTTTCAGGATTGTAGCCAATAAGGGAAGTCAGGGTTGTGATTTGTTGACCCAGGCAGTGCTTGGGCTTCATTGTTATTACTGTATGTTGTACACTGCCCAGGGAGCCATTGGCTAAGGGCGGTTTATAAATTAAATAAAATAGATAAATAAATAAATAAATCATTGCAACGTCAGAAAATGGTGGTTTTCAGATCTTCAGTTTCAGTAATAAGTAAGAATATGGCTTAATTTTTTTTTTCTCTTGTGTGCCCCAGGCTGACCCTGGGCTGTTGGAGAGGGCAGTACTTTGAAAACCTTGGCAATATGAAAGTATTTAATGTAATACTTGCTTTTAATGCTAATCCCAGCTAGTAAACCTCATTGAATTCATTAGGACTTACTTTTGAGTAGGGCATTCCAGGCAGGGGGTTGCCAACCCTGCTTGGATATGGATCTCTTTGCAAAGGATCCCTAGTCAAGCTTTACCAACAGCACAATCCAAACTGCTCAGAAGTAAGTCTTGTTGAGTTGTATGGGGCTTAGTCCCTTAGTGTGTGAGCTCAGAATTGCAGCCTTCAGGGGCATCCATCTTTACTCCCAAATGCTCCCATCTAACATCTCCACAACACTAGGCTCCTTTCTTCCTACAGTGGCCTTCCGGTGACTGGCCTGGCCTGAAGGCACTTAAATCCTTCTTGCCGAAAGCAAGTAAGCTAGATTAAATGTTCCCTACCCAGGCTCCATCTTTTAGCTAAGATTTCTAGCTTAATTTCCAATCAGATATTTTTTTTAATTGTATGCTCCAAGCAACTGTGATTGATGCTTAATGTATCATGCTTAATGACATCACTTGGGCCCACCATGTGACTTCACTCAGGCCCACCCCCATGACGTCACTCGGGCCTGCCCTTAAAAACTCAGTTTTGGGGATGCTTCTGACCTGGCAACCCTAAGATGGAGTGTTCATTATGAAGCTGGACGTGCAGCTATGGAGGCCGAGCCGGGTGGCAGTGGCCTGAGCCAAGCTGTATGCATTGTGACAGGTGCCTCATGGGGCTTGGGCCAGAGCCTGGCATGCCTGCTGGCCCTGTGACTGGTGCCTGGCTCGGCCCTGCTGCTGGTGGCTTGCTCAGCCGGTACCTTGGGCGAGCTGGAAGGCGAGCTACACACCGCCTGCCCAGCACTGCACTTGTAGGGCCTGCCTGCCAGCCAACCTTGCCTCGGACAAAGGGCTGCAGCGCATGCTCCAGGCTGGGCAGGCACTCCGCGGCGGGGCTGGCTGGCTCCAGCGGCTTCTTCTCATCAGCAAGGCTAGTGAGCGCCCTCCCATTTGAAAGAGGCGCCTCTGAGGCTGAGCGAGTGCAGAGTCGCTCTTCACGGTTTGCCAATCTCCCCCCCCGCAAGTTCCCTTGCCCTGCTGGAAGTAATCCTCCGCGGGGCGCCTTCTGCTTCCCCAGCCCCCGTGGAAGTTTTAGATTGGAAGCTCCCAGGGGCAGGGACCTCTCTTCTTGTACCCTATAAAGCACTAGGCACAGTGATGCCATCATATAAGCAAATAAAGTACCCCCAAGCACATGGTTTAAGTGGGATGGGAGCTTGATAAATAAATTCCAAGACAGTTTTGAGGTCGGTGGCAGGAATCGCATTGAGGTTGTTACTGTGGGAATGCCAGTAGAGGGGAGTCAAATGTTTCTTTTAAACATGTCTGTTTGTAGTTCATGGGGGAAAAAATCTAGCGCAGGGGTTTCCAAACCTTTCCCCCCAAGGACCACTTCAAAACTGCAGAGGGTCTTGGTGGGAGAGGACTATTAAGAGGAGGGGGGTGTTTAAAAATGATCCGTCCCGGGTGTCAAATATGCCACTGATAAGCATGCAAATGATCAGAACTGCCTTTCCCCTCCTTCCCCTCTCCTCTCTTTTCCTCCTCCCTTCCCCTCTTCCTTCTTCTTCCTCCCCTGTCCACTCCAGCCTTCCCTCCCTCCCTCCCCCCTGGTCAGTTTTACCTGTCCTAAGCATGATTGAATGGAAGATTGCAAGTGTTGCCACCACTCACCATATGCTCAGAGGCACGTTATCAAATTCTTCCAAGCTACACAGCAAGTGGATTGGACTGTGAAAGACCAACCCAAATTGTGTTTGCATTTTGACAAATTTGTAGGGTGGTACAATATCTCAGAGAGGAGGTCAGTTCTCCTGCTCCCCTGTATTCACTATAGCTGCCCAATTTCCCTGCTTTTTAAAGTTTGGTAGAAATATCTGTTACCTATGTGTACATTTTTAGACCGCAAGGTTTTTTGTCTATTAGTGAATAAATATTCTGGTCTGAGAGAATTACTGCTGCTTGCTTTCCCACCCGCAGCAAATTATGATGTTTGCCCTCTGTCATATTGTTACTATTGAGCCTGTGTGCCACAACATACCTTATGCAGGTTGTGCCCATATTGGAATGTTTTTTGTAGGAAATGGCAAGATTATATGTTACGAGTTATGAGCAAGAAGGTGCATAAAGCTAAAGGCTGCTCATGGTTCCTATGGGTTTCTTGGAGTTGGCTTAAGATACCAGCACTCCTATGTTCAACGTTCTGTATGGGCAGTATTTATAACAGGTTAAGAAGTCATGAAATAGTGGTATCCTTTCAGATACCAATTATAGCTAAAAGGACTTTATGTTTATATCCATTCTTTAAATAAATTTATACTCCGCATTTCTATAGCAAAAGATTACAAACACCATTAAAACGATCGAGCAAACTCTTAATCATCAACAAAAGGACAAAAATGGGACTTCCGGGAAGGGTGACTTCGCTTGTGCCTGCTTTTGAGACGGGCTCCCGCCTCAAAAGAAGCTTTTTCAGATATAAATCAGTCAGAACATTTTTTTTTTGACTGATGAAATTTCTCCCGGGCAGGGAGAAACGTAGAGATCAACCTCAAAAGCCTGTTTTTGTTGGGAGGACTGGATTTCATTAATTTATGAGAAAAGGTCCAGCCAGCAATGCCGGACGGACTTCTGAACAAGCTCTATCTGATTAATGCGACACGTTTATCTTTTCTTCAAAGAGAAAACGGACTAACAGGCAAGCACCCTTCTTTCTATCTTTTTTTTTTACTTGGTTTAAATTGTTGCAGCAAAAAGAGATTTGTCAAATGAACCAGCTTTAAAGAACTTCTGGGTGAGCTATAACTCTTCTCTGTTATTCACGAAATTAACAGCTTATCTCTGTTCCTATTGCAAAAAGCTGTTCTGGAAGTGCATTCTAAAGATATAAACAGAAGAGGGATTTCTATTCCGAGGAACATTATATTGTCTGGGACTATTCTCTTTTTGGTCTATTTTATTTTGACGAATCTGCTTCTTCACGATGCCACTAACTGTTTTGATGCTGGGAACTAAATTTGTTTTGTGTTCTTGAACATAGAGAGATAAGGCAGGCTGCTCTGTTTATACTGTGATGTCATCAAGCCTGGAATATTAACCCAATTGTTGCTGAAATAAGAAGTGGTCCTTCTTTATTTTTGTTTTGTTTTGTTTTCGTGGTTTTAAAAATGGCAATCAAGAAAGTGGCTGAGAATCTGGAAGTAATTATGTTTCAGAAAATAATGGATGAGATTGAGATAATGAAACAAACCCTGCAACAGGGCAGTAAGGAGCTGAAAATTGAACTGAGCAAAATGACGCAGGAGCTTAAAGAAATAGGGGATCCTGTGACAGAAGAGAATGAGATCAGAGATGAGAAAAGAAAAAATAAAGGGAAGATACAAGCCCTGGAGATTGGAACAAATGTGGAATTGGAAAAAGATCTGGAGTTTATGGATATTAGAAATAAAATCTACTGTTTGGAATTTAACGTTATCTCTGAAGAAATTAATGAAGATATTAGAGATAAAGTTATCAATGGCTTGGATAATCTTCTGGACTGGAATGACGTGATGGAGCTTGATATAGAGAAAATCTATGGAATTAACTGCAGCCATGTGACAATGGAAAAACTCTCAAGAGATGAGCCAGTGCATTTTGTAAAAAAGAAGAACACAGATATGACTTTACAACAATATTTCAGCAACTTATTCAGAATTGATGGCAAGAAAATATTTGGGATAGAGGAAATTCCCATCAGACTCTTATTATATGACTATGGCTATGACAGCAAGATTATTATGGAATACTGATAATGGAAGATTGGACACTGAAATTACTGGACTTAACAGGACTATTGAAGATGGAAGATGGAATTAATAGGGATAATGGAATAATGGCTATTGAAATTATTGGACCTAACAGATTTTGATGAGATGGATTAATCGATATGTTTATTTGGACCATGGTTATGACAATAAGATTATTATTATTATTAACGAGATGGGTTAATCGACATGTTTATTTGGAGAAAAATTGATAGATATATTTCTTAAAGAACTGAAACCTCTCTTTGACTTTTTGTGGAAAGAATAAAGTAATGTTTATGAGATTTGATGATTAATTAAGATAACTACTGGAGGAAAGTGATTTTATAATATAATTTAAGAGACAGGATTGTTATATATTGTAGACCTACAACTGATTTGATCTGCGACAAATGGGAAGTCAACATTTTATTTTTTTGTTTAATCATTTTTGTTTTGTTTTTTGTCTTTGAATGTTTTATGATTTTGTTTTGTATGTTTTATGAAAATTTGAATAAAAATTATTGTAAAAAACAACAACAAAAGGACGAAAATGAAAGTACATAAAAAGCAACAGTTCAAACAAAAATAAGAGCCATTCATATTAATCAGACCTCACTGCTGTTAAACTCTTGAGCAAACAGGACAAACATGTTCCAGCATCTACAAGATATTGAAGAATGTAACAGGAGCGCTACTTCAGGGAAGAACACATCTCTCCAGAATGGAACAGAGCTGTTGCTTCAGAACTTTTAAGGAGTACTGGTTGTAATTTTGTTCTAATCTTGTTTTAAAAAATTGATAATGAAAAATGTATGATTAGCGGGCTTCCTTGTATTTTTGCAAAGTAAAGGCAGACGTGTTGGTCCATAAGGAAATAACCACCACCAGAAAACAGTGGCCTGCTATTTTGTGTCATTTTGGATGGTCCTCATAAAGGTACTACCAAATTGTAGATTTGAGTCTTTCTATTTTTGAGTTTCTTTCCCCCTTATTTGTATGGAATCAAATACACATTTTTGAAATTGAAGGTCTGTGACTAAGATGTTAATTTATTTACAATATTTATTATCTGCTCTTCATTGTGATAGCAACCCCAGAGTGGATTACATAAAAACCTAAACTGCAACATATACTGTATAAGAAACAGCATATATCCCATCACTCTCAACCATCAGAAAGACTAAAACAGGAACAACAAACAGGCACATGTCTCATATCATCCAGCCCATTACTGACTCCAAACATCTGTTCAGGGTTTCCAAAGCTACACCTGGATTATATGAGAAACAGAGGTGGATGCCTCTTCCACATACTGAAGATGCTTCCACCCCCACCCCAAACCCCCAGACAATCTCTCCCAGCAATTTCATGCAGAGATCAAATATCATGAGGAATGAAACAGGATCTCATAATGGAAATGCTGTGGATGTGAACACAACTTCTGAAATCTACCACTCAGACAGGAGTGGAACTCCCAAGTTATGTCGCCACTGGCTGCCTTCCTGGACAGGTGACCCAAAAGGGGACCATGGCTGGTGTTGTCCACCAGAGAACCAAAACAGTTATGGAGACAGCTGAAGATGCTATGACAGAGTCTTCATTGCCAATCTCTGGGCATGGCCTTTTAACAGCAAGTGAAATCTCCAGTGCAGCCATCCTCAATCTGATGCCCTCCAGAAGCTTTGGACTACAACTCCCATCAGCCCCAGCCAGCATAGGAGATGTAGTCTAAAACATCTGGAAAGCACCAGGTTGGGGGAAATTGTTGTAGTGCTTCAAAAGCAAGCAAAATATGTGCATGCAATACAAAAAAGGGACCAGTTTGCATGTAATACTATTTTATTTATTTATTTATTATTTGGTTTATATCCCACCCTTCCTCCCAGCAGGAGCCCAGGGCGGCAAACAGAATCACTAAAAACACTTTAAAACATCATAAAAACAGACTTTAAAATACATTAAAACAAAACATCCTTAAAAACATTTTTAAAAAGCTTTGAAGAAATCTTAAAAAAGAAAAAAGGTTTAAAAAACATATTAAAAAGCAATTCCAACACAGACACAGACTGCCCGTACTATGCCAAACTGTGGCTTAGCAAGCATGCAGGCAGGTATACTCAAGAGTAATCGTGGTCACTTCACTCTTCCCCTGGTCTTGCTGCTGCCACACTACCTAGAGTTAAGCTATGGTTTGCCCTAGTGTTGCATCTGAATCTGTGTTTGTTGTTTGTCTCTCTCCAAACAAATAATAAACTCATCATTTTTCTTAAAAATCTTCAAATGGCATTCGACAAGTTCCCTCACCAAAGGTTCCTGAGCAACATGGGCAGTTATGGATGGTTCCTTCTGTAGACTGGTAAGTGGTTAAAGAACAGGAAGCAGAGAGTGGGAATAAATGGACAGTTTTCAAAACAGAGGGCTGTAAGAAGTGGGGTCCCCCCTCCAGGTCTTTACTGGGGCCAGTGTTAGTTAATGTGTTTTTTCCAACCTGTGCTCTCCAGATGTTTTGGATTAAATTTCCAGGACCCTTGACTGCTGGTCATACTAGCTGGCACTGAGAGGGATTGTAGTCCAAAGCACCTGGTGGGCACCAAGTTGCAGAAGGCTGATCTAGAGTTAGAGATGGTCAGTCGTGCTGAGGATACCAAACAGGAAGTATCCATGCAAACTGCAAAGAAGTCCAAAAGACCGTCTCCGAAGTGGGTGGCCAGGCAGGAAAATGTCAAATGCGTTTCAGTGTAAATATGTGTAAGTTGACGAACACTGGGGCAATTTTTCCCTAATTTCACATCTGCAGTAATGGAATCTGAACTGGTGGTAAGTGACTAACCAGCGAAAGAGATCTTGGGGTCATGTTGGATAGCTCAGTGAAAACATCAACCCAGCATGAAGAAACAGTGAAAAGGCAAATTGCACACTAGTGATTCATCAGGAAATTGACTGAAAATAAAGTAATGTCATTATATTATACAGCCACGAGAGTGGCTGTATACTATAGCCAGCGTGGATTTTTCACATTCCGCAATGTTAAATTGAAAATACCCCCATGCCATTCTGATGCTTCCCATAAGCTCATTTCAAAACAAAACCTTACAAAACTTATAGTCCTGAACTCAGAAATGCTTGCTTAACAACCCTGTCAATTTTCACGGTGATACACAAAACAGTCAGAGAGAATCGAGAGTTCAAAGTCTAAAAAGAGAGAAAAAAACCTCAGAGCCCCTTTGGACTTTTTTCTCTGAGAGTTCTCATAATCTGTTGAAATTCATTAAAAATCAGCCATGTTCACAGAGTACCTGTAATCCTAATCCTGCCCTTGCCCCATACTCTGCCCTTCATCTTCTGCACTTTAAAAGTTAAAAACATGCCTGGCTGATTTTCAATTAATTTAAGAAATTTTGGCTGGAAGCCAACCATAACGCGGGGCATGCTCAGTAAGGACCAACTGTCAGCAGGGCTGGTGCTGTCATTAGGCCAACTAGGCAGCCGCCTAGGACGCAGACCTCAGAGGGGCACAGCACTGACCTTTGAGGGACACCGTTTTATACAGATTAGTTTTTTTAACCCTTGGAAAAATGCAACTGACAATTTATATTTTTTATTTTAAGATAAATACCACAACAGTGCTATGGAATATAATTAATTATAAAGTCTTATGAAAAAATATTAGTCATATTGAACAAATGACAATGATTGTACGTTATGTTGATGTAATCAAACCATCAGATAATGAGATGTCTGAGCCTGAGGTTATCATAAGAGAACATTTCTTGGGATTTCTTCCATTAAAGGAGACTATAGGTGCCTTTATGACAGAAACTCTTCTTGGACAGCTTGAGCAAATGGGATTACCAATTGAGAATCTGCGTGGTCAACGTTATGATAATGGGAGTAACATGAAGGGCAAAGAAAATGGCGTACAAAAGAGTCCTGGACATAAATCCACATGCCTTTTTTGTGCTCTTCAATGCACACTTTTTAAACCCAGTTATTCTTACTTGATCTCTCAGTGGCTTTTGATACCATTGACCATGGTATCCTTCTGGGCCGACTTGGTGAGATGGGTATTGGAAGCACTGTTTTACAGTGGTTCCGATCCTATCTCCAAGGTCGCTCTCAGAGAATAGCATTGGGTGACTGTCTTTCAGCCCCCTGGCAGTTGTGCTGTGGGGTGCCGCAGGTTACCATCTTGTCCCCCATGCTGTTTAACATCTCTATGAAGCCCTTGGGAGCAGTCATCAGGAGATTTGGGGCAAGGTGTTAGCAGTATGCTGGCGACACCCAGCTCTATTTCTCTGTAACATCTGAATCAGAAGAGGCCGTGCAGGCCCTGGACCGGTGCTTGGACTCGGTGGTGGGCTGGATGAGGGCCAATAAACTGAGCCTGAATCCTAGCAAGATGGAGGCGCTGTGCATTGGTGGTTCCCGAGTTCGGATAATTGGTCAGTTGCCTGCTTTGGATGGGGTTGTACTCCCTCTGAAAGAGTAGGTACATAGTCTGGGGGTGCTCCTGGATCCATCTTTGTTGCTAGAGGCCCAGGTGACCTCTGTGGCTAGGAGCGCCTTTTACCAGCTTCAGCTGATAAGACAGCTGCAGCCGTTTCTGGACCGGGATAGCCTGACCACTGTTGCCCATGCACTGGTAACCTCTAGGCTGGATTACTGTAATGCACTGTATGTGGGGCTGCCCTTGAGGTTGGTCCGGAAGCTACAGCTAGTGCAAAATGCAGCAGCGAGACTGCTCACTGGGGCAGGGTATCGCCAACATATCACCCTGCTACTGATAGAATTGCACTGGCTGCCCATTTGCTACCAGGCCAAGTTCAAGGTTCTAGTTTTGGTGTACAAAGCCCTATACAGCTCAGGACCAGGATACCTGAAAGACCGTCTTACCTCTTATATATCCAGCCGATCACTGCGCTCTGCAGGTGAGGGCCTCCTGCAGATACCATCTTATCAGGAGGTTCGTTCTGTACAATATAGGAAATGGACCTTTAGTGTGGCGGCACCTACCCTGTGGAATTCCCTCCCCTTATGGCAGGCGCCATCTCTGCTATCTTTTCGGCGCCTTTTGAACACTTTCCTCTTCCAACAAGCCTTTCAAGTTGAGACCTATCCCAGTCTGCATCTGTGTTAGAATTGCTTTTAATATGCCTTTTAATATCTTTAACCCTTTTTTTAAAAAGATGTTTTTAAAGTTTTTTTTAATGTTTTTAACGTTTTGTTTTAATGTATTTTAAGATCTTTTTATGATGTTTTAAAGTGTTTTTAGTGTTTCTGTTTGCCGCCCTGGGCTCCTGCTGGAAGGAAGGGCGGGGTATAACTAAAATAATAAATAAATAAATAAGTGTTGTCTGGAAGCAACTAGTTTCTTCAGTTTGGTTCAACATATCTATAATTATTTCTCTGCATTGACTCAGCGTTGGCAAATTCTAACTAGCCATGTATCAGACTTAGGCATAACTGTTAAGCCATTGAGCAGAACAAGATGGGAGAGTCGGATCGATGCTTTGAAACCACTGAGATATCATCTTGGTAGTATATCTGATGCTTTAATAGAGATCTTTGATGACACAAGGTTTATCTGGAAATACTTCCCGAATTGAACCTAAGGCCCTTGCTGATGCAATTTGTAAGTTCAAGTTTGTACCTTGTTACATAGTACAACATCCTTTTTGAAGTCAATCTTACAAGCAAGCTACTACAAAATAAGGAAGCTGATTTAAATTCAGCTACAAGCCAATTGCAAGTGACCAAGAATTACCTTGTGGGCTGCAGGTGTGATGAGGGTTTTCAAGAAGTTTTGATAGATGCTACTGAGATGGCAAAGGAGCTAGAAATACTACCAAACTTTGAGACAGAAGACAGAGCTTGGAAAAGTTACTTTTTTAAACTACAACGCCCATCAGCTCCAGCCAGCATGGTCCCTGGATTGGGCTGATGGGAGTTGTAGTTCAAAAAAGTAACTTTTCCAAGGTCTGAGAAGAGGTTAGAAAAAGGAGAAATGGCAGTTTGAGTATGAGGCCAAAGAAGAGGCACCGCAAGATTCAAAGCAGAAATTCAAAGTAGGTTTCTACTATGCTGTCTTTGACATGGCCATAATAATCTGTTGAAGAGAGATTCCAAAAGCTACAACAATATAATTCCCTATTTGGCTTCCTATATTATATATGCAGTATCAACAAAAAATCTACTGAAGATGTACTTAAGGCCTGCAAGAATTTGGAAAAATCATTGATGCACAATGGAAACAAAGATATTGATGCTGAAGATCTGTGCTGTGAACTTATAGCAATAGCTCGAAGACTTCCAAAGTCTATGCCGCCACAAGGAGTACTACTCTCTTCATACTACAACAAAAATTCCTGGATAACGTGCCTAATGTTTCTGTTGCTCTAAGGATCCTTCTCACACTTCCAGTGTCAGTGGCAAGTGGTGAACGCGGTTTCTCAAAGCTCAAACTTATAAAAACTTACATACACTCAATTATGTTGCAAAAGAGACTAGTTGGCTTGTAAACTATATCAATTGAACATGCCCAAGCATCAGCACTTGACCTGAATAATAATAATAATAACCTTTATTTCGACCCCGCCCTTTTTCCAATAGGACTCAGAGCGGCTTACGACTAAAAACAACACCATTAAAACATACAAAAGTATACAATTAAAAATAGAATTAAACTATGAGAAAAATTAAAACCATAAAATATAGGTTAAAAACAGCGGACAATTTAAAATAATAAAATCATATAATGTAATCACCAAACCTATGACACTTAATCCTGGTCGTTCTCTATCCCAAATGCCCGTTGAAATAAAACAGTCTTTGCTTGTCGCCGGAAAGATGGCAAGGAGGGAGCTGATCGCACCTCACTCGGAAGGAATTGATGACAAAATTTGCAAAGGAAAAGGCACGCAAAGTGAGATTTTGATGTGCCTGAAATTGAAACTTTTAAGAGACTTAAATTTTAACATCACAATTCACAAGATTATTCAAAATGATTTGTGTGCTAAAACATTTTTGTTTGTATTTGAGAAAGATAATCAAAGATTGTTGTATTACTTATTCTTGCAATTTAAAATAAATCTAGCAGTTTCAAGTTCTGTGCTTTTCATTTTTTCTGTTTTTGAAAATTGAAGTTAGCAATTTTTGGGGGGGGTGCAAGTAGTTAGCCTTGCCTAGGGCGCAAAATAGTCTGGCACCGGCACTGATTGTCAGTGTTCTAAAAGCCAGACTCACAGCTGCTGGGCTTGCCTAATCAAGGGGCCACACCCACACCAGACTTTGATTTCATGTGAGACAGTCATGGGTTCCCTCAAAGAATCCTGGGAAGTGTAGTTTGTGAAGGGTGCTGAGAGGAGACTCCTATTCCTCTGAGAGAATGGTTAACAGTCAGCCACTCTGATTGAAGGTCTGTGAGAGGAACAGGGCGTCTCCTAGCAACTCTCAGCACCCTTCACTAACTACACTTCCCAGGATTCTTTGGGAGAAGCCATGACTGGCCAAAGTGAAATAAAGGCCTGGTGTGGATGTGGCCAGGGAAAGCTTTGGTTTAAATTTGGGTGGGAGACTACATGTGCTTCCCCCAGGCACCTGGTTGGCCACTGTGAGAACAGGATGCTGGACTAGATGGGCTACTGGCCTGATCCAGCAGGCTCTTCTTATGTTCTTATGTTCTTATGCTGTAGAATAAAAAGGTGGGGGAAACGCTGAAAAGCAATGATACTGTTCACAATGTTTTCCTTTTGCTCTCTGCTATCTTTTTGGTGCCTTTTGAAGACTTTTCCTCTTTTAACAAGCCTTTTAAGTTGAGACCTATCCCAGTCTGCATCTGTGTTAGAATTGCTTTTAATATGTTTTCTTTAATAATGATTTTAACCCTTTTTTATAAAAATATCTTTTCAAAGCTTTTTAAAAACTGTTTTTAATGTTGTTTTAAGGTCTTTTTATGATGTTTTAAAGTGTTTTTATCGTTTCTGTTTGCTGTCCTGGGCTACTGCTGGGAGGAAGGGCGGGATATAAATAAAATAATAAATAAATAAATAAATAAAGGGGCTTCCCTTCTGCCCAGTACCCAAAATCCCCTCCCCCTTCCCTCTCCCAGGTCAGTGTTGGACTATGACCTGGGAGACCAGGGTTCGAATCCCCACACAGCCATGAAGCTCACTGAGCGATCTTGGGCCAGTCACTGCCTCTCAGCCTCAGAGGAAGGCAATGGTAAAACCACCTCTGAATACCGTTTACCATGAAAACCCCATTCATAGGGTCAACATAAGTCAGGATTGACTTGAAGGCAGTCCATTTCCATTTTCAAACATGATTGTACAGAAATAAATCCCATTGAACTCAAAAAGTATGCAAACAATCAAACCCACCTTCCCTTCTCCTCCCTCCTATTCCCTCCCTCTTGCCTCTTTCCTGCCCCTTCCTTTGCCCCTCCCTCCCCATCCCCAACCCCTTCCAATCCCCTCCTTCCCCTCCCCCCTCCCCATGATCAGTTTTACCTATCTTAAGCAGGATTGCTCGGAAGTAAATATTATTGAACTCTATAAGCCTGCAAATGATCAAACCTGTCCTCTCTTCCCCCTTCCTTTGCCCCCTCCAATATGGTCCTCCCTTCTCCTCCCCCATGGTCAGTTTTTCTTATCCTAACCATGATTGCATAGGGGTAAATCCCATTGAACTCAATAAGCATGCAAATGATCAGACCTACTTTTTTTCCTCCTTCCCCTCTCCTCTACCTTCCTCCTCCCCTCCCCTCTTCCTCCTCCCCTGCCCACTCCAGCCTTCCCTCCCTCCCCCCCGGTCAGTTTTACCTATCCTAAGCATGATTGCATGGGAATAAATCACACTGAATTCAATAAACATGCAAATGATCAAACCTGTCCTTCTCCCCTCCCCATCCTGCCTGCTCCCCTCCCAGTCCTCCCCTCTGCATTTCCTCCCCTCCCTCCTCCTCCTCCTCCTCCTCCCCTCCCCATCCTCTGTGGTCAGTTTCACCTATCCTAAGCATGATTGCAGGGGAGTAAATCCCACTGAACTCAATAAGCATGCAAATGATCAATCCATTCTCAACAAACTTGGACAGGATCCCATTTCTTACCTTTCGGATTAAAAAGCAGGGAAATTCACTAATAGGCAAAAAACCTTGAGTTATAGCCCACAGATATTTCTATCAAACTTTAAAAAGCAGGGAAATTGGGCAGCTATAGTGAATGCACCAGGGGAGCAGGAGACCTGACCTCCTCTCTGAGATATTGGACTACCCTACAAATTTGTCAGAATTCAAACACAATTGGGGTTGGTCTTTCACAGTCCAATCCACTTGCTGTGTAGCTTGGAAGAATTTGGTAACATGTGCCTCTGAGCATATGGTGAGTGGTGGCAACACCTGCAATCAGCCCAAATAATAGAAAGAAGTCATGTGCTGTGCTGATCTTGTTTTAGCAGGGAGGAAGCAACATTATTAAGATAGTTGATATAGTTCAGATGGTCACTTTAAATATGTCTGATTTACTTTGCAATTTTAGTGGTTTCCTATAAAAATCATTTTCTTTTGTTTCTATTTCTGTGAATATGTGAAGTAGAGCAAAATTTGCACTAAAAAAACTCCAAACATAATTGTGGAATAATGACACTGACTTCTGCAGAATAGTCTCCAGTGGACCTCAGGAGGGTCTCAATTTGCACAAGATAAAACAGTGGGAGGTGAAATATATTCTAGCAAAATGCTAGGTGTGCCCTATGTTTTTAATTGACTGTGCCCACCTTGCCTTAAATGAAGTGGTTTAAACATAGCAGGCTGAAAACATGCATCCTCTTTTTCCCCACAGCTAAGAGTCATTGCTGAAGTAGCAACGTATTGTAATCAGTCTGATTTTACATCAAACTGCAGGTCCAAATCTCACTGTTAATGCACCCAAAATAGAAATTGGACATAACCTCCAATTTGAAATGTCATGAACCTGTAATGGTCATGAGTTATTAAAAATCTAATAACAATACTTTGGCTCCAGTAAGGGATTCTGGGAGACGGTTACAGTTAGAAAAGACAAGCCTTTGCCAATTTGCAAAGTTGAGTTTCACTTCCCAGCTGAAGAATGTTAGAGAAGCCTTAACAAGCTGCACCTGTTTATCTTTGCTGATTAGCAAGTGCCTGGTACCCAAGGTCATCCTTGGCCTGTACAGTTGGAAAAACACAGTTGGGAGGGGGCCTGAAGGCGCGAAAATGTGAGAAACATCGAGAAGAAAGTTACATCAGCCAATTCCTGATTGGTCAATTAATCTTGGACCGTTAGGATCCTTTTCCCTTAAGTATAGGGCTAGAGACCCATAGCCTTTGTTCTCTGTTCTCTGCCTATGCTGACTGGCACCAGAGTTCCAAACCTTTCTGCCTTATGGTTCCAGGGGTTGCTTATGGGAAGGCAACCTATGTCTGGTTCCATTGCTTTATGTTGAACATCCATCTCTCTTAGGAGAGGTGCCACGCAACCAACTACCTTGTGAGTAAGTAGTTAGGTGAGTTAGTTTGTTATTTTCTTGTTGTGTGTATGAATTCTCTTGTAAGAACCTAAACCCCTGTTGGGTGAATGGTCTTAAAGGATTACTTGCTGCTATATGATATGTGCACTTATATTTCTTAATAAAGCTACTTCTATTTAACCTGGTGTGTTCATTTGAGAGAAGGGGTGGTTCTGAATTCAGTACTTTGACCCATCTCAGTCACTAACTACCAAAGAGGGTTAAGAAGTTAAAGGCTTGGATTTTAAGTGTTAAACCAGAGGTGCCTGGCAAGGAGTGTAACTGTGACTCTTGCCTTTTAGGACCTTGGTTTTATATATCTTCTGGGCTCAGAGATCCCCTGGCTCTGTGTGGACCAGTATACAGGGGAGGTGGCAGCCTACCTTCTACCTTGCAGGGTTGTTGTGAGCGTACACAGCCTTGGCAAGGGTGAAGTAATAGCTTTTTGGTTCCAGTCTCATTTCCCTAAGGGTGGGGGTCTGAGCCTGATGCATGAACCCAGTACCTTGAGGGTCTGGGGTGCATGACATGGCTGGCAGCGGTGAGGATCGAAGCCATTCCTGCTCTTAAGTGAACACGCTGTGTGAGATAAGTGCATTGCAGCAAGTTGTAAATTTGAAAGAGACTTCTGACACAACCGTTTGTTACTTTGGGTAGTAAGGTCAGTGCAGAATGTCGCAAAAGATAAAAACCAGATCTCAAAAGAACGGAGCCGAGGAGGTGCACCTGGCAGACAATGCGTTGCCTAGTCAGCTTGTTCAGCTGGAGGAAGGCGCTGCTGCTCTGTCGTTTATACCTCAGCCTTCTGCGGATGACAAGGAGATCGTGTTTAAGCAAACTGAGGAAAGTGAGGAGGATAGTGAAGATGAGGAGGAACAAGATTCGGATGGGGAAGAGCTGCCTAGAAGTATGCAGAGGTACCTAGCTAAGCAAATGAAGCTGTTGTCCCTACAGTTCAAGGCTATGAAGGAAGATCGCCGGAGTAGGGAAAGTTTTGCTCGTGAGTTGCAACAACCGCGAGGAGGAAGACCAGACCTCCATAAAAAATCTTTTCTGACCTTTCGTGAGACAGATGACATCTTTACCTTTTTTCAAGTTTTTGCTCACTCTTGTAGAGACCAAGGTGTGCTTAAAAAGTACTGGATGAGTGCTTTACGCATTAACGCTGAAGGCGAGTTGAGAGAACTGTTGAACTCTTTGCCAGTGGAGTATGCAGATAATTTTGATTACTTTTATGCTCTGGCCAGGTCCCACTTTGCTTTAACAGCAGAGGACTGTTTTCGACGTTTAGAGGCAGATCAAAAGAAGCCTCGGGAAAGCTTCTCAGCTTTTTCTGCGCGGATGGGCAGGAATGTGGAGCGCTGGGCAGACACGGCTGAAGCTGCAACTCGAGGGGAGGTTTTAGATCTGTTTGCTAAAGAACTGTTTTACAGACGTCTCCCTCGAGATCTGATGGCTCTGGTTAGAGACCAGCAGCCCCGTTTGCTGGCTGAAGCAGGCATGCTAGCAGATCGTATGTTTAAAAACAGAGCTGGAGAAAAGTTTACTTTGTTTCGGAAACTGGAGAACGTTCCTGTGAAACCGCCGGGGCGAGAGACTTCAGGTATGCAGAAACCATGGCAACCGCCGAGGGAAGTGAAGGGAGGGCCTGCCGGCTACTTCAAAGTACCTTCCGCCCGGACAGAGGCTGCATTGCAAGAGAAGCCCCGTGTAGAAATAACTTGCTTTAAATGTGGGAAAATCGGCCATAAGGCTAATTCCTGTTCTGAAACCTTGCTTAAGCCCAATCCTGCTGGGAGGAAGAATCCAAGGGTTGCTCCAGTTGCGCGTGTAAGAGACTTAGCGTCCCCTGGAGCAGAACCCCCTGAACTTTCTTCTTGGTCGTCAGCAGAGCAGAATGACGGAGCGGAATCGGACTTTGTATTTTCTGCCCCAAATTCACAAGACCGTCCTGAGACTCCTCGTGGACTGGTAGTCAAAGCCCTGTCGGTGAGTGTTGCACAAAATATACCTGGGGGCAAAGAGGGAGAAGAAAAGGATGGTTTGCTGCCAGGGAGAAACTATCCAGAACCTCTTTCATCAGAATGTAAGGAATGGGTTCAAACGCAGTTTTCAGAACCCATATATGTTAATTGTGTTCAGGTCATGGGACGAGTAGATTCGGGTGCTGAGCTCACCAGTGTTGCTGAACACCTGGTGAAGCCAGAGCAATATGTCCCCGACTTACAAGTGACTGTCACGGCGTATGGACCCAGGACAGTGCAAGCTCGTGTAGCTGAGCTGGTGCTTTCGTACAAGAATTGGACTGGGCGCCATAGAGTTCTAGTTCATTCAACCAATAGTTTGTGGGACGTTTTGATAGGAACAGACCTGCTTTTCCTGCACCATAAAGAGACTGAACGTAGGGCGGAGAGGGATGCTCTTGCTAAGTCTCAAGTTTTGTTAGACACCTTGAAATGTAGTGGGAGAGTAGCCAAGGCTTCGAAGGAACGGGCTGTGCGCTTGCCTGAGCCACAGGAAAGAAGTTCGCCTTTGCAGCCCAGAGGAGGGGGACTAATGGAATGCAAAGTGCCGCCTGTTGGCTCTCAAGAAATTAAGACAGCTCTATTAAAGAAGGGAAGCCTCCAAAGTTGTAAAAGCAAAACAGAAGCTAACTCGGCTGTTTTATTACAAGCTGAGAAATCTGAGTCTCTTAATGGACATTTAATTATGGCTTGTGCCAAGGTGTGTGAATTTGCAGAGGATTCTTTGGATTTGGTTACAGAGAGCCAACAAGCAGGGGGGATAACTGAAATTACCCTACCCGAAGGTTTGACTCAGGAGCAACGAAATCAATTAGTCCAAATCCTGATGGACTTTAAACCTATGTTTTCCAGTAAGCCTGGAAGAACTGACTTGGCTATTCATTCTATTAACACCGGGAATCATCCCCCTATGCAAGCTTCTCCGTATCGAGTTACAGGGCGGAATGCAGAGGTGGTAGAGAGGGAAGTCCAAGCTATGTTGGAAATGGGAGTTATTGAACCCTCTACCAGTCCCTGGTCCTCCCCTATTGTGCTAGTGGCTAAACAAGAAGCTAATGAAGTGCGTTTCTGTGTGGATTACAGGAAGCTGAACCAGATTTCCCAAGTGGATCCATATCCTTTGCCTAGGATGGACCATTTAATAGAAAGGCTGGGAGCAGCAAAATACATCACTACACTGGATTTAACCAAGGGATATTGGCAAGTGCCTCTAGATGGGGACGCTGCTGTGAAATCTG
Organism: Rhineura floridana; assembly: GCF_030035675.1. Classification (NCBI taxonomy): domain Eukaryota; kingdom Metazoa; phylum Chordata; class Lepidosauria; order Squamata; family Rhineuridae; genus Rhineura; species Rhineura floridana. The sequence continues at coordinate 1,315,396 of NC_084495.1, forward strand.
CTTTTGTCACGCATATGGGCTTGTTCCAGTTCAAGATTCTCCCATTCGGACTTCGAAATGCTCCAGCAACGTTCATGAGGCTTATTAATTCTGTGATTAATGGCCTAGGCAAATTTTCTTGCACGTATCTGGACGATCTAGCCATTTTTAGCCCTGACTGGAAGTCGCATTTGAATCACTTGAGAATTGTTTTACAGAGACTGCAGGCCGCTGGACTAACCATCAAAGCGCAGAAATGTCAATTTGGGTTGGGGGAAGTTGTGTATCTTGGCCACAGGGTGGGGCAGGATTGTGTCAAACCCCTGGAGGCTAAGATCGAAGCTATTCAAAATTGGCCTGTCCCTAGGACCAAGAAACAGGTTCAGTCTTATTTGGGGTTAGCCGGCTATTACAGAAAATTTGCCCCACATTTTAGCAGTGTTGCTACCCCCCTAACTGAACTGTGCAAAAAGACTATGCCAATGCGTGTCATTTGGACTGATAAATGTCAAAGTGCTTTTGATGCTTTAAAGACTATGTTAGTAAACTATCCTGTTTTGAAAGCTCCTGATTTTTCAAGCCCTTTTGTAGTTCAGACGGATGCCTCTAACTTTGGGCTTGGAGCTGCCTTGCTCCAGGAAGATGCTGCTGGAGAATTGCACCCTATTGCATACATTAGTAAGAAATTGCTTCCAAGAGAGCGCAATTTGGCTACCATTGAAAAGGAGTGTCTTGCTTTGGTTTGGGCTCTTGACAAGTTACGCCCGTACCTATGGGGATGTCATTTTCAATTGCAGACAGACCATTCCCCTTTGTGTTGGTTGAACAGGATGAAAAACTCCAACCAAAAATTGTTACGTTGGAGTCTGGCCCTTCAAGATTTTGATTTTTCAATCCAATTCATAAAAGGGCGTGATAATGTAGTAGCTGATGCTCTATCTCGCTTATCTGTTCCAGTTGACTGATATTTTCATGCCTATTTTACTGACTGATTTCCCAGCTCTGATGACCTCTGGACTGTTTTTAGACCTTGTTTTACTCTTTTACGCTTTTAACATGTTTTATGGACTTTTATAGGATTTTATGGCTTATGACCTTTTTTGAACCTGGACCAGCTTTTGGATTACCCCATTTTTTATTTTTTTTTATCTCTTTATTTTTTAATAAAGTCTTATTTTCTCGGGTGTTTAGGGGTCCCTTAATTTTTTTTTGTTGTTGTTATTTTGTAACTTTGAACATAGTTAGAAGGCATAAGTCAAGAAGTAGCTCACTTGCTTAAAATGTATTAACTTTTCCTTTTTTTATATATATATATATATATACTGTATATAGTGCAATGTTGATATACTAATGGAATTTTTGATTGTTCCCTTATTCCTGGTTGCTGTGGCGATGATGCAGAACTATCCAGCGTTCTGACATCATCTTCCCGAAAAGGGGCGTGTCATGAACCTGTAATGGTCATGAGTTATTAAAAATCTAATAACAATACTTTGGCTCCAGTAAGGGATTCTGGGAGACGGTTACAGTTAGAAAAGACAAGCCTTTGCCAATTTGCAAAGTTGAGTTTCACTTCCCAGCTGAAGAACGTTAGAGAAGCCTTAACAAGCTGCACCTGTTTATCTTTGCTGATTAGCAAGTGCCTGGTACCCAAGGTCATCCTTGGCCTGTACAGTTGGAAAAACACAGTTGGGAGGGGGCCTGAAGGCGCGAAAATGTGAGAAACATCGAGAAGAAAGTTACATCAGCCAATTCCTGATTGGTCAATTAATCTTGGACCGTTAGGATCCTTTTCCCTTAAGTATAGGGCTAGAGACCCATAGCCTTTGTTCTCTGTTCTCTGCCTATGCTGACTGGCACCAGAGTTCCAAACCTTTCTGCCTTATGGTTCCAGGGGTTGCTTATGGGAAGGCAACCTATGTCTGGTTCCATTGCTTTATGTTGAACATCCATCTCTCTTAGGAGAGGTACTTTGACCCATCTCAGTCACTAACTACCAAAGAGGGTTAAGAAGTTGAAGGCTTGGATTTTAAGTGTTAAACCAGAGGTGCCTGGCAAGGAGTGTAACTGTGACTCTTGTCTTTTAGGACCTTGGTTTTATATATCTTCTGGGCTCAGAGATCCCCTGGCTCTGAGTGGACCAGTATACAGGGGTGGTGGCAGCCTACCTTCTACCTTGCAGGGTTGTTGTGAGAGTACACAGCCTTGGCAAGGGTGAATTAATAGCTTTTTGGTTCCAGTCTCATTTCCCTAAGGGTGGGGGTCTGAGCCTGATGCATGAACCCAGTACCTTGAGGGTCTGGGGGGCATGACATGAAACACAAAAGGCTGTCTGCACCATCATATGACATTGACCAATAAAAAGGCTTTGAAGTTAATGAAATAAATTTGACACAGGTTTCTAGGATGAATAATGAGGGAAATAAAATTTTCTAGCAACACAGGAAAGAAGCAAAGTAAGAAGAACACCAACAAACATACAAAAATATAATTCTCTATCTTTGGGGATGGCAGGTGTTGCCACCACTCACCATATGCTCAGAGGCACATGTTACCAAATTCTTCCAAGCTACACAGGAAGTGGATTGGCCTGTGAAAGACCAACCCAAATTATGTTTGCATTTTGACAAATTTGTAGGGCAGTCCAATATCTCAGAGAGGAGGTCAGGTCTCCTGCTCCCCTAGTGCATTCACTATAGCTGCCCAATTTCCCTGCTTTTTAAAGTTTGATAGAAATATCTGTGGGCTATAGGTACATTCTTAAACCACAAGGTTTTTTTGCCTATTAGTGAATAACTCTATAATTTATAAACAATATTCATAATAATATACACAAACGACATTTATGTCATGTCATTCTATCAATCTATGGTGTTGGAATCCTGCATTTGGAATCCTGCGTACAGTTCCAGCCATCTCATCTCTCAAGCCATGCAGAGGCTGTCGGAGCTTGTCCATGGGCAAACAATAACACAGTTGGGGGTTTGGCTTAGAAGTCTTTGGGCCAGCAACAGGGTGGGGCGCAGGGTAGTTTTCCAGGAGAAAGAACCACACATAGGCTGAGGTGGAGTCATAAAGGCCACAGCTTTATTGGTTACAGCTCACAGAGTGTGGAGACACATATGGAAGAGATCTACTGACTGGACAGCCTGAGAACTGGCTATTGCACTCAGCTCAGGCTGTGAGCCAGGATAACAGTGGTGAGAGTGGCAGGTGGACTGGACCCACCACAATGCAACCTGGCATCAAGGACCCATCCTGTGACCAGAGTGCTGTGTGTGAGGCATGCCAGCCTTGTGATCTGGACTGTGGTCATGAAGCCACACTCCAAGATCCCTTAAGGTAATCCCCCTTTGAATTACATCTGAATTACATTGGATGTAGTCCAATGCCTTCTCCACTAGGGAAAAAAAGTTGTGACTGTAAATTTCAGATCAAATTATAGTACTGTATAATCAGGCAACAGACTAAGCAGTATTGCTGTGAGGAAGCCCAAAACCCAATGCTACAAAGCCCGGTCGTAACTACGGGTAAAATTACTCCCCAGCCCCATCAACCAGCAGCTAACATATGTCTGTAGCAAGGTGACTAACTCTAGAATGAGGGGAGGGGGGCAGGGAAGCCGGAGGTGGCAATGGCTGAGGCCACATGCTGGCCTCCTATTGATGTCTAGAAGCAGACCTAATGTGAGTCACATCCCCTCCAGAGGCAGCTGACTGATCTGCTTGGTTCACAGGGCGGGGCCTCAGATGCAGTGCAGCCGGGCAGCCTTAGAGCACAGGCTGCCAGCTGCACACCAGAAAGCCCCCCTCCATAGGATGGCACACAGAGGGTCCCTGATAAGTGAGGAGACAGGGTTTATTTCAGAAAAAGAAGCCAACTCGGGGCTCAAAGAAAAGTTGCATTAAATACATTGATCAGGGTGTGGTTTTTAAAAAAAATCAAAACGTTTAATTGCAGGGTTCAGGATTGCAACTGTGGAGCATGGGTAAGGGGCTGCTGAATATTGCCCCTCCCCAATGCTGTTATTTGGCTGTCTCTCCCCAAACCAAAAGCAGCTTCAGGGAGGGGCTGGATTTTTGACAGGATTATGGTATGTGGAAAGGATTAACCTCCCTTCCACATGCACCATGGTTCCAATCCTGATCAGGCCTCCCTAAAATAGCTACTTAAAGTAAAAAGACTCACACACCAAACGCTGCATTTAACACAAGGTACAGTTTAGCCCTTAAAGAAAAAAAGTAGGGAGGGGGACAATATGGTTGAGGTTTATAAACGTTAGCATGTTCTGAAGAAAGCAAAAGAATCCAAACTTTGATTATAACATAAGGTGCGGTTTGGCAGACCCCCCTCCACCGGGGTGGTGGTGGTGGAGATGAATGTGGCTGAGGTTTATAGAAGGTTGCATGTTCTGAAGAAAGTAGACAGAGAGCATTTCCTCTCATTAGAACCCTGGAATCCCACCATGGACTCATTTGGCAAAGAAAAGGAAGTACTTCATACGAAGAACAATGAATGTGTGGAATTCGCAGCCCCAGATGTGGGGATGGCCTGCAGTGCAGATGGCTTTGACAGGGAAACTAGCCAAAATCAAGGAGAAGGAGGGAGAGTCTATGAGCCATGGTGGCTCAGTGGAACCAGGTTTAGAGGTGCCATCCCTCTAAAAACCAGTTGCTGTGGAACAAGAGCGGCCATTGCTTTCCAGTCCTGCCTGTTGTTGGTCCCTGTGGGTAGCTGGACAAGATGGGACCTCAGCCTGACCAAGAGCCCTCTTCTTAGGTTCTTGCGTCTTGGAGCATCTCCACAGCTGTGAGGCAGCCACCAAGAACTCTTGCCCAAGTGTTCTGCGGTCTGGATGAGGAGTGCAGATGACATTCTGGCCAATCAATGATGGAATACAAAAGGCGACGGTTTCTCAGGCATAAGTTGCTAAGGGCGTGATTGGGTAAAACCTGTAACTCAAAAAACAAGACAGTGTACATGGAAAGTAACAGTGCAGGTCACAAGTTGTAGGGGACTGCCCCAATGGTTCTGACAGCTGGCTGCAGCTTTCTTGCTTGCTTATCTGCTGCTGTCCAAGAAGTTGTAAGTGCTTCTGGAGAGAGGAGGACGAGGGAGTGGGCAGGGGCCGCACTGAGATGCGGCTCTAGCAGGTGCCTGCAACAGCTGTTGGAAACACTGCCTGGTACAGTCACCTAGAGGCTTTCGACCACATGGACTCTATCAGACTTGAAAAGGATAAAGTGCAGAGGGTTCTGCTAAAATCAAATTAAAGCTTTACCATGAGGCTGTAACCTCACAGCCTCATTGTGGAGGGAGCTCCTGGGAGGAGTGAAGTTTGCCCACTACAGGAAACCCATCCTAGGCAATGTGGCCATGTCCCTCTCTTTGTGCCACTGGACAGTGCTGGACTTTGTTCTAGCAGGAGGGACTGGCCCTGGGGCTCATACAAGGACTTCATGGAGGGGCTGCAGCCTTGAAGGGCCAGAACCTTGGCAAATGTCTTTGTCTGTGCTTGAGACAAATGGATCACTGTGGCCGTGAGATGCAAACAAGAAGCATGTGGGGAGAGCATTGTTGCAGGAAGAGGCAATTTTGCACCCAACAATGTTGTACTGAATTTTCTTCTTGGCGATATTTCAGCCCATTTGTAATTAAACATCTAGGCTGCCCCCCGCCCAGACGATACTGGGGTGAGTATTGGATTTAGCCAAGGCCTGAGCCAAATCAAGCCCATTTGGGCCTTTTGCGGGCTCCAGCTAATTTGGGTTCTGACAGCCATAGATTGCTATAGGTGGGATTCGATGACCCCTAGTGGGTTTAATCGTGGCCCATTCCCTTAACTAAAAAGCAAGTAAGGGCATTTTTAGGTGTGGCTGGTTTCTACCATAAATTTATAAAAGATTTTGGGGAAACAGCAGCCCCTTTGCATGAGCTAACAAGGAAAAAGTGTGCTGAGCGTGTGGTGTGGACGGATGAATGTCAAAAGGCTTTTGACCTTCTAGAACAAGCCTTGTGCCAAGGGCCTGTATTGATAGCACCAGATTTCGAGCAACCATTTATCGTGGCCACGGATGCGTTGGACCTAGCACTGGGAGTCATCTTGCTGCAAGAGAGGGGAGGCACCAGACATCCAGTGGCGTATCTTAGTCGCAAGCTGACATCGAGGGAGAAGAATTATTTGTCGGTCCAAAAGGAGTGCCTAGCGGTCGTGTGGGGACTGAGCAAGCTGTGCCCATACGTGTGGGGACGAAGATTTACAGTGACAACAGATCATCGAGCATTGGTATGGTTACAGACTATGAGAAATAATAACACCATGTTGCAGAGGTGGTCCTGGGCTTTGCAAGATTACCAGGTGGACTTCAAGTTCATAAAAGGCAAGGACAATGTATTGGCCGATGGACTTTCAAGGCAGGTGGCCAGGAATGCAGTGACGTGACACAGATGTGGGTGTGAAAAGACATTTTCCCCTAAGAGACTTATTTTTTTAATTAACGTATTGTATGAATCCTAGAGCAGGAATAATACTTTGCTGTTATTTTAAGGGGGGGAATGTGATGTTCCTGCTTATATTTTAAATATGGTAAGTGCTGGTTATATAGAAGACATATGGTAAGTGGAGTGAAAGAGGAGGGGGGAGTACATGAGCAGTAGAATGCTGGATGATTGACTGAGCGTTTGAATGGCTGGGAGTATAAATGGAAGAATGACAGTTGAATCTGGGTAGAGGTTTGGTGGTGAATTGAGGTGGTGGCTGTGAGGTGGTGTTGGGAGGTTGGTGTTGTTGAGAGTGAGTCGGAGTTTTGAGGCAATTAGTAAGAAGTCAAGTACATAACAACTTAACAACCCTCTCATCAAAACAGTCAGAGAGAATCGAGAGTTCAGAGTGTAAAAAGAGGGGAAAAACCCAGACCCCATTGGACATTTTTCTGTCAGAATTCTCAAAATTTGTTGAAATTCATTAAAAGTCAGCCATGTTCACAGAGTACCTGTAATCCTATTACTGACCTTGCCCTACAATCTAGATCAGCCACACAGGGCCTTCTCTCCGTCCCACCAACGAAAACAGCTAGGTTGGTGGGGACTAGAGAGAGGGCATTTTCAGTGGCGGCCCCCACTCTCTGGAACTCCCTCCCGTTCGATCTTCGCCATGCCCCTTCCCTGGATGCATTCCGCCGAGCCTTAAAAACATGGCTCTTTGGACAGGCCTTTGGGATCCCCGGGGTGGGCTAATTTCTCTATGATTGTTTTAAAATTGTCTATTGATGGCCCTAAATTGTTCTGTATTGCTGCTTTTTAAAATGATTATTGTTGACTGCACTGTATTTTATTATGTATTTATATTGTACTGTTGAATTTTAATATGTACGTCGCCTAGAGTGGCTTCGGCCAGATAGGTGACACAAAAATTAAATTTATTATTATTATTATTATTATTATTATAACAGAATATAGATGAAACCATACGCTTGTGAATCATTCCTTAAGTAATCTTGTTATTTCTAATACTAAATAAATATTTCTTGGTTAAACAAAAGCCTGATTCCTTCAGCTGGGAAACACAAACCAGGAGGAATAGCAAAGTAACCAAGGCTGAACAGTTTGTATGGAATGGTGGCAGCAGCGGATCGGAGGAAAGTCCCACAGAGAAACCCAGGGCTGTATGCTTCAGTGCAAGAGGCTGCGGGGGGGGGTTGGGAATTACCTATACCCATAGACACAAGGTATCAAGATAGCCTGGCAGGGACTAAGACACAGTCTAAAGGTTATAAGAGATACAGAGTGTTGGGTAGTAAGGCCTAGCAGGGGGATCTTCTGAGAAATGTGCTAGAGCTGTAAAGGGTAAGAAGAAAACCTGACGTTCCTGTCTGCTGGTAGCCACAAGTGAGAGCTTCACAGGTGGTGCTGGGGAAGGATGTCACAGGCGTCAGGTAGGAAGAAGAGGCAGCCTTGGCTCTCCTTGCCTGATGAGCAGAGCCATTGATCCTCTGAGGGGTGTAGGAAAGCCCCTTGCAAGACAGCATCCCCAGGACCACTCCCTCCTGCACTATGAGGGGAGTGCTCCTGGAGGATGCTACTTTGCCCAGGGCTTTCCTAGCAAAGGAGTCTCTTTCTCCTGTGCAATGCAGTTTTGCAAAGAGCCGGGAGAACAATTTTGGGGGATTCTGTTTGCATAGGGCTGCTTTCCCAGCCATTGGCAAAACAGCATCCCCAGGATTACTCCCTCCTGTTGCAATGCGGTTGTTTGCAAAATAGTACCATGAAGGATAAATTATTCCTGCTCTTAGTCACAATGTCTCCTTCCTCCTCTCCTAATTAAACATGAGCCTCAACCCCAAACTTATTTGGGTGTAGCTCTGAGCTGGGGGTGGTGATTCCAGGGTTGACCTAGGGCGGGTTGGCCTGATCCCTAGATAATACTCAGCCTTAGGACTTGGAATGAGTTTCTAGGCCATTATCAATATGTTCTGTCACTTTTAGACCTGGCTCTGACATAACACTAAACCATGCTTTAGTATTATGGGAGTGAGCCTTGCATAAATCTTGGATTTATGCTAGGGTAGCCACTTTCACATTGCCAAGAAAGAGGATCCCTATTAGTTTAAAAATTCTAATTTATATGTATGGTTGCAAACTTAGAAATATTTATAATAATTTATATAGAAACAGAATCTCAATAATAATAATAATAAGAATAAGAATAAGAATAGTGAGGAAGACTGTGACCAGCTGATCTGTGAGCCTGCTTGGTTTACTGTTCAGGCTGTAATGCTGATGGGCAGCCAAAAGGCCCCTGTCCTTCCTTCCAAGGGTTCTTTATCTTTAAATAGACTTGGACCAGTCAGCCTTTCAACAGAAGACTGCCCTCTTTAAACGAGGACATCTGAGCTAGAACATGCCCCTCCTCCTTCACATGTTCAAGGAAGAGGTTGAAAGCTTCCTCTTTTGAACTAACCACAGTTTCCTGTGATGTCAGAAGTGGTTTGTTATAACTACAGTAAGTTAACAAACCAGGATGTAAAATCATGGGTTGATCTTTGTGCTGATTCAGTATTGCTAACGCAAAATCATGGTAATGCTGAACCGTGCCTTGGGATACATGAAAGGTACTTCTAATTGATTTTTTCAGTGCAAACCAGGATGGATGGATTTAAATCAAGGTTATTTAAATCATCAATTTAAACCATGATTTAACCAACAGAGAAAGGCAACTTTAAATTGATTTAAATCAGTTTTCCCATTTTGAAATTAATATATTTCCTGAGCAAGCATTCTAAGTGTTCTAATTTGTTCGAATAATGAGAACAAATTGGTTTGCAACTAAATAGAGCCAAAAAACATAGTTCAAGGCCTTTGGCCATGCAGCCCAGATGACTTTTGTATTGTAGAATTATGTTCTGTACATGTGGAAGGATACAGAAAGATCGAGAGAAGGCCCACTTCTCTGCATCCATTGCATGTTCAAGTAGTTGTCCAGAGAAGCTTTTTTTGTATTGGGGTCTGTTGACATCTCCTCCAGGCAATGGGGTTTGAGATCCTTTGGAAGCTTGTTGTGACTTCTTTGCAAGGCACTTTGAGGGTAACGTCACTCGCCTCGTAGCAATCTTTTTTTTTTTTACAATAATTTTTATTCAAATTTTCATAAAACAAACAAAACAAAATCATAAAACATTCAAAGACAAAAAAAACAAAACAAAAATGATTAAACAAAAAAATAAAATGTTGACTTCCCATTTGTCGCAGATCAGTTATACGTCTACAATATATAACAATCCTGTCTCTTAAATTATATTATAAAATCACTTTCCTCCAGTAGTTATCTTAATTAATCATCAAATCTCATAAACATTACTTTATTCTTTCCACAAAAAGTCAAAGAGAGGTTTCAATTCTTTAAGAAATATATCTATCAATTTTTCTCCAAATAAACATGTCGATTAACCCATCTCGTTAATAATAATAATAATCTTATTGTCATAACCATAGTCCAAATAAACATATCGATTAATCCATCTCATCAAAATCTGTTAGGTCCAATAATTTCAATAGCCATTATTCCATTATCCATATTAATTCCATCTTCCATCTTCAATAGTCCTGTTAAGTCCAGTAATTTCAGTGTCCAATCTTCCATTATCAGTATTCCATAATAATCTTGCTGTCATAGCCATAGTCATATAATAAGAGTCTGATGGGAATTTCCTCTATCCCAAATATTTTCTTGCCATCCATTCTGAATAAGTTGCTGAAATATTGTTGTAAAGTCATATCTCTGTTCTTTTTTACAAAATGCACTGGCTCATCTCTTGAGAGTTTTTCCATTGTCACATGGCTGCAGTTAATTCCATAGATTTTCTCTATATCAAGCTCCATCACGTCATTCCAGTCCAGAAGATTATCCAAGCCATTGATAACTTTATCTCTAATATCTTCATTAATTTCTTCAGAGATAACGTTAAATTCCAAACAGTAGATTTTATTTCTAATATCCATAAACTCCAGATCTTTTTCCAATTCCACATTTGTTCCAATCTCCAGGGCTTGTATCTTCCCTTTATTTTTTCTTTTCTCATCTCTGATCTCATTCTCCTCTGTCACAGGATCCCCTATTACTTTAAGCTCCTGCGTCATTTTGCTCAGTTCAATTTTCAGCTCCTTACTGCCCTGTCGCAGGATTTGTTTCGTTATCTCAATCTCATCCATTATTTTCTGAAACATAATTACTTCCAGATTTCCAGCCACTTTCTTGATTGCCATTTTTAAAACCACGAAAACAAAACAAAACAAAAATAAAGAAGAACCACTTCTTATTTCAGCAACAATTGGGTTAATATTCCAGGCTTGATGACATCACAGTATAAACAGAGCAGCCTGCCTTATCTCTCTATGTTCAAGAATACAAAACAAATTTAGTTCCCAGCATCAAAACAGTTAGTGGCGTCGTGAAGAAGCAGATTCGTCAAAATAAAATAGACCAAAAAGAGAATAGTCCCAGACAATATAATGTTCCAAAGTTCATATTTTTTATTTTTTTCTCCTCGGAATAGAAATCCCTCTTCTGTTTATATCTTTAGAATGCACTTCCAGGACAGCTTTTTGCAATAGAAGCAGAGATAAGCTGTTAATTTCGTGAATAACAGAGAAGAGTTATAGCTCACCCAGAAGTTCTTTAAAGCTGATTCATTTGACAAATCTCTTTTTGCTGCAACAATTTAAACCAAGTAAAAAAAAAAGATAGAAAGAAGGGTGCTTGCCTGTTAGTCCGTTTTCTCTTTGAAGAAAAGATAAACGTGTCGCATTAATCAGATAGAGCTTGTTCAGAAGTCCGTCCGGCATTGCTGGCTGGACCTTTTCTCATAAATTAATGAAATCCAGTCCTCCCAACAAAAACAGGCTTTTGAGGTTGATCTCTACGTTTCTCCCTGCCCAGGAGAAATTTCATCAGTCAAAAAAAAATATGTTCTGACTGATTTATATCTGAAAAAGCTTCTTCTGAGGCGGGAGCCCGTCTCAAAAGCAGGCACAAGCGAAGTCACCCTTCCTGGAAGTCCGCCTCGTAGCAATCTTGACACCACATCCACATTCACTGCTGTCTCCAGGAGGGATGGAAGGCTCTGACAGTTTTGGTTTTCTCTGTTTCTCCTTTTTTCAGTCTTAAATTTAATTCTCCACATTTCTGCAGCAATTTGTTTTTTTAAAATCCTCATGAAAGTTTGCATTTTAGTGCAAATTACAAACATATTTTTGTTTGCAGTTTTGACTAATGCTCACATTTTTTCAAGCAGTTTCTCCTTATATCGTGCATTTTTGTACGTTATTTTCATATATATATTCATTTTTCTGCACACTTTCCCCTAATGTATGTATTATTGTAAACATTCTTTGGTTGGAGAATTACATGTGAATTTCAAGCATGGCTGTGTTTTGGTTTTCATATTGTTTTGGAAAGTGCAAATGTGATAGACCGAGCTTTACGTGTAAACTGAATTCAATTTCTCCCTGTTCCTAGTCCCCAGTGAGGTGTCCAGTGCAACATCTGCTGCAACATCACACAATCAGTGTCAGTTGATGCAGGCTGGTGACACAAACAAGGTGCTTCTGACGATGTGGCCAAACAGGTGTTCCCTCAATCCTTGACCATCTTGGCTTATTAAAGCTTGCTGGAGAGGAATGACTGGGTGGATCCAGGGTGAGGCTGATGCATCCTCATAGGAAGGAGTAGCTGTCTTGAAAGAGGCAGTGATTCAGCCACTCATGAAAAAGTCCATCCTGGACCCATTGATGTGTGACAATTCCTGCCTGCTCACAGGGAAAGGTGAACTGTGGCATGACAGCTACAAATACTCTTCGATGAAACTAACTGTCTTGACCCATTTCATTTGGGGTTCAGTTGTGGTTATGGGATTGAAGTGGCCTTGGTGGCCTTTTACTGAGAGAAGGACTGGGGGAGTGTGACCTTATTATTCTTACTTGATCTCTCAGGAGCTTTTGATAGGGGGAGAATGACCCCATCCAAAGCAGGCAATTGACCATGGTTTCCTCCTGGACCGGCTCTGTGAGATAAACATTGGGGGCACTGTTGTGCAGAGATTCTGGTCCTATCACCAGGTTCAGTGTCAGAGAATAGCATTGGGTGATTATCTCCCACCTGCCTGGCAGTTATGCTGTGGTGTGCTGCAAGGTACCATCCTGTCCCAGATCCTACTACATGAAGCCATTTGGAGGGTTCGTCAGAAGGTATGGAGTGAGATAAGACCTGAGAGACTTGAAAAGATAAGACCTGAAAGACCTGAGAGACTTGGGAGGCAGCTGACCAAGAGAGGAGGAGGAGCTCTGGTGAGGCTCGGCGGCGCTCTCTGCGAGGAGAAGGAACTGACCCTGAAAGACCTGAGAGACTTGGGAGGCAGCTGACCAAGAGAGGAGGAGGAGCTCTGGTGAGGCTCGGCGGAGCTCTCTGTGATGTTCCTGTATTAATGTATATATGGTAAGTGCTGTTTGTATAGAAGATACATGGTAAGTGGAATGAAAGAGGAGGGGGGAGTAAATGAGCAGTAGAATGCTGGATGATTGGCTGAGTGTTTGGATGGCTGAGAGTATAAATGGAAGGATGACAGTTGAATCTGGGTGGACGTTAGTGGGTTGTTTGAGAGGTGTTTGGTGGACGTTGGTGGGTTGTTTGAGAGATGTTTGGTGGGGTTTTTGAGAGGAGATTGTGTGGAGAGTTGGTGGATGTGAGGAAAGTGTGGAGTTCGGATTAATACTAAGACAAGTACCACAGGAATAGATGAAACCATATGCTTATGTGCCTTTATAAAGTAATCTTGTTATTTCTAATATTTAATAAACACTATTTTGGTTTACCGGAGGCCTGATCCTTGGCTGGGGAATATACAGACCAGAAGGGAGGGCAAGGTGCTTACCAAGGCTGAAAGGAAACTGTAACAATTGGTGGCAGCAGTGAAGGGAAGAATATAACACCACAAGTATCCAGAGCAACCCAGAGTTGTATGCTTTTTATATAAAGATCAAAGGGATTGGGGACAGCTTAAGCACACAATCACAGAGGTAACCTGATAGACTCAGGCAGAGTCTCTGGGAATACTGGTTATAGGACGTGACTGGTGGTGCTGCCTAGCAGGGGGATCTGGTGAGGTCTGTGCTAGAGCGGAGAGAGAAACCATAAAAAAGGACAGTCTGGACTGGTGGAGTCCCTGGTGGTGCCTAGTGACAGGCAGTAGCCACGAGCAGGTAGGAACCTGACAGGGAGAGCCAGGGAAGGGCATCACACTCTCTGCGACAGAGAAGGGACTCGGGATTCCTGACCCTGAAAGACCTGAGAGACTTGGGAGGCAGCTGACCAAGAGAGGAGGAGGAGCAGCTCTGGTGAGGTAAGCAGCTCATCTGCATACTTTCTTTCCCACCAGGCTGGGCGGCGCTCTCTGCGAGGGAGAAGGGACTCGGGATTCCTGACCCTGAAAGACCTGAGAGACTTGGGAGGCAGCTGACCAAGAGAGGAGGAGCAGCTCTGGTGAGGTAAGCAGCTCATCTGCATACTTTCTTTCCCACCAGTCTTGGCGGCGCTCTCTGCGAGGGAGAAGGGACTTGGGATTCCTGACCCTGAAAGACCTGAGAGACTTGGGAGGCAGCTGACCAAGAGAGGAGGAGAAGTAGCTCTGGTGAGGTAAGCAGCTCATCTGCATACTTTCTTTCCCACCAGGCTCGGCGGCGCTCTCTGCCAAAACCAAACCAAAATCTGTTCAACTAATTCCTGGCACTCACAAGAGAAACATCAAGACTGCCACTGACAACAGAAATAGGAAACAACAAACATAAAATGGAGGGGGATCAAGCAGTTGTTGTCACCTGCAATGTGTGCGCTATGTTCATCTTCTTAATGGAAACCAGACGCGATTACAATTGCAGCAAGCGCAGATTGGTGATGCTCCTAGAAGAAAAGGTTAGGGGGCTGCAGCAACACATAGACACCCTGCGACTTATAGGAGAAGATGAGGACTTCCTCGGTAGAACACAAGAGGAATTAAGGGAGCGACACAAAGTACAGGAAGAAAGTGACAAGGAAGAACAGAACTGCAACAGCAACAAATCCCCGTGGAGGACTGTCACTGTAAGGGCAAGGAAAAATAGGAGGGATTCAGAACTGATGCAACTAACAAATCGCTTTCAGTGTCTCTCGGCAGACAGCACCTCTGAAGAGCCTCAACAAACTCACCTGCATCAAGAGCCACTTGCTGCAAAGGAAGACTCCACACCCCACAAGAAGGAAGCTGATGCAACCACTGCTCGTGGCAAAAAGAGGAGGGTGCTGGTGGCTGGAGACTCGTTGCTCAGGGGGGTAGAGGCACTGGTATGCCAGCCGGACAAAATGAATTGGGAAGTCTGTTGTCTCCCTGGGGCACGCATCCGGGACATCGCTGACAACCTGCCGAGGCTCATTGGGAAACAAGATAGGTACCCCTTTCTCCTCATCCATGTGGGCACGAACGACATGGCCAGAAACACCTTGGAACAGATCACCTCAGACTATGAGGCTCTGGGTAGGAAGGTCAAGCATTTGGGGGCGCAGGTGGTCTTCTCGTCAATTCTTCCCGTGAAGGATAGAGGACTACAAAGGGAAAGGAAGATACTGCAGATGGTGTTGACGGGAGAGGTTTGGATTCTGGGACCATGGTCTAAGCTTCTTGGAGGGGGGACTGTTGGCAAGAGATGGGCTGCACCTCACGAGGACTGGGAAGAATCTCTTTGGCAGAAGTATGGCAAAACTCATCAAGAGGGCTTTAAACTAAAGCCTCTGGGGGATGGAGATGATAGCTTAAAGACAGATCCAAAGACAGCGGGTTTTAAATGCAAGGATTTGAAGGGTACAGGAGACACTGGGAGAGAGAAAGGGATGCACGGCAAAGCTCACGGTATGTTAACGGAGGAATCCAATCGGGACAAAAGAGACTTCTGGTGTCTATATACCAACGTGCGGAGCTTGGGAAACAAGCAAGGGGAGCTTGAAGTCTTAGTGCATCACGGCAAATATGACTTCACAGGGATAACAGAAACTTGGTGGGATGACTCCCATGATTGGAATATAGCCATTCAAGGATATAAACTCTACAGAAAGAATAGAAGCAACAGAAAAGGAGGGGGAGTAGCGTTATATGTCAAAGTCAAATACACCTCTATGGAAATCCAAGAGAGCGAACAAAGTGGTCCGATAGAGACCATTTGGGTAAAAATAAATGGAGAAACAAATAAAACCGACATGGTAGTAGGTGTCTACTACAGACCCCTTGGCCAAGAAGAGGTGGTAGACGAGGCCTTTCTCAAACAAATCTCTGAAACCTCAAGGAGGCAAGAAGTAGTAGTGATGGGGGACTTCAACTACCCAGATATCTGCTGGGAGACAAACTCTGCGAAGCACAAAGCCTCCAACAAATTCCTGATGGGCCTTGCTGATAATTTCCTCTTTCAAAAAGTAGAAGAAGGAACAAGGGGATCGGCAATCCTGGACCTGATCTTAACTAACAGGGACAAATTGGTCACGGGAATTAAAGCGGTCGGTACCTTTGGGGAAAGTGACCACGTAATGCTGGAATTCGGGATTCTGGGGAAAGCCAAAGAAGAATATAGTCAAACATGGACCTTGGATTTCAGGAAAGCCGATTTTAGCAAGCTCAGGGAAAGGATGGGTAGGATCCCGTGGCTAGATAGACTAAAGAAAAAAGGAGCCCAAGAAGCGTGGGAGTTCATGAAGAACGTATTACAAAAAGCGCAATCGCAAACAATTCCAAAGAGGAAGAAAAATGGAAGACATCGGAAAAAGCCAATGTGGCTACACGGAAGACTGGTGGAGGAGGTAAAAGTAAAAAAGAGCTTGTATAAAGAATGGAAGGAAGGACGCATCACCAAGGAAGAGTACCGACGAGCGGCTCGGGCTTGCAGGAATAGCGTAAGGAAAGCTAAAACCCAGAATGAGCTGAGGCTGGCGAGGGAAGCGAGGAACAACAAAAAGGGGTTTTCCAGATATGTTTGAAGCAAGAGAAAGACCAAGGAAACGGTGGGACTGCTGCTCAATGAGGATGGCAAAATGTTGACAGATAACGAGGAAAGAGCAGAACTGCTCAACACCTATTTTGCCTCCGTTTTCTCCCAAAAAGGGAACAGTGTGCAACCTTGCATCGGTAGCAATCTCAGGAAGGGGTCGGGACTGCAGTTCGAGATTGATAAGGAGATAGTCAGGAAATACCTAGTTAACCTAAATGAGTTCAAATCTCCAGGGCCTGATGAACTGCATCCCAGAGTATTGAAGGAACTTGCAGATGTACTCTCGGAACCTCTTGCCATCATCTTTGAGAAATCCTGGAGAACGGGAGAGGTGCCGGAGGATTGGAGACGGGCAAACGTTGTCCCGCTCTTTAAAAAGGGTAAAAAAGAAGATCTGGGGAATTACAGGCTGGTCAGTCTGACTTCAATACCGGGAAAGATATTAGAACGGATAATAAAAGAGTCCATTGGCAACTATCTAAATGACAATGCTATGATTAGAAGGAGCCAGCATGGGTTTGTCAAGAAAAATCCTGTCAAACTAATCTCATCTCTTTTTTTGATCGGGTCACTAGCTTAGTAGATGGTGGAAATGCTGTAGATGTCATCTATCTAGATTTCAGCAAGGCGTTTGACAAAGTCCCCCACGACCTTTTGATTAGCAAACTAGTCAAATGCGCACTACATGGAAATACTGTCAGGTGGATTCACAACTGGTTGGAAAACCGTACTCAAAGAGTGGTCATCGGTGGCTCTGCTTCGGACTGGAAGGAGGTCTCGAGTGGAGTGCCACAGGGTTCTGTCCTGGGGCCAATACTCTTCAACATTTTTATCAATGACTTAGATGATGGGGTGGAGGGAAGCCTTGTGAAGTTTGTGAATGATACGAAACTGGGAGGGATAGCTAACACAATGGAAGACAGGAATAAAATCCAAAGGGACCTGGATAGACTAGGAAATTGGGCTGAAATTAATAAAATAAAATAAATAAATAAAAATAAATAAATAAAATGCACGGGTACAGGATGGGAAATGCCCGGCTTAGCAGTAGTGCGTGTGAGAAGGACCTTGGAATTGTAGTGGATCGCAAGTTGAACATGACCCAGCAGTGTGATGCTGCAGCAAAAAAGGCAAACACGGTTTTGGGCTCCATAAACAGAGCTATAGTTTCCAGGTCGAGGGAAGTAATAGTCCCACTATATTCTGCATTGGTCAGGCCTCATCTGGAACACTGCGTTCAGTTCTGGGCGCCTCATTTTAAGAAAGATATAGACAAGTTAGAGCGGGTTCAGAAGAGGGCGACGAGGATGATAGCCAGTATGGAGAACAAGTCTTATGAGGAAAGGTTGAAGGAACTTGGCATGTTCAGTCTGGTGAAGAGAAGGCTGAGGGGTGACATGATTGCACTCTTTAAGTACCTGAAGGGCTGTCACATAGAGGAGGGTACAGATTTGTTATCTGCTGCCCCAGAGGGTAGGACTAGGTGTAATGGTTTTAAGTTGCAGGAGCGTAGATTCAGATTGGACATTAGAAGGAACTTCTTGACAGTAAGGGCAGTTCGGCAATGGAACCGACTGCCTAGGGAGGTGGTGGGATCCCCTTCGCTGGATGTCTTCAAGCAGAGGCTGGACAGCTATCTGCGGGAGATGCTCTAGCTGTGGATTTCCTGCTGTGAGCAGGGGGTTGGACTCGATGGCCTACAAGGCCCCTTCCAACTCTATGATTCTATAACATTAGTACGCTGATGACACCCAGCTCTGTTTCTCTGTAACATCTGAATCATGAGAGGCTGTGCAAGTCCTGGACTCATGGTGGGCTGGATGAGGTCCAATAAACTGATGTTGACCCCCAGCAAGATGAAGAAGCTATCGGTGGACAGTTCACAAGTCTGGATAATTGGTCAGTTGCCTGCTTTGGATGAGATTGTGCTCCCCCGAAGGACACGGTTTGTAGTCTGGGGGTGCTCCTGAATCCATTTCTGTTGCTAGAGGCCCAGGTGACCGTGGGAGCTTTGGTTGTTAAAACAGCATTGCCCAGTTTTGGATTGGGATCGCCTGACCACCGCTGTCCGTGCCCTCCAGATTAGATTACCACAATGCACTCTACATGGAGCTGCCATCGAAGCTGCAGCTAGTGCAAAATGTGGCAGCTTAACGCTCAATGGGGCAGAACATCAGCATGCATCTGTGTTAGAATTGCTTGTCAATGTTTTTTATTAATGTTTTTAACCCTTTTTTAAAAGATGTTTTAAAGCTTTTAAAAAATGTTTTTAATGTTGTTTTGTTTTAATGTATTTTAAGGTCTGTTTTTATGATGTTTTAAAGTGTTTTTAGTGCTTTTGTTTGCCGCCCTGGGCTCCTGCTGGGAGGAAGGGCGGGATATATATAAATAAATAAATAAATAAATAAATAAATGATATTACACCCTGCTGAAAGAACTGCACCCCCTCTCATCAGAAAGGGGCCTTCTCGGTTGTCTTTTGGATGCCTACTAAAGATGTTCCTCTTTTAACAAGCCTTCTCACTGTAGATCTTCATCCCAGTCGGGATCTATCTGCATTGGCTTTGAACTGATTTGATATGTGGTGCTGTTGTTTTCATGTCAGCAACTGTTTTGACGGTTTTGATATATGTAACTGTTTTATAGATGTTTTTGTTATATTGTAAACTGATTCAGGATTTCAGAAGCAATCCGTAACTTAAATACACAAACAACAAAAGGGAGAAGCAGACAAAGCATTCCCTGAAGAAAAGCAGGAGGCTAGAAGTCTGGAATCTGCTCAGAAGAATGCAAGGGCCCTGCAAAGGACCTAGAGGACTCGGGGCACAGCCACCCTCATCTGCATCTGCATCTGCAATGGATTTGTGTGGACGCCTCTGGTCAATTAAGATGGTGGGTGCTGTGCTTGCCAGGGTGCCCAGCTGCTCTACAAGCAAAGAGAAGGCGTACGGGAGGGAGGGAAAGGGGCACCAGATCCAGGCCCTGCACAAAAGACCTGGCCCACCCCCTAACAGCACCTCCGGGAGGTGGGGCTGCCTGGCCCTCAGGCGCACCAGGGAAATGCAGTTCTTTCAGAGGCTGGCAATTGCAAGAACTACCCTCCCATAGTAGAATGAAAAGGTATCCTCCCACAATGCGCCACGTCTGGGCACTTCGAAAGAGACTGCGGAGGGGAAGAAGACTGTCTCCCTTTAGAGAGACTGCCTGTTCTGAGCGAGAACAGCATTTTCCCACAGCTGTACGATGAGGGTCCTGTTCATGATCCAATGCAGGGGGAGGATGAATCTGCCCACTTTGGTTTCTTTCAGTTCCTCTGTTTCCCAGTCTTAAGGCCAGTTAGTCCCATTTCTGCTTCAGTATTGAATGTCCACAAACATCTGTACAAATTTTGTACATGTTTCTTCTACGATATACTCAGTTTTATACCATGTTGCCTAATATACACATTTTGACAAGCAATTCCTCCTAATATAATGCACTTTAGTGCATTACTTTCATTTATATACATTTTATTTACATTTTTGTGTGACCTTTTCCCATTTTTGTGCACTTTTTTTGGGCAGAGAAATCCATCGCAACATTTGGAGAAGTGCATCTTTGAAGGACTGGTGTGTTAAATTAGCATAAATTAGGTTCATATTAAAATGCAAACCGAATAAATTTCTCTCTCTATCACCCCCACCCCCACCCAATAGGGGTCAATGACATCTCTGTGGGTGTTTGTCAAGCCTTGTTCTTTTTTCTGCTCTGGGACAAAAGCAATTCTCTGAAGTCCTTGCACTGCCAGAAAACCACAAATATGGTCAAAGCAACAATCAACCAAACGAACCAGACACTGCTGAACACTGACACCCTCCCTCAACTTAATTGAGCCAAGTAATCGGAATTCTTTCTGCACCGGGTTGTGGTGCAGGACCAGCGTCCTGCTCTGTGCCTTTCTTTAACACAGCAGAGATGGCGATACTTCCAGCTGACACCTTTTGCTGAGTTCAGCCTGTAGCAATGCGGGGGTTCTAATTCCACACATCTGATCAGGATTCAGCTTCTCTATCTATTCCCCAGGGATCCCTTTGGCCCACACTATTTCCATGTTATACCTCCAAAAGGCCCTTTGACCATTATTGTCCCTCAGACAGATCTGAGAGACATTTGAAGACTATTGGAGAGTATGCTGGGACCATGCCACATGCTACATTTTTAAGATGCTTTTAAGTGCATACCTGAACATATTGCTAGGCTGCTGGCCTTCATGTAGAGCCAGTGTGGTGCAGTGGTTAAGGTGTTGGACTACGACCTGGGAGACAAGGGTTCGAATCCCCACACAGCCACGAAGCGTACTGGGTGACCTTGGGCCAGTCGTGCTCTGGTAACTTCTAGATTGGACTACTGCAATGCGCTCTACGTTGGGCTGCCCTTGAAGACAGTTCGGAAACTACAATTAGTCCAGAATGCAGCGGCCAGATTGTTGACGCGGACAAGAAGGTCCGCTCATATTACACCCGTTCTGGTTTGTCTGCACTGGCTTCCTATTTGTTTCCGGGCTAAATTCAAAGTGCTGGTTTTGACCTATAAAGCCTTACACGGCATGGGACCGCAATACCTGGTGGAGCGCCTCTCCCAATATGAAACTACCCGTACACTGCGCTCAACATCTAAGGCCCTCCTCCGAGTACCATCCCATCGAGAAGCTCGGAGGGTGGTGACTAGAAATAGGGCCTTTTCGGTTGTGGCTCCCGAACTATGGAATGGTCTCCTCGATGAGGTGCGCCTGGTGCCGACGCTGCTATCTTTTTGGCGCCAGGTGAAAACCTTTTTATATTCCCAGGCATTTTAATGCGTATTATTATATGTATTGTATTTTGCTACTGTTTGATTATTTTTGTTTACCTTTGTTGGTTTGATTCTATTGTTTTATTGTATTTATATATTCCTGATTGCTTTATTTTATGTACACCGCCCAGAGAGCCCTTGGGCTTAGGGCGGTATATAAATTAAATTAAATAAATAAAATAAATAACTGCCTCTCAGCCTCAGAGGAAGGCAATGGTAAACCCCCTCTGAATACCTCTTACCCGGAAAACACTATTCACAGGGTCGCCATGAGTCGAGATCGACTTGAAGGCAGGCCATTTCCATTTTTTTTGGCTGGCCTTCATAAAGGGGGCTGCTTCTTAATGGCCCAGGTTGGTGGTGGGTTTGCTGGTCTCTCAATGACAACTACTGGCTGGGAAATCTTTGGAGATTTCAGAGCTTTGAAAAGGTAATTCTCCACCTCTACCAACTAAGAGGAGGTGCTGGTGTAAGTCAAGGAGCCCTTGGAATACTGTGAATAGTTCTGGTTGCCACCCCTCAAAAAAGGATATTGTAGAACTGGAAAAGGTTCAGAAAAGGGCAACCAAAATTATCATGGGGCTGGAACAACTCCACTGGGAGGAAAGGTTACCTTTGGTGTGGGATTTTTTTTAGCTTAGAAAAAGTAAGGGGGACATGCTAAAGGTGTACAAATAATGAAAATTACGCATAGAAAAAGTGGATAGACTTTTTCTCCCTCTCTCATAATACTGTGGAT